>NC_133505.1:108062500-109312500 GCF_049354715.1 Callithrix jacchus | reverse complement strand
GTTCTTTAGTGTGATTTTTGATATTTTGGGGTACACATCACCTGAGCTGTGTACACTGTACCCAATGTGCAGTCTTGTATCCCTTCTTTCTCTTCTGAAATATTTTCTGGTTTGAATATACAAAAATTGCTTCAGTTTTGATATATTTTTGGTTTATTTATAAGGCATGTTTCCTCTGTTATGCAAAGTAACACCTAGTTAAATTTATTTTAGACAAGCATATTCAGTATTTCTGAAAATCATCCTGAAACACTGGTCTTTTAATAATTCTTAATGATTAACCTGGTCAGTGATAAGACTGTCTTTTTTATGTGGCAGTAACAGTTTATCTTTTCAGTAAATTCATTTTCTCTTTTGGAAAAGTGACAAGGAGCACATTTGCCTCCCTTATGGTTAATGGCTGTTATCACTCTAGGTTTATAGATGATGGATTTTCTTCTAAATACCCTCAAGGATGATCTTCATTGCTAGTGTTTCCTTTGCTGTCATCTCCTGAATTTGGATATGGTTGATGGAATTATACTAGTGCATCAATAAAATTTCCCCATACTATTTTTTAGCATGTCCAAGATTTTATCATATTATATATTGATAATATTATCAAATAAATATATGTTGTTCTACCAAAATATTCATGGAAGCTATAGAAGTATATAAACCTACATAATAGCAAAAATAAATCTTCTAGTCATTTTTCATGGAATTGAATTAAATAATGCTTTCAGTATTAAAAAATGGGAAATAATGTAAAAGTTACATTTACAATGTTGTTTCTAAGTTAAATTATTTTTCAATTGAGTGGAAAAGGAAAGTAGAGGAAAGTGTAATCTAGTTCAATGTTTCAATCTTAATATAAACTGCTTGAGAAACCATAGAGATATGTCTATATCTTATTACATTGTCAACATATTTTATTAATCAAACTTCTTGCAACTATACATTATGCATGGAAAAACATTACTTTTTTAATAATAATCTCTAAGGGTTCAGGTTGACAAATATTTATTCATGGAATCTCATGGTATAGGGTCTGTGAATTTCCTGATAAAAACATAAACCTATAGAACAACAAATGCAATGTTTCATCATAGGATATAAGCAGACAAATGTTACTGAATGTAACTGATAGGATTCAAGTCTTCATAGTAATATTATTTATAAATAACCTCAGTGTTTTGAGAGAGGTTTATTCTGAAATACTGTAAATTAAATATATTTTAAAGTGAATCCTGAATATTCTATTTAAAAATAATGTCACATTTTTTTTTCCTGTGGTATTCTGCTAGAGTGGTAGTATAGCCTTATTCACTGATCATCTTTAAAATATAACTTCCAGTCTCTTCTGTGCCTGAAATGTAACAACCATAACATATAATATGATCAGAGCTGGATCCTTGTGACTGTAGTGTTGCTGACCTCAATTTGTTTTAGTCCTAGTATTTTATGTTGTGATATGCAACTGAATTTTAGTCACATTTCACTTTGTTGAGTGGGGGAATGCAGAAATTGATAGGCAGTTCCAACAAACATTTAAGTTATAAAATTTTAAAGAAAATTTAAATTTTAACTAAAAGTATATTTGTTTTCATATCACACTTTAATAATACTGAATTTTGTGTGCATGTAGATAAACCCTAATTACTTTAGAAATATTATTATTTTAATTTGTGAATCAGGATGTAAAAGCACAAGTTTAGATATTACTTAAGCCAAAATGTAAGTTATTAGCCTTCACATACCTAGTCTTACATATCTGGAAGTATACCAAACATAACACAACATATTATTCACAGCATAAAGATTATAACACATGATACATAACACAAAATATTATTCACAGCATGAAGATCATATGAATCAACAAACAATATACTTACTATTACAAAGAATCATGGAACTTTGACTATATTAAAAACATTAAATTTCAAGTTTTTGTATTATGTGAAATATTTTAATACATAGGTGTCCATAAACTCCCAAACAATAATAGTGAGAGACTTTAACACCCCACTGTCAAAACTAGACAGATCTATGAGACAGGAAATTAACAAGGATATCCAGGACTTGAACTCAGATCTGGACCAACCAGACCTAGTAGACATCTACAGAACTCTCCATCTGACAGCACAGAATATACATCTCAGCACCACATTGCACTTATTCTAAAATTGACCACATAATTAGAAGTAAAACACTCCTCAGCAAATGCAAAAGAATGGAAATAATAACTAACAGTCTCTCACATCCAAGTGTAATCAAATTAGAACTCAGGATTAAGAAACTAACTCAAAACCACACAACTACCTGGAAACTAAACAACCCTCTCCTGAATGACTACTGAATAAATAACGAAATGAAGACTGAAATAAAGATGCTTTTTGAAACCAATGAGAACGAAGACACAGACTGTCTGGGACACATTTAAAGCAGTGTCTAGAGGGAAATTCATAGCACTAAATGCCCACATAAGAACTGAGGAAAGATATTAAATTGATACCCTAATATCATGATTAAATGAACTAGAGGAGCAAGATCAAACAAATTCAGTAGCTAGCAGACGGCAAGAAATAACTAAGATCAGAGAAGAAATGAGAGATTTAGAGACACAAAATCTCTTCCAAAAATCAATAAATCCAGGAGCTGTTTTTTTGAAAAATCAATAAAATAGTTAGACCACTAGCCAGGCTAACAAAGAAAAGAGAGAAGATTCATGTAGATGCAATAAAAAATGATAAAGGGGATATCACCACCGATTCTACAGAAATACAAACTACCATCAGAGATTACTACAAATACCTTTATGCAAATAAACCAGTTAATCTAGAAGAAATGGATAAATTCCTGGACACTTACACCCTCCCAAGACTAAACCAGGAAGAAGTTGAATCCCTGAATAGACCAATAACAATGTCTGAAGTTGAGGCAGCAATTAATAGCCTACCAATCTAAAAAAGTCCAGGACAAGATGGGTTCGCAGCCGAACTCTACCAGAGGTACAAATAGGAGCTGGTCCCATTCCTTCTGAAACTATTCCAAATAATACAAAAAGAGGGAATCGTCCCTAACTCATTTTATGAGCCCAACATCATCCTAATACCAAAATCTGTCAGAGACACAACTAAAAAGAAAATTTCAGAACAATACTCATGATGAACATTGATGCAAAATCTTCAATAAAATACTGGCAAACAAAATGCAATAGCACATCAAAAAGCTGATCCAGTGTATTCTTATGACCTATTCAAGGAAACATAAGTTACAATATATACAATTCTGAGGGAAGATTAGAAAGTCATTAAGCAGACTTCTTAATTATTTAAACACTTGGGGGTGCCATTCGAGTCTCTACAAAACTTGTCCATCAATTTGTAAAAGCCAAATGACTGCAGATATGACCGAACTCAGCCTTTCAGTTAGACAGGAAGAATCACATGGTAAAAAAGATCCTGGTAGTGTTTGTTCCAAGACAGCAATCTCCAAAGTTTAGTTTATAAATCCCAACTAGTTTCAGGTCCCTGTGCTCCATTCCCCCACCTCTGGATCTAGCTGGGGATTTTCAGAGATATTTAGTCCATTTCTTCAGGACCAACATTTTATGGTAACTGCAGGAATTCAGAAATGATGCCAGGCTGGTCAATATCTCCACTAGTGATTTTCTGTAGTTTTTTTACCATTAAATGGAAATGATAGGGGAAGAGGTAGAGGAAAGTCATCATATTTATTCTTCTTTTATCTCCAATATTTTTATTCCTTTTTAAAAATTGACAAAATAAATTGTATGTATTTATTGTATAGATCATGGAATACATACATTATGGAATGACTAAATCTAGATAATTAATACATGCCTGGTCAATGCACCTGACAGCAACAATTTAAGCATGCCCTGAGAATGATCCTGTATGGATCATTCCATATTGCCTCAGTCCATATCGTCTCAAAGGACACACCTGAATGTGTGTTCTGAGATAGGGAATTTGAGAGTGGTCCACTTAGAGTGAGGAACATCTGAACCCCTGACCCCTCCCCTGAAACATAAGCTGTACATGAAAATCAAGGCTCTGAGTTTGGGGTTGAATGACGTTTCCCAGGTGGAGGTTGTTAGGGAGAGGGTGCTAAGTAAAAGTGCTGTATAAATTGCATGCTTTTTGCAAGCACTTGAATTTTCTTGCCCAGCCCACTGCAACTGGACTCCTTCCCCTGTATATAAGCCCCTCAAAAAGACTCCATGTCTCTGCTACTATGGGTCTCTTCTTCAGTCCCTTGGACCTGGTGCCATCCCCACTGGAGTCGATACGGGTTTGGCACAACAATGCCTTACCTCACTTAGTTATCATTTGTGTGTGTGTGTGTGTGTGTGTGTGTGTGTGTGTGATGAGAACACTTTACATCCACTCTTAATGTTTTTCCAAGATCATTTATTGCTAATGAAAGTTACCATTAATAGATCTCTTGAAATTGTATCTCCTATCTAACTGAAACTTTGCATCATTTGGTCAACGTCTTCCCACCACCACCTTCCCAGTTCCTGGTAACCACCAAGCTACTCTCTACTTCTATGAGATTAACTTTTTTATATTCCATGAGTAAGATCATGTGATATTTATTTTTCTGTGCCTGCCCTATTTCACTTAATATAATGTCATTCAGGTTTATCCATATTGTCTTAAATGACAGAATTTCCTTTTTTAATAACTGAATAGTATTACATTCTGTATATATACTCCAATTGTTTTAAGTATATTAGTAACAGAAAAGCAAGTCACATTTATTAAGTTAAAATATTCTAATTTGTGGTATTTTGAAGAAGGTATATAATTATTCTTCCTGGATCAGAAATGAAAAATTATACTTGAAATTTAATGTATTTTTTATATGTGAATGGAAGGAGAAAGGAGTATCTTTAAGTAAGCTACAAAAGGAGTCACAGTGTCTATCCCTGCATTTCTGTAATCTTTGGCGGCTTAGCTCACAACGTAACCTCAAAAGTCATGACTATGTGCAACTGTGTGTTTGTGTATGTGTTTGTCTGGTACCTTTGTTTTTTTTAGGCTCTGAAATAATTAGCTGGTATTCTAGAAATTCTACAGTCTCCTGTGATCTAAAATTTTATAGATATAGTAAAGCTTTTTTACAAGACTACTGCTAAGTGCATATAAAATATCTTGACATTTTGCTTATAGTGACCCTTTTGTTTACTGCTAAGTGGAACTCTGTAATGGACTCCTGTTTGTGCAGGTATGTTTATTTTATAATTTTTGTAGTCATTACAAATAAAAGTTTAGTTTTACAAAGTGGATTCAGCTATTCAGGAAAGTTTTGACTTTCATTACAATGTTTTATCATTGAGTTTAGCTTCTCTGTTCAGCTGGAAACTGAGAAACGTATATAATAATGGTATACAATCCTATGAAGGAATTCACTTTCCCTGTTAACAAAGATCTAATTATCACAAAAAAGTATGAACATTCATAACACCGACTTAGGAGATAGGCTTTCCTAAGTCATATATATATATATATATATATATATATATCTTAATTTGGAAGAAATCCTTGCCTACTAGGTAATTGTCATTACATTGAGGGGCTGAATAGATGTTAATAAAAGCATACAATCAGCACAAGCAAGAATGATTTTATATTTTTGTATTTACTTTGTAAAGTCAAACTGCAACTCTTCTGCATTGATCTACGATTTCCTTGAAGAATTTGATGATCTGGCTCCAGGGTTAATTGTTTACCTGTTATCTTCAGAAAGTGATTGCTTTGGTCATCTAGCATTGTGATTGTTGCCTTTTTAAATATTGAGTTGTTGACATTTATTTCCTCCTGGAAAGTAATTGCATTTATGTTTGATTTTTTTTGACATATGAACAAAAGTGGAACAAAACAGCAGGATAATGAGCATTCAATTCTAAGTTAATTGTGGCACTGTATATAATTTGTATACATGAATTCTGCTTTAGCATATAATTTGATCTGAGTTCAATGTCACTAAATCTAAATTGTGTTCCATAGAAAAATATCACCCTAATTTTATCCATTTATTCATTGTAAACACACCAATATCTGAAGACCATCGGACAAATGTGCAGAAATAACACAAAATTGAAATAAGTTCAGGAGTAAAATTTTAAATTATATTATAAAATAAAAGATCTTAAACTGTTTCTCAGCATGATTTGAGATGTGAACAAAGGTTAAAATTACCATTAAAATTAAAATCCAAATTCTTGCACCAAAGCAAATAGCCCATATATAAACACATTTGATCTAGAAGTGCAAGATTGATCTCATCAGTTGCTTGCCCCTCACAAAATTACCTACATCTCTTAAGGGAAATGGATTGCAGAATATCATTTGTGTATCTATAATATCCATAACATTTACCTGCTGCATTGTTGTCAATTATATGTTTTTATATAATCAAATAAATAAATAACTGATCAAATTAGATCAAAATGCCTATATAAGATTGTTATTTTGTGACCCTTATGTCACAAGCTGCTTGAATATATAGGGTGTCTCACACAAAAAATATTAGTGAAAAGCCCTGCCTTACTGATATTTTGTGAGGCACTGTGATATGGAGGAAGCACACAAATTGGGAACAACATGACCTGAGCTTAAAACCTTGGTGTTGCTCATACTACCTATTTCATCTTAGATAAATTACTTAATCTCTCAGAACATCAATCTCCTTGTCAGTAAGTTGACATTAAGGTTGTTAGGTGAATTAGAAATGTGTTAAGTGTCTGGATTTGGTAAAGTGCTTAGTGCACTTTAAATGGCTCAAACTGCTTCTTACTATCATTAGTACATGTAAAGTACAAAGCATGAGGCAGTAGAGTCTGTTAAAAAAACACACCACGCAATTTTAATTTGTAAAAATTGATTAAATTAACCCATCCATTTCTAAATGTTAAAGAATAGATTCCATTAATCCATACTTTTAATGATTAGATAATTGATAGCAAGATAATGAAATAAGATATCTTATGAAATTTACCTGCCTGTAGTTCATTTCAGAAACCTTCAAAATAGTAAAAATTATATTATAATATATTCATGTATTCATAATAAGAAATTAAATACTTATTAAGTTCATGTACATTTATCTACTGCTAATATTTTAAGGAAATCTTTGTAGGCTCTTTTCTGTTTAAATATCAGTCTATCATAGACAAACCAAGATGTTGAATAAAAGAAATAAAATAAAAAAATCTATTTAGATATATGACAGTTAGATAATATTTTATGTACAGATTTTTATTTCAGATCATATTTTAGTAGAAATAATTTGTAAACATAATTTCCCATAACTGCTTAATTATATGGTCGTATACATAAAATTAAATAATTCTATTATATGTCACATTTAGTTTTGTGCAGTCAGTTGCTATAGCAGACAATATCACAGGAGAAAAACTAGTATAAAACTGGTTGTGTTTATCTCAGACTATTTAAGATAAATTATTAGGAATGTTATCAGTGTATTAAAGTGCATGAACAATTTAAAGCTCTTTATATACAGACAGATTCTCCATTAGAAAGTTGGAATCATTTTACACTAATATCAAGTAACTTGCTAAAATAGCACATCTTAATGCCATCCTTTTTGTTTTTTGTTTTTTTAAATAAGCCTTTGAAATTTTAATGATGTTTTATTGATATCTATCAGTTCGATTGTTAAGTTGTATCTATTATTTATTTTCTTTTGTTATTTTGTGAATTTCATTTTCTTTTCTCTTACACAATTTTTTATTCAACTATAAGAGCTCATCAGTAAAGTTACAAACCCTAAAGATATAAACCTTGTCAACCATGCTTCCCTTATTATCTATTATAAAACTAAATGCAGGAAAATATGTGAAAGATATGATCATCCACTCATATTCACTATGAATCTAATAAAGTTTAAAATTTAGTGTTCCTCACTTATACGACCCACTAAAGTCTTGAGAGAAATCCTAGCAACATGTCATATGGTTATAAAATTTTGAAAAATTTGCAAAAAATAGATAGCTTTACTCCTATAAGTTGAGATTGTTGATCTACTTATGTTTGGGATGAAAAATGCTTTTAGATGAGCTATTATTTTATTTTTTCAACTGTTTGATTAAAATTTTACCTTCATATTTATTCATCGTGAAAAATTTAAAAATTTTACCTTTATATTATTCATTAAGACAAATATAAAATTATATGGACATATATGTTTCTCAACACTAACTTTTCATCTATAAAAAGCAAACAAAAACTCACCAACTAAATTCCTATCCCCAGAAATACTACCACAGCTATATCTGAAAATTATTTGTACATTATCTTAGAGATGTTTCTTATTTATAATCTTTTAGTCTATAATTTTTTTCTATTTTTATATTAAAACCGGTATAAAAGAAAAATGGTTATTATATTAAACAATGATATAATAAACACTATTTCCATTTTAAAAAATATAATCAATGTTCCAGTGAGTCACTTGATATTCATCCTTTTGTTTACATATGATCACTTTTATAAAAGAATACTAGAGTTGGAAAGTTGAGCCCAATGATTATGCACATTAAAAATTTGTTTGATTATTTCTAGGTTGTCCTCCTCCTAAAGAAAGTACGAATGTTCATTCTCAATAACAAGATATGGCAATTCCTATTTCACCATAAGCTTTGTTTTAAAAAATATGATTAGTGAGTTGCATTTTATTTCTGTGTTAATTTCCATGTTTCTGATTAATAATGTTTAGAATATCATATTTTTATTTTTATTTAAGTATGCTTTGTCTGGCTTCCTTTCTTAACCATTAACAAACACTGAAATAAATGGAATTTATATTATTAAGCATGAAAAAAATCTTTTTAGGTTGAAAAAGATAATGACTCAATAAAATTAGTGTGAATCAATACAGGCCATTCAGAAGGGCACTAGGTTAACCCAGAACCAACCTGTCTTGAATGTAGATAACATGTGGGTAATTATTTCAATATAGATAGATGACTTCTATATGTCCTAAAGCAGGCCTTTAACTAATAAATGTAAAAACAGATTTGATAGGCTTATTTTTCCCCTGGGCAAGGGCATTTTAAGTCATGGCAGCCATAAGAGAAGGAAAAGATACTAGATCTGGTCATAAATGAGGAGCGTAGAGCAACTACGTTTTATAACACAATTGTATGTGATCTGGCCTAAGTCCTAAAGAGGACATCCACATTATGAAGGTGGTAACGTAGACATTAAATTCACTGAATTAAGGCATGAGAATTTAGAAGATAGATATCAGACCTATGGTAATACATGCTCAAAATACATAAGCACTTGAGAAATTCATCTCTCCACAGTAAAAACTAGTACTATCTTTTCTTGATTGGAAAAAAAAAGTAATTATCTGAAATTTAGCTTGTTTTTCAATTTTCTCAGGAGGCAAATACTGTGATATTTTCAAATGATAAATTATTATCTTTCCCAGTTTATTGGAAATCAATACTTATAATAAAAATTGCTGCAGCCTCATTAAACTCAAATTTAAGAATGTCATTTTATATTCATTTTTCTGAACATATGAGGTTCATATTAAAATATAAAAATTTATTCCCTAAGTTACACTCAATATATGAAATAGGCAGGTACAATTCTTTTCCTCTTTTAAGAACAATTTAATTTACCTTAGTTACTTTGATACTAGCACTGGTAAATATAAGCAGAAGGAAAATTCTTTATATGATTTGTTTATGATATATTATTACAGTGCTTATTGAGAAAAGACACGATGAATGTATTTACAGAATAAAATTTATCACTTAAATATTATTTCTAACCAAAATGTTATATATTGATTAAAGAGGCACAAGACTTATAATTTGATAAATAGATAAATGAATAGACTTTTCATTTTTCAAAATTGTTGTAGAGAATTGAAAGATAAGAGATTTTAAAACCTGGAAGAGATACATATATTATGTTATGCATATATTACATTTTTATGTTAAAAAATGCCAAACATATACATTTCCACAAAATAATATTAATTTTTTTATGACTGAGAGCAAATTACATTTCTGTGTTATCATAAGGCAGGTGAAGTATAAATCCATATTTAAATTATAAATTTAAATTAATCTTACTTGCTCTTATTAAGAAAGAGTCAAGGGCGGATCCAAGATGGCCAAATAGGAACAACTTTGGAGTGCAGTTCTCAGCAAGAACAAGGCAGAGGGTAAGTCATCACTTCATTTCAAAATGAGTTATTACTACCCATAGACCAGAAGATTCCCAGACTGAAAAGTGCCACAAGTTTCCACCACAGCTGTTTCAATCAGGGCAGTGGGTCTCTGCACAAAAACACACACAAATCTGGGTGGCCATTTCAACTGGCACCTCGAATGCATGGGAGACTGAGCCACCCATTCAACTGAAAAAAAGGGGGCTGAAACAGGGAGCCAGGTGATCTGGCTAGGTGGGCCCCACCCCCACAAAGACCAGCAATCTGAAACACTCTGGATTGAGAGTTTCATAGCAAGTGCAACTGGACCCTGGACAGTTCAGCTCTGTGGGGAAAAATGTGTCCCCCATTACAGAGGCAGTCCACTCTCTTCACAGAACTGGAGAAAACCACCTTAAACTTCATATGGAACCAAAAGAAAGCTAGAATAGCCAAGACAATTCTAAGCAAAAAGAACAAAGCTGCAGGCGTCACACTACCTGACTTCAAACTATACTACAAGGCTGTAGCAAAACAGCATGGTACTGGTACCAAAACAGAGATATAGACCAATGGAACAGAACAGAGGCCTCAGAGGCAATACCATACCTCCACAACCATCTGATCTTTGACAAACCTGGCAAAAACAAGCAACGGGGAAAGGATTCCCTGTTTAATAAATGGTGTTGGGAAAACTGGCTAGCTATGTGCAAAAAGCAGACACTGAACCCCTTCCTGACACCTTACATTAAAATTAACTCTTGATGGATTAAAGACTTAACCATAAGACCTAACACCATAAAAACCCTAGAAGAAAACCTAGGCAGAACCATTCAGGACATGGACATAGGCAAGGATTTCATGGCAAAAGAAACAATCATTATAGTGAACCAGCAACCAGCAGAAGAGGAAAAAAGTTTGAAATCTACCCATATGACAAAGGGCTAATATCAAGAATCTACAAAGAACTAAAACAGATTTACAAGGAAAGAACAAACAAACCCATTCAAAAGTTGGCCGCGGACATGCAAAGACACTTTTCAAAGGAAGACATATATGAGGCCAACAAACATGAAAAAATGCTCATCATCACTGGTCATTAGAGAAATGCAAATCAAAACCACATTGAGATACCATTGCATGCCAGGTTAGAATGGTAATCATTAAAACATTTGGAGAAAACATGTGCTGGAGAGGATGTGGAGAAATAGGAACAATTTTACACTGTTGGTGGGAGTGTAAACTAGTTCAACCATTGTGGAAGACAGTGTGGTGATTTCTCAAGGATCTAGAAATAGAAATTCCATTTGGCCCAGCAATCCTGTTACTGGGTATATATCCAAAGGATTATAAATCATTCTATTATAAAGACACACGCACACGTATGTTCACTGTGGCACTGTTTACAATAGCAAAGACCTGGAACCAACCCAAATGCCCATTGATGATAGACTGGACAAAGAAAATGTGGCACATATACACCATGGAATACTATGCAGCCATAAAAAATGATGAGGTCATATCCTTTTTAGGGACATGGATGAATCTGGAAATCCTCATTCTCAGCAAACTGACACAAGAATAGAAAATTAAACACTACATATTCTCACTCATAGCTGGGTGTTGAACAATGAGAACACCTGGACACAGGGAGGGACACATCACACACTGGGGTCTATTGGGGGAAACTAGGGGAGGGACAGCGGGGGGTGGGGAGTTGGGGAGGGATAACATGGGGAGAAATGCCAGATATAGCTGAAGGGGGGATGGAGGCAGCAAACCACATTGCCATGTATGTACCTATGCAACAATCCTGCATGTTCTGCACATGTATCCCAGAACCTAAAGTGCAATAAAATACATACATACATATATATACACACATATGTATATATATATAAAAGATAGAGTCAGGAAAGGTTATCTTCAGTTTCCCTAAATCATAACATATAATCCTGTTTCCAAAGCTTATTTGTGTGTATGTAAACCAACTAGAATTTCTCTCACTTTACAAGTGATACTTATCTAGAGAGTATACAACAACTATACTCTATATTTTTAAAGATACAACAGAATTGACTCAAATTAGCAAGACAATTACTGCTTTTGCATGCATCCAGTATGAACATATCTTGGGTTTCTCTTAATGGAACAACCAGTTTTGTGAAACCATTGAGGGTCAGGACCTATTTTGGTTTAGTTTTCCTTGAAAACTTTTAATGAGTTTAATTGCTTGAACTATTACTCTTTTAATGAATAAATATTTTTGATAAATTATGGGGAAAAACATTCACATACTTAAACCAACATACACTTAAATCACACCAGTACAGAAAACTCTAGAGACTTCAGGGGCACCTGCTTCAGGAGATTGATGAGTCATTAATATGTTTGCATGATTTATTTTAAACACTAGCATGAAGTAAACAATACAGTTAAAGTTTTGAAAATACTACATCTATGTTTTACAATTATTTAGTTGAAAAAAGTCAAATAAGTCAATAAAAGCACTACATTGCGGTTTTTACTATAAAGATTCACTGTGCTTCTATTATTTAGAAAGATCTGTGCTTGCAGATTATGGAAGAAAAAGCACCCCTGAGAAGGTGCAAGGTATCTATTTAGGAAAACTTTAAGAAAACATTTTTTTTCTATTGATTATTTTTTCATCTGTCAAAACTGCACTAAAAATACAAAACTGTTTAAGCATGCTTAGTGAATTATCTGTCTTTTTCCAAATCCTGAGCTCCAAATTCCAATAATCTACTACAGAGGCAATAAAACCACACGTTTTTTGTGCACCTTTCTACCTGCCAATGTATCTGTCTATCCATCTTGGTTTTACTCAGGGTGACATACTATTCATATTGTTCTGTGTTCCCAATAATAAAACTTGTAGTTTTCTTCTTGGTGTGTATATGCATGTGAGTGCATATGTACTTACGTGTGTACTCTCTGACTTTTGGAAAACCGGGTCACCCCTGCACTCCCCGGGACACAGCCAGACTCAAACAGATGTCAGGATAACCTGCCTTCAGATAAGAGCTATGCATTCAGGTTTCCTCTCTACTGAGAGCTGCGCAGATGTCTGGGTAACTGCCTGTGGAAAGGAGCTACCCACTTCAAGTCTCCTGAGAGATGTTCTGTCATTCAATGAAGCTATTCTCTGCCTTGCTCACCTTCCAGTTGTCCACATACCTCATTCTTCCTGGACATAGGAGAAGAACTTGTGACCTGCCAAACTGCAGAACTCAAAAAGCTGTAACACAAACAGGGTTGAAACATACCCACTGCTTGCCATGATATGATGATGAGAAGGAGTGGAGAGCTGTGGCCTTTTGGGGAGCCCAGACCTGGAGGCTCCCTGAGCCAGGACTGTGACACCATCTTTGGGGCTCTGTGATTCTTGCTGTCTTCAACCTTCCAGGTACCATAGTGTCCCCCTTGTCCAGACGTGGGTGCCTGCAGCAGAAGCTGCATGTAATACACCTGGTTTAGCCAAAGCCTTGAATGGAGCCATCACCCATGTGGGATCCAGGCTGGTAGTGCAATCCGAGCATAACCTGCCAGGCTGAGTGGGCAGAACAAGTCCAGCAGGTGTGAGCAGAAGACACTGCCATCCACAGAGGTTTCTGGTTGGAGAAGCATCACCCTAAGCATCCTATGACAATAGTAGTTACCTTCATAACTCTAATCTTTTATTATTTATGTTAAAACCCACATACTAATATGAATGCTTACCTTCTCTAGAATTGCATATTCTGACCTATGTTATTATCATTTCAACATCATCATTACCTGCTACAATTCTGTAACAATTATTATTTGTTTAAGTCTTAGGTCTCTACATTCTGGATTCAAAATATACTGTAAGTTTTTTATTACAACCTCCCTAATCTGCTGCTGCTTTGCTAAAACTTCAATCTCTACAATCTTTTTATTAGTGATAATTTCTTAGACTTTATGCATATTTGAAAGTATGTTTCACTTTATAAGTAAATAAAAGTTTAATAGAATATAAACTTATTTGATCATACCAAAGATTCCTGAGGACTTGATATATTATTTCATTTTCTTCTCACTTTAATCTTATTTTGAAGAAGGCTGAGATTATTCCAATATTTTCCTGTTATCATTGACTCTTTTTTTATTATTGCCTTTTTTCTATGTACAAACAATACCCATTAATTTACCAACATAATTAGTCTCAGTATTGACTAATTAATTTGCACTTTTATTAAAATATCTTAGAATATGGTATATACTGTTTTATCTCAAAATTCGAGTCTTGTTTATCCAGAAAATAGCTATTAAAATATATTTTAAGTATTTGTATTCTGGTTATTCATTTATTTTTAGTAACACTATTACATGTACAGTAAATTTCTTTGAACAGTTCCCTATATCTATAACTTACTGATAAATATTTTTTAATTCTTTCGACTTTTTAATTTTATTTTGCTCACTTTTCTCAAGGCTCACTTCTATTTCCTGGCAATAATTCTGTGTTTTGATGATGTTGCCTATGATCTATTACTTCTGGGTTATTTTTTCACTCTGGTCAATTTTCTCTGCTTTTATCAGAATTTCATCCTGTAAATATCATTTACAATTTCATTTATAGGTATTTTCTGATTTCATTGAATATAACTTCTGTTTCCTAAATTTCTTGTGTTTGGTTTCAAAGAAGAGAAGGAGACAGAGAGTTGCCTTTCTGGAAGGAGTGAGTTTTGAGCTGGAACACATAGAAATATAAGGACACTGTCTCTACACCCTATTCTGCCTTAGTGTGACATACAAGGCCCAAATCAGATGGATTATAACTAAGAGCAACTTAAAAAACAAGAGATGACAATGACTTGTGAATGCCACAGATTGTTCATCATCATAACAGGCTTATTCTTATCTAACTTTTGTTTGAATTTGTGGCATTTATTATTAATACAAAAGTGTAAGTTATCAAACTTATTAAAATATAGTTAAACACTCTGCCATATGGTATTCAAATAAGGTATATTTCCATGATGACATGAAGTATAACTCCATCTGTATGTAAGATACATACAAAGTAATTTAGAATATCAAGATATCTCAGTAAAATACTTCATTTAATATGTTATTATCAGATGAATAAAAATGAAGAAAAAAGATATGACTATTGTAATATGAAGGTCTGAATTTAGCTTGAGTTTGTTTGTTGAAATCAACAATGTACAAACATAGTATTGTCTCATAGACAAGCTGTGTAGTATATTGATTAAAAATAATTTATTTTTGTAACCATGGGTCCAAGGAAAACCTTAGGGCAGTTTGTACTAGCTTGACAACATTTTTAATGGGTGATATTGATATTCATAATTTGAGCCTAGTTTTAGTGAGAATGCTAGAGAACTCTGTCATTGGGCTGGTCACGTAGCTAGAAAGTGCATAAGGGAGCAGCATAGTATAAGAAGTCCTGGTTGAGGATCATATTGGGCTTCCTAGTTCCAAGGTGTTCCATACACGTACCTTTGATGCTTGATTGAGAGAGAAAGGTGTGCCCTTTATGTTGTGGCCTCTTAGAGGAATGACAACAGAAGCCTGTGTCTAGTCTGTTTTGATCCTTTGTTGTGAGCAACTTTTGGCTATGAGGTATATCCTTATTCTAATGCTGTTGACTTGCATCCTTTTTCTACAATAACCTGTAGCTTCAGAGAAATTGTTATTTGAAATTCTGTTAGTCCTTTTGGAATCAATGTTTAACTGACATCCTATGGCAATTACAAATGTTGTTACTGTAAAAAACTTAACTTGCTTAGTGAAGCCATGCAGGCAAATTCCTTTAGTAATAGGGTTCTTGGGGCTTACATTTTAAGCAGGTATTTTTTTTGTCCCACATTGATTGTGCTAACTTTATTCCACATCATGGGCCAGAATTCTGAATGTTCTTGGAGGAACTCTGGACAAATTTCTTAGCCACTAAACGTATAGCAAAACTAAAATTATACCAACGGTTTAATAATGCTTTGTTAAATAATATATGGTAATAAACATAAAATCAATTTACCTCTCAAAAATGCCTATTGCTACTCTCTCAGTATGTGAGAAAAATTGCCACATCATTTTGTTTTATATGTTTAAATTTCATTTTTTTATAATTTGAAGTAAACTCATTGTCCTTTTTTATTATACAAACTTTTTTTCCAATGATCTAGACGCATTAATGGAGAATCCTCACCGTATTTCCTCTACTTTTATCTGTTAAACCTTTATATTTTCTGAATGGTTCTAAAGTTAAAATTATATGAATGCATATGAGATCTGCATAATTTGGGGAATGCACTCAGTTTAGTGGTTTCACTGTTCCACATTCTTGAGACATTTTTTAAAAAAATCATTAAAATTATTATCTGTGAAATCTAAATCAGCTAGCACAGACTTTTGATCATGGTGATTAGAATATATTTACATTTGTAATCCAAACACTATACAATCAAAAATATCATACCTCATTTCTTTTACTTCTATTGTATCAATATCATTTGATAGTCAAGCCTCTGAGAAATTCTATTTTAAAATAATTAGCATTAATTCATTCACCCTCACATAGCCCTTTAAGTGATGCCTTCTATAAGGGACACACAACATTTGTTTGCTTTCTCATTTTACCAGCAGCATATCTTCCATCAAAAATGAAAACTACGTTAAAAAAAAACCACTGCTTTAAAAACAGACCATTTCCTTTTATGTACATGGTAGAATCAAGCAATTGTAAATGTAAGATAATATGCTCTTCTCAGAGAAAAAATATATAAAGAAATCTCAGGAGATTAAATTTCTATTTCCTGCATCAGTTGTTTGCTAGGGTTGTTAATGGCAGTGAGTTTCAAATGTGTTACTATGGAAGTGATTGCATTACATTTCAAAATAAGCATATATGTACTTTCCTTGAATGTTAAATTTGAAGTGTGATTCATATATTTTATGGAGGTTAAGGGTTAAACCTTTTTTAAGGGCTATAAACACATATAATAGCATGGTTATTCAAATATTTTCCTTGATTCAAAATTTTTGATTCTAAAAATGTGTGTTTTGTGCCAACCTGTTTTGTCTTGATGAAATAAACTCCATATGTAAAGACCATTCTATATAGTTCATTATCTCTTCTAGTTAATTTATAACTATAAATTCTGTCATTCATTGCTGCTTCTGGTTCTGATTAATTTGACATTACCTGAACTAGAAAAGCCCTAGACAAAGGCTCTGGATCTATTTTAAATTTAACTCTATCCTGACACATGACTAAGGGTGTAAAATTCCAGGTGTAGTGTGATATTGTGCATTTTATCTTTCACCCCTAAAGCCATTAATCTGTAAACTCTTTTTCAATTTCAATCTCCTCTATTGGACTAAAAAATACTAGAGTTACTTGTCCCTCTATTTTCTAACCTTTTATTTTCTCACTCTGAATTGTTACTGTTGACAGTCTCTCCCACATTCACAACTGTAATTCTAATCTATATGTAGATAACTCTCAAATTCATAAATTTATCCTTGAGTTTTGAAGTTTCAGCCACGTATGTTGCACTTCCTATTTGTTCTATACTTTGTCTGAAAATTTAGTTAAATTCATGTCCAAAATCAAAACCAAACTAACTTTTGATCTTTTCTTCGTTCAAGCCAAGAAATTCTTACATATTATTTCACTGCTTCCTATAAAAGTGTTTAGCTTTTTATGTAAAATTCAAAACTGTGATAATGCTAAGATGTTTGATATTTGATATTTGTCATTTCTATGAAAGTATAAATTTCATAGGCTAAGAAGCATAGCAATGTCAGGTCAATATTATATCCTCTGTGTTGGGAATATGATAGGTGCTTAAAATGTTTATTAAATGGATTAAGTGATACTTAAATAAATAGTTGGAAACAGAAAAGACTGGAAAATACTTCTAAGTTTTGTGAGACATATGTCTCACACACAAAAATTCCAATTATTTTAAGGTGATAAGTAAAATAGTTTTGCCAAAAAAAGTTAATTCCACAAAATAAAGATGGCTTTTTAATGTGTATATCTACAAATGATGAATAGATGACAAATGAAAGATAATAGACAGACAGACAGACATATACACACAGATAATTTTTTCAAAAAGAGATGTGGCAAATTTAGGAGAATATAAGAATTTCTATGGCTTAGAAAACACTGAGAATTTTAACACTGCTTTTGTCTTTTTTAGACTTATTTGTCAAAAAAAAAAAAAAAAAAAAAGGACGTGATAATTCCAAATGCTTGGCTTTGGATGAAATGATGCAATGTGTGATTGATCCCTGGTGGTTTAGGTTTCAGCTCCAATCTGGACATATATTTATCAAAGCAGAGAGCAAATAATCTTCAGTAAGTGCATGTTGGTGTCTTTTAAAGAGATGAGAAGACAATCTAAATCTTTAGAGCCCCTAGAGCTCTAAAGAGTTTAATTCCCTCATGTGATTAACTCTTTATCCCTAAAGACTGCTTTGTTTTTTTTTTTTAACATGGAATTAGATTCAAGATTTGTTTTACACACACACAAACACACACACACACACACACACATGCACATGTTTTATATATACATATACATATATATAGCAAATTTTACATTATACATTTAAATATATAAACACAAGCATAGTTATAAAACCTCTATTTTTGAATTATTAGGCTGCATATTTTTAAGAAATGAATATTTAACTTCTTTAAGAAGAAATACATTAGCTATTTAAACATTTATTCAGTAAAATGGGAACTATATTTAGAAATGCATGGGAAGTTTTGTTTCATTATTATAACAAAATGCCAATTTTGTTTAAAAAAATCACACTTTTGTTTGGTATTGACATTTGACATATTCTGTTCATTTTCTTCTAATACATAGTAGAGAAAAAAGAACCACACAAGATAATAAAAGCTATGACATAATAATGTTAATATACATATATGGCTAATTTTCTTCTGTTTATCACTTACCAATATATTTAATGAAACTGAATTCACAGAAAATCTTTGAGAACTTATTTTACCATTTGTAAATATATTCAGTTGTTAAAAGTCATGCATTACATTGACATATTATGGCTATATTTAGGCTACTTTAGATTAAGCAACATTATCGTTATATTGTATTAATTGTATTTAAAATACTGAATAACAATGACTGATTTTATTTTACTCACACATTTTATCATATATGCTCAAAACTTAATGAATTCTTGTTTTACTTCTTATATACTTGGTATACATTTTTTCTTTCTTTTTTGAGAGCTTACACTTTTGAGTACTTTCCACTTTCTAGATGTTCTGCTAAAAATCTATATTCACTATTCCATTTAATCCTCTCACCTTTAGAACATGTATAATATTTTGTCCTGACTTTATGAAGGAAGATATGGAGACTTAAATATATAGGTCAGAGTCACACAGTAAGAAAGACAAACTGCCTTTACCCATGACTGTTGCCAGATCTATACTCTAGTTTCTACCATCTTTAAGCAATCCTGGCTTCAAGCCATCATTTTCAAATTGTGTTTAAAGTGCCTTAATAATTCATTTTTTAGAAGTTGCTGCCTCTTTAAAACAGCACTGAAAAACACTGCCTTAGTTATATAGCATATCATCTTATATTCTTTGGAATATTCCCAATTTGATTCTGTATCTAGGGTCACCATTTCCAATCCTCTGAACTGGAAATTATTTTACTGCAGATTTATTTAAAATATATTAGTCTCTTAGACATATACATGTACACTAAATTATGGCTATGGTTTCATATTATGTCAGTCTCTCTAATACATTTCTGGTGTTTCTATTTTTGTCTTTAAATAGCTCTAGAGAAGAGTTGACTCAGGTCAAATCTCATTGGATCATAGTACTTGAATCTCATATAGTTTTTCTAAGTTTAGAAGAAAATATTGGTTGTATTATGCAGGCACTCCCTATTTTATTAATTCATTCTCACTGAATAGGTATTTCAAAGTAAATTACATGCTAAGATAATGTCTGAATTGTTAATTCATTGTTTTTGATGTGACTCACCTTTATGAATTTTAAGATTTTACAAAGAAACTGTCACCTTGGCAAAATCATTGAAATGTTAGTAGCTTAAAACCTTTTCAATTTTATTGCAGATATTTAAACAATTTAAAAGAGTGAACTTTAAAGTATAATCCAGCAGTTTAGAATCATGTGTTCCTATAACATCAAAATAGTGATCACAAATAATTCTCATTCACTGATTCAATCCTAATGTCAAAAGTAGTGCTTTTCATCAAGCTTGATGATAAATGTAAATGCTGAAATAAGATTAAATTTTAATAATAATTGTATGTATAATTCAAAAATAGCTACTGAGTTCTTATTATGTGGGAACCAAGTGCTAAATGCACGGATAAGTATTCTACCTTCAAAAAGTTTATAATTCAACAAATCCAGAATGACATGGGTGTAAACAAAATTCACATCAGGTAGAAAATGCCTACTGTCCTCAGTTAAACAGAAAATATGATAAATCAAAGTCAAAGCAGATATTATTTTTATAATTTAATATTTTACTCCTCTTTCTCTTTAGCTAGTCATCATTAGTTTATACATTTAAATTTTGTCTAGATAGTTGGATAATGTGTAAGGCAAAGAACTATGTTTCCCTGAATGAATTTCTGTGAATGAATTCTGATTAGACTTGGCCAAATTTCACTTCTGTGAAATTTGAAAGTTTTAGGAAAAGCAGAGGACATTATTCTTGAAGGGTTGTCATGGACAGATCTTGTGATAGACAGAAGTGAGTCTCAGCTTGTCTCTTTCTCCTCTGATCCACAGCCAGCATGTCTCTACAACTGCTAGCTTGGCTGACTAACAGCAGTCCCTGAGTTACTCAGTTGAAGTCCATAAAGACAGTGGTTTTGTAGGTGAAATGGCCATTTGTTATAGATTCTCTTCATGAGCGTTTACTTTGTAGTCCATTTGGCGTATTGGATTTTCTGTAAATGATGACTTGTTCGCCCATTCCAAAGTTGCAGGTGGAAAGTGATTTTTCTCTGATCTTCTAGCATATCTCTTCCAGCCTTTAAACTCCTCAGCACCTCCTGAATTTGTGTTATCTAATTTCTATGTCTTTCATTTCCCAAATACTTATGACGCCTAGGTATTCATGTTATTGTCAACAACAATAGATATTGTTAAATCTATTGCTCATAGTAACACTATATTGTCTCATAGGTAAACATTATATTAAACTTACCCTGTTAGATAGTTATTATCACCTTTATTATATGGATTTTTAAAAAATAAGACTAATCTAGCCAGAAAAATCAGGCAAGAGAAAGAAATAAAGGCATCCAAATTAGAAAGGAGTAAGTCAAGTCAGTGCTGTTTGCAGATGACCTAATATTATATACAGAAAACCCCAAAGACTCCATCAAAAATTTATTAGAAATAAGAAACCCATTCTGTAAAGCTGAAGGATACAAAATTGACATACAAAAATCAGTAGTGTTTCTAAATGCCAATAGCAAATTATCTGAAAAAAAAATAAAGCAGTCCCTTTTACAATAGATACAAAAATTTACATATCTAGGAGTAAATATAACAAAGAGGTGAAAGACTTTTCAGTGAAAACTATAAAACATTAATGAAAAAATTAAAGAAGACACAAAAATGAAAAGACATGTTTATGAATTAATTTGTTAAAATATTCATACTACCCAAAGTAATTTACAGAGATTCAATACAATTTCTATCAAAAATGTCAATGACTGCGTGCCGTGGCTCAAGCCTGTAATCCCAGCACTTTGGGAGGCCAAGATGGGTGGATCACAAGGTCAGGAGTTTGAGACCAGCCTGGCCAATATGGTGAAACCCTGTTTCTACTAAAAATACAAAAATTAGCCATGTTGGCAGGTGCCTTTAGTCCCAGGTACTCAGGAGGCTGAAGCAGGAGAATCACATGAACCCAGGAGGCGGAGGTTGCAGTGAGCCAAAATTGCGCCACTGCCCTCCAGCCTGGGTGACAGAGTGAGACTCTGTCTCAAAAAAATATATATATCAATGACATTTTTCACAGAAATATATTTTTAAAAACCCTAAAATTTATATGGAATCACAAAAGACTCTATATAAGCAAAGCAATCTTGAGAAAAATCAATAAAACTTTTGTCATCATACTACCTGATATCAAAACATAGTACAAACTTAAATTAAGAAAAGTAGCATGGAACTGTCATTAAAACAGACACATATACCAGTGAAACAGAACAGAAATCCCAGAAATAAAGCCGCACATCTACAGCCAACTTATTTTTGACAAAGGTACCAGTACACATAATGGATAAAAGATATCTTCTTCAATATATGGTGCTTGGAAAACTGGATATCCACATGCAGAAGAATTAAACTAGATTTCTCACTATACACCAAAATTAACTCAAAACTGATTAAAGATGTAAAGACCCCAGACAACAAAACCACTGCAATAAGACATAGCGTGAAAGCTCCATGACAGCAGTCTACATGAGGATTTTTTAGATGAAATCTCAAAAGGATGGTAAACAAAAGAAAATGTAGACAAAACTACTATAAAATGCAAACCAAACTACAATGAGATATCACTTTCGTTCAGTCTGAAGGGCTACAATTTAAAACTTGAAGGATAATAAATGTTGATGGTAATGTGGAGTAAAGTCAGTCCTTACATTACTTCTGGTGGGAATGTAAATTAAAACAGCCATTATGGAAAACAGTGTGGAAATCTTCAAGAAATTAAAGCTAGAACTATCATATGACCCAGCAATCTTCCTAGTGAGTATATATCCAAAGGAAATGAAATCAGTATGTTGAAGAGATGTCTGCACTCCTATTTATTGCTGCACTATTCACAATAGCCAAATATGGTTAAATTTAATGTTCATCAATGGGTGAATGAATAAAGAAAATGTGGTATATGTAGACAATGGAATACTATTCTGCCATAAAATAAAAATTATGTCATATTTGGGAACATAGAGGGACGTGGAGAACATTATGTTGACTGAAATAAGCCAGCCACCAAAAGATAAATTCTATGTGATCTCACTTATATGTTGAATCTAAACAATTATTCTCATAGAAGTAGAGTAGATTGGTGGTTACAAGATGATGGGGAGAGGAGAGGGACATGGTCAACAGCTACAAAGCTACAGTTAAATAGGGAGAATAATTTCTGGTGTTCTGTTGCATGGTGGGATGACTAGAGTTAACGAAAATGTATTATATATTTCAAAATAGCCTGAAGAGAGGTTTTTAAGTGTCCTCACAACAAAGAAATGATAAATGTTTAAGGCGGTGGATATACTACCTTGATTTGATCATTACAAAATTTACATATGTATCAAAATATCACATTGTACCTCATAAATATGTCAAATGACGATGTAACGATTATAAATAAATAATATTTTTTAAACCTGGGTCTAAGTAAGGTTACACATTTTTTCCAAACACAATGTGATCATAGATCACAGTATTGGGAGTAGAATTCTGCTCATCTACAATAATGATTTTCCATACAAATACGTGGAATGGCAAAAATTAACCCACAAGCCTGATACTTTATAACTGTGTGAGGTGGATGAGTGCCTGACAAAAACTACATCTAATGCAGAATAAAAGTTAGCAGTCATTCTGCTTAAAAGAAATTTGAACTCCCAAAATGCATTAAGCAGATTATCTCAGCTAAACAGCAATTTCTACTCTATATTTAGCTTGTCCAATGTATTCACAGAATAGAATAAAAAATGTATTTTCTAAGTTGCTTGCTCTTTCTGACATTTTGGTGGACAGCAGGCTCTTAGAGCTCTGCTGTAATCCTCACTAGAGCAGCATTTCCCACCAATACATATTTAGAAAATGTTTTTACTCCAAGGACACTTGGGTCTTAAGTTACTGACCTTTGTCCCAATGCAGAATCAAAAGTGCTTCCATACAGTTGTCTCCTTGACTCATCTCAATTATAACAAAACAAAATAAATCTTTAAGACAGAAATGCACTTAGGATAGCTGATTTACTATTGTTCTGAGCTCACAAAAGTCTTTTTCTTTCTTTCTAGCACATTTCGGATGCGATAATAACAGAATAAATCTCCTGAAAACAAACAAATCTCTTTGGGAGCCAGAGAAAAGCTCTTAAAAGAGTCATTTTGAGTTACCCAATTTCCTCTCTTCCACGTTTGGATGTTCAGATATGTTTTGTAGAGAAAGACACTTAAAAGACTAAATATCAGACACCTTGTCTCTTTTTTGGGACACTTTTGTGAAAAACAAACCACTTAAATGTGCTGCCTAAGTAGCTCATTTTATATTATCTATCGCCCCCATTCCTTCTAAGATGCCAAATGTGTTCTAATGGTCTCATATTTAGATGAACATTTATATGAAATGAAAGAAAACGATTTTGAAGAAAAAAAAACATAATATAGTGTTTACCCCATAAAACTCTCAGACAAAGAGACAAATATGTTTATTTCTATACAGCCTTCTCATTTGTATCGAATTTGTAGTTTACCCATCCTCACTTCCACACCATAACATTACCACTGCTCTGTGGACAACAAGCTTTTTGTGGTGAAAACCAAACTCCTCCTCTTCTATCTGACCCCTTCCCTACCCCACAGCCATTCATACAACATACAGACTGTATTCAAATGCTTCCTTGTCCCAAACAGGGCTCTGGAGGAACTTGGTTTTCCCAAAGCATCAATAGGCATAGACAAAAAGCTCCAAACCAAAGGTTTAGTTTCCCCTATTCAAAGGTCCAGGAAATATGTGGCTTCACAATAGAAAACGTTGTCCGCAGTAAACTCACCATACTCCAAACAAACACCAACAGTAAAATGGCACCCCACTCCTGTATTGGCCCCTCCCCTGATGCCCTCAGTGGTTTCAGCAAGGCCTAGCAAGAAACTCATCTTCAAACCTGCTCCTGGACTCTGAAATCAGGAGTCAGGGCTCCAACCACACCAATGCTTAGTGCCGGCTGGACTTTGCGTTTAGCCGATTTTCCATCCTACAGACATCAGGGGCAGCAGGTGGCGCTCTCTTTCCCCAAGATGGTATCAACCCGGTCCAGGAAACAGCTGAAGCCCCACAACCACTCAACTGACCTGAGACTTAATGAGTCAGGCAAAGCAGGGTTAGTTACCACTGTGCTTCACTCCCAGCACTCGTTCCAATCATTAGAATCAGACGGTAACAGAGTCTCCACACCCACATGACATCCAGGAGAGAACAAGGTTGTGGAAGGCAGAGCTGATTGGCACTCTTAGCTTCTTCTTTCCCCATCTCTAGTGTCTGCCAGGCCTAATTGGAAGCTGAGCCAGATTGAAGTGGTTCATTTTCAATTACTGAAATAAAAGACAAGTCAACCATAAATTCTGTATCAGGTGAAATATATCAGGAATGAAAGGGAAACATAGACAAGCTTAAAGGAAAACAGTTTGTTGCTAGCAAACTGTTAAAAGAGAAACAGAGTCACAACGTTTTAAAGTTTATTTGAGCAAACAATGAGTCATGAACCAGAAAGCTCCAAACCAAAAGTATGGGGGCTCCACTGGGGAAATGCAAAGGGGAAGCTTTTAATAGGATGAACATGGAAGTCAAGAAAAGAAAATATTTGACTGGTTACAGTTATAAAGTTGTCTTAATTGGCCCATGCTGTTGGAAAGTCCCTGGGTGTCTGGTTGTTTTTGTTGCTTGCTTCTGATTGTTTAAGCTTAAGTTCTGTTTTTCTTTAATATAGATATTTACAAGAAATACATTGCAAATCAAGCAAGGTTAAAGTCACTTATGTGACCTAATTGGCTTTGCCTACTCAGGGATTCTTCAGATCTGGTCTTCACTGAACTGTCCTTTAAAAATTTTAAGTCAGGGGTACATGTGCAAGTTTGTTACATACATAAACTTGTGTCATGGGGGTTTGTGGTACAGATTATTTCATCAACCAAGATAAGCCATTAGCTATTTTTCCTGATCCTCTCCCTTCTCCCACCCTCCATCCTTTGATAGACCTGAGTGTGTGTTGTTCCCCAGAACACATGGGTCCATAGTTCTCATTATTTAAGACTCACATGTAAGTGAGAACATGCCATATTTGGTTTTCTGTTCCTCTGTTAACTTCCTTTAACATAACTTGTCTTGAAGAATAGTTGAAAGATTTCTCTTAACAGAGAGGAAATAATAGAAGAAGGCTTGGAACTTCAGAAAAAGGAAGGAGAATAAGTGGGTTAAAACAAATGAAAGAAAGGCCGGGCGCGGTGGCTCAAGCCTGTAATCCCAGCACTTTGGGAGGTGGAGGCAGGTGGATCACAAGGTCAAGAGATCGAGACCATCCTGGTCAACATGGTGAAACCCCGTCTCTACTAAAAAAAAAAAAAAAAAAAAAAAAAAAAAAATACAAAAAATTAGCTAGGCACGGTGGTGCGTGCCTGTAATCCCAGCTACTCAGGATGCTGAGGCGGGAGAATTGCCTGAACCCGGGAGGCGGAGGTTGCGGTGAGCCGAGATTGCGCCATTGCACTCCAGCCTGGGTAACAAGGACGAAACTCCGTCTCAAAAAAAAAAAAAAAGAAGAAAAGAAAATATCCTTCATATCATGAGTTTTTTTATGTCACATTTGATAGTTGAAGCAAAAATTATTACACCATCTGATGTGGCACTCAATGTATGTAGAAGAAATACTTAGGACAATTATACTTAAACCATGAGAGTAAAACTGTATCTTTATGAAAATGAAAGTGATCTAGTCATGTGTTGAGGATTTGTTTGCCTAATGAGTAAAGTAAGCTTGATATTTTCCCTAGAGATTTTGTTTTAAGTACATTTAACATTACAGGCACAATATCTGATGTCTAGATGCTTTTTTAAAGGCTCATAAAAATATTTAAAATCTGAAAGAAATATTATTAATGCAGAAATATATAATAATAAATGTTGCAACATGAAAACATTACCTGGCCTGAGCTACCCAAAACTACCAAGATCATCAATGTCAAATAAGGGCTGAGAAACCATTTCAAAACAAAGAAAATGTTAAAACGTTTTTTGGGGTGGTGGTGAAATGCACTCTCACTCTGTTGCCCAGGCTGGAGTGCAGTGGCACGATTTGGGCTCATGGCAACCTTGGCCTCCATGGCACAAGCATTCTAGCGCCTTAATCTCCCCAGTAGCTGGGATTACAGGCACATGACACCCCACCTGGCTAATTTTTATATCTTTAGTAGAGACGGGGTTTTGCCATGTTGGCCAGGCTGGTCTCAAACTCCTGATCTTAGGTGATCCACCTGCCTTGGCTTCCCAAAGTTCTGGAATTACAGGTGTGAGCAACCACGCCTGGCCACGTTAACACTCTTGATGAGTTATTATAATATATATTTTTGGTTTGAATCATGGTCCAGAAGTTTTAAAAGCTATTGAGTATATTATTAAAACAATGAACACCATTTGAATATAAGTTGAGGATTAGTTAATAATAGAATTATTTAAAGAAAGTGTTACAGTGTCAAATTACTCTCAAATTATTTATTAAAAACAAAAATATTAAATTATGTGTGTATGTATAGGGAGTAAATGAATCTGAGTGAGGCAGTAATAAAACAAATAAGAAAAATGGTAACAGTAGATAAATGTGAGAAAGAATAAAGTTCTTCATAAATTCTTCCAACTTTGCAAATAAAAAATTATATTAAAATTAAAAGTTTCAAAAAAAGGAATTGCTTAAGGCAAGACAAAATCTTAGGTAATATATAAGCACCCTGCAATTATGCATTAATGTAAAACTCTTAAATTTCATGAAGCTATAGTTTCCCTGATAAAGAGATGAATATGATAAACACAAAATACTACTGATTAAAATATCAATAAGATAAACACAAAAATAATCAGAAATAATAAACAGTACCTAAGAAGAGAAGCATTTAACATGACCTTAGCATAGCAGAAAGACCACTTGAGACCAGGAGTTCAAGACCAGCCTAAACAACATAGTGAGAACCTGTTTCTACAAAAAATAAAACCTTTAGCCAGGCATGGTGGTAAGTGCTTATGGTCCTAGCTACTTGGGATGCTGAAATGGGAGGATCCCTTGAGCTCAGGGGTTCGAGGCTGCAGTGAGGTATGATCACATCACTGCATTCCTGCCAGGATGACAGGGTCTCTAAAGAAACAAATAAAGGAACAAACAAACAAAAATACCCTAAAGTTTGTTTATATATATATATATTTTTTTTTTTTAAAGAAATAAAGTAACTCTACAACTTATGATCAATGAATCCATAAATAGATCATGAATCAAGTAACATTTTGTTACATATTCACAAGTATGAAGTATATTTATCACCTGTGGCACAAATTGTGTTAAAAATGTAAAAAATAGGAAAAATATGTGAAATAATTTAAAGATATTGAAATGTTAATGAACATTAAATTTCAGGTATTTAATAGTACTAAGCACTAGATTAGTTTCAGATAGGCCTTTTGTAGAGTGGAAGTCATTGCCCTCAGCTTACTGACATGACAATACACATAAATCACCTAATAACAATTATTAGACATTTTTTAGAATTTTATTAAAAAACTAAATATCTAATATTTTTCAACTCCAAGTTATTTTAAATCAGTATCTTATTGTAGGTATAACTTTGTTACTCACTTTATTCCCTCAATTAAATAACTCATGATCTTTTATAACGTTATTTCAATGTAGTGACATTTAAATGTGCTTCTTGATTCTGTTATACCATAAGGTTCTTTGCTAAAAGTCAAATTGGGAAGACACTATATAATCATAAAATGAAGTTTATTTAAAATCCGAAATTTGTTATGACACAGAATGCCAGTTTAAATTTGAAAATCTCATGTGAATTGTCATGAAAATGAGACAGTGATCAACATTACCAAAATGAAAAGAAAATATATTTTGGCTTTAAAGCTAAAGTATATAAACCCTGGAATATGTAGGCCAATCAAATATAGATACCTAAGAAGGAAGGAAAATGTCTCATAGTGACAATTACTGTATTAATTTAAGGAAGGTGGCCACAGGCATAACTTGCAGTTGAAACTTGAGTGAAAAATGACCAAGACCAAAAAATAATAATTTTACTTTAAGAATAAAACTTGAAATAGCAATTATAATAAGCAAAATGAAAGCAAGCTGAAAAGGTAACTGAATTTTACTAAGTGGAAAATAAAATATTTTAAGAATTCCAGCTGATATCAAAATGTTATTTATCACATAATTACAAATTGCCATCTGTATTAGCTCGTGTCCTCCAGAAAAACAGAACCAATAGGATACAGATAGATATATCAGAGGAGATTTACTATAAGAACTGGTTCATGTTATCATGAAGGAGGAGAAATCCCACAATATGCTATCTGCAAGTTGAATAACCAGGAAAGCAGTAGTGTAATTCAGTTTGAGTTCTAAGGCTTAAGAACCAGAGGAGCCAATAATATAACTCTCAGCCTAGGGCCAAAGGCCAGTTCTGGGATTTGGAGAGAGCAGTGGTATCTGAGCCTAGGGCCAAATGCTAGTCCTGGGGGATTGGAAAGAGCAGTGGTGTCAATGTCAGAGTCCAAAAGTCTGAGAATGAAGAATTCTGATGTCTGAGGGCAGGAAAAGATGGATGTCCTAGCTCAAAACAGAGAGAGACAAAATCCTCCTTTTGATCAGAAGTCAGACGTCGACTTTTTAGCTTTAGTGTCAAAATATATTTTCTTTTAATTTTGGTAATTTTGATCACTGTCTCATTTTCATGATAATTCACATGGTTTTTCATATGAATTATGGCTTATGATTATAGTATAGAAAGCCAAAAATAGTATCACTTCTACCCTCAGAGCTACAAATCCTATAAACTGTCTGAAAATTCATACGTTTTCTTAAATCTATAAAAGAGCTGAGGTCACAGAACTATGAATTATCTGAACACTTACTTATCTGAAGCAGATAACATTGGCCATGGGTTAAAATAATTCAGCTTAAAATATTAACGTATTGCCAAAGGCCATGTCTAGAAAGAATATATGGAATCACTGGGAGGTACAGGCACAAAGGTTATTAGCATCCACTCATGGGCTCCTTCACATGCACATAATGTGTGCTTGTATAACGATTGGGAGCAAGTTGAAAGCATCAAGAAACATTCCTGGTTGCCCAAGCCTGGGGGGATGGGAGAGTAGCCACTGAACAAAATCAAAAGGAACCCAGCCTGGATACTTCCTACTCTCTCTCATGTGGAAAAAAAACCTTAAGTCACTTGTGGAAGAGCAACCAATCCTGGTACCATTAGAACACTTGTGAAAACATATGGTTTCTGGCACAAATAAAAAATATATATCTTTTTTTTTCCTAGGATAGAAGAAATGTCTTGTTGTAGACACTCAGCTGAAGATGGAAGAGAATGTGTGATTAACTAACACACAAAACACAGAGACAGGGTGATTGTCTTAAGACCAAGGTTTCATCAAAACAAGAGAGAGAGAGAAAGAAAAAAAAGTAGAGGATCTAAGAACTGAGAAAGAGAGACAGGTCTAACATCCGTGTAGTTTGAAATGCTAAAAGAAGACAGAAAAAAAAGCGTAGAGAAATATTTAAAGGAATAGTGTCAATTTCACCCCCAAATGAATGACAGCCTCCTATTAAGAAACTCAGAAAATATCAAACAGAATGTCAAATACAAGCACAAATACACACACACACACGCACACACAGAGAGAGAGAGAGAGAGAGAGAGAGAGAGAAAATCATATTATATTAAAATTGCCTTTAATGGAAGACAAAGAGAAATACTTCATTGTGGTCAGATAAAATATATTCATTACATACAGGGGAACAAATGGGGAAAAAAAAGATGGACTTCTGATCAGAAAGTATGCAAACCAGAACAAGACAGTGTGACATTTTTAACTTGATGAAAGAAAAATAAAATAAAATAACAAAACTGCCAAACCAATATGTCTTCTTATATTAACCAGGATTCTTCAGAGAAACAGAACCAGTAGGATATAGATATAGATAAATGGAAAAAGATTTCTTGTGAGGGATTGGCTTCTTCGGTATGAGGATAAAAAGTCCCACTATTTGCCGTCTGCAAGCTGGAGGCATTAAAGACAGTGGTATATTTCTAAGACAAGCCCAAAGGCCCAAGAACCAGGAGAGCTGATGTCTGAGGGCAGGAGAAAATGAATGTCCCAGCTCAAGCAAATTTGCCCTTTTTCTGACTCTTGTTCTGTTTGGGCCCTCGATGAATTGGATGACATCCGTTCACATTGATAAGGGTAATTTTCTATACTCAGTGTACCAATTCAAATGCTAATATCTACCAGAAATACCTTCACAGATATATCCCAAAATAATGTGTTGCCAGCTACTTCAGCATCCCTTAGCCCAGTCATGTTGACACTATACGTTAACCATCACACGTTCATCTCATGTCATTTTGGCACCTATATACGTCTCCTTAAACCACACTTAATTTCCATATATAAATAATAACAAGATCGTAATTTCATCTAACTGGATACAACTATCCATCATAGAACTGAAAATGCACCAAGTCCCTCTTGTATCACCCATATTGTATCCCCTTTGACTTTAGCAAGCCCTGTAGCTATCATGGTTCTTTACCTGGCAGGGTGAGGGCTCGGGGCCTTTAGTAATACGCCTGGCTATTATAGTTTTTCATTGACTTTAATCAGAGGAAATGGTAACATTAAGACACATCTTAAAGGATATTCTGTATTCTAAGCATACTTCATTGTGGAGTAATAGTTTAATTCATTTTTGGTAACTAAGATCAGTTGCTCCAGTCAACAACATAACTCATTTATTTGCCTGTTGATTCAAAGGCATGAGGATCCCAGAGTGGTCAGGTGGAAGTCTTAACCTCCAGTTCAATGAAATTGGTAAAAGTGTTCCTCCTGAAACCTACTGTTAAGCTAATAGATCATAAGTCATAAAAACAAGAAGCAAAAATTTTGCTTTTGGGTGAATAGAGGTGATAATGACATAGTGGCACTATGTGGCACTATGTCATTTCCACCACTTAATTCCTGAACTATTAATGTGCTTAAAGAAACAAACTAACAAACAAAAAATAAAACTGTGAAATTATTATTCTCTACTCAACACACATATATTTCAAGAATAAAGAGAAAATACTTTCTTGAGTAATCAAACATTGAGAAGAATCACTGACAATAGACCTACAACTCAATACATGTCAAAGGAAAATCTTCAGGAGAAATAAATATGATACTAAATGAAAAAGAGGAATCTACAAAAGGAAATAGAAAGTTAGAAATGGAATTAAGAAAAATGTCGATTCTATTTTTCTCTCATCTTTAATCACACTAGAAGATAAACGCATTAGTCCATTTGTGTTGCTATAAAGGAACACACGACTCGGAGTAATTTATAAAGAAAAAAGATTTATTTGGCTCACAATTCTGTTAGCTGTACAGGAAGCATATTGCTGGTATCTGCTTAGGTTCTGGTGAAGTCTCAGGAAGTTTTCACTCATGGTAGAAGGCAAAAAGGCAGCAGGTATGTCACATGTCACACAGTGAAGTGGAAGCAAGCAAGAGAGAGACAGAGGTGAAACAACCTCAAACAACTATCTCTTGCATGAACTAATAGAATGAGAACTCACTCACTGCTGTGAGAACAGCACCAAGATATTCATGAGGGATCCACCCCTATGATTCCAACTCCTTCCATCAGGCCCACCTCTAATTTTGGGGATCACATTTCAACATGAGATTTGGAGGGAACAAACATCCAAATCATAACAATAACTGATTATCTAAAACAAAGGTAGTAGCAATATATTGTGAGTTTATAATACTCAATATTAAGTGTATGACATTAAATACTTAACATTAAATATATGGCAAAAAATGGGAGGGAGAAAATGGGAGTAGACTTTTGTAAGTTTCTTAGAAAATAGAAAAGCACTAGAGCCAATAATTGAGCTTGGTAAGGTTGCAGGATTCAAAATAAATATATAAAAAATCAATTTTATATCTATGTGCTAATAATGAAAGATTGAATATTGAAAAAATTTAAATATCACTTACCATAGCACCAAAAGGAGGAGTTTAAGTGTAAAGGTTTGGTATTGAATTTCTTTCCTAACAATTCCTAAAATGCAGGTGTATCATTGTCTCATTCTTTCTTGGGAATGTTTATTTTGCTTTTAACATAAGGTATGGAATGGCTTTTCTGACTTTTTGCTTAAGGAAGTAGAAAATTAAATTTTAACTGCTGAAAACAGAATAATCACACATTAGGGCATCGGGGATTTCAATGTTTCAGGTGTTTTAGAAAAGCCTCAATAATCTGAAGTTTCACATGCTCATTTACATAACACATGGGTTCTAAGACTTTTGAGGTTCACTAATTCCACATACTGAACTCTAATAGAAGTATGTGCATATTTTTGATATATCAGATATATAATCTTGGAATGGTATTTGAATACTAAATGTATTCAAATGAACTAAAATGATTCAAGAAGAGCATATTGCACTTACAACACTTATACACTATGCTATGGGCTTCTAAAAAGAGGTGGGTGTGATGCTGTGAAGAAAAGCAATTCCATTCTCAGTAGGTTATCACAGTGTATTTTCAGAAGTTTCTAATTGAAGGCATGCTTCATTTGCCTTGACTATAAAAAAAAAAACCTTACATTTGCTCATGATTATGTCTGTAAATGCCCTCATAAAATGTACTCTAGCAAACACACCCACATGCTTGCATATGCAGACACACACATGCATATACACACATTTTACAATTTACTTAGAAATGCTTTCATGTAGATCACACTTCTTATTCCTTGTGTGGTTTTTCTGAGATTACAAAGAGGATAGAAAAATTAAATATTAATGTAAATTAAATATACTGAACCATATCAAAAAATCCTGAATTTTAATTCATGAAACTTAATTTTAAAATAAGAAAATGACAAAAAGAATTTTCTAAATTATGTACTCGGTATCTTGATGTTTAAAATCAATGATTCCATTTTTAAAAATGGTTTAAATTGCTTTGTTTACATTTTCTTGTAAACATTGATATTCTCTCCAACACACAGGTATACACACATGCATACATACAAGAAAACAGATAAAGTATATACAGGATCTATGTTTAATATTTCTTTCCATTTTGTAACTTCTTATTCGTTATTCCTTTCTTATAAAGAAATAATAGGTGTATAATACACTCACATTCTTAAGATAGTTGTATGAATAATAGTTGCTATAATAGAAGAATATAAAACTGAAATAAAAATGGAATATTAGTAGTGCCTTTAGGAACAAAAGTCATCATGTCAATTTTCCGTTTCTTCTCTTCTAGCCAAACAAGGCTAGAGAACACCAGAGAATAAAATCGTCTCCTCCCTGCAGTAACTTTTATCTCACTATCTGCAACTCTTAATAATCTCTGCCTAACAAATACCACTTTCATAAATCCCACCCATTTTAAGATTCAAAAACTTATTTTGAAAATCAGAAGTTATCTTAGGCTTTGCTGCCATAGAGACATATGTCAAAACCCTGGATATTCCATTTAACATGCTCTGTGGTATTGGACAAAGTACTTATCCCTGTGAGCCTCAGATTCATCAGATGAAAACTCCAAAGTCACTGAATGGAGTAGCAAAACAATAGGAGTAGAATTATTGGTCCATAGTGACTAATAAATAGTGAATTTATTATTACCATAAAATTCCTTTTTTAGAGGGAGAGAATTTTGTTAGAATATAGGTTTCCTCTGTGTGTTGCAAAATGTTTTATGTTACAGGTGATTAGTCATGCCTTTCAAAATACAGAGGTGTCCAAAATCAAGTCCAAAAATTCCTTAAGATCTTAATAACTGTAGGCAGGGAGATTGCTCAACATCTTGCAAACTCATCAAGACTAGATGAAGAGGGAGATGTACATAGCACAAGAAGCAAAGCCTAAAGTCAATATTTCACATTGAAACCTAAAACAAGGGTGATTTTGTACCAAACCATAGATTATTCACTTATTTATAATCTATTATTATCTATTGTACTCTTAGCATCATTCTTCAAACTTTGAAGACACAGTGCTGAAAATTCAGGAGGCCTTTCCTTTTGTGAAATGCATGAACACAGATCTGCAGAAATAAATTATGTTATTGAAATTATTTCATTATTAGTTTTTAAGTGTATGCTCCTTTCTAAGCAATAAAGAAATATATATAACAATTTCAGATGCTTGTAAAAGTAAATAAGAGCTAGAAAGATGGTGAATAAGCAAGGAAAAGGAGATCATAAATCCATAAGACTTGATCATATTTTGAATAAAAAGATCAAGAAAAAAGTAGAATAGAGCTGCCAACTGAGGTTTGTGGTTCATGCATTCTTATACATATAGTTAATGCACGAGTATTCTCATTCATTCATATAATTAACATGTGTGCCATTAATAGGAATAATAATTCAAGAGAAAGAAAATGGGAGATTATTAATATTGCTTTAGAGCTGCACAGTACAATAAAATAGCTATTGGCTACATGTGGCTACTTTAAATTAAATAAAGCGCTTAATATGCAAATGCTGCTAAAGGGTACCATATTGAACCACACAAACACATACACACTATTTCTACCTCCACAGAAATTTCTATTGGACAGTGTTGCTTAACAGTTTTAACTGTCAACAGGAACTGCCAGTAATAATGTTTTTATGTGTTCTGAAACTCAGAAAAAGGCTATGATTATTGATAAATAATGTAAAGTAATAAATATGAGAAAACATCTAAAAGGTGAACATCAAATTTGAGGCAAGAGAATTAAGTACAAAAGTCTACACATTGCAAACATCAGTAGGAAAAGGTAGAAATCATGAATGATATGAGAAAATACAAAATATTTTTAAAATGAAAAGAGAACAAAACAAAAAGTTTGCTAAAGGATTAGACAATCTGAAATTTAAACAACTAAATAATAAAAATCTAACAAACGGTTATTAGAAACTGACAATTAAGAAAAAGATGACTACATGGGTGAATTAATAGCTCTAATATATTTGTGTATGCAATTGGAGTACTTTTCTTAAATGAGAGGAGTTGTAGATAAGAAAAGCTTGAACTGGACTTTAAAATGTTTATTTGAATTGTATCTTTTAAATTATTTTGGTTCACAGTTCATAATGGGAAATGAAATGGGAGACATGTACTTGAGCCTGGTTTAGATTTTATATTAAGCAGAAGATTAAATAGCCATGCCTGGGCAATGGTTAATTTTGTCAACTGAATATATCTGTATCTTCTATATACTTATTACACACAAATATGCTTATACAAATGCACACACATACATATAGATGCTCCAAGTGTAAGAAAATTAGACTCCTTGGAATCCCCAATGTACCTCTGAGTAAGGAATAATACAGCATTACTATATATCATCTCAAAGTATCTTTCTGCACAACATAATTCTCTAAAAGAAGTTCACTACTAGTGCCAGAACTATACCATATAAAACAGCAGTAAAAATGCCACTTTTGAGATTACATATAAATTATTGGGAACAAATGATTCCCTATTAAGCTATAGTTTAGCAAGAGTATTGATGAGACACCAACTAACAAGCAGAATCACCAGTATTTATCTTGGATTATGAATCTTTACCTTGGCAGTAGTGTAGTGCCCAGACTATAACATCATAGAGGGTCTGGCCTTACAGGAACCAGTGATTAGCAGGCAAGTCTGACTAAGAAATTATAAAATTAGTTACATGCAATCAGGTTTCTAGAATGATTTTTTAAATGGTTTTCCCTAAAAAACATTCTAGAAAACACATCAGTGAGTCTCACTGAACTGCAATTGCACTAAGGAAGTTTAACTGACCCTTTCCTCTTGTCACTGACAGTGTTGGTGGTAGTCTTCTGCTGATGACTCCAGAGAAGAGGAAAAAAGACATTATATATTTAGCCTCATCTAGAGTCTGCATCATTCTAGCACTGTCTGTCACCAAGTCTATACTATCTTACTAGCCTCTGCCAGAGCAAATGAACATGACTATAATGGGAATACTTGATTTTTTAACTGGAGCGTTAGGTAGATTTTAAGCATTTAGTACAGTATGACAGAAAGAAAAGTTGTAACTTTTTATATGCTTTTTAAAATTATATTTTAAGTTCTGGGGTACCTGTGTAGATCTTGCAGGATTGTTACATAGGTACACACATGCCATGGTGGTTTGCTGCATCTATTCCCAGTCACCTACATTAGGTAGTTCTCCCAATGTTATCCCTCCCCAACCTCCCCACCACCCCCTCGCTATCCCTCCCCTAGCCCCCCACCCCACAACAGACCCCAGTGTGTGATGCTCCCCTCCGTGTGTCCATGTGTTCTCATTGTTCAACACCCGCCTATGAGTGAGAACATGTGGTGTTTGGTTTCTGTTCTTGTGTCAGTTTGCAGAGAATGATGGTCTCCAGATTCATCCATGTCCCAGCAAAGGACACTAACTCACCCTTTTTTATGGCTACATAGTATTCCATGGTGTATATATGCCACATTTTCTTTATCCAGTCTATCATTGATGGGCATTTGGGTTGGTTCCAAATCTTTGCTATTGTAAACAGTGCAGCAATAAACATGTGTACGTGCGTCTTTATAATAGAACGATTTATAATCCTTTGGGTATATATTCACTAATGGGATTGCTGGGTCAAATAGTATTTCTATTTCTAGATCATTGAGGAATCGCCACACTCTTCCACATGGTTGAACTAATTTATACTCCCACCAACATGTAAAAGCATTCCTATTTCTCCACATCCTCTCCAGCTTCTATTGTCTCCAGATTTTTTAATGATTGCCATTCTAACTGGCATGAGATGGTATCTCATTGTGGCTTTGATTTGCATTTCCCTAATGACCAGTGGTCATAAGCATTTTTTCATATGTTTGTTGGCCTCATAAATGTCTTCTTTTGAAAAGTGTCTGTTTATATCCTTTGCCCACTTTTTAATGGGGCTGTTTGTTTTTTTCTTGTAAATTTGTTTTAGTTCTTTGAACATTCTGGATATTAGCCTTTTGTCAGATGGGTAGCTTGCAAAAATTTTTTCCCATTCTGTTGGCTGCTGGTTCACTCTAATAATTGTTTCTTTTGCTGTGTAGAAGCTCTGAAGTTTAATTAGATTCCATTTGTCTATTTTGGCTTTTGTTGCCATTGCTTTTGGTGTTTTAGTCATAAAGTCCTTGTAACTTTCTTTAAATTGAGACGGCCTTATATTATAGAAAGCAGACATCACCAGAATACAATCATCTGTTTGTAGATGGGAGGTGCTCTGCATGAACAAACTACCTTTAATGATCCCACCGTTCTGACGAATGAGGATCCTTCATCTCCTCTTTGCTTCTGCCTGTACTCCTTTCAATATTTTTCAGTCTGTTGCATTCACCCTTATATTTCTCTACAATGAAAATATAATTTTTCCTCTTGATTCTCTGAGCATCATGACCTGGAACAGAACTTGAGGCATAAGTAAATGAATTTCTAACTGGCAGACTCCAAGAGGGGAAGATGGGTTCCAGTCCTGTGATGGGGTGAATGGATTGTTCAACTCTAGTTCAGTCTTACCTCAGAAGAGCAACTCTGCATTTTTTGTAGATAATGTAAGAAGCAAATACAAACACCAATATGTAAGACAAACTTTTTATCCCTTGTTAACAACAGTAGACCTTTTCAGCAAATTTTAGTAGCTATTGACACGTTTTTGCTTCTTTCTTGTAATATGGTACAAAAGAAACCATTTTAGCTACAAATGGCTTTCTCTTTAGTATATAAAATTATACTAGTGGTATAAGATTATGTAAAACATCCTCTCTCTTTGATGCAAATAGGGTAGCAACAATGATAATGTGGTATAGGTAAAATATTATATGTAACCAATAGTCATGGCACATACATAGGCAGTCAAGAAAATGATAGCAAAATATTGAATAATCACCTAACAAACTTGTGTTACATTTGATCTTCATATCAGAAATTTTACAGAGTTTCTTGTAGTGGTAGGGACATTGATTTTCAGAACTATCTTTTCTGTAACAATTTCATTGGCTACACTGTGGCAGGTTGAATTATAAATATATTAAATGAAACCTGAAGTCACATTTTTTAATGGAAGACATTACATTAATGTCTGTCTTTTAAAAAGTCTATTAGTTGTTGACTGAAACAACCACTTTTTCCTTTTTCTTTAACAATAGAACAGAAGATTTTTAGCTGAACACACAGTTGTCGCAAATAAACAGTACAATTCCCCAGTTTCCCTTGCAGCTACTTAAAGCCATGTGCATGGATTATGGGAGTTGTATGCAGAAGTTTCATGCTTATTTGTAAGAAATGTCATTATATGAAAGTTCTTACTTTCCTTTGGTCTGAACACATTCTTACTGAATAAAATATATGTGTGAGGAGTACAACTAGAATTGCCATACCAGACTATGATGAGCACTTTGAAGACTGCAAAGCAGTCAGAAATAAGTCCATTTAGACTGCAACTGCTGTACTAACACTGCAGTGTGTAGTGTAGCACTGATTTACATGAGATATTTTCTGTTGCTTAAGTCCATGTCCTTTGTGATTTTCTGTTAAGTACAAAAAATTGCACCTAATCATAAAAGTGCTATCAGTTGAAATCACTTCTTGACCAAGAACTTAAATATCACAAATAATAAAATGATAAAAATGATAACATTTTGTCTCTGAAAAACAAGTTACTTATATTATGACACTTTAAAAAAGAAAACATGGGAATTGTGAGTGCCGTGTAGTATTCTTCACTTTCTGACTTTTTTGTTCATAAGTGGTTAAACATTCAATTTTGAAAAATGTGTTCTTTTTCTATTAACTGCTCAATAAATACAGGGTTTTATTGTTTATGATATTTTGAATTTTTCTAAAAAATGTAAGAGCAAGAGGCATAATATATATATGTATATGTGTATATATATATGTGTGTGTGTGTGTATGTATATATATACATATATATATGGGTTTTTTTATTTTTTTTTTTTTATTTTTTTTTTAGATAGAGCAGCCCTGTCTCCCAGGCTGGAGTGCAGTGGCATGATCTTGGCTCATGGTAACCTCTGCCTTCCAAGTTCAAGCAATTCTCCTACCTCACCCTCCCAAGTAGCTGGGATTACAGGCATGAGCCACCACATCCAGCTAATTTTTGTATTTTTAGTAGAGATGGGGTTTCACCATGTTGGCCAAGCTGGTCTCAACTCCAGACCTTAGGTGATCCTCTTGCTTTGGCCTCCTGAAGTGCTGGGATTACAAGCATGAGCCACTGTGCCTGGCCGATATTTTGCTTTTTCATAAGGTTACTCAGTCTTTGAACAGCAGCCTGGACTTCACCAGCTGTGTACGCTAAAGCTGTTTACTTGCCTGTCTAAGCTTCAGCTTCCTCAGAAGTAGAGTGAAGACAGTAACAACACCTCATAAAGTTGTTGTGAGTGTTAAATATGATATAAAATAAAAACTTACTAATACTGTACCAGGAATCAAGATCATATTTAAACCTTCCATTATTGTAATGATGAAAATGAATATTAATAAATGGGATAAGACTATATTTGAAATGTACCACGTTTTACATTAATTCTCACATTGATATATTTATTTCACATAAACTTCAAAATAGAACAAAAAATGAAGGATACCTTGGTCATGTGCATCAAAATGATTTTAAAGGTATATCTCATTGAGTTAAATTCTGGGAACCATAAGGGGTTAAATAAATTATAATCTAGTCTAAGTGAAGTGAGTGCTTCTGAAAAATTATACTTACTCCAATTGTTTTTTCAGTATCCCATCTTAAAATCGAATGGTCAGGACTAACTTAATAATTCTAGCATAATTTAGAAAACTTAGGTGTTCTAGGTTTTCCTCCTGGAATTGAACTGTATACAAACTAAAAATTATTTACTAGAGACAATCTGTTAACTAGAATTAATATAGAAATTGGCATATTCATTTGATATTTTCTAAATTCAATAAACTATAATTAACTGATCTGAAAAATAAAATTTATTATATTAGAAACATTTGAAAATTTATTTCTGATTTGACTGTAGGAAAATTAGGTTTGTCAAGTCATGGAGTTTATAAGCACATTAACTAACCCAAGTAATCACGGTTACCAACAGTACAACATATGCAACTTAATGACATAATTTGCCAAAAATGACAAAAACTGAATCCCTGCAGAACACTCTTAAGTGGGGTATCTAACTTCAGATGCTTTTAGTTAGCATAATGTCTTCCCACATGAAATAAGATAAGAAGCAGAAAAGACTCACAAGCAATGCTTGACTTGTTCCAACTGCTTGTGAATTAAAAACAGCTGTGGACAGTAGGAGGTTGGGCTCTACTTAAATACAATGTTGGCAACATAGATAATGATATTATCTCTTTATTGAAACAGAACATTAAGAATCATTAAAAGAGAAGTAAAGGACTTAAAAACATTCCGACTTTTAGTAAGGTATTTACATTTTAGGAATATTTAAATATTTTTAACCCCTTGATTTAATTTTCTTCACTAATAATTTACTAAATCATTTAAATCATTGCAAATATCACACAAATTTGAGCTTCTTTCTTTATTGCAAATAATGTTTTGAACTATGATTAATGTAAATTAACCATATTTACATGCCATAAACAAAGCAACAGCTGATTTGTAATCAACATTCAAGTTTCATTGAGCTGTGAATATTATTAATAATACTGGTAAGCACTCACCTGTCAAGAATAGAAGCAGCTCTTCCAGTACATAAGCAATGAATACAATCATAACAGACAGTTGCGGCTATGTGCTTTGTCTATGCCTATTTAAATATCAAACAAATGTCTGTGATATTTGCATGATTTACATAGACATAGACAAAGCACATAGACATGTACTTTCCCATTTCTAATATATATTATATATTTTAATGTATTATGTTATTTCATAATAATAGGGAATATTTGTGGACTACCTTATCTTTTGGTATCAATAATTTCAGAAATAAGCTCTTTGGAAAGTTATCATTTCAAAAACTAATGGATAATACAATTGTCTGTTATGATTGTATTCATTGGTTACATTTTTGATGATCTGCTTCCGTTCTTGGCAGGTGTGTGCTTGCCAGTATTATTAATAATATTCACAGCTCAATGAAACTTGATTGTTGCTTACAAATCAGATGTTACTCTGTTTCTGGCATGTAACACAGAAACAGAGGACAGCATCTTGCAAACTGAAATAGAGAACATTTTCTCAAGGGATCAATAGTAGTCACTAGTTTCATGATTCAATGATTCATGATCATAGAAAAAAAGTACAATTTCCATCTCTTACTTTTTTTCCTCAGTTGTTAAAAATGTAACCATAAAAATGTAACTTACCTTTTAGAATCTTTTTTTAAAAAATTCACAATATGTGCGCTATGAAAATGTAATATTCCTGAAAGAGAAAGAAAAGACACTACAATTAATAAAGGGTACATTGTCTTTTCACTGGCTTTACGTTCAATTTTAGAAGTGTCAGGAGTGTAGGGACAGAACTGGATGGGAGATGGATGTGTCAGCTGTAGATTGTTAGAAGTCACTAACCCGCTCTCAGGCCTTGGAAAAAATATCTGTATGATCTCATTTTCTCAATAAAAGTTTGACATGAAGCCTTGGAATTAAGAAACATCTAATTTTTAAAACAACATCTCATCAGGAAATTATGTCAACAAAAACAAAGAATCTTTGTATTTAGAGGAGTCTATGTCAAACCACTTTAGCAGTATGGATTATTTCATTCTGAAGTTAGTTGAAAATTTAATTGACAATATGTACCTACACAGACATACATATGCATATCAGGTATGCGTTTGCAGATGTATGTGTGCATATGCGTGTGTGCATGTCATTATTTCTGTGTTTCTGTGCAACACCACTTCCTCAAATATGTGGTATAAAAGTGGAAGGTAGGATTTTTTTAATTAAAAAGTTTAGAATGATTTGAAATTTAGAATGATTTGAAATTATGATCATTATGTTCTTAATACATTTCACTTCTAGTCTTCCCTGCTCCCACCTCCTGATTTCAATTATCACCTCAATGCCAACATGCCCTAAACATATAACTATCTTTGATTCTGTCTCATATTTCAAACTGTACTGAACATTTTAAATCTGTAACCTTATTGTTGCCTTAAAGATATCTGCTCTGATTTCTTTCCTAATATCCCTTCCTTTCCTTTTTGAAAGAGGCTACTATTTTACTGGTTGTTTTGGCTAAAAATCTGGCAAACAATTTTGCTTTTTTTGATGGAAGTATAACATGATATACACACATAATTGTATAACTTTATTAATTTACCCGAAGTGAAAATATATTATCACCCACATTAAGAAGCAGAAAGCAGCGAGATTTGTGAAGGCCCTGAGAGCCAGGGATCATGGAAATTAAATCAGTAACACATAATCGCCCCCATATTGAAAGATCTTTATACTGAATGGAAAGCTTAGTTTGTCAATGTGAGAAGAGCAGACAAAGCTGGGAGAGTGCTTCCCAATGGAAGGTGGGATTCCCAGTTGAGAGCTTAGAGGCAACCTCAGGGAGAGATAGGCTGGGCCTTGTTACCAACTGAGAGCACCTTTTCCAGGACAAAACCTGCATCAATGAGGAACTGCTAAGAACAGAATTTAAACTGGGGTGGACAGAGACATTAAACGTAAGACAAGAGAATACCCAGATAGAGAGCGGAGAGAGGAACAGACTAGGTAAATCTCAAGAAATGAAAGTTAGATTTTTTAACATTTCTTGATAACAAAGCAGGAGGGAGTCCTTATTGTCTGTATGGGTTAAATATCACTACTTTAGAAAATAAAAACACAGCAGAAAGACATGCCTATGCAACGTAAATATTTTAGCCCCACTGTTGTATATGAAATGAAATAACTTTAAACAAATTCTAGGAAGATTTATGAAAAAACAGAGTGGAGAGTTATTTAACATTGGCCTCTCAGCTTCATACTTACCATCCTAGATTCTTTTAAGATTTATGAAAAAACAGAGTGGAGAGTTATTTAACATTGGCCTCTCAGCTTCATACTTACCCTCCTAGATTCTGCTTTATGATGCCAAAGCAGTATGCAAACCACATTTCTTCACTCCCAGCTGTCTCCCAGTTATGCTTGACCGGTGGAAAGCACTACCCAGGGGTCTGGAGGCTGAAGAAGAAAGAATAGTCATGTGCTTTCCCATTTCTAGTTAAATCTTCTAGTCCCTGTCAGCCTGACCCTAACAATGTGTTTTAACCTTGACAGCTGAAACTCATTCCAGTAGCAGCTGCTGTTTCTTGTTTGCAGATTTGTCAGCACTCATGAAACTAATTTTACTTCACTCCCTCAGAGATACCAGCATCAATCCATTGGCAGCCCCTCCCCACAGGTCTATGTCCCAGGCCCATGGGGTACCTCATCTGAACTCAGATCAACTGACATCAACCCATGTTCAATAGATTGTGGTTGAATCTCCCTGGAAAATCATAACAAAATGGCCAATTTAAAGGCATAATCTAGTAAACTGACTGGGATTTATAAATGATAAAGGTTTGTATGGGCATGAGGAAAAATATGAGTCATTTATAAAGAAAAGATTGACTTAAGATTTTGTGTGCTTGATGCCTTATGTAGAAGGCAATGTAGAGTCATATTTAAAATCTTAAACTTGAGCCATAGTAAGACCAGGATTTATATCAAACTGAACTGACCTTCAAGTTTAACACTGCAGGCAAATTGCTTTGTGTGTAATAATTCAAAGAATATTTTTCTCTTGAAATTTCTCCTGAGAAAGCAACTGGAACATGGGCTTCAGACAAAAAAAATTACTAGAGTTGTTTGAATGTATAACTCATAGTATGTGAGATATATATATATATATATATATTATATTTACATATATATTTCCTTGTAGAACTAATAATAAATAGGAGATGATGGAGATTATAGACTCCGTAATGCTTATAGACTCTGAGAATAAGATTATGACAAAATATCAAAAAGTACAAGAAGGGGGAAAGCACATGACAAGTAGAGTAAGATCCCAGATTTTCACAGAGATGTTATCTGAAAATAAGAAGGTATTACTAAAATCAGATGCTGGATGTGATCAAAAGGAACAGGAAGAAGTTACTAAATAAAGTTGATACTGTTCACAGTGAGGAATTATTATCCAATACTAAAGCTAGACACATGCCCCCACACTCAAAGATAATATAAAACAAGGGGCACAATGAATCTCAAATCAATATAAAATTATTTAATTAAAAAAAACAAAAATATAGTATAACTAAGGCCAAACATATTGGGTTTATCAATAAAAGTAAATCCGTTTAGACCAAAAATAAAATGCAACACATCAACTGGCTAACAAAACAAAAACTAAACCTAGGCTTTATGCAAGAGAAAATCTTGGAAGAAAGAAATTAGAGCCAAGCACAGTGGCTCATGTCTGTAATCCCAGCAACTCAAGAAGCTGAGAGTGGAGGATTGCCTGAAGCCCAACCTGGGCAACATAGTGAGAACCCATTTTTACAAAAACAAATAAATACATAACAAATCAATAGCTGAGAATGGTGGCTCATGCCTATAGTCCCAGCTACTCTGGAAGCTGACGAAAAAAGTTTGATTGAGCCCAAGAGTTTGAAGCTACAGTGAGCTGTAATCCTCTGCACTCCAGCTTGGGTGGCAGAGCCAGACCTTACTTAAAAAAATTACAGTGGTTAAAAATGAAGGATAAAGATTCCCAATTTAGGCTCAGACATGTAAAGATCTTAAAAGTCAACACTACTGTTCTTACAGAAAGTAAACTATATATAAACTAAAAATCAAAGAATTCTTTTTCTGGATCCATCAGAGAACTAACAGGACTCACCACCCTTTCCAAATCTGGTGATCACTGAGTTTAGAAAATCACAATCAGGATAACTTACCTGGAGCAGAAGACACCAGGTAAGCTGATTTTTATAAATTGATAGGTAGAATTAAGTGGTAATTTGATGAATGGCTAAAGACAAGCTTAAAATAGTATGAGAGTGAAACATCCCTGGGAGCTGCATTATTTGGGGCAAAAGTGGGAGCTCCCTCACTTTTGAAAATTTTTCATCCTGTAACTCAACAAGATCTTATTATGGTGAGGATCTCAGTAAGGTCTCAAGGCTCTGGCAGGAGTAGGTGAAGAATAGCCATTATATAATCAACTCAGAGAATTTCACCAGAAAAATCTGAATGGATAAAAAGAAAAATAAATCCTGTGATTGAAATGTAAAATAATTGAATAAATAGAAATAACAGAATGCCATAAATAGGAGAAGAGAAAAAAAGAAAATTATATATATTGATATGGTTTGGCTGTGTCCCCACACAAATCTCATCTTGACTGTAGTTCCCATTATCCTCATGTGTCCTGCGAGGGCCCCAGTGGGAGGCAATTTGAATCATAGGGTGGTTACCTCCACGTTGTTCTCATGACAGTGAGTTCTCACCAGACCTGATGGTTTTATAAAGGGGCTTTTCCCTCACTTTGTATGTCTCCTTGTTGCTGCCATGTGAAGAAGGGTATGTATGCTTCCCATTCCTCCATGATTGTAAGTTTCCTGATGCTTCCCCAGCCACGCTGAACTTTTACTCAATTAAATCTCCTTCCTTTGTCAATTACCCAGTCTTGGGTATGTTTTTATTAGCAACGTGAAAATGGACTAATTCATACATAAACCCAGGAACTCTGTATTAACATAGAGTAGAGAATATAACATCAGTAGATGACAGCTGTCAAAATCTGAAATAGACTGGGCATGGTGGCTCACACCTTTAATCCCAATACTTTCTGATGCTAAGACGGGTGGGTCACAAGGTCAGGAGTTCCAGACCAGGCTGGCCAACATAGTGAAACCCTGTTTCTACTAAAAATACAAAAAAAAGTAGCTGGATATGGTGGCATATGCCTATAGTCCCAGCTACTCTGGAGGCTGAGGCAGGAGAATCGCTTGAACCTGGGAAGTGGAGGTTGCAGTGAGCTGAGATCAACCATTGCACTCTAGCCTGGGTGACAGAATGAGACTCCAACTCAAAAAGAAAAAAAAATCTGAAATAAATGGAATTTGAGATCCAGAAAGAGATAAGAGAGAGAATGACCACAATGTCTAAGTCCTCTCAAATATCTAAAAAGAATTTTCAAGGATGGTCACAAATAAGCCCAGACAGTGAAGACTACAATAAATACCTAACTCTTCAATGCCCAGAGACACGTTAACATCTGAAAATATCAAGACATTCCAGGAAAACATAACCTCATCAAATGAAGTAAATAAGGCACCAGGGACCAATCCTGGAGAACCAGAGATATGTGACATTTCAGCCAGATAATTCAAAATAGCCATGTTGATGAAACTCAAAGAATTTCAAGGTAACAAGAGAAACTTGCTGTGCTGGAGTATACCCTCTGCCTCTGACCAGCTTGGACTCTTCAAACCCTGAACACTGGGACAGTTAAGTTGTCCAAACTCCAAAGATGGTGGCCCACTCCTCTCTCCTGGGTGCCCTGTTCCAGTGTGTTTTCAAATCTCCATTGGCTGGAGAATACTGGTGGTGGCAGATGGCAGCCCCATTTGAGAGGTCCCATCCAAGGAGGAGGAATGGGATCAAGGGCCCACTTAAATAAGTAATCTGGTCACGTTTTTATAGAGCAGCTGTAGTGTGCTTGGGTACAGCCTCTGCCCCAGTTGGCTTAGACACTTGAAAGCCTGAAGCCGAAATGGCTAATTGCCCATACTGCAAAGATGACAGCTTACCTCTCCCTCTAAGAGCTTCATCCCAGGAAGGTTTCAAAACCCTGTTTGTTGGAGAGCACTGGCAGGGATGGATGCAGACCCCGGTTGTGGGGTCCTGACCAGTGACGAGGAATGGGATCAGAGGCTTACTTTAAAAGGCAGTCTGCCCACATTTTTATAGAGCAGCTGTGCCATAATAGGAGATCTCTTCCACCCCAGGTTGGCTTGGACTCTCCAAACCCAAAGGCTAGAACAGCAAAGTTGCCCAAACAGAAAAGATGTGGCCTGCTCATGCCCCTGGGAACTCTGTCTCAAGGAGGTGCGATGCTGCTATGGGTGGCTGGCTGAAATTTCAAGCTAATGGGTCTTATCCTGTGAGCCACCATGGAAGTGGGGCCTACAGACCATCACTGCTTGGCCCCCTGGGATCAGTGTCTTTTCTAGAGATATCTTCTAGGGTGTCTAACCTCCCAGTTTGACAGACTTGCAACTACTTTGCTAGCAAGCCCAGAAAGCCAGAGTATCTAAGACTCCCAGGTCTCTGCATGTGCCTGAGTGGCTGTTCTGCTGAGACTCAAATGTAGCTCTGTGTTTCAGACTGAAGGCCCTAGTGGAGTGGGTTCATGAAGGGATATTTTGACCCAAGGTTTGCAAAAACCCATAGAAGAAGCATGGATTCCCAGGGTAACACATTCATTCACCACTTCCCTGTACATGGGAGGTTCTGTTGGCTCCATATTTCTCCTTGGTGAGCCATTATTCTGGCTTGCTTTTTAACATTCTCCATCGGTTGAGTTGTTTCCTTGAGTACTCCCAAAGTGAGTAATTTTATGTTTCAGCTGAAGGTACCTTATTTACTCATTCATTCTGTTTCTCTCTGTGAGAGTCACACACACTGGCTGTTTCTAGTAGACCATCTCTCCTAGGCACCCCAAAATTTTGGTAATAAAGAAGCTCAGAGATATATTTACAGTTTTAAAAAAATAATAGAAATATATCATAGAAACAATTCAGGTAGGCTATAAATTAGAAATTTAACAAGGAGATCTCAGGAAAGAAACAGACAGAAATTCTAGAATTATAGAATGCATTGAGTGAAAAACAAAATACATTGAACATTTTCAAAAATGGACTAGATCAAACAGAGTGAAGAATCTCGGAACTTGAAGAAAAGTCTCTTGAAATAGCTCTGTCAGACAAAAAAAAAGAATGATCAATGCATCCATAATATATGAAACACTTTGTGGTGTTTTATATATTATGGATGCATTGATCATTTTTTTTTAATTCTCTTTTTAGAATAAAAGAGAGAGAGGAGAGAGAGAGAGAGAGAGAGAGAGAGAGAGAGAGAGAGGGAGAGAGAGAGAGAGCAGCTGTACTGTGCTGGGGTACAACTTCTGCTTCTGGTCAGCTTGAATTCTTAAAAGCTGAACGCTTGGACATTTAAATTGTCCAAACAGCAAAGATGATGGCCCACTCCTCTTTTAGAAGAATGCTTTATTCTCTGTTTAGATTACGAGATGCTGATAAATGGTACAAATTATCAGCATCTCGTAATCTAAAAAGAGAACAAAAAGATTTGATAAGCTATTTAAAAATATTATAGATAAAAAATTCCCTAGTCTAGCAAGAGATTTAAGCATCCAGATAGAAAATGTGCAGCAATCTCCAAACTGTTACAATGTAGAAAGCTATTCTCCCTGACCTGTTGTAGTCAAACTGTCTAAATGCAAAGAAAATAAGAGATAATTGTAAAAACAAAAGAGCAAAGTGTTTAGTAAGCTATAAAGTATATAGTCACCTGTAAAGGAACCTGCAAACCAAAAGTGTACTTCCCAATAGAAACCTTACAGACCAGGAGAATAATATTTATGGATAATATATTCAAAGTACTGGAAAAAAAAAAAACCCTGCCACTCAAGCATACTATATCTAGGAAAATAAAGTCTTTTTCAGACAAGCAAGTCCTGAAAAAGAAATTATCACCACTAGACTGGCTCTACAAGAGATGCTTAAATTTGTCCTGAACCTGAAAGTAACAGAAAAAGATTAAGCAATATGAAAACCACAAAGGTATAAACTCACTGGAAAGCAAACAACCAAATTAGAAAGAGAAAGAATCATAAGATACTACCACAGAGAAACACCAAACTATACAAGGACAAATAATAAGAGAAATAGACAGGAATAAAGAAGATGTAAAACAACTAGAAAAAAATACAAATATGACAAGAACAAAGTATCATATTTCAATATTAACTTTAAATAAGAATGAATCACATATTACACTTAGAAGATATAGAGTGGCTGAATGAATAAAAAACAGGAGGCAAATATGCTCCCTACAAGAAATACACTTTACCTATAATGACACATATAGTTAAGTGATGGAAAAAGGCATTACACAGAAACAGAAACCAAAAGTATGCAAGAGGAGCCACATTTATATCACATAAAACAAACTTTAAGTAAAAAGCATTACAAATAGAGAAATAATGCCATTATATAATTATACAGGAATCAATCCAGCAAGAGGATATAATAATTCTAAACATATTTGAACCCTACAGTGGAGCACACTGATTCATAAAGCAAATACTACTAGATTTTAAAGAAACAGACATCAATACAATAACTGTGATGGATTTCAGTATTCCACTCAGCATTAGACACATCAACAAGAAACAAAGAAAAATTGAATTTAAGAGATCCCATTGGGATCTCTGACCAAATGGACTTGATAGACATACAGAACATGTTATTCAACAATAGAAGAATACACATTCTTCTCATAAGCACATGTAACATTCTTCCATTTAAACCATATTTTAGGCCACATAATAAATATCAGGAATTTTTTTAGGAATTAAAATTTTGTCAAGTATCTCTTTAGACCTCAATAGAATAAAAATAAACTTTAATCCCAAGAGGAACTTTGGAACCTATAAAAATATGTGGAAATTAAATAACCTGCTTCTGAATGATAGTTGCATCAGTAAAGACATTAAGATGGAAATAAAAAAATAAACATTGAAACAAATGACAATAAAAGACGGCATACCAACACCTGTGAGAGACATCAAAATCAGCACTAAGTGGTAAGTTTACAGCTATAGTTCCTTACATCAAAAATTGAGAGATTCCTTACATCAAAAAACAAACCATCTGATGATGCACATCAAGAAACCAGAAAATGAAGAACAGCAAGCCAAAAAGTGGGAGAAGAAATTAAATAATAAAGATCAGAAGAAAACTAAGCAAAATGAAGGCTGAAAAAAAAAAAAGGATCAACCAAATGAAAAGTTTGGTTTTTGAAAAACTGGAGAATATTGACAAACTTCTAGCTAGACTAACTAAGACATGGAAAAAGCAGACACAAATGAACAAAATCAGAAATGAACAAGGGGACATTACAACTGATACCACAAAAATACAAATGATTCTCAAGGACTGTTATGAAGAACTCTATGCTAAAAAAAACTGGAAAATCTAGAGGAAAATGGTAAAGTTTTGAAATATTCAACATGCCAAAATTGAATCAGAAATAAATAGAAAACCTAAATATATCAAAAGCAATTAGCAAAATTGAATCAGTAGTAAAACGTCTCCCAACAAAAACAACTCAGGACCAGAAGTATTCACTGCTGTATTCTACCTGACACAAAAAGAACTAACATCAATTCTCAAATTGTCCAGATAATTGATGTGGAGGAAATTCTCCCTAACTTATTTTATGAGGCCAGAATTACCCTCATCCGAAAGCTCAAAATAAATTAAAAAGTAATATAAAACCATACCAATATCTCTGATGAACATAGATGCAAAATTCCTTAACAAACTACTAGCAAATGGAATCCAACAGCACCTGAAAAAGGTAATAAACCATGATCAAGTGGTATTTATCCCAGGCCTTCAAGGATGATTAAACATATACAAGTCAATAAATGTGATATCTCATATCAGCAGAGAATGAAGGACATGAATCATATAATCATCTCAAAAAAGGCAGTAAAAATATTTGTTACACTTGATCACCTCTTCATGATAACAACCTAACACACTAGGCAAAGAAGAAATATACTTCAAAAAATAAAGGTTGGGTGTAGTGGCTCATGCTTGTAATACCAGACATTTGGGAAGGAGAGAGAGGAGGACTGCTTAAGCCCAGGACTTTGAGACCAACCCGAGTAACATAGTAGAACCCTGTCTCCACAAAACAGAAACAAAAACACAAGCAAAAAAGCCCTAAAATATTGCTGAGTGTGGTGGCATACACCTGTAGTACCAGCCACTTCACTGAGGCAGGATTGCTAGAGCCTCAGAGATCAAGGCCACAGAGAGACATGATCACACTACTGCATTTCAGCCAGGGTAATAGAATGAGGCCCTGTCATTCTAAAAAAATTAAAAAATAAAAGTAAAGGCCATATATGACAGACCCATAGCTAATATTATGCTAAATGGGGAAAAGTTGAAAGCCTTTCCTCTAAGAACTGAAATAAGATAAGATGCACAATTTCACCATTCCTATATTGTACTGAATAGTATAGCCAGTGTGATCAAGTAAAAGAAAGAACTTAAAGTTGCTCAAATTGAAAAAGTAAATGAAACTGTTCCTTTTTGGAGAAGATATGATCTTATATTTTAAGAAAAGAAAAACTACACCAAAAATCTGTTAGAACTGATAAACAAATTTATTAAAATTGCAAGACACAAAATCAACATACAAAAATCACCAATATTGAAATAGAAAAGAAATAAAGAAAGTAATCCTATTTACAGTAGCTGTAAAAAACACTAGAAATAAATTTTATGAAGAGGGTGAAAGAGCTCTAGAAAGAAAACTACAAAACACTAATAAAACAAAGTGAAGGATACACACAAAAATAGGAAGACATACCATGCTGATATGTATTGCAATCCCTATCAAAATATCCATGTAATTCTTCACAGAAATAGAAAAACAGTATAAAATTTGTTTGGAACTGAAAAAAAAGCCAGAATATCTAATCCATCCTGTGCAACAATGATGAAAATAAGCAAAAGCTGAAACAAAATATTGTTCTCAAAAAAATAAAAATAAAAATAAGCAAAAGCTGGAGGCATCACAATACCTGACATCAAAACATATTACAATGCTATAGTAACAAAAATAGCATGGTAGTGGTATAAAATAGGCAAGTAGACCAATGAAACATAATACAAAATAGAGAACTGATAAATAAATCCACATATTTACACTGATCTTCAGCAAGGTTGCCAAAAACATACACCAGAGAAAGAACAGACTCCTCAATAAATAGTTCAGGGAAAAATGGAGAACCACTTGCAGAAGAATGAAAGTAGACCCCTGTCTCTCACCATATTCAAAAGTCATCTCAAGATTGTTTAAAGATTTAAACATAAGACCTAAAATGATAAAATAACTAGAAAAACATACAGAGAAATGCTTCAGGACATTGGTCTAGGGAAAGATTTTATGGCTAGGATCTCAAAAGCACAGGCAACAAAAACAAATATTTACAAATGGAATTATATTAAGCTAAAAAGATACTGCACAGCATAAGAAACAATGAACAGAATGAAAGATGACTTCTTCAGTGAGGTAAAATAATTGTAAACTACTCATCTGACAGGGGACTAATATTCAGAATAAATAAGAAAGTCAAGCAGGCTAGTTGTTAAAAAAAATAAAAAATAAAAAAACCCCAAACAATTCCATTTGAAAATTGGCAGAGAACATGAATAGACATGTATCAAAATACACATGCAAATGACCAAGAAGTATACCAAAAAATGTTCAACATCTCTAATTGTCAAGAAAATCAAATCAAAACCACAGTGAAGTATCCTGAAGAAAGTGGAGCTCTTATACATTGTAGGTATCAATTTAAATTAGTACAACTAGTACTACTACGATGGAAACACATATGGAGACACCTTAAAAAAGCTTAAAAAAGAACAACCATGTGATCCAGTGATCTCATAACTGGATATTTATCCAAAGGAAAATAAATCAGTACATCAACAAAATATCTGCATTTGCATATTTATTGCAGAACTACTCACAATAGCAAATATGAATTCTACCTAAGTATTTATCAACACATGAATTGATAAATTAAATGTGGTCTATATAAACAATGAAATACTATTCAGCCATAAAAAATAATGAAATTATGTCATTTACAGAGACATGGATGGAATTGGAGGTTATTATGTTAAGTGAAATAAACCAGCCATACAAAGACACATATCATATGCTCTCACTCAGGAGTGGGAGCTACAATACTTGATATTATGGATACAGAGAATAGAATGATAGACACCAGAGACTGGGAAGAGTGGGTGGCTGAGAGAAGGAGAATGAAGAGAATTTGGTTAGTGGGTATAAATATACAGTTAAATAGAAGAAATAACTTCTAATGTTTGAAATCTGAATATGCTAACTATAATAAGCAACACTATTTTGTATTTTGCAAAGTAATTAAAGGAGGGGACTTGAAATGATACCAACATATGGGAATGATAAATACTCAAGGTGATGGGTACCCCAAATGACCTCACTTGGTCATTATACATTTTCTGCATGTAACACTCATGTGTACCTCATAAATTTGTAAGATACTGTATCAATAAAAGAAAATATAGACAAAGAACAGATTTTGTAATGAGATGGTGGAGAGAGCAAGACAGAAGGGAAAGTTTAGGAGAAGGATGGGGAAGGAGAAAAAGACAAAACACAATATTGTCAATGTAAAATTGAATAACTAAAAATGAATCAATGCTGCCAAAGAAGAGGATGTTATAATGAGTGTAAAACAAAGGCAAAATGAGCACATTCCTTGAAATATGCAAATTGCCAAGATAGAATAAAGAGAAATAGAAAATCTGATGACATTATAACATATAGATAACTTGATTCTCCAATTAAAATTTTCCATAGGTCAGAACAATTCCTAGAGAGTGCTCCTGGAGCACAAAAAAAAATTTATGTGGAGCACAATTTAAAAATCCGTATTTTCTAACATAATTCACTTGGTATAATTAGAAAAGTTAACACGCACTTACTCTTCAACAAAGAACGTTTACTTCCAGGACTCAACCTGGAGACATTCTTGTGCTTTGTGCCAGAAGGCATGTAGAGAAATATTCATGTAATTTTACATAGATGTTTAAAAAATAAGTGTCCAACAACTATAGAATGGATAAATATAAATTATTATAAGAGTAAAAATGATTTTTATTTGGATAAAAAGTTAAAGTGGAACTACACTCATCAAAATGACTGTTGGATGAAATAAATATCGGTGAAATAATAAAAAATAACAAATAAATATAAAACAAATATTGGGTAAAAAAGCACAGAAATTTTACAGATGCCTTTATAAAAGGTTTTAAAACCTGGAAAACTGCATAATATTAATACATATGCCATGTATATAGCAAAACTATTAAAAGAATTTTTAATAATTAAAAAATTGGGAAAATGGTTACCAAAAGTATGAAGAAATGGGTGAATCTATGTGGGACACCTATGGTTTTGGTATGAATAATCTTCTCTAAAGTTACAAGCAAGAATACAAGCCTTTTATTCTTCTTTAAACTGTTTAGCTCCATTATACGTTGCATTTAGACAGCTATATTTCACAATGCATTTTTTTTAAAAAACCGATTTTAGCTAATGTCTCTAAGTTTTAGCAATTTAGCAACCTAATGAATAAGCCAGTGTGGGAAATAAGAGATTCTGTAATTTTTAGAATAAACAGAAATACAAGGTGTAAAAAATAAGACTGTGGATTATCCATTCAGGCTTATAAAATATATTATCAAAATGATTTATTTCATTTTATTTTTTGATACTTAATTCTACCTTTATTTTTGATTGGGAGATAAAAGTGCCTGGCAGACAATTAGTGGAAAAGTTCAACTTTTATTCCATTGAGCCCAAAGTCTTGTAGTATTTATGTCATTTAATGCTTTTCTTGTAACTTTATAAATGTCTGAAGTACTTTGTAAAGCTCAATTAGTGTCATAGTTACAAAATCATTGTTAACTACTAAAACTATTAGTTGATGTGTTCTTTGATAAATTTTTCTCAGAGTTATATCCATTTAAACTTTAGCTAATCATATGTAAATGAAGCAAAGTTTAGATTTAACAGAATTGCTGTAAAAAGTTAATCAGAATTTTTTAAAAAGCTTACAATTTTTATTGCAAAATTTATCGATGTGAATGTTGTGAGAAATGTTACTCAAAGTGCTGTCTAGGTCAGATCAAAATATATCTTACTGGCCAGTTCAAGAAAGAAAGAAAAAGGGGGGGAGTGAGGGAAGGAAAGAAAGAACTGAATAAAGGAGGAATGGAGAAAGGGAGGAAGGGAGGGAAGAGAAAATAATACAAAAATAAAACTCCTTAATTCAGATTAGCTTTATATATACAGGATTTTGAAGCATCTAACATACGAATTAGGAAAATTAGAAAACCTCAGTAAAATATTTCTAAAAATTTATACATTTTATTTTCAGTATACTTTTTCTGTAAAGGGCAAATAAAAAGTGTTTTCAAATTCATTGACATGTGGTCTTTGTCACAACGCTCAACAGTGCCCTTACAGCTCAAAAGCAACCATAAACAATACATCAACTAATGGGTGTGACTACTAGTGTTCTAATAAAACTGTATTTATAAAAACAGGTAGCTGCCTGTTCTTGCAGGCCTTCGTTTGCCAAATAAGTTCTAGACTTTATTTAGTCAGTTTAGTTTTTAATACAATTATAAAGAGGATAAAGTTTCTTTGTGTCTCAAGTATTTTTTTTTTACTTTACTCTTGTTTTCTGTTTTTTTCTTGTTTTTTGTTTTTCAAAATCACTTTTCTTCACTGAAATTTTTTCTGTTTAAGTTATAGTAATTATAGCCCTGATTACTTAGCTCATGAGCCTCCAATCTACTGTACCCAATTTCAGGCCTATCCCTTTTCAATTTATTCTTCTTATTTCAACTAGAGGAATATTTCCAAACACAACATTCATCATAACTTCTCTACATCTTAGTATACTTAATGGTGTCTTATTGCTCTCATTATGTGTATGTCCTAATGTTCTCTTGTTTAAAATAATAGTTGATGATGGTGATGAAGATGATGATATCTGAATGCAATACTCATGTGGCCCTTAAGATTAACATAAAACTTAATTATTAAAATTTCATGTGTTAAAGGTTTAAAGGCCAAATGAATTATCAAATTTGATGAATTTGTAATTACCTTGAATTAATTAGAACAATAATTCTCATTAATTCAAGGTAATTACAAATTCATCAAATTTGATAATACTGTATATTGCCTTATGATATATATTCATGAATTATATAAAGTATTTTGGGATATTTTCCAAGATGTGCAGTTGAAAGTCGTGATTCTAGGTTTTTTGTTTGAACAAATGATTTAATACGTATGTATTTATAATTTGCCATACCTTCAACATGTGAAGAAGAATAAATTAAGTAATGTAAGGAAAAACATGGATTTCCACTTCAGGTATCAGGAACATGGCAAGAACTGTGTGAGCTTGGGGTTTTAAGTATCTACATTTGTTCCATTGCCATTTCTATTGGAATGTAAGTCACCGCAAAAGGAATCAGTATGTTCACATGCCATGAATATTTTCAAATGCCTGGCAACAAAACACTTCATAAAATGCAATTCTTATTTTTAAGAACAAGCATCCTAAGAAATGTACAATTCATCTCCTTTAACCAATGAAAAAATTATTTTCTGGGAGGTTGCATTATATCCCATAGAACTTGTACATAAAGAAATATTTAGAAATAGATGTTGAGTCCAAACACCTATGAAAACATTGTTATTTATAATTTTGACAGTATATTTTGTTTTATATTAATAAAAAATGTAAAGTGTTTTCTTCCAAGTCAGTGGATTGTCATCACTGCTAAATGACACATCCAAGTAAAATGTCTATATAAAAAAATGGTATGATCTTCACTTGATGAAGTTATGTCAGGAGTTAAAGTTAGAGCAAATTGAGTTAGTTAAAGAAGAAATATATTGCTTCATGTAACAAACTTAAATTTAACTCTGACGATCCCACAACTAATTTTAATGTAATCCTGTTTCAATATAGCATTAATTTCAAAGTATATTGTATGTTGGATGCTAAGGATTGCTTAAAAGCCAAGCAACATGTTGCTAATTAAGAACATGTAGATTCTAATTGTTTTAATTGAAAGAATTTCTCTTCTGAATACCATTATTAGAATCTCTACTGAGACATGCAATAAAATTCTACTGTAAACTATTATAGAAAGAACATGATTGTAAGGTACTCCACTTTTATATTTTTCACAAAATATTTTTCAGGACTAGTTCAAATTGGCATAAATAATTACGAGCCAAATTTAATAATGTAAAATATATAGAAATGTCAATTGTTATAAATATTCTAACAATATTGTTTATAAGTTTCTTTAATTTGTGGGAAACATTTTATTAATTGGAATTTATAGGGCCATATTATTAAATTCAACTAGATGCAATAATTGTGTTATAACATCAATAATGCTTGTCAATTGTATATGAATACCAAGTAATCTTATTCATTTTATTTATAAAATTTGTTAAAATTTTGGAATATATATATATGTATACTTTACTTAATATTTGAAAATTTTCACTAAACTTGACTTATATTAGATCTAAACTTGTAACTCTGGATTACTTTTAGTAATAGCAGTTTTAGTGTTAAATTAGCATATTATGTTATCAGAAAGGGACAACAGACAGTGATATAAGTGGCTTTTTCTCCTTCAAAGATATAGAATTTAATGAGAGATAGGCAACTATGTAGGATAAATTAATTATAACATATCATAAGAAATGTCTTTGTCCCTTTGGTTCCCTTGGGTTGGCTGTTGTTTTATAAAATAGCCAGTATTAATGAAATGCCACATTCAGCCTATGTCACTGAACTTTAATATTGAAGACTATACTCCTTTTGTTTTGTTCTGGTTTTTATACTTTTATTTAAGGTTCAAGGGTACAGGTGCAAGTTTGTTTTAAACTTGTGTCATCAGGATTTGTTGTACAGATTAGTTTGTCACACCAATACTAAGCCTAATAACCAACAGTTACTTTTTCTGCTCCTCTGCCTCCTTCCACCCTCCATCCTCTTACAGGCCCCAGTTTCTGTTGCTCCTCTCTTTATGTCCATGTGTTTTCATTTAGCTCCCACTTACAGGTGAGAACATGCAGTATTTGATTTTCCATTCCTGCATTAATTTACTAAGGATAATGGCCTCTAGCTCCATCCATATTCCTGCCAAGGACATAATCTCGTTCCTTTCTTATGGCTGCATGGTATAATATAGTGTATATGCACAACATTTTCTTTATCCAGTCTATCATTGATTTCTTCTTTTGCAAAGTGACTGTTCATGTCCTTTGCCCACCTTTTAACAAGGCTGTTCGTCCCTTGTAAATTTGTTTAAGTTCCTTATACATGCTGGATATTAGACCTTTGTGGAATTCATAGCTGGGAAATATTTTTTCTCATTCAGTATGTTGTCTGTTTAGTCTCTGTTAATAGTTACTTTTGCTGTTCTTGATGTTTATAAAAGTTAACATTTACAAATATGAAGATCTTGTTTTCAAGTAACCTCTATAGAAGTGAGCCAATAATGCTACAGGGGCAAGAATTCAGAGGCAATGCTCAGTCGTCCCTGGACAATTCCTGCATTGTGGTTTTCTATGGAGTAAAACCTCGCTAACTTTTTCCAAACACTTTTCCATAAAAATTTAGATATTAAGTTTAATACAAAATTAGTGAGTACAATCCATTTTCTAGGCAAAACCATCAATTATTAGTTTATGGTCATATATCCATTTAGGAAAAGTAAAGTACTTAAAATCACCTTTTTAAATATTTGGGCAGCAATAAATTACTTTCTATTGCTAATTATGCCTTTTCACTTACCTCACTTTGTATTATTGCACTTTTTTAAACATCATCACAGAATTACGAGGATTTATAAGTTCAAGTGCTTCTGAATTACTATAAATATTGTTTTCTATGTAAAACTAACTCATTAATTGGCAAGTGTGATCCACTCTAAACTTACTACCAGCAAATATGATTTAAAGTACTACACATTCTCCCCAAATTAAGATGATTTCATGTCATCTTTAGTTCTCTACCCCAAAACCCGAATGAGCCAATATTAAAATATTCCAAATGTTTATATATTTTAAATCTATTTGTTTCAATTATACAAATTATGATTTCTAGTGTTTAGAAATGCTAATTATTTTTCTATATTTATCTAGTATTCTTGCTTAACTGGCAGCCTTGCTTAACTTTCTTATTAGGTTGACATGGGCAAGATTGTTCATTTGAGAGTTACCTTTGAAGAAAATGGGAAGAAACCCCAGTTCAGAGATTATATATCTGTCTAAAACTAAGACAAAATTATTTAAAACAGCTATAATAACTCTCTTTTTGTGATTGTCTCATAACGGAGTTCCTGTATTTAACCTTTGTTCACTTCTTACAGGAGGAAAATAATTAGTATTTTACAATGATAATTTAAATATGTCTAAAGCTGTCTCTCATTGCTTTTCTTTTTTCTTCTTCCTTTTCATTCTTCCTCCCTTTTCTTGGAAAAATTTGAAAGTGAATTGATCATTATGTGCATACGCTAGACTTTTCTAGTCCTAATAGATATCGAGAAATGTCTAAATAAAAATAAAATATTTTTAACTGTGTAGAAAATTTGTTTTGTTTAAACCAAACCGGAATGTGTAATTGAGTTGATCTGCAATTGCGAACTAGTTAACAGATAAGAAGAGCTTGGATTCTAATGAAAGAGGAAAAACTCTTTAAATAGTATACAAGTTTAGTTTATTTACCATAGCTTTATAATTTATATTTAAAAAATTGTTTCCTCTAATTTCCTGACGTAGAGAAGACTTTTAATGATAAAGTTTTAAAGAAAAATATGGTAGACTTACCTAAATTGAATGAGTGAATAAATATTTTATTTCTTTTTCAGTTTCTTTTTCTGATTTTTTACTTCAGAAGCTTTTCAAATACACATAATAAAATGTACAACAATGTTAAACAGTACCATTACATTTAACAGTAAACCATGGGATGATCCTAAGTGTGTATTTTAAGGCTAATTATATACAATTTACTCATTTAATGAAATCCTAATGAGCAATAAAAAGAAATAGGTTACAGCCATTTGTTTCACAAGTTTATACATTAATGATACTCACAGAGATAAGTATAAAATATTCTATGCTCAAGAGGCAGAATAATTATACACATACACACTTTTTGATAATCATTTACAATATTATGCACAAGAAAATGTAAAAAGGTTCAAGTAGAATGATAATTTCTTCTAACAATTATCTTTGAGAAGCTAGAAGAATAATATAATTAGAACGGAATACACAGTATTGCTAATACTTTTTCTTATATTGTCTGTTGGATATAGATGTTATGATTATATTATACTTTACATCTTGTGTAGATCATAAGTATTGTAAACTATATTTTAAAATTAATGCCATTAGTTTTATTATAATGTTTCTTGTACTATGGGTGGGCTTAACTGCAAATTATATCTGAAATATTTCAAATAAAAACAAAATAAAATACAGAAAATTGAAAACTCAAAAAATTGTAAGAGGGAAGAAGAGAGAAAGAGAAAGGGAAAGAAAGGAAAGAGAGAGAGAGGCAGAGGAAATCATAAGGGATTATAAGGGATTAAATAACTACCCTCCTCATTAGTGACAAAAAGACAATTTGCTACTTGAAAGGATTTTCTTAAGAGAAGTCTTGCATGAGACAAACATATTTAATTGGAATTGCCAGAATCAATGCAAGGGGATGTAACAGTTGCAGTCTTGACAGAACCAAAATCGCAGAGCTAAAGTTAAATTCCTTAGCTGTAAAACAGTGAAATGGTACAGTAGTAAGTCATTATGCAAAGACTATGTTATTCTGAAGCAATGAAATGGGAAATTGGTGCCAAGGAAAAACTGAAAGGATCATTTCATACAATCTATTTTGGCGTTAAATCTCCATTAAAATACTTCTGCAAAAATCTAAATAAAAATACATACTTTTAAAAATTATATAAGCAGTTTTAAGATAGAAAAAAATCTAACTCATGCATGATTACTTAAGATGATAATATAAAAGATCAGATAATATCATGCCTCCTGAATGCATTTGGAGTGAGATGTATTAGACTGAGTGTTGATATGCAGCCATAGTTCTAAGTACCCTGCTGATATGATGTAAGAAAATTGAAAATTAGCTCCTGCATGCCCCAAAATTGAAGGACTATATTAAAGGCATGAGAAAGCATGCCCTACTGAGCATTTGTTCTTGTTCATTGTAGCAGTCACAAGAGAAAATTGAGATCCAAGCATCTTTAAAATGAATGATGTGTACAACTGAAACAGAAAAAGTGGGGGATAGTTTTACTTTGGATTTTAAGTCCACATTAGGTATGATCTTAACAAACAGGTAACCTTAGGATCGAATGTTCTAGGATGAATATGGGGTGTGTGTGTGTGTGTGTGTGTGTACTTAAAAACTGAACCTTAATTTTGAAAGTAATTTTGGAGGTGAACTAAATAAATAGGACTTACGTTGCATAAGAACAAATACAAATACAAGATCATTAATTCTCCCTATTGATTTTTTTCTTATTTACTTTGAAAAATTTGAATTTCTAAGTTATTCCTCTGTTTCTTGGAAATGTATGTAGATTTTGTAGAAAGCTAAATAAACCTCTTGCAAGCTTTATGAAAAAGTGTTGTCTTTCATTGATTTTGACATTTCATCACTTTGAAATGTCATAATCAAGGAAGATAGTGATCCTATTTTTTCTGTCTGTGGGACGAAACGAACTTAAATTTGGCTGAGCTTGCCTTCAAGTTGCAGAACTAACTCTTGTCATGAAGATTTTAAAAAGTTTATTTTGGGGTGATAAAGCCAAATAGCTAACACAGGTGGTAACTCCAATTATCAAGTAAAGTTAGAATAAACTGTATGTGGCAAATGGCGCTTTTCATAGTCTCATCTAAGAGGTAGTTATTTATTGTTTATCTTGAGAACATGTATTTAATGGGTTGTATCTTCCTGGCTGTATAAAATAATGAGATTTCTTTCTGTCTTTGCAACCTTTGAGCGGATTGCCTATGATTCACATCACATTCTACTTAAATGTTCATTTAATAATAAATGATTTTGTTTCTCTTCTCCCTTTATAAAGATATTTTCGGTGTTGGGAGGGTATTTGGTTTGGTTTTTATTAATTTATTAATTTATTTATTTTTTTAAATTTTTTATTGGATTTTAGGTTTTGGGGTACATGAGCAGAGCATGCAAGACAGTTGCATAGGTACACACATGGCAGTGTGCTTTGCTTTCCTTCTCCCCTTCACCCACATTTGGCGTTTCTCCCCAGGCTATCCCTCCCCACCTCCCCCTCCCACTGGCCCTCCCCTTTTTCCCCCAATAGACCCCAGTGTTTAGTACTCCCCTTTCTGTGTCCATGTGTTCTCATTTTTCATCACCCGCGTATGAGTGAGAATATGTGGTGTTTCATTTTCTGTTCTTGTGTCAGTTTGCTGAGGATGATGTTCTCCAGATTCATCCATGTCCCTACAAACGACACAAACTCATCATTTCTGATTGCTGCATAATATTCCATGGTGTATATGTGCCACATTTTTCCAATCCGGTCTATCATCAATGGGCATTTGGGTTGATTCCAGGTCTTTGCTATTGTAAACAGTGCTGCAATGAACATTCGTGTACATGTGTCCTTATAGTAGAACGATTTATAGTCTTTTGGATATATACCCAGTAATGGGATTGCTGGGTCAAATGGAATTTCTATTTCTAAGGCTTTGAGGAATCGCCACACTGTCTTCCACAATGGTTGAACTAATTTACACTCCCACCAACAGTGTAAAAGTGTTCCTATTTCTCCACATCCTCTCCAGCATCTGTTGTCTCCAGATTTTTTAATGATCGCCATTCTAACTGGCGTGAGATGGTATCTCAATGTGGTTTTGATTTGCATCTCTCTGATGACCAGTGACGATGAGCATTTTTTCATATGATTGTTGGCCTCATATATGTCTTCTTTCGTAAAGTGTCTGTTCATATCCTTTGCCCACTTTTGAATGGGCTTGTTTTTTTTTTTCCTGTAAATCTGTTTGAGTTCTTTGTAAATTCTGGATATCAGCCCTTTGTCAGATGGGTAAACTGTAAAAATTTTTTCCCATTCTGTTGGTTGCCGATTCACTCTAGTGACTGTTTCTTTTGCTGTACAGAAGCTGTGGAGTTTGATTAGGTCCCATTTGTCTATTTTGGCTTTTGTTGCCAATGCTTTTGGTGTTTTGTTCATGAAGTCCTTGCCTACTCCTATGTCCTGGATAGTTTTGCCTAGATTTCCTTCTAGGGTTTTTATGGTGCCAGGTCTTATGTTTAAGTCTTTAATCCATCTGGAGTTAATTTTAGTGTAAGGTGTCAGGAAGGGGTCCAGTTTCTGCTTTCTGCACATGGCTAGCCAGTTTTCCCAACACCATTTGTTAAACAGGGAATCCTTTCCCCATTGCTTGTTTTTGTCAGGTTTATCAAAGATTGTATAGTTGTAGATACGTTGTGTTGCCTCCGGTGCCTCTGTTTTGTTCCATTGGTCTATATCTCTGGTTTGGTTTTTAATTATATTTCCCTAATAATCACCACCATAGATTTGTTAATCAAACTAAAATTTTTCCTGAAAAGGCTTCCATGCTTACATACTTAAGACATTATATACAAACCACAACCTAACTTAGTAAGGCAGCAAACTAAAAACCTAATTTAGGAGTATGCTGCTGTAATCATAGTGGAATCTCAGCCAATCACAGCAGCCATACTTCAACCACTCACAGATGGCCAAATGTTCAAACTGTGCTGAAATAAGTCAAATGCTGAGCTGTAACCAATCCAACTGTTTCTGTACCTCACTTCCATTTTTCTATATGTTACTTTACTTTTTCTATTTGCAAATATTTGACCATGCAACAGTCCTGGGAGTCACTCTGAATCTGTTATGATTCTGGGACCTGCCTGATTTATGACTTTTTTTCTTTTCTCTTGCTCAGTTAAATTCTATTAAATGTACTCTGCGATTATTTTAAAATCTTCAACAGTCAAATTCCTAATTCTAACAATTATTTTGAACATTGTGAATTAAACAAAATTTAGTGGTGACTTACTTTCTTATAATGCTATAGGGCAATGATGTAGGAGGCACTGATTATGAAGCCATCTGTCTTTTATGTAAATTCGTCTTCTAAAATCTTCTAGTTTCTGAAAATTACAAAATTTTTCAAAGTAAATTATGTAACATTTTGAAAATCATTAATTATACTTTTAAATCAGAAACTGCTAAATGTTCTTCTTTCAACAATGCCTATGCCAAGAAAATGACTAGGGCCTAAGCTAACGTCACTTTTTTGTCCTCAGAGTCTATTCAGAATAACCATAAACTATGAAGATGCTGCTTTCTTTAATGCAGTAGTATTGTAGGCTGATGCTTAAACTATTATAAGTGTGTTTATCCTTCTGAGTACAAGCTGAGTAAAAGAAGGGTGTTATTCCCAGTTACTGATTGTGAGAATCTTGAGGGAAAGAGAATGGAAGAACAGACATAAATATTCCATCACAGGCTGCCTCTCCAGTGTGCAAGCTCTTCCAGAGACTGACTGTATTAAAAAGTATCAAAAAAAGAAAAAAGGAAAGGCAATGTATCTGATGGACCAAACTCCATCTGAATGTATTTTGGTTATTTATATTATGGATACTCAAATACCAATGTTATATTAAATATCAAATTGCACATTAAAACATTTAAACATGCTGTCATTTTGGTTATTCAACTCTCTTCAAATTATTTTTAAATGATTTAGTCCATTTCTAACTCTTTTAGTGCCTTTATAACAAAAAGAGCAAAAACAGATGGATATCTGGTGCAAAGTTAAAAACATATGCTTGTTCCTTGAAAGTTAATAGAAAGAGTAAAAGAAAGATGTATACAATAAATGTGATAAATAAGAAATTTTAATTTCATTAATATTTTACAGTATATAATTAAGTATAAGAAAATGGTGAATCTATTAATCTAAGGCGGTAATATGTTTACCAACAATTTTTCTGCAATGCAATTATGCGAGCAGAACATCTATATTCAACATTCTAAATTTTTAAAATGACATTTTCTACAATGAGAAGTCATATATATTCTACAATGAGAAGTGAAATATAGATAAACACTTCTATTCTTTTAACCTATATTAGCAATGCTACGAGAAAACATATTAAAAAAATCAGATTTTCTTCATACCTTCCACCTAATAATCCAGCAAGTTCTCTAAAAAACCATGAACATTACTTCTGTGGCTCTTTTACCCCCAAGTGGCTGTATTAGTTCAGACTAAATTGCTAGTGTTGATACATCCATGTAGGCCTAGTTGTACAATGTAGGTGGCAAAGTACTGCATTCACTTTGTGCATGGAGTAAAATGAATGGCTTGTTGGCTTTTATGCATTTTATAATTTTCTCTTGGCCTTATCTAAGAACACCTTTATACAAAATAAAAGTGTCAATCTAACCTTTTAAAATAAAATCAATGTAAATAGATTTATTTCAAATTAGGGGAAGTTAAAATAAATAATTATTATATGGCAAATGGTAAACTATTGTTCTTTTTTCAGATTAAATGTCTATCTGCCATTATTATTGTCAACACTCAAATATACCATAAAAGAACAAAAGACCAACATTTAACTTTTTTTTTTTTTTTTTTTGAGACAGAGTTTCACTCTTGTTGACCAGGCTGGAGGCAATGGCACAATCTTGGTTCACTGCAATCTCCACCTCCCTGGTTCAAGTGATTCTCCTCCCTCAGCCTCCCAAGTAGTTGGGATTATAGGTGCATGACACCACACCCAGTTAAAATTTTGTATTTTTACTAGCGATGGGGTTTCACCATATTGGCCAGGCTGGTCTTGAACTCCTGACCTCAGGTGATCCACCCACCTCTGCCTCCCAAAATGCCGAGATTACAGGCATGAGCCACTGTGCCTGGCCCAACATTTTACTTTGGAAAACAAATATTTTAATTTATAAAATAATAGGCATTAGAAAATATAAAATTTCAAAACTCATAAAAATTGTGATGACAACAAAAGACACAATAACATGAGTTTAGAAAAACTAGTTTCACTACTGCTTTAATATTACATACACACATGCACACATTTATTTTATTTGTGTGTGCATATATGCGTGCACATATATATTCACGCACATCCATATACTACATATATACAGACATATATATATATATATATATATATATATATATATATATACCCATACATCCATATTTATTTTTATAAATTGTATATATAATTTTCTGGTAAAAATTAAATATAACTTCTAAATTTTTGTATTTTGTTAGATGTCAGGAGTAATGTTTTATTAAAAGAATAGACACTAAAAAAGAAGTCATCAAATGGTAGTTACCAGAAACTGGGAGATTAGGAAGAGGGTGGGTTGGAAAAATGTCGCCAGCGGATACAGAATTACAGGTAGACAGGCAGAGTAAGTTCAAGAGATCTATTGAACAGCATTATGATTATGGTTAATGATACTGTATGTTATTCTTGAAAATGCTGAGAATAGATGTTAAATATTCTCACCACCAAAATATCCCTGTGAGGTAATACATATTTTACTCAGATTTATCTATTCTAATATAGTAGAATAGAATAGTAGAATAGATAAATCTGAGTAACTAAAATATGTATGTCCTCACAAGGATATTTTGTGATTTCGGTGAGCCGAGACTGCAGTGAGCCTTAATTGTGCCATTGCCTCCAGCCTGGTCAAGAAGAGTGAAGCTCTGTGTGTGTGCATGTGTGTGTGTGTGTGTGTGTGTATATGTATATATATATATATAAAATCACACCTCACAACATCATAGCATAAACAATAAATACAAGATTATGTCAATTTAAAATAAAAAATATTTCTTTGAAAATTAAATCTGAATATTGAGAACAAAACGTATATAAGAGTTTTAAATTTGTTTTAGAATGTTTTTCTGTTTTCCTCTACCTCTCCAAGTCTTATTTACTTTGGTTTTAAACATGTATGGTAGGTAATTCTGTAACTATCAGGCTTTTGATCGCAGTCACGGAGCAATTCTATTTACTAAAGATTCCTTCATAAGATAACAATATTTTCATGTATTAATTTATTTAACAAATATTTATAAAAAAATCTCTGTGTCAAGCACTCTTTGGGATGATTATATCAGTAAATAAAAAGTATATCTGCCTTCCTTACACTGTCATTCTACTGAGAGCACTAAACAATAGATATAATAAATAAGCAACATATACATTTTGTTAGAAGATTAAAGAGCTATAGAAAAAACAAGGAGAGTAATGTCAGTGGGAGTGAGAAGGAGAGTAGTTGCAATTTTAAATATGATGACCAGGTGACCTTTTACTGGGATAAGATTTAAGAAAAACTTGGAGGATGTGGGGTATTAGCTACACAAATAATTAGTGGAAGAACATTTATAATAGGAGACATAGACATAATACTACAATTAAAATGTATTAAATTTATAGTTATGTGGAGGACAGATTGTAGGACAAGAATAGAAATAGGAGCAAGAAGTAATAGCAGTCTGCAGCCACAAGAGGAACAGGAGAGCTGAGAAACAAGACCCTGCCTAGCCTAAGTTCAGTTGTGAGACCTAATAACCTTTGTTTGCAGGGTAAAACAAAATAAAATAAAACATACAAAAAAGGAAAATAAAAGCCTGCAGTCAGAGACTGAGCCCTGCTCAAGGAAAAGTCTTTGTTTTAAGATGATATTTTCTAGAACCGTTGTAGGTCCACAGAAAAAATTAAGAAGAAAGTACAGAGATTTCCCATATTCTCTCTGTCCCTTCACTTGAATAGTCACTTCCATGGTCAACATTACAGTCACTTCCATGGAACATTTGTCACAATCAATAAACGTAAAAAGTTGCATTACAATTACCTATAGTCCATAGTTTACTTTATGGTTTATTCTTGGTGTTGTACGTTCTAGATTTTGGAAAATGTATAATGATATGAATTTAAAAAAATGTTAGACCATTTTATTTAGCAGAGCATATTTGTGCAAACAAACAATTCATCAGTTTGTCAGCACTCTGAACCAGTAAAAGTTCAGAGAGCTCCACACAGCAACTTGGGCAGACAGTATTTATAGATTGAAAAGTAAGATAAGGAAACAGCTTGATTTTTTTCCAGCTTAGCATCTGCTTTATATGAACATGGTCTGGTCAGTCGGCAGCCTGTGATTGTCTGAAAGCTTGGCAGCTAGGATTCAGCTACTTGTTTCAAGAATATACCCTTAAATTAGGTTACAAATGGTTTACACACTAAGTTAGGTTAAAATTTGCTATACACAAGGCAGCATTAGGGCAAATTTAATTTAACTATTTCCCCCTTTTTGTCAGCCTCTCAATTTTGAGAGAGCGATTAAAACCTCAATCATTAATGCACTCCCTGTTTGCCTCAGTATAGAATTCACAGCTATCCACATTAGGTCAGCTGAATGTTTCATGTTCTCTTGTGTCATCATTATTCTAACCGTAGTTAGACCATTTGACATTTAACAGATGGCAGCATATGAGCGTTTAAGACTCATGAGAAAATACGATGCACGAGGGAGACCCTTATGTTGTCTATCAGGAGGATAATGCTAAGAGACTGAAGTATACTTCTTAACAGGAGCCCCCTTGAACTGAGCTGATCAAAATCAAATATATAAAAAATGAGCCATGAGAGGAATCTACTTGTTTTAACCAAGTAGCTTGTTTGTTGATTTCTTGCAACTGAGTTTCTGCCATACCAGATGTATTTATCCAAATGCAACAGGAGGTGTTAGCTATCACACACTCCCCCTTGTTCAGCCAAAGTAGTCTAAAACAATCTTGTTATATAAAATAACATTAGCAAGGGAATTTAAAGAAGTTTTCTGGACAACTATAGCTTTTCAGTAGATTCAGCAATAGTAGCTTATATTTGATACAGAGTTCTAATCATAACCTCCATTTGCATTTATGCCAACCCAGGGAAGGAGCATTCTACCAAAACATTTCCATTTAGAATGATTTATGCCTGCTGGTAAATTTCACTTTTTTCTGTAGTATAAATTTAGAGATGTTTAGTTTGCAATTACTTATGGGGTGACAGTGTTACCTTTAGAATCCCAAATCTACATTGGCCCCTTATTTTTCACATTTGAGACATGTATGGTTGATTATTACATCCTCCACAGATAAATACATATCCTGGGGAGTAAAAACAGACAGTTCCCTGTAGGATGCCTTGTGCATTAGGAATCACGAGTAGGGAAGCACTAATAATATTTGCCTAAGGCTCTATTAATGAATTATACAGTTGGATAACACAATAATTGATAATTAAGAGATTAATGTTAAATTTGTCTAAAAACTGTCAAATTATCTTTCTTGTGATTTTCTTATTTAATGTTCTAGTGTAACCTGGGGGCTCCGGCTTTAGGTCTCTGGGTATGACCATGGAACTTAACTCCATGAAGCCCCTCCAAGCCCATTGAACCCTTAACTAGTCTAGGAGACCCTATGTTCCAGGCACACCCCAACATAGCCCACCCTGTCCCATAGCCAATTCCAGCTCCCCCTCCTTGGCCTCAGCATCAACACCTCCAACCACCTAGCCTAATGTCCATTCTAAATGGAATGGTGGACTTCTGTATAGTAAGAACAGCCCTGCTGTTCTTATGATAGTAAGTTCTCATGAGATCTGGTTGTTTGAAAATGTATGGCACTTCTTCCTTCACTCTCTCTCATCTGCTCAACAATGCTTGCTTCCCCTTCACCTTCTGCCATGATTGTAAGTTTTCTGAGGCCTCACAGTCTGATTTCTGTTAAGCCTGCAAATCTGAGTCAATTAAATCTCTTTTCTTCATACATTATCCATTATCAGATAGTTCTTTATAAAGGTGTGAGAACAAAGTGATATAGAAAATTGGTACTGAGAGAGTGGGGCACTATAAAGATACCTGAAAATGTGAAAGTGACTTTGGAAATGGGAAAAGGGCAGACGTTGAAACAGTTTGGTAGGCTCAGAAAAAGACAGGAAGAGGCAGGGAAGTTTGCAACTTCCTAGAGATATGTTGAATGGTTTTGACTAAAATGCTGATAATGATATGTACAGTGAAGTCCAGGATGAGATGGTCGCTGATGGAGGTAGGAACTGCAATAAAGTTCACCCTTGCTGTTGTTTAGCAAAAAGACTGGTGACACTTCGCCCTTATCTTAGAGATCTGTGGAACTTTGAACACGAAAGAGATAATTTAGGGTATCTGGCAGAATACATTCCTTAGCACTGAAGCATTCATGATGTGACTTGGGTGTTTCTAAAAGTCCTGTTTATATGCATGAAGAAAGAAATGGTCTCAAATTGAAACTTACATTTAAAAGGGAAACAGAGCATAAAAGTTTGACCTTCTGCCATGATTGCAAGTTTCCTGACACCTCTCACTCATGCTTCTTGTTAAGCCTGTAGAACAATTAAATTTATACCCAGTCTCAGGTAGTCCTTTATAGCAGCGTGAGAATGAACTAATTCACTAGATGTATAATTCATTGCATTAATCCGGGGCTATTAGACTTCTATAAACCCCATACAGCTTCTGAAACACATATTAATAACATTCATATAAACATAACTCAAATATTTAGCATTTTATTATTGACTTTTTAATATAATTTATTAGATAAGTCCAATTCATTTAATATATCTCTTTTATTAGAAGATGTTTTCTCCTGGAATGTTCCAAGGGCTTATCTGGAAAATCCCAATGTTAATTCAAGGTCAACCAAAAGACTCAATTCAGAATGCCATTCAGAGAAGTTCATCAAAAATAGCAAAAGTTTAAAACACTTGATTAAATAGGATCAGAAGTTACTGTCAACAATAGTTATATAATTAATCAGAGTGGCAAATAAAACTTGAAAGGCAAATGCATAAAATGATATAGTTGTTGAGAAATTTTTCTTCATTTAAGAACTCAGTTTCCTGTGAGTGATGAAAATACAACAAAGACAACACGAAGTACAGGAAACTATCTTGTTAAAGCACAAAATATTTGTTTCCTAGGCCAACTACTTAAAAAGTACTTCTTATAATTTTTTATTAAGAGCAAACCAATAGTTCATGAAAAAAATATTGGTTAAACAGATAGGACCAATTTCTAGTTTTGCATCAGTGTACTTTTGATATAACTCATTTTTTAGAAAAACATAATTTTCTCCTAATCTTTGCCGGCTTAATCACACATACATTTTTTTTTCTCAAGATTCAACTTTCACAAACTTTCTAAAACTTTCTTATCTATTCAGCTTTTGTCTATAATTTTTCTTTTCTCATTTTAGAACAATTAATCATTCTACTTTGGGACAAAATTTACTTTTTTTTCTTAACTTAAAATGTCTTGATACTTTATAGTTTTAGCTTATCAAAATACATCTTACTTTCCTTGTATACTTGCTTAGAGGAGCAGGGCAGGAGAGGGTTCCCCCAGCACATACACCAGGAATGTCAGATATCAGGTAATCATCAGATGATGGTCAGCAGATGTTAACTGTCTCTGTAAAATAACAATTGGTAACAGCCAGCGCCAGAGAAAAGTAGTCCCCCAAAAGATAGAACAAACCTGAATGGGTGAACAGCTTCCTGATAAGATCTAAGGAGTTGGGCAAGTTGGATCAAGTATGCATGTTATGAAACAAAATGGCGAAGTTTAACTGGTATCTAACTTTCTAGAAACATGGCTTGTAAGGGAAGAATGCCTCAGGTGTGCATACATGCAAATCAGTAAACACACTGCGCATGCTCCCTTCCCAGGTGCTAGCAGGCCCATATACATGCATACAACCCACCTAAAAGGAAGAATTAGGGAAAAGTAACACAAGACCCCAGAAGTATGTGAATATATAAAACCCTGAGTCGAAAGGTCAAACTGTGCACTTGTCTTTCAAGTCACCCACTTGGCCCCCTTCCAAGTATATTTTCTTCCTTTTGTTCCTACTCTAAAGCTTATAAATAAAGTTTCACTCTTGCTCTAAAACTTGCCTCAGTCTCTCCTTCTGCCTTATAATTCTTAGTTGAATTCTTTCTTTGAGGAGGCAAGAACTGAAGCTGCTGCAGACCCATAGGGATTCACTGCTGCTAACATACTCATGACTTTCCATCTTCTTGTAAACCTTCCTACCTGCTGAACCCAACTCAATTTTTGTCTGGCACAGACACCTGAGACCTTTAATGAATATAACCCCAATTATTGGATCCAATTTTACCCTGGACCCAGTACAGCATAAGATTGCTCAAATGAACTTAGACAATTCAAAACACAACTTCATGGTGCTCCAATTTGAGAGAGAACCCCACGATGCTGGTTACCATGAGAGGTCAGTGGACATAATGGGCCCTGGTGGTTACCTTTGCTTGCTCTCTTGGTACTCTTTGGTGTTGCAAAATTACAAACGAAGGTCATATATAGAAGACTTCTATTAGAAGGCCATTTTATTTAGACAAACTTAATTGTCCTGAAAATGAGAGGGAATATAAAAGATGGAAAATAAGATTAATTTAAAGACCACGTGAGATACCAGTAGTATTCAACTCAATAAATCTATATTAAGATACAACTATCAATAAATCTATATTAAAATACAACAATAAATCAAATTAAGTCAAATTAAGATATATTATATTTGACTATGGCCATTCTTGCAGGAAAAAAGTGGTATGGCATTGTGGTTTTGATTTGCATTTCCATGATCATTAGTGATGTTGACCATTTTTACATATGCTTGTGGCCATTTGAATACATTCATTTGCAAATTGTCTATTTATGTCCTTAGCCCAATTTTTGATGAACTTGTTTGTTTGTTTTATTCTTGCTGATTTGCTTACGTTCTTTGTAGATTTTGAATATTATTGTCAGGTATACAGACTGTAAAGATTTTCTCCCACTCTGTAGGTTAGGTTGTCTGTTAAGGCTACTGATTTTTTCTTTTTCTGTACAGAAGCTTTTTAGTTTAATTAAGTCCAAAATCTATTTATCTTTGTTTTTGTTGCATTTGCTTTTGGGTTCTTTGTCTTTCAAGTCTTTGTCTAAGCCAATGTCTAGAAGTGGTTTCCAATGTTATCTACTAGAATTTTTATGGCCATAATAATAATAATAATAATAATAATAAATGTTAGTATGGATGTGGTAAAAAGGGAACACTTTTACACTGTTTGTAGAAATGTAACCTAGTATAACCATGATGAAAAACAATACAGTGACTCCTTAAAGAACTAAAAGTACATCTGACATTTGATCCAGCAATCCCACTACTAGGTATCTACTCAATAGAAAAGAAGTTATTATACTAAAAATATACTTGCACAAGCATGTTTATAGCAGCACAATTTGCAACTGCAAAAATGTGGAACCAGCCCAAATGCCCATCAATCAACAAGCGGATAAAGAAAATGTGGTGTACATATATGATGGAATACTAATCAGCTATAAAAAGGAATGAAATAATGGCATTCATGGTGACCTGGATGGAATTGGAGACTACTATTTTAAGCGAAGTAACTCAGACATGAAAAGCCAAACATGGTATGTTCTTACTCAAGTGGAAGCTAAGTTATGAGGATGCAAAGACAAAAGGATGATATAAAGGACTTTGGGGACTTTGGAAATAGTGGGAGGGAGTTGAGGGTTATATGACTACACATTGGTTACCATGTACACTGCTTGGCTGTTGGGTGTATCAAAATCTCCGAAGTCACCACTAAAGAACTTATTCATGTAACTAAACATCATCTACCCTCTAAAAACCTTTTGAAATGAAAAATTAATTTAAAAAATGGAACTTGAGATGAGAGACCTACAACTGCCACATACCTTATTGCTTTCTGTTGCTTTGTCAATATCAGCTTACTGTAATGTAAGTAGCATGATAACATATCGTGTCTTTAATGTGTATTTCAATAATTCTGTGTGTTCATTTAAAAGCCTCCAAAGCCATTCATATGAAAAAAGTTAAAGCGGAGAAGATATGAGTCTTATTTATTTTATATGCCTGATTCAATCAGGGTACTTTTTCTTTTCTTTTTTTTTCCTGTACTTTTTTCACCTTATACTTTTATGCCTTGAAAGAATATTTCTACATTAAAAAATACTGAAAAAAGCATCAGAAATTTATGTGAACTGTTTTTCTAAAAAACAGATTCAGATTTCCTAAATGTATAAATTATCTAGCACATTTTTTAAAATTTAGAAATAAAAAAATAATTTTATTTTACTTTTTTCTTTCCCTTCCATATGTAACTTTGTTAATTAATGTGAGAATAACTTTTTGTATGTTTTCTTTACATTTTTTTCAGATGTTTAAGGTCTACTTTCACATACATGTGCATTGGAAAACTTCTGTACTGCCTGAACCAATATCCTTATTTTCCTCACACCATCATAAAGCCACTACTTGTCCGTACCTGTAAGTTCTGTCTTTAGCTTTTATTTCTGGGATGCAACTTTGGTCATGTTCAAAATAATCAAAGAATTCTAAATTGATAATTTTATTTTTCAGAGATTTCTTCCTTTTCCTTTTTTTTTTCTGTATTCTCTTACAAATTCTTGGAGCCCCAGCTTTTGTCTTTTTGACACATTTCCAACATATTTTAATTTAATTTAGGGGCATGGTTAAATTACCAGTATGCATAACAGTGAGGTATGCCTCAAATAAGCTTTTAAAACTTTATACAATGAACTAGAACATATCCATGCAGTAATATTTTTTCAGTGCTATTAATGGAAAAAAAAAATTAAAGCCTGCACTGGAAATTTACAATATGGCAGAATTTCTTACTTCTACCTTTGGCTCTAATGTACAGATTTTATGACAGGGTCTGTGTTAAAAATCTAAACATTTCCACAAGATTTTAAACATCACCAGAAAGCTGAATTTAGAAGAAACAAAATCAGATAAAAGTACAATGCCCGTGACAGCCAACATTATGTAACTGGGCTGTATGAGGTTGTTTAGAAGGCTAGGGTTAAAAAGATAGACAAAAAGATTTTTAAAAATCACCCCCAAAGTTGATGCGCTGATACATTACATTCCTACCAACAGAATATGATGGTTTTCTTCTATCCACATTCTTGCCAGCATATTTTATTTCCTGTCTTTGGATAAAAGCCATTTAAACTAGAGTGAGATGATATCTCATTGTAGCTTCGATTTTAATTTCTCTGATAATCAGTGATGTTGAGTACATTTTCATATGCCTCTTTGCCATTTGTATGTCTTCTTTTGAAAATATCTATTCAAGTCTTTGTCCATTTTATGTTGGATTATTAGATATTTTTCCTATAGAGCTGTTTGAGCTTCTTATGTGTTTTTGCTATTCGCCAGTTGCCAGATAGGTAGTTTGCAAATATTTTCTGCAATTCTGTACGTTGTCTCTTTGCTTTGCTGATTGCTTTCTTTGCTCTGCAGAAGCTTTTTTAACTTAATGTTACTCCATTTGTCCATTTTTGTTTTGGTTGTCTGTGTTTGTGGGGTATTTCTCAAGGAATTTTTATCCAGACCAATGTCCTGAAGAGTTTCCCCAATGTTTTTTCATTAATAGTTTTACAGTTGAAGCTCTTTAAGTCTTTTGTCAATTTTGATTTAATTTTTTAATATGGTGAGAGTTAGACATCTAGTTACATTATTTTGCATATGAATATTTTGTTTTCCCAGAACCATTTATTGGAGAGAATCTCTTTTCCCCAGTGTATGTTCTTGGCAACTTTGTTGAAAATAAGTTCACTGTGAATGTATGGATTTGTTTTTCAGTGTCTTTTTCTGTTTTATGGGTTTTTATGCCAGTACCCTGCTGTTTTGTCTACTATAGCTCTGGAGGATAATTTGAAGTCAGTTAATATGATTATTTACAATTTTGTTAATTTTGCTCAGGATAGCTTTGGCTATTCCAGGTCTTTTGTGGTTCCATATACATTTTAGGGTTGTTTTTCCTATGAATGAAGAATGTTATTGATGTTTTGATAGGAATTGCCTTGAATCTGTAGATTGTGTAGCATGGGCATTTTAACAATATTGATTCTTCCAATTCATGAACATAAGATTTTTTTTAAAATTTTTGGTGTCCTTTTCATTTTTTAAATCACTGTTTAATAGTTTTTATTTTAGAGATATTTTACTTCTTTGGTTAATTCCTAGGTATTTAATTTATACCATCTCACACCAGTCAGAATGGATATTATTGAAAACTCAAAAATAACAGATGTCAGTGAGATGTCAGACAAAAGTGAACACTTATACACTGTTGGTGGGAGTGTACATTCGTTCAGTTGTTGTGACAATCAGTATGATGTCTCAAAGACCTAAGATCAAAACTATCATTTAAGCCAGCAATCCCATTACTGGTTATATACCCAAATGAATATAAATCATTCTAACAAAGAAGACAAATGCACATGAATGTTCGCTGCAACACTATTCACAAATAGCAGGCATGGGGTAAACCTAAATGCCCATCAATGACAGATAGAGTAAAGAAAATGTGGTACATATATACCATGAAATACCATGCAGTCATAAAAAATAATGATATGATGTCTTTTGTAGGAACATGGATGGTTATGGAGGGTATTATCTTAGCAAACTAACGCAGGCACAGAAAACCAAATATCACATGTTCTCACCTACAAGTGGGAGCTAAATCATAAGAACTTATGATCACAAAGAATGGAACAACAGAAACTGGGGTCTACTTGAGGCAGGAGGGCAGGAGCAGATAATATTACTATTGGTACTATTGGTACTGTTGGTACTGAGCTTAATACCTGAGTGATGAAATAATATGTAAAACAATCCCTGTGGCACTATATTTCCCTATGTACAAACCTTCACATGTACCCCTAAACCTAAAAATTAAAAAAAGACTGTATTGTCTACCCTATTTAATGCCTCTTAACAATGATGTGAAGTCAAAACCAGGTACAGTGATTGCTCACCTCATTTTTCATTCTTATGATGATGTCTTTTAATGTGTAGTTAGTTATTAAAATTTGGTGTTCTTGTGGTGGAGATGATTTATAAAGGCTTTTATTTGATCATCTTGCTCTGCCCCTCATATACACTTTTTATCTTTAATTTTTCCCTATTAGTTGGCAGGTATTTGAAGCAATAAAATTAGTTTTACAGTAAGCATTAGCAAAGTGTAATTACTTTGGAAAATCTTTTTTCTGGTGAAAAAATCAAAATCTGTTTTATAGACAGAAGTTGTTTTTGTATTACCTGTTGTCAGACAAATTTCAATCACTCATTTCCATTGAAGATGAAAATGAATTACACATATAATGCTTAAATGCTCAATTTCATTCTTTCTGTATGGATAAAATCAGAATTAGATAGATTGCCATAACTATTTAGTAACCAATTTTGTTAACATTCATAGATAAGACATTATTTTATCTTCAATGTTATTCAGTTAAGAAGCAAAAGTAAATATAGAGCACCTCTTTGTGAGAAATTTTTCCAGTTTTTTTAGCAATGGTGATTCTTCAATATTGTAATTGAAAAGAACTATTTTTGTCTAAATAAAAAATCCTTTGCCTGCTTTCCACATAGGTTTTCAATGTCACTGCATTTACAAAATTACCCACTTATAAAATAACAGGAAAATTATTTCATCAGATGACTATTATACAGTAGTAATTTTGTTTCAAAAGAAAAATGTTCATATGCTATGTGAATTGCCTTCAATAAAGTTTTAAATATGTATTTTAAATTTCATATTAAGATATAAGAACATTGTTCTATGCAACAGTTTTTTTCTCCTAAAATTCTATTCAATTTTTCAAAGGAGATAATGAATAATTTCAGAGGGCAGGGGAAAATTTGTAAAGATGCAATGCTATCTGAATGTCTCTGAAAAATTGTATTTCATTTAGAAATGAAGCCTTTTTCTCCCTGGCAGTTTTGTGTCTTTTGTGACACGCCACACACTACCTTGAATTATAATTTTGGAAATGATTGTTTTCACAAAATTACCTATCCACATTATAACCCATTATTCAATAGTGGCACAATATTTCACTATAAAAATATGCTGCCTTAATTGACTTAACCATTTCTCAACTGATAGATCATTCGGTTGCTCTATATAATTTTTTTACCTAAATATCTCTACAATGAACACACATTTGTATGTACAAATTTATAATTACAGTTTTAGAACAAGTATTAAGAATCAGAGTGATGTTATCCAAATGGCAGACTAGAAGGAGGCTCGCTTTATCCCCACCAACACAGTAAACAACAAATATACAACTCCAATATTATCATTAGCAATATCCCAGCATTCACATCTGAGGATGAGACAATTCCTGGAGCCACAGGTAAGTGAAAAAAGCAATCAAGCCAAAAGAAGACTCTCAGCTGACAGTAAGTGCATTGACTTCTAGATTCACAATGCTCCTTCCCCAAACTAACAGGCACAGTGAGTGCAGAAAATTCTCTCCAGACTCAGTTTTTACACTGAAAAAATGAGATTGAGATGGACAATCAGCTTCCTCAGCATCTTGGATTTCCTTATGGGTGAGCTGTTCTTCCTTCAGTATACAGGATATGTCACGAGTGCCTTAAGTGAAAGGGAGAAAAACAAAACCTGAAGGAAGCCAGAGTCAAAAAGTGGGAGTGGGACTACCATCTTAAGCCCATAAAATCTGCTCTTTTCTTGACCAAAAAAGATACCAAGTCAGAGTGGCAACTTAGTGGCACCATGCTGTAGGGGGCATGTTTCATAAGGTTCCTGGGCACAAAACCCTATCCAGCCTTCCACCACAGAGCATGAATATCCCTTTTGTGGCCTACCTGTACAGGATGGGCAGTGTTCCAATATTTTGCTAGAGCTGATACTGGGTTTAAGGTACCAACTATTAGTTAAAAGAAGGTGGTGAACAAGTGTAAAATATATTCAACAGATAGACTGCAAGGGTTCTCAAAGCAAACATATGCAAGAAAAAATAAAACAAGACAGAAAAGACTGGAATAAATAACCAATTGTTCAAGGTAAGGCATCGATGTATATTCATAAGAAGCAACAGCAAACAGGGAACCATGATTTCCCCAAAAGGACAGAATGAGGGTCAGTAACCAACTTTAACAAGATGTTGATGTGTGAGTTCTCTGCTAAGAATTCAAAATAACCCTCTTAAGGAAACTCTGTAAACTTCAAGAGAGCAAAGAAAAGCAATTCAGTATTTATCAGAGAAATTTAACACGGAAATAAAAATTTAAAAATAAATCTAATGAAAGCCTGCAACTGAGGAATATATTTGCTGTACAGAAAAATGCATTAGAAGCTGTTAATAGTAGAATAGACAAAACAGAGGGAAAATCAATAATTTTGCAAACAGTGTATTTAAAGACAGTCAGAGGAGAAAGAAACAGAATAGAAGGGAATAAGGAACACCTACAAGATACATAAAATTGCCTCAATAGAGCAAATCTAAGAATTGTTGATGTCAAAGAAAGAGTTGTAAAAGAGCCAGGAGTAATTTTATTAAATTAAATAATAATTTACAACATTCTGAAATTTGAGAAATATATGAATATTCAGGTACAGAAAGATCAGATTCCACCAAACAGGTTCAACCCAAATAAGACTTTCCGAAAACATACAATAATCAGGCTCTCAAAGGACAAAAGCAAAGAGATTAACTTAAAAGCAACAAGAGAAAAGAAGCAAATAATATATAAAAGAGCTTCAATTCATTGGGCATTAGACTTCTCAATGGAAGCCATACAGGCCGGGAGCAAGCAGAATGAAATTTTCAAAGTTCTGGAAGAAAAAAAAAAAGTTCTAACCGAGAACATTGCACCATCCTTCAAGCATAGAGGGGTTATAAAGTTTTTAACAGACAAACATGAGGAAATGTAATATCATTACACCTGTCTTACAAGCAATTCTAAAGATAGTTATTAAATCTGAAAAGAAAGACACTAACATACAAAAAGAAAATATTGAAAGGTGTATAAAACTCAGGTTATTCTAGTGTTGTAATTGTGTTGTGCAAACCACTCATATCTCCGGTATGAAAACTAAAAGATGATTTTATCACAAGCAATAATAGCTAAAATGATGTATTAATAGAAAAGTAATATAAAAAGCAGTAAACTGAGACAACAAAATGATAAAATGTGAAGGTGTATGAAGTTACACTGCAGTTATTTTTAGTTTTCTCTTTGTTCTTTTCTATTATTTTCTTTATGATCAAAGATAAGTTGTCCTCTATTTAAAATAACTTGTTATTTCTATTAGATGGTTTGGTAAGACTCATGGTAATCACAAAGCAAAAACCTACAAATCACACATGAATACAGGAAGATTCCCACACCGCATTGACAGTATTAGACATATCCTCAATGCAGAAAACTAAGAATGATATTTGAAACCTAAACTCAATATTTGAGTAAATAGGCCTACCCAACAACTACAGAGCTCTCCACTCCAAAACAAAAGAATGTAAATTTTTCACATCCACACATGGCACATACTCTAAAATCAACCACACGATTGGCCATGAAACAACACTTGGGAAACAAATAAACAAAGTGGTCAAACACACTCTTGGACCACAGAACAATAAAAAATGAAACCAATGCTAAGAAAATCACTCAAAACCAGACGATTACAAGGAAATTACATAACCTACTCTTGAATGATTTTTTATTACACAATAGAATTAAGGCAATAAATTAAGATATTCTTTGCAACTAATGAGCACAAACATACAGCATAGCACAATATTTGGAATACAGCTAAAGCCATGTTAAGGGGGAAGTTTATACTGCTAAGCACCAACATTAAAAAGTTAGAAAGATTTCAAATTAACAACCTAATATCACACCTGGAGGAATTAGAGTAAAAAGAGCAAACTAAACCCAAAGCCAGCAGGAGACAAAAAAATAACAAAAATAAGAGCTAAACTAAAAAAATTGAGACACAAAAATTCATACAAAAGGTCAATGAATCCAGAAATTTGTTCTTTGAAAGAATAAATAAGATTAATAAACCATTAGCTAGATGAATACAGAAAAAAAGAGAGAAGATCCAAATAAATACAATAAGAAATGACAAAAGAGACATTGCCACCGACTCTACAGCAAACTCTCAAAGACTACTAAGAATCTCTTTATGCACACAACCTAAAAAATATTTATAAATTTCTTGAAGCGTATAACCTCTCAGGATTAAACTAGGAGGAAATTAAATCCCTAAACAGATCAATAATTACTTCTGAAATTGAGCCAGTAATAAAATTTCTGCTTGCCGGAGAAAGCCCAGGACCTGACAGACTCAGAGCCAGTTCTATTAGATGAACAAAGAAGAGCTGGCACCATTCTTACTAAAGATTGAGGAGAATGGACTCCTCCCAAATTCATTCCATGAGGCCAGCATCATACTGTTACTAAAATCTGGCAGTGACACAACAAAGAAAAGAAAACTTTGGCCAATATCCTTGATGAACATTGACATTAAAATTCTCAACAAAATATTAGCAAATCAAATCCACCAGCACATCAAGAAGCTAATCTGCAACAATCAAGTAGGCTGTATTCCTGGACTGCAAGGTTGGTTCAAAATAAGCAAATCGAGAAATGTGATTCACCACACAAACAGAATAAAAAGCAAAAATCACATAATCACCTCAATAGATTCAGAAAAGTCTTTTAATAAAATTCAACATCCTTTCATTTAAAAAATATTAAACAAATTGGGCATTTAAGGACCATATCTCAAAGTAACAAGAGCTATTTCTGACAAACCCATAGCCAATAACATACTGAATGGGCAATAGCTGAAAGCATTCCTCTTGAGAAAGAGAACACAACAAAGATGCCTACTCTTACCACTCCTAATCAACATAGTATTGGAAGTCTTAGCTAGAGCAATCAGGCAAGAGAAAGAAATAAAAGGCAACCAAATAGGAAGAGAGAAAAATCAAACTACCTCTGTTTGCAGACAACATGATTCTATATCTAGATGACCCCATATTATGTACTCAAAAGATCTTTGATCTGATAAACAACTTCAATAAAGTTTCAAGATACAAAATCAATGTATAAAAATCCCTGGGATTTCTACACACAAATAACATCAAAGCTAAGACCCAAAACAAGAATTCCGTTGCATTCACAATAGCCACAAAATGAATAAAATATCTAAGAATACAACTAATCAAGAGGTGAAAGATCTCTAAAATGAGAATTACAAAGCACTGCTCAAAGAAATCAGAGATGACAGAAACAAATGGAAAAATAATTCATAATCATAGGTAAGAAGATTCAATATAATTAAAATGGCCATAAGCAATTTACAGATTTAACTCAATTAAATTGAACAATTTATTTTAACAATTTGAAATGTACATATCATTGTTCACAGAATTAGAGACAATGTCATTGTTCATGTAATTAGAAACAAAAGTATTTTAAAATTCATATAGAATTAAAAAAAGTCTCAAATAGCCAAGACAATATAAAACAAAAAGAACAAAACTGGAGTCATCATGTTACTTGACTTTAAACTATACCACAAGGCTACAATAAGAAAAGCAGCATGGTATTGGCACAAAAACAGAAACATAGACTGGTGGAAAAGCATAGAGAGTTCATAAATAAAGCTTCATATCTACAACCATCTGATCTTCAACAAAGTGAACAGAGAAGCAATAGGGAAAAGACTATTCCCTATTCAATAAATATTGCTGGCATAACTGGCTAGTTATATGCAGAAGATACTACAACATAAACAAAAATGTACTCAAGGTGGATAAAGACTTGAATGTAAAACATAAAACTATAAAAACCCTCGAAGATGACCTGAAAATGCCATTCTGGACATCACCCCTGGTAAAGATTTAATGACAAAGATGTTAAAAGCAATTGCAACAAAAACAAGTATTGACAAATTGAACATAATTACACTAAACAGCTTCTGTGCAGCAAAAGAAACCATCAGAATTAAAAGACCATCTGCAGAATGTGAAAAAATTTCCTTTTTAAAAATTCAAAAACAGTTTTAAAAATCAAAGTAATGTATGAAAAAAATGACAAAATCAGTAGTCTGGTAATAACCATGTTAAGTCTCCATAAAGCATAATTCCAAGGCTGAACTACTACCAAATACTCTGTTTCTTTATATCAAAACTCTTAAAATCCATATGCATTTTTAAATATTTTACCTAAAATTCCACAGTATAATTTAAGAGAATTTAAACATGTGCTGTAGAATTGAGGAAGAGGGGAATCTGGCAAAATAAAAATGTACATAAGAAAATCTGTCTTTATGAAAATACCTTGTACAAGATAAGGGTAAAATAAATATTGAAGATGGTATTTTATGTTTTTTAAAAACAAAACACTTTATTAGGTCAAATAAGTCATGAACTCATGAAAAGATGATTTAAAATTATATTTTAATATAGTAATTTTGTTGTCATTCCTAATATCCTAAATCTCTGAGTTTTCTTTTATTCCCAGGAATCTAGTTCAATGTGAGCACAGGGCAAATTCTCAACACATTTGCATATCAGATGGTGGAGTTGATAATCACTCTCTGAGATCAAAGAAAAACAATAAGTCCAACTGTAGAAGCAAGTCAAACTGAGGAAAATATAAGGAGGAGGTATTATTTACATTGGATCATGAAATATAGGTTGGACTTAGACAAAAAAAAATAAAGACATTGTTAATATTAGAAATAATGTGATGATCATAGAGAATACTGAGTTTCTCTGAAAATTATTCTATTCTTTCTCTATGTTAACTAAATTATAGCTTCCAGTATAGAAACCCATATTGAAAGTGTGGTTTTAACCTTTCTTTTATGTAGATGCAGCCATATTACTAACTTCTGGTCATCAAAATATAGAAAAAAGTGAAGTGTGCCACTACCAGTTTTGGTCTTACGCTGGATATGGGCTCCTCTGTATTGTATTTTGCTTTCTCAAAACATGGCATGACTATGAAGATGAGAACAAATACTCTAGAAAATGGTAGAGGAACACAATAACATTAATCTGGATCACTGAGTGACCATGTGGAGTAGATGTGCCCAGCCCATTCAGACTATTTACCTTAAGATGAGTACATGTGAAAAATAAATTTATAGCATCATTAAGCCAGTGTATTTGGAGTGTTATTTATTTATTTGTTGATTTTTTTCAGATGGAGTTTTGCTCTTGTTACCCAGGCTGGAGTGCAATGGCACAATCTTGGCTCACTGCAAACTCCACCTCCTGGGTTCAGGCAATTCTGCCTCAGCCTCCTGAGTAGCTGGGATTACAGGCATGTGCCACCATGCCCAGCTAATTTTTTGTATTTTTAGTAGAGACAGGGTTTTACCACGTTGACCAGGATGGTCTCGATCTCTTGACTTTGTGATCCACCCGCCTCAGCCTCCCAAAGTGCTGGGATTACAGGCTTGGGCCACCACGCCCGGCCTGGAGTGTTATTTTTATAGTGCCTTAAAATCCATCTGAACTAATATATTGAATATAAGTAATAAAGGGAGAAAAGAGCACAAAACTTTAAATTCTGGGATTAGATTAGTTGACTTTAATTTTGTTTAAAGAAAAACATAAATAAGATGGGTGTGTGCAAATGAAATCCATTACTTCTGAGAATTATCTTTACAAAGAGAGATGGGAAGTTGACTTTTCTAAATTACAAAAGCTGTAGATTTATATGTAGGAGCTATAGATTAAGATGATTTGGGCTACAGTAATCAAAACAGCATGGTACTGGTACCAAAACAGAGATATAGACCAATGGAATAGAACAGAGGCATCGGAGACAACACAATGTATCTACAACCATACAATCTTTGATAAACCTGACAAAAACAAGCAATGGGGAAAGGATTCCCTGTTTAATAAATGGTGTTGGGAAAACTGGCTAACCATGTGCAGAAAGCAGAAACTGGACCCCTTCCTGACACCTTACACCAAAATTAACTCCAGATGGATTAAAGACTTAAACATAAGACCTGGCACCATAAAAACCCTAGAAGAAAATCTAGGCAAAACCATTCAGGACTTAGGAGTAGGCAAGGACTTCATGACCAAAACACCAAAAGCATTGGCAGCAAAAGCCAAAATAGACAAATGGGACCTAATCAAACTCCACAGCTTCTGCACGGCAAAACAAACAGGTACTAGAGTGAATCGGCAACCAAAAGAATGGGAAAAAATTTTTGCAGTCTACTTATCCGACAAAGGGCTGATATCCAGAATTTACAAATAACTCAAACAGATTTACAGGAAAAAACAAACAAACAAGCCCCTTCAAAAATGGGCAAAGGGTATGTACAGACACTTTACAAAAGAAGACATACATGAGGCCAACAAACATATGAAAAAATGCTCATCATCACTGGTCATCGGAGAAATGCAAATCAAAACTACATTGAGATACCATCTCATGCCAGTTAGAATGGTGATCATTAAAATATCTGGAGACAACAGATGCTGGAGAGGATGTGGAGAAATAGGAACACTTTTACACTGCTGGTGGGAGTGTAAATTAGTTCAACCATTGTGGAAGACAGTGTGGCGATTCCTCAAAGACCTAGAAATAGAAATTCCATTTGACCCAGCAATCCCATTACTGGGTATATATCCAAAGGACTATAAATCATTCCACTATTAGGACACATGCACACGAATGCTCATTGCAGCACTGTTTACAATAGCAAAGATTTGGAACCAACCAAAATGCCCATCGATGATAGACTGGACTGGAAAAATGTGGCACATATACACCATGGAATATTATGAAGCAATCAAAAACAATGAGTTCATGTCCTTTGTAGGGACATGGATGAATCTGGAGAACATCATTCTCAGCAAACTGACACAAGAACAGAAAATGAAATACCGCATATTCTCACTCATAGGTGGGTGATGAACAATGAGAACACATGGACACAGGGAGGGGAGCACTACATACGGGGGTCTACTGGGGGGAATAGGGGAGGGACAATCAGCAGGGGGAAGCTGGGGAAGGACAGCATGGGAAGAAATGCCAGATGTGGGTGAAGGGGAGGAAGACAGCAAGTCACACTGCCACGTGTGTACCTATGCAACTGTCTTGCATGTTCTGCACATGTACCCCAAAACCTAAAATGCAATAAAAAAAAGATAATTTATGGGCTTTAAAATGTGGACTAAAAATTGTAGAATTTTCTCCCTTAGACTTGATTTCACAAAGCTGCAGGCAGTAATGAAAGAGGTGTGGTTTACTTTGAAGACTGAAAGTATAATGTTCTTAGTCACATCCATAAATTAATAAATTTAAGAATTTTGTTTGAAAAATTAACATTTTTCATCTCTTTTTGTTTTCCCTTTTGTACATAGACATAATTACTGGAAATATTTCACTTTATTTCTAACATTTCCAAAACAAACAACAATGCAGTAAATGTTACTATGAGTAACAATGGACGATCAACCTCATTGTTTATGTAACATCTGAGCCTATACTGTATCCATAGTGGTTGGTTCGTATTAATATCCAATGACTCTTAACAGCCAATAACTCAGGCTCTATTCTCGATTTTCTATTGTTGTTCTCTACCAAAATAATTGAGAGATATTGGCTTTCAAGTGTAAAATTTCTTCATCTTTTACAATAATTTGCACCTTATAATCCTTTGCTCACCTGACACAGACAGGAGGCAAGGAAATACTGGGTAAAAAAGGGTGGGGTCCTGGCAAGCCTGGAACCACAGCCCTAAATGAGGTTGTCACATTCTTGTCTTCCCACAAAAATGTTGCCTTTTGGCCTGCCACTCCCCCTGGCCTGTGCCCATTAAAACCTCTAGCTCCACTGGCAGAGGAATAGAATGGCATGGCAGAGAAGGAGAGAATAGAGAACCATCTAAATGTCAAGAAAGAGGCAGCTGGAAATCAGAGACTATTGTTGGAGAGGAGATTGGCCAGGGATGGCCAAACACCAGGGAAAGACCATCTTCTCACTGCATCCCCTTTCCAACTCCTCATCCCAGTGAGAGTCAGTTCCATCACCTATTTAAATCTCCACATTCACCATCCTTCAAATCTGTGTGACCTCATTCCTCTTGGGTATTGAATAAGAATTAGGTACCACTGGATGTGGAAACCCAAAAAGGCTGTCACACTGGCTCTTTGTCCTCACTGGTGGAAGGTAGCTGCCCCACATGATTAGGCCAAAGGCCCACTGAGCTGGTAATACACTCTCTGGGGATGTGGGGGTCACAGGAACTCCCTCCCTAATGGCAGAGCTAAAAGCATTGTAACATGCTTGGCCATTGCCACAGAACCACACAGGTCCTGCTCCTAGTGGAGAGAAGGTGGTTCCAGTGTTCATTTTCTCTGGTTCCCACACTTATCTGCTTGTAACAGGTTCAGCATGGTGGCCAAGTAAAGAAGCCACCCCTGTCACAGGTTATGCAAAGGGGTCAAGGAAACTATCCTGTTTTATTATGAGGACCAAATTGACCATATCTGTAGGCCACATTTGGTTTATATTTCATACATCCACGGTTTTTGAGAACACTTCAGCAAGGAGGAAACAGTGAAAATAAAATCCTGAAAAGAGTAACCCAGAGTTAATACACGGATAGTTTATTATCTGCATGAATGAGCAACAAATATTATCTCACATGGTAGATAAGAAATATAATGTTTTATGTACAAAATATTTATGATACAGAATGCTTACAGAATTTATATCATTTAATACAGATAGAATTTAGTTAAGTGTTTTAGCCTCATCGTTTATAGTAAGTGAACTGAACCTTAAAAGTCTAAGTCACATGACTGTTTTAGATAGCGTTACCCAGGAGAAGATTCTGAATAAAGATATTTTAGTGCAAGTTATTTATTTGGGAAGTAATCTCATGAAGCACTGGTGGGAATGCAAAGTGAGACAAGGAAAGGAAGAAAGTCAGTATAGAGTGGCTTAAAGAACAGATTGCATATGTGTACAACTGAATACATGATGTAGACTATAACATCCCTCAAAATTGATCCACCCTGACCCTATTCTTTGAAAAGTAAAGGAAGCAGGCTGTGAATCCACCACACTTTCTCCTCATTAGTTAAAGCCTACCCTCAAGAATGCTAGTTTCCTGGTGCTTCTGACATGGCCTACACCATTGCTGGAAAACACCTCTATGATCAGTGATAGTTTTCAGGTATCAGGTAGTAGGAGCTTGCAGAATAAAGTTATAGACATGTATGGATGACCTGAGTACCAAGGAGGAATGGGGCTCAAACCACATCTGCTATACCCAACTAAATTAGCTAAACATTTAAGCAAGAGATGGGAACAAAACCAGGAGATGGAGTGAGTAAAGCAGACAAAGAAAGGTAAGATAATAGGTAAAAGCTGGAACAATGTGGTATTATATAATTCAAGTGTAGGTAGAATGGAATATTTATACAAATTAATAGGATCAAATACATTATCTATTAATCCATAAAAGGCATTATATTGTTTTGGGAGAAACTGTCAAAAGTTCAAATATTCTAGACTTACATTAGAATTTGCAATCATGTTGGGGGTTAAGTCTCAACACATAAATTTTAGAGGGAACACAAACATTCAGAATATAGAAATAGGATTTGAAAGCAGAGCCTGGTTGAATATAGCTAATTAGCCCAGAAAGGAATAATTCCTGCCAAGTAGCAGAACAACTTGCAAATTGTTCAGTCACTAGAAGGAACAGGTAACATTCACGCAGAATATACAGAGGGTCACAATATGGAAAATAAATCAAAGTTCAGAACACTTAAAAATATTTACATTGCCTGTTACTTTGTCCATACTCTGCTACTTAAAATGCATGCAATATAGTTTTTTTTCCTACTCTATAAAGCTAGCTAAATATTTAGTTTCCTGAGTTTCAACATGGTATGTCTATTAGAAGAGTCTTTTAATATAAAATAACAAAATTTTGTCTGAAGTCTTGGTTGCATGACCCACAGGAAAAGTATCTAAAAGAGCACTGGATTTGTCAGAGAGGTAACTGTTGCTTAGTAGCACATATTGGAGTGCCACTTTAGGAAAGAAAGATATATTGATGTGTGGAGTTAGATTTCCCAGAGAAGCAGTTTACACCATGCTCTGCAAAGTATTTATCTGGCAGTCAATAAATGACACTGATGATGGTGATCTGTTGGACTTACAAGAATACCTGAAGGAACTATCACGCCTGACTGATAAGTTGAGAAAAAGCAGTGAGAAATAGAATTGGGACCATGAGAGTGCTACTTGATAAATTGCCCAAAGCTCAGAGTCCATGAAAAAAGATTGAAGTTTCTACTGAGGACTGATTAACTGTTGATGCCAAATAATATTGAAATGTCTAATTTTTGCCAAATACCAAATACATGTTACTTAATGAACACTAAATATGTTGCTTTTCAAAATCCTTACCCTTATTTAGGAAATGGTCAAACAGAAAAATCTATCGAAGGCAAATCCAACTTAGCATAAAATGTACCAATACAAAATGACCAAAATCACTACACAATAAGATACTGCATCTTAATATACAAAATCTTTCAATAAAATGTTTTGGGAATAATGACAGCAAATTAAAAAGAAAAAAACAGAAAACCAAAGACTAAGATTCCTAGGAGAATTGAAAATGATAATAAATTAAGATTGACGGTAATTTTCTTTATGTACTAGGGAGGAAAGTATGACTTACTATTTTATGCTATGCATTTGCTATACAGGATGCCCACAGGTATACTACCCTTTTTGGTGCAAGGCTTCATCAGTCTGAAACTCAGGAATATCTTAAACTCAGCAGGTTCAATGAAAAGAAAGAGGATAATTTTAACAAAGCCAAATCACAGAGAACTTCAGTAGAAAAAAGAAAGTGAAATAAGTTCAAGATAAAGCAAAGGGCTCAGGGAACAGAGTTGAGAAGAGTTTCATCTATAAATAAAAGCGGCAATGCTACATTGGCCCAGTTTATTTTGAAGACACTATTATTTGATGATTGCACATACAGCCGCACCTAGGTTTGACTCCTAATAGATTTACAGAGCATTCGTTTGCACCTATTCTTTTCTCTGTTTAATGCTGAAATTCAAGCTGGATAACCTAGGGAAGCTTATTGTCATGGAAACAGTTATGAGTGATTGTTAAAATAGACTCTGAAATGTTTATTTTTTTCAAGTATTCATTTTGAATACTTGTTTACATTTCTTTCCATTTTCAGTTTGTTCATGTAGTATTATTTCAGCTCTCCATTTCTCTTTGTTTTTAACACTTACACTAAACCAGAGGTTTAGCTATTATAACTGAAATTTCTGCACTTAAAATGAATGATGTAAGTACTACCCCTAACATTAGTCACCTGCATTGTTATAAGACTCTTATCTCACTTTAGGTTAACATTGACCTTAGATTTAACAAGGTCATAGAAAATGATTACCAATAACTATATCAATTCAAGAAAAGGTATACATCATGAAAACATTATTTTCAATGTTTTATTACTATGTTTAATTGCATTGATTCTATAAGTGCAAAGTTCAGTAGCAAGATTAAAGCAATGGCAATAGGAATATTTTAAATATGCTGTCAGACATAGCTTCCAGGTAAGCTCCTTTCACTTCCCCATGTTTCTTGGGCTTTAGAAATGCAAGCACAAGAAGTATTATCAGTTAGCATGGTGCCAAAGTCCTTCAGAACTTGAGAAATGTGCTTCATCATTTATTATTACTAATACTAATGATAAAATATACTCAGCATATCATCTTTAAAAATACTCACTTCTAAATAATTTTTATAGTCTATGACATCAGAATTCTATGAAATTGAAAATGTGCAACTATATCCATAATATAGATAAAAATGAATTGTCCAATACCTCATGCTAATATATGGAAAATTCAAAATTAGATTCTTGCCCACTGTTCTGCTTTCTGCAATAACCAAATTCAAACAACACACTTGGTTTAAATTAGTTGGTAAAAAATATTTTATAAACCATTCAGAATCTGGCAAAACCAACACTGTTATACATATTGCAGGAATACATATTTAGTAATGAAGAATTGTCATCTCTTCAAATATATCTTTTTCACAAAATAGCTCCAATATAGGTTTATTTTCATAATTTGATATGTTTAAATCATTTTAGAGTTTGCTTCATAGAGGCTGAACCTCTATCTCCATCTTCCAATGTAACATCTGGTGCATAGTAAATGGTCAAGGTAGAGTTTTGAATAAATGGGTGGTCAGGTGGCTGGAGCAAAAGCCATTGAATTAACTGCTCAGCTAGAAGAGTATATTTAAAAAATATTGGAATCTTGGTATATGGAATTTCTATTGAGTTGTCTAAGATGAACAGTGAAAAACTAAGAAATTATTTTAACTACAGCAAACATAATTCAGCGTTAGAATATATAATGGTGAATGTTATTGGCATTATTCATTTCTGGACTCTACTTCTGACATAATAATTCAGCTTATCTAAATTTGGATCTAAGAATTGCATTTTCACACATTTGTATTTATCTTAATACAGGCTGTCTATGTATTATACTTTAACAGATAAAATTATTTGCTATGTAGGTTTAATAAGAACAGTTATTTTTCAAAATTTCTGAGCAAATATAAGAGGAAGCAGTCAAACTTCAGACTCTATACATCTAGAAGAACTAAGCTGATTTCTATACCCATGTCAAAAGTCTTCTAAAGCCAATTAGTTTTGCTATAACATCTTACAGGTTTCTCTGCCTTTTGCTGGTCTGCATTTTCTTCTGTCATCAATTATTTTAAAAGCACCAATTAATGAAAATTTCATTGCTTGTCAGTCAAAACAGATGCATTTCTTACTTTTTCAAATACTTAAGCGCTCATCAGCATATATAAGCAACATAAAGGTAAATATTTAATAATGAATACACCAAGAAAATGTCCAATAGTAACAAGAATACGTTTTTTTAAGAATCTCAAATCTTTGGTTCTATCAGAACTGCAAACATGGTCTTTCTCCAGTAAATACTCTGAAGAGATTATAATCCAAGACTTTAAAAATCACAGACAAAACTACATACATGCAAAGCAATGCAACACAATTTTATTGAAGTTTTATCCTTTTTTCCCCCTTTTTTTAACCACATATTATATGAGAAAATAAGAGGAAGAAAAATAAATAAAACCTTTGAATTTGAAATTTGAAAGAAGGGTCAAAATTTGTTTACTTATGCCATTTTATAGGGAGATGGCATATATATATGCCATATATATGCCATTTTACTTATGCCATTTTATAATCAAAGAATACATATCTGGATATAATAACAGCAGATAGTTATATTTCTAATGCCATAATTCATGTACATTATCATGGATAGACATAGTTTATGTAATAAGCTTCAGATTTTTAACCAAGGTAATTACCACATTTTTTAATATATAAAGAATATAGCATCTTGTATATACAGTAAGTCCTCACTTAACATCATTGATAGGTTATTAGAAACTCAGACTCTAAAATGATGTAAAATAAAACCAATTTTGCCAATTTTTGTATCAAGGACTCTTGTATAAACAAGAACAACTTTCCTGTGGGATATGTTGTTCACAAAACATCATCAAACTTCTACATAAAAGCCAAACACTTCTAATATTAAACACCAAAATGAATATGAGCATTACATATATTTAAAAAGATTAATAAAAACAGGTAAGATAATTATTTGCTCAATTGTTCAATTTCAAGGTCATGGTGGCTGGAACCTGTCCTGGTAGCTCAGGGACAAGTGGGCACCAACCCTGAACAGGTAATTCTATCACAGTGTAAGCAGGTTCTTGGGCTCACTTGCCCCAAGAATGGGGTAGGCGCCCTGGCGGCCCTCAGCTTACTGTTCAGGTAAATATGGGACCCAAAGAATTTAGCAGAAAGTGATTATTAGGCAGAGAGTGAGAGAGAGAGAGAAAGAGAGAAAACTCCCAGGCTGACATGAGAGGGAAATTGGAAGGGAATAGCTGCACAGGTAGAGAGGGAAAGACAGCTGCCACATTGTTGTGGGAGGGGATCCCAGAGAGGGAAATCCACATGGGTAAGAGGCAGCGGGGTTTTAACTTTGAAGTTATTCCCTTCCCATTCATTTTCCTGTCCAATGAGAGTTCTTTTAAACTTCCTCTGGAGTGATTGATTTTCGACTCTGATCCCAGATTGGTTGCTTGGGCCCACAACAGAGCCCCTCCTCCCAGGCTTTCCATGAGCTTTTTAAAGGAAGGAGCACATCTGGAATTTTACCTATCCCATGGGCAGGAAAGTCAAAGAACTCTCGGTTCCCAGATGGGGAGGTGGATGGAGGCATGGCTCTGGGAAGCTCTTGCCTTTGAAACCACTTGACTCAGTTTTCCTTCCCTCAACAGGGTACACTCACATATACACCCACACTCACTCTACTGGGGTTGTAGACACACAGATTAACCTAACATGCATATCTTTAAGTTGTAGGAGGAAACTGGAGTACTTGCACAAACTCATGCAGGCATGGAGGGAACAAGCAAACTTCACACAGACAATAACCCTGGCCTATAATGGATGTTTCTTCTTTTCATCAAAGTTACAATAAAATGCCATCAATTAAAATGATGTTATTCAAGAACCTACCATATTTAATATTTTTTTAAAAAACGTATTGTTTACATATATAATATATATGACATATATGTAATATATGATCAACAACTATATACTTAGAAATAGTTACACTCACAGCAGAGCTGTTATATTCTTGGCCTGAAAGACACACAAAATGCGTCTTTTATCATTAACAGAACAGTCCTAATCCAAAAATTAGAATCTCATTGTTAATTTTCAAAGTCAGTGTTTTTCCCAAATAATTTAGTATTGACTTATTCTAGAGTTGCATGAGAAAGCAGAAGAGCCATAATGATCAACACAATATTGACATAGAGAACAAAGTCATAGGATTGACACTAGAAGACTTCTACATATTATAAAGCTGCAGTAATAAAGGTAGGTTAGTATTGGCTAAAGAATAGATGAATAATCAGTGGAACAGAAAAAAGAGCTCAGAAATGAGCCTACATAAATATAGTTGACTAAGCTTTGACAAAAAGGAAGCAAGGGCAATTTATTGGAGGAAAAAAATGGTGTTAGAACAGCTAGAATTTCATATGTATGAATAAACAAATGAATGAATTACTAAATCTAGGCACAGATCTCACACCATTTACAAAAACTAACTCAAATCAATCTTAGACCTAACTCTAAAATGCAAAAATATAAATATCCTAGGAAACTAAATGATCTTAGTTTTGGTGATTATTTTTCAATTACCATACCCAATACACTATCCAAGAAAGAAAATAATTTTGATTTCATTAATTTAAAAATCTACTGCTCTGCAGAAGAAACTGTTAAAACACTGGCAAGACAAGATTTAGCCTAGGAAGAAATATTTGCCAAACATATACCAGTTAAAAGATTTTGATTCCAAAATATACAAAGAACTCTTAAAACTCAATAAGAAAACAAGCAACCTAATTAAAAAGTGAGGAAGAGATCTGAACAGACATCTCTTCAAAGAGATACAGATGGCAACAAAGCATATGAAAGCATGCTCAACATCACAGTCATTAGGAAATGGCAAATTAAAATAAAAATTACATACCATTCACATCTGGTAGAATGGCTAAAATCCAGAGCGCTGACAACATCATGAGTGGTGAGGATGTGGCACAAAAGAAACTCTAGTTCATTACTGGTGGGAATGCAGTTTCTACAGCCACCTAAAAAGACAATTTGACAGTTTCTTTCAAAACTAAACATGCTCTTACAATACAGTCCAAGAATTGTGTTCCTTGGTATCTATCAAAAAAAGTTGAAAACTTATGTCCATACAGAAACCTGTACATGAATTTTGTAGAACATTATTTATAATTGTAAAACTTGCAAGCAACCATGATTTCCTTCAACACGTTAATAACTGGGGTACATCCATACAATAGAGTATTATTTAATAATAAAAATAAGTTATCAAGCTGTTAAAAGATATAGAGAGATATTAAATTCTTAGTGCTAACTAAAAGATACAATATATACTATTGCAGGTATATGGCATTCTGGAAGAGGCAAAAATCTGGAAATATTAAAAAGAGTGGTTTCCAGAGTTTTGGGAGGGAGTAAGTGGCACAAGGAATTGGTAGGGCAGTAAAACTATTCTGTGTGAAACTGAAATAGGAGACACATGTTATTATACATTTATCAAAACCATCAGAATTTACAACATTGACTGAATCCTAATGTGAACAATGGACATTAGTTAATACTAAGGTATATAGATGCCTCATTGTAACAAATATATAGCACAAATGAAGATGTTAATAATAGAGAAAACTGGGAAATGAAATGAAATGAGGGGGTATTTGGAAACTCCACTTTCCACTTGTTTTTTGGTAAAGATTAAAGTGTTCTAAAAACTATTCTGTTAACTAAAATCTAATTAAAAAAATGGGAGACCTAATTTTAAAGAAAAACAAACTCAAACATTTATTCTAAATTATCACTAGTTACCAAATTGTTTTAATTGTTGTAGATAAACCTTAAGCAAAAAATAAACTCTATGGAAACCTTCCTAAAGTACAAAATTATTCCTAGTGGCTCTACAAAGCTACAGTTAATAAACAACTTTAGAAAAATTTGGAAACACTCATACATGTTTTCACACCAACAATGAAGTGTTGCAGGTTTGGGAAATTGTTTCTAACTTTATTCAATAGAAAATACTAAGTGTATTCTGAATATCAGTAGCATAATTTGAAGGGATTAGTAAACTTAATAAAGCTAATTTAGTATTAGAAACAGAAATCACATTGTCTCAAAAGACCTGATCGACCTGATCAAAATGAGATTTTTATTTTGCATTTTTTCATACATTTAAAAAAATTATTTATAGAAAGCACATTCTTAGGGGATGACTACTCTTAGCTAATTTGATTTAATAAGGATTTTATTCCTCTTACCCAGAGCAAGCCACATATAGTCTCTTTTTCTTTTTCTTTCTTCTTCTTTTTTTTTTTTTTTTGAATGGAGTTTCACTCTTTTTGCCCAGGCTGGAGTGCAAAGGTGTGGCCCAGCCTTCCAGTAGCTGGGATTACAGGCTCTCACCACCACACCTGACAAATTTTGTATTTTTAGTGGAGAAGGGGTTTTACCATGTTGGCCAGGCTGGTCTCGAACTCCTGACTTCAGGTGATACACCCGCCTTGGCTTCCCAAAGTGCTGGGATTACAAGCATGAGCCAAGGTGCCTGGCCTTCTAGTCCTTTTTTCTAGCATAGGATTCTCCTTAGGTGTAATCCACAAAAATAAAGCCTTCAAAACTGACTTCAGAAGATGTTTCAATTTATTTTTCAATTGAAATAAATTATTTACACTGCGTATTTATCACTTTTTATTATTATACTTTGGGAATCTGCATTGTTAGTTCTCCGTATGTTCTACCTCTGAATTCTGGTCCAGGCAGGCTCTGCCAACTCCATTGTTTCGGTGGTCTGAATGTTCGCTGACCGGAGTCACTGTAATGTAATTTTATTTATTTACAGGCCAATATGTAGTACCATTATAATGCCTGTGGAGCAGGAAATAAACAACGTATGTCTAGTTCATTGCTTTTACTGTTTGAAAATATAGCTCAATTGCCCTCAAACTCATTAATTTTCTGTGCTCTTCTATGAAATGGTGTCTCATATAACACTTGAACAAGAGTGAATTATTTTGCCCCAGAAGATGAAGAGAAATAGCTATGCCCTATTGAACTTTAAATATAAACCAACTGCTCTTGGAAATACTTAATGATTATAGAAAAGACCTATAGGGAGACACCAGAGTGGGTATCTTTCAGAAGAATAAATACAAAAGACAGGTAATTAAAAGCAAATTCGGTTCTTGGTTTTGCTGCTCAGTGCATATGCTCACTATGGGTTAGGAGATTAGAAGTAGGAAAGCAGAATATTAAGCTGGTGGTAGCCATTGTCTGATACAAGACAGCTATAATGTGTTTTCCCCAGCAAAGATCTCAGCAATTGAAAATCTACAACCTTAACTGAAAATCTGTACAAAAGTCGATCTGCTTAACAGCTAATATTTGTGATAAATGTGAGTTAAAATGGTATATAATTAGAATGACTTTGAGTGTATTGTCCTTATACATAAGAACATGTCAGAAATTTTCTAGGGAAAAATATTTTAAATATTTTAGCATTTCTTCTTTCTAGCATTTTCCTGAATATCAAATAATTTCATATACTACCTATAAAACAAGCTAAACTTTCAAAATTCCCTTATCTGCTCTTACTATACTGTTTGGAATCTCTGTTCTATTCAAACACCCATATATGTCTTTGTTTCACCCATAAGAAACTTAGTAGAGTAATTTTGACTTTAATTTTTTATTTAGACAAATAGGATAAATATGGAAAAGTCACATATGATTATGTAGTTTGTGTACTGCCCAACTTTTTAAGTATCATTTACATTTTACATACTAGTTTAACGCTCCCTTCCCCTTTAATCTGGAAGTTGTGCTGCACGCAATTTCTACATTTAAACATAGTTTTGACTAGAATTTTTTATGCAGTATCAATGTGGACAGAGTTATAAATCATCAGACACTGGGATCTTACTAAGCACAAACTAGTCTATTGGCATTGTGGGCACAAAGTACACATCCACATCCAATATCCATTTTCCCCTGGAATTAGAACTCTGATTGAGTTATTGCCAGAAATATGCCTCATTTCCCAACATTATTTGAAGATTAGTAAGAACAATGGGATATAAGTAATAGTCACTGAAAGAAAGTCACTTCCAAGAAAGCTCTTTGAAGAAAGAACTTTTTCATGACCCTTTTGAAATCTCTCTTTTCTCTATTCCTGTTTGAAACTCAGAGATGATGACTGGAGCTGCTAAAGAAAACAGGTAATCAGGAGATGAGCTTGACAACAAAAACAATACAGATGGATTTTAGAGAAAGAAATTGGGGCATTGATGATATAGCAGTGATGGACTCCGTAGTTTTAATTCTTTTATATAAGAAAAATAGAAAACTTTGTCTTTAAATATAAGTTGTCACTTTTTTTTAGGTGAAAAACATAATTACCAATGCATACATCATTGCTTGTTTGAAAAATCTAAGTCGGTTCATTATATAAATGCTTAAGTACCCAGCACATACTGGACACTTTATAGTTAATCAGTAAATAGGGAGGTTGCTGATACAATTGGAGATGAGCATGATTTTCAGGTAATTCTCAACATTTGAAGTTCTAATTTCTCAGCAAAGTCAAGAAAGAGCTATAAAAAATTTTAGCACTGCAGTACAGATGGGAAAGCAAAATTTAAATAGTTCCCAGGTATTTATATTTAAGTTTTTAACCTTTGAAAATTATAAACAAAAAATCTGAGAATTGTTAAAGTTTGCTCTAATGTAGATCTCAAATAGGCAAATGTCCTGCCTAGTATCAAAACTGGTAAAAATGCCGCAGTTCAAACATAGATCTGAAGAGTCTCTCATGCCAAGGCTCTTTTTGTGTTAGCTTCTTCTGTATAGCTTAAAGATGAAAAGAATTTAAAATAATAAAATATATGCTTCATAACATTTGATAATGTGACTTTCTTATGGAAAATAACAAATGATTTTCATATGGAAAAAGATGATGATGATGATGACACAAAAATTACCAGAAATATATTTCAATTTCACCACAAAATTCAGTTATAATGATTTGCTAATTTATAAAACAAAATCATAAAAGCTTTTCTGCTGTTGTAGTTTTTTTGCTTTTGGTAAAAATTTGCCAATTATTTAATAAGATTGAATGTCACTGTATCTCCTTTTGCAGTGATAAAATAAAATTTGGAAATAAACAGCTTGAGACATGGTATAGTTGAGTCAGCTGTGATTGACTGATTGCTCCAATTACATGCCTTTTACAATATAATTTTGCGGATTTCACCTCATCCCCGTTCAATGGCAGAGTCCAGTTTATTACCCCTTGAATCTAAAAGAGCCAGATGACTTATTTTAACAATAATTTTAATTTTATTGTCAATGTGACATTGCTGAACCCAGGCCTCAGGGGACTTGACAAGCTTCTAAAATCTCTTCTGGACCTCCTTTATCTTACTATGAGAAGAAGCTAGTGCTATCCTGCTGGATGATAAATGCCCTTGGAAGAGAGCCAAGGAACCCCAGCCAAGAACCATATAACCCCCAGATGCAAATCTACCCACTGATTAGCAACCACTTAAGTGAGACCACCTGAGACAACAGGAATCCTTCCCCACAGCCTACTTTAGAGCAGTGAATTATCATTTTAAATTACTCAATAATTTTGGAGTGCTTTGTTTACACAGCCTTATTGTGACAACAAATAATTTATACAACAGCCCAAATAGAGTACATTTTTCTGAGTTAGTAGGCAAATGTTCTAATTTTGGTGCAATCATGTGATTAATTGAAGTGTAACTTTAATTAGTATAGACAGTAAAAGAAAAATGAATTTGATAAAAAATGATTCAATTACAATACTACATGTACAAATATGGACAATTAATTAATTTTTGTGTACATTACATTCCTCATCTATAAACTGAGCCTAATAAATGTCTACCCTTTATGATGCTTGAAAATTGAACTGTTTTTATTTGCAATAAAGCATTAAAAACAAAACAATATGAATATTTTTAATGGTTTAGTTATGGACCCACATGGAGATTCTGTGAGCTGGCATATGTTAGGCATCTAGCACCCAACCTACATGCATTGCAAAAATATTATATAAATATTACCTAAAAATTATCATCATGATTAATAACTATAAGCAAAAGCTTGGAAGCTCAGGCAATTAAAATAGTTTAATAATGCTTTAAGTAAAGTAGAGTTTAAACATGAAATCACATATTTGTTATTTAATTTTAACACAAGAAGCTATATTGATTGGCCACACAGATAAAATATTTTTAAATATAGATGAACTAACTTAAAAGACAGTTTAAGACATAGGATAGCTAGTAACTTTTGAAAAAGCATATGAAACTTCATTTGTATGAATAATATTGCAAGCAAAATCTCTTTGGCCAAAACCAATTACATTAAGTATTCCTATGAAAGCATAATATTAAATAAGATTTTATGTTAATAGTCATTTTTTCTAAGTATTAATTTTGAACATACAAAAGTAAATAAATGTATTTTACATCACAATTACAGACCATTGCAATGTATGGTTTATTGCCCAATACAAGACTGCTTATATAGTCCAAAGTCAATTAACATAACCAACCACATCAATAGACTAATGAAGAAAAAATACGTGAACATATCACTTAATATTTAAAAATCATAAAAAATGACAAGGACTTATAATCTAGAACTAATAAGTGAACGTAACAATGTCACAGGACACCAAATACATATACAAAAATCAAATATCTGTTAATATACTAGTGATAGATGCAGGAGGAAGGTAAGGGAACCTGCCCGGGGTCTTGTCTGGGCGTGCCCACACACTAATGGTGGTCCACTTGCACACTGGGAGAATGGAGAGGAGTCACCATGAATTTGTGAATTATGCAAGGAAGAGGAGCCTGGCCTCTTCAGCTCCTGTGTGGTGGCCTACTATTCAATCTGTGAGGTGGGAGCCTGTTGGCAGAGCCCCTCATTTTGCTGAGAGCTTTCTTTCGTTAAATTTTGTTCTCCTCCTGTTTCAGTGTGTCCACATGCCTATGATTTCCTGGTGGTGAGATAAGAACCCAGACTTTAGCTGGACTAAGGTGCAAAAAATCCTGCATCACTAGCAATGATATGTGGCAATCAAAATTAAAAACTGTACCATTTGAAATTGTTCTAGTGAAAATGAGATACTTAGATACAAGTGTAGTAAAGCAGGTACAATTTTGTGATGCAGAAAAATTATAAAAATGCTTGTGAAATTAATAAATGAGGAAAAAGACTATGTTCATACTTTGGGAAATTTGACATAGTTAAGATGTGAATTCTCCTTAAATTCATTTATAGTTTTTGTGCAGTTACTATTAAATACCAGCAAATGGTTTCAGATATATCAACAAACATATTCTAAAATTTATAGAGAAAAAGTGCTAGATTATTTAGAAAATCATTTAAAAGAATATAGTGAGAGAAAACACTACACCTAATTTTAAGACTTACTATGTTTCTACAGCAATCAGGACAGTGGGATATTGCAAAAAGATTGAAGAAAGAGTAAAAAAAGCTAAATAAACACATAGGAATATGCACATTTTGGTAAATTTTCAAAAATGACTACATGAAGTATAGGTAACTTTTCAACAAATCTCAGACATAGTACTAAATATCAAAATAATCTGTAAAAGAAAATATTTATAAATTGCCCTTCATCAAAATTAAAAATACGTGCTTCATTAAAGACCCTGTCGAGAGGATATATAAACAAGCTGCAAACTAGTAGAAATTGGCTGCAAACCACACACTGCAAGTGTCTCAACTGTATAGAGAACTCTTAAAACTAATTGTAAAACGTAACAAATTTAATTAGAAAATGAACAGAAAGCAAAAGCAGACATTCATCAAAGAGGATGTACTGATGACAAGTAATCATATGAGTGTGTTTAACATCATTAAGCAATAGGAAAATGAAAATTAAAATCACAACGATTATCACTATATACCTTTAAGAATACTTAAATTTAAAAATAATGATAATTCCAAATGCTGTCCAACATAAAAAGACACTGTATTTTTATGCATTGCTACTGATAATCTGCAATGGCTCAACATTCTAGAAAATAGTTTTGATATTATTTACAAAACTGAAATATACATAGTATATGACTTAACAGTCACATTCCCAGGTATTTATCTGATCAAAATGAAACATGTTCCCACAAAAACAGAAAACCATACAGAGATATTCATGGAAGGTTTAATCATAATATCTGCAGCAAGCTTTATTTGTAAAAACTGTAAACAAGCCTGTTGTTTCTCAATCAGTAAATGATTGAACAAACTGTGTGCATCCATATTATAAAATATTACTCAGCAACAAAAAGAAATGATGTATTAATATCTGGAGCAATGTCAGTGGATACCAAGGGCGTTATGCTGAGTGAAAATGCCAATCTTAAAAGCCTGCATACAAAAAAAACCAACAAAATTAAAAAGGCTACGTAGTGCACAATTCCATGTAAAATTACCTAACACCGAAATGGAAAGCAGATTAGCTGTTACAATTTAGGAATAATGAGGTAAGTGCAAGTGAAAAGGAGTGGCATAATGTGCAGTTTCTTTGGGGTAATAAAATAGTTATTTTTTTTTTTTTGGTTGTTTGGTGGTATAACAAATATCTATATATATGCATATATATGATAAAATTAAAGAATTATGCAAACATTTACAGTAATGAGTATATGAAAAAATTGGCGGAATCTGAATGAAATCTGCAGTTTAATAAGAGTTTTTTTTTTTTAACCAAGGTCAATTTCTTGGTTTTCTTTTTGTCATATAGATAAGTGAGCTGCCATTATTGGTAGGAAAATGAAGAAACAGTAAATGATTCTCTGCACCCTTTTTGGAAATTTCAGTGTGTTTATAATTATTTCAATATTTAAAATGTACACAAATATTCTCTATATTTTTAGTTTTTTTTTTTTTTGTTTTGAATAAGCCACAATTTGATACATAGTTTAACACAGGTTAAAGGAGAATTTCTTCACATTTCAGCCACTATGACTTTCCAATTCTAATATTTCAGACAAGTATTTGTAATTAACTAAAGATACTGTATTATCAACTAATTTTGCTGTTCTAGTGTCATTGTATATTCTATATTTGCCTCCTTTCACCTCTACATGTGGCCAACTCTTGAATCCACAGACAAATAATATCTATCCTGGAAATTCTCTTAGAATTACATCTATACATGTAGCTGTGTTCAAATGCATACTGTGATACTTGTTTTGTTACTTTGGAGTATATATTTCTATAAATATGAGGTACAAGATTTGGGTAAGAACTTCACTTATTTCCATCTCCTTCCATGGCACATACAACATAGTAGTATAATTTACAATGAAGAATTAAATATATGAACAAACAAAATAAAATTTTGTGGAGCAATTCTATCTTCTAGAAGTTGACTGATTTCATGATCTGGTTTAAAGAAGCTTTATTTTTCAAGTGAATCTGACATGTTAACATAATATTGAAGTTAAGATTTTGTTACTGCTATTGTGTATTACAAAATCTTTCAGAAATAATTAATTTGGTGCATCAAATTATTAAGTGTTGAACCCAAGGGAGTCATTTTATGACTATTTTATCTATCATTCTTACACCAGTTATTTTATTTGACTTCTGACATTTTAAAAAATATTCATGTAAGTAAATTTGCTATGAAATTTTTTTAGGATAACCAAATTTGAGAACACTTATTTCTTATCTGACAATATATAATATCTCAAGAGTTTAATTCTTGATATTATACTTAACTGGGATATATCTTCTATGATACTACATGCACTTCCTCTGCTTTTATGCATTTCCAGTGACTACCTTGTAACTGTGTTTCCTTAACTTGCAATTCAAAACACAATTCATTGATCCAATGTACTGGAAATTTTTTGTAATTCTATTTCCTAGGAATTTTAAATTTAAATCTCTAGACTATAAGTGAAAAATTCAGTACAAAGCTTTGTGAGTTTCTTGTTCTTCATATCAATATCTTCACTTGAATTAGAAAAGTAAACACTGTTTTCTGAAAGTGTTTATTTAGCAATATGTTCTTTTTATTATCTGTTGAAATTTCAGATTCCAGGCATTTAATATAAAAGCCAATTTGTTTCTAATTATGCAAATTTCCTTTTACATCCTTCAGTTTTGATGAACAGGTATAGAAAATTGCAATACATATGATTTTTTTTAATTGAACAGATGCTAAGATTACAAAGTTGCTATTAGTAGTAAAATATTTAGGAAAATCATGCACTATGTAAATAGAGTCTACAACAAAAACTGTTGGAAAGCTCAAAGTATATGTACGCCAAAATGATTAAAAAGGTAAGATAGTGTTTGATCTATTTATAGATATCCTTGTTTATAGATATGTCTAAGAATATCTTTATACAAACACAATTTAAATAAATAGTAAACAATAAGATAAAAAGTATAATATAAGAATTTAGGAATTACACAAACTGGCTAGGGAAGCATTCAGCTATAAAAAGCAAAAAGGAGGGTAACATTAGAAAGACAGTAGAATAGATGATCCCAGTACTCATCCCACAGAAACACTGATTTAACAACTGCATGTGGACCAGAATATTGTTGTGGAAACCCCAGAATTCAGGCAAGAAGTTGCTTCAACCCAGCAGAACCCAGAAGCAATAAAAGCTGCATGGAAACAAACGTGTTTAATTTCACTAAGAAGAACAGCTTCACTTTACATGCACCTCTCCCACTCAAGTGAGCACACAACAAAGCCAAAAGATGTCCTCTCAATTTGTGACTTTTGCTGCAGGAGAAGGAAAGAGATGAGATGTGTCCAATGTCCCCAGCCTTTTAGGGTGCTGCTTGAGAGACCTGCTCCTGTCTTGCCTCATCCAGAGTACTGTGAGACCTGGCATAGTTGTAATGCCAAGGGATATGTAAGAAGTGAATGAAGAGCAGGTAGCTCTCAGCAGCTGGCAAGACACCCAACAGCTGACATAAACTGCAGCTGCCCTCATAAATTCTAGGAGCTTGAGCAGCCCACAGTGGATGGTGTAACTTCCAGTTACCCAAAGCAATCTATAGGTTCAATGTTATTCACATAAAAATCCCAATGGCAGAGAGAGATCCAAGATGGTGATCTAGCAACAGCTCAGGGTTGCAGCTCCCAGTGAAGGTGCAGGGAGTGAGTGGACGCCAGACTTCCAGATGAATTTTTGTTGCCTATGGACCAGGAGATTCCCAGTGGAGGAGCCCCACGGGTTGCCAGCGTGACTCTTTAGGCCAGTGCAGTTGTTTTGCCAGGGACCCGGCATGGTGGTTCTCAGTGCAGAGTATGCGGGACTGGGTGCCCTTTTAGTTGATGTTTGGAGCTCCGAGAAGGCAGTCACCCATACAGCTGATTGAGAGGGGGACTGAAGCCAGGAGCCAGACTGGGAGATTCCCAGCCAGAAAAGTGCCATGAATCTCAGCACCATTGTTTCAGCCAGCACGGTCACCACACGAGAAATTGCATAGATCCCAGCTCCTTTTTGGCAGGTGACCAGGGCACCTGGGAGAGAATCAACCATTCAATTAGGAAAAGAAAAAAAGGGGGCTCCAAGGCGGGGAGCCAGGTGATTGGGCTCGGCTGGTCCCACCCCCACGAAAAGAAAACAGCAATTAGAAAGGCTGATGGTTGAGAGTTTCACAGCAAGCACAGCTGAACCGCGGAAGGTCCAGCTCTGTGGGGGAGGGGCGTCCTCTGAAGGGAAACAAAGAAACAGAAATAACATCACTACCAACAAGCTAGACATCCACTCAGAGACCTGATCTGAAAGTCAGCAATTACAAAAACAACAGGTGGATAAATCCAGAAAGATGGGAAGAAACCAACACAAAAAGGCTGCAAACCTCCGAAATCAGAATGCCTCTCCTCCTTTAAGGGATCACAGCTTCTCATCAACAAGGGAACAAGGCCTGATGGGGAATGAGTGTGATGAATTGTTAGAATCAGGCTTCAGAAGATGGATAAAAGAAACTTCTATGAGCTAAAAAAAATGTTCTAACTCAATGTAAATAAACTAAGAATCTTGAAAAAAGGTTTGACAAAATGCTAACGAGAATAGACAATTTAGAGAGGAATATGAGTGAATTAATGGAGCTGAAAAACACAACATGAGAACTTTGAGAAGTATGCACGTTTTAATAGTTGAATTGATCCAGCAGAAGAAAGGATATCAGAGGTCGAAGACCAACTCAATGAAATGTAATGAGAAGACAAGATTAGAGAAAAAAGGATAAAAGGGAATGAGAAAAGTCTCCAAGAAATATGGGACTATGTGAAAAGAGCTAATCTACATTTGATAGTTGTACCTGAATGTGACAAAGAGAATGAATCCAAGCTGGAAAATATTCTTCAGAATATTATCCAGGAAAACTTTCCCAACCTAGCAAGGCAGAAAAACATTCAACTCCAGGTAATACAGAGAACACCACAAAGATATTCCTCAAGAAGAGCAACCCCAAGGCATATAATCATCAGATTCACCAGGGTTGAAATGAAGGAGAAAATGCTAAGGGCAGCCAGAGAGAAAGGTCAAGTTACCTACTAACGAAAGCCTATCAAACTCACAGCAGATCTCTCAGCAAAACCTTACAAGCCAGAAGAGAGTGGGGGCCAATATTCAACATCCTTAGAGAAAAGAACTTTCAACTGAGAATTTTATATCCAGTCAAACTGAGTTTCATAAGTGAAGGAAAAATAAACTATTCTGTGAACAAGCAAGTACTGAGATTTCATCACCACCAGGCCTGCTTTACAAAAGTTTCTGAAAGAAGCACTATACATAGAAAGGAACAACCAGTATCAACCTTTCCAAAAATATACCAAAAGGTAAAGAGCATCAACATAATGAAGAATTTACATCAACTAATGGGCAAAACAGCCAGCTAGCATCAAATGGCAGTATTAAACTCACATATATTATTATTAATCCTAAATTTAAATCTACTAAATCTCCCAATCAAAACATGCTGCATCCAGACTCATCTCACATGCAAGGCTACACACAAAGTTTCAAAACAAAAGGATGGTGGAAGATTTACCAACCAAATGGAGAGCAAAAATAAATAACTAAATAAAAAGCAGGAGTTGCAATTCTCACCTCTGATAAAATAGACTTTAAAGCAACAAAGATCAAAAGAGGCAAAGAATGACGTTACATAATGGTAAAAGGATCGATGCAACAAGAAGAGCTAATGATCCTAAATATATATGCACCCAATACAGGAGCACCCAGATACATAAGACAAGTTCTTAATGACTTATAAAGAGACTTAGACTCCCACACAATAATAGTGGGAGACTTTAACATAACATTGCCAATATTAGACAAATCAATGAGACAGAAAATTAACAAGGATATCCAGGGCTTGAACTCAGACCCTGAACAAGTAAACTTAATAAACATTTATAGAACTCTCCACCCCAAATACACAAAACATACGTTCCTATCAGTACCACATCACACCTACTCTAAAAGTGACTACATTCTTATCAGTACCACATCATACCTACTCTAAAAGTGACTACAGTAATTGCATAGCATTTCACAGGTTTAAATGAAATATTGTTTGGCTGCTTGTTTGTTATTTTCCTCCCTTATTGCTTCCTGTCTCCATTGTTAAGCACAACCGTTGGCATAAAAGAAGTTTTCAATAACCATTTTTAGACTGCATTAGAGCCTGGGCAAAAAAGCAGGACTCCTGTTCACTCTCCCTCTTTCTCTTCCTCTTTCTTTCTCTCTTTAATTCTTTTTAAATTTCTTTTTCTCTTTCTTTCTTTCTATTTCTTAAAAATAATCCCAATGGCATTTTTTATAGAAATAGAAAAGAAAATCCCCAAATTCATACAGAATTGCAGAAGACCCAGAATAACCAAAACACCGTTGAGAAAAAAGAACAACGTGCAATTCCTCTGCTTTGCATGGAAGCATGATGCTTTCTAATTATGAAATATAGTATAAAGCTATAGTAATTAAAACAGTGTGGTATTTACATAATGTCAGCCATAAGCCAATGAAACAGAATAGAGAGTCCAGAAATCAAACCATACATATAAGATCAACTAATCTTTGACAAGGGTCTTCAGAAATTAGTGGAAAAAAGAATGTCTCTTCAACAAATTTTGTTGAGAAAATTAGATACCTATATGCAACAGAATGAAATTGGACCCCTATTATATATCATACACAAAAATAAACTCAAAATGGACTGGATTTAAATGTAAGACCTGAATCTGTACAACATCTAGAAGAAAACGTATGGGAAAACTTCATGATATAGGTCTTAAAACAAAAGCAAAAACACACAAGGGAGACAACATCAAACTAAAAAACTGCCTAGCAAAGAAACTTCTTAACAGAGTGAAATGCCATTAGTCAATGGTTGCCTTTTCACTTTCCCTTTTCCTTCAAGTGGAAGAAAATATTTCAAAACCATATATTTAATAAAGGCTTAGTATGCAAAACATGTAAGCAATTCCTACAACTCAGTAGCAAAAAGCAAACAAAAACAAAAAACAAAGAAACAACTTTATTTAAAAATTGTGAAAACAAAAATATTCTAGGAAGACATGCAAATGATCAAAGGTATATGTAAAGATGCTCAATATCTTTCATCATCAGAGAAATGAAAATCTAAACCACAGTGAGATAGAGCATTGTACATGTCAGGATTGTTATTAACAAAAAACAAAAATATTTTGGCACCAAGTATTGCTGAGACTGCAAAGAAACTGGGACTCTTACACTGTTGGTATGAATGTAAAATGGTGCAGACATGAAGGAAACAGTATGAGATTTCTCAAAAAATGTTCTTAAAAATTGCAGTATAATCCAACAAACTAAATTCTGGGTATGTAGTCAAAAAATTGAAATCAGGATCTTGAAGATATATGAGCACTCTCACGCTCATTGTAGCATTCTTTCAAATAGGGAAAACATAGAAGCAACTTAAATGACCCAAAGGTTCATTGACAGATGAATGAGTAAAGAACATGGGGTATATACACATTCAGCACTAAAAAAAAAAAAAAAAAATAAGGAAATCCTACAATTTGTAAGAACATGGATGGACTTGAAAGATGTTATATGAAACAAAATAAGTCAATCATAGGATAGATAAATGCAATGATTCTACTTACATGAGGGCTGTGATTTAAATGTGTCACTCAAAATTCATGTGTTGGAAACAATCCTCAATGCCACAGTATTAAGAGGTGGAACTTTAATAAGCAGCATTTATCTCATGATAGCTATGTTCTCATGAATGGATTGATGTAGTTATCTTCAGAATGGGATAGTAACTGTGTGATGGGTTCCTGATAAAATGAATTTGGCCTCTCTCTCTCTTTCTCTCTCATGTATGCTCTCTTGCCCTTCCGTTTTCCACCTTCAGCCATGGGCAGATGCAGCAAGACGGCCCTCACCAGATGTGGTCCTCTTGACCCTGAATGTCCCACCTTCCAGAACTGTAAGAAAGAAATTTCAGTTCTTTATAAATTACCCAGTTTATGTATTGTTACAGCAGTACAAAACAGACAAATGCAATGAAGTTTGTAACATAAATTTACAGAAGCAAAAAATAGAATGATTGTTGCCAGAAACTGAAGAAGTTAGGGGGAAGAGGGAATTATTTTTCAATGGGTAAAAGTTTACATTTATAGAAGATCTAGAGATCTGCTTTACAATATAGTGCTTATAGATAAAAATACAGTATCACACACTTAAAAATTGTTAAAGTGGTGTAAAATTGTAAAGTGTTCCTTACAACAAAACAATCAAAGAAACAAATAAAAGCAAAGAAACACAAGGAAAATATTTGGCCTTGAGGTGATGAATGTATTTATTACTTTGACTGTGGTGAAGAGTATTATGGGTATCTGAGTTTTACCAATAACTGCATATATATTAATTATATCCCCAAATTCTCACAGATCTGAAGAAGACCCAGAATAACCAAAACAATGTTGAGAATAAAGAACAACAATATACATTAAATATATGCTGTTATTTTTATATCAGTTATATATTATGAAATCTGTAAAAAATAGTAAAAAGAAAGTACAACACTTATGTATTTCATTGTAGATAAAAATTACTTTATTACTTTATTTATTTATTTATTTGGCAGTTTCTGGTGATAATACCATTTGAGTATTGAGATTTTTAGTTAATAAAAAAGTAATACAGTTTAACTAAAGATCATATTTCAACTGATTAAAGAATTGACCTCTTCTCTAATTTAGTTCTCAATTCTCAGTGTTAGTATATATGCAGGCTATAAGCTTGCTGTCTGACTTTTATCATTATATTTTGGGTACCATGGTATCAAACCAAATTTAACCACCATCCAAAAATCCTTTTAAGCTCCCTATTGAGGTCCATTTTCTGTTCTCCACACTAGCTATTTTATTCTTTCTCCAATCCTATTAAATGCCATCTAATCCTCTCACTCTCAGACAACCTTTCTCTTAGTTCAATAGAGAAAATAAAATTCACTAGATTGGAACTGGATCAACTTTCTCTAAAAGATGAAAGAATTAAAAGAAAACAAATAATAAAGAAAAAAACAGAAAAAGAAAATACAAATGGGGAAATGTTTCTCCCGCAATCTAATTCTAATTTTTTAAGTCTGTGCCCTGATTCTTATGCAATTCTGTCTTCCCAGAATTTCTTTCACCTCATACTCTCATCTTTATTTACATCCTCTCTTCTGGACTTCTCCATGGTAATTAAAGATATTCAATTTGTTCAAGTGTAAAAAAAAAAATTCTGTCTTTCTCTATTTAACACTCCCTCAGGCACCGTCCCCACAGCAGTACCATCAGGTCACCTGTCAACACCTTTCTCCACTTTGCAGCATGTCAAAGGTTGCTACACTGGCTGTGTTTCATATTGTAATTTTTTTGCTGCAGGTAAGAACACACACACACACACACACACACAGACATTAACCCCTATTTCTCCTCTTGTATATTTTGTCACTCCTGCAGAAACATTTTTTAAAATTATATTTCTTTTTCCAAACTGTCATTCACATTCTTTAAATTTCTCTCCCAGGTCTCCATCTCTCCTAATACTACAGATATTCCCTGGACTGTCTCGTGACTTCCATGGCTTCAATGTTCATGTCTTATAACTCCCCCGAAATTTACCTTTGTATTCCAACTTACCCTAAAATTTCAGAATGGAATAGTTCAAACATTAGATATGACTCTTTGGATATAAGGCAGGGACCTCAACTCAACATCTTCACACTGAAACCTGAAGCTTTTCCTCTGGCTACTTGCCTCACCAATAACCATTGTCTGGTGCCTGCTCTTTGGGGAGTTGTTTATTGTAGAGCACCTCCCACATCTGAGGTGCCTAAAACAGAGATAAGCCTTATCCAGGATCTTGCCAAATTCTCCTCTGATTTATGATACTTGACAGTTATCCATAGTAACTGATTTACAGAAAAATATTCATATTTAATTGGTATAGAATTTCCTTTTTTCTGGCATTTTTAAAAATTTAACTTAATTTTCTATTTCATGTTATTATTTTTGATTGAACCATTTTGTCTAAAATAAGACTTTTATTAGTATTTTGTGCATTATATACTTACAGTTTCCCCCTGATTAGTAAAGCTAGTCTTGGATCAACCTGGTTTTCCTTTTTAAATCTTATACCAAGAATCAAATACTTCAAACATTTTTTCTAAAAAAACCTGAAAGTGGTAGCATACATTATTCTACTTCATATTAGTAATAAAATACATTATAAGGTAGGAAAAGTATTTAAAATTTTAATCAGGCATTATTTGATTCGCATGTAACATGTAAATATGCATGAAACTAGTAAAATATACTTATAAATCCTCCAATATGAGTGAATCAATCTGGGATTTTTCCTTGATTCCATCATTTTCTCATCCTGCAGTGAAAATAGAGATATTAATTGTAGTATTCTAATTTTCCTGTCTTTATAAGATGATTTACTGCAGTTTTTAAGCATCATAAACATGTTATCATACCAATATGCAGTTATTTGACTTTCATTTTCTATTAGCGATGTGTTTGTAAGACCCATTCATGTTGATTTTTGAGGCCCTAATCCTTTTTCTTTCACATTCCTGTGAATGAACAAAACACTATTTAATTTGCCATTATTTGTAGACATTTAATTTGCTTTCATTTCCATACTATGACAAAAATTGCAGTAATAAACATTCTTTGTGAAGTATTTCACTATTTATAGATATACAAGAGTTTACCTAAAATGGAAACCTAAAGATAGAATTGTTTGGTCACAAAGTAACTACATCTTCAATATAAATGGGTATCATTAAATTGAATTCCTCAGTATTGTGCCAATTCCCACAACTAGAGTCTACATTCTTGTCAAGACATTTTATCATCATTTTTAGTTTTTGTCAATCAATTAATTAAGATTTTTCTGATTTGAATTATTTTTGAGTATGTGAGATGATATTCCATTGTGACCATCATTAACATATTTTTGGTTAAAAATTAGGCTAAGATATTTTTGGAATATTTTCAATCTTGTGTTCTCTTATGTGAAATGTCTATGTATTTTACTAGATTTCCTAACTGGTTTTCTGTAGTCTTGTTTTGTATGGTAGGGCTTTTTGTTCATTTGTTTTTCCATTGTTTATTGAAGGAGTACTACATTATATACACTTATATAATAGAAAGTAGGAAGTCTCTATCAAATCTATCAACCAGAACATAAACAAATTTTGCTATAGCATTATCCTTTATAAAATCTGTTTGAATATGGATGCATCATTGTGTGTGTGTGTGTGTGTGTGTGTATGCATCTCTGTGTCTAAACATATCCTTCTATAAGTTGTTTTTAGTAAAAAAAAGGCATGTTTTGCATGCAGATCCAAACATTGGTTTTCTTATTTAACAGTATGTTTTGGACAGTATAAATCTACTTGCTCATTTACAAGTGATACCTTCTTATATCCACAATTTAGTAGACCTGAATGTGCCTCCCAACTTATTTTTTGTGGTAAGAACCCTTAACATACGATATTGACAAATTTGTGAGTGTATAATACAGTCTTGTTAAGGATAGGCACAATGATGTACAGTAGATCTCTAGAACATACTCATTTTGATTAAGTGAAACTTTATACCCATTATTGGCTCTGAATACTAAACATTTTTCTACTATTTTCATTGTTAGTTCTTCTACCCAAATTTTTAATGTATATTTTACCTTTTTAAAATATAAGCCAGCAGCACATCAAAAAGCATACATAACGCAATCAAGTAGACATTATCCCTGGGATGCAAGGTTGGTTCAATATGTGCAAATTGATAAATGTAATTCATCACATAAACAGAACTAAAGACAAAAACCACATGATTATATCAATAGATGCAGATAAGGCTTTCAATAAAATTGAACACCCTTTATCTTAAAAACTCTTGATAAAATTTTACACCCCTTCATGTTAAAAACTCTCAGTAAACTGGGAATTAAAGGAGCATTTCTCAAAATAATAAGAGCCATCTATGACAAACCCACAGCCAACATCATACTAAATGGGCAAAAGCTGGAAACATTCCCCTTGAAAACCAGTCCAAGACAAGCATGCTCTCTCTCACCACTCCTATTCAACATAGTATTAGAATTCCTGGCCAGGTCAATCAGGCAAGAGAAAGAAATGAAGGATATTCAAATGGAAAAACAGGAAGACAAACTGGCCCTGTTTGCAGATGATATGTTCCTGCATCTAGAAAGCCCTGTAGTATCAGCCCAAAAGCTTCTTAACCTGATAAACAATTTCAGCGAGGCCTCAAGATACAAAGTCAATCTGCAAAGATCACTAATATTCCTATACACCTACAACAGTCAAGCTAAGAGCCAAATCAAGAATGCAATCCTATTCACAATTCCCACAAATGGAATGACATATCTAAGAATGCAGCTAACAAGGAAGGTTAAATATCTCACTAAGAAGAACTACAAAACTGCTCAAAGAAATAAGAGATAATGCAAACCAATAGAAAAACATTCCATGCTCATGGATAGGAATATCAATATAAAAATGAATGTATTTCCCAAAGAAATTTATAGATTCAATTACATTTTTATTAAACTACCATTGGCATTCTTCACAGAACTAGAAAGAAAAATCTATTTTAAAATTTATGTGGAACTATAAAAGATCCCAAATAGCCAAGGAAATCCTAAGCAAAAAGAACAAAGCTGGAGGGATCACACCGTGAGACTTCAAACTATAGTACAGAGCTACAGTAACAAACACAGCATGGTACTGGTACAAAAATAGACACATTGACCAAAGGAACAGAATAGAAAAAGGAGAAATAGGACTTCATACCTACAATTATCTGATTTTTCAACAAACATGACAAAAACGAGCAATGAGAAAAGGATTCCCTATTTAATAAATGGTGCTGGGATAACTGGCTAGCCATATGCAGAAGATTAAAACTCAACTCCTTCCTTACATCATATATAAAAATTCATTCAAGGTATATTAAAGAGTTAAGTGTAAAACTTAAAATTAGAAAAACTGTGGACGACAACCTAAGCAATACCATTTAGGACATAGGAAAAGGAAAATCCTAAATAATAAAGACACCAAAAGCCACTGCAACAAAAGCAAAAATTGACAAATCAGATTTAATTAAAGTAAAAATATTCTGAACAGCAAAGGAAACTATCAGCAGCATGAACAGACAACCTACAGAACCTTTCTTTCTACAGAAAGAAAGAAAACTTTTTCAAACCATGTGTCTGTTATCCAGATTTATAAACAACTTAAATTACAAGAAACAACTCCATTAAAAAGTGAGCAAAGGGTGTGAACTTACACCATCACAAGAAGACATACATGGAGCCAATAATCATATAAAAAGAAGCTCAATGTCATTAATCATTAGGGAAATGCAAATCAAAACAATGAGATACCATCTCATACCAGTGAGAATGGCCATTATTAAAAAATCAAAAATAACAGATGCTGAGAGTTTCCAGAGAAAAAGGAACACTTATATACTGTTGGTGAGAATGTAAGCTAGTTCAACCATTTTGGAAGACAGTGTGGAAATTCCTTTAAGAACTAAAAAGAGAAATACCACTCAACCCAGGAATCTCATTATTGAGTATATACCCAAATGAATAAAAATCATTCTACCATTAAGAGTCATGCACATGTATGTTAATCACAGCACTATTCACAATAGCAAAGACATAGAATCAACCTAAATGCCCATCAATGATAGATTGGATAAAGAAAACATGGCACATATATTAATTAATACATTATGAAATACTATGCAGCCATGAAAAAGAATGAGATTGTGTTCTCTGCAGGAATATGGATGGAGCTGGAGGCCATTATGCTTAGGAAACCAATGCAACAAAAGAAAGCAAATAGTGAATGTTTTCATTTATAAGTGGGGGCTAACTGATGACAACACATGAATGCATGGAGGGAAACAACACACACTGGGGCCTGTGGGAGGGTGGAAAGTATGAGAAGGGAGAGGGTCAAGAAAAATATCTAATGGATACTAGGCTTAATACCTGGGTGACAAAATAAACTGTAAAACAAACATCCATGACACAAGTTTATTTATATAACCTGAATATATACCCCTTAACTTAAAAAAGATTGTTTTGTATATTCAAAATTTAATTGCTTTAAATTGTTTTCTGTGTGTGTTGGTAAATAAAATACATGAATTTATTAATTATCTATCTAGTTTCCCTAATTCATGGCATCTTGTGTAAACAATTTCAATTAAATTTTAGATGAGTCCTGCCGACTGATGTTGAAGTGCATCACTATTTTTTTAAATAATTGAAAATTTTGTAAATTTTTAGGGTTTTTCCAAGTATCTAACATTGTCTGCAATAGCATCAGTTTTATCCCTTATTTTTCAATAATTAGAGCATGTGTATTTTTCATAACTTACTGCATTAAATAGGATCTCCAGGACAATGTTGAATAGAGGCAATGCTAATGAGCATGATTGCCTTTTTAAAATGTTTTTATTCAGTGTTTTCCTTATTTTTTTTAAAAATATTCACAATCTTAATAGATACTATTTTATATTTTATGTATTTATTTATTTAGAGACAGGGTCTCATTTTGTTGCTAGGCTGCAGTGTATTCATGTACCCATAGCTCGCTGCAATCTCAAATTCCAGGGCTCAAGCAATCCTCCTACCTCAGCCTCCTAAATAGCCAGGACTACAGGCATGTGCCATCATGTCCTACTAAATTTTAATTTTTTGTAGAGACAGGATTTCACTAGATGGCTACTATTTTTAAGATAAAGAAAATTTTATTCTATTCTCAGTAGTTAGGAATCCTAATAATTAGTGGATGTTGAATTTTATTTAAAAAAGTGTATTTATTGAATTGCATAGAGCTGTTGCTTAATCCCTTATAATATTCCCTTTTTTATTGATTCCAGCATGCCTAAATAAATGCTTGTCATTATGTAATTTACTTTTACTTAATTTACTTTTTTGTGAAGTCCACTGATATTATCTTCCCCACCATAATCCTTGCATTACCACAAAAGGTCAGTTATCATAACAGAGAACGAGAATCATAGATGTGACCAAGCACTGAACTTTACTGATGATTTAAGGAATAAAAGCAATGGAGCTAAAGGCATAGCATTTCTTACTAAGAGTCCAAGGATCAGCTAGAATCCCACAAATGCAGGTCCCTAGCTTTCACTTTTTTAACACACTGAGAAGTATTTTAGTTTAGGCATAAGAGATAGCACTTAACAATGGGTGTAGTGAAATAATAGTAGAAAATATAATATTAAGTACATGATATATTGTATTCATTATAAACTCAAAATATTTTTTGTAAATTATATAACTGTTAGATACAGCAGGTTTTTTTTTTTTTTTTTTTTTTTTTTTTTGAGACAGAGTTTTGCTCTTGTTACCCAGGCTGGAGTGCAATGGCGCAATCTCGGCTCACCGCAACCTCAGTCTCCTGGGTTCAGGCAATTCTCCTGCCTCAGCCTCCTGAGTAGCTAGGATTACAGGCACGCGCCACCATCCCCTGCTAATTGTTTTTTGTATTTTTAGTAGAGACGGAGCTTCACCATGTTGACCAGGATGGTCTCTATCTCTTGACCTCGTGATCCACCCGCCTCGGCCTCCCAAAGTGCTGAGATTACAGGCATGAGCCACCGCGCCCGGCCATTTTTTGAATCAATATTCTTTACACATTTAGGCATATTTTAAATCAACAAAACTAAGATAGAGAAGTTATCTGATTTTGAATAAAATAATACTACATTTTTCTGCTCGTCTTTATTTTCTGATACAGGCCTGAAGCTGAACTGTAGCTATGGGCTATGTATGAAATTTTGTTCAAACTAAATTTTCTAAGTCTTTCTTGACCATTTAGTATTAATGTTTAAAAAGTTTAAAGGAAAAGTATTTTAGAACTAGAATGGCTTCAGTATATTATTTTCTTTACCAAATGTCAGAAGTTACAATTTCTACTGTGGATCTGTAACATAAAAAAAATGTATATTCTATTTGGCTAAATGTAATTTTTACTTTTTGTTGAATAAATCCACTTAAAAACTACTATATTCAATCTAAACTTAAAAAAATAAGTTTATTTAGTCATTTATTCTTTTTCCAGATGTAAAGCTGTCATTGAATTCAATGAACTTTTCAATAATAGCCTTACTTTGTGTACTATAAAAATTCTGTAGTTCAAAAAGAGGGAATTCCATTTTTTTAAATAAGAAAGAAATCAAAATAGCTTCTTTGTGGCTTATATATAAAGGACATTCGAAAGTTACAAGTGAAAATACAACTCCACATTTAAGGATAAATCTACCATGCCTTTGCTAATTTTTCAAGAGAATTTGTAGTGACAGATTTACTTTGAAGCCCTTGAAGTTGTATCCAATGGCGTTTCTCAATTTGCCTTTCTATATTTCTTCAGTTTTACATTTTGAGTCAGTGGAAAAGTATCAATTTTAGCTCTTTTATACTAGCAGAAAAGCATCTTTCTAAATAAATAAATCTGCCTCATTAAACATATAGTTCTTTGATGATATATATTAATTTTAATATTAAGGAGTAACAATTCTAAACATATACAATACAGAGATAAGAAATAGCCATATAATTTTTTTATTTGGAATTGCAAGTGTTATATCCAAAATGATTTATCACAAGTCTTTTAAAAATGCACTTCTTACTTTTTATAGATGATTCTGCTTTCCCAATAAGATTCACATCTACCAATACAATGATCAGCATAGTGCTATATACAGAAACTTAAGAAATAGTGTGCTCATTAAAATTTTCTTTTTTCTATCCGATTTCTTTCTTAACTTTTATGTATATATTATTTCTCACTTCTACTTGAGTCATACTAGTTACATGAAAACATCATCTGAAAGACTTCAACATGCACTAGATGAATAGATATCACAGGATGCCACCATATATTTCTTGCATCTCTGCAAATATTTCTTTAAACATATATTATCCCACAATTATAATGTTTTTAATTTAAGAAATGAAAACAAAATATATTATATATCTGTTCCTATGTGTCAAATATAGTCATTTTAATCCTCAAATATGAATAATATATGAAAAGCATACATATTTTATACATTATGGTATAAGATATGAGAATCTCATCTTGAAGGTATTTGTGAATTCAAACAACAAATTAAATTGCATCACTATATACTACTAGTATATACTGTAAAATTTAATCCATTTTCCTAAATTCGGGATCAAGTCAAGAATGTTCCTTACCACCATTATCAGTCTGTGAAATATTGGAATATTAATGCAATAAAATAAGACTTATAGATGGGATTATAAGCTAGAAATGAAGATGTGTAGTCATCATTATGTACATATTATATAAGGTATGATTATCTAGCAATAAATCCCAACAGTCAGCTAACCAAAGAAAGCAAATCTGTAAGAAGCAACTTAAAAAAATCATTGCAAATGATCAACATACAAAATGTCAGCAAAGCATGTACTAATAAAATAAAAGAAAACTTTATTCACTATTATAAAATAAAATATAAATAAATATAAAGCCTTAATCTTACGCAGGTGTCAATTATTTCCACATTATCCAAAATTATCTGTAAATTTAGTTAGAATTAAACACAGGCCGGGCGTGGTGGCTCATGCCTGTAATCCAAGCACTTTGGAGGCCAAGGTGGGAGTATCACCTGAGGTCGGGAGTTCAAGACCAGCCTGAACAACTTGGTGAAACCCCCTTTTTTAAAAAAAATAAAAATAAAAATATATATAAAATAGAATTAAACACAACTATATACTTTGTGGAACTCTATAGGTTAATACCAAAATTAATATTGCAGGTAAAATCCCAAAAATATTCAACAGTTTTGAATATCATGCAAATTTTTTGGCATGAAATTAAGCGTGTTTTAATAGATTTTTTATAAAAATGCATTTACATTCATTTTCTTTTGCATTGCTTTTTTATATCATTCACTATTTATTTCTATTTGTTGTGTTTTGTACTAATGCCTCTAGAATTTCTTCATTTATTATCAATAAGATATTTTGTCTATTGTAGAGAGCATATGGTTTCTTTCACTCTATTGTTTGTCACTTAAGTTATTATGTCTTTCTAATATAGATAATTTATTTTCCTTCAAGACCTGTGGAAACATTTTGCAGTTTGAGAAAGACATTTTCTCTCCATTATAATGCTATATGATATTTCCTCAGTCTTGTTTTAGAAATTAATAAGATTTTGACATAACACAGTGTCCAAATATGCAATTATTTTGGAAAATACCAAGTGGATTTTTTGAATATTATATAGGTGAATTTTTAAATACCTCCTTTAGATATTTTAAAAATAATTCATTACCTAAAATTTTTGCTTTGTAGTTGGTAAGCTAAACTATTCAGTATATTAAAGCTTAATGACTATAATATCTTTTCAGTACATCATAACAGAACCATAAAATTTTCTATAAGAACTATACATTTATCCAATCTTACCTAGATTTTATTTTGTTGCTATTGCTTCTTAAACTTGATGCCATTATGTTTCTTGAATTTATTTTATGTTGATGAATATCAGCATTTTTCTCATATATCATAATTATATTAGCTTCTAATTTTTATGCTTTTAAAAACCATTTTTAGTTCATGTTTTGATTTATAATTGATTTATACAGTTTAATGAATTCTTACAAATCATATATCACTGTGACTGAAACCCGTATAAACATTTCTATTCTCCCAGAAATGTTTTTCAATTCCTTTATCACTCAGCCTTATTGTAGCCACAAATTGATCATTCTACTTACGGTTTTTACTATAGATTACTTTGCTTGTCTAAAATTTCATAGTAACCTTGTCTCTGTTTTATGTCTTGCTTGACATGTTTTTGAGGTTAATGATGTTGTTACATATATTCATAATTTGTACATATTTATTGCTGAAATTCCTTTTAATGAATATACCACTATTTCTCTATTCAGTGTCTAACCTGATGGATGTTTGACTTTTTCCTATACACTACATTTATTTATTTTTTGATTTATTATAGAATAAATCTCTTGTTTGCTTCTTTATATGTTCTTAATGAGAACAGCATGATTAGCAAGCTGTGTTTTAGGTAATGGTATCATTAGCCTGATCTTTTTTCTTAGATTTAATTCTGCATCATGTTTTTTTTGTTGTTAACTTTACACTTGGAAATTTTTCTGGGGCTGAGAAGGATGTTTGATTTCTTTGAAATATTTCAAAACTGATGTTCTGTTTCTCTTTCTCTTCTATGTTAATCTTCTATGACTCTCCAGAAATACCTTCACTTCCCTACTTACTGGAGCCCATCATTTTTTTCTTTCTGATACATAAATGCATTTTTAATAATCATCTTGCATTTCAATAGGATTTGAGGTATGGGTCATAAGATAAAAAATGTTTATTCTCAAACTACCTCTACTTTCATGGTACATGACTTGTCACTTTGTATTACAATTACCTATTAACTTGTCTGTACCTTTCATTATTAAATGAGCTCATGAAAAGTAAAAACATGTGTATCTTAATTGGCAGTAAATACGCTGAACTTAGTACTTAGTGCCTATTCAGCATTCACAAACACTTGCACAATAAATAAAAGAAAATACACATATAACTCATGAAACATTAATAGTTATTATGGAATTATAATATAATTACAGCTACTTTTAAATATTATTTTCATTTTGTTTATCAAGTAGTTTTTTGTTTTGTTTTGCTTTTTTGAGGCAGAGTCTTGCTGTGTCACCCAGGCTGGAGAGCAATGGCATAATCTCAGCTCGCTGCAACCTTCTCCTCCTGGGTTCAAGCAATCCTCATGCCTCGGCCTCCCACGTCCAGTAGCTAGGATTATAAATGTGCCCTGTCACATCAAGCTACTTTTCGTATTTCTAGTAGAGATGGGGTTTCGTCAGGCTGGTCTCAAATTCCTAGCCTTACATGATCCATCTGCCTTGGCTTCCCAAAGTGCTAGGATTATAGGAATGAGTCACCACATCTTTAGAATTATTTCCAAATAGTTCTAACAATCAGGTATTTTATTTATAATTCAAATAAAAAGGAAGTGGTAATATATACATTGTTAGTGATCATTAAACACAAAAATATATGGTATAAACATTTATGAAAAGAAGTGAACAAAGCAATGAACAGAGATCATATAGGATAATGGGAACTTGGATAATTTCCTATCATTTTTTATACCTCTCCATATATTTTAAATTGTCAGCAACAATCCTTCTCTACTGTCAATTACAATAATATAGAGGATGGAAAAGAAATGCCAGCAGTTTATTTTTGCAATATTTAACATTCTTTAATAGAAAATAACATTTTCAGAGCTTGTTCTTTCAAGAGAGACTGAGAAACATTCATATGACAATCTCTGTGGACAATTTATTTATTTAGAACTTTTAAGTAATTGTAGTCTTCTTACTAATTTTCCCTGTGGGAAGATGTAATAAAGGCTATATCTGTAATAATCATGTGACAAGACAATTTGTCTATGTAAAACCCTAAGTTGATGAATAAATCAAAGTTCTATTTATTATGTTGATTTTAATATTACTATTTTTCAGTCTTGATTTTTCAGTCACAATGAAATAGGGCATCAAATGCTGGGGTGGAACACCAGGAAAAGCAGAACAGGTGAGAGCAGATAAGAGAAAAACAAAAAGACAACCAAAACAACAACAAAAGTAAATGATCATCTACTTTAGTATCCTTTTGACTATTGAAAGTTGAGAATAATGACATATAGTAGTAAATTTATTACTTAGGGGTTTTCGTAATTATTATATACAATGAACTTTGCTGAGCCTTGTGGCATAGACAAATATACAAGTCAAATTTTACTAACATTTTGTTTGTAAGTACCTATATAGGTAACTGATATGATTTGGCTTTGTCCCCTCCCAAATCTGATCTTGAATATTAGCTCCCATAATTCCCACGTATTAATAGGAGGGACCTGGTGGGAGATAATTGAATCACGGGTGTAATTTCTCCATACTATTCCCCTGGTAGTGAATAAGTCTCACAAGATCTCATGGTTTTGTATTTGGGGGTTTCCCTGTACAAGCTCTCATTGCCTGCCACCATGTAATATGTGACTTTGTTCCTGCTTTGTCTTCCATGATTATGAGACCTCCCCAGCCATGTGGAACTGTGAGTCAATTAAACTACTTTCCTTTATAAATTACCCTTTCTCAAATATGTCTTTATCAGCAGTGTGAAAACACACTAATACAATATCTATGAAATTCATTTTTTTCCAATTTGCAATAAGAAAGAAATTAAGACATTATATTTGATGTTAAACATGATAAGGCATATTTCCAATGATCAGGTATGATCATTGTTGCTCTGATGACTCTGTGATTTTGTAAAATATTCTTTCAAATTGTTAAAATAGACTGTTTCAAAGGATATTGGTGGTATGTAGCTAAATACTACTGTGGTCTAGGTATATGAAACTTCCTAAAACTTTCTAATCAGTGATCATACTGTCTTGAATTGAACAATTACAAAGATAGTAAAGTATACCCTGAAAGTGAGGCAAGGTAAGTAAGGTTATGAGGCGATACTGACTTCTCCCCTTGTGCGAAGCCCAGTAGGGTCTGCATCCCTTACATCCTAGGGTGTCAGCACCTCACTTTTTGTAAGTTAAGCAGTCCTACAGAGTACCAGCAGATTCTCGGATAGTTGCAAGTTTCTGCTACCTTTAATGGCCAGGAGAAGAGAACAAATGCCCCTTCTTTCTGATGTAGCTTCCTCAAGGTCCCACCAATCAGCACCAAAAGCCGAAGAGGCTACTAACTACAAATTCCTGTGGGGGGTGTGGTGATATGAATTCCTGCCTGGAGACAAAGTGGTTAGAGACTTCTCCAGGTCATGCATGCACAGCTGGGTTCAAGGTTTAGCTTATACTACCTTATTCCCATTTTAATAATTCAAAACACACTCCTAGGGATGTTAGACGCTAATTATACGTGTGGTAAGTGTTAGCGCATATAGATGCTGAGCGCATGTGCCAACTGCGGGTCCGTCTTTACATACTTGATTGACTTCACCAGTGTTTTATAAATATGTATGAACAGTTCCCATAAAGGGAATTCCTCTTATGGCACTGGCTACTGTCTCTAGCTTTGAGTAGCCCGATCTGATCTGCTTCTCAGAGTGTACTTTGACCTTGGAATAAACTTCTTTACCTAAATAATTATACAAAAATAATCATTCATTTTTGGTTACTAAAAAAAGTAAAAACTATTTTTGCATTTACTTTGTATCAGGAACTGTTTTAAAGCCTTGATCTATGTTAATTGTTTAATCTTCACAACAAAAAGTTTGAGGTAGATGTCGTTATTTCATGTTTTACTGACTAGAAATGGATACAGTTAGGCTAAATGCTTTGCCTACGATGACTTGTGTCTCACAGTTTGCTCTATAGCAGCTTGGTTTTAAGGGAGGAGCTGTAACCAATTCACTGTACTAAAGGTTTTTAGATTGATTCCTGTAACAAGCAAACAAACAAACCAGTCATAATCAGTGTATGATCTTTTCCCTTCCTTCCTTGTAATTGTTTTAAATTTGAGAATGTTAATTAATTAATACATTTGGTGTTGTATAATAATTGGAAATGTCTCTTGAGTTAATAATTCCTAACAGAAAATTCTCTCTAATACAATATAGATGTATATGATGAACTGTATGTTTACTTATTTTTTTCTTCAATAGGGTTAGCTCCATAGAATTATAAAATACATACCCTTCATTACTATAGCTCTGATTGACCATTTTATGGAAAAGTTAATGTGTTCACGGCTGTGAAAACGCACAAGAAAAGTAAAAGTGCATTTTCTACTGACTATCAAGAGTGCAAGGCATATACTATAGAATGGATCTATATTGTTTAGAGCAAAATCAAAAGTATTTTAAAAATGCACATTCAAGTCTAATGAGAGATTAAAAATAAAGATTAAAACTTTCACAATATTAATAAATCTTACTTAATATATTCTGTCTAGATTGTTCCTGATTCCTGAGGATATATATTTAGTTGTAGAATAAATAAATTCATTTGAACTGAGGATTTAATATAGTTAAGCATTATGGTTTTCTACTTCTAATATGATCAGTCAGACTTCTTATTTTCTATCACCTAATACAGGGAAGAATTAGTGTTTATAGTTCTTTATATGAACAAATTATATAAACTGGATACTAAAATTACTTCAAATGATTTTCATGGTAGATAATACAAATTCATTTTTCTTTGTATTTCTTATAAAATGTGGGCCTCTTTCCTATTGAGTCAATAAATTTCTATTAATGTTTGCATAGTATATGTTTTTCATAGTTTTACTTTCATATTGTCTTTATATGTGTAGCATATAATTGAATTCTTTTTGTTAGTTTGACCTTTTTGACCTACTTAGTCCTTTTAAATTAATTTAATTACTGATATTATGGTGTCTACTATCTTGCTTTTTGTTTTTATTTTTGCAACTGCTTTTTGCTCTTTTGTTTTCCTTTTTCTGTATTTTAGATCGATTTGAGAGTTCTTTTTGCATCCCAAGGCCTTATTTTTGCCATCATTTGGTTGTTGCAGGTTATTTATTTTTATTTTTATTTTTGGCTTCTTTAATTTTGTGTTTTTGGCCATTATAATGAATGTATAGTGGTATTTTTATGTGGTTTGACTTTATTTCCCTGATGATCAATAATGTCAAACACTCTGTATACATGTGCACTGGCCATTCATAAAGCTTCCTTTATATGTTGTGTGTTCAGGTTTTACATTGATCCTTCATTGGAGTGGTTTTCTGTTGTTGAGTAGGAAGAGTGCTTTACATAGTCTGGATACAATTTGTTAGGTACACACATTGTGAATATTTTCTATGTATGTATCTTCCCTTTCACTCTTCAATTTTGTCTTTCAGTTAGAAATCTTTGACTTTGTTAAGGGCAAATATATTGTTTTACCTTTTTATGGTTATTTTTGTGTCCTGAGAAATTATGTATTCAACATGGTTGAGATGCTTTTTCCATAATTTCTTTGATATTTATATTGTTAGCTACTACATTTTGACCTATGAATTTCAAAAATCATTATTTTTGTATTATCTGAGATAGGGATTGAAGTTTACCTATTTAAATATGGTTATCTGGTTCTAACACTGATATTTGAAAAAGTTTTCTTTTCTCTTTGCATTGTTTTAATGCTTACATGGGAAATTAATCATAAAAACATGAGCCTATTGTTATAGACTCTCCTTTGTTCCATTGCTTCAATTGAATTATTTTTATGTTGACATCATACTATGTTGATAATTGCAGCTTCATATTAAACTTTGAGGTAAGGTAGCATAAATCTTCAAAGCTGTTTTTTTATTTCAAGACAATTTCAACGATTCTTGGGTTTTCTATATGTTCTTTAAAATTATGTTAACATTTCCATTAATAATATTCTCAGAGATTTTGATCAAAATTGCATTAAAAATATAGATCAGCTTATGAAGAATTAGCATCTTAACAATATTTCATCATCTAATTGATGGGCATTATCTATCTCAGCAATGTTTTGTAAGTTTCAATGCAGATATATTGAAAATATTTTGTTAAATTAATCTCTATTTTAATTTTTGTCACTATTGTAATTAAAACTGCTGTTAGTATGCATAAACACAATTGCTGCTATACATAGAATATAATTGGTTTTACATATTAATATTTTATCCCAGTGGCCTAAATACATTATTAATTTTAATAGTCTGGTTGTAAATGCTTTAGAATTTTTTCTATAAGCAATTATCCTTTCTGTAAATAAAGACTAGTTCATTTCTCTGTTTTCTGCCTTTAGGCTTTCATTTCTTCTTCTTGCCTTATGGAAGGCACCTGTACTGCAGGTACAATGATTAACAGATGTGGTGAGTATGGACATTCTTACCTAGTTCCTGATCTGAGGAGGAAAGTGTTTAATACTTCATCTTTTGTATTTGCTGTTAGATGCAGATCTTTCATATGTGCCTTTTATTTAATTGAGAATCCTTGCTATATTTTTAGTTTACTGATAGTTTTTATCACATATGCATGCTGAATTGTTGTCAAACATGCTTTTTTGTGCACATATTGAGAGTTTTTGCATGTATAAGTGACTTTCATTATTTTACTTTCAAATGTTAAGCCATTGTTTGTGCTGTATTATTTTTTTACTATATTGCAGGTTTTGTTTTGCTAAAATTTAAGAGTTTCAATATCTATGTTCATGGAATAAACTCCCAGTTAGTCATGATATAATACCAGTTTTATTGCTTGATGGACTCAGTTTAATAATATTTTGGTAAAGGATTTTTGCATCTATTTTAATGAGGGCATTCTGCTCTGCTTATATTATCTTTGTTGAGTTTCAGTATCATAGTTACTTGAGCTTCAAAAATGGGTTGCAAACTACACTATTTATACTAAGAATGTGTATAAAATTGACTTTTAGGGCCTTTATTTTGTGAGTATACTTGTTGAAAGTCACAAGTAAAATCATCTAGCCCTGGAGTTTTCCTTGTTGTTTTTATAAATTTTTTTTCAATGTCTGTGTCAACATAATCGAAATAATATAGTTCGAATATTTACTTCACAGGAATCCCATATTGAATTTTAATCCCCACTGTTGGGGCTGAGGCCTGGTGGGAGATGTTTGGATCATGAGGGCAGATCTTTCATGTTTTGTGTTGTCCATGATAGTGAGTTCTTGCAAGATCCAATCATTTAGAAATGTGTGACATCTTCCCTCCTCACACACTCTCTGGGTTTCTCCTGCTTTTGCTACATGACATATCTCCTTTCCCTTCACTTTCTGCCATGATTGTGACCTTCTTGAAGTCTCCCTAGATAACAGAGCAGATGCCAACACCCTGCTTCCTGCAAAGCCTGCAGAACCATAAGCCAATTAAATATCTTTTCTTTATAAATTACCCAGTTTCAGGTATTTCTTTAGAGCAATGCAGAATAGCGTAATACACTAAGTTATCTAGTTTATTAAATAAAGTTGTTTATAAAATTTCCTTTGACTGTCTTTAAAATCTGATGGATTCATATTTTTATTTCATACCTGCTGTTAGTAATTTGGGTTTATTCTCTTTCTTTTCTACCAACTTGGTATGGTTACATAATTTTTATTAATATTTTGAAAGAAGCAACGTTTTACTAATTATTTCTATCTTTTGTCTGTGTCTGAATTTCTTGATCTCTAAGTTAGTATAATTGTCTCTCTATGCCCTGTTTTACTACATTTTCTTATGTTGTATTACCTTTATCATTCAGTGCAAATATATTGTGATCATGCCTGTGATTTTCGTACAGAAACAATGAGTTAATTAGATGTGTGTTGTTTAGTTACTAAGATTTGTGGCTTTTCTAGATATTTTACTTAATTTTTTTCTAATTTAATTCTGTTGACATTTATGAAGGCTTATTTTATGAGCTACCAGATAGTCTATCTTGGTGAAGAGATCATGTACACTTGAAAATATTATATTTTTTCAATTGTTGCATGGAATGGTGTGTGTGTCTATAATACAACTAAATCAAGAATTTTGATAGTGTTACTTAAGTGTTACATAACCTTACTTTTTTTGTCCATTTTTTCTATCAATTACTGAGTTGCATGTTAAAATTTTAAAAGTTTCGTGCATTTGTCTATTTCCTATTCTACTTATGTCTTTATTGTTGTACGAACGTTTTCTAAGACACACACACACGCACAAACACACACTATGATCATTCAGTCTGCCTGATTAGTTGCTTCTTTACTGTTGTAAAATTTAATTTTTTATGTAAGAATATATTAATACTTCATTTTTGAATGTTTATTTTATTTCATACTCATAAAGCCATTTTAGTTTCATGTGCTTACTATGAGCATGGTACATTTTTTCCCTTTTGACTATCAATCTAGCTACATCTCTATATTTAAAGTGTGTTTATATTGAGTGTAATTCTTGATTTTTTGTGTCTGACAATTTTGTCTTTTAATTAGAGTGTTTAGACTCAGTTTGGTTTAACAAATAATGTAACTAGATGAACCCTACAATTTTGCTCTTTGTTTTCTATTTCCATAATAAATTTATTTTTTCATTTAGGGTTGTTCCAGTACTATGTGACTCTAAGTCCAGTTTTATTTTGTTTGTTTATACAACTTAGTAAACTTTCCTTTCAAAGTTGCTGGAGAAGATGTGCCATATCTGATCGCAATGAAATAATTATATGAAGTACCATGTTTTCCAGCATATATGTGGCTCAGTGCATCTCTTAATTATAATATAGAAAGTCACCAAAGAACATAACTCTTGTAGTTAAAAAAAAAAAAAAAAAAAAAAACAATTAAAAAATTAGGTCTGGGCCGGTGACTTATGCCTTTAATCCCAGCACTTTGGGAGGCCGAGGTGGGCAGATCACGACTTCAAGAGGTTGAGACCATCTTGGCCAACATGGTGAAACCCCGTCTCTACTAAAAATACAAAAATTAGCTGGGTGTGGTGGCGTGTACCTGTAGTCCCAGCTACGGAGGCTGAGGCAGGAGAATTGCTTGAACCCGGGAGGCAGAGGTTGCAGTGAGTCGAGATCGCGCCACTGCACTCCAGCCTGGCACCTGGCGACAGAGCAAGACTGTCTCAAAAAAAAAAAAAAAAAAAAAAAAAAAAAAAAAAAAAAAAAAGACCTTCATATGATGTTATTAAAGAGCAGTAGAGGCAGTATAAATAAAATATCTGTAATAGATGTGACAATTTTAGAGGATAAAAGTGGTGACCACTTTCATGCCTACGGATAATTATTTCGTTTGGATAAAGAGGAAAGGATGAGTGGGGCCGACAAGAGCAAGCATATGTTATTAACATGAGCAGGAACTAGCTGAATTGTTGTCAAAATAACTTCTGAGATTTACTAGAACCTGAATATGTTGCTTTATCTCAGATTTCTCTCTTCTGATCCATTAATCTGTGTCCATTTTTTATACTAGTACCGTATTGTTTTTATTGCTATAGCCTTGTAGCATAAATTGAAATCAGGTAAAGTGATTTTATTTATTTTTTTGCTCTGAATTGCTTTGGCTATTTGTGCTCCTTTATGGTTCCATATGAATTCATAATTCTTTTCCTAATTCGGTGAAAAATGATGTTGGTAACTTGATAAGCATTGCCTTAAATCTGTACATTGCTTTGGGCAGTACAGTCATTTAAACATTGATTATTCTAATTCATGAGCATAGAGTGTTTTTCTATTTATTTGCATCTTCTACAATTTCTATCATCAGTATTTTGTAGTTCCCCCTTGTATAGATTGTTTACCTTCTTAGTTAAATGTATCCCCAGGTATTTTATGTTTTTTGCAGCTATTGAAAATGGGATTGAATTCTTGATTTGGTTCTCAGCTGAATCATAAGTGATGTATACAAATACTGATGATTTTTGTACATTGATTTTGTATCTTGAAACTTTACTGTAGTCATTTATCAAATCTAGGCATATTTAGAGGAATTTTTAGAGTTTTCTGATTATAAAATCACATCTTCCACAAACATATTTTCTTAAATTAGGAAGTTTTAGATGTTTTCCCTAGACTGAATAAAACATCAAGACATTTGAATTGATTGAAACTATGTTGGTAAGAGTTAAAGCCTTCCAATATTGTAGAAATAATATAGAACATTTTAATAAACTTTTCTTCATGTTCCTTTATGATATTTTATTTTTCTTTGTCTTTTAATGTCTTCTTTTTTCTAAATATCTATGTATTCTACGTTAATTCTTTTTAAATTAATTTAAGAAGGAAGTTCCCTGAACATAATTTTTACACCTTTGAAGCCATCATTACATACATACATATTTCACAATATTATAATTTTTGCAAAATAGGCTTTTAATTGAGCCATCTATCTTCTTCACCCAACATGTACTGTAACTAGCATATGCTCATTTCCTAATCATAAAATATTCGTATGCTTAACAGTTGCAACTGAAGCAGGATTTTTTTCTTGACTCCTTTGCAGAACTCATAACAGGGGTGCCTTGTTTACTCAGCCCACCCTGAACAACTCCTTGTGGGAGGAAGCAAGCAGGTGAGCAAGTGCAGGAACTGGCCAGCAACCCTGCAGGAGCACAGTTTTTGGTATGGTTTTGACCAAGGTGTCCTCATCCAAATCTCATTTTGTAGCTCCTATAATTCCCAGGTGTTGTGGAATGGACCTGGTGGGAGATAACTGAATCATGGTGGTTGGTCTTTTCTATGCTGTTTTCAGGATAGTGAATAAGCCTCACAAGAAATGATGGGTTTAAAAACGGAGATTCCCTGCACAAGCTCACTCTCTTTGCCTGCTGTCATCAATGTAAGATATGATTTGCTCTTCCTTGCCTTCCACCATGATTCTGAGGCTACCCCAGCAACGTGGAACTGTAAGTCCATTAAACCTCTTCCTTTTGTGAGTTGTCCAGTCTCAACTGGACATGTCTTTATCAGCAGCATGAAAATGGACTAATATAGTAAATACTTGTGAGTGTCAACTTAATTGGATTGAATGATGCAAAGTGTTGTTCCTCGGTATGTCTGTCAGTGTTGCCATAGGAGATTAGCATTTGAGTCAGTGGACTGGGAAAGGCAGATCCACCTTTAATCTGGGTAGGCACCATTTAATCAGCAGCAGGCCCAGCCAGAATAAAGAAGACAGAAAAATGTGAAAAGACTAGACTGGATTAGCCTCATAGCCTATATCTTTGCTCTGTGCTGGCTGCTTCCTGCCATCAAACATCAGACTCCAGGTTATTCAGGTTTAGGACTCAGATTGGCTTCCTCGCTCCTCAGCTTGTCGACTGCCTATTGTAGGACCTTGTGATTATAGGAATTAATATTCATTAATAATTTTCCCTTTATATACACTTCTATCCTATTCTGTTTTTCTAGAGAACCCTGACTAATACATCCATTTTCTTGAGTCCACTGAGTTCCACTCCTTGAAGGAGGTAGCATGCAGGCAATGGAGTGCAGATACAGAGCCAGTGAGTGCAGGAACAAATTTCATTTATTTGTCTCACCATGCCCAACCCTTTGTGGAAGAGAGCACACAGGTGAGCAAGTGTGGGATCTGGTTAGACACTTTTGGGTGCTGGCAGGAGCAAACTCTATGCAAGCTCCATGGCAGCATCCAGGTGGGGGTACCTGTGGCCCCTGAAGCCACAGAGGACATGTTACAATGTTCTTTTAGCTCTGCAGTGCACAGATGGCTTAAGTGTTAACAGCTCAGTGGGCCCTTTGCCTTGATACATGAGGTGGCTGCCCTCTACCAGTGAGGGCAAGGGCCAGTGTGACAGCCTGCTTTTTGGATATCAGCATGAGCTGCTCTCGAGCTCTTGTCTGGTGTCCAGGAAAAATGAGGTCGCACAAATAAATTGAAGGATAGTGAATGTGAAGGATTTCATTGATTGATGAAAGTAGCTCTCTACAGGATAGGGAACTGGAAAGGGAACAGGATGCACAGGTAACCTTCCCCTGAAGTCCAGCCATCTCCAGCTGGACTCTTCTCCAATGTCAAGCCATTAAGCCATCCCTCTGAAGTCAACTCACTTCTCTCTGACATCTAGCTGTTTCTCCACTTCTCTCTGACTGAGTCTGGGTCTCTATAGGCACAGGATAGGGAGCAGAGAGGACCATGGGTAGTTCAGGAAAAGGCAACATTTGAGTGAGAAAAGAGGGAGAGATATTCTCACTTCGGGCTGCAGATTTCAGGTATTTGGGCTGGAAGGTAGGGTTTTGCAAGGGACCCAGCTCTGTCTGCCTAGAATTTCTCCACCTCCTGCCTCTATCATTGTATCACTATTATAACACACTAAAATATTTTATTTTAATGCTTCAAATCGAAGATTATATTCATTTTATACAAAGAAACTAAGGAAAGCTAATGTATTATTATATTTAGGAAACAACAATAGTTAACATTTACAGTAAGGAAATCAATAACACTTAAATAAGAGATTATTACACATTTCTATTGAGAAGGTGAACATATGTATACTTAAAATTCGAATTTGATTTATTAAATCTGTCAGTGAACCAAGTACTTGAACAGCATTTGAATTGTATGCATCTGCATTTCAAATTAAATATATGGTTATAATAAATATTGCTGTTGCATTAAACTAACACAATATTGGTCTTGAAAACAGAAGTATAAAAACTACTGAAGTGTACAACTGCAATCTTTTTTTTTTGCTGCTGGCAACTTATTATACATCTATGTATGTGTTTCTGTGAAGACACACACAGACAAAACCATATGGCCACATGCAATGTATGTTATATGGTTAAGGGTTTTACGGCATCAACATAATGGTAAAGAAAAGATTATTCACTTTGAAGCACTTAGTTGAGATGTTTCTTTAACAATTTTTGGAAGGTTAATTTAATTTAGAAATATCTAATAACATAAAATATTAAAAATAATAAACAAGTATTACAGAATTTTAAAAATAGCATTTACTAATGGTTAAGTTATACATATGTGTTTTCATATGAGTTTATAATTAGTAAGTTACAATAGGTGTGTATTAATAAGTAACATGTGTGACTGGGTTAATTGAGAAGCTTTTCTTCCAACAAATACAATAGTAATCATCCTCTACCAGATGCCCTCTGGTGACTCTAGACTACCCACATAGGCCAGCAATGTACTTGGAAGAAAGGCACAGCAATTGATTGATTGCCCTAAAATGTTAAGTTTAGAGCATACAGAGGCTTTAAAATAAAGTTATATATTTATTTGAAGTGACTTTCAAATGGCAGAGATGATATTGTTTTGTTTGGGACCATAAAACACCTCCACCATCACCATGACTCCATCCACACCACCTAGAAGTCACTCATTTTGCAGCTGATACAGTCTAGTGAAGCCACATCTGGTACCTCATTTTGATTAAATTTTCTTTCTTGGAGTTCTCGTATTTGTACTGTTTTCTTCTGCATTCATGTTGATTTTATTTTTTCCTATTATTGATGAAAATGTTTTGCATTATTCTACATCAATAGCACTTCACAGTATAGCTGTTTTAAAATCTTCATTACAACACACTTTAATAATCAGATTTTAATTTTTCAATTTCTTAACTAAGGTATTTTATAAGTCTCTAAAAGAATAACTTGAAGAAATTTATTCAAGTTCAACAAGCACTTATGAATCTACTCTCTGTGGAGAGTGGTAGTCCCTTTATGTATATTATTTATTTTATCTTTATTACACTCTATGACAAAGGGATTAATAATTGTATTTCTCATGTTAGCTGTCACCTTACTGTCCTGAAATTCTAACTTTATCTAAATATCTGTGAGTGTTCGCTGCTGTGTTGCTGCAGGCTTATGTTGATTTGTGATGGAAAAATAGACATTTTAAGTTAAGCACTGTAGGAAAATAGTTCTTTCATTACTGGAATTTTCAGTCTAGGTATTTTGTTAAGTAGCTCTTGCATAAAGTTGTTCAACTACAAATGAATTTCCTAGCTGAGCTATTTTAATTTATAATATCAGCACTGTACTTACATGCTAAATATTGTGAGTTCCTAGTATCTCCCTCTGCAATTACTTTGCTAGGTTTTCCATTAATTGTGATACATCCACCACATGTGGAAATGGTTTTCTCTTGCATGCATGCACAGGTATCCACATACCTAAAGGGGTATGGTCATGAATGAGGATACACATGCACACAAACACACACACACACACACACACACACACACACACACACTTGTTTTAAATCAAAAGAATTAGATATAAAGAACTGGATTGGGAAAAATATTGTCTACCTTAGGCAAAACCTCACAGGTAATTGAAAGTACAAGTAATTGAGTTCAAAATATTTTGGACTGAGAAAAGAAAACCCCAATGTAGAAACTGGTTGATAAACATTACAGCAAAATTAGTTAACAGTTTAAAATGGAACATACTCTATATAGTTGGAGTTTATGAATGACAGAGCCATAGTAAGTCATATTCAAATTTCTGGACAACTGAAACTTTACTGACATCTTATAGGATAAAAAAAAAAAAAAGATAAACCATATGTGCGCCACATCTTGTTGACAACAAACCACAGAAACAGCATCATTTATTAAAATTCTGGGGAAAATGATTATGATGATGATGATGATAAAATGAATAAGAGTGTCTGGGATTTTTGAGATCTTCCACTACAATTTCGGCATGTGTAAAGAGAAAAGCAATCATCTGATATACCATATGGTTTATATTGTGATGCCCAAGGGAAAAAAAGAATATAGAAGAAAGAAGACATGTTCCTCCTAATAGTTTAGTATTCAATTATGCGACAAGCATTTTTTCTCCATAGGCCATTAATGTTGTTGTGAATAAAAAAGAAATCGTAAAAATGAACTCTTTAAAAAAAAGCAATCCAAATTTAAATGTATTTTTCCTTTTACAAAATTCAGTGCTCTAATAACCTGGGGAGGGTCGTTATCAGTTTATTACAGCATTATTTTTCTCAACTTCTAGCCAACCTTGCTTCAGAGTAAAAAGTCTTCTTTTTCTCTCCATTTTCTATGTTCTTCTTCCTAAGTCATGAAGACCGGTGAATGCACCCATGTTTCTTGAATTATTAATGTCTATCTAGAAAGCTACTGGTTTCATAAAATATTCTGAGTATTACGACCTCTAGTATATAATAAGTTCAGTGCATCTATGAATGTAAATCCTTTTTTTCTAGCGACGCATACAAAGTACAAGCCTTCCGGAAGGATTTTCTCAAACAATGGGGTGGGTATGTATTACCAACCACTTAAGCCATCCCAGAACACATGTGATCCCAAGCATAATAAAATGGAACTTAAGATTCTTTGTAATATCTGATGAGAAAAAAATAGACAAGAAATTTGACTAAATTCAGTGAATCCAGAACTGAACTTATCCAGTTGGTATTTAAGCCAAAATAACTTAAATGTTAGGGTCAACCTGGATATTTTCTCTGTTAGGTAATATTCTTAGATCATCATGAATGGTAATGATTTTTCCTCTTGAAAAAGTTGATATTCATAGTAAATTGTTCAGGAAAGTAAGCAGTCAGACAGAGACACAAAATCAGTGACTAAAAAGTGGGTCTAGTGTCAGGGGCAGTTTGGGCTAGACTCTCTGGCATAGGAAAGTCTGGGATAATTTCAAAACATGACACTAAATTATGTGGAAATAAGTCATGACTGAGGTAAGTAGCTGGCCTTGAAAGGGTTCTTAAGGAAGCAGTAATTCTGAGTTACTCACTGCATTGTCCTTTCCTTCCATTTTCTAAAGTCTTGAAGACTCTTTTAGTTCAACCTCAACTGCATTATGAATTAAGGAAAAGTGTGTTTTCTCCATTTGACACTAAGTGAATCCTAAATTTTCTTTCCTTTCTTTTATCTTAATGTGTTTGTTGTGATTTATTTATTAGAGTCTTTTTCTCAAATGTTTTTTTTGATAAGTTACTTGGTGTGTATTTTGTCTTTTTGATGATCCCATTTATCTCTCATTTACCTTACAAGATGGATGATGTCTTGCCTAGCTATAAGGTTTTACAGTTGCAGTCCTTCTTCTCAACTGTGTGCACATCTTACTATATTGTTATCCAGCTTTCAGGATCGAAGATGAGATATGTAATTATGTCTGCTTTTCTCACTGTACAAAACTGTTTCTTCTGGTGTAAGGCTTATAAAATATTTTACTTTCCAGATAAATAAGTTTAACCAGATTTTCCCTAAATAAATGTTCCTAAAACTACAGATTATGACTTAATCACCCTTTTAATTCCTTGAACACCAATCTGTCCCTTATTCAGGTGTATTATCTCCAGTATATCTTAATTTTTTTCCTCATGTTCAACTATCCAATATTTTTATTTTTTTGGAAAATTTATTTTCTCAAGTAATATTACTAGGATTTATTAACCACATCACTATACCTTTTCTCATAATTCCTTTTACGTTTTTTCTCTGCTTTTAATAATTTCAAACATTTTTGTTTCAGATCAAAACAAACATAAACATTATTAAAACTAGAATTTAATAATGTTTATGTTTGTTTTGATTAAATGACTGGTTTCTTTATTTCAAACATATATTTTTAACTTTCAGAAGATCTTTATTTCCCTGCTTGTAAGTCTTCTTAATATTACACACACACACACACACACACACACACACACACACACACGGAGCAAGATAGAAAGAGGAGAGGCTATTTTGAGCTTCTGTAAAGACTTCACTTGTATAGGAGAAAATACCTAAAACCATTAGTTCAAGCTTTTTAAAAAATGTACTGTGGAAATGATCAAGATTAGCATTCTGCAGAAAGCAGTTGCCTAAAGTATTGATGGGATAGATTAAGAAAAGCCATAATTCAGTTTTGTTTTGAGAATTGATGAGTGTTCAATTTACTCAACATACAAAAAGCTAAGACAGAATGCAGAAAGAGTAACTGGGGTCACAATTTTGCTGAATGAATAAGAGCTTAATTAGAGGCTAGGGAAAGTGCAATTGAATCTAAGGTTTTTGGTAATTGTAGAAGTTTTTTCTTTCTCCATTATCTTTCACACTCAGTTTCAAGTTTTTGCACAATTGAGGCATTAATGCAGTGAAGACTGTGTTGCACATTCAGCACCTTGCCACATTTTGCACACCACAATTCAGATCTATTTAATATTCCTCTAACTCACTACAGATTCCTAAATATTAACTCATTCGGGGATTCCAATTCTTTTGTTTTTATTCTTATACTTTAAGTTCTCGGTTACATATGCAGAATGTTCAGGCTTGTTATATAGGTATACACCTGCCATGGTGGTTTACTGCATCCAATTCTTACTACAGGTTTTGATGGCTCTTTTCTGGTGAATTTCTCAGCTCACATGGAAGGGGGGGAGACCCATTAGTTCTTTCTAAAGATATCTCAACAAAGCCCAAGATTTCATTAGTATTCATTCTTCTGGATTAAATTAGTAAGTATTTTGAAGATGGATGTAATAGGGAAGAAATTCTCATATTTAGTCCACCTTTTCCCAGATTTCATAATTGTTTCAGTTTCAAAAATTAGTTTTACTTTTATATGTATATGAAGTTTTGAATAGGCAGGGAAATTTCTAATCTCTACTTTATTATTTATCTGATAAGAAGTTTGACAATTACCAGTTTTATTCTTTTTTATTAGCATAATAATTTATAAGAACTAGCTGTGTATTTATATATTGGTAGCATGTACACCAAAATGTTTGGCTATACAGATAAGTAAGAAATTAGTAGTAATAAGATGCTAGCTATTCTAATGTAAGGGGAGAATGTTGTCAATTCATGAATCACATATTTCATTAAACACTCCTATGAGATTCTTTGTCTTGTGAAAACATAACTATTTATTTTCATAAAGTGCATTGTTTAAAAATAAAAATATCAATTTTCACACTGATGTCAGGTTCTAAAGATAATAATTAAAATGTAAGCAATGAAAAATGCAGTGTAACAAAATAAAATTTTAAAAAATCCATCTACTTATTGATACATAACATAGTATTCAGTTTGTGACATTTTTTATTTTGTCACATTAATGTCAAATTGTTTATAATAAAATATACAGCTTCTAACATAATCAATTTTTTTCTAGATAGATGCCCAATAGCTATTAAAATTTAAATAAATGTTTACAATAACAGATACACAATTTACCTGTACAAAAGGAAGTGATAAATATTTACCAGACTTGAAATGGTTACAATGAATCATGTTAAAGACACAAAATATTTTAGGGTTTTTTTTGACCTGATAATTATTAGTTTTATTTCAGTAAAATATATTAATATTATAGAGTAATGCAAAATTACAATGAACATTAAAAGACTTAGAGTACATTTTGAAATATTGAAAAGCATAAGTCTTTATGCTTATAAAATATTTCACCATCTCACATTAAGCCTGACAGATATTTTTGAGAACTATGTAACAACTCTAAAAGCAAATTGGTCAGAACAAGAAGGTCAGTACACATTCACTGCAAATAGGAATATGATGTCTTATAGGTGGTGTCTTGGTTGTTAGTTTCTTTTATCTATTTCAGTTTATGTTATACATTTTTTGGGGGAGGTGACACTTGTGTGACACTTTTTTTTTCTCCGCAAGCCTATACCTCAGTGCTCTGCAAATATTACAAACTTTTGTTGTAAGCTGAGTAATAGCCACCAAAGATCCCAGGGGCTAACCCATGGAATTTGTGAATGGCACTTTACAGATGTAATTAAAGATCTTGAGATGGGGAGATTATGTAAGTGGACCCTAAATGTAATCATATCTGTCCTTAAAAGAGGAAGTCAGAGTCACTGAGTCCCTATTGTGTTAAACACAGTAGTGAAGGCTCATGACACAAACCGTAGGTAACAGGGTCAGAGACCAATGACTCTATGCTTCTCACCTTGAAGATGGAGAAAGGGACCATGAAACAAGAAATACTGACAGCAACTAGAATCTGGAAAAGGCAAGAAAACAGATGCTTCCCTAGAAGCTCTAAATGGAATACAGCCCTAATAAAACTTTGCTTTTAGCCCAGTGAAATCCATTTTTGACTCCTGACCACTAGAATTGTAAGATAATAAATTACTATTGTTGAAGTTACCACGTTTGTGGTAATTTGCTATAGCAGTCATAGAAAACTATCAAATCTCTATCAACATATGTTGTCAGAAGGAGAGATAGGAGGCAATAAATAATTTCACTGTTTTGCTAAATATTGCATACCAACTTGTCTTAGTCAGCCTGGGCTGCTGTAAAAAAAAAAAAAATACCATAAACTGGTTATCTCCAAAACCGTACATATATACTTCTCAAGGCTGCAAAGTCTGAGATCAAATTTCTAATACTTTTTGGTTTCTGGTAAGGATTCTCTTTCTGTGTTGAGACAGCCATCTTCTCGCCATGTCTTCACATGATGGCGAGTGAGTGTGGTCTCTTCCTCTTCGTATAAGTGCACCAGCTCACTTGTATGACTTCATTTAACCTTAATTACCTCTTTCCAGGCCAGATTTCCAAATATAGTCACACTGGGGGTTAGGGTTTCAACATAAGAATTATGGTGGTACACAATTCAGTCCATAGTCCCTTAAAATATGTATCTGAGATGTTAAAAGACTGACAACAGGATACATGTCATTAGAATATATATACAAAGTTGGGTTTTTAAAAGTGAGTTCCAAATAGTTTTCCATGTAGCTATGGGTACAAGTATTGAATAGAGCTCAAAGCTAGTAGTTAGAATGCAATAAAATATACTGCATTAGTATATGAACAGAATTCTATGTAATAAAAATTGCTACATAGATATAAAAAAGAAAACTGTCTGCATTTCAAATCACATTTGAAGACAATCCATTATAATAAACACAAAATTATGCTTTGAAAATTTTGCTACTTATTACATATGGGTAGTTATCTCATTATATCATATTTTACAGAGATACATTTTTGTGAAATCAAATATCTGTGTTAGTCTCAGATTCCACTTCAGTCTTACCTACGAGTATTTGTTTTTCCCAATCTCAACTCCTGGATTTTCGATTTTGCTTACCTGCTCCTATTTAATCGTTCACACAAAACACATAGTTAATATTAGGTTGGTACAAAAGTAATTGTGTTTTTTGCCATTACTTTTATTTTTTTTTTAATTTTTTTTATTGCATTTTAGGTTTTGGGGTACATGTGAAGAACATGCAAGATAGTTGCATAGGTACACATGTGGCAGTGTGATTTGCTGTCTTCCTCCCCTTCATCCACATCTGGCATTTCTCCCCATGCTATCCCTCCCCAGCTCCCACGCCGGCTGTCCCTCCTCTATTTCCCCCAATAGACCCCAGTGTGTAGTGCTCCCCTCCCTGTGTCCATGTGTTCTCATTGTCCACCACCCACCTATGAGTGAGAATATGCAGTATTTCATTTTCTGTTCTTGTGTCAGTTTGCTGAGAATGATGTTCTCCAGATTTATCCATGTCCCTACAAAGGACACAAACTCATCATTTTTGACTGCTGCATAATATTCCATGGTGTATATGTGCCACATTTTTCCAGTCCAGTCTATCATCGATGGGCATTTGGGTTGGTTCCAGGTCTTTGCTATTGTAAACAGTGCTGCAATGAACATTCGTGTGTGTGTGTCCTAATAGTGGAATGATTTATAGTCCTTTGGATATATACCCAGTAATGGGATTGCTGGGTCAAATGGGATTTCTATTTCTAGGTCTTTGAGGAATTGCCACACTGTCTTCCACAATGGTTGAACTAATTTACACTCCCACCAGCAGTGTAAAGTGTTCCTATTTCTCCACATCCTCTTCAGCATCTGCTGTCTCCAGATTTTTTAATGATCGCCATTCTAACTGGAGTGAGATGGTATTTCAATGTGGTTTTGATTTGCATTTCTCTGATGAACAGTGATGATGAGCATTTTTTCATATGTTTTTTGGCCTCATGCATGTCTTCTTTTGTAAAGTGTCTGTTCATATCCTTTGCCCAATTTTGAACGGGCTTGTTTGTTTTTTTTCTAGCAAATCTGTTTTAGTTCTTTGTAAATTCTGGATATCAGCCCTTTGTCAGATGGGTAAACTGCAAAAATTTTTTCCCATTCTTTTGGTTGCCGATTCACTCTAGTGACTGTTTTGCCATGCAGAAGCTGTGGAGTTTGATTAGGTCCCATTTGTCTATTTTGGCTTTTGCTGCCAATGCTTTTGGTGTTTTGGTCATGAAGTCCTTGCCTACTCCTATGTCCTGAATGGTTTTGCCTAGATTTTCTTCTAGGGTTTTTATGGTGCCAGGTCTTATGTTTAAGTCTTTAAGATGGATTAAAGTTTTTGCCATTACTTTTAATGTCCAAGAACTTGTATGCCAGGTAATCCCTGGCAACAGGGGTAAGAGATGAAGGACAGTAATACAGGGAAGTAAGAAGAGCCAGCATGAAAGTCTGTTATGCAGTTTGATGTTATAGACAAAGACTCAATACTACTGAGAGCTCTCTAAGAAGCAAAGAGCCTACCAATTTTTCTGTGAAAAAAACAAAGGGGAAATAGGTTTTAATAATTTATTGCACTAAATGCTGATCACAGCTAACAGTAATGTATTATATATTTCAAGAATGTTAAAAGGATGGATTTTTAACATTCTTATCATATACACAAAAAATTATGTTGGTGAGGTGATGGATATGTTAATTAGACTGATTGATTTTTTTTCTTAAATGTATACATAGATCAAAACATCACATTGATTACCATAAATTCTATATAATTATTTTTTGTCTGTTAAGAAAAAGGACAAAAAGCTGGGTGATCCCATTTCCAGCACTGGCTCCTGAGTGCCACTCTGTGATGATTGGCCCTGAAGGTTAATTAGCACTTCAGAGCAGTACTTGAGAAATGTCTTAGCTAGCTCCCCTTGCAGTCCAAAAGGCTCTGAGGGGAAGCGCAGAAACATTTTCATTGCAGATTTGAGGTTGGCTGCTAGTTGTGTGTGTTTTTAAGGGACTGTCCACTAAACTTGCCTCTGATAAAATCAGAGATGAGCCAAGTAGATGTGACCAATACAAGAAGCATCTTCCCTGAGTACAAAAGGACAATTTCCAGAAGTGAAATCTCAAATAATTAATAATCACATTAAAGTAATACTTAATATTTCTACAATCAGATAAATAAACATTCAAAGCAAAAAAAGTGATAACATTTCACTCTTTTCAATAGTAGACAAAAATGAATTCTAAAGCTATCAGTTGATGGGAAATTATGGGAAAACAGTAATTCTCATGCACAGATGGTAGAAATGTAAATTGGTATAGGTACTCCTATAAATAATAGTAATGGGAAGTTAAAAATTAGCATACTGTCTGATCAAGCCATTGTCCTTTATGTATACCTGAAAAACCACCAAAACCAGAAAAATGTTTTATATTTAAGTGATAGAAACATTTTAAAGTAGCTAAATAAAATAACTCAATTTATATTTAAAATCAAGAGTAAATTTTAAAATTATATTGTATACAACAGTTTTATAGCACATACAATATATCAATTATGTGGACAAAAACACATGGAAAACAGTGTGTGGGGGGGTGGGTGTATGTTGAATATGAATATATTATAGAAATATGACCTGGAAGGGCCATGTGATAAGAGAAAAAGGAGAAAGATCAGGAAAGTTAAAAAGAAGTTAATTTCAAAGTTATAGTAAAGTTTTAGATTTTTAATAATAACTGAATTTTAAGATAATGCCAATTTATCTTATTGAATCTTAGTGGTCAGTATATAGGTCATTAAAGGTTTAAAATTGCAGACAACACAACACATTAGAGCTAATATAGAAAATATGTGTTAAATAATGTAAATAAACCTTATCACCTTCTATGGACAGGTCAGAGAATAAATTTGTAGGTTACTCAGCCAGAAACAAGGGCTGAAATACTTTACCAAGCAACACCATTTGGGAATCTATTCCTGGTATCCCCAACACAGGCACAAAGGTATACTGTGAAGCCCCATACCCTTCTGTCTCTCAGAACTAAATGAAATCTCAGAATGTTCACCAGGATGGAAGGCAAGCAACCTCTTTCCACATTACTGTTTTCTAATTGAAATTCACTGAAGAATCTTGTGTGGCAATAGGGAAGCTGGGACTACACATTTTTTAAATCCCTCAATTTTAATCAGGAAGATCAAAATATATTAGAGACCACTGATCCTAAAAGTGGTCAATAATGAGTGCTGTTGTATGATTTTTGCATTATTTCTGTATTATAAATATTATACAAAATACAAAATGCATTGTTATCCTCTCAAAAGGACTGAAAATAAACCCACTTCACTTAAGTACTGCAATTTTTTTTTCTTAGTTTAGATCTTAAATGCAAAATCAATGCACTTAAAAGTGAATAAAGAGAATTGCTGTGAATTGTGGCATTGAATGTTTCTGTGATGATGTCAATGATTATTATCTGATACATTTCCTGGTGCATGATTGCATATATTAGACTCAGTGCCTACTGTTGACTTTGGCTGCAACCAAAGTAGTTGAGGCTGCATCATTCAAACTTTTTAGATACATGGGAAAGAAAAATCAAAACTGTAAAACAAAGTTCCTAACAAATAAAAATGCTTTGAATTATTTTTAGCTTGTTAATTTGTAATTATTGTTCTTATGTACTTTTATTATCTGGAAAACAAAAGTGTCTTTGATATTAATCAGGGTTATCTAGAGAAACAGAATCAATGTGTGTGTGTGTGTGTGTGTGTGTGTGTGTATAGGAAGAGTGATTTATTCTAAAGAATTGGCTTATGTGATTATGGAGGATAAGAAGTCCCAAGATCTGTAGGAGGCAAGGTGGAGACCAGGGAGGCCACTGATACAGTTCTAGTCCAAAGGCCTGAGAACCTGGAAAACTGATAGTATAACTTCTAGTCTGAAAGGTGGCAGGCTTGAGATCCAAAAAGAGCCGATGTTTAACTTAGAGTCTGATGTCAATAAAACTGATGTCCCAGCTTAAAGTAGTCAGGTAGCAGAAGCACTCTCACTGAGTCTTTCTATTCTATTCAGGTCTTCAGTGGATTGTATGAGGCCCGCCCAATTAATAAGTGCAATCTGCTTTACTCAGTCTACCAATTCAAATGTTAACATCATCCAGAAACAACAGATACACTCAAAATGTTTGACCAAATATCTAGGTACTCTGTGTCCCAGACAAGTTGACACATGAAAATTAACCATCACAGACTTCTTTGTTTCATTCCTACATTTTAAAATGTTTCATTCTACATTTTAAAAATGTAGAAGCCATTTTTGAAATTGCTCATTATGAAATATAATGCAAATAATAAGAATAAATAAGAACACATGGACATATGGAGAGGAACAACATGCTCTGGGGCCTTTTGAAGAGCAGAAGGTGGGAGGAGAAAAAGGATCAGGAAAAATAACTAATGGGTACTAGGCTTAATACCTAGGTGATAAAATAATCTGTACAAAAACTCCCGTGACACAAGTTTACCTATGTATTAAACCTGCACTTGTATCCCTGAACTTAAAAGAAAAGTTAAAAAAAAAAGAAAATGTATTTGAAATTACTAAATTAATAATAAATGCTGCAGGGAGTGGGGGCTCACGCCTGTATTCCCAGTACTTCGGAGGCCAAGGTGGGCAGAGCGCTTGAGGTCAGGAGTTTGAAACTAGCCTGGCCAACATGGTGAAACCTTGTCTCTACTAAAAATACAAAAACTTAGCTGGGTAGGGTGGCACGTGCCTGTAATTTCAGCTACTGGATAGGCTGAGGCAGGAGAATTTCTTGAACCTGGGAGATGGAGGTTGCAGTGAGCACAGATTGTACCACTGCACTCCAGCTGGGAGACAGAGTGAGACTCCATCTCAAATAATAATAATAATAAATATTAACTTTTAAAATAACTAGTTATTTTAAGAAATATATATGCATGTATGCAAATATAATTTTATTAATAATTTTATTCCTTTTATCTTTTTAATAAAAATAATTTTTCCTACAGTGTAACATCAGTTCAATGTTTTAAAATGTAAATCTAATTCTTAAGTACTCTATAATATTTCAGATTATAAGCCTATTATCATTTGACAAACTGATCATCAGTAGGCATCTGCATTGTTTTCAAATTAGTATCGTTCATGTACAGTTGTTTAAAGAACATCAAAGTATTTCTGAGTTTTAATCATAAACAACAAGTTATATGATAATATGGTAAGTAGTTTAAGAAGAGAGATTGATTTAGAATCTCAAGCAGGGCCCAAAAATCTGGCTAGGAAGCTACACAGCAAGAAGCAATGTCAAATGGTAACATGCAACTACTCTGCTGAGGACCCCACCACTTTTCCCATGGGCACAAATCCAGCAGATCACACTGCCAGTGCTGAGCACACAATGCCACATCCTCTGCTTTTGCTATCCCTGAATCCAGACGCCTTTGCCAAGAGCCTTTGACTGATATTATTTCTACAAGCCACAACTATTTTTCATTTTTATAAAATTTTATATCCACAAGGAGGTCTTGTAGATATAAGGTCTTTTATATCTACCAGGAAGGTCTTCTTGTGGCTTCTTTCTTGGCCAAACAAGACTCAGTTTGGAGAATTTTCCCCCAAGAAAGGAATAACATTAAAAAGATACTGGGTATCCACTCACATAACAAATAAAAATTTAGTTCAACACGTTCACTTACCCTCATCAACCTCTCATGTTCTTTAATATTTAACTTCCAAACAGCCCAACATGTTCCAGCTCAAATAATATGACTGCTCCAGATCTTCAACTCTACCCACCTTTCTTCACCTTGAATCTAAGTTGTGGACATGCATAGGTCATGACAACTCCTGTGCTAATTTTAGTTTGGTGTGGCCAAATGGGAGCCCTGTCAGAAGATCAGAGAAAAGGAGAGTGAGCTATAGGTGTTTATTCTTTTGGCTTTCTCCCTGTGGGATTGCTTGAAGCTAGCTGCATCTTTCAATTGAAAGTGAATTCTTTACATTTGAGTTGTAATTAATTTCTAATTGTTCCCTTCTGGATTCTAGTAACTGCTGTTTCTGCTCTTGTATACCCCTAAGGTACTTAATGCACTATCCCTTTTGGTTTCCTTTCAACTTGTTACTTATTTATCAGTAGCCCTGTATTCGTCCATTTTCACATTGCTGATAAAGATATACTGGAGACTGGGCAATTTACAAAAGAAAGAGGTTTAATAAACTCAATTCCATGTGCCTGGGGAGGCCTCACAGTGGCAGAAGGTGAAAGGCATGTCTCAGATAGGGGCAGACAAGAGAAGAGAATGAAGGTCAACATGGTGAAACCCTGTCTCTACTAAAAATACAAAAAATTAGCTGGGCATGGTGGTGTGTGCCTGTAATCCCAGCTACTCAGGAGGCTGAGGCAGGAGAATTGCCTGAACCCAGGAGGCGGAGGCTGTGGTGAGCCAAGATCTCACCATTGCACTCCAGTCTGGGTAACAAGAGCGAAACTCCCTCTCAAAAAAAAAAAAAAAAAAAAAAAAGAAAGCCAAGCAAAAGGGAAAACCACTTATTAAACCATCAAATCTTTTAAGACTTATTCCCTATCATGAGAACACTATGGGGAAAACTGCCCCAATGATTCAATTATCTCCCACCAGATCTGTCACAACATGTGGGAATTATGGGATGTGACAATTCAATATAAGCTTTGGGTGAGGGTATGGCCAAACCATATCAGCCCCTTTTCTCAGCACTCCTGGAACAGAATGTGGATGTTTTTTTGCTGCTAGCTGATAGATACAGTGATTATTTGTTATTCCAAAAAAAAAAAAAAAAAAAAGCTTCCCTCTGATCAAAGGAAAATATCTAACAGGATATAATTAAGTTAAAGAGCTTCTGCACAACAAAAGAAACTGTCATCAGAGCAAACAGGTAACTTACAGAATGGGAGAAATTTTTTGCAATCTGACAAATGTCTGATATCCAGAATCTACAACAAACTTAAATTCACAAGAATAAAACAACCCCATCAAACAGTGGACAAAGGATATGAACAGACAAGTCTCAAAAGAAGACATTTATGTGGCCAACAAATATGGAAAAAAGCTCAACATCATTGATCATTAGAGAACTGGACATCAAAACCACAATGAGATATCAGCTCATGCTAGTCAGAATGGTGATTATTAAAAAGCCAAGAAATAATAGATGCTGGTGAGACTGTGGAAAAGTAGGAACACTTTCGCACTATTGGTTGGAATTTAAAATAGTTCAATCATTGTGGAAGAAGGTGATGATTCCTCAAGGATTTAGAACCAGAAATATCATTTGACTCAGCACTCCCATTACTGGGTATATACTCAAAGTAATATAAATCATTCTACTATAGAGACACATACATAAGTATGTTTATTGCAGCACTATTTACAATAGCAAAGACATGGAACCTACCCAAATGCTCATCAATGGTAGACTGGATATAAAAAATGTGGTACATATGTACCATGGAATACTATCCAGCCATAAAAAATAGTGATATGTTCTTTCAGGGACACGGATGAAACTGGAAGCCATCATTCTCAGCAAACTAACATAGGAACACAAAAACAAACACCATATATTCTCACTCATAAATGAGAGTTGAATAATGAGAACACATGAACACAGAGAGGGGAACAACACACAATGGAGCCTATCGAGGGGCGAGGGGAGAGAGAGCATTAGGACAAATTGCTAATGCATGCAGGGCTTAAGACCTAGATGACAGGTAGTTAGGTGCAGCAAACTATCATGGCACACGTATACCTAGGTAATAAGCTTGCACGTTCTGCACATATATCCCAGAACTTAAAGTAAAATTAAAGTAAAATTAAAATTTATGGAGGAAAATGGTAGGGAAGGTACAGAAAGGTAGACGTCACGGGAAAATATTTTGAGTAAAGAGACAAATGGAAATTGTCAGTGAATTGTTATGGGAAAAAACAAAGAAATAATCAAACACTTTCTAGGAATTTAGCTTGTGCATCTGGGTGAATGTTTATGTCATTTAATGACATAATGAAAACTAACAAAGAAAAATATTTGAGTGATTTATCAAGAGATTACTTTGTAATACATGAAGTTTGAGATAATTATGAGGGGTACTATGTAAGTACATAGTTGTATCACTCTAGAATTTAGAGAAATATTTAAGAATAAAGATAAAAGTTCAGGAGTCATCATCGTATGTGCTTTATTTGCAGCTATGTGACTGGCCTGAACAACTGAGGAAGAAAATATACATGAGGAAGGAAGGATGGCATTGGATAAATCCCTGGGAACCCAATATGTAAGAGTTTAGGTAGAGAAGAAATCATCCAAGGACTTCGACAAAGATTAGTCAACGAGGTAAGAAAAGGATTACAGTCACTAGAGTGAATCGGCAACCAACAGAATGGGAAAAAATTTTTGCAGTTTACCCATCTGACAAAGGGCTGATATCCAGAATTTACAAAGAACTCAAACAGATTTACAAGAAAAAAACAAGCCCATACAAAAGTGGGGGGGGGATATGAATAGACACTTTACAAAAGAAGACATACATGAGGCCAACAAACATATGAAAAAATGCTCATCATCACTGGTCATTAGAGAAATGCAAATGAAAACCACATTCAGATACCATCTCATGCCAGTTAAAATGGTGATCATTAAAAAACCTGGAGACAACAGATGCTGGAGAGGATGTGGAGAAATAGGAACACTTTTACACTGCTGGTGGGAGAGTAAATTAGTTCAACCATTGTGGAAGACAGTGTGGCGATTCCTCAAGGACCTAGAAATAGAAATTCCATTTGACCCAACAATCCCATTACTGTGTATATATCCAAAGGATTATAAACCATTCTACTATAAGGACACATGCACACGAATGTTCATTGCAGCACCGTTTACAATAAAAGACCTGGAACCAACCCAAATGCCCATTGATGATAGACTGGACTGGGAAAATGTGGCACATATACACCATGGAATATTATGCAGCTATCAAAAATGATGAGTTCGTGTCCGTTGTAGGGACATGGATGATCTGGAGAACATCATTCTCAGCAAACTGACACAAGAACAGAAAATGAAACACCGCATGTTCTCACTCATAGGCAGGTGTTGAACAATGAGAACACATGGACACAGGGAGGGGAGCATCACATACTGGGGTCTGTTGGGAGGAAATAGGGGTGGGACCATGCGGGGTGGGGAGTTGGGGAGAGATAGCATGGGGAGAAATGCCAGATATAGGTGAAGGGGAGGAAGACAGCAAATCACACTGCCACGTGTGTACCTATGCAACAATCTTGCATGTTCTTCACATGTACCCCAAAACCTAAAATGCAATTAAAAAAAAGAAAAAGATTACCTTGGAGTGTGAAGCCACAAAAGTCAAGTTAAGACAGTATTTAAATCAGGGAAGAGCAGAAAATCGCATTGAAAGAATTGAGACATGAAACAGAGACCAAACATGTGACCAAGGTTTTGGTAAAAGTGAATTACTGTTACGCTTCCTGAAAGCTATTCAGTCTAGTAAGTTGATCCAGAGGTAGATTGCTACAGATTATGAAGAGACTTTGGGTGAGGAAGTGAAAGCAGTTAGAAGCAGATTTATTGAGTAGCTAATGAGGCTTAAATGTCATGGCTCCTTACCTAGATGGCCCATGCCTGTACTAGCTATCTTTAGGCACCTCCAAGAAAAAGAAAAAGTCCATTCATTTTTATCTTCTATATAACTTGTAATACTAATTGAATTACTACCACTAAAGGAACAGGTAGATTTGATGAAAGTTATGTTTTATTCCTTAATGCTTTTCCCAATAAAGCTTTGAACATAAGGTTTTATGGAGATTGACATTTGTTTAAATACATCTGCTCAAGTAATACAGCATTATTGTCACTTTTAACACTTTGAGTTGTACTACTACTGCATATTTTATGATTTTTTTTCAATGTTATCAGTTGGCCCAGAAAACTTGTTTAATGACCTCTAACTCCCTCAGAAAAACAAGGTGCAAATGTTGAACTCAAAACTGTCAAGCTGTCTCTCAAATCACATTTATATTTTAAAATGTTATTGTATTTTATGACTAAATATATTTAAACCAATTACCTTCAAATCCTAAGTAAAATGTATTTGATATACAAACTACATTTAATTGTAGCACAGAAACACATTTATCAAAATCATTTAGTGTATACATGTTAAGTATAATAGTGCCATAAAGTGTGTCACAGTCCACCCAGAACAATGCCAAACTGTACTAATTGTGTCAGCAATGGCTCCAAAGACTCTAAAATCAGTGATATGGCATTATAGTGATACATAAAATTGAATACAAGTTACTGAGGTTTTGAGCAAGCTCTTTGTGTTCTTTAAGAAATAAATATGCAAGGAAAAATAAGAGAAAGATAAGAACACAGGTAGGACACCTTCACGATATATTCAATATAATCTAATCATTGTTTGACCAATGAGACTGGACACATGGCACCATCTGAGATGCTTTGGTGCTATTGTACTTGGCATTTCCCCAGCTTCCAGAAAAATTGTGGCAGTGACAGCTTATCTTTTCCCAATAACATTAAATTACGTAGAGCAAAATATATTTTGGTACCTTCATCATGGGCCCTTTTTCAGGACAATTATGCAACTAAATCAAATCAGATAAAGCAAATCTAAGATTATAGAGTCATTTAGAGAAATCATGCCAACATAAATAAATATATTCATACATGAATTATTATTTTACTATTTCCTTGTTCTTAATACACCATTGTTTCCTTGAAAAAATGGCATTTCTTTTCAGTGGAAGACTGAATTCCAAGGAATAAATATGTCCTTTATTTCTAAAGCCTAGACAAGTTTATTGTGCATATAAAATCCACACAAATGTTCTCAGTGAATAAACTACCAGTATAGAATCTTAATCCTTCTTCTGTATAGTTACTTACAATATCATTGCCTTAAATTCTAAAAATCATATTAACACCTATTTTCAAAAATATAAAATTCTTTCAGAATAAAAAGCTTAAACAAATACAAACAAATTGATGTATATTTTGTATTTGAACATTGTACATTAATGCCTGCATGGTTTTGTCTGCACAAATCAATATGATGTTTCGGTAACGCTTATGATCTAATTCAAATGACTTCTGACCATGTCTGTGATTCAGGAGAAATCTAATTTTTGCTATTATATTTTAGAAATAGTATAATATTACAAATAAGGAAAAGCTATGCATACATTTAGATGTACAATGGCGTCTGATTGTAGCATCTTGTTAGCAAGTTTCCTTTGGAGAATAATACTTCCCTTTGGAGAAGACTTGCTAGTGCTTAGTTCCTTTTTCCTTTCCACCTCATTTTCATCAACCTCCATGCCTTCAATAATAGAATTAGAGACTTCACACTTTTTTTCTAGCATCACATTTTCCTTGTAGACTGAAGCTCCTCTAGCTGCATTTCTGTCTTGTTCCACATGGCTATGGTTTTCTAACCATTTTCACTAATACCTACTTTACACTCAGAAATACCAAGTCAAGTTTACTACTGAAGAATGACAGCATTACATGCTTTACTTCAAATGTGTTTAAGCTAGAATGTGCTTAGCCAAATCATACAAAAGAACCACCAAAAATCAATGCCCTATGAATGTAGAAGTAATGCCAAATTCAATGAACTATCTAGTTTCCATGTAATGCAAAAGTCAAGTTTTCTCTTCACTGACATTGTTTTCTGTCATCTACGTTGACCAGCTTAGCAGCATTGTCCACCTTTCTGTAGAATTGATGGGAATCCAAATATGAGATTCTTCTCATTTTACCTCTTGATGAAGAATCTAAATGTTGAAAGCACCAGATGCAAAAACATGATGTTTCATGCATCAATTTAGACTGTTTCTCAATGTAGTTGAGGGAGATTATTTCTTTTAAAAAACAATTATGACATACTTTAGTTGTTCTAATAATGCTTGCTAAATGTTTTCTCTATCTACATCCTACTAATGTCAAATGCTTGGCAAACCATATCGTATCTACTGCTTTCAGAAGACACACTGCTTTTCTGCATTGCCGTTGGCATGTGGGTACAGTTTGTCCATAAATTCTATGTTTTCAGTTAGAGAGTAGAGCCACTGATAGCACAGAGTGACTGAAAAGCATTTTATTATTTTGCTTAAACAGGGTTTTACCTTATCAGTTTTGTCCTAGTCACAATTGCTTTTTTTTTTTTTTCAAATTATATGTCATCACGGGAAAAACAAAACACAATAAAACAAAAAGAAATTTACCTTTTTGTTTCTTCTAAGGAAGATTTACATGTTTTCGTTTTACTGCACCTAAGGTATTATCATATATATTATTTCTAGCAATCTAAAGCAATTTCTAAAATCTCTACTTTTTCATCTTCTTATTTCTGAGAATCAAAGTTTTAACAATAGCTTTTCAATTTCCTCTTGCTGCCTCAGGTTTGCTGGTATATTATAATGCATTCTCTCACAATAAGTTTACTCAAAAACTGAAAGAATGCACATAACTAAAGACCAACCAAAAACTTACTTGTTGATTATTTGTAAATGTTCTCAGGAGAAAACGGTGACTTTGATTGAGATGCTAAATTTACTGTTTCTGCTGCTGATCTGGGCTCTTTTTGCTTTTCTTTGAGTTTGCTTCAGATATCACAAAAACAAAAATAAGAAAGATGAAATTGTTAACTCCTGCTAAAACACATATATGGCACACAGCCTTTAAACATATACAAGAGTCATTATATTAAGAAAACAGCTGTTTTTCAACCTTTCTAGAATTTTTGCAATCTGGTTCTTTTAGTGATTCTTTACTTACTGGCTTCTCATACCTACCCCAAAATAATCTTTCCTTAGTCATTAAAGATAGATATAGCTGTGCTTCAAATTGATGCTAGGGAATGTCTTTTTCAAATCTAAATTTTAAATTTCCCAAGCTCTACTAAAATTAACATATAGTAAAACTAAACAAAATTATCCTGCATGAAGGTGAACAAGAGAGTGATAAGATATGACAATGCCCATGTATGAGTCCGTAGCAGAGCATGTGCCTGAGTAACCTCCAGTTGCCTGGACCTTGGCTAGCTGCTGGAAGCCTGATATCGGGTCATACTGGAATGATTGTACACCCCCCTCTTTTAATATTCTTCACTGACCTGCCACTACCACCTCAGAATAGCTGCTCTCCTTTTCCTCCTATGGTAACATTTTATTTGACTCCTATAGATGAGGATGGGAAAGCCTAAGTTCTGTACCTTGAAGATTTCATTAACATTTTAGAATACTAACGAGGACAGGAGGTCTGGTATCAAAAAGGCTTGCGTTAATAATTTTTTGCTTTTTTGTTTTTGTTTGTCCTGGCAACTATGTTGACTGCATGAGAAATCCAGACATTATTTTTCTATAAGAACTGTGCTCTTCACTAAAGTCAGTAATTTAGCAAATGTTTTTCTAATTCCATACTATTACAATAAGTGCATACATATAATAGACATTATACTGTAACAAGGCTTAATAGGAACAGAAACGCTAGGCATTTAATAGAAATGTTAGGCAGAAATATTTGACTCCTTCCTGCCCCTTCCTCTAGGCACTGACTCATTTTATTAATCTCATTAAATTCAGGAAGCTTTAGGATCATCTTCCAAATTAAATTAATAAAAAATTTAATTCTTCTCAGATTTAAGAGATCTCTTGTGCAATGAGCTACATAATTTCCTGCTGTGCTTTTGTAGAGCATTTGACCAATATTAGTATGATATTGGCTGATAAACGTTAAAAGAATCTGCTTACTTTCTCAGAGCATGTATGCGTATTCATAACCTTCTCAATTCCTTTATAAATCCTTACCACTTGAAGCTTCAAACCAGGCTTGAATTTAGTTCCCTGAGGCTCTGCTTTAAATCAAATCAAATGATACATTTTTCCATCCCTTATTGAGATCGATTCTCCCTGAAGCAGTCGGGGGAGAAAAGTCCTTTTTGTCTTTGTTTTCTTAGTCTGTCTTCAGGGTCTCTAAAAGAGAAAAAGAAGAGTTTAAAGAAAGCCATGCTGTTTGGCAATGACCCTAATATGCCTGATGTGGAATAATACACTCTGACTTCTAGTTCCTTCTTGTTCATGACTGCTTTATCTTGCACACACAAAAAGCACTGTTTCCAGTTAAGTAGTCAATCGCCTTTGCTTTTCATTTAATTAAGGAAAAGAGTGTAGAAAGTCATGTGGGAACTTTGTTACCAAACAAGTAGAAGTCTGATCTACCAAAAAATTAAAATGTCTGTTGAGTCACTTACAAAGCTCAGGTTATAAGGTAAATATGAATTCTAAAGGGTGACAAGCACCTTCAAAAGGAAAGAAAATATATAAATTCACTTTTGAATAGCGTAAGAGGAAGTAGTGACTACTATATGAGCATATAAAAATAGATATGATATAATTTAAGTGAATTAAGGGCTGATTATAGACTAGCATGTCAATTTTGAATAAATAGGAGTCCCAGACCTAAGGGAAATTTGCAAGTTTTTTTTTTTTTTTTTTTTTTTTCCAGTGGGTCTCCATCAGATACTTTGAAGAAATACTGTTTAGGGCAGGGAAAAAAAATTCTGAATCAAAGAAACTAGAAAAATCTTACCCTTAGGGTGGAGAGAAAGATGCATTGTTTCTAAAGAAGAGACTAGAAGCAAAAGCCAAATGCCACTGTGAAAGTGACACAAAATATTCTTGAGGATTCTTTCCCAAAGTTAAGGATCTCCTGCTACCACTGGAGAGTAGCAGGAAATTCTCTTCTCAGGAATGACCAAAGATACAAGGCATAATTTGGCTTCCATGGAGATACAGAGAATTGTAGAAACACCGAGAAATCATAAAGTTGAAGTCTAGTCTCAAAGGGCCTCTCTGAACTTGTAGGACTGAGTCCTCCTGCTCTGGAGCATAATACTGAGCTGCACACTGAGAAATATGCTAGAGTAGTAGTCCAAAACAGGAAGCAAATCTACGTGTGCGGTGCCAGTGTCACAGATTGACTGTTGAGGATGGAGCTGAAACACTAAGAAAAACTAACACATCACAGACATTAAAATACCCATAAGGTAATATTAGCCAAGTGATGGAGGAATTTGAAAACTGTGGATCACAGAAGTAATGATAACAACATAACTCAAACCCAGTTCAACTTCTGATGAAATTGACTCAAATACTTCACAGCAATGGTTTTCAAGAGGAATGGCATGTCCATTTCCATGTATAAATAGAATTTACCACAAGTCTCTACTGTTCTATAAAATAATGTCTGTCATTCTGAACAGTAGAGAATAGGTAAATTCTGTTTATACATGGAGTGGACATATCATTTCCATATATGTCACACAAAATAGAGAAATAAGGAGAAAACCTTATCAGTTATTAATAAATCAACAGAATAAGACTCAGAGATGATCCTGATATTTGAACACTCAAAAGATCTTTGAAATATTTATGACTAATACTTCAAAATGTCTAGTGGAAAAGGTAGACAGCATGCATGAAGAGATGGAAAATTTTAGTGGAGATATAGAAACTATAAATAGAAGTCAAATGGAAATGGTAAGGAAAAAATATTTACCAGTATTATCAGCTGACAAGACATAGCACATAAAAGTGAACTTGAAGATCAATTAAAGTTACCCAAACTGAAAAACAGTGAGAAAAAATAAAGGTCAGAAAAAAAGTAGAACAGAATATTACAAAGCTGTGGAATGTTATCGAATTATCTGTCCCACATATATTAGAGTCCCAAAAGGAGAAGAATAAAAGAATAAAGCAACGCTATGGGGGCAGTTTAGAACATTAAAATGTCATGTGTTAGAAAAAAAATTTCAAATCAGAAATCTAAGATTTCACCTTTGAAACTACAACAGTCTTACTCATGGCTGATCCTAAGTGTATCTAGATTATAGAGATTGGTTCAAAATGTTTGCTTCCTTTTCTCATCAGTTAAAATTTCAGCCCCCATACAGTTAGTCTTAGGAGGCATTTAGAAGATTACCGTTTTCTTTATCTTACTGCCCTCTTCCTTTCCCAGGTTAGTAAGTGTTCAAACTAGAACAATTTTCATTTGAAGAGCATTAATGAGAAAACAATGGGTATCTTCAGGGTAGATAAGTCTTTATATTTATTATTGTGAGTTAGATTTTTCTGACCCTTCAGAGTATAATATCCATAGACAAAATATTTTATCTGCTTCTATCATTTTTATATCCATGCACCAATTTGAACTTCTTTGATTTTTATTGCATGACAAATCTCTTCATATTATTAATGCACAGGTTTAACTACATTTTCCTCTCTAATGTAAATTGTTTGGCACATCAATTCTCTTTCTGAACAAGAAAAGGTCTCCATATCTTATGCTGTAAATATCTGTTCCATTCTTCAAAGATGCCTTGTATTTTTAAAGCATTTCTGCAAAAGTAGTTTTATTACCAATTTTGAACGTCATATATCTATATAGTTTGTTCCATCATTGTGCATATTTCAAACCACTACTTTTTCTGTGAGTATACAAGAAAACTGTATGTCCTCACCTGCTTGCATTTGAATGTGATCATGAGGTTTATTTCCTGCAGGCATAGCACTAAAATGTTTTTCTCATTCTTTCATGCTTGTGGTTGGAGCAAAGAATTTCCATATGGTGAAATCACATGATGGAGAGCCAGAGCCCTGCGACCTCTGTTGGAAAAGAGTCAACTAGAAGTGTTTCTTGGAGTGCTTGGGTTTGTGCTGAAAACAAGGAAAAACATACGTGTTTTCTTGAGTCGGTAAGATGGGTTTTTTGTTTGCTTAAAATATGCTAGTTACCATTAATTTCAACTACTTTGTTAAATATTTCATATCTTGTATATTAGACAATAGGCAGTGATTTGTCATTACTTAGACTGTTATTAAGTTTTTAAATTGTAGTAATATTTTCCTTATACTGTACTTTAAAGGTACTTAAGACAGTTTTATTTGGTGAATCAAGGAACATGCAAAGAAGTAAAAGTCCAAACATTGGATTGCATTTCCCGCTCTTCACTCCAAAAAAATCACTAGATAAGCAACAAAAAATCTCAACACTCAGATTTTGAGACAATTATGTTGCTCCTGATCCTTAGGTACAATATGCAACATAAAACATGTTTGAATTAAATTTTCTGACTGGCTACTGTTCTCTCATCTCTTACTATACTGTCAACAATTTTAAGCACTCCACTCGATGGTATGACTCTGAAAATACTGCTTTTTAAGATTATTGCCCATATAATATTATAATAAATATTTTAAAATATATATCAGATGTGAATTATGAAGTCACTAAGATACACTCCTTTCTCCAAATAAAGACGAGGTCATCAACTTTAATAAATTTTAATTAGAAATTTAGCCTCAGATGTCATATCTTAGTTGCCAGATATCTTTAAACATGTTTTTGTTCTTATCTCACAACATTTCTCTCAAATGTATGCAAATTTATACTTGGTTAATCACTGCCGGGTGTGTTTCTTTATATGCTGTCTTTGCTTACCTGAATTATTTCACTATAGAAGAGAACTCATTCAAAAAGTCACTTTGCCTGAAGAAATACAATTTGTAGGGCAGTGGGAGTTCAAGATTGATGCTACTAAAAGAGCAGGCAAGCAAAACATTAAAGAATACTTCTTGTCAAATGTTCCTTGAAAATAAACTCTATAGGATACATGGGAGTGTAGTTAAACAAAGAGACGCTAAGGGTAATTTAGCAGACTCTTTGAAGGAATGAAAAGTAGGCCCCATACTTGCTTTGCCAATTGTGTGGAAGAACATTTAACTTGATCCCTTGCTGAAATAAAACTATTTAATTACATTTGGGAAAAAAAAGAGTAAAAAGTTTTTCCTTTGAAGTTTCAGATTTACTATTTTATTTAGGGCTAAAACTGAAGACAACACAAGTATAAAGAATAGAGACAACTTTTTCTAAAACACTAACAAATCAACTGGCAAGTTATATTTAATTAAATAACACAAAAAATCAACACGTAGTATAAAAGTAGGAAAAAAGGAAACACACTATGGAAAATTTTTCTCATAAAAATGTTAAAATATGGTCAAGTTTGACTCATAATCTCTGCTAAAGTTGGACAGCATAGCAAGCTTTAAAAAATATCTTAGCTATGTTCTAACATAATGATACCACTCAGTTGGCTATAAAATAAAATTCAAATATTTTATTCTGGCTTTTAGAATTCTCACAAATTCATATGATAGCCGCAATGTTACGTTATGTCCAGAATTATTACAGGCCCACTGTGATACAGGATTACTCAGTTAATGTAATCACTGAGCCCAAGTATAGCTTGTATATTAACACTTTCACATTTTGGCCCAAGAGTTTGACTTCTCATGAATATACAGGGAGTAAATAATTTAGCCATCATTTACTAGGCCTTCAGTAACTTATTTTTCAGTTATTTACTTTATTTCATCTTGAAAATTTTGGTTCTAAATAAAAAATTCATATTTTTTCACTAATATTGATGAGAAAATATTCTTTATTTCATGACAAACCAAATAATTTTCACATGTAAAAATTACATATACTTGATAATAAAAACATTTTAAATAAATATATATATGTTTACACATAAAACAATATAATAATTTTTTTGGTATTTTCCTAAAGAGGAAGAGAACACTTCATAATGTGATAATTGAGATGGATACAAATGAGACATTATTTACAATAATTCATATTTCTCTACTTACTATATTTTTCATCATTTTGCAGTTTATGGGGGTTATAGATTTTCCATTGTGAATTACACTCAGCCTTGAGGTACTCTAGTTTTTTCATGTTAGGTAAATGAGTAAAAGCTGGACAAAGAAGCTGAGCAGGTATTACCACCAAAATAGGAGTAATAACAAAAGCAAAACAGATGCGTAACTTAGTATCTAATTAGGGCCTTTAGGAACTCTCTGAACAGGTACTGGATTGTGAGAAGTTGGTTTGGTTTTCATGTGACATATTACAAAAGATGGGAAAAAAAGGGGGATGAGAGTAAGAGAAATTTTAAGTGTTTCTAGAAAAATATCTACAGGAATGTTATTGTCTACATAAAAGTATAAGGTTAAAATAACATCTTTTAAAATAGTGTACTCTTGTGTGGGTTTGGTCATTCAAAAGTGATTCATTGTTTCAAAAATGATAAAAATTTTGTTTCAGTTAAGCAGTTATTCATTGCTATGTAACAATCACTATAAAAAATAGAGGCATTAAAAAACAAGCAAAAATTTTACAGTGCTTTTGTATTCTATATATCAGAAGTTCAGAAAGAAACAAAGGGATAACTTATTTCTACATGACCGTATTTGAAGACCTGATTGGGAAGACCTAAGCGACTAACAGGGAAATAATTGCCAATCATCTAGGTGATTCTTTTGTCACATATTTGTCAGCTGAAATGACCCAAAAACTGGATTCAGCCAAGGCTGTCCAAGGGAGTGCACCTACATAAGGGATAGCCATGCGACGTAGTCATCCTGACGGTATGGGGCAGCCTCAGATTAAACAGATTTCTTATATAATGGCCTCTAAAGTATTCTAGGAAGTAAGGAGAAACTTGTATGACTTTTTATAATCTAAATTCAAAATTATACAGTGCTATTTCTATTCCATTCTATTCTGTTGGTTGATAAAGTCACAGACTTGTCCAGATTCAAGAGAGTGGGACATACACTTCACCTTTCTAATGGGTCAATATAAGGAAAGGCCTAACCTACTGAAAAATAAATTAGTGTGCACATGTGCTTGTGTGTTCGTGAAAATACCATCCAATATACATCATTTTTACTTGTATATTGCATCATTTAATTACTTTATTTACCTGTTAGTGCTTATTTACTTGATATATTTCAGGCTCTGTGCTAAGGGCTAATAGTACATACATGAATATAACAAGTATATTTTCTGCCATCTGAATATAATAAATAAAAGAAAAACAAATAGAAAATAATAATATAGGATAAAGTTATATGTCCCAAGATTCAAGAATATATCCACGACCTGAGTTTCAGAGAGAATATAATAACTGAGGAATACAATATAGTATATAGGTTACACATTTATGGAAGCAGAGAGCAAATTTTAAAATAAGGTAAATACTCAAAGATCAGAAGCTTCTAATATCCCTGGGATGAAGCTCATGAGCCTGTACTTACCATTCTTCTGTTAAAATTGATTTGGGAACTTCTAAAAGGTGGCTTCCTTTCTGTTATTAAAACCACTGAACAAAGAAAAGTTCCTGGCTGGGTTACTAGAGTCCGGAGTCACTTCTGCTGCCATATCAGAAAAAAACAGGAGCTGCATCTCTGTACTGCTCAAACCTCTGACTTTTGACCAGTATCTCTGTAAGGCAGAAGTTAACAGCAAGACCACAGTAAAAGAATCTGAACAACATTTGCAGACTGCCAGTACTAGCCATACAGATTGAAGGAAGGTAAGTATAAATCTAAGAGATAGCAGGGAAATTACCAATATAAAATAAATTTTCCAAAATAGAAATGTAAACTCCACAGTCCTGAAGCAGTAAAGGTTTTAGATCAATAGTATATGCACGTATGGTACTACATAATAGCGTTTGTAACTAAAGAAACCCCTTAATTTTTCTTGTTCCATCACCCTTTCCTTTCTACCTATGAAAAACCAGCCATCTGAAAAACAAATCTAGTACCCTAACCAAGAATTTCCTACAGAGATTTTAGATAGTTAGTTTTCCTTCTAATTTTTCTCTCCTGGTTTTACTCCAATATTTCTGATTACTATTTGCAGCTTCTTCAGCTACAACTTCCTCAGCTGTCTGACCTTGAAATGGTAGAGTGTTTCAGAGTTCTGACAGTGAACGTTTTTCTCTTCTCTGGACACTCAGCCTAGGTTATCTCATCCTGTTTCATGGTTTTAAATGTTGTTAATATACTGATACCCCTTTAATTAACATTTTAAACCAGAAATTCTGCCACAAACTTCAGACCCATATATTCATGTGTATTTAAACATGTATGAACATGTACACATGAATATGGATATATTGTAGGTACTCAATTTAAAAACCTCCAACCTGAACTCCTGATACTCCTCAAATTTTATTCTATGTTCTTTTCTTTTTCAGTTATTGAAAACTCCAGTCATCAAATGCACAAATTTTTAATCTCGGTGTTCTCTTTGACTTTACTCTTTTCTCATTCATTACTCTAGTTATTCAGCAAATTTGGTGGTTTATGCTCAGAATGTGACTTCTTTACATCATTCCCATGGCCACAACTCAGATCTAAGGTACTATATTTCTCAAATGAATAATTGCCTTAGCTTTCTGGTCTATCCCTTTGCTTTTGCCCCTGTCTGTATAGTTTAACATCAGCATAGCAGAAAGAGCGATTCTACTAAACCAGAACTCAGATTATTCTCTCTCTTCATCTTAATGGGTTTCTGTCTCACTCGAAGCAAAATAAAAACTATTCATAGGGATTTATTCTTACTTGATCTTTTTCTGTATGACTTTTCTCACATTATCTATTTCTATTCATCTGTGGCTCTCTTTGCTCCAACAATACTGGTAACTGCTAGTCCTTGACAGTGACATCCATGCTGCCACCTCAAACCTTCTACTCCTGTGTGCCAGCAACCTGGCATGCTCTTTTAGATTCCAACATGTCCATTTTCTCATTTTATGTGCATCTTAGTTTAAAATCCACATTTTCAGTGAGGGTTTCCTAACTATTTAAAATCACTACTCTCCCTTTTTATACTCTTCTTTCCTGGTTTGTTTTCGTTTTTCTTATCACTTATGACCATTTACCATACTATGCCACCACTAGCCTTCAGTAACAAGACTGTAACAATTTTAATAATATTTGAGAACTCAGGGAATACTGTAAACATGTGTCTTTTATGAGAAATCTACTAAAGCAGGGGTCAGAAAACTCTTTCTGTAAAGGGTTAGATAATAAACATTGTAGGCTCTGGCCCATATAAAGTCCCTTCCCTTCCCCCTTTCTCTTCCCTCACCGCTTCTATTATCTTTCTCAGCCTCTAGTAATCATGTTTCCACTCTCCATTTCCAGGAGATTAGGTTTTTTTGTAGCTTCTACATATAAGTCAGAACATGCAGTATTAGTCTTTCTGTGCCTAAATTATTTTGTTTAACATAATGTCCCCCAGTTCCATCTATGTTGTTTAAAATGACAGAATTTCATTTTTTATATGGTTGACTAATATTCTATTGTGTATATGTATTTCTTTAACCATTGATTCCATTTATGGACACTTAGGTTGATTCCATATCTTGGCTATAATGAATAGTGCTGCAATATAGACAGTGGTGCAGATATCTTTTTGATACACTTATTTCCTTTCTTTTGAATATATATCCAGCAGTGGGATTGCTGAATCATATGGAAGAATTGAGTAAGACCTCAACAGCCCAGACAACCAAAGTAAAAATGGACAAGTGAGATCGTATCAAGCTAAAAACCTTCTGTGAAGTAAAGGAAACAATCAACGAAGTTAAGAGACAACCACTAAAGTGGGAGAAAAGAAAACCCTCCATTTGACATGGAATTTATAACCGGAAGATATAAAAAGCTCAAATAACACCATAACACAAATACCCTAAATAATAAGCTTTTAAAATAGGCAGATGATCTGAGTGACCATTTTTAAAAGAAACCACACAAATGGCTAACAGGCATATGAAAAATAACCTCAATATCTCTAATGATCAGAAAAATGCAAATCAAAGCTACGCTAATGTATCATCACACCCCACTTAAAATGGCTTTCATCAAAAGACAGGCAATAATGAATGCTGGAAAAGATATAGAGAGAACCCTTTAACACTGTTGGTGGCAATTTAAATTAGTACAGCCACGAAGTGAGTATGTTTTAGAAGTTCTTACCACCAAAAATTAATTATGTGAGGTAATGCATTAATTAGTTCAACTTAGCCATTCCACAATGTATACACATCTTAGAACATGTTGTACACATTAAACATATATAACTTTTATAAATTAAAAATGAATATGTAAGAAAATAAGGATCGAAAGCAATGCTTCATAGTGATTTGGTCTTTTTTTTAGCTGAGAGATCCATTAACTATTTGATAGAATAGGTAAAACACATGAAATCTAATGCTATTATCTTAGAACCTTTCTTCCCACACTCAGGATTATCTTGAAAGTTCATTAATAGAAATAACTTGAATTGGAATGTCTAAACTAGAGTGGGCAGTAAAAGAAAGGAATCACAATTTACTTCAATTTATTTTACAAAATTGCATATTATTTAACTCGAACTAAAATGCAACATTAAAAAGTAAAACTTTGAAAGGGACATGAATATTGATTCGTCTCGTTCCAAGCATTGCAGATAACGTTGTATCTCAGCACAATCTTTATTTTACAGATATACAAAGATGAATGAATAAGAATATAGAGAAAGTGAATTTTTGCCTTGAAATATCTAATGAATATGTAAGATACTTTCTGCCATTATCAGCTATTTAATTTTATTAAAGTGTCCTCCAAAACGTTTTTATCTTTCCTAATTTACTATGTTCCTTAAAGATCCTTGCACTCAAAAGATTCACTCAAGCAGTCACATACTTAGAAGAAACCCATCAACCCATCATAGCTTATACAAATTGACAAATAATTATGTAGCAGTCATACCCATGTAAATCTTACAAGTTTCCATGTCTGTTGAGTAAAGTTCTATTTTATCGTGTATAAAAATATAGTTGTGTGAAGTGTTAAATATTGTATCATAGCTATGCAAATGTATTCTTTTAGAATATAAAATGTTCAACATCCAACATAATGATGCTAAATGAAAAAAAGTAATCCAAACATTGATTTACAGATTCATTTTAAGCAGAAGCTTAATTTATTCATATAAGTTAAGATGGTTCCTGCATGACAGACAAGTGGTAAGCACAGTAAGCACATATTAATTTGGCTTTCATTAGAATTAATGGCAATATTTCAAGGTACAATATTAGACAGAATCTTAGACATTTCAGTCTAAGCATTACTTTTTTTGTCCAGCAGAAAAATGAGACTGTGATGAGATAAAACCTCTTCAATGTCATATAGATAGTTTCAGCCAGGGCCACGTGTATTAGCAATATGTTATTTTTGTATAGCACTTTACTGTTTACAAAACACTTCTAGATCATTAAATTGGAGCCTCCCAGCAATTTTGTTCAACGTCGTAAAAATAATTATTTTAAGGAACTTATTACAGCCAAAGATTTTGTGCCTTAGAGAAGTTAAATAACTTGGAATAAGTCATCTCACACATAAAAAAGTGCCAGTACTTGGAGCCAGGATTTCTAAATCCAAAAAAAAAAAATGTAAATACCATATTTTTAAGAAGTAGCCAGGTATCTTAAAACAAAAAGCAAATTTAATTTACTGTTAAATTAAATATAGACAAATATAGGCTCATGTCCAAAATTGACCATTGGAGATATCATCTATCAACCATTGCATAGGAGTTATAAGTGATAATTTCCTCCTCAGATTAACATAGGTATACTCTATCGTTATTGTGATAATTAAAGTATAAGCCATAGCAATTATTTCAAACAAATAACTCTCTACTCAATCCCTTTCTCCACTACACACATTGCCTCTCTGTGGTCTCCTGACTTGGGAAGAAAAGTGATAGGCAGGATTTCAGAATTGATAATAAGAAAATGCAGCAAAGCATATAGTGAAATATTGTAGCTTCTGGAGTGCTTCTTTCACTTTTATCATGGAAGAAGAGATTTCTTGTATAATATGAGATATTAAACAATTTTTGGTAAAGCAGGAGCTTCATCCCATGGATGCCAGCAAAGAAGTTTGCTAAGATAGTATTTATGTAACTAAGCACTCCAAGATGAAAGAAACATGCATGCCTTTAAAAAAAAATCCTTATCTACAAAGAAGCTAGAGCTTCTGAGTGCTATGGCAAAATGTAAAGTAGTTCCAGTAGTCCTGAACAGAAAAGACTACAGTTCCTATCTCTGCAGGGGAAGGAACATCATTCTGTTTACCAGATGCTATGAAAAGACCTCCCACAAACTGAATTGTTCAAAAGAATGAGAGCTGCTGACATAGCAATAAGAAATATCTGAAATGATAGAAAGTAGCATGTCTAAATATTGAATGTTAGATACATGAAAGCATTAAATATTTTCAGGATATAAAATATCTTAATACAATCAAGATACAAATGAATTTGATATATGTACATGTTAATGTTCTTAATGCATATTTTTTATAAATATTATAAACATTATTTTCCGAGTAGAAAAAATATTTTGAAATGAACAAAATGGGAAAAAAGTCAAAATATTATTCATATGATAGACTTGCATATCATTAATATTATGTTTATAAGAATGATATAATTATACTCTCAATATAATTATAAGTAACTATAAGTAAATAAGATATAAATGCACTGTTTGATGTCAAATACATTTATATCAAAAAATACATTCATATATTCATATGTATATTATTAATATGTATGTGCAATTACATGAAAGCACATATATTTTTGGAAAGAAATATATGAAAATATTAATAATTTCTAGATATTGACATGTGGGTTTTTTTCTATAATTTAATTTTTTGGTTGAAAAATTAAAACTTGGAGCCTTATATAATTTTTAAATATTTTATAATAAGCATGTGTTATTCTTTAGTTAGAAAAGTACAAGTTATCAAGATACATGAAAGAACATATTACACAGCCTAAATATATATTATTTTCTTTTGCTCAATGATAAATATTAGTCTCATTTTATTTAATACTATTAAAAGGTGAGAAAAATAATTATTTGTAGTACTCTGTGGTGGATTATGGTAGATTTTTCGTTCTGCCAAAGATTGACTACTGTGTATTTTAAAACATAATTAGCCTTGGGTTAGTAATTATAAATTATAAGGTAGTAATGAGAAACATATTTTAAGTATTGTTGGTTTATCTAAGTGTATTATGTAAAAATTACTTGATGTTTAAGAAAAATGACTTCAAAAATCTATGTTATCAAATAGTTTTAAAATAATAGTTTAAGAATTTTGGGCTGGGCGCAGTGGCTCACGCCTGTAATCCCAGCAATTTGGGAGGCCAAGGCTGGTGGATCACGAGGTCAAGAGATGGAGACCATCCTGGTCAACAATGTGAAAACCCGTCTCTACTAAAAATACAAAAAATTAGCTGGGCATGGTGGCGCGCGTGCCTGTAATCCCAGCTACACAGGAGGCTGAGGCAGGAGAATTGCCTGAACCCAGGAGGCGGAGGTTGCGGTGAGCCGAGGAGATCACGCCATTGCACTCCAGCCTGGGTAACAAGAGCGAAACTCTGTCTCAAAAAAAAAAAGAAAAGAATTTTGAAAATAAGGAATTATAAAGACCAAAAGAAATCAAAGGCAGAGCGGGTAAACAAACATAAACAAAATGCTCCAGGACTCATTCACGTTTATCTTCCAAAGAATTCTCTCAGTTTTTAAAAGGAGATACATTGAAAGGGAAAACAGATTCCTGGGAATGGCACTGCTAACACAACTTATGGTAAATGAGTGGAGTCAAGCAAATAACATGATTGAATCATTGGTGCCCGAATTCTAACAGTGCTGCTGCCATGATGTTTACAAGGATGGAACTCTAAATCCAAGGCAACTTGTATAGGATTTTTATTTCAAAACATAGTTATTGCTATGTACTATCCCATTGTGATAAACACTTCAAAAAGCGACTCGGATTTCTGCCCTTTATAATGATGAAATTTACCACGAGTTTTTGTATTTATCTAACTATGTAAACATGCAGTTTAAATACAAATAGCTTGACTGACCTCATTGTTAAGTGAAATACTAGGTTTTCTCATTGTAAGTAAAATAGAAACTTGAACTCATTAATTTGCTTTACTGTTTCAGTAGAGCACATTTCAAGTTTCAGTGCCATGTAAATGCATCGGGCTAAAAATATACACGCTTTGTTTCTACTTCATACTCGGCTTTTATTTCCATCACTACATTACTAATATCCTATGTTTTACTTCTAAGTACAAATAAAACAAGAGCAGAAAGTTTAATTCACATTCCCAAGACATAGAAAAAAACTACAAACTCAATAAACTTCAAAAATGTTTTTTTTAACCATAGATTTGTTATACACACATCTACACCTACACACACACAGCCTTACCATTACTATTCATTGACTACCACCCTGACCATATACCTTTTCTCTCTTAGTCTGTTGCCTTACCTGTGTAACAAAGGAATAAGTTGTTATTTTTAACAGTTTGGCATTTTTTTCTTATAAAATTTAACACACACTTATCAGGTGACCCAGGAAACCCACTCCTAAGCATTGACTCATGTATTAGTTTCCTACGACTGCTGTTAACAATGACCACAAATTAAGTAGTTTAAAACAATCCCAAGTATTATCTTATAGATCTATAAATCAGAAGTCTAGACACACAACTCTCACTAGGCTAAAATCAAGGTGTTAGAAGAACCGCATTTCTTTCTGAAGTTTCTGAGGAAAAAAATATTTTCTTGACTTTTTTAGCTTCTAGAGAATTCCTGTATTCCCTGCCCCTCTTATCTTCAAATCTGTGAAGTCAAGTTATTTTCGAAGTGCCAACTCTCTGCCTCTCTACATATTTTTAGTTGAGAAATAATACTTGTATAAATTATGAAGTATGATGAGACATTTCCTCACATGTAGATATCATATAATGATCAAACCAAATTAACTAATATACACATCACCTCAAATATTTATCATTTCTTTGTAGTAAGAACAGTTAAAATACTCTCTTTTAGTTCTTTTGAAATATATGATATGTTATTAACTATAGTGACCATGTGACCATCAGATCACCAAAACTGATTTCTCCTGCCAAACTGAAACTTTCCACACTTTGGTCTCTCCTTTCCCTACCCTACCACCTCTCCACCAGCCTCTGATAACCCTCATTCCCTCCTTTTACCTCAGTATGACTTTTTAAAGATTCCTCTTGTAATTACTCATGTGGCCCATAAGGAAGTTTTGGCTAACAATGGACCACAAGCATGATAGTGATCCCATGAGATTGTAATACCATATTTTTACTGCTTTTCCTATGTTGAAATATGTTTAGATAAACAAATACTTACCATTGTGTTCCAATTGCCTATAGTAACATGCTGCACAGGTTTGTACCCTATAAGCAATTGAAGCTTGTGAAACCCATGGCCCGTGGCTGTGATTCCAGCCCAACACAAACTCATAAACTTTCTTAAAACATTATGAGTTTTCTGCAGAAATCTTTTATTATTATTATTATTATTTTTAGCTCATCAGCTATGGTCAGTGTTAGTACATTTTATGTGTGGCCCAATTTCTTCCAATGTAGCCCATGGAAGCCAGAAGATTGAACACCCTGTTTGTTGTAGGCTATACTATCTAGGTTATGTAAGTACACTGTATGATGTTTGCACGTATCACCTAAACAACGTATTCCTCAAAATGAATTTTAGTTGTTTAGGAATGCATGACTTTAGATAGTCAGTGATTTCCTTTCAATTACTTGAATTTTAAATTGCAATAAAACGTAAGCAATTGTTGTTATGTAAGCATAAAATAGATCTGTAATTTAAATTCTCTTCTCTTACAAAGTGAACAATTTTTCAATCAGTAACAACATGGCAAATATTTATGTTCTATTAGTGCATGATTATCATACAAAAACTTTTAATAATTGCTCAAGTTTCTGATATTTATAAGATATTCCATTTATTAATGGAATTTTTTATCAGAAAGAAATTTTCCACATTTGTAAACAAGAGCTTAAGAATTTTCTCATGTGGTGATTTTAATGAAGGCTTCAAAAAAGAAATACACACAATATATGAATTTCTAACATTTAATAAATAACTTATACCAGTTAGTTTCTAAGGAGGAATTGACTTACATTATTAAAAAGTAGCAAGAAAGAGCAATTATTATTAATTAATCCCACTAAATTTAGTTTAGATATAACACCTATGGTCTAATCTAAGCAGAAAATAGTTCTGGGCCTCATTGAAACTCATGAATATTTCTCCTCTCTAGATTGCTTTCTCTGTTTACTTTGTGGAATAGAGAAGAGAAGTGCAAACCTAGAAGGCATTCTCATCTAGGAAGCCAGAACGAAGTTTAGGATTGTCTATTGGTTAGCCTAGTAATAATTTTTCCTAAAGTTGTGTATGTGTCGCTGTTGCACTGCTGTCTAACCACTTTCACTGTCAGATCATTCAAAACTAAATATGAAGTCTACTATTTGGAATTCTGTTAAAAACAATTAGGCAAGCATTTCCAAAATTCAAATTTAGCACAATTATTCTTAAGAAAGAACACCCATAGCTAAACTCCATAGTATTTAACACTAAGGTTTTCTTCAGATCGAAAAGAAAGTATAATTTTAAAAAGAAATAGAAAACAACTGAGAAAAGAATTTAATAGTAATTCCTATACTCTTTCTTTGGTTTTTAGCAGTTTGAATATGATAAAGTTAGTTATGGATTTAATCTATCCTTCCATATGATTGACCAGTTGATTGATTAATTGTCATTTGCTCTGTTAAGTGTTCTCTGAGCTGCTTACGACCATTGTCAGTAATTTGTGAATATTTTAAGTCATTGTTTTATTAAAATATTTCTTCAACACTCTTTTCTTTTCCTTTGAGATTAAAATTACACATAAATAAAAAAATTACACATAAATCATATGATTTAATGTTATTCTCCTGGTTTAGGATGGTCTACTCTTTTAATTCACTCAATTTTCCCTTTGTTTTTAAATGCAGTCAAATTCTATTTACCTGTCTCCATGCTCACTTATTCTTGGTCAACTGTGTAAATCTACCAAATAAGCCCATTGATATATATTTTTCCCTGTCCGTTGCTGAGTATTTTTATTTCTATCATTTCTATTTGATTTTTTATTATAGTTTTTATACCTCTCCTGAAATTACCCAATTGATTTTGTACATGCCCCCCTTTCCCATTTCCCACTTTAACATATAAATAATAGTTATTTCAAATTACCTGTCTGACAATTCCAACATCTATTTAAAACATGAGTCTGGTTCTGATGATTTCTTTGTCACTTAGGAATGTGTCCTTTTGTTTGTTCTTTAATACGTATGAATGCTTTATAGGAAGCCAAGCATTTTGTACAGGGCAATAGAGATTGCAATAAATATATTTTATGCCTTGAAACAGGTATGCCTTTTCTTTACTTGAATTTAAGATACGGGCTGAGTTAATTTAACTAGGAGTTGGATTGGGTTTGTAGTTTGCTATTGTTATGGTTATTCTCAGGTTTAAGGTCCTATAGTAATTTCCTATGTTAATGATAGGGGCTGATTTACCAGAAGGTTGTTTTCTTTTCCATTGTATATTCTACCCTCAGCTTTAGGTCGTTCTGTCGTGCTAGACTCTGAGAGGGTTTGGCTAAGCACTGCACATTACTTGGAAACTTCTTTGATGGTATCAGTGGCATTCTCTGTTATTCTAATTCAGCCTTAGTCTTGAGCATGAACCATGTTCTTGGAACTCAGGATTATGGCCTTCTTATACTTTTCCTCTGGCTGATGTTCTGAGCTCTGGAATTTTCTTGCTCCTTCCACAGAGTAGAGAGTTAATGTTTTCTTTTTCTTTTTTTTACCCCCTATCTGTAATAAATTTCAGCATTGTCCTAAATCCAACAATGCTAATTGCCATTTTTCCACAAATTAAGAGTTTAGTTTTACAAGAATAATAGGGAAGGGGATTTGAGAGGAGTTTTGTGCCCCTGCTAATGTGGTTGCTTTTTCTCTCCCCATGGCCAGTTCCATAAAGGGGACTTTCTCAGAACACATCCAGGTGATAAGTGGCCAGAGGGGTTTGGGAAGAAAAAGTATGCAAAGAGGTACAAAATGCCCATATATTTGAGGACCCTAAAGGCTTTACCTTCTTTTGTCAGCGAACACGTGGCCTCCCCAATTCAGAAACCATTCTAGCTAAATTTAGTTGTGTCTTGCCCAGGAAAGTGTAAAGGGAAATACAATTTAAAAATAGGAAGCTTGAAAATAAGGCAAAAGACCCTCCCTCCCATTTCCCTAGAGTATTTACCTTAGAAAACCTGTAATTTTAAATTAAATCTGTGTCTTTTTGAAATGTGTGTTAATCTTTTTAAAAGGTCAATAAGCCTCTTGTCAGCTTTATGATACAGGATTGTTTTTCTCAAGGACCTGAGAACCACCTTGTTGAAATGTAATTATCAAGGAAGATCATCAAGTCCCTTTCCCCTAATTTCTGTTGAAGGAGAGAAATCTAACTTCAGAGCATGCCCCTCTCAAGTTGCAAAACTACCGCCATCATAAAGATATGAAATGTTTATTCTTTCTTTCTGGTAAAGCTAATTAACTAACATAGGTCATCACTTCAACTAAAAAATGAATTTAGGATGGACTACATCTGACAAATGGTGCTGTCAAATCCCCTTGCTTGGGGATTAGTTATTATTTGTCTTGAGAACATATATATAATGAGTTGTATCTGCTTGATTTAACAAACAGTTGAGATTTTTTTTCTGTCTTTGCAACCTCTCGGCAGATTGCCCGTGATTAATATCTAATTCTAGCCTAATGCTTATTCAATAAGAAAATTGTTTTCCTTCTATTTTACTTGCGTGGAGAGGTTTTCTGACTTAAGAGATTTTGTCTTTAACTACATTTCCCAACAAATCCAGTCCTCATGTATAGTCATTTCTCGTAAGTGATTGTCTCTCATTGACTTTTTGACCAGTCAGTTGCCCTATGGCTTCAATATTTTGATAGGAGCAATAAAAGTCACAAACTTGCTGCTTGTCTAGCTTTTCCTGTAGTATTATGAGCACTGTTCATAATCCACACTCCCAATTCCCACCCAGTGAAAATGCAAGCACCTTATGGCTTTTTAAATTCAAATAATTGAAGAGGAAAGGAGAAATGGAAGTAAAACTATTTAACTATTTTTATTTTTTTTTTAATAGAGGCTTGGCCTCTCACAGAGGCTCATGGCTATAATCCCAGCATTTTGGGAGGCTGAGGTGGGAGGATCTCTTGAGCCCAGGGGTTCAAGACTAGCTTGGGCAATGTAGTGAGAACTTTTCTCTACAATAAAATAAATAAATAAAGTAAAATAAGATAGGGGCTCATTCAGTTTTGTCCTAGTAATGGAATTTTGTAATAAAGATTCAGATATAAAGCAAACAGAAATCTCAGCCACCTAGCCAGAATTCAGACTATACAGTCAGGCCTCACAGAAAAAAACACATCTCACATTAGCTGATTTCATATACTGTTAATGATCTAGAGTGGCTTTAGGAAGAAAGTCATCCTTTTTGGACCCCAGGATCAGTGGTTTATTGATCACCCATCATTGCTTGATTCTACTTCAAACTGTCTTTATTTTTACCTCTCCTATAGCTCATATTCTCTTGGGTAAATATTTTTGTTTGTGCTTTTTCTTCAAAAATTGGGTCACTCCTGCTCTTTATGTCATATCACCAATTCAGACTTCAGAGTTCAGAGAATATAACAGGCACAGCTAATTATCTCAACTTGTTTAGACAATTTATTTTTCTCCAGACAACATTAAAAGCTGCTCTGCTATAGAATAACTGTTCTGAGTAAAGCATTGAAGCTAAGAAAAATTTTACTGAGTCATGTAGAAACCCTTACTCAGCAAGTGAAAATGTGACACTATATCTTAGAACTGGACTGAGTACAGCAACTACAGCTAATATCTTTTAATATATGCATTAAAAAGTATGTTTAAAAATGAGCTTTAATCACACCCAACTGCTATTTCTCAATCAAGAATTCATCCCTCCTTGGCCTTCTCTGTGCATACACTCAGTTTGCTAGACATTATTAGAAAAACCGACATTACTTCAAATGTTGACATACATGTCTTTAATGCCCATTACATCCTCATGCAGCCATTCTTCTGTTTTCCTCTCTCTCTCTCTCTCTCTCTCTCACACACACACACACACACAGACTACTTAAATTGTTACCATCATGTAAATCCTAAGCATACTGAGATACCTTCATTTTGAAAAGATTCCACCTCCTTATAGCAATAGACACGATTGGATGGAAAATGACTTAACACTTTGATATGAATCCTACAAATTTAGGGTCTGAATTCATCTTTTCCACATCTCTTCTTGTGGAAGAATAGATAGAACAAAATAGATAATTTTCCTAGTTCTTACAGCTACTCATTTCATTTATACTTCAGACTATCTTTCATTTTCTGGATCTGTGATTGATTATTATTCGGTTTCATTTATTTTAAAGCTTATGTATTCACTAGCTTCTTTCATTTATATGAACTTAATTTTCTCTCACTAACACAGAAAAATTTACTTGATTACCTGACCATGTGCAGTACCACATTGCCTCTTTCTTACACTCATAGAAAACTTTCTGAATGATTTAACTTTCAATTTTTGATATTCATAATTTCTTCTTTCCTCAATCCTCTGTAAATATGATACTTTCCAAGAATATTCTTATGACCAACATTACTATTTCCTTTCTTTTGATTAAATCCAGTAAACATACATCTGCTGTTAGGTTATTTAAACTCCAGTGAACTATTGGACATTTCTTGTTTGTTTGTTTTTGAACTTGGTTTGCCTCTCAATTTTTTTTTTCATATACAAATTGCTTTTTACTTTTTTCAAAGACTGTTGAGGTACAGGTGGTGTTTGGTTACATGAGTAAGTTCTTTAGTGGTGATTTGTGAGATACTGGTGCACCCTTCACCGGAGCAGTACATAATGTACCTTATTTGTAGTCTTTTGTTATTGCCCTCCTCCCATTTTTCCCCCAAGTCCTCAAAGTCCATTGTATCATTCAGCCTTTGTATCTTCATAGCCTAGCTCCCATCTATTAGTGAGAAAATGCAATGTTTAGTTTTGCAATCCTGAGTTTACTTAGAATCTCATTCAGGTTGCTGTGAATGTTGTTAAGTCATTCCTTTTTATGGTTTCTTACTGATTTGTTTGATCATTGTGGATTCTGGATATGAGGTTTTTGTCAGTTGTATAGATTGTGAAAATTTTCTCCTACTATGTGGGTTGTCTGTTTACTCTGCTGACTGTTCCTTTTGCCCTGCAAAAGCTCTTTAATTTAATTAAATCCTAGCTATTTATCACGGTTTTTATTGCATTTGCTTTTGGGTCTTTAGTCATGAAATTCTTGCCGGAGTCAATGTCTAGAAGAGTTTTTTAAATGTTGTCTTCTACATTTTTTATAGTTTCATCTCTTAGATTTAAATACTTAATCCATCTTAAGTTTATTTTTGTATAAGGTGAGAAAAGAGTATCTAGTTTTATTCTCCCACATGTGGCTAGCCAGTTATCTCAACACCACTTGTTGAAAAGGGAGTCCTTTCTGTACTTAGTTTTTTTGTTTGTTTTGTCATAGTTCAGTTAGCTGTAAGTATTTAGGTTTATTTCTGGGTTCTCTATTATGTTCCATTGGTCTATGTGCCCTTTTTGATACCAGTACCATGCTGTTTCAGTGACTGTGACCTTATAGTATAATTTGAAAGCAGGTAGTCTGATGCCTCCGGATTTCTTCTTTGTGCTTAGTCTTGCTTTGGCTATGCAGGCTCTCTTTTGGTTCCATATAAATTTTAGAATTGTTTTTTCTAATTCTATGAAGAATGGTGTTGATATTTTGATGGCGATTGCATTCAATTTATAGATTGCTTTTGGCAGCATGGTCATTTTCACAATATTGATTCTACCCATACATGAGTATGAGATGTGTTTTCATTTGTTGGTGTCGTCTATGATCTCTTTCAGCAGTGTTTGGTAGTTTTCTTTGTAGAAGTCTTTTGCCTCCTTGGTTAGGTATAATCCTAAGTTTTTATTTTCTTTCAATTATTGTAAAAAGGACTGAGTTCTTAATTTGATTTTTTAGTTGGTCATGCTTGGTGTATAGAAGAGCTAAAGATTTGTGTACATTGCTCTTGTATCTAGAAACTTTACTGACTTCTTTAACCAGTTCTGGAAGCTTTCTGGTGGAGTCTTTAGGGTTTTCTAGGTAAACAATTATATTGTCAGCAAACAGTGACAGTTTATCTTTCTGTTTACCACTTTGGATGTCCTTTATTTCTTTCTCTTGTCTGGTTGCTCTAGGTAGGACTTTCAGTACTATGTTGAAGAGTGGTGAGAGTTGACATCCTTTTCTTGTTCCAGTTCTCAGAGGGAATGCTCTCACCTTTTGCCCATTCAGTATGACGTTGGCTCTAAGTGTGTCATAGATGTCTTTTATTACATTGAGGTATTTCCCTTGGATGCCAATATTGCTGAGAGTTTTAATTATAAAGGATGCTGGATTTTGTTGAATGCTTTTTCCGCATCTATTGAGATGATCATGTGATTTTTGGTTTCAATTCTGTTTAAGTGGTGTATCACATTTATGGACTTGCATATGTTAAACCATCCATACATCCTTAGTATGAAATCCACTTGATCATGGTGGAGTATCTTTTTGATATATTGGTGGATTTGGTTAGCTAGTATTTTGTTAAGGATTTTCTCATCTATGTTGATCAGAGATATCAGTGTGTAGTTTTCTTTTTTCATTATATCCTTTCCTGGTTTTGGTATTAGGGTGACACTGGCTTCATGGAATGAATTAGGGATGGTTACCTCTTTCTTTCTCTTGTGGAATAATGTCAAAAGGATTGGTACCAATTCTTTTTTAAATGTCTAGTAGAATTTTGCTGTAAATTCATCTGGTCCTGGATTTTTTTTTGTTGTTGGTAATTTTTAAGTTACCATTTCAATCTTGCTGCTTGTGATTGGTCTGTTCAGGATATCTACCTCTTCCTGATTTAAGCTAGGAAGGTTGTATTTTTCCAGGAATTTATCCATGTCTTCTAGGTTTTCTAGTTTATGTGTGTAAAGGTGTTCATCATAGCCTTGAATGATCTTTTGTATTTCAGTGGTGTCAGTTGTAATATCTGCTGTTTCGTGTCTTAATGAGGTTATTTGAATTTTCTCTCTTCTTTTCTTGGTTAATCTTGCTAATGGTCTATCAATTGTATTTATCTCTTCAGAGAACCAGCTTTGTGTTTCATTTATCTTTTGTGTTGTTTGTTTGTTTGTTTTAATTTCATTTAGTACTGCTCTGATCTTGGTTATTTACTTTCTTCTTTTGTGCTTATGTTTGGTTTGCTCTTGTTTCTCTTGTTCCCTGAGGTGTGACCTTAGAGTGTCAGTTTGTGCTCTTTCAGTCTTTCTGATGTAGGTGTTTAGGGCTATAATCTTTCTTTTTAGCATCATTTTTGCTGTATCTCAGAGGTTTTGACATGTTGTGTCATTATTGTGGTTCAGTTTGAAGAATTTTTTAATTTCCATCTTGATTTTGTTTTTGACCCAATGCTCATTCAGGAGCAGGTTATTTAATTTGCATAAATACATGCAATATCATGTATTTGCATGGTTTTGAAGATTCTTTTTGGAGTTAATTTCCAGTTTTATTCCACTGTGGTCTGAGAGAGTGCTTGATATAATTTCAGTTTTCTTAAATCCATTGTGGCTCATTTTATGGTCTATCATATAGTCTATGTGCTGTTGAATAGAATGTGAAATCTGAGGTTGTTGGATGAAGTGTTCTATATATATCTGGTAAGTCCATTTGTTCTAAGGTATAGTTTAAATCCATTATTTCTTTGTTGACTTTCTGTCTTGATGACTCGTCTAGTGCTGTCAGTGGAGTATTGAAGTCCCCCACTATTATTGTGTTGCTGTCTATTTTACTTCTTAAGTCTAATAGTAATTGTTTTATAAATTTGAGAGCTCTGGTGTTAGGTGTATATATGTTGAAGATTGTGATATTTTCCTGTTGGACAAGACCTTCTACCATTATATAATGTCTCTTTTTACATTTTTTAACTGCTGTTGCTTTAAAGTTTGTTTTGTCTGATATAAAAATAGCTACCCCTGCTCATTTTTGGTGTCCATTTGCATGAAATACCTTTCTTTAGCCCTTTAATTTAAGTGTATGTGAGTCCTTATGTGTTAGGTGAGTCTCCTGAATGCAGCAGATGGTTGGTGAGGTCTTATCCATTATGCCGTTCTGTATCTTTTAAGTGGAGCATTTAGGCCATTTATATTCAATGTCAGCATTGGGATGTGAGGTAGTACTGAATTCATCTTGCTAGTTGTTGCCTGTGCACCATTTTTGTTTGTCTGTTTGTCTGTTTTTGGTTTTGCTTTTTATATTGTATTCTTGTTTTATAGGTCCTGTGAGATTTATGCTTTAAAGGTTTTCTGTTTTCATGTGTTTCCAGGATTTGTTTCAAGATTTAGAGTTCCTTTTAGCAGTTCTTGTAGTGGTGGATTAGTCGCGGCAACTTCGTAGTGGCAAATTCTCTCAGCATTTGTTTAACTAAAAAAGACTATATTTTTCCTTCATATACAATACTTAATTTCACTGTGTACAAAATTCTTGGCAGATAATTTTTTCATTTGAGGAGGCTGAAGGTAGGTCCCGATCCCTTCTAGCTTGATGGGTTTTTACTGAGAAATATGCTGTTATTCTGATAGGTTTTCCTATATAGGCTCCCTGGTACTTTTTTCTCACAGCTTTTAAGATTCTTTTCTTCATCTTAACTTTAGGTAACCTGACGACAATGTGCCTAGGTGACAAGCTTTTTGCAATAAATTTCCAAGGTGTTCTTTGTGCTTCTTGTATTTGGATGTCTAGGTCTCTAGCAAGGCTGGGGAAGTTTTCCTCAATTATTCCCCCAAATCTGTCTCAAACTTTTAGATTTCTTTGCTTCCTCAGGAGCACCAATTATTCTTAGATTTGTTGTTTAACATAATCCCAGACTTCTTGGAAGCTTTATTTGTATTTTTGTATTCTTTTTCCTTTGTCTTTATTGGATTGGGTTAATTTGAAGACCTTGTCTTCTAACTCTGAATTTCTTTATTCTACTTGTTTGATTTGATTACTGAGACTTTCCAGAGCATATTGCACTTCTATAAGTGTGTCCAATGTTTCCTGAAGTTTTGATTGTTTTTTCTTTATGCTATCTATTTCCTTGAATCTTTCTCTCTTCACTTCTTGTATTTTTTTTTTTTTTTTTAGATTTTCTTGCATTGGGCTTCACCTTTCTCTGGTGTCTCCCTGATTAGCTTAATAAATAATCCCCTGAATTCTTTTTCAGGTAAATCAGGAATTTCTTCTTGGTTTGGATCCATTGCTGGTGAGCTAGTGTGATTTTTGGTGGGGGTGTTAAAGAGCCTCATTTTGTCATATTACCAGATTTGGTTTTTTTGGTTTCTTCTCATTTGGGTTGGCTCTGTCAGAGTGAAGGTCTAGGGCTGAAGGCTGCTGTTCAGATTCTTTTGTTCCATGGGGCATTCTCTTAATGTAGTGCTTTCCCCCTTTTCCTATGGATGTGGCTTCCTGAGATCCTAACTGCAGTGAGTGTTATCTCTCTTCTTGGTCTAGTCACCCAGCAAGTCTACCAGGTACCAGGGGTTGTCTGCACAGAGCCATGTGATATAAACTATCTATGGGTCTCTCAACTCTCAGGATGCCAGCACCTGTTCTGGTGGAGGTGGCAGAAGGGTGAAATGGACCTTGTGAGGGTTCTTAGCTTTGGTGGCTTAATGTTCTATTTTTGTGCCAGTTGGCTTCCTGCTAGGAGGTGGTGCTTTCCAGAGAACATCAACTGTGGTAGTATGGAGAGGAACCAGTGGTGGTCAGGGCCCTAAACTCCCAAGAGTATATGCTGTTTGTATTCAGTTACCAGGGTGGGTAGGGAAGGACCATCAGGTGGGGTCAGGGCTAGGCATGTCTGAACTCAGACTTTCCTTGGGCGGGTCTTGCTGCTCTGCATATTTTGGATGTCTCTTGGGTCCAGCAGGAGCAGTCTGCTTTAATCAGAGGGTCTGTGGGTCCTTTCCGGATACCTATTTTGTTCCTGCCGTCATTCCAGAATGACTAATGTTCCTTTAGTCATTATGGGAGGCTGTTTTCCACCATCACACTTCCAATGCCTCTTCTTGTACGTCTTTGCAGGACCCTTAAAGAGCTGGTGTGGGCAGTCGATGTCAGTCACAGCTGCCTCAGCAGCAGCTACTGCTGCCTGATTCCCCTGGCCGCCTGTGCTTCCACCTCTCAATTTTTGAATACTAACTCCTAGTCTCTACCGAGACTTCTCTTAATTAGCCCTTGAATGTGATCTTTCATTAATTTAAACAGGTTCATCTCATTCATAACTTTATCTTGGTTAACACACTACATTTTGATCAACTTTCAAAGTAATATTTCTTACTCAATTTTTTTGCAAGAATTTATGACCCATGCAACTTCCTATTAGAGACTTCTTTGTGGATACCCTACAGGCTGTTGTTAATGACTATATTCATGCCCAAACATTGTATATGTACCCTAAATCTCTTTCCAAAATTACAGAATGCTACTGTTACTTTATTTCTTTACAAGTCAATTACATAAGCATCATCCTAAACTACTTCTTCACATTCATTTCCCCTCCTCCAAGAAACCACCAACCCCATGATAATCTTCTCCTTCTCAGATAGTATAAATATATTACCAACCAGTTTTCTAATAGTCAATATTGTACCCCTTAATACTAAATTGTTACTAACAATTGCAATCCTTCATTTGTTATGATGTTATTCTTTTCATGATTTTGAATGCTGGAAATTATCCTTTAGATCATTAATTATGACATTCTCTCTATTATACTAAGAGAATAATTTTATTTCCTGGTTTGAAGTAGAGATCTTTTTCTCATGAAGGCTTTTGTTTTTTATAAGTATTTTTTCTTCTACCAACTCAAGGGAAATAAACTTAACACTTTAAAAGAAAAAAATTTACCCCTAACAATTCTTTCAAGGAATATATTTTTTTCCTTAAATGACTCAATTTCACATTTTGTTAAAATACAGATTTTGACATTTATAAAAGGTTATTAAATAGTAATAATGCAGCAGTTTACTATAATTAAGGGGAAATTCATTGACTTTGTGCTTATACTCATAATATTTGCCAATTGATAAAACAATTTCAGGAGAAATAATATATACAATGAGAGAATTAGTAAGCCTAAAAGAAAAAAAGAGTAATTGTCTCTGTCATTTTACTATTGCATCTCTAGTGTTTAGGTTAAAGCTATATTTTATCAAATTAATAAATGGTATTTGAGGGAAATTGAATTAAATTATTTGACTTTGTTGTTCTACTCTCTCAAAATTCCCAGATATCTGTCAATTCCAAGAAAAAAAATTAATAAAACTTTATGATGTAACATGATTTCTTCAAGACTTAATGAGTTAATATCCAATTGCCTTACATTATATTATTCATTCTGAACTTTTAAGGTGTACTTCTTTTAGCAATAGTTAAAATTTTAATTAATTTTTAGTTATCAATTTAATTTGAAATTCTGATCAGTAGTCAATTGCCATTATTGTACTACTAAAAAACTTAATCTTGCTTTTCAGTATGGTTTTCTAATTTTTGAATCAAAGGATCTCTTGAATCCTTGTGAGACACAATCACTTAGAATAAAGGAAGGAAAAGGAAAGAATGGTTATCTTTGTGAAAGAGTAATGATATTCTGAAAAAGTAAAAAATAGACCCTCTTGCAGACACACAGTGAAGTTCCCAACGATGTAAACATTCCTCATCAAAGTCACATTGCAACATAGTGTTCCTGATGTTTAGTCAAGAACAATAAATATCTTTGTGTTCTAATTAGCTTCTTTAACAATGGCAACTTAACACATATTAACCCTTCAGAATGTATATCAAATAATAATAAAATATTCATTCACCAGTTTACTCTTATTTTTGTCAGAATCGAATATTATACTCATATATATTCACACAATTTAGAATCGTGTCAAAATCATAAATTCTGTGGGAAGTCCTTTGTTCTTTATTAACAAATATCCATGGTTCCTCTACAATTAGTAAATAAACAAACCTACAATATCCATGTAGTAAATCATCAATTTTTATTCTTTTTTAAGTTATATATTATTGGTCTTCTCTGTACTTTTAATGAATTTTTTTAAAAAGTGGGCAATTATTTTACAAAGAACTTGTGAATCCATTGCAAAAACTCCCACATACTACACACTGATTTCTCCTATAATATCATTTTGCATTAGTATGATATGTTTATTACAATTAATAAGCTAATATGCATACAGGATTTCTAACAGAAGTTCATAGTTTATGCATAAATTAATTTTTATTGAATGTTCTTTTTCTGTTCCAGGTTTTTGTATCTTTTCTTTTCCTCTTTGCATTTCAGTTTGGGTGTTTCTATTTCTTCATGGTAAGTTCATTGATCTTATTTGGCAATTTAAAGTCTACCAATAATTACACTGAAGGCATTATTTAATATTGCTTCTGTTTAATTTTTAGTTTTTGTCATTATCTTTTTATTCTTTCAGACTCTTCAACTCTGAGACACTTTGATTACCCATCTCTTTTGCACATTTACTTTTTCTGTTAGAGTCCTTAACACTCTGTTAAGAATCCTTAACACGTTAACCATAGTTGTTTTAAATTCATTACCTGTGAATTTTAAAATCTGCATTATATCTAAGTATGATTATGACAGTTGCTTTCTCAAGACTGATTTTCTTTCCTTTTGGCATCCATTGTAAATTTTGTTGTAAGTTGTATATGTACTGGGGGTTCTGGTAGACAGGCCTTTAATATGAGGTCTTATACCTAGGTCTCTAAGAGTTGGGCTCAGTATACTAACTCAGTATACTATTATATTCACTGTAGGTCTAGGTACCAGAAGTTTCAAATTCCTTTAGTCTCCTCATTGTTTGTCACCTCTTTAATTTGGATTCCTCTAGGTTCTCTTCCTGAGAGTCTGTGCCTTACAGATTCAAAAGAAAATAAATTGTTCTACCAAAAAGTCACATGCACTCCAATGATTATTCCAGCACTATTCACAATAGCAAGGTCATGGAATCAACCTTGGTGCCCATTAACGGTGGACTGAATAAAGAAAATGTAGAACATATACACTATGGAATACTATGCAGCCATGTAAAAGAATAAAGTCATGTCCTTTTCCACATCATGGATGCAGCTGCAGGCTATTATCCTAAGTGAATTAAAGCAGGAACAGAAAATCAAATACTGCATGTTCTCACTTATAAATGGAAGCTAAACAGTGGGTACTATAGACATAAAGATGGCAACAGCAGACACTGGAACACAATAGTAGAGGGGAGATAGAGGGAGAGAGGTTAAAAAACTAACTATTGGACACTATGCTCAGTACCTGGGTGACAGAATCAATCGTACGCTAAATCTTAGCATCACACAGTATACCCATGTAACAAACGTGCACATGTATTCTCTTTAAATTCAGAATAAAAGTTAAAATTATAAAAATAAATAAATCTCAGTCTTTTATTTTGCCCACATCTTGGGGCTGTGAATTTCAGTCATTTATTCATTTTGGGTCCCTACCCCTTCTTGCTTTCTTCACTGCAGTATTTTTACTCTATTTTCATGTGTTGACCTTCTTGACTATGTTTACTTTTTTTTAAATTCTTGGTTATACAAGAGGACTGGAGGATGCTGGAGTGCAGGTAACTTCCTTATCCCAGCTGAGATAGAGTTCAGATAAAATATTTTCTCTGAAAAGGAAGTGTTTTATTTTCATAACTGTATTTGGTTTTTGACAGCGATTATGCTCCCCTCTGTCATGTCAAATCCATGTAGAGGTCTTTCAGAGATGATTAACTTGGGTACCTGGTGGCAAAACCCACCAAGTGTTTGGGGGAACTCTTAATGCTGTAGTCTCCAGGAGTTTCTTATTCTTGTGTTAGTCACTCCAGCCTCTGGCAACAGTATTCCTATCACTTTCTGGCTTCAGCGAGGTTCTACTCCTGGTAGGTGGACATTGGCTGTGATTTCTGGATTTGCCTAGACTTCAGGGAGGCCTATTTCCTTGCTACTTCTTTTAAATGGATACAAGAAAAGCATTAAGTTTTTTTTTTCAGCTTTTTTTCTTGTTGTAATGATAGAAGTAACTATTTCCAACTACTTTATATGACTGAGCTTAAATCTAAAATTTTACCGTATAAGCTTTTCATTGCTTGTTTATTTTTATGCTATACAGGAGTTATAATTATCGTATTAGGGTAATGATCATTTGCATATTAGCCTCTATGGTATAGTTTACTTCTCTGTTTCTTTTTAATGGGAGGATCCAGAGGAGGAATTTTTTTTCTGCCTAGGAAACTTATCAATACCACCCTCTATTGGCTTTGTGGAGTTATTTAATCTTGCCTGTCAATTGATTCAATTGTATTGAATTTTTATTTAATAATTTTTATCAGATACTCTCCTGGAATTAGGGATAAACAATATTAATAAGTTACATTCTGTGTCTTCACGCTATCCTGCAAGTAATCAGAAACACAAATAATTAAACAATTATGTTATAAAGGGCATTAATGGCCTAAAAAGTGCTAGGAAAAAACTAAAGGTAGGTAAAAATGGAGTCATATTGAACTAGGTGATTTAGAGTAAGATGTTACTATATTCCATTTAAGAACATTTAGATAGTAAAATAATATCTTGGTTAACTATATGAAGTAGTTTAACTAAGTCCATTTTATTATAACTAGTTGCTGTATATAGTCTTTGTAACTATAATTATCCTCAGTGATGTATTTGATGTATTAAACACCATAAAAATTATCAAATATTTCAATTATAGCTATCAACAAATAGCCTTCTCAAATATCTTATTGAATAATACACATTATAAGATTTTGTTACATTCATGCTGTCACTTTCTTCATCTACCATATCATAAATAACTAATGGGGATTTAAAAAATGGGATCTGGGACTGTGGTGGTTTTAATAAGATTAGATGGTTCAGGTTCCAGTTATGAGCATCTTCTCATAAATTCTGATGGCAAAGGGCTGAGTCATGTACTACAAGATAATGGATATATAATAGAAAGACAACTGGGTGTACAGACAACAGTGGCAGAATCGGTAGACTGGTCACATGTTAGGGTTCTGGCAAGCGTCTAGTTTCCAGGAATCCTTGAAAACATACAATGTCACTCCAATTACAATGGTAACCCAGTTGTGGAAGATTATATCATTTTCTAAAACTGATTAAGTTTCTCAAAAGATAGACAAGAAATTGTTAAATATCCAGATGGATGAAACTGAGTAGAATTTTTTCAACTGTATTATGTTAAATTTATTTTAAAAACACATTATAAAATATAGTATAGAAATAATTGATTTAGTAATATAAAAATGGTTTAGAATCTTATATGTTAGAGCTGTAACAACAAAAGATTTTCATTAAAGATATTTCAATAACAAAAAATTATATATATATAGTACATAAATAGAAAAACTGGGCATCACTGAGCACAACTGATGTTTAATAAAACTTCATTGCTTAAGAATAGCAGTCTTTACTATCACTATCAAAAATAGCAACCACACATTTTTTATATACTTATCACATTTATGATCCATTGTTATGACAGATAAATAAAGCATGTGACCCCATATTTAGAACAGTCATTTCTCAAAAACAATACAATAGCAGGGTTTTTTTTCCTTAAAACAATTAACTAGAAAACATTTATGAACAATTATTTGTAGCAATGAAAAATGTCATAAATATGTGCAAAACTGTTATAAACAGTGGAAAACTGTTGTAAACGTTAGTTGCATATATAACTAAAATTGCATTTATTTTCCAAGTCTGATCCACAGACTCTGACCTAGCAATGAATGAAGGAGTTTGCAGACAGGTTTTTTTTTCCCTGTGAGAGTGCAGCTAGGGGATCCCATGACTTACAGGCCTCCAAGAGGGAGTCCGGCCATGCAGCCCCCATATACCAGAGACACTCATATTTCTTTTAGAACAGATTTAATGACAAATGTCTCTGGCAAACACCATTTTTGGCTAATTAACCTTGCCAACCCCCTGAGTAGAGAGCAGTCATGTACATGGATGATCAAAGGTTTGTTTCCCAGAGAAATAGGTAAACAAAACTTATCTAGATAAACTCCTCTACATTCCCTTGTCATCTGCTCTTTGCTATTAGCTCAAGGTAAGAGGATTAGACTGCCTTCAGCCATAACCCTTTATTGAAGCTTTTGCAAAACCTCCTGGCCTTCCAAGAAGATTTTCATCTTTGCTATAATTTTTCCCACCACCCTGACTGATCTCCTACATTTATTAATTAATAAGATGTTATCACCAATTTTGTTTTGTTTAGTATAGAAGGATGGGTATTGGGTATGTTATCAAATCAGAGAATGAGAAAACTTGTTTGTAGTTTGATTCAATAATTTTGTGTTGACATAAATATCAGAGTAATGATTATAAATGCCTATTTATGGCAAGGTCTAACTAGATACCTTCTGAACATTTATCATATATGCAAAATATTTGATACATTTAAAGAGTTAAATAAAGATGAAATCAACTAATTCCCATTTTCAAGGAATGAGTTGATTTGTTTACAAATGTATTAAGATAATCCAGCCTTGCTGATGTTTACTGATTTATTCTTCTCTTTTGTACCCTACAAAAAGTGATAGGCCCAAAGAAAGTGACAGAATAAGGAAAAAAGGAAACATTATTATTTTACAGAAATAATTGGCTGGGCACAGTGGCTCACACCTGTAATCCCACCACTTTGGGAGAACAAGGCAGGTGGATCACCTGAAGTCGGGAGTTCGAGACCAGCCTGACTAACATGGAGAAACCTGGTCTCTACTAAAAATACAAAATTAGCTGGGCATGTTGGTGCATGCCTGTAATCCCAGCTACTTGAGAGGCTGAGACAAGGAGAGAAGAGAATCACTTGAACCCAGGAGGTGGAGGTTGCAGTAAGCCAAGACCATGACATTGCACTCCAGCCTCTGCAACAAGAGTGAAACACTGTCTCAAAAACAAATAAACAAACAAACAAAAACCAAATATTTATACTGAAGGCTATCTACCCTATGCTGAATGAAAACAGACAAGAAATAATCTAAGTGTAATAAAAGAATCATGCCTGCTGAGGCTTCAGTAGTTAAGATCAGATGGTGGTGATTCATTGACACCATGCTATAAAAAGAGATGATAAGAAATCACTATCCACAGTGGGTATAGATTTGATCTTTTATTTTATCTTATATAAGTAAAAAGAGCAAAAAATGTCTATTGCAGGCAATTCATTTCAATTCTCTTTTTAATTATAAAAGCAATATATTCCAGAATGATATACTGCATAAAGAAAAAGAAAAATCACATTAAATTCATTTATCAGGTAGAAGACAATGTTAAAGTCTTGGAATATTTCTTGTAAATATTTTAGATATTTTTAGTTACTTGAGTTTATCCATATACTAGCTATCTACCTATTTATCATCTATCATCTGTCTATTCATCCATTCTACTATTTTTATTCTAACTGCTTATCATAACAAAGCCTTTTTACATAAATTAAAAATTATTAATAATTGCATTGATTGCATGCTATTCAGCACATGAATGTTTTCACAAAAGTACAAAATGTGATAGTTTAATATTTGGACTTTATATTAAAAGTAACAGTGAATCTTTAGGAGATATTTCTATATGCAATACTTTTTTGTGCCTATTTTGTGCAGGTAACTCATTTTATTTCTCACCAATATATTATGCATAAAACATTAACATCATCTTAATTTCACATCTGTAAAACCTGTAATACAGAAAGGCCAAATGATTAACTTTCTGGAAAGCTGTGATGGAGAGAAAATGGTCCCCCAAAGAAATTCATACCCTAAATTGATGGAATCCAAAATGAATATTCCATATGTGAATAATAAGGAGATGGATCTTGACATGGAGTTATCTAGTTATTCCCAATCTAACTGCAGAAACCCTTTCTCCTGCTGTAAGTAGAGGAGGGAAGATCAGACAGTTTCAAATCATGAGAAGCATTCAATCTACCACTACTGGCTTTGAAGATGGAGGAAAGAGGGGCAGGAGCCAAGAAACATAAGTGGCCTCTAGAAGCTGAGAATAACCCCATCCTATCTTCTTTACGTTCTGAGCATACTTCATTTATTTATTTTTGGAAACAGGGTCTCACTCTGTCCCCCAGGCTGGAGTGCAGTGGCATGATCTCTCCTCAGTTCATCTCTCAGGCTCAAGCAATCCTCCTGCCTCAGTCCTGCTGAGTATTTTGAACTACAGATGTGTGCCACCACATCTGACTAATTTTTCTATATTTTGTAGAGACGGGGTTTCACCATGTTGTACAGGCTGGTCTTGAACTCCTGCCCTTGCATCCCAAAGTGCTGGAATTACAGGTGTGAACCACCATACCTGGCTCCAAGAATACTTTTTAATATTTCACAGTGTGATTTCTGCTCCGTAATATGGAGATTATATTCATTATCCATATTTTTATTTCTCTTCACTTTTTCTTTTTTTGCTACCTATCTGAATGTCTGTGGTAATGTATTTTCATTTCACTGGCATGTATTCATTGAATATTTGCTTCTAAGCAAAATATTCAAAATATTTTTAGCTCCCCTTCACTTTGAATCATACTTTTCAGAGAAACAAAGACATGGTAGTCAATAACATTTCTTGTTTCAAATATTTAATTTGAATAGTCAACAATTTTATTCAGTGACAACATTAATTAAGCTAAAATAACATACAGAAATGTGTTTTCCAATAAGATGTATGGAAACTAGCAGCTTTACTCACTATTACACTTTACAATTAATCTTAAGAGAACACATAGTTGCAAGAGGCAAGCTAGCTGATGATTTTCAGCCTTGCTACTTCAGGATGCATGCTATGCAGGATTTGTCACATGTGGTATCTGATGTTCAACAGCACAAGTATTTACATGGAGGGGAACTATTTAAGTTATGAAATATTTGTACTTTTTACTCTAACAGTTATATCATTTGCATATTTTCCAAGAAGCATGAATTACCCACAGATTCTAGGTTTTGTGAACTGGTTTTGGGGTGCCAGGGAGGCACAGCTCCCCGAAGAGAATGTTGTAGGTTCTTGGTCTCTTGCTCTCTCAAGAATGAGAAGAGGGTACCATGGCCCAGTGTTCTTGTAAAGTAAATACCCAAACCATAAACAGTTTTTGCAGAAAGTGATTTATTTAGGTAGAGAAAGAAAAAAAAGGAGCAGAGGAGAGGAAGCTTCCATGAGGGTGGAAGGGGACACCAGAGGTGAAATCCAGGAAAGAGAAAGACAGCTTCCACAAACTCTTTCGTGGAAGGGGATCCAAACATGGAATCCAACGGGGTGTGGAAGAAGGGGACTTTTAACCTGAGAGGAACTCTCTCCTTCTCCAAGCACCCCTGACCAATGAAAAGAGTTCCTTTAAACCTCTGCTGGATTGATTGACTTTTGACCTTTTCCCGCATCGCGAAAATTAAAACAGAAACCGTTAAATCCCCGGAATGGAGAGAGACGGTGGGGCGTGGCTTTGCGAAGTTCTTAAAACTATCTGCCTTTGTGGACACGGAAAGATAACACATTCCCTCAGTTTGATAATGGTTAATAAATTTAAAAATACCAAGAATCAAAATAATTTTTTCTAACAAGTACTATTACTATACTTTAGGTCTGCTTTTAGTAAGTTTATTAGGTGATTCAATCAGGTCACTGTCCTTTTATTCCCAATAGTATACCCCCTTTGTAAAGAAAGCGAATGGATTTTAAACCTGCCATTAACCTTTTTCTTTCCATAGACACAGAACATGTATCTTAAGATTTACTCAATTCCTTCTTATGGCTGCAGAGTATTTCATGGTATAAACATACCACATTTTATTTTTCCAGTCTATCGTTGATGGGCATTTAGGTTGATTCCATGTCTTTGATATTGTGAATAATGCTACAATGAACATAGGTGCATGTGTCTTTATAATAAAATGATTTATATTCCTTTAAAAAGTTTGCTAATTTGTCTTCCTTAAAATCAATTGCATTTGGTATGTATAAACATCCATACACTGAAAACTGCTGGCAAAGAAACTTTGTCAACACCATTGAATCTAAATATTAATTTGGTATTTAACCATGTTTTCACAATTGCTGTTCTTACCCTCCGCTTCATCTTGTCAAAAGTTTAATGAGTTCTTTCTCCTTCATGCCCCTGAATTTTGGCTTGCTCCTCAGTCTGAGAAAACTCTAAAATTCAGAACAACTCTGAATTTCTCTTTCTCTCTCTCTCTCAAACACACACACACACACACACACACACACACACACACACATCCTTCAGCTTATACCAAGAATTGGCTGACCACAGAGAATCACATTTCCTATCAAACGCTATCCATCATACTGTTTGCTCACCCCTTCTTGCTTGCACATCTTCTCATTCTTCTAGGTTTACGTATTCCTGCATATAAAGGAAAAGGCTTTCACTGTTTGATTTTGAGATGCTTTTAGATTTTTAAGATCAGAGCTGTTCCCCTATTGCAACAGACGTTTTGAGTAGTCTCTTTTTATCTATGTCCATATTTGTTTTTATTTGACAGTTTCTACCCCCAAAATTCAACTTGTTGCAGCTCCCAAATTATTAAGTTTTCACCATATACTTGTGAGTATACTGTTAAAATGTGTCATAATGTACATAAATATTGTCTTTCACTGTAGAATTTACAAACATTTATTTCTGGAGTCAGATCTAATTTCAAATATCAGCTAGCTACTTATCTGTCAAGACACTTAATCATGCTCACTAAAATTTTCTTTTTAAAATATCTCATACATTTGGTATAATGTTTAAATGAAATAATACATTAAGATTTATCAGATTAGCTCATGTGTAGAAAGATTCCATTTTGTTAATAGGTATATTTCTCCATACTAACCACTTTTGACTATATTATTCATGATGAATAAAAAATCTGTTTTATTTCAACATCTCTAAAATATCCAATAATATTTGATATCAAATGTATTAAAGTTTTATAATTTAATTGGTTATTTTATCTTCTATATTCAACTGAAAATGAATTGCACATTTTCAAAGCAAAGTGAGTGGCAATTAAATAAATAACAGAATTATTTTGCAATTTGTCGTTGTATTCGTACTTCTTATACTACAAAATAATGACATAAAAAGATTACTGATAAAACAACAGGCACCTTATATAGCAAAATACTAACTTTTTGGCCTAAGATGTTGGACTTACTCTTTTCTAATATTAGTACCAACAAGTTAACTTGATGTGATTTTGGGAGAAGCTGTATATATTTATTTGTATATTCTCTGATGAAGGAAAAAAGATCTAATGTAATTGAAATGAAACTGTAGTTAGATGAATTGGTTGATAATGGAGTAATGCCAGACACTCAACAGTTTTATGAACTCCATTCTTGAAATTTCAACATTATAGGTAAATTCTTGACTACATACTGGTTTAATGGTGAGCAATAACATTGTGATTCTTAAGCAAAAATCGCAGTGACTACATTATAAATACAGTAGATTTCAATGTTGTTTATTTTTTATGTTTTTGTTTTTTAAAAATAAATTTATTGTGTATTTGAAGTATACAGTATGATGCTATGAGGTATATATATATATAAATATATATATATAAATGGTTATTCTAGTGAAACAAATTAACACATCTATCATCTCACATAGACACCCATTTCCCAAGTTCTGTGACAAGAGTAGTTATAATCTACTTTATTTAGCAAAAATTCTGAATATAATACCTGAATTTATTAACTGTAGTCTTCTTGTTAAACATTAGGTCTTTAAATTTGTTCACCCTATGTATCTCCTACTTAGTATCCTTTGACCCATGTGATTTTTCTTAAACCATGGCTGTGACTGAATGTCTGCAAAGTCATTTTAGTGGGTTTTGATCAGCATGAGAAACAGGGAGAGTGTGTGTGCACGAGAGAGTGCTATAGAAATGAAACAGAACAAAAAATAGAAAAGAGAAGTATTTTATGTGTAATTTGTATTTCTTTAAGTACCTGCATTGATTTCTTCTAGCATATTCCTGTAACAAATAAAAAACATAAGAGAATAAATGTTCAGCTTTGCGTCCTGATGAAAAAGACATTTGAACCTTAAATTCTACATTTCTACTTAAGAAGTCTAAACAGATAAAATGAAATGTCCTAAGTGGAAAATTAAAGGTCTATCTTGAATTTTAAAAAGGAAAAGCTACACAACAATAAAAGTCATGTTTCCATAAAAAGATGTTGTAAGGTTGACAGTAATTATTGGAAGAAAGTGACTATTTAAAAGAACCAGCTCTTGGTCACACTTTTGCCATATCTCTCAAGCTATTCTATTATTTAAAAAATGTGGCAAAACATTAGCTTCAGCTTCATAACCTGCTTCATAGCATTAAATACAGATTTCTGGTAAGCTCTGATATATTATTTGACATCATTTACTAAAGCGTAACTTTTTCTTACAGGTTTTTCTCCAGCAGAACCTCTTTCAGATAGATGTCTACCTGTTTGTATCCCACTGCCCATCCAGTGTTAGAAAAAAAAGTTCTCATTGCTTATGTGTGACTATACTGGTATTAAAACCAGATTATTCTTTGCAAAGATGAATTGATGTGTTCTGAAGACCACTGTAATCCTCTGCCTCCAAAAGATTACTACTTTTCTTCCAAAATGTCACATTGATATCAAATTTGTGATAAATGTAGAAGAGGGGCAGATCTAGATGAAAAGATACTTTGTTCTTCCTAACATCAAATTTTGTCTTCTAGTTAATTTATATTAAATAAGTAAAGAGTGTAAATAATATATTTTTGTAAATGAGTTGTATATTTTAAAGTTTTTCCTAATATGCAAAATAACTATTTTGTTGTAGATGTGTGGTGTTGCTTTCAAGGCCTCTGTTCTGTCCTATTGGTCTATATCTCTGTTTTGCTACAAGTACCATGCTGTTTTGATTACTGTAGATTTGTAGTATAGTTTGAAGTCAGGTAGCGTGATGCCTCCAGCTTTGTTTTTATTTTTTTGGTTAGGATTGCCTTGGTTATGCAAGTTCTTTTTTGGTTCCATATGAAGTTTAAGGTGTTTTTTTTTCCATTCTGTGAAGAAAGTCAGTGGTATCTTGATGGGGATAGCAATGAATCTATAAATTACTTTGGGCAGAATGGCCATTTTTATGATATTGATTCTTCCTATTCATGAGCATGGAATGTTTTTCAATCTTTTGTGTCCTCTCTTATTTCTGTGATTTGTAGTTGTCCTTGAAGAGGTCCTTCACATCTCTTGTTAGTTGTATTTCTAGATAATTTATTCTCTTTGAAGCAATTGTGAATAGGAATGCACTCATGATTTGGCTCTCTGTTATCACTTGAGCTCTGATAAAGAGTAGCTGCTCTATTTTAAACTTTCCTCCTTTAGTGTTTAAAAAAAATATTTTACACAATAATGAAGCATTAAAACTATTTTTAGGCTGGGCATGTTGGTTCACGTTTGTCATCCCAGCACTTTGGGAATCCAAGGTGGGCAGATCCCCTGAGGTCAGGAGGTTGAGACCAGCCTGGCCAAACTGGTGAAACTCTGTCTCTACTAGGCATACAAAAAAAAAAAAAAAAGCTGGGCATGGTGGCAGGTACCTGTAATACCATCTACTCAGGAGACTGGGACAGAAGGATTGCTTGAACCCAGAAGACAGAGGTTGCCATGAGCTGAGATCACACCACTGCACTTCTTCCTGGGCAACAAAGTAAGACTCCATCTCAAAAAAATATGATTTTTATATGTTACTATTTCATTATTCAGTTTATACCTGTATAATAACAAGCATAATAAAATAATTGTTCATACATTTAAATATTATTTTTTATAAACTTCATTTTAGACCCTTTTTTATAATAGTCAATTCAATGGGAAATACCCTTTATATACATAACCATCATTTTCAAGTCTATTCATTATTATTATCATTTTATACAGCCCAATAACCATTTCATATTAAATATATAATTGACCTAAATATCTATTATAAGGTTCTCCCAAGACCTAAGGTTTTTTAATCTGTTCTTATGCACATATAAAATTTAAATTACAAAATACAGTGATAATAACCAAATATATATTAAGATTACTTAACTATTACTATATGTATACCTCATTATATTAAAACAAAACTTTTATGTACGTTATTACAGCCGTAATTATGAAACAAATCATAAATGTATATCTATGAGAGACTTGAAAAATAAAACTGAGAGATTTGTACCTTGATTTATATTCCAATTAATTATGAAATTGGTTTATCCTTAAGATTTGTTTTGTATAGAAACCTAAGAAAATTCTATTTCAATGCTAACTAATTCACTTCACAATTATATTAGCATAACTCATAATACAATTTCTATTAGGTGTGATAGTGGTATAATTTGATTGATCATAACAAAATCTATAAAATAATGTCAGTGATCAAATGTTTAAGGAAACTGAGCTAAATGCAACCTTTATAAGATACTCTTGCTATGAAGCTGATTAATCAGAAGAAAAAGTAGATTTAGTTAACAAACAGTTAATCACAATAACTTGGAGAATTAAAAAAAGTCTATAGTAGATGCATTCATGTTTTTGGATGGGGAAACATGCCAAATTGATCATGCACATTTCTGTAAAATTAAAATAACCAGTATATTTTGTGTTTTAAGAATTTCCTACCTACAGCTTTAGAACATTGTAATAATGATGCCACAGTAATGAGCTTATGATCTGCAAGAACTACTTTAATCTTTATTTGTTTCCAGTGGCCACAGAATAGAATGCTCTCTTTAGATTATAATTGCATATTGTAGGTCTCACTGGAGACAAATGATTGTGAACAGATTAATCCAAATATATCAATTAATCTCAGAGGATCTTTCTCAATATCGGTAAGAAAGTATAACATTTGGCAAGAAAAACAAATAAGCCAGAATTTCTTTAGTGTTTTAGTTTGCTTCCATCTGTATTAATGTACTTAACATCTTGCTTCCAACCACGCCTTTTTTCTATATTTGTTTCCTGGCATGAAGTCTGAATATCTGTTTGTTTTATCCATTTTTCTAAAGCTATGTTATATATACAGACCTTTTGCCATTTCTTCACTTTCTCCTGAAATAATCTTCCTTCTTGATGGTCAAAACCAGGCAATAAACCTTTTTCCTCAGTAAATTTCTCCTCTTTAAAGGCAAATTTAGGGTGACCTTGGAGTGTAGATGAGTGTAAATCTTGGTCCTATAAACTTGCAACCCATAGTTCGAGTTACAGAAAAGTGAGATTGATGCTGTCAACATTTAAAAAAAAATAGAGAGAGGCAAATCTCTAAGCAAAACATTTTATTTAGGAAAATAAAAACAATAGATTGCAATTCAGGGCACACACACAGACAAGGGTGGCCTTTGCTATGTCCAGAGGACAAAGAGTTTTCTTTGGTTGAGGAAGAGGAACTTACACAAATGGTTTTAAAACCTCTTGTTTTAAGTGGCAGCAATGACTAGGTAAAACTTGTAATCGTAAAGTGATAGCCTACTGTTTCACTGAGTTGGACTTGAGAGACAGTGTTTCAGGCAAGTGTTCATACATGGTCTACTAGCTGTCCTTTCACTGCTTAGCTGTGGTTTGGGAAAAACAACAACAACAACAACTTTGTGATACTTTCTGTTACCAGGCAAATCACACATGTAAGCCCTTTCTTCAGTACCTTCTCAGGTTCCATATTGCCAAGGTTTGACACAAGTGATTCCACTTTGAATCTGGCGAATTTTATGATAAAAACTTTCCAAAGATTGTTTTACATTGAGCAGCAAGATGAACAAATGGAAAAAATGACAAAAAATGAAGAAAAAATATTTAGGTGTTTTTGGGGAAAGGAAGAAGGAAAACATAAAACACTGAAAGGAAAGCAGCAGAAAGAGATGAAAAAGATAAATCTAGAAGATAGGCTTGTTTTTTGTTTGCTGAATACCAAGTACAGCCATTTGTCACATAGCAAGAGGGTATGTTTTGAGATGTGCTCTGTTGTTAAGAAATGTTGTCATTGTGTGAATAGTATAGAGTATATTTACACAAAGTTAGATGGTATAGCCTACTGCACACCTAGGCTAGATGTTATGGCCTATTGTTCCCAGGCTACAAACCTGTACAGCATTTTATTGTACTGAATATGGTAGGCAATTATAACACAGTGGTATTTGTCTATATAAACGTATTTAAATATAGAAAAGGTAAAGAGTTGTACTACTGTTATAATGACTGTGAGACATTATTTGGTGACAGAAATTTTTCAGGTCTATTATAAGCCTATGGGACCACCTTCATGTATGTAGTTCATCATTGACTGAAACATTATTTTGGCACAAGACAGTAACAGAAACTATTTCCTCTTACTGAATATAGTTACTGGATAGACAAAGTCAAATATTGTAACTGTCCTGTGGCAGATGAATCCTATGTCATAAAAGGACACAAAAAGAAAAGACCAAAACATAAGTATCATGAGGAGGTATAAATCTTTTTTTTTTTTTTTGGCAGAGTCTGGCTCTATAGCCCAGGCTGGAGTACAGTGGCAAGATCTTGGCTCACTGCAACCTTCGCCTCCCGGGTTCAATTGCTCCTCCTGCCTCAGCCTCCCATGTAGCTAGGACTAATGGTGCCTGCCATCATGCCCCGCTAATTTTTGTGCTTTTTAGTAGAGATGGAGTTTCACCATGTTGACCGGGCTGGTCTCAAACTCCTGATCTCAGGTGATCCACCTGCCTTAGGCTCCCAAAGTGTTGGGATTAAAGGCATGAACCATCGTGCCTGGCCAAGGTGTAAATCTGATATGTGTGCTATTGGCTCTAGAAGAGGGGTGAAAATAATTACCCCTTTGAGGCTTTTAGCAATTATTAGCTGTGAAGCCACATTTCTTTGCAAGAGGGCATATTACATTTTTTTCAGAGAGGCAGTACAAATGATTTTGGGTTTTCAGTTTCTTTAAGAATAGAGATTATTACTTCTTTTATAAAAGAAAAGAAAAATATTGCCCAAAACTTCTAAGCAGGAAATTGATCTGAAGAAAATTTAAACACTTTAACTAAGGAGGTAGTCACTATTCAAACTGGTTTCTGGGTGTGATTATTAATAAACTTCATATAGTCCCATACTAAAGCTGCACAAAAGATCTGGAGAGACAGCTATAGAGAGAAACGGTGCTAACAGAACTGAATTTGTATGATTCTAGTAGAAATCATTTGTGAGGGGAAAGCAATTATTATATTACAATATTTTCACAAAATGCATGCTGAACAACAGGATTCAAATCATCATCAGAAAGAGCCCAAAATAGTACTAACAGCAGAGCAGACTGAATATGTAGCAGCAGAGCAATAGACACAAAACTGCCATCGCCTTCAATTTTGGCCTTGAAGAAATTCAGTGTAGTTTTTGGATGAAGGCAGTATAGACTAATGAGAAGTGAGATGTCTAAGGAAAATAGCAGCAACAGTGAGTAGAAAATCTTAAAACCCCTATTGCTTTTTTTTTCACTTTTAACATCTCAAATGTCAGGGCACATAATTCCATCAGTGGTATCTTAATGCTGTTGTTGATGCAGTCAAGAAAAGTGTCTTTCCTGTTCATGTATGGATTTTTTTGTCCTATAGTGAAAGATATATTTGCAACTTTTGGTTATAAAATCAAAAGAATATTAAAGAAACACTTAGAGGGAAGAGTATGTATTTTAGTTGTTACCTGAAAATCTGCCTTCCAGTAAAATTAGTAAGTTTCAGCACCAAAATATGTAGAGAGGTGTCAGTGTCTTGGAAAATATCTCAAGAGAGGCAAGCAGAACACTATTATAAGAAATGCAGCATTACCAATGGTACATAGGGAATTATTCCATATGCATAAACATATACACACACAATGCATACATATACAAAGGTGTTAAAAGATACCATTCTAGCAGATTGACTACTTAAAGATGCTTGAAAAGCAACAGGTGCAAAAAGACTATTTAGACCTTCATGTTATTTCTTAAGGCCAGAAAATGAAATTTCCATGTGAAAGGCACTCTCACTTATACCAGAAGGAAAGGCAACATCCTTATTCTCAAGGAAGAAAATAAAAACAAGGAATTCTGTACAGACTTCGTTAAAATAACACTTTCCTTTTTTATTAGTCAGGGTTCTTTAGAGAGACAGCACTAAAAGGATAGGTGTATAAATGAAAGAGAATTTTTAAGAGAGTACTGACTTACATGATCACCAGGTGAAGTCCCACAGTAGGATGTCTGCAAGATAAAGAGCAAGGAAGTCAGTCCGAGTCCCAAAACCTCAAATGTAGGGAAGCTGACAGTGCAGTGTATGGCCAAAGGCCAGAAAGCCCCTGGCAACTCATTGGTATAGGTACAAGAGTCCAAAAGCTGAAGAACTTGGAGTTAGATGTTTGAGGGCAGGAAGCATCCAGCATGGGAGAAAGGTGGAGGCCAGAGACTCAGCCAGTCTCGTCCCTCCACCTTCCTCTCCCTGCTTTTATTCTAGGCACTCTGGCAGCTGATTAGATTGTGCCCACCTAGATTGAGAGTAGGTCTGCATCTCCTAAACCAGTGACAAAATGTTAATCTTCCTTGGCAACACCCTCACAGACACACACCGGAACAATTGTTTGCATCCTTCATTCCAATCAAGTTGACACTTAATACTAACCATCACATCTTCTATGTTCCTCACACAATTTAGTTGTTTCTTTACAATTTACCATTCTTGGTTCAATTCAGTATACCTGTATGAGTCACTGACCCTGACTTCTTTGGGGTCTTCACTTCTTTATGAAGGATCCTATGCAAGATTAAACTTGCATTAGATAAATTTCTATGGTTTCCTCTTGTTAATATACTTTATGTCCATTTAATTCTTGGACTTAGCTCAGACTCTGAGAGGAAGGCAGAAGAATTGTCTGTCCCTGCTGTAAGTCAAAAAGTGATCCAGGGCCGGGCGCGGTGGCTCACGCTTGTAATTCCAGCACTTTGGGAGGCCGAGGCCGGTGGATCATGAGGTCAAGAGATGGAGACCATCCTGGTCAATATGGTGAAACCCCGTCTCTACTAAAAATACAAAAAATTAGCTGGGCATGGTGGCCTGTGCCTGTAATCCCAGCTACTCAAGAGGCTGAGGCAGGAGAATTGCCTGAACCCAGGAGGCGGAGGTTGCGGTGAGCCGAGATCGCGCCATTGTACTCCAGCCTGGGTAACAAGAGCGAAACTCCGTCTCAAAAAAAAAAAAAAAAAAAAAGTGATCCAGAAGAATCACACTTTAAATGTGAAAAATAATTAAGAATATCATAATAAAGTATTATGTTTATCTTATTAATTTTATATGTGTATGGAATTAGTATTATTAAAAAAACTCTATAAGTTTTAGTTCTTTCCATGAGTATAAAACTTCCAAATTATAAGAAAACTTTAGTTGAGAGTATGCTTTCTTTTATACCAGTAAATGGAATAGATGTACATTATAACCTATGGTACCTTAGAATTAATAAAAAATAGTATTGGAAAGTACTAAATCAATAATGTGGAAGGCCCATATTAACTGTTGAAATAAGCATGGAGAGCTGAAGAAATAAAAAGTCACTCATTATTAGCTAAAGTGTAGCAGAGAAGACAACTTCTGTAGAAACTGCTTCAATGTGATTAAGCAAGAGAAGGGATTTTTATAGGGCTGTAGGGAGCAAAAGATACTCTGAAGATGTGAAGAAAGGTAGCAAAAATTCTGAGAACAACCACAAAAACAATAAAATTTTAAGCTCTCAGGCATTCAGTTTATAGCAATACAGAAGATCTTCTGACAACAGCAAAAATAAAAATAAAGAAGTGGGAGTGGGGGAAGTATACCTGTATTTCCCTTGATAAATATATATAGCTATTTCTTAGGAAGTTTGCTTTTACTTGAGGCCAAGTGGAATTTTCTAGCCAAAGTGAGTGAAGCTTGGGGGAAAATATTACGTAAACAGAGAAATTTCAAACAATTCTGGAAAATACAATTTTTCAGAGTAGAGACTTGCTATGTCTGAAGATATGCTATGTATTTTTTACTTACTTTTTTATACTCAATGCCTAGAAGACCATTGGAAACACAGTAATATTTAAAAGAAATTTACAAATCAAATGAAATCTAAAGATAGTGCGCAAAACATATGTAAACTGTATCTCCTAATATGTGTGTGCCTTGAAGTTGAATCAAGGGTTTTTTTTTTTGTTATCCTAGACATCGTGGCATTAATTAAGATATAACTAATTATATGAATCATAATTTTAAAGAAGTAGGAAAAGGAGGAGGAAAAAGAGAAAGAAGAGGAAAAAAGAAGGGGACAGAAAATTCTTTGTAAAAAGAAAAACTGTTTTTAATCCTATGGCAAGATGACTATTTGTCACTCAAGTTATTATAAAGAAGACATTGTACAATATAGAGAAAAGTATCTCAATTATATAAACAATATGTACTAAAACAATTTAATGGAAGTATTGGTTTGAGACATTCCTCCATGTTTGTAAATGATATGCTAAGATGTAATTCAGCAAAATCATTTTCTTGGTGTTTGTGAATGATTCTGTCCTCTTACCTTGCATATACTTAGTCTGAATTAATGTAAACATTGATACTTTATTCTATATATTGCTCCAGTTATTTATTGAGGGATGTCAAAAGACTATCAAGTACTAGATGACAAAGTTCTGGTCCTCATGAAACTTATAGTATAGCATGTCCTCAGCTATTTTTCACTGAAAACTATTAGTTCGTATGCCATTAAGAGGTATTCTATAAAAAGTAAGACAAATGGAAAACAGAAACATTTTAATTAATATATTTTTGGAGGAAGAAATAACAGAATAAATGTTTATGAAATATACACCTAATTTAGGTATAATTTATAAAGACTATTAAATAATTTATACAAATTCAGCTTAAAAATTTTTCTAAATATCTCAGTTTCTGAAGTTGCAGTAAACAAATTGAGTTTCATCAAATACCTATTTATTGAGTCAGATGGTTTAAATAATTTTCTTAAATTTACACAGGACATAATATTTTTATGCCTTTGCTACAGTAACTCTTATGTGAACTGTATTATAAATTATACATATTACACGAGTGTACTCTGCCTTTGATAGCAAAATCCCAGTATTAAGAAAGTTGGTAACAAACTGATTCTGCAAAGTGACATGTGGATTCTATAAAAGTAAAGAAATGTTGACAATATTTTTCAATGATAATATTAAAATATATATTTGTATTTCAACTTTGTGGAATACACATAAAATTAAAAATTACATATACAAAAGAATTCTAAACCTATATTTTATGCTAAAATTTTTATTAAAATTTTCTATAAGCACATGTTCTGATGGTCAATGATATAAATAAAATATGTGCTCCAATACTACAGATTTTAAACAACATTGTCAGTTTATTAAATTTTGTTTATATGTTTCAATGATATTTTTATTATTCCACTAAAACATTGCTTGTCTTATATAGTCTGTTTTCAAGAATAGTTATGTTCATTTTTGAAAACTTCACAGGTAATCTGACACATTCACCTGTACTCAAGATATTCAAAAACCTTATTTTGACAGGATTTTCTGCTTTGTGTCTTGTATACCTAACATGATTAGTTTTGATGCCTCTCTTATCTTTACTGGCATTCTTTCTTTGGATTTTTGTGAAGGATGCATTCGCCTTCATTCCTTTTTAATTTTTGACTATGCCTTCCTGTGCATATTTGTTGTCATATTCCTGATGTGTCTTTGTGGTTTTCTTTTTATCTAAATATTCGATCCCATTCAGCTCTTAATCTTTTAAACCTACCCTATCAACACTGTCTCTTTTCATCTTCTCTTGGTGTTCCTTTTTGTTGTGGCTCTTGATCTTTTCATTTAGTTTCCCACCTTATCAAAAATGCTTCACTGTTCTGCTTTGTTTTATGATTAAGAATCTTAGAGGAAAAATAATTTTTAATAACTAGAAGAAAGTTTTCAAAGATGTAAAACTTTTTAATGAAATATACTAATTTATTAGTTTAATGTCAGATTCAATTTAATTATGAAGTGTCTTCCTGTGTTCATTGAAGTACTTCACATGAATAACAAATCTATTTCATCATATATAGCCTTCCATATGAAAAAAATAAAAATTCTCCAAAGGCACAAATTGGGTATAGGGAAATCTACTTAATAGTTTCCTATAATGTGAAAAGAAAAGGGAAGGGGTTATTCTCGTTGTTCAAACAAAACTTGTGTTTTATTTCTTTATAGTCTTTGACCTATGCATTTAATACTGTCAATAGTTTTTCTAACAAATATTTATAAAGTTGTAAAATAATTCCTGCAATGGAATGTAATAATAAACCAAAGTTTATTTGGGATATATAAACCCCAAACATTCCTAGGAGCAGAGAGAACTAAGCCAGAAAATATTAAAGTAAACATTACAAGATAGGAGATTTACAGGTTACTCTCTTAGGTATTAAGTGTTGTGAAACCAATGGATATGAACAACTAGAATGCAAAGCAGGTATATTTTTCTAAAAGTGAAATATATATGTGTATATATCTATATGTGTGTATATATATATGCATAGATTTACATCTATCAGACATAACATTTCCTAATGACTGCTAGATATTGTGGACATGTGGTAATATAAAAATGATTTTTACTTTATTCTTTTGTGTTGCCTTCAAATTTAAACTGTATTTACACTGTTACAGAAAACCTGCTATGAAGTAGTCTCTGTGATATAATCTGATAGACAAAAATGAATAAAGTGTAGTGCTTGTTGCTATGGTGTGGGAAATTTAGAGGGGGAAGACAAGCAGAGAATTATAATGCACACTGTGGGAATTGCTATATTAAACAGGGAGGCAGGAAATGTTAAGGGAATAATACAGGCCAGGGAGACAATGAATATATATTAATATGGCTACACCTTCATAAAATACTCAACAATTACACATCTATATAATTTATGGTATTCTACTGAATTTTTTTAAAGAAAAAAAATTTTGGGGGGAGATGGTTTGTTATGGAATGAATTATGTCTCCCTCCAAATTCATGTGGCAAATTCCTAACTTTTTGTACTTCAGAATGTGATTGTGTTTGGAGATACAGCATTTAATGAGGTAGTTAAGTCAAAATATGGTCCTAAGGGTGGGCCCTGTATGACTGGTGTCCTTATAAGAAGAGTGTATAGGACACAGAGAGAACAGACAAGCACACACACAGAGAAGATTCTCATGAACATATAGTTAGGAGGCCATTTGCAAACCAAGGTAAGAGTCTCCAGCAGAATCGAAATATGTGCACAGCTGGATTTCAGATTTCTGGCCTCCAGAGATGTGAGAAAATAAATGTCTGCTGTTTATGGCACTAAGTCAGTGGTATTTTGTTGTGGTAAGACTCAGCAAGCTAATGCATAGTCTTACACAATTGTCTTTATTTCAGCTTTTTTGGCTCGCTCTCTGAAAATCATGAGCAAACAATTGCTACAAAGAGAATAAAATACCCAGGAATACAACTGACAAAGGATGTAACAGATCTCTTCAAGGAGAACTACAAACCACTGTTCAAAGAAATAAGAAAGGCCACAAACAGATGAAAAAACATTCCATGCTCATGCTCAAGAAGAATCAATATTGTAAAATGGCCATACTGCCCAAGATAATTTTAGATTTAATGCTATTCCCATCAAGCTGCCAATGATCTTCTTCATGGAACTGGAAAAGGGCCAACTTAAACTTCATATGGAACCAAAATAGAGCCTGCATAGCCAAGACAATCCTAAGCAGAAAGAACAAAGCTGGAGGCATCATGCTATCTGATTTCAAACTATACTACAAAGCTACAGGATTCAAAACAGCATGGTACTGGTACCAAAACAGAGATATAGACCAATGGAACAGAACAGAGGCCTCAGAGGCAATGCCACACATCTGCAACCCTCTGATCTTTGACAAACCTGACTAAAACAAGCAATTGGGAAAGGATTCCCTGTTTAATAAATGGTGTTGGAAAAACTGGCTAGCCATGTGCACAAAGCAAAAACTGGACACCTTTCTGACACGTTACACTAGAATTAACTCCAAATGGATTAAAGACTTAACCATAAGACCTAACACCATAAAAACCCTAGAAGAAAACCTAGGCAAATCGTTCAGGACATAGGCATAGGCAAGGACTTCATGACTAAAACACCAAAGGCATTGGCAACAAAAGTCAAAATAGACAAATGGGACCTAATTAAACCCCATAGCTTATGTAAAACAAAAGAAACAATCATTAGAGTAAACCAGCAACCAACAGAATGGGAAAAAAATTTGCAATCTACTCATCTGACAAAGGGCTAATAACCAGAATCTACAAAGAACTGAAACAGAATTACAAGAAAAAAACAAACAAACCCATCCAAAAGTGGATGAAGGACATGAACACTTTACAAAAGAAACAGACACTTTACAAAACAAAGCTATCCAAAAGTGGATGAAGGATATGAACAGACACTTTACCAAAAAAAAAAAAAAAAAGACGTGTGGCCAAAAAACATGAAAAAATGCTCATCATCACTGATTATTAGAGAAATGCAAATCAAAACCAGATTGAGATACCACATCACACCAATTAGAATGGCGATCATTAAAAAATCTGGAGACAACAGATGCTGGAGAGAATGTGGAGAAATAGGAACACTTTTACACTGTGGGTGGAAGTGTATACTAGTTCAGCCACTGTGGAAGACAGTGTAATGCCTCCTCAAGGACCTAGAAATAGAAATATCATTTGACTCAGCAATCCCATTACTGGGTATATACCCAAAGGATTATAAATCATTCTATTGTAAAGGCACATGCACACGTACATTCATAGCATCACTATTTACAATAGCAAAGACCTGGAACCAACTCAAATGCCCATCAATGATATAAATTGTTTTGAATTATAAAGTGCAGTACTAGAATATCAGGGAGAGGCCCAGGACGTGATCTCCATAAAAGGGAAAAGTAAATCCTGAGAGTCAGAGAAGGGAAGAGAAATAGGATGAGTGGGATAGGAAAACTATGAGATATGTGTATTACTTTTTTATTTATTGGTTGTTCATGTTGATTGAATCCATATATTTCCGGCAGCTCTAAACTTTCAACAGAGTCTGCTACATGCCCTGTTACACAGTCTATATTTGTTTGATTTTGGTGGAAAATAAGGAAGAAGGGCCACAGTTTCATTTCTGATGCAGTATCACATGGAACAGGAAGTGTTGCTCCAATTTCACACTTAATACAAAAATTAAGTTTACATTCCAGTCAAAGGTTCTCATGTAGATGGAACCAACCAACCAACAAACATCCAAAAAGCATAAGATCCTTGAACATGTTTCATTTAGTGCCAATTTCTGGAGAGATTAGGAAATTATGAAGATAAGGATGTTCCCCAATAAATGAGATGTGATTCAAAATATTTTCTTTGAATCTCCAAGGCAAAGTCTTTGGAATCCTTGAAAACATATTGTTAAATTTACCAGGTTTTTTTTTTTTTATTTTTGTCTCCTATATTCCAAATATTTCGCGTTATATTAGGTCCAAAATATATGAGACTTTGAAGAAGCTTGATATGGAATTTTATCCGTATAATGAACACAATAGGAAGCTCTTGAAGAATGGTAAGCAAGAGATGTAATGTAATCTGATTTTCTGATTTAAAAATTTCAGATTGCAGAACAGACCAGTTATTACAAGGAGCATCAGAGTAGATACTGGGAGCTCAGCAAAATGGTATTTCCTTAGTTGAGGTAGAGGAAATAATATGGGCTAGGACAACATTGATGAAATTGTTAAATTACCACTACAGGTAAGTGTGTGTTTTTGTGTATATATATGTGTTAGAATATAAAGACAGATAGACAAAAATAAAAAAGAATCATTAGGCATTAAGAAAAAAATGACATGGAAATAAGACTATAAAAATAACAATTAGAGATCTGGTTTCAGCTCTGACAAAGAGCTGGGCATCTTCACTTTCAAACTTATAAAAAAAAAATCCAGACCAATTGAAAACCAAGAACTTTTCTTGGAGCCATCAGAAAATTGAGGTTGCAGGAAAAACAAACAAACAAACAAACAAACAAAACCCTCAAAATTAGAGTGGTAGGAAAGTCCAGATAGTCACAGCTTGGATCTGCTTCTCTGGAGCAGATGTGACTGGAACCATAAACTGGTAGGCACACTTAAGTAACAATTCAGACAAGTTTCTATAGTTGCAGAGTGGATTAGCCCAAAAGTCGGAAACTTCTAGGACCATAGTCTGAGAGGATCTCCCAAACTTCCATGGGCTTACCTATAGGAACCCCATTACATTCTCATGGTGAAGATCTGAGAAATATGCCCTGTGGCTCTGACAGGGAAATGAGAAGAGTATCATGTAAATCATATCCCTATCCAGAATCTTATCTATAACACAATCATCCTATGCAGGAGAAAAGACTTTGCTACAGCCTTATCATAGCTGGAGGAAGAGATTAGTTCTACTCCAGTTCCCTCCAGCCCTCTTGTCTCATCTATCAGGGGAAAAATGTACAAATATAGTTAACAGGATGTGGAACAACAGCAGTGCTCATACATTCCTAGTCAGAATGCAAAATGACAGAGACACTTTGGAAGACAGTTTGACAGTTTCTTATAAATCTTCATGCAGGCTTACTATACACTCTAGCAATCACATTCCTGGGTATTTACCCAAGTCGTTTGAAAAACTATGCTTACATAAAACCTGCATGCAAATTTTTATAGCAGCTTTCACGATAATTACCAAAAACTGAAAGCAACATAGGTATTTTTCAGTAGCTAAATGCATAAAAAAATAACTGCTGTGGGTGAGTATAAGCAACAATTCTTTATTGTATCTTTTTAAATAATAGCGGAATTGAAATGGTTGGTCCTACCACAACGAAATGATAAATGCTTGAGGTGATTTTTACCCCAGTCACCCTGATGATTATTACACATTATGTGTCCGCATCAGAACATCATATGTTCCCCATTAATAGGTACATCTATTATATATACCCAAATGATAAAATAAAAAGAAAGCTTCTATGAATATATACAGTGCAATGCTATTTAGTGATGAAAGAAATGTGCTATCAATATACACAAAAGTTTGGTTGAATTTGGATGCTTATCACTAAGTGAAATGTCAGTTTTTAAGGTTATATTCTGTAGAATACCATTTACATTAGGTTCTGAAAGAGAAAAAATGATAGAGACAGGAAATAAACAGATCAGAGATTTGGCGAAAGAGGAGGACCAAATAGGTGAAGCACAGAAAAAAACATTAATTAGTGCAGTGAACCTATTCTGTATGACATATAGATGACGATACGTTATACATTTTCCCAAACCCTTAGCATCATACAGAGCACAGAGTGAACATTAAAGTATGTAAATTTTTTAAACATTAATAAGGATATCAGGGGATTTCAGAATGGATATGAAACTGTAAAAAAATAATGTGAAGTTTTGATAAATATGTGAAGAAATCCTCATCAATGGGAGTATAAAGCAAGATGCTGACCTGAGTCACTTTGAAAATTAATGTAGTGTGTGAGACTAACCAGAAAAAGAATTGTACAAAAGTACTGAACTCTAATGGACAAGTCGTTTCTCAATTCAGAGTATTAGATAACAGTTCTGAAGCCACTCTCCATGAATACCGTATTTGAATAATGTAGCATATTAATGGTAAATTGTTGCAAATCAGTACTCAATGGCTGGAGTGGGAGGATACAGATAAGTGAGAGGAAGATACTGGAATGATTCAGATGGTTACACATTTGAGTTGGAGACATATATTTGGCTAAATATAGATGCATATCTAAATATTTATAAATACCTCCATATGCAGTTTAGAAAACACAGATGTTTCTTTACTCTCTCTGATGAAAATTTCTAGAAGCTGTAACACTACAGTAGCAAAGAGCATGTCTTGTGCCTATATTTTGTTTTTTTAATACCATTCTCCAATAAAAGAATGAGGGATATTAAGATAAATTTCTGATTCTAGAAGTGAAGAAATAGACAAGGTGGGTTTGGTACATAATATGGCTTGGATGTTTGCCTCTTCGAAATCTCATGTTGAAATGTAATTTCTAATGTTGGAGTGGGGCCTAGTGGGAGGCATTGGACCATGAAGGTGGATCCCTCATGAATGGTTTAGCACTATCCCCTTAGTGATGAATTAGTTACCAGTATATTAGTTCACATGAGATCCAAGTGTTTAAAAGAATGTGAAGTTTCCCCCTTCTCTCTGTTGCTCCCTCTCTTGCCATGTCACAGGCTGGCTCCCCTTCACCTTCTACCATTGATTGTAAGCTTCCTCTGGAGGCTCGTACAAGAAGTAGATTCTGGCACTATGCTTCCTTACAGCCTGAGCCTAAATAAAATATCTTTTCTTTATAAATTACCTAGTCTCAGGCATTCCTTTATAGAAACATGAGAATGAATTAATACAGTATATCTTGTAGTTCCAGAAGGTGTGAAACTGCTAAACAAAGAACACTTCAATAATAGGCACAATTCAAAAGGATACAGAATACAACTGTAAAATTCCCAATGGCCAAAGCCATAACAATTTTAACAAAAATAAATAAACTTGTATTGGATTACAACCAAGTGAATAATATAAATATCAATGAGTCTTTAATGTTATAAACAGATGGTTGACTAAATTTAAAATCAGGATTAGGCATTTCCACCATGCTAAATATTCCAAATTATTTATTTTCCTAATTCAAGGAGGTTAATTATACTATCCACTCAAATGTGGGGTGCACATAGCCACTTTTTTCTATAAAGTATAAAAGAGTAATGTCACAGTGAAAACACCTGAAAAACATTACCTTAAGTAGTGACCAAGTTTAACATAAACAGAGATAAACCATGTTACTAGTGTGTGCACTCTATATGATTAATGATAGTAATATAAAATATAACAATAGGTAAAACTGGGTATAGGATATACAGTGCTGTGTCCTTTAACAATGATTCAGTCAGTGATAAACTGCATAAAGGACAGTGCCCATAATATCCTGTAAGGTGAAAATATGATATTTTTAGTGGACCTTTTATATGTTTAGATGTGTTTAGATACCACTATGTTATAATTGCCTTCACAATTTAGTCCTGTAACATGCTGTACAAGTTTATAGCCCAGGAGCAGTAGGCTAGACCATACAGCCTAGATGTGTAGTAGGCTATACCATATTGGTCTGTATAAATGCACTCTGTGATGTTTGGACAATGACAAAATCAGCTGAGGATGCATTTATCAGAATGTATCCTCTACATTAAGCAACACATGACTGTATTGGAATTCTCTGTGCGACCTTGTAATTTCTTTGTGAATGTAAAACCCTTCTTAAAATGTTATTAAAATGTATTACAAATAATTGTGGATTTAATCCCTTAGGATTTACTTCCCCATATTCTATTCTTCACAAAATTCATAAATCTGCCACATGCAAACTTAGGCAGTATATTAGACTCTTTTGCATTTTTTTGCACATCCTTTATGCTTTTAGGTAGCCTCTGAGGATGAAGTGTGCTTCCTTCTCACAGCCATTATTTTCATGCATGTACACAATGGATTAAAGATTTAAACATAAGACTTCTTTGTAGGTCATTAAGAACTTGCTTTATATATCTGGGTACTCCTGTATTGGGTGCATATGTATTTAGGATACTTAGCTCTTATTGTTGTATTGATCCTTTCACCATTATGTAATGCCTTTCTTTGTCTCTTTTGATCTTTGCTGGTTTAAAGTCCATTTTATCAGAGACTAGGATTACAACCCCTGCTTTTTTTGCTGTATGTTTGCATGGTGGATCTTCTTCCATCCCCTTATTTTGAGTCTGTGTGTGTCTTTGCATGTGAGATGGGTCTCCAGAATACAGCACACTGATGGGTCTTGACTTTTTACCCAGTTTGCCAGTCTGTGACTTTTGATTGGGACATTTGGGCCATTTACACTTAACATTAATATTGTTATGTGTGAATTTGATCCTGCTATTTTGTTACTGGTTGTTTGTTTTGCCCATCAGTCGATGCAGTTTCCTCATTGCATCATTGGCCTTTACCATTTAGTTTGTTTTTGTAGTGGCTGGTACTGGATGTTTTTCTCTGTGTTTAGTGCTTCCTTCATGAGCTCTTGTAGGGCAGGTCTGCTGATGATGAAATCTCTCAATCATTGCTTATCCTTAAAAGATTTTATGTCTCCTTCACTTATGAAGTTTAGTTTGGTTGGATATGAAATTCTGGGTTGAAAGTTCTTTTCTTTAAGGATGTTGAATATTGGCCCCCCAATATTCAACCCTCTCTTCTGGCTTGTAGAGTTTCTGCCAAGAGATCTGCTGTGAGTCTGATGGGCTTTCCTTTGTGGGTAACCTGACCATTCTCTCTGGCTGCCCTTAGCATTTTTTCTTTCATTTCAACCATGGTGAATCTGACAATTATGTGCCTTGGGGTTGCTCTTCCTGAGGAATATCTTGGTGGTGTTCTTTGTATTTCCTGTATTTAAATGGTGGCCTGCTTTGCTAGATTGGGGAAATTCTCCTGGATAATATCCTAAAGAGTGCTTTCCAGCTTGGATTCATTTTCCCTGTCCTCTTCAGGTACACCTATCAAATGTAGATTAGGTTTTGTCACACAATTCCATATTTCTTGGAGGCATTATTTGTATCTTTTCACTATTTTCTTTTTATTTTGTTGAGTTGATCTTCAATTTATGATATCCTTTCTTCTGCTTGGTCAATTCAGCTATTGAAACTTGTGTATGCTTCGTGAAGTTCTCATGCTGTGTTTTTCAGCTCCATCAAGTACTTTATGTTCTTCTCTAGGAGGATTATTCTAGATACCATTTCATCTAATCTTTTTCCAAGGTTTTTAGCTTATTTACATCGGGTTAGAACATGTTCTTTTAGCTCAGAGAAGTTTGTTATTACCCATGCTTCTGTCAACTCATCAAAATCCTTCTCTGACCTGCTTTGTTCCCTTGCTGGTGAGACATTGTGATCTCTCTGTGGGAGGAGAGGAGCTCTGGTCTTTGATGTTTTTGTCTTTTTTGCATGGGTTTCTTCCCATCTTCATGGATTTATCTATCTTTGATCTTTGAAGTTGGAGATTTCGGGTGGGATCTCTGAGTGGATGTCCCTTTTGTTAAAGTTGGGGTTATTTTTCCTGTATGAGTGTATGAGGTTTTTTTTTTTTTTTTTTTTTTTTTTTTTTTTTTTTTTTTTTTAACACAGGTGTCAGTATGCCACTTGAGACAGTCTATCCATTGTCTGCCTGTGGAGGCGCTGCTGGGCTGCCTCGGTCTCAGCCAGGCTGCTGTTTATTCTTTGCCTGGTTTCCCCTTCTGCCAGTGGGATTAGCCTTGCCTTCCCAATGGTGGACTTCTTTCCCTCTGCCCAGCCTGCTGCTCCTGGATGGAGCTCCATCTGATGTGTTAACTGTGAACAATAATAAGGGCTAAAGTTGAGGCAGCAATTAATAGCCTACCAACTAAAAAAATTCCAGGTCCAGATGGGCTCACACTCAAATTCTACCAGATGAGCAAAGAGGAGCTGGCTTCTGAAACTATTCCAAGCAATGCAAAGGGAAGAAATCATCCCCAACTCATTTGATGAGACCAACATCATCCTGATACTAAAACCTAGCAGAGACTCAACAAAAAAAAAAAGAAACTTCAGACCAATATCCATGATGAACACAGATGCAAAAGTCTTCAATAAAATACAGTTGAACCAATTTCAACAGCACATTAAAAAGCTTACCCATCACAAAAAAGTAGGCTTCATCCTGGGGATGCAAGGCTTGTTCAACATACAAAAGTCTATAAACGTAATCTATCACATAAATAGAACCAAAGACAAAAACCACATGATTATCTCAATAGATGGAGAGAAGTCCTTCAACAAAATTTAACAGCCCTTTTTGCTAAAAACTTCCAATAAACTAGGTATCTGTGGAACGTATCACAAAATAATAAAAGCTATTTCCAACAAACCCACTGCCAATATCATACTGAACAGGCAAAAACTGGAAAAATTCCCTTTGAAATCTGTCACTAGACAAGGATGCCCTCTCTCACCACTCCTATTCAATATAGTATTGGAAGTTTTAGCCAGAAGAATCAGGCAAGAAAAAGAAATAAAGAGTATTCAGTTAGGAAGGGAGGAAGTCAATTTGTCTCTATTTGCAGATGACATGATTGTATATTTAGAAGACTCCATCATCTCAGCTCAAAATCTCCTTAAGATGATAAGCAACTTCAGTAAAGTCTCAGGATACAAAATCACTGTGCAGAAATCACAAACATTTCTATACACCAATAACAGACAAACAGAGAGCAAAATAAAGAGCAGATTCCCATTCACAATTGCTACAAGGAGAATAAAATGCCTAGAAATACAACTAACAAAGGATGTGAAGGACCTCTTCAAAAAGAACAACAAACTACTGTTCAAAGAAATAAGAGAAGACACAAACAGATGGAAACACATTCCATGCTCATGGTTAGGAAGAATCAATATTGTGAAAATGGCCATAATGCCCAAAGTAATTTATAGATTCAATGCTATTCCCATTAAACTACCAATGACCTTCTTCACAGAACTGGAAAAAAACGCCTTAAACTTCATATGGAACCAAAATATAGTCCACATAGCAAAAGCAATCCTAAGAAAAAAAAAAATAAAATAAAAAATAAATAAATAAATAAATAAAGCTGGAGGCAACAGGCTGCCAGACTTCAAGCTATATTACAAGGCAGCAGTAATCAAAACAGCATGGTTCTTGTACCAAAACAGAGATATAGACCAGCGGAACAAAACAGAGGCCTTGGGAGCAACACCACACATCTACAACCATCTAATCTTTGACAAACCTGACAAAAACAAGCAATGGAGAAAGGATTCTCTGTTTAATAAGTGGTGTCGGAAAACTTGGCTAGCAATGTGCAGAAATTGGACCCTTTCTGACACCTTACACTAAAATTAGCTCCAGATGGATTAAGGACTTAAACATAAGACCTAGCATCATAAAAACCCTAGAAGAACACCTAGGCAAAACCCCCAGAACATAGGCATAGGCTAGGACTTCCTGACTAAAACACCAAAAGCATTAGCAACAAAAGCCAAAATACACAAATGGTACCTAATTCAACTCCAGAGCTTTTGTACAGCAAAAGAAACAATCATTAGAGTGAACCAGCAGCCAACAGAATGGGAAAAAAGTTTTGCAATCTACCCATCTAATAAAGGGCTAATAATCAGAATCTGCAAAGTACTAAAACAGATTTACAGGAAAAAGCAAACAAACAAAAGTGGATGAAGGATATGAACAGACACTTTTCAAAAGAAGACATATATAAGGCCAACAAACATGAAAAAATTTTCATTATTACTGGTCATTAGAGAAATGCAAATCAAAACCACATTGGGCTATTATCTCATGCCAGTTAGAATGGTGATCATTAAAAAATCTGGAGACAATAGATGCTGGAGAGGATGTGGAGAAATAGGAACACTTTTACACTGTTGGTGGAAGTGTCAATTAATTCAGCCATTGTGGAAGATAGTGTGGCAATTCCTCAAGGATCTAGAAATAGAAATTCCATTTGATCCAGCAATCCCATTACTGAGTATATACTGAAAGGACTATAAATTGTTCTATTATAAAGACACATGCACACCTATGTTCATTGTGGCAATGTTTACAATAGCAAAGACCTGGAAGCAACCCAAATGACCATCAATGATAGACTAGACAAAGAAAATGTGTTACATATACACCATGAAATAGTATGAAGCCATAAAAATGATGAGTTTTTCCTTTGTAGGGACATGGATGAATCTGGAAACCATAATTCTAAGCAAACTTACACAAGAACAGAAAATCAAACACCACATGTTCTCACTCATAGGCAGTGTTGAACAATGAGAACACATACACTCAGAGAGGGGAGCATCACAGACTGGAATCCCTTGTGGGGGGCTTGCAGAGGGACAGTGGGAGGGAGGGTGAGGAGGGATAACGTGGTGAGAAATATCAGGTATACATGATTGGGGGATGGAGGCAGCAAATCACCTTGCCATGAATGTACTTATGCAACAATCTTGCATGATCTGCACATATACCCCAGAATATAAAGTATAATTAAAAACAAACAAACAAAAAAATAAGACCTAACACCATAAAAACTCTAGAAGAAAACCTAAAAAAAGCCATGAACGACATAGGCATGGTCAAGGACTTCATGACTAAAACACCAAAGTAATGGCAACAAATGCCAAAATAGACAAATGGAATCTGATTAAACTTAAAAGCTTCTACACAGCAAACCAACCAAACAAACAAAACTATCATCAGAGTGAACCAGCAACCAACAAAATGGCAAAAATTTTTCCCGTCTACCCATCTAACAAAAGGCTAATAACCAGAATCTACAAAGCACTTTAACAAATTTACAAGAAAAAAACAACCCCATCAAAAAGTGGGCAAAGGATATAAATAGACAGTTTTCAATAGAAGACATTTATGCAGCCACAAATATGAAAAAAAAAAGCTCATTATCACTGATCATTAGAGAAATGCAAATCAAAACCACATTGAGATACCATCTCACGCCAGTTAGGATGACAATCATTAAAAAATCAGGAGATAACAGATGCTAGAGAGGATGTGGAGAAATAGGAACACTTTTCCACTGTTGGTGGGAGTATAAATTAGTTCAACCATTGTGGAAGACAGTATGGCAATTCCTCAAGAATCTAGAAATAGAAATACTATTTGACCCGGCAATCCCATTACTGGGTATATACCCAAAGGAGTATAAAACATTCAATTATAAAGACACATGCACACATATATTTATTGTGACACTGCTTACAATAGCAAAGACTTGCAACCAACCCAACTGTCCATCAATGATAGACTGGATAAAGAAAATGTGTCACATATACATCATAAATTACTATGCAGCCATAAAGACGGATGAGTTCATGTTCTTTTCAGCGATGTGGATGAAACTGGATACCACCATTTTCAGCAAACTGACACAAGAACAGAAAACCAAACAGTGCACATTCTCACTCATAAGTGGGTGTTTAACAATGAAAACACATGGACAAAGGGAGGGGAACATCACACACTGGGGCTTGTTGGGGAGTAGGGGGTCTATTGGAGAGAGAATAGGGGATGGAGAGATTGGGGAAGGCTAATATTAGGAGAAATACCTAATGTAGATGATGGCGGGATGGATGCAGTAAGCCACCATGGCATGTGTATACCTTATATAGCAAACCTGAATGTTCTGCCCATGTACCCCAGAACTTAAAGCATAAAAAGAGAGAGTGAGCGAGCGAGAGAGAGAGAAAGAAAAAAAGCAAAACTAATTTAAATATTATACTGTCAGCCACACAATTGTTTTCATTAAGTAATTTTATAAATAATACAAATATTTTCATGAGAAAAGACAAATTCTCTTTTCAAAAAATAAGCTACAAAATGTCCTAAATAAGACAATCACTATGTTAATGTAGTGGATATATTTTCTTTTTGTGCCCATTGAAGTGTTGTTTAAATGAGAGTTAAAGGTATCTTTGGATAAAGATACTTGAAGCATTATACATAAAATTCTTAATTGTCAAATGTAAGAAATTTTTTCTGTAAGTATATGTGTACTATATAGCTATATAGTATATACTACAAATTGAGAGCCATTGCTTCTTTTACAAACTTAGGTCAAATACACTGCTGAAATTAAAAAAATGCTTCAAATAGTAAGTCCATTTGGAGACAAAGATGATAGAATATTTTCATATTCATAGTGTACTATAACATAAAGATTAAAGAAAATCTTTTCCCTTCATAAATCTGTATGCTGGTAAAATTATATAGCCTAAATCATGGTTCCTGCTACTGCGAATATTTAAAAAATTTTTCTTTTAGGCTTTTCTCTTATTATAACAAGTAAGCTAACAGCAGTATGGAATTTCAAAGTAAGTAGGTGAGCATATGAACTTTTTTATTTTTTTTTACTTTTTTATCCCATGAACTACTGTCCTAGTGGAAAAGTTTTATGAAATTTTACATAAATCTTTTCAGAATCTTCTGAAATCTCCCATTTCAAGAAAAAAATCCCTTACCAGACATTATTCAAGAAATGTGAACCAAGTTTTTTCTTAAATTTTATCTGTTTATTATAATACAGAACTATGGAATCATGGACAGTATCAATTTGAAATTTTTTTTTTAATCTCTGCATACTATTTTATTTTATTTTATTTTATTATTATTATTATTTTTTTTAATTTTTTATTGGATTATAGGTTTTGGGGTACATGAGCAGAGCATGCAAGACAGTTGCGTAGGTACACATATGGCAGTGTGCTTTGCTTTTCTTCTCCCCTTCACCCACATTTGGTGTTTCTCCCCAGGCTATCCCTCCCCACCTCCCCCTCCCACTGTCCCTCCCCTTTTCCCCCCAATAGACCCCAGTGTTTAGTACTCCCCTTTCTGTGTCCATGTGTTCTCATTTTTCATCACCCACCTATGAGTGAGAATATGCGGTGTTTCATTTTCTGTTCTTGTGTCAGTTTGCTGAGGATGATGTTTTCCAGATTCATCCATATCCCTACAAACGACACAAACTCATCATTTCTGATTGCTGCATAATATTCCATGGTGTATATGTGCCACATTTTTCCAATCCAGTCTATTATCAATGGGCATTTGGGTTGATTCCAGGTCTTTGCTATTGTAAACAGTGCTGCAATGAACATTCGTGTACATGTGTCCTTATAGTAGAACGATTTATAGTCTTTTGGATATATACCCAGTAATGGGATTGCTGGGTCAAATGGAATTTCTATTTCTAAGGCCTTGAGGAATCGCCACACTGTCTTCCACAATGGTTGAACTAATTTACACTCCCACCAACAGTGTAAAAGTGTTCCTTTTTCTCCACATCCTCTCCAGCATCTGTTGTCTCCAGATTTTTTAATGATCGCCATTCTAACTGGCGTGAGATGGTATCTCAATGTGGTTTTGATTTGCATCTCTCTGATGACCAGTGACGATGAGCATTTTTTCATATGATTGTTGGCCTCATATATGTCTTCTTTCGTAAAGTATCTGTTCATATCCTTTGCCCACTTTTGAATGGGCTTGTTTGTTTTTTTCCTGTAAATCTGTTTGAGTTCTTTGTAAATTCTGGATATCAGCCCTTTGTCAGATGGGTAGACTGCGAAAATTTTTTCCCATTCTGTTGGTTGCCGATCCACTCTAGTGACTGTTTCTTTTGCCGTGCAGAAGCTGTGGAGTTTCATTAGGTCCCATTTGTCTATTTTGGCTTTTGTTGCCAATGCTCTTGGTGTTTTGTTCATGAAGTCCTTGCCTACTCCTATGTCCTGGATAGTTTTGCCTAGATTTCCTTCTAGGGTTTTTATGGTGCCAGGTCTTATGTTTAAGTCTTTAATCCATCTGGAGTTAATTTTAGTGTAAGGTGTCAGGAAGGGGTCCAGTTTCTGCTTTCTGCACATGGCTAGCCAGTTTTCCCAACACCATTTGTTAAACATGGAATCCTTGCCCCATTGCTTGTTTTTGTCAGGTTTATCAAAGATTGTATAGTTGTATGTATGTTGTGTTGCCTCCGGTGCCTCTGTTTTGTTCCATTGGTCTATATCTCTGTTTTGGTACCAGTACCATGCTGTTTTGATTACTGTAGCCTTGTAGTATAGTTTGAAATCCGGTAGTGTGATGCCCCCCGCTGTGTTCTTTTTGCTTAGAATTGACTTGGCTATGTGGGCTCTCTTTTGGTTCCATACGAAGTTCATGGTGGTTTTGTCCAGTTCTGTGAAGAAAGTCAATGGTAGCTTGATGGGGATAGCGTTGATTCTGTAAATTACTTTGGGCAGTATAGCCATTTTCACGATATTAATTCTTCCTAACCATGAACATGGAATGTTTCTCCATCTGTTTGTGTCCTCTCTGATTTCGTTGAGCAGTGGTTTGTAGTTCTCCTTGAAGAGGTCCCTTACGTTCCTTGTGAGTTGTATTCCAAGGTATTTTATTCTTTTTGTAGCAATTGCGAATGGCAGTTCGCTCTTGATTTGGCTTTCTTTAAGTCTGTTATTGGTGTAGACGAATGCTTGTGATTTTTGCATATTGATTTTATATCCTGAGACTTTGCTGAAGTTGTTTATCAGTTTCAGGAGTTTTTGGGCTGAGGCGATGGGGTCTTCTAGGTATACTATCATGTCGTCTGCAAATAGAGACAATTTGGCTTCTTCCTTTCCTATTTGAATACCCTTTATTTCTTTTTCTTGCCTGATTGCTCTGGCTAGAACTTCCAGCACTATATTGAATAGGAGTGGTGAGAGAGGGCATCCTTGTCTAGTACCAGATTTCAAAGGGAATGCTTCCAGTTTTTGCCCATTCAGTATGATATTGGCTGTTGGTTTGCCATAAATAGCTTTTATTACTTTGAGATACGTTCCATCGATACCGAGCTTATTGAGGGTTTTTAGCATAAAGGGCTGTTGAATTTTGTCAAATGCCTTCTCTGCGTCAATTGAGATAATCATGTGGTTTTTGTTTTTGGTTCTGTTTATGTGGTGAATTACGTTGATAGACTTGCGTATGTTGAACCAGCCTTGCACCCCTGGGATGAATCCTACTTGATCATGATGAATAAGTTTTTTGATTTGCTGTTGCAATCGGCTTGCCAATATTTTATTGAAGATTTTTGCATCTATGTTCATCATGGATATTGGCCTGAAGTTTTCTTTTCTCGTTGGGTCTCTGCCGGGTTTTGGTATCAGGATGATGTTGGTCTCATAAAATGATTTGGGAAGGATTCCCTCTTTTTGGAGTGTTTGAAATAGTTTTAGAAGGAATGGTACCAGCTCCTCCTTGTGTGTCTGGTAGAGTTCGGCTGTGAACCCATCTGGACCTGGGCTTTTTTTGTGAGGTAGGCTCTTAATTGCTGCCTCAACTTCAGACCTTGTTATTGGTCTATTCATAGTTTCAGCTTCCTCCTGGTTTAGGCTTGGGAGGACACAGGAGTCCAGGAATTTATCCATTTCTTCCAGGTTTACTAGTTTATGTGCATAGAGTTGTTTGTAATATTCTCTGATGGTGGTTTGAATTTCTGTGGAATCTGTGGTGATTTCCCCTTTATCATTTTTTATTGCATCTATTTGGTTGTTCTCTCTTTTCTTTTTAATCAATCTGGCTAGTGATCTGTCTATTTTGTTGATCTTTTCAAAAAACCAGCTCTTGGATTTATTGATTTTTTGAAGGGTTTTTCGTGTCTCAATCTCATTCAGCTCAGCTCTGATCTTAGTAATTTCTTGTCTTCTGCTGGGTTTTGAGTTTTTTTGATCTTGCTCCTCTAGCTCTTTCAATTTTGACGATAGGGTGTCAATTTTGGATCTCTCCATTCTCCTCATATGGGCACTTATTGCTATATACTTTCCTCTAGAGACTGCTTTAAATGTGTCCCAGAGGTTCTGGCACGTTGTGTCTTCGTTCTCATTGGTTTCGAAGAACTTCTTTATTTCTGCCTTCATTTCGTTGTTTACCCAGTCAACATTCAAGAGCCAGTTGTTCAGTTTCCATGAAGCTGTGCGATTCTGGGTCTGTTTCTGAATTCTGAGTTCTAACTTGATTGCACTATGGTCTGAGAGGCTGTTTGTTATGATTTCAGTTGTTTTGCATTTGTTGAGCAGTGCTTTACTTCCAATTATGTGGTCAATTTTAGAGTAGGTGTGATGTGGTGCTGAGAAGAATGTGTATTCTGTGGATTTGGGGTGGAGAGTTCTGTAAATGTCCACCAGGTTTGCTTGCTCCAGGTCTGAGTTCAAGCCCTGGGTATCCTTGTTGACTTTTTGTCTGGTTGATCTGTCTAGTATTGACAGTGGAGTGTTAAAGTCTCCCACTATTATTGTGTGGGAGTCTAAGTCCTTCTGTAAGTCATTAAGAACTTGCCTTATGTATCTGGGTGCTCCTGTATTGGGTCCATATATGTTTAGGATCGTTAGCTCTTCTTGTTGTATCGATCCTTTTACCATTATGTAATGGCCTTCTTTGTCTCTTTTGATCTTTGTTGCTTTAAAGTCTATTTTATCGGAGATAAGAATTGCAACTCCTGCTTTTTTTTGCTTTCCATTAGCTTGGTAAATCTTCCTCAATTTGAAATTTGAGTATTAGAAATGACCATGACTGATTAGAAGATCATCATTTTAGGTTGTATGATGTGAAAGGCATTGGTAAAATTAAATTTGTATTCGTTTTCTTTCCTATATTGCTCTAGAAAATAAATCTATCTAGTTGTGCTGATAAATTTGACTTCGGAAATATATGTGTATGCATGCATATGTGTCTGTATATAGAGAGATACATACATAAATAATTTTTAAGTGGAACATATTGTAGCTATACTAGAGAATAAAGTGTAGCTATATTTTACCATTATGTTCTCCTTGTTATTTTCTACTTCTTGCTTCTTCTGACCTTTCCAGGGAACAGCAAATTCATAACTAAGGGCTCCTTGGTTCACCAAAATATCCAAGTGTAATTCTAAGATTTGAGTAATTTTGAAGACATTTGATTTCAGCCATTTAGAAATTTCATGTAATTAAAACTTCTAAATCCAATGATTTCCATGTTGGGATTGAACTCTACTTTATTTGTTTTTATGGAGGGAAAAGCATCTAAAGCAAAGACTATCCCTCAGGTATCTTGGACATTTCTTAGATTTAATTTACCACTAACAAATACTTTAATTGGTATGCTGACAACTTTGTTTCATTTTATGCAAATCTACTTGAAATAGAGGCATTCATCAAACTGAATTTAAGCAAGTGTTATTAAGGTTATTTATTGGCTTGCAGTATTTTCAGCTTCAAGTCATAATATGTATGTTGTTCAAATTGAGTTCAGTGAACTGCAAAGTGTGAGTATGTATCTGAGAGCTGTTAGAGAAGGCTTTCTACATAAATGCCTGTTAGAGCAATCTGTTCATTTTTTTAAAATAGCATCCCTATTACTTGCCCTGTGGTTCTAGGTGACACATATGGACTCCATTTCTAAGTATATCTGAGACTAAATCAAATCAGAACAACATTTCTTCTTGCTGTTTATAATCACAACAGTAAAAAAAAGATGTGTTTAAATTTTTCATTTTATTAAAAAATTTGTTTTAATTTTAAGCACAGTGTTTGACATTTTATACATTATAGTCAAGGCATTATCATTAGTTTAACATTTAAATAAATTTATTTAATTTAACTATAATATTTGAAGTACTTCACAAATTGAAATTTTAGAAAATAAAGAGTGGTAGTTTAATAATTTTTATATAATTAGAATAACCCAGCAATTCTCCAATAGTATTTACTTTGATGAATTATTTTATATGTTCTGATAGGTTGTTTTAAATTGAAAGGAATTAAAGCCTTCAAGTCTATTTTCATAGCTTGTCAGAAAAAAGCAAACAAAAAGTATTTTACCAGGAACAAAGAAGTACAATTTTGGTACAATATAAAAAACTCTAGACATTCAACATCCACATCTTATCTGCAAAATACATAATCTCTAATCACCAAATAGTGAATACTGACTTCTGGTAATTTAATCACATGAAGAGTTCACATATTTTTTTCTGAACGTTATATAAAAGAGAAAAAGAGAATTAGCTTTAATTTAGATACTCTTCACATAGGACATGCAATTAAATCCTGTGTTATGATGTTCTCATTTAACAGAAGAGAAATTGATAGGTTAAGGAAAAGACTATTAAGCTTCCAGTTGATTTCTGTTTTCTATTAATTGTGACAACAAAGGTCTCTGGCAGGAACTGCATGGGGTGCAATGGGGAGGAAAGCCCACAAAGTCAGTGTTCTGAGGATTCATTTTTAATATCTTACAGTACTGTATGTCTGCAGTTATGTTTGCTTTCCTTTCTTATAAATAATAAAAAATTTCCAGATGTTCTTTGATTTCTTTTTTACTTTTATTTATTTTCTACAAATTGTGTTTTTTATTATTCTCAGTATCATCTAGCTAAAATGTAAGTATTAGCTCCTTATTCTGTAAATATTTTATTTTTGTTGTTGTTGTTGTTTTTGTTTCTTGAAGAAGTGTCTCACTCTGTCACCCTGGCTGGAGTGCAATAGCATGATCATGGTTCATTGCAGCCTCGATGTCCCGGGCTCAAGCAATCCTCCTACTTCAGCCTCCAGAGTCGCTGGGACTACAGGTGTGTACCACCATGCTGGGCTAATTTTTTAAATTATTTTTGGTGAGAGACTCTCCCTGTGTTGCCCACACTACTCTCGAACTCCTGTGCTCAAGCAATCCTCCTGCCTTGGCCTCTTAAATTGCTGGGATTACAGGGTGTGAGCCACCAGGCCCAGCGAAGAATTTCTTCAATATTTTTAATACATTCACTTTGTTATATCTATATTATCTCCTTTCATAATTCAACTTAATATTGATTAACTTCTAGAATTTAAATTGTAACATTGAAGTTTGCCAGATGTTTTGTCTGAGAATATATTTATAAGATTCTTGATGCATGTCACATAGTAAGGATGTTACTTTTGTGGAGTTATTGCCATAACCATTTTAGAAGCTTCTATTTTGCAAATACTGTATCATAAAAATGTTGCTCTGGCCTGGAATGTGTTAATTCACCTGACCCACAAGTAAAATTACAAAGCCTGCACACAAAATTTAAATAAACATTGGTCTGACTACAAATAATAAATTAAAAAACAATACAAAACAAAAACACATTGGGCTTACAGTTTCCAGTATCACATTTAAGGAACATGGAAGTCATGACTTCATCCTAACGACAAAGCTGAACAAGAAAGCTGAAAAGACAGAAAAATCAACAACTATTATTTAATGTATAAGTTAGGTGAGGATACACCATTTACCACCACTGCTCCTAAATTTGGAGAGACCTATAGTCAATTACAGGATTACTAAAGCAGAGATTCATGAGCAGAAAACATCAAGGGAACTAGTGCCAGGGTAGGAAAAGGTGATATATTTATTGTCAGAGATTCAGAGAAGACAAGTCTGAGAGATGAAAACTTTACGAGGACCCAGTAATAGTGGAGTGGTGTAGCCCTTTTTTGAATTTTACTGTCAGGCTCTTAACCTGGAGATACATATTTCTCACAGTAAATATCAGAGAAAAATTCTCTCCTACTGCTGGAAAAGGAAGGGAAATAGAAACTATTTTGCAATATGCCATTCTGTTCTTCTAACAAGGCGTGCCCTCAGGGTAAACTAGTTAACCAGAGTCTAACCTGCTGGGATTTTGTCAGCCCCTACTACACCCAACACAAAACCACTCCAGCCATCCTGTTCCAGCTAAAGGGGAGTTGGGAATTGATAAACACTTAAGAAGTTCACAGTCCAGAGGCATAGGCTCACTAAAACTCCAAGCCCTAATCACATTCCTTACCATCACATTTCTAAAGGCCTACTTAGAGCAGTTCATTTTACCATTACATCATGTCCAGCTATCAAGAAAAACATTATAATTCACGCTAAAGATAAAAAGAAACCACTTAAATAGACAGGACAAGTGCCAAAACCAGATCGAGCAAGAATGTTAGAATTTTCAGACAAAGAATTTACAACAATTTTGACTAATATGCTAAGGTCTCTAATGGAAAAAGTAGATAGCATGCAAAAAGAGATGGGCATGTAAGTAGAGACACGAAGATCCTAAAAAATAACTAAAAAGTAATGCTAGAAATCAAGAACGCTATAACAGAATTGAAAAGTGACTTTTCTGGAGTTATTACTAGACTGGGAATAGATGAGAAAATGATCTCTGAACTTGAGGCTATCTCAATAGAAACCTCAAAAACTTAAATTCAAAGAAAAAAGACTGAAAAAAATGGAATATCCACAACTTTGAAGAAAATGATAAAATATGTAACATATACATAATGGTAATAGCAAAAGGTAAAGAAAGGAAGAAACATAATAAATGTTTGAAGTAATCATGACCGAGAATTTTTCCAAATAAATTCAGGCACCAAATAAAATATATAAGAAGTTCAGAGAATACCAAACAGGATAAATGCAAAACGTAAGAACACCATCACAACCAAATTAAAAAGCGTATCATTTTCAAAATACAGAAAAGATGATAAAGAAAATAAATCCTCAAAGAAGCCAGAGGGAAAACATATTATTTTTAGAGAATCAAGTATAATAACTTGTTAAACTTCTCCTCAGAAACCATGTAATCAAGAAGAAAGTGGATTGAGATATATAAAAGCTTAAGAAAGCAAAATAAGTAACCTAGAATCCTGTACCCTACAAAATAATCCTTCAAATATGAAAAAGAAATAAAGACTTTCTCAAAGAAACAAAAATTGAGGAAATTTGGTGCCATCAGACATAACATGCAAAGCATGTTAAAATAAGTTATTTTGAGTGAAGGAAAAATCTGTCAAACCTTTCCTTTCTTTTTTTTGAAATTATTATTGTACTTTAGATTCTGGGGTACATGTGCAGATTATGTGGTACTGTCGCATAGGTACATACATGGCAATGTGGTTTGCTACCTCCATCCCCAAGTCACCTATATCTGCCATTTCTCCCCATGTTATCCCTCCCAATCCTCCCCACCCCTCAACTGCCCCTCCCCTGCCTCCCACAAGTGACCCCAGTGTGTGACACTCCCCTCCCTGGTGCTCATGTGTTCTCATTATTCATCACCTGCCTGTGAGTGAGAACATGTGGTGTTTGATTTTCTGTCCTTGTGCCAGTTTGCTGAGAATGATGGTTTCCAGATTCATCCAAGTTCCTACAAAGGACATAAACTCATAGTTTTTTATGGCTGCAGAGTAAAAACTTTCCTTTCTATGTAAAGAAAATAAAATCATAAAAATGACTATTGTTAAATTCACTTACAAAAATAAAATAGAAAATTATTATTCTTATTATCACTTAATCTAACCAATAACAGCTTGTTCAAAATAATAGCATAATGTAGTCTATAACATATGTATAGTGTATATAAATATATATTTATATATATTATCTATTTTCCTATAGCTTAGGAATGCTTACATTTAAGTGAAATGAATGAAAGCAATGATATAAGAGATGAGACAGTGGAATTAGGATTATTGTGTTATAAAGCTCCTATACTACTTTGATTGATTGTAAATGACATTATAAACTCTAATGCAACCACTGGAAAAGTAATAAAGTCATATTACTAATATGCTAAGAAAAGAGAAAAAACGAAATTATATGAAATGCTCAATTAAAACCACGAAAGGCAGACAAAAGTGGAAGACAAAAGTAGAAACTAGAAACCAGGGAAACATAGAAAACAGTAACAAATATGGTAGATATAAATTCAACTATATTAATAATCCCTTTGAATGTCAATATCCTCAATGCAACAATTAAAAGAGTAAATGGTTCAAAAAACAAGACCCAATTTTATGTTGTCAACAAGACACCCACTTTAAATACAAAGATACATACACATTAAGTGTAAATAGATGGAGAAAATATACCATGCTAACAATAGTCAAAAGAAAGTAGGAGAAGCTGTGTTAATTTTGAACACAGCTTGATAAAAAAGCAATGTATCAAGGACAGAGAAAGGCTTTAGATAATTAAGAGGTTAATTCTCCAAGAGGACATAGCAATATTATTTAAAACATGCATACATCTAACATAGATTTAAAATATATTTAAAAATTGATAAAACTTTTAGAAAGAATAGAAGAATCCAATTATCTTAGTTGGAGACTTCAACACCTATATATCACAAATAGACAGATCTAGCAGGCAGAAAATCAGTAAGAGCATAGTTGAACTCAACAGCATCCTTAATCAACCATTTGTAATTGACATCTACAGACTACTTCATCTCACAACATCACAATACACATTATTCTCAAGCTCACAGAGAAAATTCACCAAGGTAGACCAAATTCAGGATAATAAAACACACCTAACAAATTTGAAAAATATAAATCATACAATCTCTGCTTTCAGATCACAGCAGAATTAAACTATATATCAATAAAAGAAAGAAAACTAGAAAATCCCAACGTACATGAAGATTAAACAAAACACTTCTAAATAACAAATGGGTCAAATAAGAAATATTTAAAAATTAAAAGTGTTTATATCTAAATGAAAACATAACATCAAAATCTGTGGGATGCAGTGAAAGTAGAGCTTAGAGGAAGACTTACAGCATTGAATGCATGTCGTAGAAAAGAAGAAATGTCTAAAAATCAATAACTTAACTTTCCACCTCACGAAACAGAAGAGGAAGTGGAAATTAAATACAAGATTAGGACACTAAAAGAAATAATAAAAACTAGAACAGAAGTTAATAAAATTGAACATAGGAAACTAATAGAGAAATTGATAAAACCAAAAGTTGATTATTTGAAAATATTAATAAAATTGATAAACCTTTAGCAATGCCAACTAGAAAAGGAAAACAGAAAAATTACTGATGTCAGAATAAAGTGGTCATCATTTCAAATCCCAAAACCGTCAAAAAGATAATAATAGAATATTATGAACAATTCCATATCCACAAATTTGAAAACCTCAATGAAATGAACCAATTCCTTCAAAGACACTCTCTGCCAAATACACAATTGGAAATAGAAACTCTACATACTTTTATATCTACTAAAGAAATCGAATCAATTAAAGAAAAAACACTTTAGAGAGCAAAAATCATCAGGACCAGATGAGTTTAGTGGTGAATTCTACCAAACATTTAAAAAAAAATTACATTAATTCTTAATAATCACATTCAGAAGATAGAAGCAGAGGTAATAATTTCTAACTAATTCTACGATGCTAGCATTACCCCAAGGGTGATGAAAAATGAGAACACATGGACACAGAGAGGGGAGTACTAAACACTGGGGTCTATAGGGGGGAAAGGGGAGGGCCAGTGGGAGGGGGAGGTGGGGAGGGATTGCCTGGGGAGAAATACCAAATGTGGGTGAAGGGGAGAAAGCAAACAAAACACACTGCCATGTGTGTACCTATGCAACTGTATTGCATGCTCTGCACATGTACCCCAAAACCTAAAATGCAATAAAAAAAAAACAAAGACATTACAAGAAAAGACAACTACAGACCAACATATCTTATAAATATAGATGCAAATATTTTCAATAACATTCTTGTAAATTGAATTGGACAATGAATAAAAATAATAATTTATTTCACAATAGTCAAAAGAAAGCAGAAGCTGTGTTAATGATTAATTACAGGTATGCAAATCAGTATCAACATTTAATAACTACTTAATGAAATCTACCATGTTACTGAGTTGAAGTAGAAAAATGGGGCTGGGCACGGTGGCTCACGACTGTAATCCCAGCACTTTGGGAGCCCGAGGAAGGTGGATCACGAGGTCAAGAGATCGAGACCATCCTGGTCAACATGGTAAAACCCCTTCTCTACTAAAAATACAAAAAAAAAAAAAAAAACTTAGCTGGGCATGGTGGCACGTGCCTGTAATCCCAGCTACTCAGGAGGCTGAGGCAGGAGAATTGCCTGAACCCAGGAGGCGGAGGTTGCGGTGAGCCAATATCACGCCATTGCACTCCAGCCTGGGTAACAAGAGTGAAACTCCGTCTCAAAAAAAAATAAAAAAATAAAAAGTAAAAAAAATAAAAATAACATGATTAGATCGGTAGATGCAGAAAAAAAAATTGACAAAATCCAATATCTCTTTATAATAAAAAATTCATAGTAAATAGGAGTAGAGGGGAACTTCCTCATCATGATTAAGATTGTTTATTTAAAAACTACAGCTAACATGTACTTAATTGTGACAACTTCAAAACTTTCCCATTACAATTACAAATAAGGGAAGTATGTCCCCTCTCACCACTCCTTTTCAACATCATATTAGAAATCCTTATGATGCAAAAGGACAAGAAAAGAAATATATATATATATATATATATATATTCAGATAGGGAAGGAAGAAATAAATGGCCTTTATTATTAGATGACATAATCATCTTCGCAAAAATTCCAAAAAAGTCTACAAAACAACCTGGAACAAATAAGTGATTATATCAAAGTTTCAGAATATAAGGTTAATATACAAAATCCAATTGTTTTTTATGTGGTAAAAATAAGCAAACAAAATTTAAAATTAAAAATTAGATATTATTTACATTAACATCCCCAAAATTGGTATACTTAGGTTTATAGCTAACAAAATTTGTATGAAATCTATATGAGGAAAAGACCAAAACTCTGATAAATGAAGTACAAGAAAAATAGAATAAATAGATACATTATTTTCATGGAAAGAATGACTCAGCATTGTCAATATGTCAGTTTTGCCCAACTTAATCTATAGATTCAGTGAAATTCTTATCAAAAGCCCTGAAAAGTATTTTGTGAATAATCGTGGACATTCAGCTGACAAACTGAATGTGAAGCTTATATGGCAACACAAAAGATCCAAAATAGATATCACAATATTTAAGGAGAAGAACAAGTGTAATTGGCTAACATTATGCAAATTTAATTAAGCTTTAATAGTCAAGACAGTGTAATACTGGTGAAACAATAGAAAACTAAATGAATTTAACAGAATTGAGAGCACAGAAATAGACTCAGATAAATGTAGTCAACTGATCTTTGACAAAGAAGCAAAGGCAATATGAGGGAGCAATGATATTTCCTTCAACAAATAGTATTAGAATAACAGCATTCTCATGCAACAGAGTTAATCTAGTCACAGACTTTATTCCTTTCACAGAAATTAACTGAAAATAGATAATAGACATAAATATAAAATGAAAAACTATAAAACTTCCAGAAGATATCATAGAAGAAAATCTAGAGGATCTTGGATATGGCAATGACTTTTTAGATACAATATCAAAGGTACTATATATCCATTAGAAAAATAATAGATAAGCTGTACTTAATTAAAATTAAAAGATAATTCTGCTCTGCAAAGGAAAATATTAAGAGAATGAGAAGATAAATCATGGGCTGGAAGAAAATACTTGCAAAACACACATCTGGTAATGGACTCTCCTCCAAACTATACAAATAACATGTAAAACTCAACAGTAAAAAGACAAACCACCATTTAAAAATGGGCCACAGTTCTTAACAGAGACCTCAACAAAGAAAATATACAAATGGCAAATAAGCACATGAAAAATGATCCACGTCATAGTCATTAGTGAAATGTAAATGAAAACATCAATGAGATATAGCTACACACATATTAGAATGACCAAAATCCAAAACATGACAACACAAAATGTGGGTGAGAATGTGGAGCAAGAGGAACTCCCATGTATCTACCACTGGTAGAAATCCAAAATGGTACAGTTACTTTTGAAGATGGTCGGCAGTTTCCTTACCATTCTCAGTGATCACACAAAAAGTTGAAATTTATGTACCCACAAAAACCTGTATTTGGATGTTTATAGGAGATTTATTCAGAATTGCCAAAATTTGGAAGTAAACAAGATACTCTTCAGCATATGAATGGATAAAAATGTCTTATATCATATGATAAGATCTTAGCACCACAATGAGCCAACAAGCTATGAATAGACATGGAACAATCTCAAATGCATATTACTCTGTATAATTACTCATATTACTTCTTTCAGAAGCCATTCTGAAAAGGCTGTATGCAATATGATTCCAACTATATGTCATTCAGGAAAAGACAAGACTAGGGAGACAGTGAAAACGTTTTTTGATGAAGGTTGGGAAGGATGGATACACAAAGTGCAGATTTTTAAGGCAGTGAAACTCTTCATGATATTGTAATAATGATTACATGTCCAAATATATATCATAACAAATAATGATATACATTTGTCCAAAACCATCGGCTATGAAACACCAAGAGTAAACTCTAATGTGAACTAGGGACTTTGGGTAATAATTAAGTGTCAGTGTAGATTTACAGATTGTAAACAACCTACTACTACTCTGGTGAAAAATGTTAATAATGGAAAATATTTATGCATATTGGAGGCAGAAGCTACATGAATTTCTTAGCTTAGCTGTGAATATAAAAATAAAGATTTTAATACATGTATCTTTATATATATGTATTTTCAATGATATTCCTTTCTGTAGCAAGAATCTCATTCACAGGTTATATTATGTTTTGGTAAATTGCATCACTCTCTCCTTTGCTGATTCAAAATCTCTTTGTCATTCTAAATATGTCTTATTTTGCCTCAACCATTGTATCTAAACCATCAACTAGCTGCCCCTGCATTAACCGTTACATTGTCTACTTTTCTCTAAATCATATACTACCACACCAGTGCAAGTCACCATCATCTCGAGGGAGGGACTCAAGATGGTGTGGTGAGAACAACCCAGGATTGAAGCTCTCTGTGAATGCGCGGAGGGTGAGTCAGGGTCGCAGTTACAGATGGATCTTTGTTGCCCACAGAACGGGGAAATTCCCAGGTATAAAAGAGACGCGGAACGCCAGGCAGAGGTTTTGGCTGGTGCAGCCGGCAGCTGGTGTAGCTGGCGGCCAATGCTGCAGCGCAGCAGCGCTACACAGTGCTCTGCACAAAGCGCACTGGTCTGGGTGCACGGTTGAACTGGCAATCTGAGACTTGAGAGGGCAGATTGGCATATCTATCTGACTGAAAGGGACTTGGACAGTGAGCCAGGCCAGGAGATTCCAGGGAAATGGCTTTTGGGGTAGCACAGTGGGACAAACAAAACAGCAATTCCAAACACTCTGGGTGGAGAGTTTCACTGCGGGCACAGCTGAACCCAGGATGGTGCAGCTCAGTGGGAGAGGGGCGTCTGCCATTACCGAGGCAATCTGCACCTACTGAGGTACACGCCCATTGCTGATGCAGCCTGCCATTGCTGAGGAAACCAGCCACAACAGAGAGACTCCGCCGCAGGGCATAGCCCATGGCAGCAGGGTGGAGACCGCAGCAGCAGGGCAGAGCCTGCAGCAACAGGGTGAACCTCACACCAGCAGGGCAGAGCCTCGGCAGGCAAATAGTGACTAGACTGCCTCCTAGCTGGGCAGGACAGTGCAACGGACACTCACAAAGAAAGCCCCAACCCCCAGAGACAGAGCATCTGAGAAAAAAAGGTTTTTTTTTTTATGAGTTCTGCTGCAGCAGAATTAAACATAACAGCCTAACAGCCCTGAATGAACAACAGAGCTCACAGCTCAGCACTTGAGCTCCTATAAAGTATAGACTGTCTCCTCAAGCAGCTCCCTGACCCCTCTATATCCAAAAGACTGACATTTGGCAGGCATCATTATGGGACAAAGAGAGCAGAAAAAGAAACTGGTAGCATCCCTCACTGTTCCGCTACAGGTGTACCCCAGACAAGCAGGGCCTGGAGTGGACCTCAGCAGTCATACAGTGGAGGGGCTAGACTGGTAGAAGGAAAACCAAGTAACAGAAATACTTCATCATCAACAATCTGGGCATCCACTCAGAGACCCAATCGAAAAGTCAGCAACTACTCAGACGACAGGTGGATAAATCCACAAAGATGGGAAGAAACCAGCACAAAAAGGAGAAAAACACCCGAAACCAGAACACCTCACCTCCTAGAGAGGACCAAAACTCCTCACCAGCAAGGGAACAAAGCTGGATGGAGAATGACTGTGACAAAATGACGGAATTAGACTTCAGAAGGTGGATAATGAGAAACATTTGTGAGCTAAAAGAACATGTTTTAAATCAATGCAAAGAAACTAAGAACCCTGAAAAAACATTTGAAAAAAGATTTGAGGAAATGATAACAAGAATGGATAACTTAGAGAGAAATACAAATGAATTAAAGGAGCTGAAAAACACAATACGAGAACTTCGTGAAGCATGCACAAGTTTCAACAGCCAAATTGACCAAGCAGAAGAAAAAATATCAGAAGTTGAAGACCAACTCAATGAAATAAAATGAGAAACCAAGATCAGAGGAAAAAGTGCAAAAAGGAATGAACAAAGTCTCCAGAAATGTGGGACTATGTGAAAAGACCTAACCTACGTTTGATAGGTGTACCAGAATGTGATGAAGAGAATGAATCCAAGCTGGAAAATACTCTTCAGAACATTATCCCGGAAAATTTCCCCCACCTGGCAAGACAGGCCAACACTCAAATGCAGGAAATACAGAGAACACCACAAAGATACTCCTCAAGAAGAGCAACCCCAAAATACATAATCGTCAGATTCAACAAGGTTGAAATAAAATAGAAAATACTAAGGGCAGCCAGAGAGAAAGGTCAGGTCACCTACAAAGGGAAGCCCATCAGACTCAAAGCAGATCTCTCGGCAGAAACACTACAAGCCAGAAGAGATTGGGGGCCAATATTCAACATTCTTAAAGAAAAGAACTTTCAACCCAGAATTTCATATCCAGCTAAACTGAGCTTCATTAGTGAAGGAAAAATAAAATTCTTTGTGAACAAGCAAGTACTCAGAGAGTTTGACACCACCAGGCCTGCTTTACAAGAGCTCCTGAAAGAGGCACTACACATAGAAAGGAACAACCAGTACCAGCCATTCCAAAATCAGACTAAATGTTAAAGAGCATCAACATAATGAAGAATGTACAACAACTAATGGGCAAAAGAGCCAGCTAGCATCAAAATGGCAGCATCAAATTCACACATAACAATATTAACCCTAAATGCAAATGGACTAAATGCACCAATCATTAAGATACAGGCTGGCAAATTGGATAAAAAACCAAAACCCATCAGTGTGCTGTATCCACATGCAAGGATAAACAAAGGCTCAAAATAAAGGGATGGAGGAAGATTTACCAAGCAAATGGAGAGCAAAAGAAAGCAGGAGTTGCAATTCTCATCTCTGATAAAATAGACTTTAAAGCAACAAAGATCAAAAGAGACAAAGAAGGCCATTACATAATGGTAAAATGATCGATACAACAAGAAGAATTAATGATCCTAAACATATATGGACTCAATACAGGAGCACCCAGATACATAAGGCAAGTTCTTAATGACTTACAAAGAGACTTAGACTCCCACACAAAAATAGTGGGAGACTTTAACACTCCACTGTCAATATTAGACAGATCAACCAGAGAGAAAATCAACAAGGATATCCAGGGCTTGAACTCAGACCTGGAGAAAGCAAACCTGATACACATTTACAGAACTCTCCATCCCAAATCCACAAAATATACATTTTTCTCAGCACCACATCACACCTACTCTAAAATTGACCACATAATTGGAAGTAAAGCACTCCTCAGCAAATGCAAAACAACGGAAATCATAACAAACAGTCTCTCAGACCATAGTGCAATCAAGTTAGAACTCAGAATTCAGAAACCAACCCAGAACCACACAGCTTCATGGAAACTGAACAACTGGCTGTTGAATGTTGACTGGATAAACAATAAAATGAAGGCAGAAATAAAGAAGTTCTTCTAAACCAATGAGAACGAAGACACAACATGCCAGAATCTCTGGGACACATTAAAGCAGTCTCTAGAGGAAACTATATAGCAATAAGTGCCCATAGGAGAAGAATGTAGAGATCCAAAATTGACACCCTATTGTCAAAATTGAAAGAGCTAGAGGAGCAAGATAAAAAAAACTCAAAACCCGGTAGAAGACAAGAAATAACTAAGATCAGAGCTGAACTGAATGAAATAGAGAGATGAAAAACCCTTCAAAAAATGAAAAAATCCAAGAGCTGGTTCTTTGAAAAGATCAACAACATAGACCACTAGCCAGATTGATAAAAAACGAAAAGAGAGAATAACCAAATAGATGTAATAAACAATGATAAAGGGGAAATCACCACAGATTCCACAGAAATTCAAACCATCATCAGAGAATATTACAAACAACTCTATGCACATAAACTAGTAAACCTGGAAGAAATGGATAAATTCCTGGACTCCTGTGTCCTCCTAAGCCTAAACCAGGAGGAAGCTGAAACTATGAATAGACCAATAACAAGGTTAGAAGTTGAGGCAGCAATTAAGAGCCTACCACACAAAAAAGCCCAGGTCCAGATGAGTTCACAGTGGAATTCTACCAGACACACAAAGAGGAGCTGGTACCATTCCTTCTGAAACTATTTCAAATAATCCACAAAGAGGAAATCCATCCCAAATCATTTTATGAGACGCATATCATCCTGATACCAAAACCCAGCAGAGACCCAACAAGAAAAGAAAACGTCAGGCCAATATCCATGATGAACATAGATGCAAAAATTTTCAATAAAATATTGGCAAGCCGATTGCAACAGCAAATCAAAAAACTTATCCATCATGACCAAGTAGGATTCATCCCGGGGAGCAAGGCTGGTTCAACATACGCAAGTCTATAAACGTAATTCACCACATAAACAACCAAAAACAAAAACCACATAATTATCTCAATTGACGCAGAGAAGGCATTCGACAAAATTCAACAGCCATTTATGCTAAAAACCCTTAATAAACTCGGTATCGATGGAACGTATCTCAAAGTAATAAAAGCTATTTACGACAAACCAACAGCCAATATCATAGTGAATGGGCAAAAACTGGAAGCATTCCCTTTGAAATCCGGCACTAGACAAGGATGCCCTCTGTTATCACTCCTATTCAATATAGTACTGGAAGTTCTAGTCACAGCAATCAGGCAAGAAAAAGAAATAAAGGGTAGTCAAATAGGAAAGGTGGAAGCCAAATTGTCTCTATTTGCAGACGACATGATAGTATACCTAGAAGACCCCATCACCTCAGCCCAAAAACTTCTGAAACTGATAAGCAACTTCAGCAAAGTCTCAGGATATAAAATCAATGTGCAAAAATCACAAGCATTCCTCTACATCAATAACAGACTTAAAGAAAGCCAAATCAAGAACTAACTGCCATTCACAATTGCTACAAAAAGAATAAAATACCTAGGAATACAACTCACAAGGAACGTAAAGGACCTCTTCAAGGAAAACTACAAACCACTGCTCAACGAAATCAGAGAGGACACAAACAGATGGAGAAACATTCCATGTTTATGGTTAGAAAGAATTAATATCGTGAAAATGGCTATACTGCCCAAAGTAATTTACAGAATCAACTCTATCCCCATCAAGCTACAATTGACTTTCTTCACAGAACGGGAAAAAAACACCATGAACTTCATATGGAACTAAAAGAGAACCCATAGAGCCAAGTCAATTCTAAGCAAAAAGAACACAGCGAGGGGCATCACACTACCGGATTTCAAACTATAGTACAAGACTACAGTAATCAAAATAGCATGGCACTGGTACCAAAACAGGGATATAGACTAATGGAACAAAACAGAGGCATCGGAGGAAACACAACATATCTACAACCATACAATCTTTGATAACCCTGACAAAAACAAGCAATGGGGAAAGGATTCCCTGTTTAATAAATGGTGTTGGGAAAACTGGCTAGCCATGTGCAGAAACAGAAACTGGACCCCTTCCTGACACCTTACACCAAAATTAACTACAGATGGATTAAAGACTTAAACATAAGACCTGGCACCATAAAAACCCTAGAAAGAAATCTAGGCAAAACCATCCAGGACATAGGAGTAGGCAAGGACTTCATGAACAAAACACCAAAAGCATTGGCAACAAAAGCCAAAATAGACAAAAGCGACCTAATGAAACTCCACAGCTTCTGCACAGCAAAAGAAACAGGGATTAGAGTTAATCAGCAACCGACAGAATGAGAAAAAATTTTTGCAGTTTACCCATCTGACAAAGGGCTGATATCCAGAATGTACAAAGAACTCAAACAGATTTACAGGAAAAAAACAAACAAGCCCATTCAAAAATGGGCAAAGGATATGAACAGACACTTTACGAAAGAAGACATATATGAGGCCAACAATCATGAAAAAATACTCATCATCACTGGTCATCAGAGAGATACAAATCAAAACCACATTGAGATACCATCTCACGCCAGTTAGAATGGCGATCATTAAAAAATCTGGAGACAACAGATGCTGGAGAGGATGTGGAGAAAAAGAAACACTTTTACACTGTTGGTGGGGGTGTAAATTAGTTCAACCATTGTGGAAGACAGTTTGGCGATTCCTCAAGGCCTTAGAAATAGAAATTCCATTTGACCCAGCAATCCTATTACTGGGTATATATCCAAAAGACTATAAATCGTTCTACTATAAGGACACATGCGCACGAATGTTCATTGCAGCACTGTTTACAATAGCAAAGACTGGAATCAACCCAAATGCCCATTGAGGATAGACTGGATTGGGAAATTGTGGCACATATACACCATGGAATATTATGCAGAAATCAGAAATGATGAGTTTGTGTCGTTTGTAGGGACATGGATGAATCTGGAGAACATCATTCTCAGCAAATTGACACAAGAACAGAAAATGAAATACCGCATATTCTCACTCATAGGTGGGTGATGAAAAATGAGATCACATGGACACAGGGAGGAGAGTATTAAACACTGCGGTCTATTGGGGGTGAAAGGGGACGGCCAGTGGGAGGGGGAGCTGGGGAGGTCTAGTCTGGGAAGAAATGCCAAATGTGGGTGAAGGGGAGAAAGGAAGCAAAACACACTGCCATGTGTGTACCTATGCAACTGTCTTGCATTTTCTGCACATGTATCCCAAAACCTAAAATGCAATAAAAAATTTAAAAAAAGTCACCATTATCTCCTACCAAAATATTTGCAAACTGTTCTGGTTGATCTCTCAATCTTATCACATTGCTGTAACAAAATGCATTCTCTAAATACCAGAAACATAATGAGATTTCTCTAAGTAAAACAGTAAATTTTAACAAGGTGGTTAATATCAGTTCTCTTCTCAAGTATAAGTCATACAGAGATGCTTTCCCTTACTTCCCTGTATAAAATTACTCTTGCTTTTATTTTTTTAGTACATTTATTTATCAACAACACATTTTCTCAGTCCTGTATATCCTATTGCCAGTACTAAAGATGATTTTCCTACACAAATCAAAATGCACATATGTTAAGCATTTTATTTTCTCATTTATTAATAATGGAATCATATAGAAATTATAACCAGTTCAAAAGAGAATCTATAGAACATATACATTTATAGTTCAGTAATAATGAAACTCAATGTAATAAAGGCAAAACTTTTTTTTGCCAAGTTAAAGACAAATATCAAAACAGAATATGTTATGCTATCAATTACCTACTATTAACAGAGTTGTAAAATAGCTAAAATTAAAAAAAAAAAAGAACAAAGCTAATAGTGGCTAACTCAGAAGCATGTGCTATATATAGACAATTAACAGGTTTCACTGAAGCAGAAATTTTTTAACACACTGGTACATGAAAGGTATAAATTTTTAGTCTGTCCTTAGGCCTCCTTAATATTTGGTCAAAAAGTGGAGAAAATTGATGATATCATTCCTGTTTAGAAGGTATTACATTTAAAACCTGTTTTTAGGGTATATAAACATAGTGCTTATAAGAAAGTACTCAGGAGAAGTTCCTGAATAGAAGCTAATGGTTTGTGAAAAACATATACGTGTGTGTGTGTTTCTGTGCATATAAATGTACTTGATCCTTTTGTAATACAAAAATAAAAAAATATTAAAAAAAATTGTAATACAAAGATTACAAATGTAGCTTTACCTGTTAAAATATAATTTATTGTATTAATGAAATATAGATAATGTATTTTGAATGTTCATATATGTAATCTATTTTGTTAAAGTATAATTTTCAAAATGATAACTCAAAATTCTTCAAGCAAAATGAATTCATGCAAATTAATTTATCCAAATCAATAATTGATATAGAAATCAGCAGAATATTAAAATCAACTCAAATAAGAATTGAGAAAATAGATATATTTGGGTAATTGATCGATTTCTTAAATCACATTCTATCTTCCTTAAAACACAAGTTTTTCCTTTCCTGAAAACAAAGGTATACATAATATATATAACAAAAACTTAAGTCAGAAATTGCACTCTAATAAGGACCAAGTACATATATTTTTCCCTGAGCAATGTCAACATTTTCAGGCAAAAAGTTTGTTTTTCTCCAAGTTATTGTTGCGCATCTCAAACCAAATATCATCCTGGCTGCCTATTTGAAAGTTTCATAATAACATAATAGTAACATAACAGTTATGTTACCCAGTTATTATTAACCTTTGAAGTACATTAATAACTAAGTAGTAATTGATATGTTGAAAATGTTCAAATAAATTAAAGAAAGCTAAATCACTGAAAACATCAAGCACATAATAATCTTTGTAATAAAGAACCCATTCCTAATTTTTACTGGATGCAAAAATACAAAGTTTATATTTTATCTTAAACAAATCCTTTGATTTCCTTTGTGGAGGAAAAGATAACATACATGCTATTTTTTAAATTGCTTTTCTATAGGTAATATGTTATATTCTTCAAGAATTTTAAAGTATAAAAACAAATGAAGTGAAAGATTACTCCCATTCTAGATGAGCTCAATTCTCACTCACTTCCACCTTATTCTATACGTACACTCAAACAATCCCTTCATAGATAATCACTATTGTTCGTCTCTGATGTCACCCTTCAGTGATGCTATATTAAAAACTAATAAATATATTTTAATTTTTGTTTTTCTCACACAAGTAGGATAGCATTGACACTTCTTAAAGAATAATTTTTTGGTTTTTCATATAAATTTAAAGTAGGCTTTTTCTTCTATTGATTGATTACCATTTCAAAAGGTTTATATACAAGCAATTTCCTATAGGAAATAAAGTTGACTTAAGTTTGACAGATATTAGCTATATATATTTCACAAGTCCCAAATAGTAACACTAACTATTTGGGTATTTATTATTATGAAGAGATTCTTTTCAACACCCATAATTATTAAGAGATTCTATTCAACACCTACAATCAGTGTTACTGATGGAATTATCATATTAAGTGGAGAACATAATTGATTTAATGTGCTTAGAATGTGATATTAATATATCAATAACCATTAATTAGAAGAAATTGTGGCCACTGGGACATAGGCAATAAATATTGCTGTAAATGGGGACATGGTTGGAAAAGAGAAAAAGGAAGAAAAAGCAATTACATAAGCAAACACAATATAATCAATGATTATACAGCGATTCTTTAACTGCTTTAAATAATCTATCTGTATAAATAAACAACTTACATATTGTCATATTTTTGAACTACTTAGAAATCAATAAAATGTATGTGAAGTGTAGTGTTTTAATATCATTTTATGTTAATGCAAAACAATGATCATTAGAAAACTACTATTGATAATAATATTGATTTTCTTAGAGCAAAACTAATGTTAGTTGTTCATCGTAACAATCTGTCGCCAGTCTGGAGTGCAGTGGGGGCATAATTTTTGTGTTGACATTACAGCCAGTTTTAAAGAACACCTCTAATCAACTCCAAAAAATTCTACATTATCCATTTGGGAGGATAGGTTAATAGACTGCCTGTTACCTTGCAAATTCTGACTAGTTAAAACAAATAAGATACTATAAAACATTCTTTTAAATCTCAAGGCAATGAGTATTGGGAAAGATCTCTTGAGGTAGAGTAGAAAATTCCTGGTGCCACTTTCTAAAGGAGGCCCCCATACTTTCATGAGTTTATCTTCAGGGACTCCATGGAATTCTCATATTAAAGGGACAAGTATCGTGGAAGGGAAGAAGTAGTCACTGTGAAATACATACAGAAAATTTTCTATAAAATGTCCTAGTCTCCGCCAGGTGCGGTGGCTCACGCCTGTAATCTCAGCACTTTGGGAGGCCAAGGCGAGTGGATGATGAGGTCAAGAGCTAGAGACCATCCTGGCCAACGTGGTGAAACACTGTCTCTGCTAAAAATACAAAAAATAGCTGGGCATGATGGCGTGCACCTGTAGTCCCAGCTACTGGGGTTGCTGAGGCAGGGGAATCGCTTGAACTCAGGAAGTGAAGGTTACGTGAGCCAAGATCACACCACTGCCCTCCAGCCTGGCATCCTAGTCTTTAGGGAGAATGCTTTTACCAGAGCATTAGTCTGCCTAGAGAGAAGGGCATGCATCCCATTCCGGCCCCTTCTGGTCTTTCTGTCTTCTGTATGGGGGAAAAAAAAAAAAAAAAAAAAAAACCACGCTGAAATTCAATTAGATTATAGATCACTTCCCCACCTTCACACCTTAGGATCACACCAAGATGTCTACAGTATAACAACAGTGGATTACAAGAAAAAGAGCTGCAAAATGCAGACTCTATCTAGAGAGGAGTTATTAGAGAAACCCAAAGACAAGGACACTGAGAAATTTGAAGCCTCTGATATTTTTAGCTACAACAAATGTTAGCTACACAGCAAAATTACTAACCAGGTTAACATAGAAGCTTCTGTTACTCAATATATCATGTCAGGATTTCAACAGAAAATTCTAAAACCTAAAGTGCAATAATTATATATATATATATATATATATATATATATATATATATATATATATATTTGTGTATATATATATATGTGTGTGTGTGTGTATACAAACACACACACACACACAACAAAGATCTCAGATAAAGCTACCTTAGCTTAACAAAAAAAGAAGAAAATTATTTAAATTAAAATCCTGAGGGAGGACTCAAGATGGCGCTGTGAGAACAACCCAGGATTGGAGCTCTCATTGAATCCACAAAGAGGTGAGTTGGGGCTGCATTTCCAGACTGATCTTTGTTGCCCACAGAACGGGGAAACTCCCAAGAATAAAAAAGACACGGGATGCCAGGCAGTAGGTCTGCCTGGCGAAGCCGGCAGCCAGGGCAGCGGCGGCCGGCCCTACCCAGCAATCCCCACAGGGCGCGCTTCTCTGAGACTTGAGAGGGCTGGACTTGAGACTGAACGAGACTTGGACAGTAGGCCAGCCAAGGGGATTGCAGGCACAGAGCGTTTGGGGTACCCAGTGGGATGAACAAAACGGCGATTTCAAACTATCCCGAGCAGACAGTCCGAGACACTCTGTGGGGGAAGGGCATCCACCACTACCGAGGCAACTGCCCCAACTGAGATACACGCCCACTGCTGATGCAGCCAGCCGTTGCTGAGGCAAACCGTCCCTACTGAAATACACGCCCACTGCTGACGCAGCCACCCGTTGCCGAGGCAACCCGTCCCTACTGAGATACATGCCCACTGCTGACGCAGCCTGCCGTTGCCAAGGCAACACGCTACAACGAAGAGACTCCGCAGCAGGGCGTGGCGGAGACCACAGCAGAGCCTGCAGGAACAGGGCGAATCACACAACAGCAGGGCAGAGCCTCAGCAGGCAAACAGTGGCTAGTCTGCCTTCTAGCTGAGCAGGACACCTCAACGGACATTGAAAAATAAAGCCCAAACCCCCCAACACAGAGCATTTGAGAAAAAAAGGGTTTTTTTAATGAGCTCTGTTGTAGCAGAATCAAACATAGCAGCCTAACAGCCCTGAATGAACAACAGAGCTCACAGCTCAGCACTTGAGCTCCTAAGAAATACAGACTGTCTCCTCAAGCAGCTCCCTGACCCCTCTATATCCATAAGACTGACATTTGGCAGACATCATTCTGGGACAAAGAGAGCAGAAAAAGAAACTGGTAGCATCCCTCACTGTGCCACAGCTGCTAGAGGTGCACTCCAGACAAGCAGGGCCTGGAGTGGACCTCAGCAGTCATACAGTGGAGGGGCTAGACTGGTAGAAGGAAAACCAAGTAACAGAAATACTTCATCATCAACAATCTGGGTCTCCACTCAGAGACCCAATCGAAAAGTCAGCAACTACGCAGAGGACAGCGGATAAACCCACAAAGATGGGAAGAAACCAGCGAAAAAAGGAGGAAAACACCCGAAACCAGAACACCTCGCCTCCTAGAAAGGACCAAAACTCCTCACCAGCAAGGGAACAAAGCTGGACGGAGAATGACTGTGACGAAATGATGGAATTAGACTTCAGAAGGTGGATAATGAGAAACTTTTGTGAGCTAAAAGAACATGTATTAAATCAATGCAAAGACACTAAGGAACTTAAAAAATGATATGAGGAAATGATAACAAGAATGGATAACTTAGAGAGGAATATGAATGAATTAAAGGAGCTGAAAAACACAATACGAGAACTTCGCGAAGCATGCACAGGTTTCAATAGCCGAATTGACCAAGCAGAAGAAAGAATATCTGAAGTCGAAGACCAACTCAATGAAATTAAACGAGAAACCAAGATTAGAGAAAAAGGTGCAAAAAGGAATGAACAAAGTCTCCAAGAAATGTGGGACTATGTGAAAAGACCTAACCTACATTTGATAGGTGTACCAGAAGGGGATGTAGAGAATGAATCCAAGCTGGAAAATACTCTTCAAGACATCATCCAGGAAAACTTCCCCCACCTAGCAAGACAGGCCAACACTCAAAGGCAGGAAATACAGAGAACACCACGAAGATATTCTGCAAGAAGAGCAACCCCAAGGCACATAATCGTCAGATTCAACAAGGTTGAAATAAAGGAGAAAATACTAAGGGCAGCCAGAGAGAAAGGTCGAGTTACCCACAAAGGGAAGCCCAACAGACTCACAGCAGATCTCTCGGCAGAAACACTACAAGCCAGAAGAGAGTGGGGGCCAATATTCAACATTCTTAAAGAAAAGAACTTTCAACACAGAATTTCATATCCAGCCAAACTGAGCTTCAGAAGTGAAGGAAGAATAAAATCCTTTGCGAACAAGCAAGTACTCAGAGATTTTGTCACCACCAGGCCTGCTTTACAAGAGTTCCTAAAAGAAGCACTACACATAGAAAGGAACAACCAGTACCAGCCATTCCAAAATCACACTAAATGCTAAAGAGCATCAACATAATAAAGAATCTACAACAACTAACAGGCAAAACAGCCACTTAGCATCAAAATGGCAGTATCAAATTCACACATAACAATATTAACCTTAAATGTAAATGGACTAAATGAACCAATCAAAAGACACAGACTGGCAAATTGGATAAAAATCCAAAACCCATCAGTGTGCTGTATCCAGGAAACCCATCTCACATGCAAGGATACACAAAGGCTCAAAATAAAGGGATGGAGGAAGATTTACCAAGCAAATGGAGAGCAAATAAAGCAGGAGTTGCAATTCTCATCTCTAATAAAATAGACTTTAAAGCAACAAAGATCAAAAGAGACAAAGAAGGACATTACACACTGGTAAAAGGATCAATAAAACAAGAAGAGCTAATGATCCTAAACATATATGGACCCAACGCAGGAGCACCCAGATACATAAGGCAAGTTTTTAATGACTTACAAAGAGACTTAGACTCCCACACAATAATTGTGGGAGACTTTAACACTCCACTGTCAATATTAGACAGATCAACCAGAGAGAAAATCAACAAGGATATCCAGGGCTTGAACTCAGACCCGGAGAAAGCAAACCTGATACACAATTACAGAACTCTCCACCCCAAATCCACAGAATACACATTTTTCTCAGCACCACATCACACCTACTCAAAAATTGACCAGATAATTGGAAGTAAAGCACTGCTCAACAAATGCAAAACAACTGAAATCATAACAAACAGCCCCTCAGACCATAGTGCAATCAAGTTAGAACTCAGAATACAGAAACCAACCCAGAACCTCACAGCTTCATGGAAACTGAACAACTGGCTCTTGAATGTTGACTGGGTAAACAATGAAATGAAGTCAGAAATAAAGAAGTTCTTCGAAACCAATGAGAAGGAAGACACAACATGCCAGAACCTCTGGGACACATTTAAAGCAGTCTCTAGAGGAAAGTATATAGCAATAAGTGCCCATATGAGGAGAATGGAGAGATCCAAAATTGACACCCTATCGTCAAAATTGAAAGAGCTAGAGGAGCAAGATCAAAAAAACTCAAAACCCAGCAGAAGACAAGAAATAACTAAGATCAGAGCTGAACTGAAGGAGATTGAGACACGAAAAACCCTTCAAAAAATCAATAAATCCAAGAGCTGGTTTTTTGAAAAGATAAACAAAATAAACAGACCACTAGCCAGATTGATTAAAAAGAAAAGAGAGAACAACCAAATAGATGCAATAAAAAATGATAAAGGGGAAATCACCACAGATTCCACAGAAATTCAAACCATCATCAGAGAATATTACAAACAACTCTATGCACATAAACTAGTAAACCTGGAAGAAATGGATAAATTCCTGGACTCCTGTGTCCTCCCAAGTCTAAACCAGGAGGAAGCTGAAACTATGAATAGACCAATAACAAGGTTGGAAGTCGAGGCAGCAATTAAGAGCCTACCACACAAAAAAAGCCCAGGTCCAGACGGGTTCACAGCCGAATTCTACCAGACACACAAAGAGGAGCTGGTACCATTCCTTCTAAAACTATTTCAAACAATACAAAAAGAGGGAATACTTCCCAAATTATTTTACAAGACCAACATCATTCTGATACCAAAACCTGGCAGAGACCCAACAAGAAAAGAAAACTTCAGGCCAATATCCATGATGAACATAGATGCAAAAATCTTCAATAAAATATTGGCAAGCCAAATGCAACAGCAAATCAAAAAACTTATTCACCATGATCAAGTAGGTTTCATACCGGAGATGCAAGGCTGGTTCAACATACGCAGGTCTTTAAACGTAATTCACCACATAAACAAAACCAAAAACAAATACCACATGATTATCTCAATTGACGCAGAGAAGGCATTTGACAAAATTCAACAGCCCTTTATGCTAAAAACCCTCAATAAACTCGGTATCAATGGAGCGTATCTCAAAGTACTAAAAGCTATTTATGACAAACCAACAGCCAATGTCATACTGAATGGGCAAAAACTGGAAGCACTCCCTTTGAAATTTGGCACTAGACATGGATGCCCTCTTTCACCACTTCTATTCAATACAGTTCTGGAAGTTCTAGCCAGAGCAATCAGGCAAGAAAAAGAAATAAAGGGTATTCAAATAGGAAAGGAAGAAGCCAAATTGTCTCTATTTGCAGACGACATGATAGTATACCTGGAAGACCCCATCACCTCAGCCCAAAAACTCCTGAAACTGATAAGCAACTTCAGCAAAGTCTCAGGATATAAAATTAATGTGCAAAAATCACAAGCATTCGTCTACACCAATAACAGACTTAAAGAAAGCCAAATCAAGAACGAACTGCCATTCACAATTGCTACAAAAAGAATAAAATACCTTGGAATACAACTCACAAGGAACGTAAGGGACCTCTTCAAGGAGAACTACAAACCACTGCTCAACGAAATCAGAGAGGACACAAACAGATGGAGAAACATTCCATGTTCATGGTTAGCAAGAATTAATATCATGAAAATGGTTATACTGCCCAAAGTAATTTACAGAATCAATGCTATCCCCATCAAGCTACCATTGACTTTCTTCACAGAACTGGAAAAAACCACCATGAACTTCATATGGAACCAAAAGAGAGCCCGCATAGCCAAATCAATTCTAAGCAAAAAGAACACAGTGGGGCGCATAACACTACCGGATTTCAAACTATACTACAAGGCTACAGTAATCAAAACAGCATGATACTGGTACCAAAACAGAGACATAGACCAATGAAACAAAACAGAGGCACTGGAGGCAAAACAACATATCTACAACTATACAATCTTTGATAAACCTGACAAAAACAAGCAATGTGGAAAGGATTTTCTGTTTAACAAATGGTGTTGGGAAAACTGGCTAGCCATGTGCAGAAAGCAGAAACTGGACCCCTTCCTGACACCTTACACTAAAATTAACTCCAGATGCATTAAAGACTTAAACATAAGACCTGGCACGATAAAAACCCTAGAAGGAAATCTAGGCAAAACCATCCAGGACATAGGAGTAGGCAAGGACTTCATGAACAAAACACCAAAAGCATTGGCAACAAAAGCCAAAATAGACAAATGGGACCTAATGAAACTGCACAGCTTCTGCACGGCAAAAGAAACATTCACTAGAGTGAATCGGCAACCAACAGAATGGGAAAAAATTTTTGCAGTTTACCCATCTGACAAAGGGCTGATATCCAGAATTTACAAAGAACTCAAACAGATTTACAGGAAAAAAAACAAGCCCATTCAAAAGTGGGCAAAAGATATGAACAGATACTTTACGAAAGAAGACATATATGAGGCTAACAATCATATGAAAAAATGCTCATCATCACTGGTCATCAGAGAGATGCAAATCAAAACCACATTGAGATACCATCTCACGCCAGTTAGTATGGCGATCATTAAAAAGTCTGGAGACAACAGATGCTGGAGAGGATGTGGAGAAAAAGGAACACTTTTACACTGTTGGTGGGAGTGTAAATTAGTTCAACCATTGTGGAAGACAGTGTGGCGATTCCTCAAGGCCTTAGAAATAGAAATTCCATTTGACCCAGCAATCCTATTACTGGGTATATATCCAAAAGACTATAAATCATTCTACTATAAGGACACATGTACACGAATGTTCATTGCAGCACTGTTTACAATAGCAAACACCTGGAATCAACCCAAATGCCCATTGATAATAGACCGGATTGGAAAAATGTGGCACATATACACCATGGAATATGATGCAGCAATCAGAAATGATGAGTTTGTGTCGTTTGTAGGGACATGGATGAATCTGGAGAACGTCATCCTCGGCAAACTGACACAAGAACAGAAAATGAAACACCGCATATTCTCACTCATAGGTGGGTGATGAAAAATGAGAACACATGGACACAGAAAGGGGAGTACTAAACACTGGGGTCTATTGGGGGTAAAAGGGGAGGGACAGTGGGAGGGGGAGGTAGGGAGGGATAGCCTGGGGAGAAATGCCAAATGTGGGTGAAGGAGAGAAGGAAAGAAAAGCACACTGCCATGTGTGTTCCTACGCAACTGTCTTGCATGCTCTGCTCATGTACCCCAAAACCTAAAATCCAATAAAAAATTAAAAAAAATAAATAAATTAATTAAAATTTTTCTGAGAAAGAATTCTGTAGACCCTGATAGGTCCCAGAGATTTCTTAAAAAACATTTAAGAAAGTACCATGAATTTGCAGATTCCCTCAGGCAAAATAGAATAGAAGGGAATGTTTCCCAAATCATTTTTTCAAGCTCACATTACAATGGTGTTGCCAGGCTGGCAGTACAGACAAATGAGGAAACACAAAAAATAGAAATATTAGAGGCCACGATGCTTTATAAACATGCATGTAAAAATCTCCAACAAAATACTAGCAAATAGAATCTAGCAATATCTGAAAAGTGGTATTTTCCCAGGGACTGCAAGGCCAATTCAATAGTTAATAATGAATGTATTTCATTATATCAACATATTAAATAAATTTATTATTTATCAACTGAAACAGACAACAGCATTTAAGAAAGTACAACTTAATCACATTGAAAAGTCTCAGGAAACTAGAAATATAAATGAACTTAACCTGACACAGGACATCTATCAAAAATCTAGAGCAAATATCAAACTTTATAGTGAAAGACTGAATGCCTTCCCCTAAGAGCAGAAACAAGAAAAGGATATCCCCATCACCACTCTTATTCAGCAGTGTAGTGGGATTCTTACCAGTGAAATCAATCAGGAAATATAAATGAAAGGCATCATGAATGGAACAGATTATATAATGCTGTTTTCAACCTCAGAAGATACAACCATCTATGCAGAGAATCCCAAGGAACCTGCACAAAAGCTTATAATAAGTGAGTGCAGCAAGGTTGCAAAACAGAAGCTCAACACTCAATAATCATATTTCCATATGATGGCAATAAAAATGAGAAGTAGCTGCTGCATTTCTTCAGGCTCACCAATTGTGTTCTTCACTCTGTCCAGTCTCCTGATGAGCTTATCAAAGGCATTCTTGATTTCTGTTATGGTATTTTTTTTTATTTTTAGCATTTCTTTTTGACTCTTTCTTAAAGGGTTTCTACTTGTTTGCTCCATTACATATGTATTCTTGCACACTATCCATTGTTTCCTTAGAACCCCCAGCATATTCCTAATAGTTGTTTTAAATTCCTGGTCAGATCATTCCAAAATTTGTTTCTCATGCCTAATATTAAATTTGCAAATACTGAACATTCACACAATATTTCTTGTGTACTATGGTTTGAATTTTCTTGTTGCAAACTTGATATAATAAAATGGATAGAAAGAATGGAGTCAAAAAATGATAAGGTAGATTAAAATAAACAAATTAAAACCAAACAGTTTGAAGAGACAAAAAATAGAATTGGAACCAGACTCAGAAATGACACAAATTTGAGAATTATTAGACAGGGGATTTAAAATAATACAATTTACATGTAAACAAGTCACACATTGTATGGTTCTAGTTATATCACATTTTTGGAATAACAAGATATAGACATGGAGACTCAATTAGTGATTGTGGGTTATTAGGGATGGGTTTAAGTGAATGTGGCTATAAAGAATAGCATGTGGAAATTTTGTGCGATGGAATAATTTTATATTTTTTCTGTGGTATAAAATTATGTAGATTTAAATTCACATGCACATAAACATATGCAAATGAGTACACATAAAACTTAAGAAATTTGAATGGATTATAGTAATTGTACAAGTGTCATTTTTCTGGGTATAATACCATATTACAGGTGCACAAGTGCTATCATCAGAGAAAACCGAGTGAAGGATACATGGAACCACCCTGTGCAATTTTCTTATCACTTTTTTTGAATCTACAATTATCTCAAAACATAAAGTTTTTTAAAAGCTAGAGAAAATGTTTGTGACGGTTCAAGAAAATATTTTTTTGGGTTTTGAGATATCTTTTGTGTTTTTTTGAGTATTGGATTACTAAATAGAGTTTATAGCTTTTAGTGTGGAAAAAAATTCATTTTACTTTCAATATTAAATGCACAAATCAGTCATTAAAGTTGTAACTTGTTCCCTGCCTTTTGATACAGAACTTGATAAAGATCTTATATTTTCTAAAATTATAATAACTAAAGTTTGTTAATTCACTTATTTTGAAAATAGGTGTAAAAGCAGCAGCATCCTCTTTTAAATAACTCCAATACAGTCAATATTCTAATTTGTTGAAGTATGGATTTCATTTTTGTAAGAAGGCAGTAGACAACTACATTCAAGGGTGGTGAATAATATGACTTAACAAAGTTTGGGGATAATTCCTAAAAATAAACTAGAGTATAGTTCAAATTATTTGAAAAAACTAACATTTCTTAAAATTAATTTCTAATTTTTATTTTAGGTTTAGGGGTACATGTAAATGTTTGTTACATAAACAAACACGAGTCACAGGGGTTTGTGGTACATATTATTTCATCACCCAGATATTAAGCTCAGTAGCCAATAGTTATCTTTTTTGCTTTTCTACTTCTTCCCACCCTCCCCACTCACAGTATCTAAATACGATTCTTTTGAAATGTATTATTTTGATATAAAAAATACTGCTATGTGTATTTACCTGCTTGGATAACACATTTGAATCTTCTTCAAACATTTTGATGTTGAATTTTCAGAGACTATATATGCACAGTTTCAACACTCTTATTTTATGGTTTATTTAGTGGGATCCTGAGTCATATTAGAATGGTTCTGTGGTAGGTAGCCATTTAAAAATACTCATCTCATCTGGACTCTATTTTTCCATTCATGTTAATCTATTGTTTTCAGTTCTCTTAAACTTAGTATCCAACCACACTGAACACAACCTCTTTTATGCTTCCAATTATTTACAATCTTTCCAAATTTTGTGGAATAATATTCTTTTTTTATTCATAACATGCTCATAGGGTAAGTGATAGTCCAATTATCATTCAGGCAAAACTGGAAACTAGTAACATTTTCTGTATTATTCAAATTATTATAATAATGATCAATTCTTTTGTTTCCACTCTGTTATTGACAAAGAAAATTTTATTTATCTTCTTATACCAAGCCAAACAAATTTCCTGGCATATAGAGTAATTAAATGTTGAATTAATTAATAGATTAGATGCAACATCACCACAAATATGTAGTTTTCTTCTCTTTCTTCTTTTTTTAGTGCCCTGTGTACACTAATTTACATGCAGTAGGTGACTTTTATTCTGTATGCTTTTTTGTTTAAGGGCCTCTTTCTCTTTCTCTTTTTTCTTTTTTTTTCTAGAAAGAAAAAAAAGGAGTGAAGGAGAAAAAGAAAGAAGAAGAAAAAGAGGGAGAGAGAACGGGAACGTAGCTTTATTCTAAAAATGGGTACTAATAATGGCCGATCAATATTTTGTGTATTTAAGGTGGAGAATGTATATTTTGTGTATTTAAAGTGGAGAGCTCTATAAATATTTATTGAGTTTACTTGTTCTGGATCTGAGTTCAAACCCTGGATATTCTTATTAATTTTCTTTCTCGTTGAGTCTAAATCTCTCTATAAGTCTTATGCATCTGGGTGTTAGGATCGTTAGCTCTTATTGTTGCATTAATCCTTTTACCACTATATCTTTGTTGCTCTGAAATCTATTTTATCAGATGTGAGAATTGCAACTCCTGCTTTTTATTTATTTATTTATTTATTTATTTTTGCTCTTCATTTGGTTGGTAAATCTTTCTCCATCCCTTTGTTTTAAGTCTTTGTGTATCTTTGGATGTGATATGGGTCGGGATGTAGCATACCGTTAGGTTTTGGCTGTATCATTTAATTGGGGGATTTAGTCAAGTTAAATTTAGGGTTACTGCCATTTGATGTTAACTGGCTATTTTATCCATTTGTTGATGTAAATTCTTCTTTATGTTGATGCTCTTTACTTTTTGGTATATTTTTAAAAAGGCTAATACTGGTTTTTCCTTTCTATGTATAATGCTTCTTTCAGAAGCTCTTGTAAAGCTGGCCTGGTGGTGATAAAAATCTCTGAGTACTTGCTTGTTCATAAAAGATTTTATTTTTCCTTCAATTGTGAAGCTTAGTTTGGCAGGATATGAAATCCTGGGCTGAAAGTTCTGTTCTTTAAGGATGTTGAATATTGGCCCCCACTCTCTTCTGGCTTGTAGGGTTTCTGCTGAGAGATCTGCTGTAAGTCTGATAGGTTTCCCTTTGTGAGTAGCCTGACCTTTCTCTCTGGTTGCCCTTAGTATTTTCTCCTTCATTTCAACCCTGGTGAATCTAACAATTATGTGCCTTGGGGTTGCTCTTCTTGAGGAATATTTTTGTGGTGTTCTCTGTATTACCTGGGGTTGATGTCCTGCTTTGCTAGATTTGGAAAGTTTTCCTGAATAATATCCTGAAGAGTATTTTCCAGGATTCATTCTCTTTGTCATATTCAGGTACACCTATCAAACGTAAATTAGGTCTTTTCACATAGTCCCATATTTCTTGGAGACTTTGCTAATTCCTTTTTATCCTTTTTTCTCCATTATTGTCTTCTCGTTTTATTTCATTAAGTAGGTCTTCAACCTCTGATATCCTTTCTTCTTCTTGATCAATTCGGCTATTCAAACTTGTGCATATTTCGCTAAGTTTTTGTGTTGTGTTTTTCAACTCCCTTAGTTCATTTATATTCCTCTCTATATTGTCTATTCTTGTTAGCATTTTATCAAACCTTTTTTCAAAGTTCTTAGTTTTATTTAAAAGGTTTTGAACTTCATAGCTGGGTAACATTAATATATGAAATATGCCAATCATTTATTTTCAGGGAAGCCTGTACAGTACTATGCTATTACATATAAGATAAATGTTTTACAGCTTTTCAGTTGAAAAATACATTGTAATTGAGTTGTTTTTGCCAATGTTGTATATTTTCTTATTTCATTATGTAATCTCTGTTGATAAAAGGGACTATACTCACTTTACCATGTGTCTTGCCTTTGAAAGATAAATTAGGACAGATGGTAATATTCCCTAGTCTAAAGACAGAGTAATCTTGAGGAGACTGATTTAGCAAAATGGACTCAAATTTTATATGTGACCTTAAACTGCACTCTGCATTCTGTGTCAGCTCATTATCACAAAAAAATAAAAAGAGAAAAGATAGTATAATTTTACTATGGAAAATTTATTCAGTCAGAAAAAAAAAAAAACTCATCCAAAAAACTAATCATGACAGTTTTGAAAATGTTTCACTATGAATGTAGGTTCTGTAGTTCCAAGTCTAACTTCTTCCACTCTAAAAATAAAATAAAATAAATAAAATAAAATAAAAATGGCTTACACAAAACTGTTTAAGTGGCAGTATTTTTATCATTTAGTGACTTCAGTGTGGAGAAGCAATTAATATATTTAATGGTCCATAGCTCTTAAAAACATTTTATAGATTTTGGCTTCCACTTATATCTGGAATCATTTTATTCATGTACATGTGCCATTGTTCCAGCAACTGGATAGTTGAAATGAATATCCTTTCTCTTTGTTATATTTGCCCTGCTCCAAAAGATCAGTTTACTATATTTGTGTGATTCTATTTCTGGATCTCCATTCTGTTCCATTAATTTGTCTATTCATTCACCAATATCAACCATATGTTTTTATTAGTGTACTTTTATACTAAGTCTTGAAGTCATAGGTCAGCCCCCTGCCTTTTTTCTTTTTCAATATTGTGTCTGCTATTTTGAATCTTTTGCCTTTCCTTATAAACTTTATAATCAGGTTTACAATCGCCATAAAATAACTTGCTTTGATTTTGACTGGCATTTTGATGAATGTATAGATTAATCTGGGAAGAATTAGTGTTGCCAAAATATTGAGTCCTCCTCAATATGAACATGCGATCCTCTTCATGAACATGAAATATCTCCACTTATTTGGATCTTCTTTGACTCTTTTCATGAGTGTACGTTTTATAGTCCTTCTCATGGAGATCTGGCACACATTTTCTTATACTTATGCATAAATATTTTATTTTTAATTTTAATTTAAATATTATTGCTTTTAAATTTAATTTCTAACTGTTCATTTCTGACATAAAAAGCAATTGAATTTTGCATATAAACATTGCACCTTGCAACATGCCATATTCACATAGTTCAATAATTTTTTTTGTTTATTCTTTGGGCTTTTCTGCATGAGTAATTATGTCATCTCTGAACAAAAAGAGTTTTATTTCTTCCTTTCAATTTATATACTTTTTATTTCTTTTTACTGTCTTATTATATTAGGTAGGATTCCTAGTGGGATACTTAATAAGAGTAATGAGAGCAGACATTATTATCGATTTTAGAGAGAAAGAACCTATTTTTTCTGCCATTAAATATGTTGATAGCTGAAGGTTGTTTATACATATTTTTAAATCAGGTTTAGGAAGTCCTCTTATATTTCTAGTTTGATGAGAGTTTTTATGATAAATAGATGCTGAATTTTGCCAACTGCTTTTCCTGCATTTGTATATCTGATAATATAATTTTTCTTTTTGAGTCTGGTTATATGATGGATTCCATCAATTGATTTATAAATGTTGAAACTTCTTTGCATATCTCTAATAAATCCCGCTTAATCCTGGTGTATACATATTTTTATACATCACTATATCTGATTTACCAGCATCTTGATGAGAATTTTTGCATCTACATTTGTGAGAGATTTTGGTTTGTCTGTATTTTTCCTTTTGTTCTAGCTCTTTGCCTGTTTTAACTATTAGGTTAATGCTGTCTTCATAGAATTGAGTTTTCCTTTTGTCTGGAAGATATTGTAGAGAACTGGCATCATTACTTTCTTACGTGCTTGGTAGGATTCACCAGTGAACTCATCTGGGCTTGGTGTTTTCTGTTTTGGAAGACTATTAGTTGTCAATTCAATTTTTTTTATACATAAAGACCAAATTAAATAATTTCTCTTTGAATGAGTTTTGGTAGATTGTGTCTTTCAATAGGTTGGGTCATTTTAACTCATTTACTGAATTTGAGAACATAGAGGTTCAGATACTATTTCTCTTTGTTATCTTTTCAATGTCCATGTCATCTGTATTGATGACAAATTTTTAATTTTAGTATCAGTAACTTGCAAGTTCTTTTTTTCTTTTTAGTTGTCGTGGCTAGAAGTTTATCAATATTATTGATCTTTTGAAAGAAAGAACTTTTGGTTTTATTAATTTTTCTATTGATTTTATGTTGTAAATTTTATTAACTTTTATTCTAACCATTATTTATTTACTTCTCTTTATATTGAATTTAAGTTTATCTTCTTTATTCCACTTCCTAAAGTGTAAACTTAAATTATTTATTTTAAATATTTGCCTAATCTATACATTCAATACTACAAATTTTTCTATAAATATTGCTGTTGCTAAAACCCACACATTTTTATTATTTGTATTTTCATTTGTATTTACTTTGAAATATTTTTTTTCTACTTTTTCTGACATATCTATTTGACTTAGGTATTATTTAGAAGTGTCTCTCTGTAATCTAATAAAAATATTTTGGAATATTTTAGATCCCTTTTTATTATTGATTTCTAATTAATTTCATTATAATATGAGAGCATACTTGGTATGTTTTCTGTTAGTTTAAATTTGGTATTTCCCAGAATGTGACCTGTCCTGCTGAATGTAGCTTGTTAGCTTGAGAAGAGTGTATTTACTTAGTGCAGGATGAAATATTCTAAGGCCACATCCAGTTGATTTACAGCGATCTTCATTATAACTGTATTTTTACTGATTTTCTGCCTTCTGGATCTGTCAACTACTAAATGAAGACATTAGAAGTCTTCAGCTTTAATGGTAAATTTGCCTATTTACTTGCAGTTCTACTACTTTTGACTACACATATTTTGACAACATATTTTAAATATTTACATTAAGAATTTGTATGTCTTCTTGGACATTTTGCCTTTTGTTACTGATAATATTTTCTATCTCTGAAATCTGCTTTGGCTGCCATCAGTATGGCTCCTCCAGTTTTCTTTTTATTAGTGTTAATATGATATACCTTTACCTATCCTTTTACTTTTAATCTACCTGTGTTTTTATTTAAAGTGAGTTTCTTGGAGACAACATACTATTGAATCTTTTTGTTTTTATTGTTGTTGATTTTTAAATTCCACCCTCTTATTTTCTATTTTTTAATTAGACTTTCATATTTAAAATGATTATTGACATAATTGTATAGATAATTAAGTTTCCATTTTGTTGTATGTATGTGACTTTTAGAAACTTGTCTCATTCTTTTTTCCCTGTTAGCAAAAGATGAAGATAGACTAGTCGGAGTTGAGCTATTGTCTTTTCCAGTCCAATAAAATTTCAGTAAAGTAGTTTACATGTAGGGTTGGCATTTTGTCCTCTACCTCAATTCAAAAGCTTGAGGGAATTCTCCTATGATCTTCAAAGTGAGAACCTGATGGAAAACCTGGAGGTAAAATTCAGGTCAGTGTGGGAATTCCTCCAAGATTGGGCCCTTGCCTCAGAGTTTTAAATCCTCAAGCTAGTTCAAATTCTGCCTCTCAGGAGTATCAGTTAATATTCCTTTCAATGAATGAACTGAAAACAGAGAAGTAGAGAATTGCATTTTTATTCTTTTGAATCGAGATTAGTTGGTTGAAAAACATCTTAAATAAATAAGGCCAGAAACATTTTTGTTATACAGAATTTAATCTTCCAAAACACAATGCATGACTTAAACAGAGTCCTAGTCAAACTGATTTGATGCCAGGGTTATAAAGACTTGAACTTTTAATGGCTTGACTTTAGATTAACAAGGGGGGTCAAATGTAAGGAGTAAAACAACTTCATGCCTTAGCTTTAATACTGGTTAAAGTTTCTGCTACATGGCCAGCTCGGTTACACTTAAGGAGAATATTGTTCTAGAAGATTCATTAATAGCACCTTTGAAACTAAGATGAGGAAAAAAGAAAAAAAAATTCTCTCAAACAGAATTTTTGGAGTTTTTCCATGTTAAAGGAGAATGTTCATAGGGGAAGAAAATCTTGTAATTTGGATATTACCAGTGAAAATTTGTCTGTGGAGTAAATAGTTCAGGAATGTATATTCCCTGATGCCTAATGTTGACTTCTAAGTTTCATACTGATTCTGAGCTTTAGTTATCCTTCATTACCTACAAACGTTCAGTAAAATTGTGTTGCCTTCCAAAAACTTACATTTTTTCAACTGAGTAAGTGAAACCACAAAGGCAGGTATTGAATTAAGCAGATATTAGAAGATAACAAGAATTTATCAGAAATTTGAATTATTGATTGACAAGGACAACGTTTGTAAACAGTCATCATTCCACCAATAACTCAATGATGCATTTAAAGAGAAATATTAAGTGGAGGAAGGCTCTGGAATGGGGACACTAGTAATTTTATTTGGGTATTAAAGGAAAAAATGCCTACAGAGTGCAGAAGTATTTAGGAAAAACTGAGTAACTACATTAACTATAGTAATTGTCAAGAATTCAGGAGAATCTTGAATTTGTAGTAATTTTCAGAAGCTGGATATTTACTATCAAATACCTGGTGAAAATTGTAATCCAATAAAAGAGACTGAAAATACGGAATTTATAACAGTTCAATGTGGAGTATAAAGACGTAGTTAGCAGAATCATATTATGTTCAATTTTGAATATCTATGTGGCTCAGAATAGATGCATAGTTAAAGTTATTTTAGTATTGGATACAAGTCACTGAACTCGAAGTCCAATTATGGGTGACCAAACCCTCTGACCTTAAATACTAAGAGTTTATTTAGAAGAAGAGAGTAATTGATTATGATAAAGCTGTGATACATAAGATTAAGAAGGCGAGAAAAATATGTTAAGATTGATATGTAAAATAGATACCTAAGATTGAGAATGATTGAAGACATGAAAAGTAGCAGGTATATAAAACTTTTAAGAAAATGATAGTATCTTGAAAAAATTGCATATAATTTAGGTAGTTCTCTTAGACTATGATATATATATATATATATATATATATACATAATTTTGGATTCACAATAAGGAACCAATAGAAAATTAGAAAATAAAGCAAGAAATTACTTTTAAAAGACTGAAAATTATCTTACTTGGTTTTACTTGATTTCTACTTAAGTTTTGTACTTTTGGATAGAATGTATATATTTCTCATATTTATATATATTTGTATTTTAATATAGAAGATACATACCTACAAGCATACATGTGCATATATAATGACTATACTTGAATCAATGATAGGGGAAAAGCACACAAATTATTAGTGGTCTAAAAACATAACCTTTAAAAAGCAATACTTTTACCATAATGGTGATAAATAAAATTTATAGATATTTCTGGGTAAATGTATCACTCAAATTCTCAAACTTTTGGTGATACTTTTGTTTATTTTGTAATGAAAGTCACTGTAACTTAGAATTTTTAGTATAGTTCTTGAAATAAACATAGGACTTTGCCTATTTTAGACCTAGCAAGCATGGCTTCTGATTATATTGGATAATTGCAAATTGTTCTTTATGATGATGAATTTTATGAAAACCTAAAAAAGTTCAAAATACTACCTTATGAAAAAGAAGGTATTTGTCCTGATATGCCTTTGCTTTTATTCTCTTTGGGAATGTCATGGAGATCAGAAAAACTAATTAGTGAAAGTTTAGTTCAGATGTTCACATGCTGGCTTTTCATTAATCTTTTCTAACTACGCAATAAGCACTCAGATTACTCAATCAAAAGTGTCAAAAAGGTTGTTTTTAAATTCCAGCAGTCTAGCATTCTGAGATCGGGAAGTGTGATTATGTGTATGTTTTTGGTTACCACTACTTTCAAGGTGTTTTAGTTTACTCTATGTCTCAGTTGACAACAGAAAAAAAAAAGTATGCTAAATGATAGTGTTGTAGTTTCATGTTAATTTCATCTATGTTTTATACAGGAATTATAAGCAGAATGTCACTTTTCAGTGTAGTATCCCTTCTGCCACAGGAATAATTATACTGCTTTGAAATTTGTGAAAGAGTTTCTATAAAGGTGTAATGTCAAAAAAAGTTAGAGAGCATGAAAAGAAGATGCTGCAAATTTTAAAACTAGTTTTCATCTTTTCTAGTTCAGATAATTAGAAGTTTATAAGGGGTATGTCCCAAAGTGAGAAAAAAGAAAATTTTGTAATTAGTTTATTTTCCATTTTCATCATAATGTACTTTTTAAAAGTCACACAAAATAGTTTCAATTTCTATAGAATATTCTCTAGGTGTTAGAAACTATATTTAGAATAAATTCTTGCATTCGGTTTGTAGATTTGCTTAGATTCCATTGGGCATATTTATAAAAATGTTTCATTTAAACCAGAACACATGTAGCATATTGTATATGTAGGTGTGTGAAATAATACAAAATCAACACTAAATGTGATTTACACACAAGACTTCCTGTTTTATAATCAGTTTTAAACAGCTGAATTATTTTCACTGAATATGTAATTAAGCACTTTCTTCAGTAAAACTCTGATTCAAGCTCCAAAATTTATGTCTTTACTACACTTTGAATGAATGCATCCCTCCAAAATTCATATGTTGGAACCTGAACTTCAAGATGATGGCATTAAGAGGTGAGGTCTTTAGGAGGTGACTAGGCTTTGAAGGCTCCACCCTCATGGATGGGGTAAGTGCTCTTACAAAAGAGCTGGAGGGAATGAATTCTACCATTTTGGCCTTTTTCTCCATCTGCAAAAGGAGGATGCAGTAAGAGACACCATCTATGAAACAGAAACGAGCCCTCGTCAGACACCAAATCTGCTGGCACCTTAATCTTGGACTTTTCAGCCTCCAAAAGTGTGGGTAATAACTTTCTATTATTTACAAATTGCCCAGTCTAAGTTATTTTGTTATAGCAGCATGAATGGACAAGACAGTATGGTAACTCTAACATAGGCCTATTAAAAATAGGCCCAGAATTCCCTCCTAGGAGGGTCTGAAAGAAACCTTTCTGTAAGGTAAAGCCAAATTTCCCACATCCCCAGGTGAATGACATTTTCTAGTGTATTTCATTCAAATGGTGTTGGGTGAAAGCTCCTCTTTTCTCTCTCCCTCCTAAAGGAGACATCTTGGGATTGAGTGCCTTCTACCTACAGATCTGTACCTTGTGCTGAGAATTGCTCTCTCCTTTTGCCTAGGACAGTGCATTGAGGTATAGAGATGATTGGTGCAATCTCCACTTTTCCTTCTCCCTCTTAAAGGTGCAGTCTCAGGTTGTATACCTTCTTCCAGTCCTGCTATAGAGCCAGTTGCTGATGTCTATAATGGCTGCTGAGATAGATATGCTGTCTTTGTGGTAACATGAATACTGTCTGTGGGGGCATATACTCACAGGTTGTGAGTGCCCGGAAAGGATTCGCTGCTGGTGAGCATAGGGCACTGACTATGGGGCTGCATAGGGTTCCGGTTATGGATGCTGGCAGTAGAAGTTTCCATGGGACAGGCGTTGAGGTCCACAGTTTGGCTGATTGGCTGACGGTTCTTGATCAGGCTGGCTGGTTGATAGGGTTAGCAGACAGGTTGTTGAAAGCCAGGCACCAGGTGTTGTGAGCTCCCACAAATTCATTGCCCCCAGGTGACCCAGGCATGCCAGTTTCCTCATTGTTCTTGGTAAGGTAAGCAGAAATAGACCTCTTGGGCAATGTCCCAAAAGGCTGGCAAAACTGGATGATCACTTCACTCTTTCCTTCTCCTGTAGGCAAAATCTCAGGCCAAGGAGGCCTGTCCAGCACTGATTAGTGCTCGCTTAGGGAAGCGGAGACATGGGTAAAGTGAAAGAGTTCTTTTTTCCCTTTTCAAAGTGACTCTTCTCACATCTTGTACTCTACTGGTATTCTGAAACATCTCAACTGGATTCTGAAGTCCTTACTAAGGTATTTTTATCCATGAATGATTGTTAAATCGGTGTTTCTGAGGAGGCCCAAACTAGGACCTCCTATTCTCATATCTTGCTCATGTTTCTCCCTGAATCTATTATATTAAAAAACATAAAATATATTTGCTCCAATAGAAACTCTGCGCATAGCAGATTTTGCTTGCCTTGGCCTATTCTCAGCCTCTGTCCAGCTCTACTCTTTCTTTGGTATTGCTCAACAATTGTTTATGGTCTGCCACAGGAATAACATGAAAAACAGGAAGGTGGCAACCTGAATGTAAACTGACACATTGCGTATGTAGTCCTTAATTGTTGTAATTATATCTGCTTCTCTTTTTAGTTCATTTCTAGGTATAGTGCAGAAATGAGGGAAATGATCACTCAAGATTGCCCCTAGATACTTGTTATTGTTTACTATGATCATGAGATATATTCTGTCCTCAAATCATTAGCACATTAGTGGGAATGATAGGGTCAGCTACTGCCTCAAATCCAGATCAGAAACATATTCCGAAATTAGCTTATGAGCCCCTCCCATGAGTATAGAAGTAGAGAACAAAGTCACATCAAAACAACTGCAGGGGAACTATTCATCTCTTTTTAATCTTTCTGAGACATCCTTCACTGTTATACTGGGGACTCAAACATGCCATCCTAAACATTTAGAGGAAAAGAGGGACAATTTGTATATGAAAAATATTCATGTAAGAAACTAAGCAGATAAAATATGCTCATTTCAAAATGTACTGTCCCGTCTCCTTTTTATTGGAATACTTCCTGGGAAATGAATGTCTTAATTTCTTTACCCAACAAATATTGAGCAAATGCTAACTCTGTCACCCACACTGTACTTGGCACTTAAGATTTATTAATGAAGAAAACAGACTAACTTCATTGGTTTCATGGTGTTTGCTTTTCAGTGGGTCGTGGGTGTGGCAAGTCAAGGAGACAGAAATCACAAATAATAATAATAATAATGTTTTCGGTATTTTAAATGCTGAAAAGTTCTCTGGTTGAAAATAATACAGAAAAGGGAGCCAGAGGTGTACACAGGAGTATTCCAGTGAGTGAGCTGGAGACTACCAACTAGGAGATGAAGTTAGATATTCAGGGTGTTATAAACTTTAGCTTTCTTTGAGAGAGATCAGAAGCTATTGAAGGATTCTGAGTACAGGATTAATATAATATACCTTCTATTTTAATAAGATCAAGCTAACTCCTTTGTTAAAATACACAAGAAGGAGAAGTTCTTCTAGATATTCAGTTGGAATACTGTTGTGGTAATTTAGGCCAGAGGTGATGATAACTTGAACTGGGTGATGGCAGTGGAGGTGCTGAGAACTAGTTTTATGTTGAATATGTTTTGAGACATGTGAGCATTTCGTTTTTCACTTTGTTCAAGCTACTCGATTAGGCTCCCCTCAGGAAGATCTGAGTCCCTTTTACGGGTTTACCTAATTAAGAGAGGTCTAGGATAATCATCCTATCAATGAACTCAAAGTCAGCTGATTTGGGATATTAACTATATCTGCAAAACTACATCTTGATAATGTAACATAACCTAATCATTGGAATAAATAATGTGACATGACCTAATCATATTTAGTCATATCCTTATTCAAAAGGACCAAATAGTGGTGATTTAGGGCTACTTTAGAATTTTGTCTTTCATACTCACCAAACTAAATGTAATCAATTTTGAATATGCCATGTTACATTTTATCTAATTGGTTTAGGACCTTAAGGTTTTCCAAACATCTTAGTTAACCCTATGTCTAATATTCTGATGCATAATATTGTGAACAATGTTGTTGGTCATTGCTCACAACCAGCAGTGTTTAGCAGTCAGAGAGATGTAGAATGCCCATGAATGTTCAAACTCTATCTAAATTGCCATGTAATACCCCTAAGAATGTGATCTATTAATGCCATTATTAACCAGATGACTGTAGATATTACTGGTCCTGAGCACTCAAGCAGCAATAATGGCTCCCTTAGAGCCATTATTTGTCACCAATACAGTAATCTCTGGACAAGCTAAGCCCACACGGTGGGCCTCATGTCACATCAGATAGTTGAGAAAGTCTAATAATCTCTGAACCTACATTATGAACATGGAATATGTATTAGTCTGTTCTTTCCTATAAAGAAATACCTGAGACTGGGTAATTTATAAAGAAAAGCGGTTTAATGGACTCACAGTTCTGCAGGTTGTTCAAGAAGCATTGTGGTTTCTGCTGATGGGGAGGCCTTAGGAAGCTTCTAGTCATGTCAGAAGGCAAAGCGGGAGTCAGGGGTCTCACATGGCAGGAGCAGAAGCAAGAGAGAGAGAGAGAGCAAAAGGGTAGATGCTACATACTTTTCAACAACCAGATCTCCTGAGAACTCACTGTCACAAGAACAGCACCAAGGTGACGGGTGCTAAACCATACATGAGAAACACCTCCATAATCCAGTTACATCCTACCAGTCCTCAAAAGTGGGGATTACAATTTGACATGAGATTTGCACTAGGACACAGATCCAAACCATATTATATGGCAACAGAGTCAGTCATTTTCTACTCAACCTCACTCACAAATCCTTGATTTATATATTTGGGGAACATGGTCAGGATTTAGGACTGGACCAGGTATAGTAGGTAACTGGTAGAAAAAATGTAAGCAGAATACCATGAATGATGTCTTTTATTGCCCATTTTGAAGAAACACACTTAATGTGTCCACTCTGGAGTGGTGGAATTGAGAGCCCTATGAGTAGATTATTTTTTCCCCCATGGAGCATCTGTGCCCCTTACAAATAAAATGTGGTCATGCCTTTCAGTGTCTCTGGATTCTTTGACTTTTTATCTTTTTCACAAAGTGAATTTATAACCTGACTACAAGGACTCTCATTTATAACTAAAATTAAGTTGTTTGCTTTTCCTGATAGACAAAACAAAAAGCAATTTATCTCAAAGACAATCTTCACTATCATAAGCTCTGATCAAACTCAATATAGGCAAGATTTATTGGATGATAATGCTAACTAGTTTTGACTTTTATGAAAGACTGTATAATTCAACATTTTTTATCCTCTTACTTATTTTGCTTATTTTAGAAACTTTTATCTTTGCCATCAGTATACGCTTCTTTTTATTATACTATCTGAAGGAGGAGATGCAATACAAATATAATTCCAGGCCAAGTATCTAAAAGATAAGATCTGAATTTTAAAAGGGGCTTCAAAAACTTTCTGAATCACCATAAACGTAACAATATATTTTATGCATACTGTTGCATAGACCACAATTTTGTGAGTACTGCTCTATATGCTTAGTAAGTATGATTTAATTTAAGGCCATTTAGTATTTCTAAATTGAGACTACACTTATTAACCAATTTTTACAGATTCAGAAGGGCACATGAAGATTAAGATACTTAGTGATACAGTTTGCTTCCTTTTAAGTGCTGGTGTGTGATCGTGGTGACTGCACTCAGACACTTCTCTCATCAATGAGCAATCAAATGACAATGCATAATCACTGGGGGCAGCAAGCCCTGAGTTTATGTTTCCTCAAGATGAAAACTAAAAAGGAGTGACTGGAGGACAGAAAAAATATATATGGTAAAAGGGTAAAAAGCAAAAGCAAAATCCCCCTTCTTCATCACTTTTTTAAAGGAAAGTTTCTTTATATATTTCAGAAACTTTTCTCATGCTTCCTGGGAACTGTTTCATTTTGTCCTCTTATAAAGAATGTTTGAACAGCCTCTGAGAAAATACAGCAGTGGAGATCAGCTGATGGTTTAGTTTTCTCTTTGGCTGTATTCATGATTCATTAGCTATTTTGACCAAAATATCTCTTGCTGTGACACTATACATTTCCTTCTAAGAGATATGCTGTTGAGCTATTTTAGCAAGAAAACATGCTACCCTCTCACATTTTAGAAATGTGTTGTTTCACTACCAACTTCTTCATTATTTTTTTAATATTTTACTTAATATAGGCATGTGCCATATAAAGAAAATTGTTTTATTTGCTTTGCCCTCTGTATGTCTATGTTATGACTTTCTTGTTGTAAGGCAATAGTGATTATGAGTGACTTATCAACAATTATAATTCAAAGAAACAGATTGCTGTAATCTAGACTCATTATCTTAACCTTCTCTGATACAAACCAATTTTTAGTCAGAGGTGATGATAAAGTGATAGTGGTAAAAATAGGAAGTTACAGAATCCTCGATAAATTTGATTTCTGGTGTCTTAACAAGATTCGTATGCAGAAAGTTAATAAAAGGTAAGGTTATGCGTCTAGACTGTTTACCTATTACTTTATAAAGTAATAGAGTTAGAATTACGCTTGTATTCAGTGTGGCTTACTAACAGTAATAACAATAAAAGTATAGTCCAATGGCAAAAACCTGAGAAGTTAGAAGTTCTAATTACCCCTGTCTTGCCATGCTTTTCAGAGAATATCACACTATTCTGTGATGATGAATCCTTTTGTTTTCTCTGCTCAGACATCACCATCAGATTTTTTTTCATTGAACAGTTATTCAGATTTTGAGATGAAAAGGTACAAACTCTTCCACTTTATAACATCTTGAAATTGCAAAAAACATTAATAAGAATTACTAATTCTAAAAATGAGATAATTTTAAAAACATGTGAGGCCTGACTAAATATGTCTTTTTGTTGAGAAATAGGTTTTCTAATTTAATTCCACTATACCCCAACCAGTTATTCACAAATAATGATTAACTTCAGTGCAAACCTGATTTATTAAAAATGAGTAGCATCAACATAACACCTTTGACTTTAAAGGTACATTAAAAGTTTTAGGCATACATTCAGAGGGACAGAACAATATTGCACTATCTTTGCAAAGAGTTTTCACATTTATTATATAACTTGCTTTTGAAAATACACCTGTGAGGCTGAAAAATTATTTTTGCCCTTTTTTTTCTGAAGATCAAAAAGACTAAAACTCAGACATGTCAGAATATTTGCCCAAGACAATATAAATGTTAGAGCTGTAAATAAAGTCCATGTCTTCTGAGTTTATATCAGGTGCAGATTACATTGTGCTATGCTTGCAAAATAAATTAAATTATTGATGTATAATGGTAAACTCAATAAATCATTAAGACATTCAATAAATATTTATTGAATATATGCCAGCCATACTTACAGGTTTTATGCTTACACAAAAGATAGAACAAAATCCTTACCCTCATAGAACTAAAATTCTTGTGGGGGAGACAGTTACTTAACAAACTAATGTATCTGTTACAAGATGAAAAGTTGTAAGCACTAACATGAAAAATAAAACATCATAAAACCTGGCTATTACCTTGCATATCTTAAAAATATTACCTTCAGCTCATCTCTACTTCTTACCCAGCAAACCACTTTTGCTCATTTTTATTAAAAAAAAAGAAAAAAATCCTCCCCAAAGTGTTATATATTGTTAATGGAAAATGATTGTTTCTTATCCCTGATGTTCCCTTTCTCTGAAAGGAGCTTTTCTAGTGAAGTTTCTAGATTCTCTCAGTCTCTTTTAATTCATATCTGGAAAAATGTTCTGATTTATCTAATTTGGGACATACATTACCCTTTTCCTTTACTTGAGGGTGGGTGGTTTGCTTGATTCTTGCATTTCACTAGTCCTTCAGGAGACCATTTAGAACAATGTAGGACTGAGTATATAAGTTTGCATATGATTATGAAATTCACTTAGAAAATTCCTCTGGCCAACAAATATAAAGCCACATGATCACCATGAAGCAGCATCACTGTCTGGGGTAAATATTCAGGCTGTGTCATCTGGCACCAAGATTAAGGACACACACACACACACACCAAATGGGTTGAGGAGTGGAGGTTTAATAGGCAAAAAAAAAAAAAAAAAAAAAAAAAAGGAGAACAGGTGTCTCCCTTGTGAGCGAGAGTGGCTTCCAAAAGGAAAATCAGGCCAATGAGGGAGTGTACTGGATTTTACAGGAAGGCTTGAGGAGGCAGTGTCTGATTTACATACAGCCCACAGATCAGTTGGACCAGGTATAATGGCTACATAGTGCTCAGGGAAGGCTGGCCACCTCACCCTAATCCTATTATGCAAATGAACTTTTCATTTGGCCAGCACTATCTTGTCTGCTCCTTACTACACACATGGCTGGAAAAGAGAAGGGAAAATGGAGCTGCCATTTTGAACATGCTTAGTCTGAGTTAGCCTTTTACTATTGGCACAACTGTCAACATTCACCTGCAGCTCGATTTTGAAGGCTGCTCTTTGTTAGAAAAGTAAATGATTTGGAGCCTGCTTTTCATTAAAAGGAAAACCTTATTGAGGACTCTGGTACCCTCACTCTCTGCCTAAATAATTTCTTCTGAACTTCTACATCAATAGTTTTAGAATCACTAAAGAAACTACTTTGATTATCTATCAGCTATCCTCTTTGTTTTATTTATTAATTTGTTCCAACTAAGTGAGAAACACAATGCTCAGAAACTTTATCTGTTTAGCTGCCTTTGTTTCCTGTTAGAAACAAATGCTTCTTCCTTGGTGCCAAAAAAAAAAGAACTGGTGGTCAGACAAAGAATTTACTTAGCAAGGCAATTTACTCTTATAGAAGGGGGCATCTCATGGATAGAGCAATGGTGAGAGCATACCTGAACAGGAGAAGGGAAGGGGTTCTTATCCCTGAAATGAGTAGACCCCACTACTGTGTCCTTCCCCATTGGACTGCACAATCTAAACTAATTCCAACTGGCTATTTTAAAAGGAGCAAAGTTACAAGACAGAGTGGTGGGGTGAGCAGTTTGGCAGGAAGGACAGTTATGGAACAGTAACTAAAGGTGACTCAGGTCAGAGCAGGTGACCAGGATGAGTCAGGATAGAGCAGGTGACCAGGGGTGATTCAGGTCAAAGCAAATGACCGGGGAACAGATGTGAATTACTGATTAGAATTGGTGGGAAAGTTGTTTACTGAAACTAGGGGCAAGGGGGCAAAGAGAACCATGAAGTTAAACTTTAAAATGGAGAACAAAGAATGAGAGAGTCGAACATACTGACATACTGATCCTTTGAAGAGAAACCTGAAGCTCATTATATTTAACATTTCCTTTCATCATATTCTCCCTCTTGATCCTATTCCATTAGGGCTTTTACCACCATTAACCCGTTTACGCTGCTCTTGTCAAACTTTTCGATGTTATCTGCAATGCAAAATTCTTGTTCCACTCTAATGCCCAACCTTACTCATTGTTTCAGCTGCATTTAATAGAGTTGCTTACTTCCTACTTTTTTGAACACTATTTGAGTTCTGTGGTATCACACTAATTTGGCTTTTCTTCTCCCTCAATGGATCTATTTCTCAATTTTTCTTACTGATTCTTGTTCTCCAATTTGAAATATGTAGTGCCCTAGACTCAGTCATTGTCCTCTTCAGTCATTGCTCTCTTCTCTTTTCTATTTACATTTACTCTGCAGGTGATGCCATTCATCCACAAGACTTTAAATACCAATGTGTGCTAATTACACCCACATTGCTGTCATCAATACTGTCTCCTCCCCTGACTTCTGAAGTTTAACTCAAAGATCAACTGGACATCTCTATCTGTATCTCAACTAGTATATCAAAAGTACTCTACCACTTCCCTACACTTTCTACTAAAGCCTGACTTGCTTGCTCCTCCTTCCTTCTTTCCTTCCTTCCTCTTTCTTTTCTTTTTTCTTATTGCTCTTCACAGTAATCTTTAAAATTTAAATAAAATTTATATTGTATATTTTCAGTATTATTTAAAAATATTCTATTCTGCTACAAAAATAAGAAAAGTAAACATGCTGAAGTAATACATACAACTAAGTTATAGAAGCAAGAAGCTTGGGATGTGCTAGACACACATAATTTGATTAGAATATATTTGTGCTGAATATAGAAAGGGATGAAAGGACAACGAAGTGACAAATGTTCATAATACACTTACACAGGCTGCATGGAGCACAGAATGATAATGACATATTGAAAACATGAGTCAGCTGGGTGTGGTGGCTCATACCTGTAATCCCAGCACTTTGGGAGGCTGAGGAGGGTGGATCATGAGGTCGGGAGTTCCAAACCAGCCTGACCAAGATGGTAAAACCGCAACTCTACTAAAAATACACACACACACAAAAAAAATTAGCCAGGCATGGTGGCAGGCACCTGTAACTCCAGGTATTCTGAGGTCTGAGGCAGGATAATCACTTGAATCTGGGAGGCAGAAGTTGCAGTGAGCTGAGATTGCAACGTTGCACTCCAGCCTGAGTGACAGCGGAAGACTCCATCTCAAAAAACAAAACAAAACAAAACAATACCAAACAAAAAAAAAAGAGTAACATAAGAAAATATTCATCTATTTGTGACCCCTATTCTGGCCATATCAATTCTAGCTCCAAATACATTCTACTTCATGGTACACATACCTGGTCAGTGGTTACTTTTTTACACCTATATGTCACTCATATAGAAAGTATATATTGGCTCCAGTCAGTTTCCAGATGATAAGCCCCCATTTTCACCTCAATTTACCATTAGCAGAGTCAGGTGATGTGTCAGAGAAAGGCAGCACATAAGACCATAGCTGGCAAAACTAAGATCCCATCATTTCTGCCACAAGTGAACCTGTTCTACTTATTTTTTCTCTGCCCCTCTATATTTTTTGCTCTATCTTTTACGTGCATTCAGTAAAATGTGTGACTTACGAATCCTAATTTGCACTGTGAGCCTTTCTGTTTTGGAACTCTGGAGTAGCTTGATTGGGAGTATCTGTGCAGGCTCTTCTTGCATCAGTGTAATTTCTCACATGACAGACCCCTTCACATGACGATCAACTGCAATATCTCCTATTACTTATCATTATAATATAAAAGATTTGTTACTGCACCTTTCGTAGTGCTCTCTATAGAAAAAGAATATTAAAAAACCAATGTTAACACAGTAAAATTGATTATGTAAATTACCTAGTAAATTGATCTAACCAAATACTTTTCAATGAAAAAAATGAAAGATCTTTGCTTTGACAACTCTATATTCTCTTTCCAATTAAATAATATTCATATTGCAGCATATTGTTATTTGGTAGGTTAGCATAAGCTCTAGGAACACTAAGAAATCTAGCAGAAGGATAGACTGGGGCACACTGTGAGAGAAAGTTATCACACATGGTCCAAGGCACTGACTATACTAGCTGAAGTTATAAGCCAAGAACAGGTTTTAAAAATACACAGGGTGGAGCAGCTTTTTTTTTTCTATATTGGTCTTTGCAAAGAGAAGTTGAGATGACAATAAAACTGTGTGTCCATGTGCATTACACTCATATCTATCAGCAAAGACAGATTCACATTGATCAAAACTACTTGTTACTATTTAGGCAAGGCTGGAGAGAGATTGGAAGAATAAACAGCAGTATTTAAAAAGGGAGAAAGTTCCAAGTTCATGATAGGAAGGAAGGAGAGCACTTTAGATTTTGGAATGTAGGATATGATTTAAGATTCTCTCTCTCTCTCTCTCTCTCTTTTCAAAGCTCAGTCCACAAGATACAGATAATGTTGAAAAGTTGAAAATTTTTGTATTTTGAATGTTTAATGCACTTATATTTTGTCCTTCCCTCTTTTCCATCTGCCTCCTAATGTCTGCCTTTGGACCATTTCACTGCCCATTAACACCTTCAGCCCTGTGTGTAAACTGCTAGGGAGGGAGATTAAACCATAACCCTTCTGTACTAAGAACGTTGGATAAATGGAAGAAAACAATAGACGTTATCACTAGAAAATTAAATTTTGATAATAAATATGCAGTTCAATTGTCCCGAATTGTTTTTCCCTATTTCTGCAGCAATTGACAAATTCTTTCATTAATATTTTATTCAATTTTCTATACATTTTTCTCCAAAATTTATAACCTTAGTAGAGGGACTGGGTATGAGTCTCAGTGAGACCAAACTGGATTGCATTCACTGATTCACTGACATTAACGATTAGGGTGTGACCTTAAAATTAATTAAACATTCTAATTCTCAGTTTTATTTGTAAATTTTATACTTGAATGTATTGTGACAAATTTGATGGCATTTGTAATAGATCTCCTAAAGAGGCCAAAATAATTTAGGACTCAAAATGTGACAGCGACTTGCCTTCCTTTCTCTCATTCTTTGTCCAAGCAATGAGTAAAATTTAACATTTTACTTATTATGTAAAATTTAATATTTTATTTATTAGTCTTTTTTAATTTTTAAGGATAAGACTGCTAGTTAAGGATAGGACTCCTTTTTAGTTTTTAAGGATAAGACTCCTAGTATTCTTTGCTGATACAGAGACTTGAGCAAATGATTGGCATAATACACCCAAGTCTTTTTGAACAAAATACATTCTGAGATCTCATGCCATTGATTAAGGCTGTTTTATATAAGATAATTTAAAAGATGATTTTTCATTCTGACGACCACGATAAAAAATGTATTTTATGTCAAAAATTTGATTAATACTACAGAGAAGAAAATGGTTTGTCAGTCCTCGGATAAACAATATAATATATTCTATAAATACTCTGTTTTTAATAATATCAAATTCTGATGCAAGCATTTTATGGATATTGAATAACACTCATGGGTTAGTGGGATTTAAATAACACTACTAAATGTATATTGACCAAATTCCAATTAAATTTCTGTCCATCTTATCCTATTATTTCCCAGGCATTTAAATAGTTTTCTCTTGCTGCCGGCCATAGTTTGAATGTGTCTTCTTGAAGATTCAGACATTGCCAGTGTATGAGTATTAAGAGGTAGGGCCTTTCAGAGGGGATTTGCCTATGATGGCACCTTTCTTCTTAATGAAAGTCAGGACCTTATGAAAATGGCTCCACTTAGCATTCAGCCAGATTCCTCTTCTGCTCTTCCGCCATATGAGGACACAGCAAGAAGGCCCTCACTAGATATAAGAAGCTGATGCCTTGCTTTCGGACTTCCCAGCTTCTAGAACCTGAGAAATATGTTCATGATAAATTACCTAGTCTCAGGTATTCTGTTATAGCAGCAAAAAATGGACTAATGCACTGTCATAACAAATTACTGCAAGCTTATGAAGTTAAAACAAGACAAATTATTGTCTTATAGTGCTATAAGTCAGAAGTCCCACAGAAGTCTCAACAAGCTAAAATTAAGGTTTAGTTAGGGCTGTGTTCCATTCTGGAGACTCTAGGGGAGAATACACTTTCTTGGTCGTTCAGGGTGTGGAAAGAATGCAGTTTTCTGTAGTTGAAGGCCTGAAGTCTCTGTTACTTTGTCAGCTGACAGGTAGAGATTGACTGCCAAATATGTTAGCTTCAATGTGCTACTCTTGCATAAAATCTTTCCAAGTATCAGCGTATGGTAATATTTTTCTGAAAGAAAAAACAATTATCATGACTCCTTTTCCATCTTTAAATAAAAGTTCACCTTTATACAGATTGTTTTTTCATAATACTATATACTTTTGTTTAAGGAGTGTCTAAAAGTTGCATTAAAAATATTATCTAACTTGGTAAGTAAAGCAATTAACCTCAAAACTTTCCTCATTCATGAGTTTCTACCCCTGACATAATTCATTGAAACTTTAATATTAATTTCTGTTGCCTTCTATATTAGTCAAGGTTCCCTAGAGGGAGAGAACTAATAGAATATACGTATATATTAAAGGGAGTTTGTTAAGGAGAATTGACTCACAGGATCACAAGGTAAAGTCCCACAGTGAATTAGTCTGAGTCTCAAAACCTCAAACTAGGAAAGTCAACAGTGAAGTCTTCAGTCTGTGGCCAAAGGCTTGAGAGACTCTGGCAAATCACTGGTGTAAGGCCAAGAGTCCAAAGGCTGAAGAACTTGGTGTATGATATTCGAAGGAAGAAAGCATCCAGCAGAGGAGAAAGATGAAGGACAGAAGACTCAGTAGGTCTGTTCTTCCATATTTTCTTACCTGCTTTATTCTAGCACACTGCAGGATGATTAGATGGTGCCCACCCAAATTGAGAGTGGGTCTGCTTCTCCAGTCTACTGACTCCAATGTTAATCTTCTTTGGCAACACTCTCACAGACACACCCAGGAATACTATGCATCCTTCAATCCAATCAAACTGACCCTCAATATTAACCATCACATCTTCCTTGAGAGTAAAATAAGAATACATTATTGAGATATTTTTGTTAACAATTACGTATTGATTAATTACATAGTATTACATTGATTAACTTTTTAAATGATTCTATATATAAAATAACTTACAAATTCCCTGTTTAAAAGTACCTTTCTAACGCTTATGGAAATACATATAATAACATAAAAATAATGAATAGCCCACATGTACATTTAGTACCATAGGAATAACCCACTATAAAACACGTGTGTGTGTGTGTGTGTGTGTGTGTGTGTGAATATATGTGTGTATTTTCCTCTGTTTTAGTAAGAAAGATTAAGAATAATCTGCAGTTTATGATCCAGGAGCAAATATTAATCTTCTAAATAGAATTATCTTTTTTATTTCTCTTTTAATAAACATACAGAAAAAATAATTCCAAGCATTTTAGACGAGAGCAAATTACTTTGAAGATATCTTAATAATGTTATTTCTTAGTCTTATAAAGATGCTTTTATTAGGCCCTTCCATTTTGGGTTTTCATTTTGTGTGTATGTTTCAGAAGAGGGAGGTGGATTGTGAACCATTTTAAGTATTTCCCCTTTTTCAGTAAATTAGTTAGAATAAGCAAATTTAGTATTCTGGATTAACAGCATAAACATATCTGTTTCCACCCCAGACCCCCACACAGAACTGCCATTGTGGTAGTAGCATTTGGTGATTTAACTCTTTCATCTCAGGAGGGGATTTAAATTTGACCACTTAGGAGAACGATTAGAAGAGTTATTTCTGGATTAACAGATGATTTTTATGGCCTGACACCACTGAGAGGCGACGTATCCTGGGAAGTAAGTGACAAAAACTAAAACACTGATTTGTTAAAAGCCTTCATATAAGACTATGGCTTATTTAAATATGAAGTTTCTATACTAAGTATAACTTTGGGATATGTTCTTTCATAAAGCGTCCAACTCCACCTCCATAGTGTGGGGAGATATAAAGCAGTAATCTCAAATGTTGTTTTTCAGATCTAGCCTTCCTGTGAGAGAAAGAAGAGGAAGGAGACTGTAATTCGTCCCCCAATACCCTTCACCATCTGCTGAGGAAATAAAGATGGTTCCACAACCCTCAGCCTGCCTGTTTCCCATGACTGGTGCCTTGGTGCTCAGTTATGCTATACATAAAAGCTTCAAATTCTATCCCTTAGCATTGTGAGGTGACAGGGAATTAACCTTTAACAAAAAAGATTCTGCATAGTTTTAGAAACCTTCCTCATTTTGGTGTAACATAGGAGTAAGCAGCTTGGCCCACTTCTGAAAATATGCTCTCAGGGGCTCTACAGATTTATTATTTATTTATTTGTTATACTTTAAGTTCTGGGTACATGTGCAGATCATGCAGGTTTGTTACATAGGTATATATGTACCATGGTGGTGGTTGGCTGCATCCATTGTCCCATCAGAGTGTAGCAATATCAGCACCCAATATACCTATTAATTTTGCCCCGAATTTTACGAATTTTCACAGACATCATATAGACAGTATCATGTTCCTCTTTGCCATATTACACAGAGGCAAACAGAGACTCAACTTAAAAAGAAAATTTCAGGAAACATCTTCAATAAAATACTGGCAAATGGAATGCAATTGATTAGATTTTTCTTCCTGTAGCCATGAGTTTAATTATTTAATCACAATTTTATAATAAAGTCGGGGTTATTTCTATGTGTAAGTTTTGAAGTTGACCATGTTTACTATTTGTTTAAAAGGAGTTAACATAATTAAATTGTACAAACCTATATTCATATAAAATAACCAATGTGCAGTATTTCTGTTTGCTTAAATCTTGATTTGGGGGAATATAAAACTAGATCCATGAAAAATATAAAAATACGTTTTGTTCTTGTACATCTACTATTTATAACCGGTTTTCATAATAAAACATGCTTTGTATTGATTCCTTTTAAGAAATAAACATGTCTGATTATAAAATGCCATGGTGACTGACATGCATTATGTTCAGTATTCAGAAAGGCAGTGTCATTCTAATACAATAAATTATTCAGTGTTACTCACCATACCTTGAAGAAAATAGTAACAATAGGTTTTTCTTCCAAAACACTTCCACATATGACAATTCTTATTTCCTGTGGCATTTTAAGGAATACTATTCAATCAGTTTTAAGTATATCAGTCTATCCGTAGAAGTTCACTACCCAAATGGCAGTTCCCTTTTCAATTTTTCTTGATAAATAGATACTGAATATTTGAAAGAGGGGTTGTTTCAAAAGTAGCCATGAGCTACTAGAAGCTGATAATGTCATCCTGATATAGCCCCTTTTAGTCTGGTGGACAACGACTGTCGCTTCGAAAGTTAAGTTGCTATTGTGGCAGCCTCCAAGTTCACATTACAGAGCAGGTTATCCCAGAGACAGGCTCACAAACCAAGTTAAGATGCAGAGATCATATGGCTTTAAAGCCACATTACTTTAAAACACAGCAAGTAACAAAGAAGAGAGAGAAAAAGTTAAAATTTAGGACAGCATGAAACTAGGATAGAAGGAGCACTGTGTTTTCATCCTGTATTAACAAAGTTTCTCTCCATTTTTTGTTTTTATGTCACCCATATCAATATTACCTTCTGATCATGTGTGTACAAAACCAGAGTTAAGTATGAACAAAGGGGTTCAGTAGACAGATGCACAGAGACCACATGATTACTCTATCAGAGTGATTTAGGGCCAGCTATTGTTTCCGTAGTTGTATTTCACCAAATAGCCTGACTAACAGTTGAGCTTTTTATGTGTCTGAGAAAGAGGACATATAGGGCCAAAATAATACTCTACAACCTGTCACCACCAAGAGGCCAATTTAGGGATGATATAGCCCTAGATCTGCAAGTACAATTACCTATACCTGTACCTTTACTTGAACATTCCATTTATTTAATTAAAGATTGAGTAAATGGAATATGTGATTAAAGAGATAGACCAAGTGTATTCCATTTACTTAATCTTTACTATGTTCTATAGATTTTCTTTCTCTATATTATAAATTCTGTCTACATATCACAAAATGTTAGATAAGTTAATCATAATAGCCCTTTTCAGGAGTTTTATACATCTTTTATTGTGTTTATGTTTTGTTTTTCTCTCTGAAGCTGCATGAAATATCTTCAAATAATACTGCAAAGACTTATTGTGAAAAAGAGTTTGGCCTTGCAAAAAAATTGTTCCATAACATCTAGCAAATTGAGTTAAACAACATTCACGATAAAAGTGACCACGCACCTGCAAAGTTTAGGAACAATCATCCTATACTGAGCAATATAATCTAGGGTAGTAACTGATTGTTGAAGTGGCTTAATGTGGCTAGTGTAAGTACTTTGTTACCATGTTAAAAATATAAGGAGCACATGAAGTACCAGATTCTGTTTAATTTTGAATGGTGTTAATCGACTGAATGTTTTTGTTGCCCTTAAATTCACATGTTTGGCCCTGGTGCAGTGGCTCAGGTCTGTAATCCCAGAACTTTGGGAGGCCGAGACAGTGGATCATGAGGTAAAAAGATTGAGATCACTGTGGCCCACATGGTGAAACCCCATCTCTACTAAAAAGACAAAAATTAGCCAGGCATAGTGGCCTGAGTTTGTAGTCCCAGCCACTTGAGAGGCTGAGGCAGAAGAATTTCTTGAACCAGGGAGCTGAAAGTTGCGGTGAGCCCAGATCATGCCATTGCACTCCAACCTGGCAACAGAGTGAGACTCTGTCTCAAAAAAAACAAACAAAAAAAAACAAAAAAGATTCACACACTGAAGCCCTGAACCCCTAATGTGACTGTACTTGGAAACTGGGCATTTTAAGGGTAAATGAAGTTCTAAGGGTGGCACCTTGATCCAATGGAATTAGTGACCTTATAAGAGGGAGACTGTTATTTCTGTTTCTTCTAGGCAAGAACACAAGAAAGTGCCTGAAAACCAAAAGAAAGCCTTCACAGAACCTGGCCCTGTGGGCACCCTGATCTCAGCCTTCCACACTCCAGAACTGTGAGGACACAAATGTCTGCTGTAAGCCACCTTGTCTATGGTATTTTGATATGGAAATCAGACAAGACTAATATAGAGTGGCACCAGAGAAGTGTGCTTTGATCTTTACCTAACTTTTTTAGTAATGACTTGCTCACTAAGTTAAATAAAACTATATACAATAAGCAGATTGTATCCTTACAAATTCCCCTAATAGACTAACCGAAAAAAAGCATTATTTTATAAACTTTTATTTTATTAAAGTAAAAAAAAGAAAGCATCTGAAGGATATTAAGTTTGGCTTTGCTCTGCTAAGTAACTGCCTTAACCCCGACCATTTTGACAGTTGACTGTCAAATTGACTGTCAAATTCTGGACTGACGGGTATGGCTTAAACTTTTCACCCTATAGCATTTTGCTCAGAATTCCTGACTTCTAGCCTCATTGCTGGATGACTGGCCATTTACCTTGCTGTTTTCTGGTTTAATGTGAGTGACTGCAGTCTCAGCTGAAACTTTGCTTATTCTACAAAAATAGGTTGTCTCTCCAAAATTACTGCCTAGGGGTTTCCTGTTTTATTTCTGTTTTTTTTTTTTTTTTTTCCAGGCTGCATTTTTTCCTAATCTTACTCATAATGTAATTCCTCAATATACTCCCATTAGGCAAGAGGAAATTAAGGAAAATTAAATTTAGTCTGTTTACTTTATTTACTAATTTAGATAATGTTAAGGTTTATAATACACTGACTCAGAAATATTTTTTCTTTAATAATTGCTGTTTCCAGATATAAAAATAAATGGCAAAATTGGAAATTGTTGCTGAGATGATCATTGCTAGCTGTGAAGCATACCCCAAATTTTGCTATTGGCAGCTGATAACATAGTTTTCAACATATTTCAGGAAAGTATCAAATAGAAGAGAAAGGAGAGCCTTTCCATTTCTAATAATTTTTTCCCCAGCATTTGTTCATTTTTCCCTAGGATTTGGTGTCCATGGAGAGTGACAACATTAATGTGGAAGAGCAGTAACATGGCTATCTAAGGTGTAACCATTAGACTATGCTTGTTAAACAGCTAAATTAGCTCACAATGCAAATATATATTTTGTGTTTAGTATGAGAAACAGGTCAATAGGTATAATCTCATATTATCTGTTTTTTGTGTTTTATTTTGTATGAAATTCAATTGATAGTATAAATAAAGCTTTTAACACATCTGCCTGCTTTATTAATTCAGATGATCTCAAGGGAACTTCAAAACATAATTTTAAAGAGCCCTTATGCTAGTAACAGTAAATTTTTTGTGTGTTGTCATTCAAACTTAGTACTTAAGGCACTTATTAGCAATATTCAGAAATAAGATGAACACAAAGAATAGCCAGCATAGTAATTCTCAAAGAATGACATTAATTTAAATAGAATGATTTATACAAATATATGGTCATTGTTTATATTTGAAGAATTGCATATGAATATTTAGTAAATAGCTCTTATTCTTAGTTTTCTAGTATATTTTGATTTATTTATGTAAATATATCAATCAGTAAATTCTAAGCCAACAGTGGACTTTTTCTAATCCATCTAAACAGTTCAAGAAATTGTTGATTTTAAAGTAAAATAGACATGAAGTCGGAGAGTTCATAACTTGCTATAATCATTTGCTTTTTATTCAAATCTTGAATCTTTACTCCCAGGGTATCAGTTTAGAATAATAACATTTTAAAGGTAGTACTCAAAAACCAGAAAGTTGCTGATTTTTTTCCTTTTTTTGCTTGTTTACTTTGAACACAGTTATCTTCATACTGCTGACAAGGTTTCAGTCAGAGTTGGCCAGGTCTGTTTCTCTCTGTAGCTTGAATTCCTCCTCCACGCTTAAGTGGTTGTTGACACACCAAGATAGCCTAAGGTTTTCCTCAGCTTGACTAAACTGCAGACCCTGACATCCTTTTTCATAGAGCATTATTTTAGAAATTTAGAATTTCATACAAAATAAAACACAAAAACCAGATAATATGAGTTTATACATACTGACATGTTTCTCATACTATACACAAAATATATATTTGCATTGTGATCTAATTTAGCTGTTTAACAAGCATAGTCTAATGGTTACACCTTAGATAGCCATGTTACTGCTCTTCCACCTTAATGTTGTCACTCTCCATGGACACCAAATCCTAGGGAAAAATGAACAAATGCTGGGGAAAAAATTATTAGAAATGGAAAGGCTCTCCCTTCTCTTCTATTTGATACTTTCCTGAAATATGTTGAAAACTATGTTACCAGCTGCCAATAAGCAAAATTTGGGGTATGCTTCACAGCTAGCAATGATCGTCTCAGCAACAATTTCCAATTTTGCCATTTATTTTTATAACTGGAAACAGCAATTATTAAAGAAAAAATATTTCTGAGTCAGTGTATTATAAACCTTAACATTATCTAAATTAGTAAATAAGGTAAACAGACTAAATTTAATTTCCCTTAATTTCTTCTTGCCTCATGGAAGTATATTGAGCAATTATACTGTCCCTTTGAGGTATGTATTAGTACATTGTCACACTGCTATAAAGAAACTGCCCAAGACTGGGTAATTTATAAAGAAAAGAGGTTTAATTGACTCACAGTTGTACTTGGCTGGGGAAGCCTCAGGAAACTTACCATTCATTATCACAGAAGGTGAAGGGGAAGCAGGCACTTTTTCATGAGGTGGCAGGAGAGAAGATTAAATAAAATAAGAATTTCCAAATATTTATAAAACCATCAGATCTCGTGAGAACTCCTTCACTATCACAAGAGCAGCATGGAGGAAACTGCCCCCATGATCCAATCACTCCCACCAGGTCCCTCCCCTAACACCTTGGGATTACAATTCAAGCTGAGACTTGGGTAAAGATACAAAGCCTAAGTATAGCAAAGTGCAGACTCTTTGAAAAGTTTCTTTTACCATCCAAGAATGCCTTTCTGAAGAACGTTTAAAATTTAAACATTAAGGAAGATGGCATCCCTATCTTCCAGGTTCTGTGGGAGGACAGGAGTCTAACTTCTGTCCAAGTCTTGCTCCAAGTTGTAAACTAACTCCTGTCATGAAGACCAGAAAAGGTTTTATTTTCCTTGGTATAAGGCCAATTAGGAAACAGAGATATTTCTAATTGTTTGTTGCCGGCTTGAATTTTTGTTTTAAAAAGAGTAAAATGCATTTAGATCTTGTTGAAGAATTTTGTAATTGGTATGAGAGGTTTTATTTTTATTTTATATATTTATGTTTTAACAAAAGATAGTTTCTATAGAATCTGCTACACAAGTGTTCTTAGAACTTAAAATAAGGACTACAATTCTGAGGTAACAAATTCCAGAGCAGTGTGTTGTGATGTAAATTTCTTGGGGTTCATAAAGTAGTCTTGAGCCTCAGCTTAGGCATTCATATACCGTTTGATAGTAACTGTGACACCTGACCTCTTTGGCAATATCAGGCTCTTCTCACTGGGTTTTGTGAGAATTAAATGAAAAAAAAAGTGTGGCATGTATCACACAATGAAGTGTGATTAATTTTTTTAAAAAAGAAATTCTGATAGTTGGAATAAAACAGTTGAACCTGAATGATGATATGTTCAGTGAATAAGCCAGGCACAGAAAGAAAAATGCCTCAGGATCTCATATGTGGAATCTAAAGAAGTTGAACTCAGAATTAAAGAGTAGAATGGTGGTTACAAGATGCTGGTGGGTGAAGAGTGGGGCTATGATTGAAGGACACAAAATTTCAATTATATAAGAAGAATAAGTTCAAAAGAGCCATTGTACAACATGGTGACTATAATTAATAAAAATGCATTATGCTTTGAAAAAGCCAAGAAAATAAATTTTAAGTGTCCTTACCACAAAAATTAAAAACTGCATATGTTAATTAGCTGGATTGATCCATTCCACAAGCTATATATATCTCGAAATATCATGTTTTACATAACACATATATGCAATTTGCATTTTTCAGTGAAAGATATAATAAAATAAATGAGAAAAATACATGTGAGATTCTTTTGAGCTAAAGTACATTGTCCTCATGCAGTCAAGAAACATTTCTACTAGACCAGAATCTAGTAGTTAAGAATTTAGGATAATTAGAACAGATTTTGCTTTGTCCTCAAGGATCTTACAATCTAACTGGTAAAATACATTAAATGAACAATAAACTTGTTACAAATTAAATGAAAAATAAAGTACTAAACATAATGTGTTTAAGAAAATATGTAATTTATTTCTAGTAATTTCGGCGGCAACAAAAATAAAATATGGAGTACAATATTGATTTAATTTTTATTAATTTGTTCCTTTATTTTTGTAAATTTGAAACAGTTCTTTATGGGTTGTCTGTCATTGATCATTAAATTGAATGATGTGTTAATACCAAGAAAATACGTAAAAAGGATTTTCAAATATGACCTTAAATATTTGTGCCTCATAGATAGAAATTGTAAGTAAAGCATGAAGAGTCACTTTCATTACACAACTTGTAAACCTGAAATAGAATTATCTACACTTAGCTGAGGTTTTACATTTAAAACCAATTTTCTTATCTTTTAATTTATTAACATTTCAATCATTTAATATTCATATTTGTACATTAGATCTTAGTAAAACTTAGAGATAGTGACTATTCAAAAACAATGTTTTAATGAAACGTGTGTGTGTGTTTGTGTACATATATATATTTCTACTGATATGAGAGGGGCATAGGGAAGTGATAGGTAGATAAGGGTGCAATCCCTTGCGAGGGCTTCACCCTCACCCCTGTGAACATGAACCTAAGTGAGGACAGCATTTCTGTTTTCATGCCCAAAAAGTTGCCTTTTGGCTCGACATGCCTGCCATCCTGTACCCATAAAAACCCTAGAGGTCTAAGCGGGCACACAAACAAGCAGCTGGGCATTGAGAAGAGCAGAGGAGCAGAGAAGCTCACCGACAGACACTAGCAGACTCTGGCAGGCCACTGACAGCAGGATAAAGTGGAATTCAGTCCAAGGCAGGCAAAGGAGAGTCCAGCCGCTGGGAGGCCTGACTCCAGAAGACCACCTTCCCACTCCATCTCGCTACTAGCCTCCCCATCCATCTCATTGCAAGCTACTTCTGCCACTCAGTAAAAACTTGCACCCAACCTCCAAGCCCATGGGTGATCCTATTTTCCAGTATACTAGGGCAAAAACCTGGGATACAGAAAGGCCTCTGTCCTTATGATAAGGCAGAGGATCTATTTGAGCTGATTAACACAAGCCACCTGCAGATGGCAAATCTGAAAGAGCACACTGTGACACATACCCACTTAGGCTTTGTAAGCCCCAAACACTCAACCCTAAAAGCTACCACTGTGTTGGAGCCCCAGAATGCTTCCCACAACCTGCTGATCTGATCTTCATGCTCCCCATCAGAGTTTGAGCAACCAGGCACCAAGGAAGTGAGCCACACCCTTGTTGCATGCCCTAAGAGGGGGGGATAAGAGAACTCCTCCTGTTTCACTACTGTGTTCCTCAGTGTTTTTTATCCATTTAATAGCTATAATAGACTAAAAGTTATAGCCTTTTAGACCAACTCTGAACTACAGACACGAAGTAAAAAATTCCACTTGTATGATTTGTATACCCTTGTGAATTATATGCCCCTGTGAAACATATATTATAGTCAAGTAAGGAAAAAAATCAATATATATATATCAATTGTATAAAGTGCTATATAGAAAAATAAAGCATGATAAAAGTATAGAGAGTAAAAAAGGGAATGAAAGCACCATTATAGAGATATGATATTTGAAGAAAGCTATGAATGAAAGAAGGGATTGAACTATACAAACTACACAAACTCAGAGTGAGTGAAATTGATATCACTAGGAGTTGACTTAAAGATATTTAGCAGGGACACATTCAATATTACATGCAGAGAGACAAAGCCAAAGCAGTAGGGTGGAGTTAGTGAGTGTTAAGTGGATTTTAGATATAATTTAATGGCACAGTTTGCAACATAATCTGACAAAGTGACTATGAATAAAAGAGGAGTCAAGAAAGATTTCTGGATTTTGTTTAGCAACTAGTGAACTGTGTTTTCACTTGCTTCGAGAAGGCAACACCAGGGAAGAAGCAATTAAGGTGGGAGGAAAGCAAAAGTTTTGTTTTAAATATTTTGAATTTAAGATACCAGGCACCAAAATTGGTAAGTTGAATATGAGATTGAACATATGAATTTTGACTTTGGAGAATATATGAAATGGAATTAAAATATGGAAGACATCATTATGGTACTGACAGAAATTTTAAGCTTTGAAACTAGAAGTGATCACCAGGAACTTAATGTAAATGGGGATAATGTGCTAAACACTGGTGCACTTCCATATTTAAAGAGGAAGAGGATGATCTAGCAAGAATGACTAAAAATGGTAGGCCATGTACCGAACATTTGTGTAGTATGTAGAAGTGAAGTGAAGAATGTGCTTTAAGAAAGAATTGCTGACTGAGTAAAGTGAGGATTCAGTACATGAGGATTGGAAAGATGAAAGTGATTACTGATCTTGATGAAAACCATTTTGGCAAAGTATGGAGATAACACCTTATTGAGGAGAAAGTATAGTGGGGAAACGGTACAGGAGGTTCAAGGGGGAAAATACTTTTGAGTTGTTTCCCTATAAGAAAGTATAGATATATGGTTGAGGCATTCTGGAAGAGAGGAGTCTACAAAAAATAAAATTGATGTTTTTATCTGTAAAATGGAGGCTATTTCACCCACAGAGGATTTTGATAAGAAGCCAAGATGAATGCAGCTTACTGTAACAACCATGCTAACTCTATCTTTCCCTCTGAAATAAATGGCTATTAAAGTTTGTTAGTTTTCCTTTACTTAATTTTTGTAGAATGGCAGGTATAATACTGGAAAAAATAATGTTTACGTGGGAACTGATCAAAAGGCTGACTACTATAAAAAGAGTTCTGAAGTTGAGAGACAAATGTAGCAGATGCCAGATATAGCTTGCTCCCAGAAATCCTTGATGTTTGAGAAAGTCAAATGTGATCCCATGGAATTGTGCTTATGATTCCTGTTTTCCCTGTACCTGTAAATATTTGGAATTGCTACCTGAATATTTTTTTCCTAAAATGTGGAAGTTATGGGTTGACCTGGGAGGATGTCGTTTTTGGAAAGTTCATTAGTGGTTGACAGGGAGCCAGGCTACAATCCTGGCAATCAACAAACCTTCACTTTCTACCTCATGTAATACCACGGTATTCCAACAATTGGAGCAGAGTTCATTGAGCAGAAGAAGCAAAATAAGCCTAGGACAATTAGCAGCCAAAGCTCAGAACGTAATTTTGGCCCTTTAGAGCCACTGGAGAGGTCAGAAGACAACGTCCATGAGAAAATCAACTTAAATATTAACATTATGTAAGATTATTCATTAGTTCCAAATTGCTGCATAACAAATTATCACAAACCTTGCAGAATAAAAATACACACATTTATTAACTCAATGTGTCTGTGTGTCAAGAGTTAGACCCATGGCTGAGATAGGTCCTCTGCATGGTTTAAAATCTATTTTCCAGAGCTGGATTCTTATTTGGAGGCCCAACTGGAAACATATCCACCTCTAAATTCATTCAGATTATAGGCAGAGTTCTTGTTTGTGTGAGTGGCTGTAGAACTGAGGACTATAGCTTCTTGCTCCCTGGAGCTTGCTCTCAGCTTCTGGAAATTCCTGCATTCCTTGCCAATGGCAGGTTACTTCATCGGACCAACAAGGAGAGTTTCTAGAGTGAATCTGCTGGCAAGATGAATTTTATTTAACACAACACAATCAAGGGAGCAACCCCCTATCACTTTTTAAATATTCTATAGGTTAAGAAAAGTGATAGTTCCAGCAAGGGAAGAGGACTATACAAAGTTGTGATGACCATCAAAAAGGGGGGTTGCCTTATAGTCTGCTATCCACAGATGGTAACTAGACCATGTATTTTGAGGCTGAATTCATAAAATCAAGAATTCCCACAAGAATAATTAGGTAGCTAGATTGAATTAAATTTTTAGTCACTTTTCACAACATGATATCGACCTTCTCCGAAGAGGGCTTACCCCTTTTGCTGCTGCTCAGAGAAAGTAAAGGAACTGATTGTTTGAATTGAGGTAGAGATTCTGGTGGGTTAAAGCTGGAATGCCTTTAATGTAAGGCTCATTTTACATTTGGTTTGTGCCTGTGTCAGTGTGTAGTTTTAGGGTGTTCAATTAAGGGTAATGTTTTGCCTGGGCAAGTTGGCTCACGCCTGTTATCCCAGCACTTGGAGAGTACAAGGCAGGTGGATCACCTGAGGTCAGGAGTTCAAGTCCAACTTGATCAACATGGTGAAATCCCTTCTCTACTAAATACAAAAACTTAGCAGGTCTTGGTGATGGGCACCAGTAATTCTGGTTACTTGGGAGGCTGAGGCACGAGAATTGCTTAAATCCAGGAGGCAGAAATTGCAGTGAGCCGAGATTGCACCACTGCTCTCCAACCTGGGCAACAAGAGTGAAAACTCAAAACAAAGCAAATCAAAAAAATGGGGCTGATGTTTCACCAGTGATCCTCTCTCGGAATGTCCTATATTTTAATATTTCTCCCTAAAATGATGAGACTAAAAAAAAATCCTCCCTCTGTTTTTTAAAGAGTTTTTAAACTTATATATTTAATCTCCCATCTTGCACAGCTTCTATATCATAAATTGTTTTCAGGTTAAGAGAGTACAGATCGTTAGCTGGACTCTCCTAAATTATTTACCTCTTATAATCTTCACCCCTCTACTCCGTGTTGGTTCCCAATTTCTGATGCCACTACACATATTTTTCAAAAACATTATTTAGTTGTTGAAGTTGTTTCTTCCAGAAGTATTGGTCTCCCAAAAACTTTTATCCTACAATAAATCAGTAGCCCTTAATTTTTGATCTAAAAATATTACATGTTTTTCACTTTTTACTCCATTTTGCTATTCTTTCTGTCATTTTATTACCTCATATTTCTCTTTTTCTTGAGTCCATTTTTCTCTGGAGAGTATAAAGAACTACTTTCCTTTATTTTGTTTATGTAACTTTTTTCTTTTGATTTATTTATTTTATGTTAGTTTTTTCTACCCTTTTCTTTCATTTTAGAGTCTGCTAGTCTTTCAAGAATAATGTGGAAAGGATAGTTTAAACTGAAAAAGACTCGTGCCTGATAGTTTGCATATTGCCTCAAAAAACTCACGGAAATTCTGCATATTTCTGACCTTTATCTACATCTGTTCCATTATCCTTTGCTGGATAAGAAACTACCCCAAATCTTACAGGCATAAAGCAATAGTCATTTTATTTTATCTGATCAGTTTGTTGACCATGAATTCAGGCAGGCTGACTGTTCCATTCCACATGTCAATAGATGTCACAGACTATTTTTTATTTGACAAAGATGCTGGTCTGAACCATCCACGATAGCCTCCCTTACATGTTTTATGCCTTGGCAGTGAGATTTAGAAGGCTGGGCTCAACTGGGAATGTTGATTAGAGTACCTAAAAGAAGAATCAACAGTGTTGTAGACAGACTTCTTATGTGATAGGTCAGAGCTCCCTGGAAGAGTGTCCTAAAAATCCTGGATGAAAGACGAGATTCTTATGTTCTTGCTTCAGTTGCCCTAGAATATCATTGTTGCTCTGTTTGATTGGTCAAATCATTAAGCTCATCACAGAAGCACAGATTCTAGGGAGCGGAATAGAACCTACCTCTCAATGAGTGGAGTAGCAACAATTAAGAATATGGCTATTCTTAATATACCAGAATACTGCTCCAGTTTTTAGAATTTGCCTTCCATCGATTTCCCACATATTTTTAGGGAGAGCAGGTTATAAAGGTGGGCATGCATAATAACTCATTATAAAGCCATGTAAGTACATTATTACATAAGGTTATTTAGCTCTTAATTATCACTTCTTAGTTTATTCTCTCTGCTGATATGTAGCCAAATGTTGCTTTATCTCTTTCACACACTGAGCCATAAAGTTAAGACATTTCTCATGGTTAGGAGTCATAATTAGAGTTTTAAATTATGTGTTTTCTTTGTACTGGTTATGAACTATTTGATTCTCAGCTTTAAATCAATACTTCCAGATTTGGCTTTTTGCTGTTGGTGTGGGGATTCTTCAGCCTACAATTCTTTATCATGTGGATTCCTTTTATGCTTTTCTAGTTCAGGCACCGGAGGGAGACCGAAATTTGAGAGGAGGAAATAAGTGGACTTGTTTATTTCAGTTCCCTTGTTGCTCCTGTCAGTGTTACTTCATCACTGCTGCTACATTCTGACTGCCCTAGTGGTTTCCAATTTCCAAATTATTTTGATTCTTCCACAACCATCCTGATCAACTCCTACCCTAAAGGATTACCAGGACTAGGCTGACTTCTAGCTTTGTGAGTGGGTTTGGGCCTCTTCTTTAAATAAATGTTGCATCAGCCCCAACAGACAGTGCCACCTCCTAAGAGGCCTCACCCCAGACCCTTTGGGATGCTTACTTTGAGCTCCTGAAATAGTTTGTGCCACTTCTTGCCTTGAGGTGTGAGCTATAGTTTATAAGACCCCCTCCTTTCTGCTCCTGGGTTTCTGTACTACCTGTCTGCCACTCTCTCTTCAGATATTTGATTCCCAAATCTATGGGGATTCTACACTTTCAGACCTCTAAGATCTGAAAACCCTGAACATTTTACTTTTTCCCCAACTTTAAAGACAATACCCATATTCTCATCTGCTACCTCTACGTTACTTCATTTGTTTTTATTTTGCCAGGTGAGCTTTCCAATATCTCTTACACCCATGTGTGTGTGTGTGTGTGTGTGTGTGTGTGTGTGTGTGTGTATTAAATGCTCTCTGTTGAAATAGCTAATGTAGTTTCTGTTTTTCTAACTGAACTCTCATGAACACATTGTACAAACCTTCCTTCATCCCTTAGTCCCTTATTGATTGTCTCATAAAAACACGAGGTAAAATTCTGAGAAATTTGGGTTGGCTTAACTTCCTTCCATCAATTTGGTAATTATGAAATAGCCCAATCCATAGATAAAATAGACTTTTGCTAAAAGAATTTCAATAGTTTCTTCATGTTGAAACTAAACCTAGCTTAATACAGAACTTGATATAGACAAAATTACAGGAAAAATGATTGAGATCATGATCTAAGAGAGAACACCTATCAATAATAAATGAAATCTTTTTTACTTTGCTATTTTTAAATTCTACATGTATTTTCTTTCTGTCCATAATAATAAAATCTTCTAAAATGCTTGTATACTAGTTTCTTTCTTTATAGGAATTATTTTTCATCTTTAACTTGGACCACTCAACTTCCACTATGCACTAAATTTATTGCAGTTTTCTTCTTCCTTCATATAGTGGAGAACCCCAGTAATATAGACTCATATGGTTTGGCTCTGTGTCCCCACCTAAATCTCAACTTAGAAGTAATCTCTATGATCCCCATGTGTCAAGGGCAGAATCAGGTGGAGGTAATTGGAACATGAGGACAGTTTCCTCCATGCTGTTGTTGTGATAGTGAGTGAGTTCTCATGAAATCTGATGGTTTTACAAGCATCTGTGACTTCCCCTGCTTGCACTCACTCCATCCTGCCACCTCCACCTCCTTTGCCTTATGGAGGAAATGTATGGAGTTTCCTCCATACGTTTCCTTATGTTAATGGTGGAGGGTGTCCACGTTCTTGTCGTCTTGAACAAAGAATTGGACAAAATGCACAAAGCAAGCAAGGAAGTAATGAAGGGATTTATTGAAAATGAAACTACATTCCACAGTATGGGAGCCAGCCTGAGCATAGAGACTTAAAGGCCCTGTTAGAACATTTTGGGGAGGTTAAATACCCCATAGAGGATTCCACTGGTTACTTATAGCACCCCCTATGTAAATGGAGAGGATGAAGTAAAGTTACAAAGTCATTTACAGCATATGCCCTATGGAGAGTATATTTCCTGTTATAGTTGATGTGTGAATCAGCCTTATATTCCCTGCTTCCAGACCCTATTTTCCTGTGTCACCTAGGCCTCTTCAGCCCTGCAGAACTGTGAGTCAAACCTTTTTCTTTTATAAATTACCCAGTCTTAGATATTTCTTCATAGCAGTGTGAGAATAGACCAATACAGTAAATTAATACCACAGAGAGTGGGGCACTTCCAAAAATGTGGAAGCGACTTTGGAACTGGGTAATAGGTAGACTTTAGAACATTCTGGAGTGCTCAGAAAAAGAGAGAAAAAATGTGAAAATTTAGAAATTCCTAGAAACCTTGTTGAATGGTTTTGATGAAAATGCTGATAGTGATATGAACAATGAAGTCTAGGCTGAGGTGGTCTCAGATGGAGATAAAGAACTTCTTGGGAACTGGAGCAAAGGTTACTGTTGCTGTGCTTTAGCAAAGAGTCTGGTAGCATTTTGACCCTGCCCTAGAGATCTGTGGAACTTTGAACTTGTGAGAAATGATTTAGGGTATCTGGAGAAAAACAATACTAAGCAGCAAAACATTCAAGAGGTGACAAATTTTAACAGTTTGGAAAATCTGCAGCCTGACCAAGGAATAGAAAATAAAAATTCATTTTCTGGGAAGAAATTCAAGCTGGTTGCAGAAATTTACATAAGTAATGAGGAATCAAATGTTAATCACCAAGACAATGGGGAAAATGTTTCTAGGGCACATCAGAGATCTTCAACATAGCCTCTCCCATCACAGGCCTAGAGGCCTAGGAGGGAAAAATGGTTTTGTTGGTCAGGCTAAGGACCCTCTTGCTATGTGCAGGCTTGGGACTTGGTGTCTTACATCAAAGCCACTGTGGCCCTGGCTAAAATGAGCCAAGGTATAGGTTAGGCTCTTGCTTCAGAAAATACAAGCTACAAGCCTTGGTGGCTTCCATGTGGTTTTGAGCCTGAGGGTGCACAGAAGTCAAGAACTGAGGTTTGGGAACCTCTGCCTGGATTTCAGAGGATGTATGGAAATGCCTGGATGCCTAGCTAGAAGTTTGCTTCAGGAGCAGAACCATCAGTGAGAACCTCTGCTAGGGAAATGCAGAAGAGAAATGTGGGGTTCGAGGCCCCACACAGTTGACACTGGGGCATTGCATAGCAGAGCTGAGAGAAGAGGGCCACTGTCCTCCAGACTCCAGAATGGTATATCCACTGATAATTTGCACTGTGCACCTGGGAAAGACACAGATACTGAACGCCAGCCATGAAAGAAGCTAGGAGGGGGCTTGTACTATCTAAAGTTACAGGGCTGAAGCTGATCAAGGCCATGGGAACCCACATCTTGCACCAGCATGCCTTGGATTTGAGACATGGAGTCAAAGGAGATCATTTTAGCTTTAAGGTTTAATGTATGCCCCACTGGATTTCAAAATTACATGGGACCTATGGCCCTTTTGTTTTGGTCAATTTATTTAACTTGAAATGGGAACATTTATCCAATGTTTGCACATGCATTGTATCTAGGAAGTAACTAACTTGCTTTAGATTTAACAGGTTCATAGGTGGAAGGAACTTGCCTTGTCTTGTCTGAGACCAGACTTTGGTCTGTGGAATTTTGCGTTGATGCTGAAAAGAGGTAAGACTTTGGGGGACTGTTTGGAAGGCATGAATGGTTTTGAAATGTGAAAATACATGAGGTTTGTGAGGGACTGGGGCAGAATGATATTGTTTGGCTCTGTGTCCCCACCCAAATCTCACCTCCATTTGCAATTCCCATAATCCCCATTCCTTAATGGTGGGACAAGGTGGAGGTATTTAGATCGTGAAGGCAGTTTCCACCATTCTGTTCTTGTGATAGTGAGTGAGTTCTCATGAGATCTAATGGTTTTATAAACATCTGACATTTCCCCTGCTTGCATTCACTCTGTCCTGGTGCCTTTTGAAAAAGGTACCTGCTTCTCCTTTGCTTTCCACCATTATTGTAAGTTTCCTGAGGCCTCCCTAGCAATTAAGAACTGTGAGCCAAATAAGCCTCTTTTCTTTATAAATTAGCCTTGTTATTTCTTCATAGCAGCATGAGAATGGACTAATACATAGACTGTGTTTGAAATACTATGAAAAGTGTTATGGTAATTTCAGAAAGTTCTATAATTCCACATAAGAAGCTTTAGATATTGCTTTACACGTATAAAGATAATTTATAAGAGGGATGTGTTGGAATTACCAGAGTTAAAGAGACAGAGAAACATGGGATTCAAATAACTGTTAGAAAATTATATTCTTGGATGAATCCTTGATTTATTTATCATGGCTTGAGAAGACTTATATGAGTAACTCATAGGTTCATCAAATTTGTTCAGATTTGCATATTATATTACCCTGCCATTGAACTCCAAATATATTTTTCTGCCAAAAATATTTTATTCTTTATTCTTTGGGTTTTACATTGTCTTTTTATTATAAAGCAAAAATCTGTGTCTTATATTTCCTCAAATACCTAACCTGCTTCTTAACTTGATTTCATTATGTGCTTCACCCACTAAATACAGCATTAATTCTATATCCAGATGTTGTAACTGAGCCATTATACCTCTCAGATCTCTCAAGTGCTAACTCCTATTTATTCAAGTGAGTTCCTATGGTATTATCATGAATTCATGACCCATGTATCTGCTGAAAATCCAGTTTCCTCCTATACTTTAAATTCTCATTGATGGTTCATCTTCCAAGGCCTATGTGACTTTTTGATGCCAGACTTACCTTATAGTCTTTTTACCAAAAGATAAAGGCCAATAATTCACTGCTGAGACTTTTCTGTATTGCCTCCTTGTCATTTTAAAATCTGTGTATGTGCGCACACATACACACACACACATATATATGTATATATATTTTTGTTTCTTAGTAGAGCTTAGAAAGATAAATGGTGAAGATCTCTTGAAGGAGAAAAAATTCTGGATATTGTGGGAGCAAAGAAGGAGACAAATAAATCAATATACAACCTAGAGGGCATTAATGACAGTTCATAAATGAAAAGCTGACTGAATTTTATTACTTTGTCAAAGAGGAAGATTGAGGAAACAAAATTATTATAGGTACTATTTTTTTAAAAGTGGCTATTTAGGATAGTTGTCTCTAAATGCCTATATGAATGTAAGTGATGGACGTGTTACAGAGGCCACAGTTTTAGAATTATTTATAAATTATTCTGTATATAACATTTAAAATGGAATTAATAAAATGTCCTGGTAAGACTAACAGGATTGCATGTACAATATAACTCTGTTGATCTGGCCACGATAACAGAGCAAACTATAGTATACCTTATTCCAAATCCCATGACACTTTTCCTACTATATCTTACATCTCAATCTAGTATACGGAGGCACAGCCCATATTGTAGTATATTCAGCGTGAGAAAAAGAGTAAAAATATTATTCAGATACATTTCACTTTTACATTTCATAAGGCAAATACATTTTGTACTGTTTTGTTTCAATATCTCAATCCATTTATTATTCAATTCACTATGCAGTGATATGAAAAAGAAAAAAGGAAGTTAATATCATTCACTGATCTGGTTTTCCCACTAGAGACCAGCTTTCTTACTAATTCAGTCATCTTCTTCTTACTAGATAAATTTATGCAGCCACTCAGTCTTTTACACTAATTGAAAAAATGCTGATTTTGTGCACTGATGGACTACAAAACTTCATTGGAGATTTTCTGTGATCATAAGTACATTTGATCATTTTAAACGGTGCTTAGGGACTAGATAACAGAGAGACTAACTCATCTGTGTTTGGAAGGTCTGTGCCCTGCACAGAGAGGCATTTCAAATTCTACTCATTACTTCTTCTGAGAAAGAGAATTTTAAGTATTTTATTAGAGTTCTAACAAGAAAAAAATTACTTTAATAATGCAATCTAAAACATATAAATGATTTTTGAGCATGTTAATTAGGGTGTATGGAATAAATGATATGATAGGGGTTATTATATCATTGCTAGTATAATCTATTAACATTATAAAATTATCTTATTTTTATTTAATTATATACCAAAATTACTTTTAATGATGTGCAATTTATGCCTGCATATCTCATCAACTTGTCAGTATAAGTGATGCTAATATAATGTCAATATCAATAGCAGATTTCCTTATTTTTTCAGTATACAGATTCTTTTCCTCTTTGCTACTTAAAGAAGCACCATTATCACTACATGACGACATTAATGGCTTTATGGTGACTCCTACAGAAAATTTGCCCCAAAGTATAAGTATGGGTTAGAAATAACTGCTTTTCTTCAAACATTGTCTTTTCCTGCATTCTTAAGTAATATTGCTTAAAAAAATAAACAATGACTATGTGACAGGCTAGATATTTTAGATGCTAGGAATTTAAATGATGAATAAGAAAATCAAAGACTCTGCTCTCATAAACTAAACATCTGACGAAGATAACAAGAGACAAACAGTAAAGAGGGAGGCATCAACTGAAAAGGAGGAAAATTATAAATTAGGTAAGGAAATAACCAGGCAGACTGACAGATGTAGATGCTGCTTTACATAAAAGGATTAGGGAAAACCTCCCTAAGAAAATTGCATGACCTAAACCTAAGAAATGAAAAGGACTTAGCCACCCCTCTCAAAAAAGAAAAATCTAGAGAAAATGCGGCTGGCTGAGATAAAGGAAACAGCTAATACAAATCTCCTGAAAAGGGAATAATTTTTTTTTTGTTATAAACAAACCCCCAAAAAGTGTCTGAGTGAACACTGTGACAAGAACTTCAAAGTCATTCAAAGAAATAGCTAAATACAGGACCTGGCACAATGGCTCCTTGCCAGGTTCCATTCTCCAATTCTACCAGAAGCAAACAAAGTCCTGTTTCTTTACCCCTTTAACAATGGAGTCTTGGCTGGGGGTGGTGGCTCATGCCTGCATTCCCAGAACTCTGGGAGGCTGAGGCAGGCAGATCACCTGAGGTCAGGAGTTCAAAATCACCCTGGACAACATGGTAAAACCTCATCTCTACTAAAAATACAAACATTTTCCTGGCCTAATGGTGCATACCTATAATCCCAGCTACTTGGGAGGCTGAGGGAGGAGAATCACTTGAATACAGGAGGGGAGGTTGCAGTGAGCCGAGATTGTGCCACACTGCAATCTAGCCTGAATGACAAGAGCAAAACTCTTGTCCCAAAGGAAAATAAATCTTACATCTTGTATATGCATCAGTCAGGGTTTGGTAGAAAATGGAATATAATAAGGTAAAACTTTCATGTGGGCAGTAAACGTGGCTCAAAAAGGAATGTCAAGACATCCAGATACTAGCAATAGCTGAAAGTCATTATCACTCCTAAGACAAAAGAGATGAAATAAGGATATTATGTTCTTCAAATCCAAGGAGAGCTAGAAACATTTACTGGCCATAAGGAAAAAACATATGCCAAAGGGAGAGATTCTGTCACTGCCTAAACATGGTACAAAACAAAACAACAACAACAAAAAGGAAATGAATATTCCATTCTTTCTTGGTTTTTAGTTTCTCAACTCCTATCAGTATCTCTCTTTGACTAAACACAATGGCATACTAACTGACTTAGGCACACAAGAAATGCAATGTCTTAGGGTAAGCCTCTTGGGCACAGTTCAGTAAAGGAAGAATTGTAATGCACCTGATATATGGGAGGTGCTAACGGAAAAAAATAAGCACAGCATGCAGAAAGACATGTCCAAAAAAGCAGTGTCTGTGAACCAAATTCAGACAACCTAATTTTCCTTTTATACATCAATGAAATTTAACAAGAGGACAAAAAGCCTTGTTTTGAAAATATGTAATGGAAATATGTCCAAAAACTTGAAACCTTACTGATTGAGATCAGTCATTTGTCTAAATCAACCCTAAAAGAAAAATTATACCATATTTAACAAAACAAGTTAGGTATATCTTAACATTGGAAAGAAAATTGAGAGGTAGACAAAAAGAAAAGCTTGTGACAATCAGACATGAAGTTTATTTTATGACTGATGAATAGTTATTAATTTGAGAATGCATAAAAATCTGTAACTATGACTACATTGAGCACCCTTGGGGCAAAGTATGCCTCTGCCTGATTGATCGAGCATATCAGAATATTCTAGCTTAATAATAAAATGCATTAGGTTCTTTCATTCGCTCTAGCTTCAATAAGCAATTTCTCATTTATTAATTCAGTTTTGTTTCCGACTCCTACTAAGATATTGAAATAGAATACATTGCTGGCTCATTTTACTGAGGTCCCAGAGAAACTACAGAAATGGGATGAGGCAGGAAGTGGGGATCAAGATACGAAGTCAGTGAGACAACTGCAGTGTTGGAGAATTCTCTTGAAGTCGTGTAGGTAAACTGGTGGTACCAATCTTGAGCGGGGGACTTCTGGCTTAATTATGGGAAAGCATATGAAAGGTGCTAATCTTGGAACCCTGCTGACTTTACTTGGGACCATCAATGTCTTCTCATATTCAAACCAATGACAGAGGTGACCTATTGAGTAAAATTAGGACAATGCAGAAGGTTTTCAAAGATGAATTGAGGAAAACTGGGAAGGGTTTTGACTTGCCTAAAGTTGTGATTTCCACCTTTCTCTCATGAGACTATGAGAACAGGTGAATGAAAATCTATGAATCAAAATCTATAGAGTGAAGCTTCCACTGACGATAACTAGACAGCCTCATGAAATATGTAAAATAACTATCTTCAGAAGTTGAACAAAGGCGGTAGATAACTGTGATTTCTGACACACAGGAGAAGAGAACTGTGATTTCTGACACAGATGGAAAAGAAAGGAGATAAACTGCAAGTTGACATTATCTTTTCTTCTGGAAAAATTTCCAGATCACAGTAAAAAGAGTCAATTTAGGCAGGGTTTTGCAATCTTTCTAAGTTGAGGAGAAAAATACGGGAGTTCTAAAAGTCTGAAATAGCAAATTTCAAAGAAGGAGACCAAGGAAGAGACAGATGTGCAGAAAATCTGCCCTAAATCATGTATAAGGCCAGTGTGGAAACTGCTGAATATTAAGCTTTGTATGGATAAGATTGTATGATGTTGGGTACAGAAATACTGACAAAAATTGTTCAAAGCTCTTCAAATAAGGATACAATTGGCCACTTAACAATGTTAAAATTTGTAATAATCAGCATGGAACAAAAATAATAGACATGAAAAAAGCAGGATAACATGAACCATAACCAAGAAAAAGTTAATTCTTGGCACCTCAGATACTTGTGTTTTTACCTGTTGTTTCAGCTCTGACGTGGGATGGGGCCATCAACCAGGGCTGAGGGTGGGAGTAAGGATGCCCACATGGTGGGCTCAGAAGACAGATCCTCAAGCCAAAGCCAAAGATGATCATTCTTAAGCCTCCCAAAATTTATGTGTTGAAGACATAAACCCTAGTTCCTCAAATATGACTCAGAATGGAAATATGGTACTTACCGAGGTGACTAGGTTAAAATGAGGCCATTAGGGTGGGCCTTGATCCAATATGACTAGTGTCCTCATAAGAAGAAGAAATTTGGATACTGACACCAGAGGGGGAAGACAATATGAAGACACAGGGAGAAGACTTTTATCCACAAGCAAATGAGAGAAGCCTGAGTCAAAGTCTTTACTCACGGCTCTCAGTAGAAATCAACCCTGCTGATGCCATGGTCTCAGACTTCTGAACTTGAGAACTGTGAGAAAGTTCACTGTTATGTCATTTAATCCACCCAGTCTGTGGCACTTTGTTATGGCAGCCCTAGCAAAGTGACACATACCCCAAGGTTTTTAATCAGAAGTGTATTAAGCATAGACAGCATTGACTCAAATGACAAAGAATGAGATCCACATGAAATACAAACTGTAACATATTAACCTTCATGCTTTTCTTTTTTACTTTTCTGAATCTGCTGGTTAAGATTTCTGGATTAATTACTGCTTAACTGTGACATCAATTATATCCTTAGTCTTCCTGAGACAACATCTCACTGTGTTGCCCAGGCTGGAGTGCACTGAAATAATAATGGGTCACTGCAGCCTCAACCTCCTTGAGCTCAGGTGATCCTCCCAGCTCAGATTCTCTTGTAGCTGGGACAATAAATGTGTGCCACCACACCTGACTAATTTGTCTATTTTTTGTAGAGATGAGGTTTTGTCATCTTGCCCAGGTTGGTCTTGAATTCCTGGGCTCAAACAATCCACCCACCTTGGCCTCTCAAAGTGCTGGGATTACAGGCATGAGCCACTGTACCCAGACTTAATATGGCTTTTTACATTCAATGTCAGTCTTCTGTATCAGTGCAATACTAGCTATATTTCCTTATTATTGTCTAAGCCATACAACAGAAGCAAACAGTTATGGGGTTTGTAGTTTTTGAGGGGCAACTCAGTTTCTTTTGCTATTACTTTCTTGTAAGAAATGATTTGCTTACCTGAGTAGTTCAACCACATAGTGACTTTTTAAATGGCAAACGTTGCCACAGACCAAACAGTTAGAAAACAAAAATCTTTTTATGTATCTCACAGCTCATTAGGTTACGAATTGAATCAATTCTATTGATTTAAGTTTAGTAGTCTCTGTTCCCTGTTTGGAAATAAACAGTGAACTTTAATCATAATCTTTCTCTTAATATATGTGTATGTTGTAGTGCTCAAATGCGTTCTCTCCAGAATCTTTATTGCTGCTTTCCTCAAATAAGGATACAATTGGCCACTTAACAATGTTAAAATTTGTAATAATCAGCATGAAACAAAAATAATAGACATGCAAAAAGCAGGATAACATGAACCATAACCAAGAAAAAGTTAATTCTTGGCACCTCAGTTGCTTGTGTTTTTACTTGTTGTTTCAGATGTGGGATGGGGCCATCAACTGTCCTCTCAATGATACAACAGTTTTCCGCCAAGGAAGAACAAGAAAATCTGACACAGAGGTTGGAGCAAGCGCTGTCAAAAACTGCACACGTGACCCTTACACACCCGACAATGATATGTGTGTGTGTGTATGTGTGTATGTATATGTATGTATACTGAGCATATACTATAATTAAACCATTCAGTGTATGCTAAAGAATGACCAACAAAAGACTGAGAATTTCAACCAACATACTAAACAATTTTTGGACCACCCATATTTCCTGTCTGTGCTAAACAATTCTGAGACCAAATGAACTGTACTGCTCCCAAGCTAAATAATACTTATAATTGATCAGATAACTTAATTGCTCACTTCAGGAAATATTTATTCCTGGAAGCCGGGACTATGAAAAATTAAGTTAGATTATTTTTCCATAATAACATTTTGCTCATTAAGGCCTTCCCAAAAATACAAAGCTATTTTGCATAAAATCTGCTTCATTTCAAGTCCTCTACTTGGCTAATCTGTTTTTAAATTACTAAGCGTGGTTCATAAAATCAGGTGAATATTATTGTATAAATTCTGAAAATGAGATAAAACTAATATTTGCTCAAGGTGATTTTCTCTGTAAAGATACTAAGTCGAATAAACTCAGCTTTGCTTATTTAACTCTCAGTGATTTTGGCCTATATTTTTGAAAGCAATAGAGAATTTTGAAGGAATTTTAGCAAATTATTATAGTCAAATCTGCATTTGGAAAATATCATTCTAAATAGAGTAGTAAGAGAAGATTTGCAGAGTTCAATAAATAGCTTTAAACTCCTAAGCTTGTGATAACATTCTCAATTGTCATAATTATATTTTATTTAGACATTCTTACAGTAAAAGGAATTATGGACTTTCCTGATATTTTATATATCAGCATAAATCAGTGAATATATTACATATTCATATCAACAGTAATCTATTTATGAAGTTAGTTGTGTGATGATATTCAGGAATATTAGAAATAAGGACTAGCTAGGTCTCAGTTTCCAATGACTGCAAGCAGGAGTTGTCTACCTGAAAGTCTCTGGTGAAGTCAGCAAGCTTATTTGCCACCTCTTAATAGCAATGTTACTGTCAGTCAATCCAGCATCCAGTTTTAGAGCTAAAGTATTGACATGAAAGTAATCAAATTATTTAATGGAAAATTGTTTCTCCATATTGCTTGCTGAATGATTATATATAATTCAATAGTCAAAAGCTCTCATTAAATTTATATACATTACAATGTATATTCAATTCATACTGCATTCAGAAGAATTCTAAGTACACTTTTGTATACAGAAATATGATCCCAATACGGATCAGTTTTTATTCATATTCAAAGCTCGTGATTACTGGGAACATTTCTCCTAGAATTGCCCAGGCTCTAAGGCTATTGATCTGGTGCCAAACCTTACAGCATTTATCCATTATTTTTAACTGATGTGCTGGATTTGACCTTTGCTATGCTCTGTAATTTTACTTCTCTGAAGTTCCTTATAGTGAATATGTCTACGACAATAAATCTCCCCTTGAAAGTAGTCCTTGAATTAACTATGTTTTAATAGAGCAGAATAGATTATTTATCAGTATATTGTATATTTTTTGAATGACTATCTTAATCACCAGTTATTTTAGTTTTATTTATTTAACCAGTTACATGTAGTCACATCTTATTTAAAGTTTTATGATTTATTTTAATGTGTATCATGAGTTTGAATTTGAAAGCTATGAAAAACTATAAATTATTAAACAATTTTTGATGTTTTATTACCAATTTCACTATAATATGTATTTTTATTCTTCAGTGAAAATACATTATATGATGTAAATCCTTCTGAAGAAATTTTCTCTTGAATCACAGTAATGGATTGGAGGTATTTGTGTAGCAATGAATGAATGTATACTTCATTTCTGTTACTGTGATAATTTCTAAAGGCTTTCTTCCTCTTAAGCTCATGTCAACCTATTTTCTAGCCCAACTCTAAGTCAATAAAATTCCATTCATTCATACCCATTTCCAAGATTAAAAGTTATTATAATGTTCAGTTTCACTGAAGATACTGCTACCAATGTAATGAGTAATGAGTATATGAGAATGTCTCTATGCTTTCGATAAGAAATACTTCAACTTTTCAAAACAGCCTTAGAAAGATTAATTAAAACCTAAAGGATATATACATTTAGAATATTTCTAACAGGCTAAAGTAATGTCTGTAATCATTTAAAGATTGAAGTACACAATAGGGGGAAAACATAGCTCAACAGCATGACTAACCTCTACTGTTGGAATCACAACAAATCGGCCGTGGTGTGGATTCTTGTGTCTACAGCAAGAGAACTGACCTTTCTCTTCGATGTGCATGCTCTGAACTGCATAATCTAATGGTTCTTCCATTTCTAGGTGACAGTTTTAGACTCATATGAAATAGTATCAGCCCTTTGATTAAAATTAGATAGAATAATTTTGGGGTATATAGGGAGAAGAGAGGTTGAGTGTTAGCAGGGGAAGATATATTGTAGTGGTCTCTGGTAAAATTATTCTGTAAAACTGAAAATATATTTATTCATTTTAGACATCATTCAGCAAACATATGTGGCTCCCTTCTATGTAGGTATTCTTTTTTAATAGTTATTCAAGACCATGCTACTTAATTTAACCAAGGAAATATTAGTATCAGGAAGAACCTGAGAAGTCTGTGCTGTGCACTCATCGTTTTTACCCTGCATTATCAATCACGGACTCTGCTGGGTATGGTTCACACCTGAAATCCAAGCACTTTGGGAGGCCAAGGTGGGTGAATCACCTGAGGTCGGGAGTTTTAGATCAGCCAGACAAACATGGTAAAGCCCTGTCTCTAATAAAAATAAAAAAAAAAATTAACCGGGTGGCACAAGCCTGTAATCCCAGCTACATGGGAGGCTGAGGCAGAAGAATCACTTGAACCCGGGAGGCAGAGGTTTTGCAGTGAGTGGAGATGGCACCACCACACTCCAGCGTGAATGACAGAGTAAGACTCCATCTAAAAATAAAAAGTCACCAACTCACGTGGCAAGATAGAATCTCTGTCACTGTGTGTCTGCAATAGTTACATACTTTGAATGATAGCTGTATTTGTGTTTTTTAAGACACGGAGATTTGTATATATTTTATCATTGCATTCTAACTTAGTCCATCCTCACTGATAGAAATGTTGGTTAAGTTCAACTCATTCTATGATCTGTAAAACTATCTTAGAAAGTTTCCTTGATTTGACAAAAAAAAAAAAAAAAAAAAGAAACAAAGAAAATCAATTGAGTGTTCAAAGAGTAAAGTCCTATCTCTATTATATGACTCCGTTTTTCCTTACTAATAGGCTTTTACAAAGAGTTATATCAGTTTTTATTCCTTTGCTTCTAATATGATCGAAACCTAGTTGGCACTCCAACATCCAAAATGAAACTTCTCTAAGTTACCTAACAGCCTTCTTACTGACAAACTTAATCAACATTTTAAATCTCATCTTATTCATACTTTTACAATATTTGATTCTTCCTCTTTGAGCTCCCCCTTCTTTGACTTTCAGGCCATAATTTACCTTTGGACAATCATCTAAGTGCTTGTACTCTCATTCTCTTTGAAGCCTTTCCTCTCCCTGCCAATACTGTAAATAGTAACTTTTATTTTGGGTTTTATCCTTAGCAGTCTTTCTCTCATGAAGCATTGCCATCAGGGAATCTGACCAAGTCTGTGGTGTTTAACCTTCCCCGAAAGACTGTTCAGGTTTCCTGTTTTCTACGAGCTTCAGATTAAAATTTCTCATTATCTAAAGGATATTGTTTATCTAAAGGATATTGTTTATGGCCTGAGACAACTTACTTGCATTATCCTATGGAAGTGCGGGGAAGGGTCCCTTTAAATGATATGAAAGTTGGGAACGGAAGTGCTTGGTAGAGAAGGGCGTGGTCCCTGGCTAGGGCTCCACCCCACAGAAACTTAGGCAAGGACAGGCATTTCCTGGCCAAATGTGTCATTTCCCAAGACCACCCGGCCTGCCATGCTCCCATCCTGTGCCTGTAAAAACTCCGAGACCCTTGCAGGCAGACAGACACACAGGCTGCTGGACTTCTAGAGGAGCGCATTGGCAGAGAAACACAGAAGCGGATAGGTGTCCAGAGGAACGCACTGACAGGTCTGGGCATGCTCGCAGGCTAATGACCGGCTGAATAAAGTGAAGTGGCTGGGGTAGTCAGAAGAGAGGCTGGGCCACTGTGCGCCCAACTCCAGAGGAAAACCTCCCCAATCCAACCCCTTCTGGTTTCCCTCATGTGCTGAGAGCCACCTCCCTGCAATAAAACCGTGCACCCATTCCCCAAAATGCGGTGTGATACAATTCTCTGGTAAACCAAGGCAAGAACCAGGGATACAGAAAGCTCTCTTTCCTTATTACAAAATGGAGGGTCTAATTGGGCTGGTTAACATAAGCCGCCTATATAGGACAGATAAATGAGCACCTTGTAACACATGCCCACAGGAGCTGTAAACATTCACCCCTAGACAGTGCTGTAGGGTCGGAGCCCCATAACCTGCCAGTCTGTATGCTCCCTAGAGGTATGAGCATGGGGCACTGAAGAAATGAGCTACACCCCCATTGCACGCTCTGTGAGGGGACAAGGGAACTTTTCCCATTTTAATTATACCTACCATTTTGCCCATATTTGTACAATCACTAAGTCCAAAATTTGTGTTTAATTCTGTATACCACCTTCCATTTACTATCCTCTAGTTGCTTCCTATACTACAGTTTGCAAAAACATCATTTTCTCTCAATATGTCTTGAATCATTTCCCTCCTTATGATAACCATTGCTGCTTCATTTATGTAGGGCTTTATCTTTTATTTTGAAATGCTACCTCCTCCATCTTTATACTAAATTATCATGTTTCAAATTCCATCATTTCCTCTCATTTCTCCATGAGACTCACGGTAGTTTTATAAGTAACACTTGATCTTTTTTTTTGTTTTGCTTACATTATTTCCATGACACACCAATTCAATTTTAAAATTTTTGAAATTTCATATATTCCATAGACATATAAACAAGTATAATTCATAAAAATAAATACATACCTGATTGCTGATGGAGACACAGAGCTTTTATCACTGACCTTGTGCTTAAACCCCAATCTGATTATATACAATAAAATTGCCCTCTAGGAATCCTTAGGACTCCTTGGAATTATATTTTGAAACCAATATCAAAAACCATAATAATACTAAAAGCCAGTAACAATAATAGACATAACACAAATTAGATGGCACAAGTTACTCTTTATGATTCAGATTTATGTGACTTTATACCTTCTTTTTACTATATATCACATATAATACTTATATTTAGCTTCATTTTTTGGTTTATCAGCCTAAAGTGCTTTTCCTACTGCTTTTTTTTTGTTTACTTTTATTGAGATTAATTAGTTGAAAGATTTAGTCTTGGATTTATACCAAAGGTTGTTGTATGTTCAGCCCCTATCCTTTCTATTATTCTTTTCATGTGTCTATTTTAAAAGCAGATTGATCAAAATCCTAGTTCAGTATTACAGGCTGCAATATTCAAAGTCTTCCCAAGAATTTTTGAAGTAGGTTCAAACAAGAGCAAGAAAGAGTGTATCTTCTTACTCAAGATTAAAAACTCTTGAGCTGTTAGTATTCCACCATTTTATGGGCTACATTCTTCAATAAAAGAAAATAACATGTAAAGCAATGAATGAATGATGGAAAGGGAGTTATGGAAACATATGAATCCTTGTTTTAGTGGTTCCTAAGGTTTAGGTGTATTCTTGCCTTCGGTGGATTGCATGTTCATTCTTTCATTATGTGAACTGTGCTGTTGTCCACAAAATAACCTATGTGTGTTAGCTAATTTGCATTAAAGTTCTTTAATTTATACCTGACTTTTAAAAATTATATATACATAATCACAAAAAGTAGTATGTATTTCAGGAAGGTTAAATTTTTTCTAAATCTTACCCTGGGACCTCAACTTGAGCAACTCTGTTCTGGGCAAAGTTCGTTCAATTTTCCTCAGTGTTCCTGAGTTCTTCATTCGGAAGTCATTTGTAGTTGAATCATACCTCTTTAATAACTTGGTTCATAGTTTGTCACTACTCTCTCACATAGTCCAAACTCTTTAATGGAAGAAATTGTGTACCATTCACCTTTATTTAACTAGTTCTCTTTATTCTATGATTATATTTTAATGTTTGAACTTAGGAAATCATAGAGCATATTTATCTTATGTGATACTCTGAAGATTATCCCAGTCTTTTGAAAGTTAAAAAGAGAATTAGAGGTTAGGTAATTTTTGTGCCCCAATGTACATAAACATCTAGTTTAGAAAGGCTTGGACAACTGGTCCTCCATCTGTGTTTAAATATGGTATTGATTCAGGACATACCTTGTTCTATCAATGGGTAGTTTTAGCTCATGTATATTGACACACAATTTCAATGTCAATTTTTAATCTCTAAAATTGCAGAAAATACCCCTTTTAAGTAACTATTAGTCAGCTAGGGCTGTCATAACAAAATATCATAGATGGGGTATCTTAAATAAAAGAAAATTATTTTATCACGGTTCTGGAGGCTGAAAATCCAAGATCAAAGTGCTGATAAGGCGGTCTTCTCCAGAGGCTCCTACCCTTTTCTTGCCAATGGTTGCCTTCTCACTGTGTCCTCACACAGTATTTTCTCTGTTTGTGCTCATGCTTGTATGTCTCTTTTCTTAGGACACCAGTCATATTGTATTAGTGGCCCTCCGTTATGATCTTATTTAACCTGGATTTCCTTCTTCAAGAACCTAACTCCAAATACACTCACATTGAGGGTTAAGGTTTCAACAGATAAATTTGAGTCTGTGGGACACAATTCACTCCAGAACAGTAATAAAATGTTTATGATTAGCTTAAATCCTGCTCACATAATTAGAAAGGCATCTTTATATTTTAATTTTTGAACAATTATTCTGAAATAATCTATTTGATCTCAAAATTTAAAATTGTTCTTTATAGTTCAAACTCTCAGTATCTGTGAGCCATTTCATAGTCTGAATAATTTATATACTGATTATTTAGGACTAGTCCCACAATATGTTTTCCTTCTCAAATTTGTCAGAAAATGATATTTCCTTCACTCATCTTTAGCTAATATTATTCATTTTCTGCCACAAGTTACTAATTTTATGAAGTAAGAGTAAAATAAGGCAGGAAGAACAATTTCTCTGAAGAGTCACTTCAATTTTTAATAACAGTAAAGGATCCAAAATACAAAGAATATCTGCTTATATTTCCACCAAATTCATTTTGATTGTGAATTACACAGTATTTATTTGAAATCAAATATGCATATTTCATCTTATTCTGAATGACAGCGACCATATGCAGCTTTTCAACCACTTAAATTATATTAGACATAAATACAGTAGCATGGCCAATTTAATGGCATATGTTTGGGATCATTTTTCTTTGAACTTTTAAACTTGAGTATTTTAATTATAACTAAAACACATTTTATAATAATCGAAGAGTTTCTGAATATGTCAGTAATGATCTTTTGACATTCATCTAATATTGATTAAGTTACTGCATTTTCTTTATATTTTTGGAAGTTACTGGTGGCACGAACATAAAAAATTTATAAGTGCTTCAATTTAATTGATAAAGTGATTATAGTGCCTTACTGCTTGTAATATTTACCATGTTTTCACAGTGTAGTAACTAGTGTTATTTCTGTATACTTTAGTAGCAGTAGAAATTTTCACTTAAGTGCTGTTTATATAGAGATGAAAGTATATGAATTAAATGATTTTTGCCACTAACTATCCTGAGTGAATACCTCTTGTACCATCTCAGAGTTGAAATAAGAAAAGGGATCACAACAATAAACAGAAAAGTACTATCATATAGAAAAAAGGAAATAGACATTCTGTGTTTTCAAGGAGGATGAATGTTTACTGGAAAAAACATTTCAGAAGAGCAGTATTCTTTATGATTATAGGAAGGTTTATTTGAATTACATATTGATGCATGTTATCTTCTCTCTAGTGGCTTTTTACTATTTAGGTAAAAGAGGACATTTTTACTTCTTAGATAAATAAACTTGAGTACTCTAAGTGGGCTCTATAATCAACATATCAGATAAAGCTTTTCTTTTTAGTTGATTAGTACAGATTAGAAAATGGGGTATTCAGCCTACTTATTTAAAAATAATACCCACACTTGATGTTACACAATTAATTTTAGAACATTTTTCTTATGTAAAAAATCCTATAAAAAGAGAGAAATCCTTAGCAACATATAATAATGAACACTGTAATAATTCTTTAGCAATAAGGAATCTATCCTGTTACAATCTAGCTTTATAATCTTGGCACTCTCAACTTCTCAGAATTATAGGCCGAGTTTATGAGAGGAACTCCATACACTGGAGACTAAAAGAAAGACAAGTGGATGAGAATGTTAAAAAGACTGCTGGTCTTTTTAAATATACTTCTCAGGTATTTACTTAAACAAAACTTGCTGGAGGTGGTGATGGTCTGTAGTAGAGACAATGCGGACTTGTGGCAGAACTGGAGATGTTTTTCTAAGGATCTTACCTCCTAAGGATCTCTATGACAAAGTTAAATTACCTTTAGAGGTCAGGTGGAGTATGTACACTTTTGGACAGCTTCTGGCTACTTTAGAACAAATGGATAGATACACTCTTTGTTACATTAGATATCTAGAATTTAGTTTTATTTTTTTTCTAGATTTTTTTTGAGATACAGTATTTTCAGATAGGCACCTGTTGTACATATTTGACAATATAAGTTTAAGATTCTAGAATGATCTGTTCTGTTACGAGTTATAATCTGCATCTTGTGGTCTCAAAAACCTTGGAAATATTTACAGAAGAGAAAGATCAATGTGGTAGTTGTCTTATTAAGGCAAGCACCCAAGCTATTAAAAAAATGTAGAAAAACTAGGTTAACATAAAAGTGGAAAAACATCCACAAGAAACTTTGTTACTATGGAAACATTGTAGTGAATATATGCTATCAAAAAATCAAGCCAGCCAATTAACTCGTTTGTCTTTTCTAATATTTAACGCTATAATTTCTTTTGCCACATAAAATTTACTTTATGAAGAGAAAACCAATGCAATATTGCATTCAAATTTCTTGTCATAATAATTTTTAGTGAACACAGAAATGAATCTGTTGTTTGTATAGTGTAAATATTTTTATGTATTATACTCACATTATGTGATGATCAGGGTGCCCATTATGTTTATCAAATACATGATCTAGGCAGGTAACTTTCCTTTCCTAAAAAGAAATATGCATGTTAGTATTATAAAGTTAAATGAATAATAACAAAAACTAAATGACCAATATGGGTCACATCTTAGGCTTATTGATGTTCATCACTAATTTCAGCATCTGTTGCTTTTGTATGAAAATTCAAGTGGCTGTTTTTCCAGCTGAAATTCTGTTTAGAAAATAAAATGCATTTAATCAAGTGAATATAATCACAATAGAGATTTTTGTTTTAATTACATAATAAATTAAAGTTACCCTGCAACACTTATTTTAAAGTAAATAGAAGCAAGTCAGGTGAGTAGTTTGCTTGTAAGACACTATGCTTTTTATCTTCTGAATATTTTTACATCTTATAACTTACAAGTATTAGTAGGTTTGAGAGATCAACTGAAAGCTTGCCTTTAAATATTGTATATATGAATATGATACGTGTGTACAGGTATGTGTGTTATGTTTTATATATGTATATACTTTATGTTAATGTTTGCTTTTCAATCAAGCCTGTAGAAAACAAGACTTATGAAGAAGAAACACATATACGTTATTTAATTTTTGATTACAACTAGTGTCATTTAACAATTACAAAAATATATTATTTCCTGAATCATCTCTGAATATTCTAGGATAAACTATATCCTAGATTAAGAGTCTATATAATAATAGTATGTTTTATTATCATTTAAAATTTGTGAAAAAGCAATGAAATGTTTACCTAATTAAGTCATGTTTTCAAATTTGTCATTGTTGGACCTATGCAAATTTAAACTAATATTTGTTGTTTTAAATACAATTAGTTGCTTTTTAAAGAAAAATAAAGACTAAAAATAATGAAGAGTAAAGAAAGATTTTATAGTTCTCAAGCATATTATTTATCTTTGTTTCAAACATTTTCTTCTGTAAACAGAATCTTTGTGGAGTCAATAACATAATGAATAATAGTCATTAGTATCAGCCTACATTTATATGTGCTGACACATTTTTCATGTCACTGGTAATCTACTAGTATTTTGCAACACAATGAAACCTATTAGGGTAGAAAATTACAGAGGCTGAGGAAAGTAGATTATCATCTTTCTGGGCAGCTTTTATTTATAAGACAATTTTTTTAGTAGCATTTCTCATTTGATTAGCTTAATGTAGGAGTAGAAATATAAATATTTAAGTACATTACGAGACCGAAATGGTAGATAATTATTGGCAAGGCTTTTGTTCTTCTGATTAACTTCTTTTAAAAGGGAATAGTTAAGTGAATAATTTGGAAGGATACACTGAGTTTCAGGTTAATAGACGTTGGTACTTTCTACTTTACCGACAGAAACTAAATCAAGAGGTTTGCTGTAAAAGGAAAACATACATTTGAAGTCAGTCAAGCTGTCTCCCTTAATTAACCTGGAAACTATTAGTGGAAAAAAAAATGTCTAGTTGCATGAAATATAAGCAATTTTGAAACACTGTGCTAATAGGAGATAGGTATTTTCTGAAGAAAGACTGCATGTTATTCAAATAACTTAAAATATTATAACAAGCCAGGATTTTCATCATACTGTACTTAGTATAAAACATCTAATTTGCTCTTCACAGTGATTCTATGAACATCTTCAGTCTATTTGAAAAATTGCATGAGAGAAAAATGCCAGAAGTATGATTATACTTCCAGAAAGTTTTCTGATAGCTAGCCCAGTGTACTTTTACTCATGCCACCATTAGACCCTCGACAACCTTCCACAAAAAGGTGATAATTATCTTACTTGGGTCCAATATCAAGAAAGGTGTGAACCTAAGACATAAATGTGAATGAAATAAGGCCAGAAAAGCAGAACAAACCAGACTAGGAAATAAGAAATAGCAGCTTGTTCCCTAGCCTTTTATGTCTATTTTCTATGGAGCCAGTTATAGACAGACAACCTTTCTATTATTTTTAAAAGCAGGAAAATTAGATAAATGTGCCTTTTATTTCAGTGGAAAAGTGTTTTTCATCCTTCTGTGGCATTCTTTTTGTAACCCAATAAGGTCTAGTATTATCACATCTTCTTATAAGGAAAAGTAAATAATATAGATGAAACGTCGAGTTTTAGCTTCATGTAAATAGTGTTACACAGCAGTACAATATTTCCAAAATAAGAAATAAAGGATAATTTAACTTCTGACTTTATTTTTGACATTTGTATATGAAGCCCAAACCCTCAAAAATTCTTCAAAGATTTGGATTTCATGCATTTCTTATTTTAATATTTTGATTAATAATTGACTCTATGGTATAGTTAATTGCAGCTCTGTTTACATTATGAGAAGACTGATAATGTAAAATATGGGAGGAAAAATCTTAAATTAAGGGCTAAGAAAAATAAAATATATTTGATTTGAGGTACCTGGAGCATATAGCATGTGGAGTGAACTCTTCAACTACTTTCAAAGATCTCTGAGGGTACTTTGCTCCTGGGTGGTTAGAAAGTGGGAGAGAGAAAAGACAATGTGTCAGAAAGCAAGCCAAAGGTAAGGTACAGCGTTGAAACTACTGGATGGGGAAATCTTCAAAAATAACTAAGCAGTAATCAAAAAGGAAGAAACTATTGGAGGTTTAAGTATTTCTTTGAGCTTCTCTGTAAGTGAATCAGTGCTATGAAGACTAAAGACATGAAGGTTTTAAAAAATGCCTGGTAGAACACCAAAAATTCTGGCTTTAATTTTTTCTCATAGGTCCCATTAAAATCAATTATCAGTAAAAGATGGGATAAGTCATAAAAATCTTGAACTGTGGTTTATTACATACAGTTTAATAAATTTGTAATGTTATTAAATATGACAAACAACACATGACTTAATAAATGGCTTCTGTCATTTATCTACACATTTCAAATTGTGTTCCTAATATAATATGTCAAGGAGACCACTACCTGTTCAAATCATGCAACGGAACACTATTTTTCCTAATTAAATTGTGTAGCTGGTTAACACAGGTGAGAGGAACGGAGACATTTATCTGTACTGTCCCTATTTATGGTTCATCTTTGATTTTTTAATATACATTTTTATTTTTATTATTTTATAAAATTGAATTCAAAATAATATTTTATTTTATTAAATAGATTTTCCCACACATCTTATATAACAAGTGGATTAGAATTCAACTATGATGTAAAGCATCATAATCATATTTATATATGAATTCATGAGAAGGGAATATGCATAAAATATTTTCATACTGCTTTTAAAATTAGTAAAAATATAACTTTCATCTCTTTTACAGTAACTGTTGTCATAGGAAAAATGTAGATCTATTTATTTCCATGATTTTGCGCACATTAACATGTGATACATGTCTGATGTTAAGACAGAAATATTTTATATGCACTTTTTTTTTTTTGTGACGGAGTTTCGCTCTTGTTACCCAGGCTGGAGTGCAATGGTGCGATCTCGGCTCACTGCAACCTACACCTCCTGGGTTCAGGCAATTCTCCTGCCTCAGTCTCCTGAGTAGCTGGGACTACAGGCATGAGTCACCATGCCCAGGCTAATTTTTTGTGTTTTTAGTAGAGACAGGGTTTCACCATGTTGACCAGGATGGTCTTGATCTCTTGACCTCATCATCCACCCGCCTCGGCCTCCCAAAGTGCTGGGATTACAGGTGTGAGCCACTGCGCCCGGCCTATATGCACTTTTTTAATGCTTACTTAATAGTCATCTTTTCTCTCCTCTTTCTTCCTTTTACATATCATGTAGCTAAGTTTACTCAGTATCTTATTTCTTATTTAAATTTGGAGCACCTGTTCTCATATTTGTTACTTTATTTTTCAGTTTTTAAAAGTAATTAATTTTATATTTTACAGACACACACACACACACACACACACACACACACACACATACACATATTTATCCTTATGAACCCACCACCCAACCTAAGAACTAGAAAATTGCTAAAGCTAATCTGTGTACTCATTTCTAACATTACCTGCCCCTCCTCCCCTCATCCAAACATAAACACTATCCTGTATGTTTTTTATTAGTATTCGCTTTCCTTTATCAAAAGATGACTTAGCATATTTATATGTGACCAGACATATAGATTTAGTTTTGGATTTATATAAATGGCATGCATTATTAGGGACTTTTTTTTTACACAGTTATGTATATAAGATTTACCCATGTTATTACTCATGCATCTCTGGTTAGTTCATTTTCACCAATGTGTAATATTTTGTTTTGTGACCAAACCGAATTTTACATTTCCATTTTTCTTATGTTGGCTGTTTGGTTGGTTTCTATAGTGGGTTGAATAGGGTCCCCTCAGAATGTAAGTTTACTTGCAAATAGTCTTTGTGAATGTAATTAAGGATCCTGATATAATTATTATCCTGAATTTAGGGCAGTCCCTAAATCCAATGACTGGTATTCCTAAGAAAAGGAGAGGACACAGAGACAGGAAAGAAGACATGTGAGGTCAGACACAGAGATTGGAGATATACTGACATAAGCTAAGAAATTTCAAGAAGCACTACAAAGTAGAGAATGCAAAGATTTTTTTTTCCCAATAGCCTTCAGAGGGAGCTTGGCCCTGCCAGTACCTCAAACTCAGACTTGCAAGGAAGTAAATGTGTGTTTTCTTCTTTTTTTTAAATTGCATTTTAGGTTTTGGGGCACAAGTGAAGAACATGCAAGATTGTTGCATAGGTACACACATAGCAGTGTGATTTGCTGCCTTTCTCCCCATCACCTATACCTGGCATTTCTCCCCATGCTATCTCTCCCCAACTCCCCACCCACCACTGTACCTCCTCTATTTCCCCCTGACAGACCCCAGTGTGTGATGCTCCCCTCCCTGTGTCCATGTGTTCTCATTGTTCAACACCCATCTATGAGTGAGAACATGCGGTGTTTGATTTTCTGTTCTTGTGTCAGTTTGCTGAGAATAATGGTTTCCAGGTTCATTCATGTCCCTCCAAAGGACACAAACTCATCATTTTTATGGCTGCATAGTATTCCATGGTGTATATGTGCCACATTTTCCCTGTCCAGTCTATCATCAATGGGCATTTGGGTTGGTTCCAGGACTTTGTGTGTTTTCTTAAGTCTTTCTTCTATCCTCTATGTCTCTTTATATCTATTTTATATAGTCTAATTTTCTGTGCCTCTGGACTTCATCCTGGTAAAACCTTCTAACTGGTTGCCCTGCTGAGTATGCAGTTCCCACTCTTTCATGAAAGATGTTTCATCAGTTGGTAAACCCATTCACTGAGGTGTAAATTTTTATCATTTCATGTATTGTTTCTTTTCTTCTGCCATATAATTTTATACTGTCCCTTTCTTGATAATTATTTTATGCTTTATTTCTTTAAGCCTTAATATTAATACATGGTTATTTTATATTCTACATTTAATAATTAAATATGTGAATTCATTGGGGATTCATCTCCTTATTTCTCCTAGATCCCTAGTGTTAGCTTGTTTTACTTGTTTTGTGTGCGCATGAAAATGCTAGGTTTCAAATTTTGTGTAAGGATCCTGAACAGAGAGCATCAGCTCACATCCTTACTCCTGGAGGTTTTAGTCAGAATCTTAGAGGGTATTTATTTAATTACTTACTTACAGAAGGAACCTGTGTTAGGGTTTTCCAGAGGGACAGAACTAATAGGATAAATATGTATATAAAGGGGAGTTTATTATTAACTCACAGGATCACAAGGTCCCACAATAGGCCATCTGCAAGCTGAAGAGCATGGAAAGACAGTCTGAGTCCCAAAACTGAAGAACTTGGGAGTCTGATGTTAGACGGCAGGAAGGATGCAGCACAGGAGAAAGAAGTAGGGTGGGTGGCTAGGCAAGTCTCATATTTTTCACATTTTTCTTCTTTTTTTATATTCTAGCCATGCTAGCAGCTGATTAGATGGTACTTACCCAAATGAAGGTTGGGTCTGCCTTTCCCAGCCCACTGACTCCTATGTTAATCTCCTATGACAACATCCTAACAGACACACCCAGGAACAATACCTTGCATCCTTCAATCCAATCAAGTTGGCACTCAATATTGACAAGAACAAGTCCACCCCTTGTAAACTCGAACCCATACACATCTCCTGAGATCATGCATAATCTTCAAATAAAGAAAATAATAAGGTCATAATTAGGCCTAACATAATACAACTGTCCTTTGTACAACTGGCAATGCACCAACCCCAACCTAAATACTATTAGATAAAGTGAACAATACTTAAATGTTGATATGAAGTCAATAAATTGTAGGTCAGATGATACAGAAAGAAAGGAAATAAAATGAAGATATTTTATTAGTACATGTGTATACATGCACAAGTATGTTTTTAATAAAAGAAGGAGGAAATATTCATGACAATTATGATCTTCATTTCTGCCATGTGTGGTCACATGGTCATAGATGGTATTGATGACTACCGTCTTCTGTCATCCATTCTGTATTCACTTTGCCTTCAGCGAGCACCTCGGCAGGTCGAGATTTTTATTCCTGCTGGGGTGACCCAAATCTTCATTCCTGAAGGGTCTGAGTCATTTATAGTTTTGCCTGGATTGAACTGTTTTAGTTTCTCATTGCTCTTAATCACAGGACGTAGTAATACTACTAGATATTCTAATGGATCTCCTGTATTCCATGTTAATCTTCCTCACCTCCACTATGGAGTAGTAGACTGATTTCATCTTGTCCTTCTGGGTAAATCACTGCAGCCAACACTGTAACTCCTTAGCCTGTTGACTTAGAGGTAGGAGAAACCCAAAATGTCCCTGTGGCAATGTTAACTTCCAATTTAATGGAATAATTGTGTCTCCTGGTGGCATCATTCCTCCCTCTGGAACTAAGACCTCTAGGCCAGCTGAATGTAATGTTGCAGGAACAGGAAAAAAAAAAAAAAAAAAAAAAAAAAAAAAAACATTGCCAGTGGATCACTAGGGATATTGGTAAGTGGTGAAACTTCCCCTTCCACCCCTTGATTCCTGGATCTGTGAATCCTAGCTTTGGGAGAAACAGTACAATATATTGGACAGTGATTCCGAGCATACATATCCTTCTGGGGAACTTTGCTTGATCCCTTCAGAGTATTGTCACTTAGTTGGCATTGTAATTGTGACTTCAAAAGACCATTCCACCATTCTATCAATCCGGCTGCTTTAGGATGATGGGAAATATGGTAAGACAAGTGAATTTTATGAGCATGAGCCCACTGCTGCACTTCTTTGGCCATAAAGTGACTGCCTTGGTCAGAGGCAATGCTGTCTGGAATACTATTATTATAGTGGATAAGGCATTCTGTGAGTCTATGAATAGTAGTCTTGGCAGAAGCATTGTGGGCAAGACAGATAAACCCATATCTGGAGTAAGTATTCCAGTGAGGATAAACCTCTGCCCTTTTTATTTTTGAGACCGAGTTTCACTCTTGTGACCCAGGCTGGAGTGCAATGGCGCAATCTCAGCTCACCGCAACCTCCGCCTCCTGGGTTCAGGCAATTCTCCTGCCTCAGCCTCCCGAGTAGCTGGGATTACAGGCATGTGCCACCATGACCAGCTAATTTTTTGTATCTTTAGTAGAGACGGGGTCTCACCATGTTGACCAAGATGGTCTCGATCTCTTGACCTCATGATCCACCCGCCTCGGCCTCCCAAAGTGCTGGAATTACAGGCGTGAGCCACCATGCCTGGCCAAACCTCTGCCCTTTTATGATGGAAGAGGTCCAATATAATCAACCTGCCACCAGGTAGCTGTCTGATCATTCTGAGGAATGGTGCTGTATCAAGAGCTCAATGATGGTCTCTGCTGCTGGCAAATTTGGCACTCAGCAGTGGCTGAAGCCAGGTCAGTCTTAGTAAGTGGAAGGCCATGTTGCTGAGCCCATGCATATCCTCCATCCCTGCCACCATGGCCACTTTGTTCTTGGGCCCATTGAGCAATGACAGGGATGACTGGGAAAAGAGGCTGAGTCTTGTCTGCAAAGCAGGTCATCCTAACCCTTGATTATTAAACTCATCTGCTGAGGTCACCCATTGGTGAGCACTCAAATGGGATACAAATACCTTCACGGTTTTTCACCACTCAGAGAGGTTCATCCACATTCCTCTTCCTGAAATTTCTTCGTCATCAATTTTCTAATCATGTGTCTTCAAAGTCCATGACCATCCAGCCAAACCATTGGCGACAGCCCATGAATCAGTATATAATCACGCATTTGGCAATTTCTCCTTCCATGCAAAGTGCACAACCAGGTGCACTGCTCAAGTTTCTGCCCACTGGGAAGATTTCCCTTCACTGCTGTCATTCAGGAATGTCCTAGAAAGGGTCTCTAGGGATATAGCTGTCCATTTTCAGGTGGTGCCTGCATATTGTGCAGAACCATCTGTGAACCAGGCCCTAGCCTGCTCTTCCTCTATCAACTGATCATAGGGAACTCCCCATGAGGCTGTTGGTGCAGGCTGGGGAAGAGAAGGCAGGGTGGTGGGAGTGGAGACCATGGGCATTTGAGTAACTTCCTCAGGTAATGTACTTGTGCCTTCAGGACCTTCTCACACCCGATTACATATATACCACTTCCATTTATGATGGTATGCTTCTGTGTACAACCCACTTTATGGCTAGATGGGCCAGAAACATCCGGTACATGATAGGCAGTTCTGGTCTCATGGTGACTTGATGACTCATGAAACGTTGATTTTTCACGAAAACTTAGTAACAGGCCAAGAGCTGCCTCTCAAAAGGAGAGTAATTATCTGCAGAAGTTATCAGAGCCTTGCTTCAATATCCTAGAAGCCCTTGCTGTAATTCACCTATGGGGCCCTGCCATAAGCTTCAAACAGCATCCCTATCTGCCACTGACACCTCAAGCACCATTGGATCTGCTGGGTCATACAACCAAAGTAGAGCAGCTTGCACAGCAGCCTGGACCTTTTGCAGAGCCTTCTCCTGTTCTGGATCCCACCCAAACTGGCAGTTTTTTTGGTCACTCGATAAATGGGTTGGAGTAACAAACCCAAATGAGGAATGTGTTGCCTCCAAAATCCAAATAGGTTCCATAGACATTGTGCCTCTTTCTTGGCTCTAGGTGGTGCCAAATGCAGCAACTTACCTTTCACCTTAGAAGGAATATCTCGACAGGCTCCAACACCACTGGACCCCTAGAAATTTTACTGAGGTAGAAGTTCCCTGAATTTTAGTTCAATTTATCTCCCATCCTTGGCACACACATTTCTCACCAATAAGTCCGGTGTGTTTGCTACTTCTTGCTCACCGGATCCTATCAGGATAATGTCATCAATGTAATGGACCAGTGTGATATCTTGCAAAAGTGAAAACTGATCCAGGTCTCTCCAAATAAGATTATGACACAATGCCAAAGAGTTGATATCTTCCAGAGTTAAGACAATAAAAGCATATTGCTGACCTTGCCAGCTGAAGACAAATTGCTTCTGGTGGACTTTATGGACAGGAATGGAGAAAAAGGCATTTGCCAAGTCAGTGGCTGCATACCAGGCACTAGGAGATATGTTAATTTGCTCAAGCAATGAAACCACATCTGGTCCAGCAGCTGCAATTGGAGTCAACACTTGGTTAAGCTTATGATAATCCACGGTTATTCTTTAAGATACATCTATCTTCTTCACAGGCCAGATGAGAGAGCTGAATGGGGACATGGTGGGAATCACCATCCCTGAATCTTTCAAATCATTGATGGTAGAACTAACGTCCAAAATTCCTCCAGGGATGCAATATTGTTTTTAATTTATAATTTTTGTAGTGAGAGGCAGCTCTAATCACTTCCATTTGTCTTTTCCCACCATAGTTAGCTCTCGCCCTACTGGTCAGGGAGCCAATGTGGGGGTTCTGCCAGTTGCTAAGTATATCTATGCCAATTATGCATTCTGGCGCTGGAGAAATGACCACAGGATGAGTCTAGGGACTTTTGGACCCAGTGAAAGTTGAACCTGAGCTAAAACTCCATTAATTACCTGACCTCCATAAGCCCCTACTTTAACTTGAGGACCATAGTGACGTTTGGTTCCCCTGGAATCAATGTCAGTTCAGAACCAGTTACTGGTAGTCCCCAAAATATATGATCATTTCCCTTTCCCCAATGCACAGTTACCCTGGTAAAAGGCTGGAGGTATCCTTGGGGAAGAATGGGAGAAAGATAAATTGTCAGTAGTGTCATTGGGTCCTTCCTCAAGGGGACCCGACCTCCCATTTATTCCAGGGATTCTCTTTCTGTAAACTGGCTCAAGTCTAGAAATTGATTGAGGGCCTGTGATTCTCTTTTTTTTTTTTTTATAATTCGAATTAGTCTTTTGTCCATTCTAGACGTTTTCTGTGTATATAAATTAAATAGGAATACAGTAGGCTTCTTATCAATTTCACTTCTAGGAACACTGTGATTAATTAGCCAATGCTAGAGCTTCCCAATGAGTCAAACTATTTGGATTGTTACTTTGCCTCTCTTGTTCATTACAGTAGCTATATCCACCTTGCTTTGACAGTTGAGTGTAACCACTTGGCCTCTGCCACCTCAGGAGCCAGTTATTCCCATTGTATTTACATTATGTAATTTAGTGACTGCGGTTCTGACTGTTAGATCTGACTTACACAGAAGAGCAATTACAAGGCTCTTCAAATATGCGGGTGCTGCCCTCACAAATTTGTTTTGCAAGGCATTGGTCAGGGGTATATCTTCTAGACCTTCCTAGCTGGGATGAGTATATCTAAAGTGACTAATCCAATCCAGCATCCCAGTCTCCGCAAACCTTTAGATCCCTTCCACTACATTAAACAAAGGAAAATAGGCATTTACAGCCCACTCACAGTGGACCATCTTTTAATCCATATTTTAACTAACCAAGCGAATCCACTATTAGAATCTTTTTAACTCCCTGAGCTGCAACATTAAATGCATAGTTTCTACTTAGGGGTCCCAAATCAATAAATTCAGCCTAATCCAACTCTGTGTTCCTTCCACCATTATCCCACACCCTTAATATCCATTCCCATGCCTGTTTTTCAGATTTCTACTTATATAAATTAGAACTCTCAAGAAATTCTTTTTGAGTGTAGTGTATCTCCTCATGGGTCACAGGTTTAGCCTCACCTCTTGGGACTTGCCAAAACTTTAGTCTGGTTATATGTCTAGAAGCAAGCAGGGGTATTGGGGGTGGCTCTTGAGGAGAATCAACTATACCTTGCCTGGCAACTGTCTCAAGGGAGGTCATCTCTGTTGCCTCAAGCAGCACAAGGTTTATCTCCTCAGACAAAGGTGGAAAGGCTGATGGCAGCATGGGTCAGGGAGGGGATGTCACTACTACTGGGGATAGGGAAGCTGTTTCTTTTGGCAAAAAAGGTTCATCAGAATTTACAAACTCAGTGTCCCCAGCTTCAGCAGGGTCCTCCCACACATCCCTATTCCAAGTTGCATAGTCCTATTCTTCTCCAGTCAATGCCATCACTTCAACAGTAGGCATCTGGCAAGGCTGTGCATATCCTTTTGTTACAGGTGAGCCACTCACATGATAGGAGCTTGTGTCTGTTTTTCTACAATTTCATCTCTTTCTGTACAGGAGATAAGACTCTCAGTCAGGGCCACCTTACCATATTTGAAGCTCACTATATCCTTCTGAAGTCAGGAGTTAGAATCCCTGAGTTCATCATTTTCTTTGATCACCGAATCCACTGAACTCAAGAGAAACTAACCAGCTTCATAATGTTCTTTGATTCTCCATATATGGTCAAAAAAGGTATTATGTATAGAGTCACAAAACTTGCCTCTCACAAATGGTGAATCTGGAATGTCAAATGAATTTATTTTGCAAGTTCTCTAAACAGTCCATGCCAAGGACTATCAGTGTTCTTCACATTATTAAAAGTAGAGTCCTTAGCATTTTTTGGTCTAGTCATATTAAGCAGCCAACTCCAGAAACCTCCAAACCAATGAAAGAACTCCATCTTTAGTATTCTGTTCCTCTAGAACCACTCCTGGTAACAGAATCTGTGTAAGTCCAGGTTCTCTAGAGGGACAGAATTAATAGGACACACACACACACATACACACACACACACACACATACATTATATATATATATATATATATATATACATATATATATATATATGTATATGAGTTTATTAAGTATTAACTTACATGATTACAAGGTCCCATAAAAGGCCATCTGCAAACTGAGGAGCAAGGAAAGACGGTCCCAAAATTGAAGGACTTGGAGTCTGATGTTCTAGGGCAGGAAGGGTCCAGCACGAGAGAATGATGTAGGCTAAGAGGCTAGGCCAGTCTCATCTTTCACATTTTTTTTTGCTTGCTTTGTATTCTAGTCCTGCTGGCAGCTGATTAGATGGTGCCCACCCAAATTAAGGGTGGATCTGCCTTACCCAGCCCACTGTCTCAAAACAAATATTATCTCCTTTGGCAACATCCTCACAGACACAGCCAGGATCAATACTTTGCATCCTTCAATCCAGTCAAGTTGGCATTGAGTATTAACCATCACAGAACCTTAAAAGACTTCTCTTTCTCTCTCCTGCTATCCTTCTTTATTTACATATGTATTTATTTCTTTGTGCAAGGAACTTTACAAAGAATAGTTACTTCACCGTACTATAGAAATCCTAATTGCTCCTTTATATGATTGATTATTCCTCATTAACTATGAGATTTTTACATATACCTGTTATATGTATCTTACCTCAAATAAATAATACATTAACCTTCATACATATATTTATTAATAATAAATTAACCTTCATATCATATATCTATCTATATCTATAGATATAATAGCTTTAATTTTGTTTTAATTTAGCATAGTAGTTTTTTGACTCTTAGTAACTCTAAATGATGAATATATTGAGTTCTGAATGAATTACATTTCTATGACTTCTACCTCATTTTGAAATCTCCAAATATTATAGTTATAAAATAACTGTGTCTACTTCCCATCCATTTGCTGAAGCAAAGTGAAATGAATCATCTACAATCTGTGCTGCAACTCAGAATTTATTTTGCAGTAGAAATAACCTTATAAATCACTGTTAGCTCCATAACATAAATTGTATAATATTTATAATAATTTTTTGATAGCCATGGGGACTTCAACAAAATTTATAGCATCATTTTCTAGCCAAAATGTTTTTCAAACAATCAATTTTACTTTTGGAAATATAATAAGTACATTTGTAAATGGAATTTTATTGAACTATGATGAAGGCAATAGATTTTGTTACATAGGAAATAAAATATATATACACTTTATGCTTTGCCAATAAATATATTGTCATTCAATTAATTAATATTTACCTCTTTATGTCCATAATTACAGTAATAAATGTTAATTAATAAAATTTAATAGCACATCAGACCCTATAACAGATGAAGTATGCAAAAACTAAATTAAAGCTCTTATTCCCATTCAAATTTATATCAGAAAATAATACCTTTTGATAATTAAAAGTACAGGAGTTCAAATAATGTAGATACTGGAATTTTATAATTAAATGATTAATTTTAATCAATCAATGAAAGTTCTATATTTGAAGCTGCTTTTATCTTATTATTCAATTTTACTTTTCATGGCGAATGCTACTTTTGTATATGGAGTACAATATGATGTTTTGATGTACATTTATAATGTGTAATGATTAAATCAAGATATTAACAAATGTTTCACCTAATATATTTATCATTTTTGGTGGCAAAAACATTTGAAATCTACTTTTTCAGCAAATTTGAAATATGCAATTCATTATTTTTTATTATTGTCACTATTCTATCGACAGATTACTAAAAATTTGTTACAGGAAAAACCTTAGACAAATTGTAACACTTTAATCGACTGAAGAATGGATGGCGAACCTGGCAGGCCCAAAACCAGAATAAGTTCAGAGAGCTCCGTGATTCCATGTTGTCAAAGACTTATGGACTAAAAAAAAAAAAAGTGACATATAGATAATGGGCATGAGGCACAGAAACTGCCATGGTTACAGCTATGGCATTTGCCTTATTTGAACATGGTTTGAACTGCTGGACACCTCTGATTGGCCTGAAACTCAGTGATTGGCACAAAGGTAAGTTATAGTTCGTTATGTAGGGAGAAACCTTTAGATCTAACTTAAAATATGTAGAGAGGTAGCTTTAGGATAAACTTTTCAAGCATTTCTTATATTTCTATTTCTTTGTGGGTCAGTGGAACTTTATGAGGTTCCCTTGGTACTATCACCTTTGTTTGATTTTTTTATCTTCTTATTCTTTGTTATTCTTTATATGCTTGCACTGGCATATTTGCATTTAAATGAGCAAATCTGTTCTTTTAGTCTTACAGACTCATTTTGACAAGTTAAAATACTGTCCTATTGAACCTTGTGGCTGATGATATTGTCTCTAGGATTACAGTTGAATGGTGTTGGACACAGGTCATGAGGCTGATGCTGAGTCCACAATGGAGAAAGCAGCTAGTAGGCTTACTTTCATAGGCTTTAGTTGATGTGGGTCCTAGTTGGTTTCTGGATGAACGAAACTGTCACTAGGATATTGGTCAGTGGGACTGACACTGAGATGAGAGTAATCCCAAGCATTCACAGATAGGAGGCATGACACTAGGTATGCTGATGGCTGTTGCTTCCTCCAATATCCGAGAAGGCTCCTGTTGAATCACTAGATGGGTCTCTGGGCTGGCAGTAATGCTTGAGTCTATGGCTGAGATGGGCTGGAATTGAGACATAGGGTTATTTTATGTCTGCAGCCAAGACTAAGATCTTTAGGTTTGTTTTTGGGGTCATAAACAGGTGTGTCTCCCACTGGGTTAATGAGTGAGCAAGCCTGCTCTCCGAATGGGGTTGAAAAGGGCTAAAAACAACTTATATGTCTTTTAAAGATCCATAATATGACTGAGGTCAGGACTTCAGGCTGCAGAGGCATTACTGGATGTGCTTCCCTTCAGGTACTCAGGCAGGCAGAACTACTCTCAGTCTATAGATAAGAGGACAGGACCAAGATCTATAGCTATTTAAGATCTGCTGAGGACCAGAGGTTAGCAGTCTCCCAGAGAGCAGGCTTCCTGGCAGGAAGCACGCTTCAGATGGGCAGGCTTCCTGGCAGGACCCTGACTGGGTAGAACTGCCCCCAAACCATATCTGAGAGAGGTTAAATCTGAGTGTCAGTGTTAATTCAGAATCTTCTGTTGGACTGATGTTGGAAGCCCAACATGGTGGCACCAATAGGCAAGACTCCCAATACCTCCCTATGTGGGCATTGCTTATATATGGCAGCTGAGAAGGGCTGGAGCTGACATTCAGATTTTTTTTGGAACTGCTGTGAGACAGACACCTGCGAGCCTGTCTAGGCATATCTCTCAGGAGTTCCTTAAGCAAGTGTAGTAACTCCTGGGCTGTGGCAGAGAGGGGTTGCAGCCTAGTGAGACTGCCCTTTTAGGATCAGCTTTGAAATAGAAGCTGGCAAGGTTTTGCAGTTGGCACAAAAAGATGCATCTACAAGAAGTATTGTGCACAGCAGGATAGCTTTGTGGCTGTGAGAGAGAGAGAGGGGCTTGATCCAACACCATGCCCTTCAGAATCCCTCTGTGGGATGGAGAATAAGTCTTTCACAGATGCTCAGATAGGCAAGTCTCCTTTTGGATCCTTGTGTGAGTAATACTAAGCTAAGACAACAGTTGAACAGACTGGAGCCAAGTTACAGGGTAACTTCTGTATTTTATTTTTCATCTCTATAGTTTTTGGGGTACAAGTGGTTTTTGGTTACAAAGATGACTTGTATAGTGGTGAAGTCTGGGTTTTTAGTGTACCCATCACCCGAATAGTGTACATTGTATCCAACAAGTAATTTTTCAACTCTCACCTTCCTTCCCAATCTTTCTCCTTCTGACTCTCCAATAAGCGGGTCAGGCACGATGGCTTAAGTCTGTAATCCCAGCACTTTGGGAGGCTGAGGCAGGTTCTGTCTTTTTTTTGGGGGGGGAGACAGAGTTTTGCTCTTGTTGTCCAGGCTGGCATGCAATGGCATGATCTCAGCTCACTGCAGCCTCTGCCTCCTTGCTCCCCAGTTCATTATACCATTCTGTATGCCTTTGCGTTTCCATAGCTTAGCTCCCACTTATAAGTGAGAACATGTAGTATTTGGTTTTCCATTCCTGAGTTATTTCACTTAGGACAATGGTCTCCAGTTCCATCAGAGTTGCTGCAAAAGATGTAATTTCATTCTTTTTTGATGGCTGAGTAGTATTCCATGGTATAAATATATCATGTTTTCTTTAACCATTATCAGTGGATGGGCACTGATGAATTCCATATTTTGCAATTGTGAATTGTACTGTGATAAACATGTGTCCATAGGTGTCTTTTGGTTATAATGACTACTTTTCCTTTGCATGGATACCAGTAGTGGGATTGCTAGATCAAGTGATAGATCTACTTTTTGTTATTTGTGAAATTTTCATACTGTTTTCTGTTAAGGTTGTTCTAATTTATGTTCCCACCAACGAACTATAAATGTTTTCATTTCACCACATTCACACCAACAGCTTTTTTTTTTTTTTTACTTTTCAATAATGGCCATTCTGGCTGGAGTAAGGTGGTATCTCATTGTAATTTTAATTTTCATTTCACCGATGATTAGTGATATTGAGCATTTTTTTCATACATTTGTTGGCCATTTGTGTATCTTTTGAAAATGTCTGTTTATGTCTTTTGCCCACTTTTTAATAGGGTTGATTTTTCCTTGTAAATTGGTTTAAGTTTCTTTATAGACCTTTGTCAGATGCATAGTTTGCAAATATTTTCTCCTATTCTGTAGGTTGTCTGTTTATTCTATTTCCTTCCTTCCCTTCCTTCCTTCCTTCCTTCCTTCCTTCCTTCCTTCCTTCCTTCCTTCCTTCCTTCCTTCCTTCCTTCCTTCCTTCCTTCCTTCCTTCTTTCTTTCTTGCCCAACCTAGAGATGAGCTTTCTCCACATTGGTCAGGCTGGTCTCAGACTCCTCATCTCGGGTGATCCACCTGCCTCAGCCCCCAAAATGTTGGGATAACAAGCACGAGCCACTGTATCTTGCTTGATTGTTTCTCTTGTTGCACAGATTTTTTTTGTTTAATTAGATTCTATTTATTTATTTTTATTTTGTTGTATTTGGTTTTGAGGTCTTAGTTATAAATTATTTGCCTAGGCCAATGTCCAGAAGAGTTTGTGTTACATTTTCTTTTAGGATGTTTCTGGTTACAGGTCTTGGATCTTTAATATATCTTGAGTTCATTTTTGTATATCATGAGAAACAGGGGTCCCATTTCATTCTTCTGTATGTGAGTATACAATATTCTCATCACTATTTGTTGAATAGAAAGTTATTTCCCCAGAGTACAATTTTGTCTGATTGATGCAGATCAGTTGGTTTTAGGTATTTGGCTTTATTTCTGAGTTCTCTCTTATGATCTTTTGGTCAATGTGTCTACTTTTATACCAGTACCATGTTCTTTTGGTTATGTTAGCCTTGTAATTTGAAGTTAGATAAAATACCTGGATTTTATTTTTTGTGATTACTGTAAATAAGATTGAGTTCTTGATTTGATTCTCAGCTTGATCATTATTGTTATACAGCAGTACTACTGATTTGTGTACATTGTTTTTGCAACCTGAGACTTCGCTGAATTTATTTATCAAGTCTTTTGGAGGAGTCTTTAGGGTTTTCTTGATATAAGCTCACATCATCAGCCACAAGAGGTAACTTGATTTGATCTTTTCCAGTTGGGTGCCCTTTATTTTTCTCATGACAGACTGCTTTGGCTGGAACTTCCAGTACCATGTTGAATAGAAGTGGTGAAAGTGCTCATCCTTTTCTTGTTCCAGTTATTGTGGTAATGGCTTCAAATTTTCCCCTTTCAGTGTGTATTCCTCAAACATGGCTTTCATTATTTTGACGAATAGTCTTTCTATGCATAGTTTGTTTAGGGTTTTTATATAAAGCAATATCAAATGCTTTTTTTGCACCTATTGAAATAATCATATGGTTTTTGTTTTTAATTATGTTTATGTGGTGAATTATATTTATTGACTGCACATGTCGAACACTCCTTATATCTCTTGGATGAAACCTACTTGATCATGGTGAATTATCTTTTAGATCTGTTGTTGGATTCAGTTTGCTAGTATTTTGTTGAGAAATTTTACATCTATATTTGTAAAATATTTTGATTTCTAGTTTACTTTTTGTCAGGGACTTTCTTGGTTTGGGTATCAGCGTAATAGTGCCTTCATAGAATTCAAGTGTGACATTGTCTGATCCTGGGTTTTTTTGTTTAAAAGTTTTTTTTTTTATTATTACAGATTCAATCTCAATTGTTATTGGTTGGTTTAGAATTTCTATTTCTTCCTAATTCAAGCTTTGGGGATTTTGTGTTACATTAAATTTATTTATTTCTTCTAGATTTCTATTTTGTGTGCATAAAGGTGTGCATTCATAGTACTCTCAGATGATCTTATATTTCCTGTAGTACCAGTTATAATATCTCTATTTTTGTTTTTTATTTTTAATTCTATTATTTATTATTATGTTCAGTGTCAACATTTAAAAAATAAATTTAGCAGTTACTGATATAAGTGTGCATTGCATTGTAAGCTGCTTGTGTCTGAGCATACATTCTTCTTTTTCAGCTTTTATATTACATTCAAGGAGTACATGTAAAATATCAAGGGATACATGTAAAAATACCCAGGTTTTTTTCCTGGGTATAATGTGTGATGCTAAGGTTTGTGGTACTTATGATCTTGTCACCCAACTTGTGAGCATAGTGCTCAACAGTTAGTTTTTCCAAACCTTGGCTCCCTTCATCCTTCTCCCCTCCAGTAGTCCCTAGTCTCTCTTGATGCCATCTTTATGTTCATGAATACACAATATTTAGATCTCAATTATAAGTGAGAACATGTGGTATTTGCTTTTCCGTTACTGTGTTAATTAACTCAGAATAATGGCCTCCAGTTGCATCCATGTTGCTGCAAAGGATGTGATTTCATTCTTATTTATGGCTGTGTAGTATTTTGATGGTATATATGTACCACATTTTCTTTATCCAGCCCACCGTTGATTGGAATGTTGGTTGCTTCCATGCCTTCACTACTCTGAACAGTGCTGCAATGAATGTATGAGTGTGTGTGTCTTTTCTGTAGAACACATTTTTTTTTTGGTTTGATTTTTAGATGTATACTCAGTTATGGGATTGCTGGTTTGTATTTTATTTATAGAGCTCTTTCACCTCTTTGGTTAGTTGTACTCCTACATGTTTTATTGTGTGTGTCTGTGTGCGTGTGTGTGTGTGGCTATTGTTAATGCAATCACACTCTTGTTTTGTCTCTCAGCTTGAACATTACTGGTGAATGGAAATGCTACTGAGTTTTGTACATTGATTTTGTATCCCAAAACTTTACTGAAGTTGTTTATCAGTTCCAGCAACCTTTTGGTGAAGTCTTTTGGATTTTCTAGGTGTAGAACCATCTCATCCGTAAGCAATAATAATTTTACTTATTCTTTTCCTATGTGGATGCCTTTTATTTCTTTCTCTTGCTTGATTTATCTGGCTAGCACTTCCAGTACTGTATTGAATAGAAGTGGTGAAAGTGGGCATCAATATCTTGTGTCAGTACATGATAACTTTTTGATCCACGGCTAAGACTGATGTCAGTGGGCAGAACAGACTACTAAGTCTCTGGTGCGCATAATTTCTCTTGGACCCCTTGGCACATAGTTTTGCTCACAGTCTCAACGCCAAAGTGGGCAGTAGCCACGTATAAGCCTCAGAGCATGACTGGCAGGTATGCCACTTATGTATGCACTGGAACTCTCAAAGTGACTCTCCTAGGTCTTGAGCTCCATTTCACAACCTTCTGCTACATCTCAAGGTTTCCACAGAGTCTTTTGGCTTGGATGTGTGCAGAAATCTTATTGTTGTGGGGAAATAAGAGAAGGTGACCTCCTATTCCATCAACTTGCTTAAGTTGCCTCAATTAATGAAGATTTTAATCAATATATTGTTGTCACATCACTGAAATTCTGTTTATATAAACTAGTGGCCTTTGCCAGCAGATATATATCTAATTTTACATTTGCTTACATTTATATTTTTTTCACATTGCACAATTTATTTTTGATAGACTTTATTTCTTATAGCAATTTTAAGTTCATAGCAAAACTGAGGGATAAATACAGTTAATTTCCACATAGCCCCTTCCTCCACACATGCATAGATTTCCCTACTTTCAACATCCCCTGCCAGAGTGGTATATTGGTTACAACTGATGAACTTACATGAATTCATCATTACCACTCAAATTCTACATTAAGGTTTACTCTTGGTATTGTATATTTTATGGATTTGGGCACATGTACAACAATATGTACCTGCCATTACAGTGTCATACAGAGTAGTTTCATCATCCTAAAAATCCTCTGTGTTCCCCTTTTCACCCATCCTCTTCCTAACCTCTGGAAACCACTAGACTTTTATTCTCTCCACAGATTTTCCTTTTTCTGGAATGTCACATAGTTGAAATCATACAGTATGTAGCTTTTCAGAATGGCTTTGTTCACTATCCATTTAAGTTTTTTTCATGTCTTTTCATGGTTCGATAGCTCATTTCAATTTAGTGCTGAATAATATTCCATTTTCTGGACATAGTATAGTGTTTTTATCCATTGACATACTGTAGGGCCTATTGGTTGCTTTCAAGTTTTGGAATTTATGAATAAAGCTCTAATAAACATCTGTGTGCAGGCTCTGTTTGTACTTAAATTTTCTGCTATATCTTTTTTTACATATATTATCAAATTTCATATAAAACAATAATTTTATTTGGTAGGACTTATTTCCATGAATTAAAAAACAAAATTTAAGGTTAGAAAGCTTAAAAGCCATTTCCCAAGGACTCATGATTGCTATGTAAGAAAAGTGACACTGAATTATAGTTTCTGATACCAAATATTGGCTACCATTTGTTAACTATAAAGATTTTCCATTTTATTAAATAATTGTATATATAATTCTTAGTAATGTACTTTACAGGTAAATCAACTTTAAAACAAACATAAAATTTTAGTAACCTCTAGTTATTTTGCTTTTTTACTTTGACAAACTTACCTTTTAAAGTATAAATGGGAAATAATAATAACTTTAATTTATTCATGATTGTTGACATAATATCTCCATGGATTTTATTTTATCATGTTTGGGTCAAGTGGCAACCAGTTTGCCTCTAGTATTTACCATTAAAATGGCAACTAAAAATCTTTGGTAAAAAATAAACTCATTTGTTTCTTCATAACTGTTAGCTTCTATTCAAAGATCTGTAATGGTGGTGGTTAATGTGGAACTGCAGCACTGCTTAGTATTTATTCTGTAATGCTATCATAGGAATCCTGTCTGTACTTAAGTTCAGTTCCATTAGCAAAATACATATAGTACATACACCTTTCAAATTTGTTAGTACATATTAGTTTGCATTTTTGATTTTACAGTGTACCCATTAGCTACATTGCTACAGCTACAGCTTAGCAATGATACATCTTTTACAAAAAACAGGCATTATCTTTTTGAGGTCTTAGGAATAATTGAGACGTATTGAGAAGATTGTATTATTGGAGCCCCAGAGGTAGATGACAAAGGCCATTTATAATCAGCTATATTTGTTATTAATGAAAGTTATTTTGCTGCTATGTATTATTCTTTACCCAGTCTCCTAAATGGAAAATGGGAAATAATGTAGTTTATCTTTTTGCAAGTCCGTTTTAATTTTTTTTATTTTAAAGAAATGAATGACATTAGTGATGTGTTAAAAAGAAAAAGCTCCTGTTTCCAAGGTAACCAATCTGAATTAATAGCAGCCCTACAGAACTTCGTGTTCAAGATTATAATGTAAAAGGCTCAATTTGTAGTTGAGAAATGAAAGCTAAATTGCTATATTTTAATATTGGTTTCAAAATCTATTTAAATTTTAAACGTTTAGGCTGAAAATTTTAATTTAGATTAGGTACTAATATTTCTTTCTCTGAGAAATAACAGTTTCTGGTAAAAATTCAGATTGAGACAGAAAATGCCAATCATTTTTTTTCAATAATTAAGTTAGGTACACCACAGACTATAAAACAAGCATGTGAAAATTACGGAATAAAATATTCTGGTGGAGATATCACTAACACATTGTAATTAAAGATCACGTGATTTTTTCTTACTCTCATGCATATATTTATTAATGTCTTTATTTATTTTGTTTTTTTATTGTGCTCTTACATTTTACTGGCAGAATCGTAGAGGTAGTAAATAGATGAATCTGAGGTTTCATCACATGAATTCTGATTCCAGAGCCTGAACTCTTCACCTCTATGCTATAATGTTCCACAGAACAGAATGCAGAAGAGTGAGTTATAAAAATTTACGAAAAGGGCAGGAGTGATGCAGTAGACATGTTATTTATCAAGGCATCATTTCAGAAAAAGGCTTTAAAGTTTCTGAGGCATATAGTTGACACCGACACTTAAGACAAAAGTAAATCCAAAGGGCCAAGAATGGTGGCTCATGCCTATAATCCCAGCACTTTGGGAGGCTGAGGAAAGCAGATCACCTGAGGTCAGGAGTTCAATATCAGCCTGGACAACGTGGTGAAACCCCATCTCTACTAAAAATACAAAAATCAGCCAGGCATGGTGGTTCGTGCCTGTAGTCACAGCTACTCAGGAGACTGAGGCAGAAGAATCACTTGAATCCAGGAGGCACAGGTTGCAGTAAGCTGAGGTTATGCCACTGCACTCCAACTGGGGCAACAGAGTGAGACTCTGCCTCAAAAAAAAAAAAAAAAAAAAAAAAGAAAGAAAGAAGAGAAAAAAAGTAAATCGAAAGATAAAATAGATTAAAAACAGTAGGCAATTAATTTACACTATAAAACTGAAACATTGATAGCTGTTTCTTTAGCTGTGAATAATTTTAAGGTCAATGATTATCAAAACTGAATTTATATTTATATATTATATTTATATTTTATTGATAGATGCCATTAAAATATAAAATTACATATTGTTACATGCATAATAAATGTATAGTTTATGTTTAATGAGATTGTATGTATGTGTGCATGTGCATGCCTTTGTGTGGGTGAGCATAACTGACAAATTTTATTCATATGACAGACATATTCTCAGAAAAAAAATTTAATGTCAAATAGCTCAGTCAGTAATAATTAAAAAGGAATTTGTCAAAATAAAGTTAGTAAATTTGTATGGAACACATTGATCATTTGTTCATTCAACTGGTTCATAAGTTTTTGTCCTATATGGGAGAGACCTCCTTTATGACCTATCTGAGGGGAGTGGAAGTGGGGCAGGATAATAGCGAAATAGTTAATACATTGATTAGGGGTCATGAGCTAAATCCAATCTTGTAATTCTGAAACCACATGAATGACTTGTGGACACTTTGATTTTGTTAATAAGTGATATCAAGGGAAATATTGATAAGAGAAACAAGGTAGCTTGATTCTAAAGCCTAAGGGGAACAAGAAAGCTCTTCATATGCATATGCCATGGTTACCCTTGGAGACATTGTGATGGTTAATTTCACGTGTCAGCTTGACTGGGCCAATAGATAGTCAGATAGCTGGTTACACATTGTTTCTGAATGTGCCTGTGAGAATGTTTCCAAAGATACTGAATAGTACAAACAAGAGCCTCAATAGTACAAAAAAGGTGGAGGAAGGTTAAATGCCTTCTCTGCCTGACCAGCTGAGCTAGGGCAATTGTCTTCTCCTTCCCGCAGTGCTCCTGGTTCTCAGGCCTTCAGACTGAGACTGGAATCTCCAGCATTGGCTCTCAGATTCTCAGGCCTTCCATAAACTCCATTGGCCTTCCTGGATCTTCGGCTGGTAGATGGCAGCTCTTGGAACTAAGCCTCCAAAACCACTTTTCTCCTATTGATTCTGACTCTCTGGAGAACTTTAACACACTTAAGAAAATAAATGCTTCTGTATGTTCATGATATAAAAAGTTATTTATTTCTTCCTGATAGGATATTATTTTATGAGAAAAAAACCATCTATATATTTTTTAAATTCTGTAAGATAAAGCCTTCCTAAAGTACTGCAGGCAAGATTCATTAAGTTAAATTGTCCTAAAATGAGGTTCTGAATTTAGCATATGAATACTTATGGCTGAAATAAGCATAAAACACCTTTGCCATATTGTTTTCTATAGTAAATGGCATTAAGCAGGAAAAACAAAATAATTTTTTTAATGTCGCGGTAGGCTTTATTTCTCTTTATATGTTTAGAACCTGGATATTGGCTGACATAAAATAATTATCTGCTGATTCCTTTAGAAAGCTAAATAATATTTAGAGGTTCTTACGTGGTCCAAATTTATATAACAGTGCTACATATAAATAAATGTACTCTGATCTGGAGAGTCGTTTAAGAATAGTTTTCTTCCTTGATGAGAATTAAGAAATCTAGGTCACACAGTAATGCTAACTTGCAAATTTTCACTCAGAAACATCAACTCAATTTATATTTTTTTCTTCAGTGTTTTTAATGTTTAAGTAGTGTCCCCTAAATTCCAATTGCTTGGTAAAGTGAGACTATCCATTCTATATTCTGAGTAACTCTGATTGATACAGAACTCTTGTTTCAACAACATTCTCCATTAGAACTTGTCAGTTTTTCAAATTTCCTTCTGGCAATCATCTAAATATCATCTTCCCTTTAAATATTTCTCTTTCTTCTGGTTATTTTCTGCATATAGACATGCCCAAAACTGGTTTTAACACATTTCTCTCAAGGAATTTTTCTGTTTTGTCTTTTCAGAGAAAAAGTTGGTTTAATTGCTCTGTATTTTCTCAACAAAATGAGTGTGTTTCCACCCACACATGTAAAGTCCTGAGCTAATTACTATGAGGCATATAAAGAGAATAACAAAAAATATGGGGTAACAAGGTAAATATAAATAAATTGATGGTAAACAGAAAAAGGCAGCAAGATGAATGAAATATATTATAGAAAGATATCTTACATATATTCAGAGGAGAGAGATGGAACCTTACTTTGAGGAAGGATTGACGTAAGATATGTGGCTTAAGGAGTTGAATCCTAAAGGTAGAGTAGAATGTGATAGAGAGAAAGGTAGAATTAGATAGTATACCCTTGGGAGAGACCAATTTGGTGATGGGGAGCAGGACAAATACAACTTTAAGCTTTAAAACATAAGATTACTAAAATAAAAAAGACATTATTTTGTAAGTATACATTACTTTTGAAATAACAAAGAAGATATTTTTATATCTATTTCAAGTTTTTGGCCAGCTCTGAACTGACTAATAATCATATCTTAGACACAAAAGCTTGGTTTGTAAATAATAAGAGGGTTTTAAGACTCTATTCATCTTATTTTATATTTTTCTCCTTTCCTGCCACTTACAGAAAGCCACAAATGGTATTTATTTCTTCTATTGCATGTATAATAGTGGTGAAGTAGTTGAGATCAGCTCAAACAGCTATTACACATGATGTACTTTAATTATTATTAGTTAAATTCACCCTCTAATAATATTGAAGAATATATTTAACAATGAAAGTATCATTTGGACCCTAAATATCCATCTATATGATTTGACCTCTAAAAATTTACTTTTAATATTCTGAAATAATATTATTATGCAATGTAATTAAATGCAGATTTAATTTTAATTTCTTGTGAAATATTTAAGCAATGCTATCATGAATCTCCTGTATCTAACATAAGCTAATTATTGCATTTATTATTCATTTATCCATTTATTATTAATAGATGTAATAAATATTCAAATAAAAAAATATTTTTAATAGAAAATGACATGGTGAAAATTGCCAAAATTTAATTCAAGATGAGCACCATATTCTCTAATGAATAAAGCTTTTGAGGAGAAGAAAGGAGGATGTTTAGCGAATACTAAGATGTAATTAAAATATTAATATGTAAGGGTTAATAATAATTTTATTTGAAGATACATTTTAAAGTTACATATGATAAAAATTAATTCTACAAAACATTGATTAATTTTTAAATATTTTAGATTATTTATTTTTAGATAAAAATTAATTATATTGATACATTTTTTAAATTGGCAATAAAATGTGTTGGCAAGAATGTGAAACTGCATCTCCCACACATTGCTGGTAGAATTGTTAAAATGTGAAACTGCATCTCCCACACATTGCTGGTAGAATTGTTAAAGAGTAGCACTTTAATGATTGTTTAACTCTTCCTTAATATTAATTTACACTTACAACATGATCCAGGAGTTTTAAAAAGGAAAATAACAAAATGAGTTTCCACAAAGTCTTATACAGGAAAGTTTCTAACATCCTAATTCATAATAGCCTCAAACTGTGAGCAACTCAAATGGTCATCAACATATTAATACAAATCAAATTGTTACACATTCTGCAATGGAATACCAGCCAGTAATACAAATGAACTATTGATACAGGCAAAAAAATGAGCAAATCTTAAAACCATTATATTGAGATAAAGGAGCTACCATGGAGAGTGGAACCTTAGATTGACTGGCAAGAGGAATATTGGAGCATTTTTGGTGCTGAAAATATTTTATATCTTGTGGCGGTTGGTAGCTACTTAGAGGTATACTGTTGTCAAATCTCATTGATATGAACACTTAAGTTCTGTGCATTTTACATTATATAAATTATACCTCAATTAAAAATTACAACAAAAATTATTTAGTGCTTTCAAATTGGTTTATATAAAATGTAAAGTATTAAATTCTATTTATTAAATGTTTTAAGGTTAAACATACTTCTACAGTTTTGCTCATAAAGTAATTCTTCTCTGAAAATGTAAAACCATTAGGTTAGAAAATATTTTCAATTAGCATTTCTGTTTTAACCAAAACCAATAACTTCATTGTGATGTGAAAGAAAGATATTGACAGGAGCCTAGATTTTTTTTGTTTGATACTGAAATTGCAAGTTTGTAATTTGTTTCTTCACCAAATATATTTATTACTTCAGCCTATGATGAAAGTCATTTGCCATGAAGTAGATTTCATTTATTGGAAATGTGACTACTTCAGAAAATACCAATTTGGGTATGATATGAGTAATATTTGAATAAAATGAATAAGTCAAACAAATATAAATTGAAATTCAAACAGTCATTAGTATTAGTTCCAAAATAATTTCGTTGACTTCTGAAGGAAGTTTTAGTTAAAATCACCTCTCTATGTTAGAGTTATGAGTGTACTAGTCATGATTTATAAGATACATGATAAGAAATATATGAACTTTTACCAAATTGTCATGGGAGATATTAAAAAAAAGAGGAAGCTTACTGTTTTGCCTAGGAAATTAAGACATTAGAATACTATGTGAACCTTGACTGACTGTGGCCAAATTCAGTACTATACAATTTGTGATTATCTCTTTTAGTATAAAAGGACACATGGAATTAGTAAATTGCATCTGTTGCCTTTTGCTTTAGTGTAAATCAAAATAAGATTATTTTACAGTACACTATGTGTATCATAAGGAAAATGAATTTTATGTTTGCCATATCCCTGTTACAAATCTCTTTTGGTTTAAAAAATTAAGCTTAGTTTCAGATTAATGTTTCTGTTAAAAACAAAATGTATCCCTTGGATGTGCTTCAATTAGATAATGTAGATTTGATTGAATTTTGCCACAGATGATGATTTTTTGTTCCACAGAAGATAATAAATACATTCACAATCCTTATCTTCTCCAAGTCTGAAAGCTTGGCAGTAATTATTGGTAAAATCTCCTTCTGTTTACCATCCTCCTCCTCAATGCAGAGAAAGTTAATCATGCAATGTGAGTAAGCCATGGGCTTTCATGGTGATAATTAATAATAATGTTTATATAATACTTATATTAGCCAATTTATTCTTCTTACACTCCTAGGCTTAAGTCAATAATATTATCAGTGATTCTGAGTGACCTGCCCAAGTTACCCAGTGATGATCCAGATTTCCAACCCAGCCTAATTGGCTCCAGTCACTGCATTCTTAGCTTCTACAACCCTGCTGTCTCCCTTGCCTGGTGGAAGGAAAGAAGTGTGTGTAATAAATGAAATTGATTTGTCATTAACTTGATATACATTTGTAAACAGTAGAATAATCCTTCGACTAAACTCTCTGCTCTTAATATTGGGTACATTTAATCATATGGATTTTAGAGTAAAATTAGGTAAGCTTAACCTGGAGCAGAAATCATGATTGATTTAAATAAAATTCTAAAATTATTTTCTGTTTAAGCCACTCTTTCATTTTTCACTACTTCTCTGAACATCTTACTGTTGGGGTTCAGGCTGTCCATTCCTGATATGGAGGGTCCCATGTGGTTAAACATGGTTAAGTTTTTACTTTTCTAGTCATAGCGTTTATATTTAGTTATGTTTAAGATTTGGCAACCTAATTGCAAACAACAATTTGCTACTTTATAAACACTCATGAGCTAGGAACCTATACATGAAATAAATGAGTGAATTAATTAACTAATTAATGATTTGCTCACCTTAGAATAAAACCAATTAGTACATTATTGGTTACTTTAAAAATAAGTGAAATATTCTCTTAAAAATGTGTTTTTAATCCAATTTATCTGACACTTTTCTGCTATTCTATATAAAATAAAAAAAGAACTTACCAGAATTTATTCCCACTAGATTGATATACTAGTAACTAGGCTAGCTTGAATAAATTAATGGTTAGAGATTGTTTTGTTCACTCTTTAAAAAAAGAGCTTTATTAAGAAAGTAAAATACCAATATTTATAGTGTATAATTTGGTAAAATATATGTACATATGCATCCCAAGAAATGACCCCCCCAGTCAAAATTATGCATGTTTTTTGGACAGTTTATAAAATTCTTAATGGATGCCTGTCTGAATTCTGTATCACATTGAACAGCATGGTAAAATCTATACTTAGGTAGCATATATTTATTTCTACTCTTATTTGCCTCTAAATCCGTTCCTATCTGTGCCAAATGTGTGTGTGTGTTCGTGTACATGTGTGTATGTGTGCATGTGTGTGTGTACAAATGGAGTAAGGCTAATAGCACATATGTATATTACAATTCAAAAGTTTTGTTAAACATTGTATCTTTCCCTGGAAAGGATATTTTTGTCACAAATATTACATTTATTTGTGATCTATAGCAATTTATTTTATTCTCTTCTATTTTGTGTTTGCTTGACTGATATATATAGAGATTCCATTATCAGTAATACTTCTGATTAATTTTGGAATGTTTTAATGTTTGAGATTCTGAAGAAAATTGTTCATGCCTCTTGAAAACCAATCAGGTTAAGTTTAACACTTTTGTACTCAACCAAAATTCTTTCAAAAAATAATGTTTACACCATTATATTCCAACCATTTGGTTATATTAAGCCATCATTTTTATGTGGCAAATTTTCCACAACAATGAAAAGTGAACAAAGTTGGTACAGAATCTGAATAATTTTAATGTGAGACAATTTCATTAATGCAACTTTTGTAGTTTTGCATAGAATAAATAATAAATAAAAGAGATAATAAATATATTTTAAAAGAGTAGAGAATCTAACATCTTTTACTTATTACTCCAGTGACAAACTTTAATGTGCCAAATATTCAAAGGGTGGATAAATGGGATTAAATTCTAAAAGGAAAACCTTAAAAACATATATATATATATATGTATTATAAAGAAGTTGGCACACCATAGAAAATTTCCAAATGCATTAAATATAGATGAAATTTTCAAAACATTCTATATATTTATCTATGTCCTTCTTAAACTGTTTCCTACCTATTTTTTTTCTGGTTTCTGATTCTTATTGCCAACACATAAATATAAACAGGAGTTTTAATTCTTGATGGTTCTTCTGTGTGTTTCATTTTCTCAGCCTATTATCCTAATCCTTTCTTTGTAACTTTATTATTATTATTTTCAAAAGCCAATTGTGATAGGACACATAGCATTTTCAATTCAGGTGGGGAAAAGATTAACTGGAATACAGAGAAAGCTTTCATGTGGATAATCTGAGAGAGGGAGTATAGGAAGAGAAAACAAAGATAGGTCATCCAAATGTGATTGTGACAGTCATGTTTAAAGTTATCCTGATTACTACAGTGCATTTCAACCAGAGTAAAGATTTTTATTTGTTCAACACATTTATCATAAATAGCTTTGAGAAAGTTTGTTTATTTAAGCCAGTGCCTAAAAGTTTCATTCCATTTAAATATCCTAGGGAAATATAGGAGAATTAAATTTGAGGGAAATTACATAGGTCTATTAGAAAATCATATTTGAGCATAAGCTGAGTTTGAATTAAAATAAATATGAGTTTTATTTTCAAAACGTTAAGAGATTCCAGAGAGTTTTCTTAGGTTTTAAGACGTCAAGCAACAGTGAACTCTGACTGAACAAAACCAGCTAGATAAAAATATTTTTAAATGAGCATCTTTAAACTTTATGAGTAAATATTAACTCTCATTGTATCAGTGTACTTTGTATTAATAGCAGGTGAGTTGAAGTGATGAGATAAAATTGCAAAAAGTATTATACTAAGTTATAAATTTAATAGAAGAGATGTAGAAAGAGGTTAAATGAATGTGGGTCACTAATATAGAGCAGTGACATTGTTGCCCTCTTCCTTAGAATGAGGTTATGACAACAGCAACAGCAACAATTAGAATCAAAATTAAAGTGCTATTTAATATTTATGAATCACTATGTATTAGAAATATTTCTTTTATGTCTGTTGATTCTGTTTTAAAACCTCACAATAATCTATGATGTATTATCTTTAAGCCATTTTAAAGATAAAGAAACATAGGCATAGTAATGTTACCTAACTTACTTAACATCTTGACAGCTAGGATATATTAGAGCTGACTTTGAGCCTAGGAAGTACGGGGCAGGGTCTCATTCTAACAAACGAAATATGTAAGTTTTAATTCCTTAGTTTGACAAGCCCTTTACGAGGTGTCCTTGTCTTTGTATTGGACAGAATTTACTTCCTTAATGTTTTCACCACGAGAAATTTCTCCTTTCTCTTCCTTATACTCATAATACTTGTATAACTTGATGTACATCTCTAATGGCTTTTATGTATTGTGTCTCAGTGCGTTTCCCTGCAAGCTTATGTACAGTCTACTAAGTCTGTTCTACTACTTCAGACTCCTATCCTAATCCTTTCCTCTAAATTCATGACCCTCTAATTATTCTGGATGACTCCATGTTCCAAAAAGCAGGCACATATGATGATCTACCATTCAAAACATTCATTTACAATATTCTTTCAATCTGTTGTATTTATTCCACTTTTCTGTTTATCAAAATATAACCACTATTTAACTTAACACAATTGCCAATCCTATATTATTTTTTGATGACATTTGCCAGATTTAGTAGTTTCATTTCCTGTTCTAACTTACCATCTTACATATATCCTTATTATAGGACCTTTTGTGTTTTTGTTAATTATAATTTTATCGTTAAGTTCATAAGAAATTAAATATCCTTGAAGTCTTTAACTTTAAAGACATGGAACAAAGATTTAAAAAAATCAACTATCAGACCCCGAATTGTACCCTAAATCAGGGTCTCTTCAGAAACTTTTACTACCTGCCAAGGGGTGTTGGAAATGAACAATAAAAATAAATTGCCTCCAGTGCCACCAAACTCACAGTATTTTCCCAGAAATAGGCAGAATAGCCTAGTTCTACCTATCAAGGTGACAATAAGATAAATTAAAATTTTCCAAAGCCAGATGGAATTGTGCTCTGATAGGGTAAATCTAGAGCTGATGCTGGCATCTCAGGGTTGATAGTCTGAATTTAGTCAGAAATGCCAGGAAATTTAAGGGCTGAGGAAGCTGCATCATGATGTTGTAAAAATATATCCTCTTGCTTTATATATTTAGTGGTATTTTAATGAGAGTGCATCAGAACTTTACAGAACTTCAAAAAAATTCTAAAGTGTATGTGGACAATAAAATACATGAAATGGTCAAAATGTACTTAAAAATAAAATAAAAAATTAATACAATTGAATATAAAAACTGACCATAAGAGTTTGTTCAGGAAACAAATAGATCAAAGGAAGTAAATTGAAAATACAGAAAGTGACTCATGCATACATAAAGACACAAACAATAATTCAGGTCACATTTCTAATTATACTCAGTTCTTATATAACACTCGCTTTTACAGAAGGACTTCCTTCCAATGCAACTGACATATTACAGAACACTTTGAGTATAATGCAAATTTCCTGATTGCTTATGTGTTATTATTTTTTTCAGAGAAACAGTAAATGAATGCAGCAAACTGGACCCCGCAGAGCAGCCTCATAAAAATATAGGAAACATACTCACACATTTCAAGTTTTAGATATCTTAGTTCATGTGTGCTATGAGCTATGAGTTCATGTGTGCTAGATCTTTCCATATGATTCCAGAGACACCCCTCCCATCACTTCACAATAACACATAATTATTCCAACATTGCAATCATTCCAACACTCACTTCCACAAAATTCAAGTCCTTTTTCTAAGTAACATACCATATTAATTGTAAAATTCAACTTTGTGAACCATTTAACATGAATAAAACTAATGTCACTGTATTTCATGTGTTCCTATTTTTGTTTTCTGTGTCACTAATTAGCTTCTTTAGTATGTTTCTGTCAACTCCATTTGTCTAATAAGCCCCATGACTTTTATTGGGCTATTTTGCATAACATGATGATTTTTAGAAATGCATATATTGCATTATAGCACAACTGACTGTTATGGTTCAGGAAATTGGTTATTGTTTCTAAATGTTAGATGTCTAATGCTGTAGGTACTGCTATTCAAGGGCAATAAGCATAACTAAAGCATTAAATAAAAAACAAACATGCAAAGTAAACAAATATAGACAAAACAAAAATAATCAGATGATATAATAATACTTATTAACTCTGAGGTGAGAAAACTAACATAAAGCAGAAAAGCATGTGAATACCTGTATGCACACACACACACAAACACAGATTCTTTCCTAAGAAAGGCACAAAATTCAGAAAGCATAAAAATAAAGACTGATGAAATTAACAACCTAAACATTAAATTCTTACATATGATGAACTGCTCCATAATCAAAATTATAATACAAGAGATAGGCTGAAATGCATTACTTATAATAAATGATTAATGTGATTTGAAATCATTCAATTTTAAATTGAGCAAAGGTTGAAATAGTTATATTCCCAAAATGAGTATAAATGGTTAATACACATATGATAAAATGTTTATTTCAGTAGAAAATATAAATGGAAATCTCTGTACATTAGTGATCAGGCAAAAGACAAATTAAGCAGTAAAATGTTACTTTAAACCATCAAATGAACAAATATCAAGTGATCTTTTTTTGTAACACAGAGCATCCACTTGTGTTGATTTTTTAATAATTACTTTTATAAATGTCTAAGGATGTAAAACTCTGTAAACATTAGCTTAAGCACTATTTTTAACCAATTTTAGGTAGAAATTTAGTAGTGGCACAGAAATTCTGTAATTATGAATTTATCATATAAATCTAGCACATGTGCACAAATATGTAGACACAGGCTTATGTTTTATCGTTGCTTCTAATGGCAAAATTTGTAAAATCAATCATCTAGATGAGGATGTTTTATTAAATTATTCTATAGCCATACCCTGGAATACTACATTTTTTAATAATGAATTAAATCTATGTGTGCTGATAATAGAAAACCTTCCAAAATATATTTATTATTAAAGGGAAGCAAAAAGTATGAAATTCAATAATGATACCTGATTTTTTGAGACAAAACTAAAATAAATAAACATTGTTTATGTATACCTGTATGGTAGGTAGAATGATGGTTCCCCAAAGATGCTCATAACTTAATCCCTGGAATCTGTTATTGTATTATTTTACATAGTAAACAAGAATTCAGGCCGCAGACACAGTTGAGATTGCTAATCAAATAAATTTGAAATCTAGGGATTATTCTATATTATCCTGTGGGCCTAATATTCACTTGAATCCTTAAAAGTGGAAGAATGGTGTTTCTTTATTTTGTTGTTGTTATTTGTTTGCTTTTAAAACTGGAGAAGATAGTTGTATGAGAAAAATTAGAGCCACTAATTCTGGGTTTGAATATAGAAGAAGGAGGCTATGAGGCTACAGGATGCAAGCAGCTGCCAGAAGTTGGAAAAGGCAAGAAAACAGATTATTTCCTATACTCTCCAGAACAGAATACAGCCCTGCTGACATATTTATTTTAGGCAGTGAGACTCATGTCTGAATTCTGATGTATAGGACTACAAGATAGTAATTGTGTTGCTTCAGCCACTAAGGTTGTGGTAATTTATTTTAACAACAATGATTCTGAAAGCAGACAATTTCCCAAAATGGTATAACAAACTGACTGTTAATTGTTGTGTTCTATGGGAGTTAAAATAATATTGGGAGAAGTACTAAAGGGACTGCTATTGATTTATTACTTACAAGCAAAGATAATAATAAGTGAGAAAAGAAATAGAAACCATTATATTTTAATATCAAATGCACAGTCATTAATATAACTAATGTATAATTGAAAATGAAACAATAGAATATGAAGTAAAAATTGTGCTCATTCATAAAATAATTTTGCTAGTAGCATAGTGCTTTTGGCCATTAAGAAACAACAGCTGAACGAGGCAAATCGAAGAGAATATAGCACCAGTCTTAATGCTCTCATTATTATTCCTATTGTCTTCTAAAACCACCTGATTTTGAAATATTTATTACATGAGCTTTCTTGGCTTTGTGCATTTTATGTCTCTCCTTAGTGAATTCTTTTCCCATCTAGTAGCTTACAATATATGTGTTTCCTTTCCCTCTTTCAGTAATAACCCTGAACATACTGAAAAAAAAACCATATTTCTTATTTCATCAACTTCTTAATCAAGTATTTATTCTCTCAATGAAACATGAGAAGATAAAGATAAATTCCATCTCTGTCACACGACCTAAGACATATTTGATTCTGCTGACAATTTCTGGAATCCTCAGGAGACTACAGCCTTGTCTTTTTCATTCTTTCAACTATTCTTTTTTTTTATTTATAGAGTCTCACTCTGTCTCTCAGGCTGGAGTGCAGTGGTGCCGTCTCAGCTCACTGCAACCTCCACCTCCTGGGTTCAAGCTATTATCCCACCTCAACCTCCCAAGTATCTGGGATTACAGGCATATGCCATTACACCCAGCTAATCTTTGCATTTTTAGTGGAGACTGGGTTTCACTATGTTGGCCAGGCTGCTCTTGAACTCCTGGCCTCAAGTGATTCACTTACCTTGGCCTCCCAAAGTGCTGGGATTACAGGAGTGTGCCACCGCACCCAACCCCTTTCAGCTATTCTAACTGTTCCCAAAACACTGGACAAACTTTGATTTTGACCTCATGCCATTATAGTTCATGGAATCTTTTAGTTACTGTTTCTCTTTTCTATCTATAAAATTTTTAAAAAATGGTTATTCTAATTATCTTCTTCTCTATGTCTCTCCTTGAAAAATTATTCTAAGATGGAAGCGCTTTTAAACAACACAAAAAAATAAAAAGCACAGGACAGGTTGTATTTTTCATTTTATTATTAAACACTAAAATTAATTATTTTTTCATTTCTAGAGCTTGATCCTCTCTAAATAGTCTAAAGCCTACAGAGATGACAGGTTTGTTTTCTCCATCCCTGTGACTTCTCACTCACATACAAGTCAAATACTGTTCTTGAATCAAAAGTGCTTTTCCTTCTTAAAGTTGCCCAAAGTTACTTTCTGGAGTTCTTTAAAACTCTCAGATGTGAGAAAAATAAAACTTTATGTGTTGAAATTCTATAGAGCATTCTCACTAAACTGGATTTCTATAAACTCTGTTTACATTGCCAACTACAAACTTCAGTGTGTATATTCTTTATTGATTATGGTGGGACATTTGTGTCCCTTGAATCGGCAAAACAATGTCAGTTTTCAAGAACATTTAATTCTATTATAAACTGTTTAATTGTTAAAAGAAATTATTGATGCATTTTGCATAGTGTTACATTATTTTGTTTCTTTTTAGTTTATTAATCATGCTTGTGGAACTTCTTCTAGATCTGCAAACCATCTGAGAACGCTGATTGTTTCCTTCCATATTTACCTTATCACTTTTTAAATATTTTCTTCAGAGTTTAAGAATAAAATTTGAGGTTTTATTACAATAAAATGTAAATATAGTCCTAATTTTATCTTTCTCAGAATCTAACCCTGATTGCCAAGGTAAATGAGAACTGGAAAGTCAATTTTATTTTACATAAATCTAATATATATCTGTAGTCAAAATGTAGGACAAAAGGCCTCTGAGAAAGATCAATGTAGAATATAAGAAGATAAGTCCAGCTACAAAAACAAAAACAAAGTAAGTGTACACCAAAATAAAGGATTCATCTGAAAGAGAGAGAAAAATAATCATTTTTGCAGTTAATGAGTGAAGAGGACAAGGGAGAAAATAGCCAGCCATTCTATTCCCTTTCAACCACAATTTCTACAGTTAATTTTAATATCTGTTGAGCCATTTTAGGTTAGATGTGCTGAAAATAGATGGCTTGTATCTTTTGTTTCCAAGTCCAAAGGTGACAAAAATTGTGTCCCAGTAGTTAGACTTAATGGATTAAAGCTAGTAGACTCATCAGAGCCCAGATGTAATCTAGATAATGAAGTTTTGATCTTTGACCTGATGCTATAATGTGATGAGAATATTATTCATTCAAATGTCATTCAAAGAAGCAGAACTAGCAGGAGGCAGATAGACAGGTATATGGTTAGACAGTTAGATAGATAGATGATAATAGATAGATAATTTTGGCAATGAGTTGGCTTATGTGACTGTGAAGGCTGTCTAGACAAATCCACAATCCAAGGGTCTGGATGGAACCCTCAAGCAGCAGATGAAACTGCAGTGCACAGGCAAAATTTCCTCCTCAAGGAAACCTCAGTTTTGCTTTTAAGGTCTGTTTCCTGGTTGAATCAAGCACACCGAGATTATCTGGCATAATCTCTTTTACTTAAAGTCAAATAATCTTTGACATTATTCGCAGCTACAAAATACCTTCAACCAATACTTGTATTAGTGTTTTATTAACTGGACTAACAGCTTGCACAAATTGACCCATAAAGCTAACTGTCACTCTTGGGAATCTTGGTAGAGAGTTAATACAGTTTGCATGAGAAAGGGACTTGAGTCATTGGGGGACAGAGAGCATACTGTGGTACATAAATCCTAAGGTTACCTTCAAGCTTTCTGGTATTCATATTATCATATCATTCCATTTCCTGAGTGTGGGTAAGTTCCTTTATTTGTTTCTAACCAATAGAATATGGTCAAAATGATGGAAAGTCACTCGTGTAATGACATTATTTAAGACTGACATCACACAGTTTTTGAATATTGCAAATATGATGGGAGAAAACTGACATCTTGCTACTTCTTTAAATTTTATTTCTTATTTCCCTAATGATTTGAGATATCTACATATCTATATTATCATTTAGCATTTCACTTTTGGGAGCTACTGATGCATATTCTTTGAGTATGTATTGTATTCAGAAAAACTCATGAGTTTCTCTGATCATCTTGATTTTGGTTTTTGTTTGTTTTATATATTACACATAACATTTACAAGCTGTCAACATCTGCTGACTTTTATCTAGACATTCTTTCTTGCACAAAAATCTATAATTTTAGTGAAATCAAATTAGTTATATTTATTTATATGCTTGGTAGTTTATTTATTTATTTAGCCTTCTCCTGAAGCCCTATTAAAAATTGTAATGCCACTAGGTCCACATAGATTCTACATAGTTATATAGTAAATACTAATAATTATAAAATTTTACCTTTCAAATATAAATCTTTAATATATCTGGACTCCTTATTTATATATCTCTTACAAAATTTTAAATTGTCATCTTGTTTTTTTTTCTTCATGAAAGACTGCTCTAACACCAGCTATAAAATATTACTTTATTTATTTTAAATCATTGGTAAAAAACAGTGTTTGTTCTCTGAGTTGTCAATTTTATTTCATTGGTCTTTTTTTTTCATTCCTTGTTCACATCTGTTTACTAGGGTTTTATTCCATCTCTTTAAAACCAAAGCACATGTCTCTCTCCCATCTTTTCTCTGAAAAGTTGATTTAGGTTCTTAGAGATCATTATTATTCCATTGGAATTTAAAAATTGTCTTGTAACTTCTGGTTCTGTTTATTTTAGTTTGGGCTTATTTTAAGCAACTGATTCAAATTTGGTCAGAGTTGTGCATTATTTTATGTTTTGTGTTTTCTCATATGAATATTAATATGTGATTGCATGATTTGATAAGAGATGGTATAGTATTGTATAATTTATTTGATTGAATACAAGATTTCTAATTTACTGGCAAAATTATTGATATTCATCTTAGCAAATATCTTGTGGCTGCATTTCCATCCTATTCATCATATTCATTTGTTTTTATTACTTCTTGGATTCCACAAGTAGGTACATGCACTTGCACATGTTCATACAAGCAGTGCTAGAATTTTCTGAAAATGTTGGCAAAGAGTGTTAGAGGACTTGTTTGCCAGGACTCTAGGCATTTTAATGGTTTCCAAACTAAGTGTTCACATAACAGTTTTTACAACTTGTAAATAATACATATTTAAAATTCATGCCTGTGCATAGTATTGACCTAGGAGGTACTTTTTTTTTTTTAGCACATTCATCAATGTTGTCAATATGTATCCATAGTACTGGCCATTATTTTTCTACTGAAATATATTGTTTTACTGCTAGGCTTCATTTCTAGACCTTACTATCCATAATAAGAAAGCTATTAGATTGTGATGAAAATGGCAGAGAGCCACCTAGTTCCTCTTCCCATTCTATGATAGGATCTCCTCTGTTTCTTTCACATTGTGGATATTTAGTAATCTTTCAGACCCCCCTCTCATTTTCCTATGCCTTTTTCTGTATCATAAAATACAAATTCTATATTGTTATGAATTAATTCCTATCACAGTGAATTGTTTAATATTCATTATCAGCTTTTGTTCAGAGTTTGTGGTATAAAGTTGTACTGTTCTTTGACTTCACAGTGAATACAATGCTCTCCTCTAACGAGCTGTGTGCACGTACTCCTATCTTTTCAGGGGGTCAACTGCCAAATATGTGCTATAGCATTCCATGTGTTTGATTTCTTCCTCGATAGATATCTGCATTAGAAATCTTACTGCTTACCTTACCTACAGAGTTGAACTTGGGGTGTACTGCTTTGCAGCTCTGTGATTCTCCTAATAAAAGTGCAGTTTATCTTCTGTGATCTTTAACAAAATACACATTTTCTTCTAAATCTGAATAAAGTTATTTTTAAGTGCCTTTTGCAAAAATAATCAATTTCTTGCTGGGATCTGTACCAAAACTCATTCCTCCAATTCTATACCACCATTAAATATGCATATAATTATTTTTCTGCCCAAAGTAGATAATGCAGTATTCTTATCTAAAAATATGCTGAATTCTACTGTATACTATCTTACCATATTTCTTATTGATAAAAATTTCTAAAATTATGCAGGAAAAAGAGCTTTTAATAAATTTGAAAGACTTTCAGTAGTATGACAATGTTTATTAAATAAATTTCTAAGTTTCTGATTCACAAACAGTACATGATGCTTATTATTTTGCTGTTGTTATTTATCGAATCACTGTTGTTTCAGAGAACTAGTGTAAACAAACAAATCAGTGATAAGACAGACTTTAAATAAAATTGACTGTACTTTAGAACATAGCATTAACAGATAACATTAATTGAGGACCTATTCTCTGCCAGGCTTAGTTATAAATACTCTACAGGAGTAGGCTCATTTAGCTCTCAGAACAACTGTGTAAAGTAAGTAGTGCAGATACCTCCATTTTACAAATGAAATAACTGAGGCATTGAGGAGGAAGTAACTTCTCCAAACACTATCCATCTAGTAAGTCATGGGAAAAATATTTAAATGCAGAATATTTAAATCCAGATTTTACCACAAAGTCATTACTTTCAGGATGTTTGGAACTTTAAGGCAAAATAAAATCATGGTTCTTCCACCGTAAATGTTAAATAATTAGTGTTCCCTGGATGGGTACAATAGGCTTGTGCCACTACAAAGACGCAGGTCATTCCTTTGTCCCTGCTTATGTATTGTATTCCAGTGTTTCAACATTAGGTGCCTCGCAGAGTATGGATGTTTTCAGTGTATTATGCATATTCCAATTATCTTGTAAATAAAAGTCAGTGAAACAAAAGTAATTTGAGAATACTCCACCTAATTAGCATATTTAATACTCCACTATTAAATATGCCATAGTGCCATAAACAGCAAGTGATAGTGCCATTGATTCTGAACTATAAATATTGAAAACTATGATTATCTCCCAAGCAGTTATATATATTTAACAGATATGTAAATGAACTCTGAGTAAACCATATTGTGTTGAGCTTGTTTCTCTCCCCGATGTGCAGTAGCACTGGCTCTAACTAAAACAATCCCTGGGGCCGGGCGCGGTGGCTCACACCTGTAATCCCAGCACTTGCAGGAGGCCGAGGCCGGAAGATCACCTGAGGTCAGGAGTCTGGGACTAGGCTGGCCAAAATGTTGAAACCCCGTCTCTACTAAAAAAATACAAAAATTAGCCGTGAGTGGTGGCTGGCGCCTATAATCCCAACTACTCGGGAGGCTGAGACAGGAGAATTGCTTGAAACCAGGAGACAGCGGTTGCAGTGAGTCGAGATCACGCCATTGCACTCCAGCCTGGGGAACAAGAGCACAACTCCGTCTCATATATATATATATATCCCCGGAATGCTTAACTTGCCATTCTCACTCACTAGTAATTCTGCTCACTAATAATCTCTACTAAATGTTTTCAAGAATTCTTACAAGCATTCACAGACATCAAAGGTATACAAGGTTGCCTCACCGAGATATATTGTATATCTCATGCTGTTAGGAAACAAAGGAAAATTTTTTTAAAAAAAGCAAAACATGGCTGCATTTTTTTAAACTGTAGAATTTCTCCAAATGTACCCATTAAATCATACTGTAGCACATTGTTATTTGTACAAGTGATTATTTATATCTGTGTTTCTAAACTAAATTTATAGTATGAAATCATTTTCAAAGGTCCTCATTTTCCTGATTCACTTAAAAAATTCAATTCAATAGGATAGGAATAGATCCATGGACTTGGCATGTTTCTGAGATATCCTTTACCTGCTGCTATATGTATCTAAATCACTGACTCTCTTATCTTCTTTTACAGAGGACAAACAGATTTACAATCTCAAATTTATTTTCCAGACTAAGAAAGCCAATTAAATATTTATTTGTTAAATACCCATAGTTAAATAATTATATTTTATACTGTAAAATATCCTTTAAATGACATTATTTACTTTATTTCTGATGTTAGAAAATTTTTTTAAGTAGGCATCTTCACTTATTCAAATATACCTTCAGTTGAGAGGTTTACTGTAGCCATTTGTTAAAGGCACTAATTTTCTAGAACATTTGGGCTTGAAAAATAAGGACTATACTATATAAATCTGCGCTTTTGTGTGCTGGAAAATGTACTTCATTAAATTTGCCAAAAACGATTTGTCTGAATCTATGTACTGATGACCAGATACATACATTCTCTACCTAAGGTTGATTATAATTTTAGTTCTGCCCAAAACTTTCCAGATGTAGCAGGATAACTTTTGGCTAATAGCCTTAATGTTGGAAAGGCAATTTTAAACTTCCTATTGAGGTATGTTTTATGTACTTTGTATAGACAAAAAAAAAAGATAAATTATATGTCCGACCCAGCTCATAGTAGAGGGTCAAGCAGAAAGCAAGTGTCTGTTCTAAAGAGACTGAAGGACTGACTAGCTAAATCAATGCGCGAAATGACTGTACCGTTGCTATAAGTGTGTTATTTGTTGTGAAAAGAAAACTGTGCTATTAGAGAAAGTGAGGTTTCTAGTATAAAACCCTCAGGCACGACATTACTGTGTTTCAAGGATAAATAATGTTTCACATACATGAAATACTCACTTATGTCCTAGAACAGAGTGGATAGTTTGCAACTGTGTCATGTCTCTCTTTTAGATGTTTAAGTAACTTGTTTTGGCTACCTAGATTTGGTGTTGAGCAGTGCTTTTCAATTCGTTTACTAGTACCTATGTGCTAAAAAGCATTATCATGTAGCTAAATGTTATACCAGAATGTGATATTTACAGTTAAAATTAATCTATTCTGAAAAGTCTGATAATTGTAAATGGACAGTGATACTTTTTAAGAAAGCAAAATTCAAAATTCGAAGTTTAAGCTAATATATTATTAATATTGTGTAAGTAAAATAGATTTTTTTCATATTGCTGAGAAGTAGCTCGACCATGATTATACTTGAATACTTCCTTCTTGCCTTTTTCAGGGTGGCATTAAAGATACTTTACTACATGGCCCTACTCTATATATCCCTCAGTCTTCTCCATCTCACTTCTCAGTATATGCAAACATACAACATATTCCGAAAACCCTCCTCACCCTGGAGTATAGCTATTAGTTCATTTCCATACCTTTGTTTAGCATGTTCTCTCTTTAATAGTCTTTATCCATCCATCTCTACTTGGTAACACACAATTCAGCCTTAATTTGAGAACCCACCTCAAATTAAGTAGCCTAAATAAATCTATCTTTTATTGAATTTAATTTTGTTCTTTATTCTATGGCAATTTTTAAATGGAACTCATGTAACTAATCATATACAATCCCCAAAATATGACTTAAATATATGATTCTACTTTAAACAGTAAACTCCTCGCTTTTCAATAGTGTGAAATCTTAATATTTGATCTCCCAGTACTTATTACACTAATTAGAACAAAGTAGGAGGTTAAAAATTTCCTCCAACATTAGAGCTGTTAGCTAAAAGTGATCCTGATACATCTGAAAATTTGAATGTTGTGAATTAATTTTCCAATAAAAGAAACATTAAGGTGACTATAGTCAATCATAACTTAGTTGCATATTTTTAAATAACTTATAGAATATAATTGGATTGTTTATAACTCAAAGATAAATGCTTGGGGGGATAGATACCCTATTCTCCATGATGTGCCTATTTTACATTGCACACCTGTATCAAAATATTTCATGTACCCCATATATATATATATGTGTATATATGTATATATACACACACTTACTATGTACCCACAATTTTTTAAATTAAAATATAATTTTAAAAACTCCCAGAAAGAAAATAGAAATTATTCATAAAACCATAAAAGTATTAATTAACATTCTATGTTTACTTAATATTTCTAAAAATAAAGATATTTAAAATTGTTTAAAAGACACAGTACCAGGAATCATAAAACTTATTTTCTAGTCTTTGATTTACCAATAAGTCACTGTCTTCGATGGCCAATGGCCTTGGTGTTAAATTAAGAGATTATACTCATGTCTCTGTCATTCTTTTCATCACAAACCACTATGTCTATAAATGGGGCTCTCTTTAAAGACAAGTGAGGGAATGGTTAAATTGTCTAGATATTCCACACTTTCTTGTTAATTATGAATGTTTCATTTACTATTGGAATATAATAAACTACTCTGAAACGTCATGTTTTTAAACTTCTATTTTGCACATAATTTTGTGGGTCAAGACTTCTGAAAGGAATTTGTTGGGTAATTCTCACTTGAGTCCCATCAGGCTAATGTCAGATGTTGCCTGGGGCTGTAGTGACTTGAAGGCTCATGTTGCTGGTTATCCAAAATATTCATTCAGATGGACACCTATCAGCTGGGAATTCATCTAACCTGATAACTGGCCCAAATATGGACTCTCCATTATAAGAATCTCAGAGTAGTAAATGACGAGCTCACCAAAACCACATAAGTCATATAATCAGGCAAGAGTTGCCTTCTCTATTGTAGATTAGCCTCGAAAATCTTTCAGTTTTATGTCTGTGGCAGTCTTTAGTTTATAATTAAGTCACATGCATGACCAGATTCAAAGGAAGGAAACCAGACTTCATGTCTTGACAGGCAGTGGAAGTTTCTTGAAGAACATATGGGATAGAGATACTGTCACAGCCCTTTTTTGGAATAATCAGTTGCATTTGATAGATACTGATTTTGAGTGTTGTGAAACTCAAAATAAAATGCTAAATATAAAATTTTACCAATTAAGTTTTTATTTATCCAAACATAATACTGAAAATTTCAGTAATGTTCACTGGGGAAAAAATCTGAGACATGTAATACATTCACCTGAGAAGTTACCAATAATTAACGTAACTAGCACCATATTACTGTTATAATAAATGCAAGATGTCAGTCAATGAGTATTACCTTGAAGAACAAGAGAAAGTCGTAGGCAATAATAATTTTCAAAAAGTTATCAGAAATCACATTGATATATTTTATAGAGTGAGGAGGAATAAAGTGCCACAAAGTGTTTTTTCGTTTATTAATTTTTTCTTCTAAATTAGTATATTGGGAAGAATATACTAACTTATTTCAGTGGGATGTTTGTGAATATTTCCCTGAGGGAAAGAATCAGCATAGAGTTACTCTTATTATTACAAAACCCATAGAGCAATTAAAAGCATAATTATAGTATAAATCAACCTTGTTTTCTTATTATTTGAACCAATATCATGTATTTTTATGTTTATTCCAAAGTGCATTGTACTCATTTCTCTTGATCTTTTACTATGTTATAATTGTTATTTTCAAAAGATATGCTAAAACAATTTGTTGAGATGAGTCACAAAATTTTCTTTCAGGATATTGACTAGATACTCACTTGTTTTTCTTATTTGATAAGCTTCTTTCTCCAGTCAGCATTTTAGTGATCTAAAATTTTTAGCCAGTGACCCAATATATTTATGTACATATTCATCTATCTTTTCATAATAATCCCAAACTGAAAATAACCGAATTGTCAAAGAACTGCCAAATTTATTGAGCTATTATTTCCAAAAGTGGTTACTGTATTTAAATAACACTTAAATAACTTTCATTTAAAAAAATTATTTCTAACACTTCATGGAGTCACTATTACTAGCAAGCTAAATTGATTTACATTAGAGACCATCAGTACATTTGACTTAAATAGATAGCAGATTAATAAAATAGTAATAGGAGTGAGAAATAGTAGAGTAGTTAAAAAAGGATTCCTAAGCTATTTATGTTAGTCCATTCTTATGCTGCTATGAAGAAACACCTGAGACTGGGTCATTTATAAAGAAAAGAGGTTTGATTAAATCCCATTTTCAATAGAGTTTGGGAGGCCTCAGCAAACTTACAATTATGGCAGAAGAGAAAGCAAACATATCTTTTTTCACATGGCAGCAGGAAGGTGAAGTGACAAGAAACGGGAAAATCACCTTACAAAACCATCAGATTTCCTGAGAACTCACAACAAGAACAGAAGCATGGGGGTATCTGCTTCTATTACCCGTGGGTCCCTCCTATGATTGAGAATTATGGAATTACAATTCAAGATGAGATTTTGGTGGGGATCCAAAGTCAAACCATATCATCACTGAAAATATTTTTTGTTGGGATTGTAAATGAAAGGATGAGAAATAAATTAAATGAAATTGTTCTTTGTATTTTATGCTTAAATAAATAGAATATAAGTTTTAAAATTAATACACTTGAATTTATTATAAGGAGGCAAACATTAACATGCTTAGCATTCTTATTTTTTTACATGTTTTCATAAATATAAATACATATGCATTATCATGCCTGAGATTCTACTGTAATGCTATTTTAAAATCATAAGTTTGTTCTCTTAAACGTATTTCCTTTATTTTAAAAATATCATTTTCTCTTTATCTACTAAGAAACTAACAGTAAGAATATAATGCATGTTTTTATATACCTTTCAAGATTTGTGCAAAGATAAATACATATACAAATTGATTCTGCTGTCACTTATTTTACAAAATTAGATTATATTAAAAATGTGTTTCTGCATCTTGCTTTTTTCCAGTAAACATTATGTTTGGAAACTCTTCTAAGTCTGTTGATATACATTATATTTATTCATTTCTGTAGCAACATAACAGATGGAGAAGGAAACTATATATAATCATTCCCCTATGATGGGCATTTGATAACTTCAGAAATATTTTAAAAATGAAAAACATTATAAAGTTATTTCAAAGTTAGGTAAGATAACTGGATTAAATTATGAATTATTTGGAATCAGTCTGATGACTAGAACTTTCAGAACACAGAGGTAACTCAGAAATACTGCAGGTTGTGTTCCAGACCACAACAATAAAACAAATGTTGCAAAAAGTGGCATCACAAAAAGTCACACCACATTTTTGGTTTTCAAATACATTTAAAAGTTACGTTCACACTATGCTGAAGTCTATTAAATGTGCAACAGAATTAAGTCTAAAACGTCTTATATATATATATAAGACCAACTTTAATTTAAAATATTATTTTAAAAAGTTTAAAAATCATCTGAAGCTTCAACAAACGGTAATTTTTTTTTTTGAGATGGAGTTTCACTGTTGTTACCCAAACTGGAGTGCAATGGCACAATCTCGGCTCATGGCAACCTCTGCCTTCTGGGTTCAAGCAATTCTCCTGCCTCAGCCTCCCGAGTAGCTGGGACTACAGGCGTGTACCACAATGCCCAGCTATTTTTTTTTTTTGTATTTTTAGTAGAGACAGTTTCACCTTGTTGACCAGGATGGTCTCGATCTCTTGACCTCGTGATCCACCCGCCTCGGCCTCCCAAAGTGCTAGGATTATAGGTGTGAGCCACCGTGCCCGGCACAAATGGTAATCTTAATGCTAGTAGAGAGTCTTGCCTTGATGTTGTTGGCTACTGACTCATCAGCATGATGACTGCTGAAGGTTGGAGTACCTGTGACAATTTCTTAAAATAAGACAACAATGAAATTTGCTGCATTAATTGACTCTTCCTTTCATGAAAGATTTCTCTATAGCATGCAATGTGTTCAATAGCATTTACCCACAGCAGAACTTCTTTCAGAATTGGAGTCCATCCTCTGGAAACCTGCCACTGCTTTATCAACTAAGTTTATGAAATACTCTAAATCATTTATTGTCATTTCAACAATTTTCACTGCATCTTGTTCAGAAGTAGACTCCATCTCAAGAAACCACTTTCTTTGCTCATTTGTGAGAAGCAGCTCCTCATCTGTTCAAGTTTGATCATGAGATAGCAGTAATTCAGTCACATCTTCAGGCTCAACTTTTAATTCTAGTTTTCTTGCTGTTTTAACCATATCTGTAGTTACTGCCTTCGCTGAAGTCTTAATCCCTTTAGTCATTCATGAGAATTGAAATCAACTTCTTCCAAACCTCTATTGATGTTGATATTTTGACCTCCTCCTATGAATCAGAAATGTTTTAATGAAATCTGGAATGATGGTTCTTTTCTAGAAGATTTTCAATTTACTTTTACCAGATCGATCAGAGGAAACACTAAATATGGCAGCTATAGCATTACAAAATGTATTTCTCAAATAATAAAGCTTAAAGGTAAAAATGATAAGGCTTAAAGCTAAAAATAATCCTTGATCCATGAGCTGAAAAATGGATGTTGCATCAATAGCATTGGAAACATGAAACTTCTTATACATTTCCATCAGAACTCTTGTTAAAGAGCAGAAATATTTTGAAATAAATCTTTTATTTTCTCACACGTAGGTCTCAGCAGTAGGCTTAAAATATTTAGTAAACCATTCTCTAAATAGATGTGCTGTTATCTAGACTTTGCTGCTCCATTTGTGGAGCACAGGTAGAGTAGATTTAGCATAACTATTTTTAAGTGTTCTTTTTTATAATCTTTTATATTTCAGTAGGTATTTTGGGGTACAAGTGGTTTTTGGCTACATGGATGAGTTCTTCAGTGGTGAATTCTGAGATTTTAGTGAACCCATCACCCAAGCAGTATACACTTACCCAGTATGTAGCCTTTCATCTCCCACCCCTCTTCCACCCTACCCATAAAATCCCCAAAATGCATTGTGGCACTCTGTATGTTTTTGCACAGTCATAGATTAGCTCTCACTTATAAGTGAGAACATACAGTATTTGGTTTTTCATTCCTGAATTACTTCACTTAGAATAATGGTCTCCAGCCATCTAAGTTCCTGTAAAAGACACTATTTCATTTCTTTTTATGGCTCAGTAGTATTCCAGGTGTATATACAGCACATATTCGTTATTCACTTGCTGGTCAATAGGCACATAGATTTGTTCAATATCTTTGCAATTGTGAATTGTGCTGCTATAAACATGCATGTGCATATTTTTTATATATGGTGACTTTTTGGGAGGCTAGACACTTAGGATTGGGACTGCTAGATCAAATAATAGATCTACTTTTAGTTATTTAAGGAATCTCTTTACTGTTTTCCATAATGGTAGTACTAATTTAGAATCCTTCCAGCAGTGTAAAAGTGTTCCCTTTATACCACATCTATGCTAGTATCTGTAATCTTATGACTTCTTAATTATGGCCATTTTTGTAGGTGTAAGGTGGTATCTCATTGTGGTTTTGATTCGCATTTCCCTGATGATTAGTGTGTTGAACATCTTTTACATGTTTGTTGAATGTTTGTATATCTTTTGTTGAGTAATGTCTGTTTATTCCCTTTGTCCACTTTTTGATAAGATCATTTGTTTGTTTGTCTTACTTATTTGTTTGGGTGCCTTAAAAATTCTGGATACTAGTCTTTTTTTGGATGCATACATTGTGAATATTTTTATCCATTTTGTGGGTTGTCAGTTTACTCTGCTGATTATTTCTTTTGATTAGGTCCTATTTATGTATTTTTTCTTTTGTTGCATTTGCTTTTGTGGTCTTAGTCATGAATTCTTTACCTAAGCCAATATCTAGAAGAGGTTTTTCAATATTATTTTCTGGAAGGTTTATAGTTTCAGGTCTTAGATTTATCTTAGGTTGATTTTTTTATAAGGTGAGAGATGGGGATCAAGTTTCATTCTTTTACATGTAATTTGCCAGTTTCCCCAGCACAATTTATTGAATAGAGTGTCCTTTCCCCAATTTATGTTTTTGTATGCTTTATCAAAGACTGTGTGGCTGTAAGTATTTGACTTTATCGGTTTTCTATTATGTTCCATTGGTTTATGTGCCTATTTTTATACTGGTACTGTGATATTTTGGTAACCATAGCCTGATAGTATAATTTGAAGTCTGGTATTGTGATGTCTTTATATTTGTTCTTTTTGCTTATTATTTTGACTAAAATTTAATATAATTATTAACAGCCCCACAAATTTTTAATGGTAAATGAGCATTAGTTTCAATTTAAAGTCACCAGTTGTATTAGACCTTACGAAGAGAGTCCACCTGTTGCCTGAAGCTTTGAATCAGCCATTGACTTATCCTTTCCAGCTATGAAAGTCCTAGGTGGCATCTTCCTCCAATATAAAACTGTTTCATCTATATTGAAAACCTGCTGTTGAGTGTAGTCACCTGTACCCATTATTTTAGCTTGCTCTTCTGGATAACTTGCTGTAGCTTCTCCAACAGCACACTGCTTCTGCTTGCACTTTTATGTTTTAGAGACAGCTTTTTAGCATAAACTTCATGAACAAACCTCTGCTGGCTTTCAACTTTCTTTTCTGCAGCTTCCTCACTTTTCTTAGGCTTCACTGAATTGAAGGGAGTTAGAACCTTGCTCTGGATTAGGTTTTGGCTTAAGGCAATGTTGTGGCTGGTTTGATCCTTTATCTAGACCACTAAAACTTTCCTCCTATCAGCAATAAGGCTGTTACTCTTTTTTGTCATTCATGTGTTGATGAAGTAGAACTTCTAATTTCCTTCAAAAACATTTCCTTTGCATTCACAGCTTAGCTAACTTTTGGTGCAAGAGTTCAGCCTATCTCCACTTTTGACATGCTTTCTAAACTTAATCATTTCTATCTTTTGATTTAAAGTGAGTGAGTCTCTCTTTCCCTTGAACACTTAAAGGTTATTGTAGGTTATTAATTGACCTGATTTCAATATTTTTGTGTCTCAGGTAATAGGGTAGCCTGAGATGAGGACAAGAGATGATGGAATGATTTATTGATTTAGTTTACCATCTTATAAACATGCAGTTCATGGCACCCCTTAAAAATTACAATAATAACATCAAAGATCACTGATCACAGATCATCATAACAGATATGATGATACTAAAAAAGTATGAAATATTGCAAGACTTAACAACATGTGGCAAAAAGTGAGCAGATGCTATTAGAAAAATGGCACTCACAGACTTGCTAGGAGCAGGCTTGACACAAACCTTCAATTTGTAATAACTGTAATATTTATGAAGCACAATAAAGTGAAGTTCAATAAAATGAAGTATGCCTGTACTGAAAAGACCTTTCACAATTATCATGTTTTTTTGTTTATGTGTGTTACTCAGCAATATTCCTTTCTTAAATCTTTTTTTGTAGTGAAAGGCATTACATATTGTGAATAAAGGATGGGTGATTTCATTCTTTCTATCAAAATGCCTTTATTTCTGGGTCTTATCTTTGATGTAAGTACCATAGAGTTCAGAGTAATCATGAACTTTGTATTTTTGAATTTCAAATGTATTATTGAAATAGCACAGCCAGGTGAAGTGGTTCACACCTATAATCCCAGGACTTTGGGAGTCCCAGGTGGGTGTATCATGAGATCAGGAGTTCAAGACCAGCCTGGCAAATATGGTGAAACCCCATCTCTACTAAAAATACAAAAATTAGCTGCTCATGGTGGCACGTGCCTGTAATCCCAGCTACTCTGGGGGCTGAGGCAGGCGAATTGTTTGAATGAGGACCCGGGAGGCGGAGATTGCACCACTGCACTCCAGCCTGGCTACAGAGCAAGACTCTGTGAAAGAAAGAAAGAGAGAGAGAGAGAGAGAAGCACAAAGATAAATTATGATAATTTATGCAATCGAATACCTTTTTTCTTAAATTCATTTGTAGTAACACCTGTTATTAATAGATATTCAGATTGTAAATAATATGATAAGGAGTGAGGAGAGGAAAAAGAAGAGAAGGAACAGGATGGTAAGAAAAAAAAAAAAAAAGAAGAGTAAATGTAACGAATGTAACGTGGCTGAGGAATTAACTCTCCTGGCAGCAGAGGCCACTGTACAGCAGAAATTCTAAGTTACTCCAACAAATCGTTATTACTGAAACTTTAACAAGAAGTTCTGCAAAGAAAAAAAAAAATAGAAAGAGGCTTATTTTAATTAGTCAACAATAATTGCCAATGGAAAATTAATGCCACTTTTGGTGTATTTGAATCATCTACACCCTCAAGTTAATTAAGCTGACTCAGTAAAAATGCTGTCAGAGTTACTTCTTGACATCCTGTGGATGAAATAATTTTTTTGAATTTTAGCTTTTACTAAACTGATTTTGACATTGTATGATATTCATTGTCGAACAATAATAGGGAAGAATGTGTTTTTAGGTTGGGCCTCTGCAACAAGAAAGTTTTGACCGGAAAAGAGTAAATTTTCTGCTGATTCAAAGATGAGGAGCATTGAACTACCTTCCTGAAATATGAGATGTATAGCCAGTAGAATGCAGAAGCTTGCTTGTAATTGTGAACCTCCACCCCTTTTCAACTTCCATATTTATTGGATTTAATCTTCTTCCTATGAAAACTGAAACATAGCATTAGAGACCTGCTGCTGTAGCAATTCCTGAAAATGTATAAAAATAGGAGGTAAAACGATATGTGCTGGACTGATAGGACAGGTTAAAGTTGGTTTGACAAAATGAGACCAAAGACAGAAAGTTCTGTTGATTTTTAAGACAAGGAATACTTTAAAGTAGAAAATTCAGAAACAGGTAAAGCAATAAAGTAACCTTTCACAAAGCTACCTTGGACACTCTCACAGGAGGGAGCAGGCAGTGGAGTTTTTTTCTTTTAATTAGAAAAACTTATTTAGCTTATGGCTGTGAAGACTGGGAAGTCCAAGAGCATGGCCTGGCATCTAGGAAGAGCATTCATGCTGAATCATAATGTGGTAGAGGACATCATGTGGTGAGAGGACAAGAACATGCCAACTCGAGGCTCTCTTCCTCTGTTATATTGTTGCCAGGAAACTTTATTAACATTAGTATTTATAGTTGTTAAATCTTGTATATAAATTTTTTATCTCTAAAACTCAGTAATTCTGTTGACTTGATATTTAGTCCCTTTCTTTTCTCCTCATCTTAATACTGGGTCCTGTTGGACAATTACATATTATCTGAAGGCTTTTAATTTATCAACTTGGATAATTACAACTTTTAAAAAATATATTAAATTATTTCTCCAATTTTTCTTTCTTTTAGCTTTTATTTATATATAACCTCATGATTTTAGCTTTTATATATAACTTCATGGTTTTAGAAATGATTGGGGTACATGTGCAGGTTTACTATGTAGGAAAAGTGATGTCATGTGGGTTTCATTTACAGATTACTTCATCACCCAGGTACTAAGTGTAGTGCCCAATAGGTATTTTTTTTCTGATCCTCTCCCTCCTCCCACTCTTTACTCTCAAGTAGGCCCCAGGGTCTGTTGCTCTCTTTATGCCCATGTGTTCTCAGTGCTTAGCTCCCTCTTGAAAGTGAGAAGATGTAATATTTAGTTTCCTGTTTCTGTATTAGTTTTCTTAGGGTAATGGCCTCTAACTCCTTCCATGTTGTTGCACAGGGTATGATCTCAGTTCACACAAATGCAACCATCTGATCTTTAACAAATCTGGCAAGAAACAAATCAATGGGGAAAGATTTTCTATACAATAAGTAAGTGGTGTTGGGATAACTGTCTAGCCTTATGCAGAAGATTGAAACTGGATCCCCTCCTTATACCATACAGAAAAAGAAGATCAATTAAAGACTTAAATATAAAACCTAAAACTATAAAATAAAACTCTGGAAGATAACAGGAAATATCATTCTGGGTATAGTAACTGGCAAAGATTTCATTACAAAGATGTCAAAAGCAATGGCAACAAAAGCAAAAATTGACAAATGGGATCTAATTGAACTCAAGAGTGTCTGCACAGCAAATGACACAATCAACAGAGAAACAACCCTAAGAATGGTAGAAAATATTTAAAAACTATGCATCCAACAGAGGTCTAATATTCACATTCCATAAGGAACTGAAACAAATTTGTAAGCAAAACACAAACCCATCAAAAGGTGGGTAAAAGACATTAAGAGACACTTCTCTATGAAAGGCATACATGCAGTCAACAAGCATATAACATGCTTAACATCACTAATTGTTAGAGAAATACACATCAAAATTACAATTAGATACAACCTCCCATCAGTAAGAATGGCTATTATTAAAAAGTCAAATAATACAGTCTGGTGAGGTCACAGGAAAAAGGGAATGCTTTATACACTGTAGGTGGGAGTGTAAATTAGTTCAGCCATTGTGGAAAGCCTTGTGATGATACTTCAAGAACTCATAATAGTATTACCATTTGACCCAGTGATCCCATTGTTGAGTATATACCTGAAGGAAAATAAATTGTTCTATCATAAACACACATAGACATGTAAGTTCATTGTACCACTATTCATGATAGCAATGGCATGGAATCAACCTAAATGTCCATCAACAATAGACTGGATAAAGAAAATGTGGTATATGGCACCATGGATACTATGCTGCCATAAAAAGGCAATCTTATCATAAACTTCTTTCATTGCAACTCTCTTTCTCCAGAACAACTTCCAAGAGAGTTACATGTAAATTTCCATGCCCTTTAAAGGCTAGAAATGATATAACCTTATGGTTTTAGAAAGGACCATAACCTCACCTCTTATAACATTTTGTAGACAAAGCAGTCACAGATCAACTCAGTTTCAAGGAAGTGGGAGAACAAGCTTCATCCTTCCAGTGAGAGAATGGAATGTAGATATTGAGAAGGAAGCAGCAATAGTGACCATCTTAGAGAGAAGCTACCCAAAGTACTAAAGAAGCTGCATTTTAAAAATGAGAAAATGAAAATCAAGGGCTTTATGTAACTTGCTGAAGGTAAAAGCTAGACATAAAAAGTCTCACTTCAGAGCCCTTATTTTTAACCATAATATCTTGCCATCTCTATATAATTATAAGCAACAGAGGAGTGAACTACTGTCAAATCAATAAGATAATCTCTAATATTTTTCCAAAACAGAGTATATTTATGATAATAATTGACAATCATTTAATATCTATTTATTCATATATTCAGCTATGAAATCATGCTATAATTTCCAACATCTATTTCAAATCCACTTATTTAGCTATAGAACTATGGTAGTAGCAAAGATAATTTGTGATATTTTTGTTGAACTATGAAACACATAATGACCTATTTTGAGTAGTAGTTATTACAATTATTTATTTTAAACATTATGCACAAATGCCATCTGTTCAGTGGGGTCAAGAAATGTCTTCTTATATTAGGAAAGACGGACATATCTAATTTAATTTCAGCATCTTAGAGACCTATATTTATAACCTGGACCATATATCAACCATCTACTGGATACATCACTTTGTATAGACCACAGAGAATTCCATTTCAATATATTAGGTGGGTGAAAAAGTAATTGTGCTTTTTTGTCATTAAAAGTAATGCAAAAACCACAGTTAGTTCTCCACTAACCTTTATTTTCAATCTACTTGTTTATTCTCCAAGGATAACACTAGTTCTTCAATTTATAACACTGAATCATTCCTTACTTCTTTCACTTACCTACTTCTACATTTTAAACAATATGAGTCCTAAAGATTCTAAAGCTTTTATTTAAGGTTTGTATTTCATCTCTTACTAGTTCATGTCTTAGTAGATGCCTTTATAATATATTGTAAGAATAACTGAAAAAGACTTAATGCTTGTCTCTTATTTCTATTCTTGCTGTATTTTAATCTGTTCAAGTTGTCACAGTAATAATTTGAAAAAGCAAATGTGATCGTTTCATTTCCTAGATTAAAAATATGTATTGTCTCTTCAGAGTTTTCACATTAAATAGTAAGTTTCTTAAAATGTCCTAAAGGTTTTTAGTTGGCTGCTTCAAAATCACATGTCACCTGCACAGACTACTGCAGTTTTAATGTGTATGGTGTCTCTATAAAATGTACCTAAAGTTCACATTAAGTTCTTCTGTGCCCCAAGTTGAACTGATGTAACTCTTCAATCCATGGCGCCTGTCATCATTTGTTTGTGTGAAACCATGTATTTTGTTTCAGATGTGTTTCCATCCTCCATGCTTAATTGCTTCTTTATCTCAACACATTAGATACCCAGTTTTACTATATTTACAGGTTCAGCATCCCTAATTAGAAGAATAGAAATTTGAATTGCTCCAAAATCCAAAACTGTTGGAACACTGACATTACACTCAAAGAAAATATTCATTAGAGCATTTCAGATTTTGGAATTTTGGGTTAGGGATGCTGAACTGGCTATAATACAAATATGCTAAAATCTGAAAAACATCTGAAATCCTAAACAATTTTAGCCCTATGCATTTTGGATAAGGGATCCTCAACCTATAATTTATATGTGTCTAATTATTGCTAGAATATTTTACTTAAATATGTGACCATTTGCAGATTTTACCAAAGAAAAACAATCTAGCTATTACTTTATTTCAGAAATTTTTAGTTGAGTAAAGTTGTGATCTGATAGTTCTGTGAATATTATGTTATAAATCAGGACATTGCTGCCTTTGTTCTGTTTTTACAAACAATTGAGTAAGTTCAATAAATAAGTTTTGTTTGCTTTCCTTAGCAGTAAAGCAATTAAGATATGTCCTCTTTCCCATGAGTATGAACATGTCGCATTACAAAGCTAGTCAGTATCAAGGGTAGAAAGAAATAGTGACGCAGGTTTCACCTGCCATAAAATGAAATGCTCTTTTGGGACAAAATAAAGCTGAAAAGCATTGCAATGCAGTACAGTGGAATTGTAACAGTGCCAAGCTGAGCAATACTTGTTTTCCTTCAGCATTTATAGACTAAACATAAGTTTGAAAATTCAAACAGTGATGTTGGGAAGATATTTGAAGCACATTTAAAATGCAAGTAATAGCTTTATGCAATACTATTAGTTTATTTTTTAAAAGGTTTGTGAGTACATAGTAGGTATTTATGGGGTACATAAGAAGTTTTGGTACATGCATGCAATGTGAAATAAACACATCATGGAGAATGCGGTGTCTTTCCCTCAGGCATTTACCCTTTGAATTACAAATAAACAAACTACACTTTTAAAGTTATTTAATAAAGCATTTCCATATCTTAGCATAATCTTTCATACATAACATTTTTGTATATAATATTAAAATAAATTCAAATTAGTCATTTTTTTCCTATTTGGAAAACACTCAGGATAAATGATTTATTCTCTACCATTTTAATTGTCTTCTTTACAGTTTTCTGCCTGTGGAAAATGAATGTTTTCATAGAAAATAAAAGACGTTGCCTTCAAATCTTTATTTGTACACAAGTAACTGAAGTTTAGAAATAAAATCCTGATTTTGTAAATTTGATTTTCAAAAATAGTATTGTAAATACTAATAAATATAGAAATGGGAAATTTTAATAAGCCTAAATTTATTATTTTCTTATAAATTCATGTATGATTTTATACTAATATAATTATATTTAGAAGATATTCTTAGAAAAATATACCATTTGGTTAACTAAACGATCCTCTTATTCAAAAGGTTAGAATGTCTGAGATCAAAAAAGATTGATGTATTATTAAAAACAAAAATACAAAACAAAAACCTGATTATAGAAGTTAAAAATACTATGGCGAGAGTAAATAACAAATTGAATCCTGTAGAAAATAGATATATTGAATGAGAGCATTAGCACAAAAAATCCTTTCAGAACACAGGTATGAGTCTCAGAAGAAGATGATAAGTGAAAGGTTAGACACATGGGAATGTGTAAAAGAAATTCAATATAAGTGTAACGGAGATACAAAAATAAGTGCACAGCAGAGGAATAAAAAACAACACAAAAATAATAATGAATAGCAAAGACAATCTAATCCCCTGTCCCTATCTGGACCAATACTGAGACCAAACATATTTTCTTATCCCTGGGTGAAACAATTCCTTGACTAGGCATGCTTTTCTGTCTCTGTATTAAGTAATCTTATGCCAGGTACAAGTATTTGCTCCAGAAAATAGTTGGAACTGGAAAATATGACTAATAAAACACCAGGAATGCACAGCGATCTCTAAGTCTCCTGTCAAAACTCTTATTTTGTGGTATGTACTTATGAAAAGCATCACAAACTCTGCCTCATTCCAGCTATTAATAATTTTCCACCTTTTAAGCCCTACCTTAGAGTAGCAGATAACTTGGAACATAATTACACTTATAATACAATTATGTTAATTGTATTAGTCCATTTTTGCACTTCTATAAGAAACTGCCGGAAACTGGGTAATTAATAAAGGAAAGGAGTTTAATTGACAGCATGGCTGGGGAGAACTCAGGAAACTTACAGTCATGGCAAAAGGTGAAGGGGAAGCAAGGCACCTTCTTCACGAGGTGGCAGAGAGAACGAACACAGGAGAAACTACTGTTTGGTATTTACAAAACCATTGTATCTTCTGAGAACTTACTATCATGAGAACAGCATGAAGGAAACTGTCCCTATGATTCAATCACTTAGCCTCTCCCTTGATGTGGGGATTATGGGGATCATGGAGATTACAAGTTAAGATGAGATGTTGGGTGGGGACATAATCCACTGTGCCTGGCAGAAATTCTCTTTTTGTATCAAAAAAGTATAGAAATGGCCCCCTCTTTATTAGTTTTCATGGTGTTTTGTCCTCTATTTACAATAGGAAACTTCATGCCCAAAGGTGCTATGTGCATACTTTTGTAATTTGACACTTGTCTTCTTACTCTGTGACAAGAGCAAGTCAGTCTGCTGACTCTCAGAGTTTTTTCTTGCAAGTAGGGAAAATCTCTCTATAATAGGACAGGACAGCTGTCAGCACTCATGCAGTTTAACTTTCTAAGCTCACCTGTTTCTTTTAAATATAACATATTTTTGAAGAGGTATATACATTTTGATTGTCAGTACAGCAGCAATTGCTCCACAATTTGCTTTTTAAAACAAAATTTGTTGGTTTGCATCTCCTTGGACAAAAAGTTGATATTATAATATTATCCTACAATTAATTAGTCAATCATCATAACTCCATCAAACATTGTGTGAAGTATAACAATAATCTAGGCAAAATTCTGTACCTCTATATAAAAGACATAAAGATAATTTCTCACTTTGAAGAAATTTTTAAATTATATTATAAGAAAAATGATAGGAAGGAACAATATTAAGCAACAACTAATCATTGCTAACAAGGGCATACAAGCAAAGTCTATAGGGAATCAAAGCAAAGCAAAAAGGAAGAATAGTAGAAGGTGAAGCTGGATTTCTACTAAATTAAGAAAGAGCTTGAGCTACATGTAGAGAAGAAAAGACACATTCCATGAAGTCGGAAAGGATAAACTAATGTTCTGATTAATAGTAAAAAAATAAGATAACTATTCATTTATTTAATCATAGGAAAAACAATATGCTGTCCAAATCAAGATTCATTTGAAAGTTAAAGGAGGTGCTAAAAATTAAAGTTGAAATATGATTTTAATTTGTTTATTTATTTTCCAACACATTGATTTTACTATGACATTAACCCTATTTTAAAAGCTTGTATAATTAAAATTATTTTGAAAATTGAACTTCTTTGAAAATTGAATGTTAGAACAAAATTGAAATATTTTTTATGTTGATTATCTAAATATGAAACATTAACATGAATAGAATTATTACTCTTGGTTTATGTTTACATGCTTAATTGGTTTCTTAGCTTTATGTGTCCCTAATGCCTATTTTTGAGGATATTTCTTTCCCATATGGAATATTATTCAAAGTTGCATTTTATGGTTTATAACTTTGAAAAAATTGATACTGTCTATTAACTCTCTTCTAAGAGGAACAACAGTATTTTGATCATATATATTTTGGTGTACAGTTCTATGAATTTTAACACATTTGTAGATCATGTGTAACTATACAGCAGTCAGTGTGCAGAATGGATTCATTACCTCAAAACATTATCTCATGATATCCTTTTCTTTAGTCACAGAGTCTACCACTAGTCTCTGGAAAATATTAATCACATCTGTCACTATAGATTTGTCTTCTTGAGAATATCCTATAAATGGGTTCAACTTGTACATGAACTTCTGAGACTGGCTTCTTTCACTTGTGTAATGTTTTTGAGATTTATCCAAGCAGAAGCTAATCTGAGCTGTTGTTAGTATTTTGAAATTATGTGAACACTTGCGTATAGATTTTTATTTGAAAATAAGTGTTGCTTTCTTTAGAAAATACACAGAAGTGTGATTCCTGAGCCGTATAGTAAGTACGCAATTATCTTTATAAGAAACTGCGAAACTATTTTAGAGTAGTTAGACAATGTTCCATAACAACTGTCAATGCATGAGAGTTCCAGTTGCACTGCCTCCTTGCTATCCCTTGAAATTGTCAATAATTTTCATTTTATTCATTCTAAAAAGCGTTATAATGATATCTCATTACAGCTTTTAATTTGCATTTTCCTACTCACTGGCAATGTTGAACATCTTTTAATGTTCTTTGAAACTTTTATATATCCTCTTGATGAAGTGTCTCTTCAAGTCTTGCACTCATCTTTTTTTTTAATTGGGGTATTTGTTTTCTTTCTGTCAAATATTGAGAGTTCTTTATGTATTCTTTTTTTTTTTTTTTGAGACCGAGTTTCGCTCTTGTTACCCAGGCTGGAGTGCAATGGCGCGATCTCGGCTCACCGCAACCTCTGCCTCCTGGGTTCAGGCAATTCTCCTGCCTCAGCCTCCTGAGTAGCTGGGATTATAGGCACGCACCACCATGCCTAGCTAATTTTTTGTATCTTTAGTAGAGACGGGGTTTCACCATGTTGACCAGGACGGTCTCGATATCTTGACCTTGTGGTCACCCGCCTCGGCCTCCCAAAGTGCTGGGATTACAGGCTTGAGCCACCGCGCCTGGCTCTTTATGTATTCTTAATACAAGCATGTTGTAAGGTACGAGATTGGCAGATATTGTCACTTTGTAGCTTCCTGTTACATTTAAACACTTTGTCTAACATCAGGTAACAAAAAAGTTTTTCCTATTTTTTCATCCAAAATTTCATAATTTTACATTTAAATTTATGATTCCTTTTGATTTATTATGTAAGATATGACATTGAGTTTCATTATTAGCTTGTGGACATCCAATTGTCCAGCATCAATTTTTGAAAAGATACTCTTTATTTATTGAATTTACCTCCTTGTCAAAAATCTATTACCCATACATGTGGTCTATTCTGGATTCCTTACTTTGTTTTATTGATTCATGTATCTATGTGTTTCTCAATACCAACCTCAAAACAGTTTATATTGCATGATAAGTATATTTCTAGAAATAATGGGATCCCTTAATAATTTACTAGGTATTAAACAATAGAAAATGTCTCATAACCCTGGTGTTTAATCTGAGCTGTTCTGCTTAACAGAAAGATTATAATCTTATAAAAGTTACACAGACGATTAGCCTCCGTCTCCTCATCTGTAAAATTGACATAAATTATCTAAATTATACAGGTAACAGGTATTAAAGGGCTAGCTTATTTAAAGCAGATGTTTTTTAATATATGTTCTTAATAAGTGTTATTTCTTTTTACTCTTTAGCTCTTTATTCAATCTACCACTATTCATTTGCCTAGCTTTGTTAAATTTTATTTTAATCAAGTAACTCTTTAAAAATATATAAAGCATAGGAAAAGCAATAAACTAACATCAATATAATTAATATGATTTTCTAAATAATTGCAGAAAAACAAAACAATTAATAGAAGAAAACCTAGTAATAATAGACTGTACCTTCCTGTAGCATGAAGCTTTCAAAAAGGATTACTATTTTCCAATTGTGACCTTGAGCTAGAGATAAAAACAAAAGAGAATGTATCATGCAGCTCAGTACCCTTTAGATTTAGTGCACAGAGAACAAAATCCATCTGTTTATGATTCCTTTTTTTGTCCCTAGATAACACTTAGTTAAAAGACACATGTTTCAACCTTCAAGATAAATTATCCTTTCATTCTTAATGGTTGTAAGTGATAAAATCCAAGAACAAATCAGTGTGTGCATTAAAACTAGTGACATCTATGCATTTGAATTGCTGAGAGATTATCCCAATATTTAAAGGTTAAATGATCATTTATACATTTATATATAGTTGAAGTTTATGAAAATAGTTGCTATTTCTCTCAATATTTAGGTGCTATATAGGCATAAGTAGATAGATGAACCAGGAGAATAGTTCAAATAATAAATAAAGGTAAATAAATGTTCAAGTCTCAAAGAATTTGATGTCTATATTCAATGTAGTTGTCATCTTAATAAAACAGAAAAGTTGGAGAGGGAGAATTGATTTCATGGAACATGTTTCCTCCATCTGTACCACTTTAATGCACATCTGGGTGAAGTCCCAGAGGTAACCTCAATGAATGTGCTTTGGAATATTTTTTCATAAGAACTCAAATGATGTTCTGGTAATTTAATTTTGTGCCCTTTGTTTTAACATCACAGTAAAAATGTTCACCCTTTAAGATTGCTATAATTGTTCTCAAAACCGAGGCTTCAGGACTTTTGTGGTATATAGTAGTAAGTCAGTGTTTATGAGAGTGTATTAGCTGGGATGGCTATAGGCAAAAGCAAATAAAGAATAATTCTCTCTCTCTCCTGTTCTAATAGGCTTATTTGAGCCTTCTTTTCCCACCAATAAAGTCAGCACACAAATAAGAGCTTGACATGGTTAATTGCTGTGATTTTCACAATATATTTTACAAATTTTGTTTTATTTCATATGCAATTATGTTGCTATGCATCACTCTAACTAAACGTACATACTTATTTTATGTCCTTCAACTTTTATTTTAAAAAATCACTCACATAAAAAGTATCCAAAAAAAAAAAGAAAAAAAGATGAAACTGTGACCACCACTAGCTGTATCTCTTTATGCTTTCTCAGAACACAATGCAGCTCCTCCATAACAATTCGTGACTATACAGAACCCTCACACTCAGAACATCTAGAAGACAGAAAAAACACAATCAAATTGTCTCTAACTAAACAAAAAGAATACAAAAGATAAGCAAAGTATTAGTGAAGCTACTTCTCTTTTTTAAAATTTGTTATTTTACTTTAGGTTTTGGGGTATATGTGTAGGTCATGCAGGGTTGCTGCATAGGTGCATACTATATCTGGCATTTCTCCCCATGCTATCCCTCCCCACCCTTCCCACCCCTCACTGTCCCTCCATTAGCCCCAAAAACTGCCCCTAATATGTAATGCTCTTCTCCTGAGCCCATGTGTTCTCATTGTTTAACACCCGCCTATGAGTGAGAACATGTGGTGTTTGGTTTTCTGTTCTTGTGTCAGTTTACTGAGAAAGATTGTTTCCAGATTCATCCAAGCCCCTACAAAGGACATGAACTCATGGTTTACTATGGCTGTGTAGTATTCCATGGTGTATATGTGCCACATTTTCTTTGTCTAGTCTATCATTGATGGGCATTTGGGTTTGTTCCATGTCTTTGCTATTGTAAATAGGGCTGCTATGAGCATCCGTGTGCATGTGTCTTTACAGTAGAACAATTTATAGTTCTTTGGGTATATACGCAGTAATGGGATTGCTGGGTAAAATGGAATTTCTATTTCTAGGTCCTTGAGGAGTCACCACACTGTCTTCCACAATGGTTGAACTAATTTACACTCCCACCAACTGTGTAAGAGTGTTCCTATTTCTCCACATCCTCTCCAGCATCTGTTGTCTCCATATTTTTTAATGATCACCATTCTAACTGGTGTGAGATGGTATATCAGTGTGGTTTTGATTTGCATTTCTCTAATGACCATTAATGATGTACATTTTTCATATGTTTGTTAGCATCATATATGTCTTCTTTTGAAAAGTATCTGTTCATATCCTTTGCCCACTTGTGAATGGGGTTGTTTTTTTTCTTGTGTATCTGTTCTAGTTTTTTTTTGTAGATTTTGGATATTAGCCCATTGTCAGATGGGTAGACTGCAAAAATTTTTTCCCATTCTTTTGGTTGCCGGTTCACTCTAATGATTTTTTTTTTCTCTCTACAGAAGCTCTGAATTTTAATTATATCCCATTTGTCTATCTTGGCTTTTGTTGCTATTGCTTTTGGTGTTTTAGTAATGAAGCCCTTGCCTATGCCTATGTCCTGAATGGTTTTGCCTAAATTTTCTTCTAGAGTTTTTATGGTATTAGGTTTTATGTTTAAACCTTTAATCCATCTGGAGTTAATTTTAGTGTAAGGTGACAGGAATGGGTCAGTTTCTGCTTTCTGCATGTTGCTAGCCAGTTTTCCCAACACCATTTATTAAACATGGAGTCTTTCCCCCATTGCTTATTTTTGTCAGGTTTGTCAAAGATCAGATGGTTGTAGATATGTGGTGTTGCTTCTGAGGCCTCTGTCTCTGCAAACAGAGACAAGTTGACTTCCTCCTTTCCTAATTGAATATCCTTTAATTTTTTTTTCTTGCCTGAACTTCTAATACTATATTGAATAGGAGTTGTGAGACTCCCCAGTCTCACCTCTGTGAAAGCAATGCCCTCCAGGGAAATTTCACAGAAGAGAAGAGAGAACACATACAAGACTGACCTATAGTCACTGCCAGCAAGAAAAATTCCACCATGAGTGTGAAATTAAAGAAATTTGGTTGTTCAGATGACTAAACAAGGAAAGGAATTAAAAGAGGGCACAGTAGGCAGAGTTTTTAATTGTAAGCTTTGAGAGGCATCATTGCTGGAGAAGAGAAAGGTAAAATAAAATAAAAGAGTTTTCTAACATTCAATAATTACGGCAATGGAAGTAAAAGTGGGAAATTAAGGGTTCTGAAAAAAAAAACAAGGCAAATAAATAAGTAAATAATAGCAAAATTACCAAAGCTCACAAATACCTACTCCAGTCATCAAAAAAAATCATTAAAAAAATACAATGAGTGATTTAATAGTGATTAAAATTCTAAACAAAAGTGTACTCAAGAGTGTTCATATCACTTCAAGAAAATAAAGCATCAATACCATTTGGCATTTATTCCAGAAATGCAAGTTTGATTTCATATCAGGAAAATCTATTAACATAATATATCAATAACATATTGATGAAGAAAAATTATATGTTTGTCTCCAAAGCTGATGAAGAATCCTTTGGAAAAATAAATGACTACTCCTCTTAGCAATATAGCTAAGAAAACACCTAGATAGACACTTACTTAAGATAATAAAAGCAAATACATTATTTATAAAGCTAGTATTCTGCTTAATGTGGAAATACTAGTATTACCACTAACATTAGACAAAAATAAATATGACTAAAATTCCTAATATTTAACACTGTATTATATATATCTATCTGCAACAGAAAATAAATTATTGCCACAAATTAGAATATTAGAAATACAACCATTTCTGTTTGCAGATGACAGAACAGTACATCTCTAATCCCCCTGGAACCAATAACAAATTTGACTTAACAATAAAATAATTCACTCAAGTAGCAGAAGAAAATTAATACAAAAATTCAAGAGCCTTTTTACACATATAAAACAATTATCTAACATACAAATTGTTTATGAAGATCAACTGAAAGAGACAAATTAGACTTGAACAAATGAAAAGAAATATTTATTCTTTAGTAATATTACTAACCATCATAAAGGTAGCTCTTCTTCCTAAGTAACCTTATGAATTTATCAGAATACCAAATAAAGATCTATAAACTTTTTGGGGGATGTAGAAAAGCTGATTGCAATTTTGTACGAATAACTAGTATAACTCAAATCATGGTTGTGAATGCTCAGTTAAACACTCTCCATAGCCACTCTATTTAATATAATGTGATAGAGTGCATAAACAGACATAGAACAGTAAAATAAAATAGAAAATCCAGAAATATATGTAAAAAGGTGTTCTAACTAACCCAAAACCCCAAAGGAATTTAAGGAATCATTTATATATTCAAATACATTTACACATTTTATGTAACAAAAATCTAAACATTATAAAATAATTCTAAAGACAAAGGAAAGTTGTAAAACATGTTTGCAACAAAAATTACAGTTAAAATATAACTTAATAAATAAAAAATGTTTAGGAAAATGAGCAAATCTCGATAAAATAAGGTGACAACCAATAATAGACAATGAATAAAATTATATTAATTATATAACTACATTCAGCTTTACTAAGAATGAGAGAAATAAAAAGTAGAACTAAAAAGAACTATCATTTATCAACGAATAGATCAGCAAAAATTGCCAAAATTAATAAACTCTGTGGACAAAGCTATGGGAAAATAGGCTGTTGAGAATTTAAAATGGTGTCACACAGGAGGGGGTGTGCACAAGATGGAAGAGATTGATGGAGGGAGGAGTGACATATCTTTTAGTATATCCTCATATACAGTTTTGAATGTTAGAACTATATTATTAATCTCAAAGATAAATAAAATAAGGATAAATACTGAGAAAGAGTACAAACAAAAACAAATAAAATAAGCATTTTAAAACAGAAAAAGACAATGAAAGTTTTAATCACAACAATTTCCTATATGGCCTTAGGCTAAAGAGCAAAATAAACATCTAACTAAAAGTTTACTTTCACAGTGATGTGGGCTAGCAATTACAAAATTTTTTTCTGTATATTATGAGATTGAGCAAATGGATTACTTATATTGAGAATAATGGGAAACTGGTTCTCACTGTTGAAAGAGAGTTGGAATATTAGAAATGAGTAAGACTGGAGTTAACTCTTTATCCTGCATTGAGGTATTAAAAACCAATGTTGTGTATCTATTTGTACACACACACATATATGCACAATAGTATATATACCATAGTCCTTTCTTATCTGCAGGGGATATAGCCCAAGAACTCCTGTGGATGCTTGAAACTAAAATAGTATTGAACCCTATTTCCATCTATCAGAATATATTTCTGTTCATGTCTTTCATGCTCTAATGCCATTTCAATCTTGACTAAGCAATTACTACACACTGTGGCCCAAATTTTTGCAGTATGAGACACTACAGCAAAACTAGTGATATAGTTTGTTTATGTCCCCACCCAAATCTCACCTTGAATTGTAATAAACCCCACGTGTAAAGGGTGGGACCAGTTGGAGATAATAGAATCATGGCGGCTGTTTTCCAGATACTGTTTTCCTGGTAGTGAATAAGTCTTATGAGATCTGATGGTTTTATAAATTGGAGTTTCACTGCACAAGATCTCTTGCCTACTGCCATGTAAGACATAACTTTGCTCCTCCTTCACCTTCTGCCATGATTGTGAGGCCTCCCTAGCCATGTGAAACTGTAAGTCCATTAACCCTCTTTTTCTTATAAATTGTCCAGTCTTGGGTATGTCTTTATAAATTTCCCAGTTGGGTATGTGAGGACAGATTAATATCATAGCATAGATTTTTTTTTCCTTTTTCACAATTTATGGATTAGAAGATTCATTCTTACCATAGATTTTAGCAATTTTGGCACGTTTACTTTTTTTTTTTTAAGTGCTTTTTTCACTAAAAGGAAGCACTTTATGGCTTCTCTTTGACATATTCAAATTGCCAGCATCAGTACTCTTGCACTTTGTGGTTAGTATTAACTAAAATAAGTGTTACTTGAAAACAAGAACTGCAATACTGCCATAGTCATACTAATAACAAAAATAGCTGCTAAATGCCTCAGGCGCAGAGTAGCCAATTACCTGGATAAGTTGGACAAAGAGATGATTCACACCCTGGGCAGCAGATTTCATCATGCTACTCCATGAGTAACTTAAAATTTATAAATCATCTATTTCTGGAATGTTCTACTTAATATTTTCAGACTATGCTCAACCATAGATGACTGAAACCACAGAAGGCAACTTGTGAAAAAGGGGAGACTATTGTATACATGTAAGGGGAGTGGGTGTGTATGTAATCATTATGTGTACATGCACACATGGACCTCTTGCTGTCATGCAAAACTAAAGAAGGGAAATGCATATAAAAATGTCTTTAGTATATGTGACTAAAAATATGTCCCTTGGCATATTAAATGTTTTAAACTGAAGGAATTTGAGATAATGACTGAAGGAGAAAAGTCATTTTGACTTCTTCTCATCTCATCTCATCTATATTATATATATATATATATATAATTGCACCTTAGGTTCTGGGATACATGTGAAGAACATGCAGGATTGTTGCATAGGTACATACATGGCAATGTGGTTTGCTGCCTCCATCCCCATCACCTGTATCTGGCATTACTCCCCATATTATTCCTCCCCAACTCCCTACCCTCCACTATCTCTCCCCGCACTTCCCCCAACAGACTTCACTGTGTGATGCTCCCCTTCCTGTGTCCATGTATTCTAATTGTTCAACAGCCACCTATGAGTGAGAACATGTGGTGTTTGATTTTCTCTTCTTTTGTCAGTTTGCTGAGAATGATGGTTTCCAGGTTCATCCATGTCCCTACAAAGGACACAAACTCATTGTTTTTTATGGCTGCATAGTATTCCATGGTGTACATGTGCCACATTTTTCCTGTCCAGTCTATCATTGATGGGCATTTGGGTTGGTTCCAAGTCTTTGCTACTGTGAACAGTGCTGCAATGAACATACGTGTGCATATGTCTTTATAACAGAAAGATTTACAGTCCTTTGGATATATACTCAGTAATAAAATTGCTGGGTCAAATGGAATTCGTATTTCTAGGTCCTTGAGGAATTGCCACACTGTCTTCCGCAATGGTTGAACTAATTTACACTCCCACCAGCAGTGTAAAAGTATTCATATTTCTCCACATCCTCTGTAGCGTCTGTTTCCAGATTTTTTAAATGATCGTCATTCTAACTGATGTGAGATGGTATCTCATAATGGTTTTGATTTGCATTTCTCTTAATGTCCAGTGGTGATGAGCATTTTTTCATGTTTGTTGGCCTCATATATGTCTTCTTTTGAAGAGTGTCTGTTAATAACCCTCGCCCACATTTGAATGGGTTTGTTTGCTTTTTTCTTGTAAATCTGTTTTAGTTCTTTGTAGATTCAGGATATAAGTCCTTTGTCAGATGGGTAGATTGCAAAAAATTTTTCCCAATCTGTTGGTTGCCAGTTCACTCTAATGATTGTTTCTTTTGCTATGCAGAAGCTCTGGAGTTTAATTAGATCCCATTTGCCTATCTTGGCTTTTGTTGTCAATGCCTTTGGTGTTTTAGTCATGAAATCCTTGTGTAGGCCTATGTCCTGAATGGTTTTGCCAACGTTTTATTTTAGGGTTTTTATGGTATTAGGTCTTATGTTTAAGTCTTTAATCCATCTGGAGTTAATTTTAGTGTAAGGTGTCAGGAAGGAGTCCAGTTTCTGCTTTCTGCACATGGCTAGCCAGTTTTCCCAACACCATTTATTAAACAGGGAATCCTTTCCCCATTGCTTGTTTCTTCAGGTTTGTCAAAGATCAGATGTTTTTGGATGTGTGGTGTTGCCTTCGAGACTTCTGTTTTGTTCCATTGGTCTATATCTCTGTTTTGGTATCAGTACCATCCTGTTTTGATTACTGTAGCCTGGTAGTATAGTTTGAAGTCAGGTAGTGTAAAACCTCCAGCTCTGTTCTTTTTACTTAGAACTGACTTGGCTATGCGGGCTCTCTTTTGGTTCCATATGAAGTTTAAAGTGTTTTTTCCAGTTCTGTGAAGAAGGTCATTGGTAGCTTGATGGAAATAGCATTGCATTTATAAATTACTTTGGGCTGTACAGCCATTTTCATGATACTGATTCTTCCTAAACATGAGCACGGAATGTTTCTCCATCTGTTTGTGTCCTTCCTTATATTATTGAGCAGTGGTTTGTAGTTCTCCTTGAAGAGGTCCTTTCCATCCTTCGTTAATTGTATTCCTAGGTATTTTATTCTCTTTGTAGCAATTGTGAATGGCAGTTCATTGTTGATTTGGCTCTCTTTAAGTCTGTTACTGGTGTATAGAAATGCTTGTGATTTTTGCACATTGATTTTGTATCCTGAGACTTTGCTGAAGTTGCTTATCAGTTTCAGGAGATTTTGGACTGAGACCATAGAGTCTTCTAAATATACAATCTTGTTGTCTTCAAATAGAGGCAATTTGACTTCCTCCTTTCCTAATTGAGTACCCTTTGCTTCTTTTTCTTGCCTGATTGCTCTGACTAAAACTTCCTATACTATATTGAAAAGAAGTGGTGAGAGAGGGCATCCTTGTCTCGTGCCAGATTTCAAAGGGAATGCTTCCAGTTTTTATCTATTCAGTATGATATTGGCTGTGGGTTTGTCATAAATAGCTTTTATTATTTTGATATACGTTCCATAGATACCTAGGTTACTGAGAGTTTTTAGCATAAGAGATTGTTAAATTTTGTGGAAGGCCTTCTCGGCACCTATTGAGATAATCATATGGTTTTTGTCTTTGGTTCTGTTTATGTGTTGAATTACGTTTATAGACTTGTGTATATTGAACCAGCCTTGCATCCCAGGGATGACGGCTACTGGATCGTGGGTGTATAAGCTTTGTGATGTGCTGTTGCAATCAGTTTGCCAATATTTTATTTAAGGTTTTTGGGTCTATGTTCATCATGGATATTGGCCTGAAGTTTTCTTTTCTTGTTGAGTCTCTGCAGGTTTGGTATTAGGGTTGGTCTCATAAAATGATTTGGGAAGGATTCCCTCTTTTTGAATTGTTTGGAATAATTTCAGAAGGAGTGGTACCAGCTCCTCTTTGTATGTCTGGTAGAATTCAGTTGTGAACCCACATGGACCTGTGCTTTTTTTGGTTGGTAGGCTATTAATTGCTGCCTCAACTTTAGCCCTTGTTACTGGTCTATTCAGGGTTTCAACTTCTTCCTGATTTAGGCTTTTGATGGTGCAGGTGTCCAGGAATTTATTCATTTCTTCCTGGCTTACTGGATTATGTGCACAGAGTTGTTTGTAGTAATCTCTGATGGTGGTTTGTATTTCTGTGGAATCTGTGGTGATATCCCATTTATCATATTTTATTGCACCTATTTTATAATTCTCTCTTTTTGTGTTTATTACTCTGCCTAGTGATTTGTTTATTTTGTTGATCTTTAAAAAAAAATAGCTCCTGGATTTATTGATTTTTTGAAGGTTTTTTTGTGTCTCTATCTCCTTCAGTTCTGCTCTGATCTTAATTTCTTCCTGTCTTCTGCCAGCCTTTGAGTTTTTTTGATCTTACTTCTCTAGCTTTTTCAATTTTGATGATTGGGTGTCAATTTTAGGTCTTTCCTTGCCTCTCATGTGGGCATTTCTTTCTATAAATTTTCCTCTAGACACTGCTTTAAATATGTCCCAGAGATTCTGATACCTTGGGTCTTTGTTCTTGTTGGTTTTGAAGAACATCTTTATTTCTGCCTTCATTTCATTGTATATCCAGGCAACAAAATTCAAGAGCCAGTTGTTCAGTTTTCATGCATTTGTGTAATTCTGAGTTAGTTTCTGAATTCTGAGTTCTAATTTGATTGCACTGTAGTCTGAGAGACTTTTTGTTAAAATTTTCTTTCCTTTGCATTTTCTGAGGTGTGATTTACTTCCAATTATGTGATCAATTTTAGAGTAGTTTCATGTGGTGCTGAGAAGAGTGTATATTCTGTGAATTTGGCTTGGAGAGTTCTGTAAATGTCTATTAGGTTTGCTTGGTCCAGGTCTGAGTCATGTCCTGGATAGCCTTGTTAATTTTCTGTCTCGTTGCTCTGTTTAATTTTATCAGTGGAGTGCTTAAGTCTCCCACTATTATTGTTTGGGAGTCTAAGTCTATTTGTAGGTTATTAAGAACTTGCTTTATGTATCTGGGTGCTCCTGTATTGGATGCATATATATTTAGGGTCATTAGCTTTTCTTGTTGAATTGATCCTTTTACCATTATGTCATGCCTTTCTTTGTCTCCTTTGATCTCTGTTGGTTTAAAGTCTATTTTATCAGATTTTTCTAAGAGACTTTCAAATGATAGTTGCCTCCTCATAACAAGTGTCCTTATCACTGAAGAAACAGGGACTCAGAGAAGAATCTGATTAAATAAGCTTTGCTGAATGCCCCCCACCCCAGTTTTTTAATACTAGATTATATTATTTTGCCCTATTAGATTTCTCCGCAATTGTGTAATTTCCACTAAACATACTATATAAAACACTAAGGCTTAACTGTTTTTCAGGGTCTTCATTTTCTTATAAAGACTCCTGTGCCAGGTAAAACTTATTTTAAAAAAACACTTGTATGCTTTTCTTTTCTTAATATGTTTTTTGGTATAGGGACTTAAGCCATTAATCCAAAATGGGTAGAGGAAGATATATAATAGTTTTCTTTATATCTGTCAACAAGACAATGGCACCAACTTTAAAGATCTCCCAATAGTCAAACTTCAGAAATGTTGACATCCAAAGGAATGATAGCAACAGAATTTTTGTGGAATTAAGAAGGAACTATGAGTCCATGTTGAAAAAAATGAATGTAAGTGAATGAATCAGAGAAAAGAGAATGCCCCCTCTTATGGTAAAATAGCATTTGACAGCACCGTATAGTAAAAAGCATACAAAAGACTTCAGGAAGCATACTTGTGAAAGAAATTCAATAAAGTCAAAAGATACAGTACAGCAAAAGAAAGATTGTACAGACAAGCATCATTAGCCTGAGAGATTTCCAGGTACAGTTCCTCCATATCATTCTTTTTTCCTTTGAGACAGAGTCTGGCTCTCTTGCCCAGGCACGATCTCTGCTCACTGCAGCCTCCACCTCCTCGGCTCAAGTGATTCTCCTACCTCATCCTCCCGAGTAGATGGGATTACAGGAGTGCACCACCACACCCTGCTAATTTTTTTATTATTAGTAGAGACAGGAATTCACCATGTTGGCCAGGTGGACCTGAAACTCCTGACCTCAAGTGATCTGCCAATCTCAGCCCCCCAAAGCACTGGAATTAAAGGTGTGAGCCACCATGCCCCCACAAAAAATTATTCTTTTATTAAATCTATGCTTAATTTTCATAGATACATAATTGTGTAAATTTATAGGACACATATTTTGATACAAAGATACACAGTATAATGATAAAATCTATGTAATTGTGATATCCATCACCTAGAAACATTGATCATTTCTTTGTATTGGGAACATTCCACAGCCTGTGCTTCATTTTTGAAACAGAAAACACTACGACCTGTGCAAGCAACCTAGGTTTTGAAAGAGCTTCCTAAAAATTCCCAGTGGGACCTTGTATACATTTCTAGTCATGTGGCCAAGCCAAGCTTTATAACCAGTTACATCAGGTATAAGCCAGGAATTTGCAAACTGGTCTGGTGACCCTAGGAAAGTTTCAAGCTTTAAACACAATATTATACATCATTTCTTAGTCCTTTCACTCTTCTCTTGACCAAAAGTCAGTTTCAAACTTTCAGGCATCCCTGGAGATATACATTGATCTATTCTAGTTCAGCTGAAAGTAACTTTTTACAAGTACTGATAGGTAGAAGAAATGATAGCATTAGAAACAACACCACTTAGCAACTATTATAAAAATTGAGTAAGACAAAAATCCAGAGCAGGAGCTAAACTAGCAAGTAGATTTTTAATGAGAATCAGGATGTTTAAATATTGTCAAAGTAACTCACTCCAAACCACACACACACACACACACACACACACACACACACACACACATTTAAGGAAGGACCAATAATCTTATAGTAGATTTACCTAGCAGCTATCTCCTTGGGCAACTAATCAGTTACCATCAGCAATAATGGGACAAACTGACAGCAAGTCTTCCTAATATGATGCATTAAGAGAGACACAGCATCACTTCTGTGATGTTACTATCAAAAGTGTATCATTTAAACATAATCATTAGCAAGCAGGAGTCAAAACTAAATTGAGGAACATTCCACAGAATAAGTGGGCTGAATTTTAAAAAAAATGTCAAGGTCATGAAGCCAAGGAAAGGCTAAGGAAGTCTTACAGATTAAAGGAGACGAATGCAATGTGGTAAATAAATGTATTGCATGGATTGAATTGAACCTAACATTGAAAAAACAAAAATGGTTAATAAGGACAATAATAAAGCAATAGATGAAATTTGAGTATGCACAATTGATTTACATAAAAAGTACTGTATTAAAATTAATGATTTTGATAATTATAGTGCTGTTAATAACATATACTTATTTTCATGGTGAAAATATTTAAGGGAGCATTCTTGGGAATGTTCTCAAATATTTAAAGGTAAATGTGTGAAATATCAGCAACAAAATATTAAATGTCTCTAACTTTTCATATACACAAACACACACACAAATGACACACACATGTTCACTCACATACCTGAATGAAACACAATATAATGTGTGCTCTTAGGTACTGATTCCCTGACTCAAATTTAAACAATAGTAAAAATGTCCAGATTGCTAAATAAATGATACTTAATATGATTTTTTGTTTCAATCCTACAAAATAAAATAATAATGCTGACCATTGACTAATTGAAATCTTATGGTTTACTGTATGGAAAGTTGAGGTATCCCCAACCAATTCGTTATTTTAAGTAACTAATTACATGGTTCTCACCTCAAAGGTGGAAGATTACATTCTTCAGTTTAGACCAAATTGAATAAAAATGTGAACTTGCTAAAACATTTGTTGATGATATTTGTTAATTTTCGTATTTTTAAAATAAAATATATTATGAGGATATATTTTCTAGCTGCTGAATCACTATTAATGAAGCAATTCAAATTCCTTTTAACATGACCTATTTCAATTCCCACTTTATGAGAAAGAAAAATGAGCCTTAGAGATTTTAAATACGTTATCCAGGATCACCCAGCTTTCATTAAAAATACCAAGACAAAACCTACCTGTGTCTGATACTAGAACTATTGTTATTTTCTTTTTCTTTGATATTTTGGTTTATTTATATATCATAAAATTATTAAATGAAGCAGATTAACATGTACTTATTTTCATGGTGATAATATTTAAGATATACTCTTTTAGCAATTTTCAAGCATCATTGCTTTTACTCACTCTTCTACACTTTCTTATTTTCAGTAAAATCCTGCAGAGACATAAAATGTGAAATGTGGTGGAAATGATGCTGTGGTAGGTGTGAGCCTAGACACTAAACAGACCTGGCAGGCACCACTTTCTCTTTGGAGCAGCTGACTGCTGCACACACTGACACATACACAGACACACACACACATACATACAAGAAGAGAGAGTTATACTTCCAAATAATAGTGCTAGTAAAGATTTAAGTTAAGAAAAACATGAATAATACATAAAATTGCTTCTAAATTCTAGTTAACTTAGCAATTTTTGACTATGACATGGTTCAAAGAATAAACATTAAAGTCTACTTTACAATACACATAAAGACCCTGATCCAGATAGCATAAGAAACTTATTTTCTGCTTATGTTTTACTTACAGCACCACATTTTCACCTTACTCAATCCCACTTATGATAGGGGAACATATCCATCCCATAGGGCCAAACTGAGAAGAGCATATATCCATCTTTGCCATCCATCTTGTCTATACTCCTAGACTCAATAATTATTTCTATACTAAATAAACTATTCTCTCCCCAACTAGTTGAAAACAAAAACAAATTCAAAATTTTATATATTTGCTTTAATAATAGGTACGTTTGAGTGTGTATGTGCGTGCATATTTATATCAGTGTCTGGGAGCTTAATATTATCTTAAAAGTCTTATCAGGTGCTGTGAGAACATCCCAGGATTGGAGCTCTCGTTGTGTCTGCGGAGAGGTGAGTCAGCTGCATTTCCAGACTGACCTTTGTTGCCCACAGAACGGGGAAATTCCCAAGTGAAGAGGAGACGCGGGACGCCAGGCAGAACCTCCGCCTGGTGAAGCCGGCAGCCGGGGTGGCGGCGGCCGGCCCTACCCAGCGCTCCCCACAGGGCACGCTTGTCCGGGTGCCCCGTTGAACCGGCAACTGGAGATGTGAGAGGGCTGGACTTGAGACTGAGCTAGACTTGGACAGTGGGCCAGTCCAGGGGATCGCAGGGACAGAGCGTTAGGGGTGGCCCAGTGGGACAAATAAAACCGCGATTTCAAACAAGCCCCGTGCAGATGGCCCGAGAGGCTCTGAGGGGGAGGGGCATCCACCATTACCGAGGCAACCCACCCCAACTGAGATACACGCACATTGCTGACGCAGCCAGCCCTTGCTGAGGCAACACGTCCCTACTGAGATACACGCCCACTGCTGACGTAGCCTGCCGTTGCCGAGGCAACCTGTCCCTACTGAGATACATGCCCACTGCTGATGCAGCCTGCCGTTGCTGAGGCAACCCGCTACAACAGAGAGTCTCCGCTGCAGGGCGTGGCGGAGAACACAGCAGAGCCTGCAGGAACAGGGCGAATCACACAACAGCAGGGCGGAGACTCGGCAGGCAAACAGTGGCTAGTCTGTGTCCTAGATGGGCAGGACCTCAATGGACATCCAAAAATAAAGCCCAAACCCCTCAACACAGAGCATTTGAGAAAAAAAAAAAAGTTTTTTTAATGAGCTCTGTTGCAGCAGAATCAAACATAGCAGCCTAACAGCCCTGAATGAACAACAGAGCTCACAGCTCAGCAATTAAGCTCCAATAAAGTACAAACTGTCTCCTCAAGCAGCTCCCTGACCCCTCTATATCCAAAAGACTGACATTAGGCAGACATCATCCTGGGACAAAGATAGCAGAAAAAGAAGCTGGTGGCATCGCTCGCTGTGCCACAGCTGCTAGAGGTGCACCCCAGACAACCAGGGTCTGGAGAGGACCTCAGCAGTTGTACAGCGAAGGGGCTAGACTGGTAGAAGGAAAAACAAGCAACAGAAATACTTCATCATCAACAGTCTGGGTGTCCACTCAGAGACCCAATCGAAAAGTCAGCAACTACGCAGACGACCAGTGGACAAATCCACAAAGATGAAAAGAAACCAGCGAAAAAAGGAGGAAAACAACCGAAACCAGAACACCTCGCCTCCTAGAAAGGACCAAAACTCCTCACCAGCAAGGGAACAAAGCTGGACGGAGAATGACTGTGACGAAATGACGGAATTAGACTTCAGAAGATGGATAATGAGAAACGTTTGTGAGCTAAAAGATCATGTATTAAATCAATGCAAAGAAACTAAGAACCTTGAAAAAAGATTTGAACAAAGATTTGAGGAAATGATAACAAGAATGGATAACTTAGAGAGGAATATGAATGAGTTAAAGGAGCTGAAAAACACAATATGAGAACTCCACGAAGCAAGCACAAGTTTCAATAGCCGAATTGACCAAGCAGAAGAAAGAATATCTGAAGTCAAAGACCAACTCAATGAAATAAAACGAGAAACCAAGATTAAAGAAAAAAGCACAAAAAGGAATGAACAAAGTCTCCAAGAAATGTGGGACTATGTGAAAAGACCTAACCTACGTTTGATAGGTGTACCAGAAGGGGACAAAGAGAATGAATCCAAGCTGGAAAATACTCTTCAGGACATCATCCAGGAAAACTTCCCCCACCTAGCAAGACAGGCCAACACTCAATTGCAGGAAATACAGAGAACACCACAAAGATATTCCACAAGAAGGGCAACCCCAAGGCACATAATCGTCAGATTCAACAGGGTTGAAATAAAGGAGAGACTACTAAGGGCAGCCAGAGAGAAAGGTTGGGTCACCAACAAAGGGAAGCCCATCAGACTCACAGCAGATCTCTCGGCAGAAACACTATAAGCCAGAAGAGAGTGGGGGCCAATATTCAACATTCTTAAAGAAAAGAACTTTCAACCCAGAATTTCATATCCAGCCAAACTGAGCTTCAGAAGTGAAGGAAGAATAAAATCCTTTGCGAACAAGCAAGTACTCAGAGATTTTGTCACCACCAGGCCTGCTTTACAAGAGCTCCTAAAAGAGGCACTAAACATAGAAAGGATCAACCAGTACCAGCCATTCCAAAATCACACTGAATGCTAAAGAGCTTCAACATAATGAAGAATCTACAACAACTAACAGGCAAAACAGCCACTTAGCATCAAAATGGCAGTATCAAATTCACACATAACAATATTAACCCTAAATGTAAATGGACTAAATGCACCAATCAAAAGACACAGACTGGCAAATTGGATAAAAATCCAAAACCCATCAGTGTGCTGTATCCAGGAAACCCATCTCACATGCAAGGATACACAAAGGCTCAAAATAAAGGGATGGAGGAAGATTTACCAAGCTAATGGAAAGCAAAAAAAAGCAGGAGTTGCAATTCTCATCTCTGATAAAATAGATTTTAAAGCAACAAAGATCAAAAGAGACAAGGCCATTACATAATGGTAAAAGGATCGATACAACAAGAAGAGCTAACGATCCTAAACATATATGGATGCAATGCAGGAGCACCCAGATACATAAGGCAAGTTCTTAAGGACTTACAAAAGGACTTAGACTCCCACACAATAATAGTGGGACACTTTAACACTCCACTGTCAATACTAGACAGATCAACCAGACAGAAAATCAACAAGGATATCCAGGGCTTGAACTCAGACCTGGAGCAAGCAAACCTGATGGACATTTACAGAACTCTCCACCCCAAATCCACAGAATACACATTCTCCTCAGCACCACATCACATCTACTCAAAAATTGACCAGATAATTGGAAGTAAAGCACTGCTCAACAAATGCAAAACAACTGAAATCATTACAAACAGCCTCTCAGACCATAGTGCAATCAAGTTAGAACTCAATTCAGAAACCGACCCAGAACCGCACAGCTTCATGGAAACTGAACAACTGGCTCTTGAATGTTGACTGGGTAAACAATGAAATGAAGGCAGAAATAAAGAAGTTCTTCGAAACCAATGAGAACGAAGAAACAACTTGCCAGAACCTCTGGGACACATTTAAAGCAGTCTCTAGAAGAAAGTATATAGCAATAAGTGCCCATATGAGGAGAATGGAGAGATCCAAAATTGACACCCTATCGTCAAAATTGAAAGAGCTAGAGGAGCAAGATCAAAAAAACTCAAAACCCAGCAGAAGACAAGAAATAACTAAGATCAGAGCTGAACTGAAGGAGATTGAGACACGAAAAACCCTCCAAAAAATCAATCAATCCAAGAGCTGGTTTTTTGAAAAGATCAACAAAATAGACAGACCACTAGCCAGATTGATTAAAAAGAAAAGAGAGAACAACCAAATAGATGCAATAAAAAATGATAAAGGGGAAATCACCACAGATTCCACAGAAATTCAAACCATCATCAGAGAATATTACAAACAACTCTATTCGCATAAACTAGTAAACCTGGAAGAAATGGATAAATTCCTGGACTCCTGTGTCCTCCCAAGCCTAAACCAGGAGGAAGCTGAAACTATGAATAGACCAATAACAAGGTCTGAAGTTGAGGCAGCAATTAAGAGCCTACCAAACAAAAAAAGCCCAGGTCCAGACGGGTTCACAGCCGAATTCTACCAGACACACAAGGAGGAGCTGGTACCATTCCTTCTAAAACTATTTCAAACAATCCAAAAAGAGGGAATCCTTCCCAAATCATTTTATGAGACCAACATCATCCTGATACCAAAACCCGGCAGAGACCCAACGAGAAAAGAAAACTTCAGGCCAATATCCATGATGAACATAGATGCAAAAATCTTCAATAAAATATTGGCAAGCCGATTGCAACAGCAAATCAAAAAACTTATTCATCATGTTCAAGTAGGATTCATCCCGGGGATGCAAGGCTGGTTCAACATACGCAAGTCTATCAACATAATTCACCACATAAACAGAACCAAAAACAAAAACCACATGATTATCTCAATTGATGTAGAGAAGGCATTTGACAAAATTCAACAACCTTTTATGCTAAAAACCCTCAATACAGTCGGTATCGATGGAATGTATCTCAAAGTAATAAAAGCTATTTATGACAAACCAACAGCCAATATCATACTGAATGGGCAAAAACTGGAAGCATTCCCTTTGAAATCTGGCACTAGACAAGGATGCCCTCTTTCACCACTCCTATTCAATATAGTACTGGAAGTTCTAGCCAGAGCAATCAGGCAAGAAAAAGAAATAAAGGGTATTCAAATAGGAAAGGTGGAAGCCAAATTGTCTCTATTTGCAGACGACATGATAGTATACCTAGAAGACCCCATCGCCTCAGCCCAAAAACTCCTGATACTGATAAGCAACTTCAGCAAAGTCTCAGGATATAAAATCAATGTGCAAAAATCACAAGCATTCGTCTACACCAATAACAGACTTAAAGAAAGCCAAATCAAGAACAAACTGCCAGTTGCAATTGCTACAAAAATAATAAAATACCTTGGAATACAACTCACAAGGAACGTAAGAGACCTCTTCAAGGAGAACTAAAAACCACTGCTCAACGAAATCAGAGAGGGCACAAACAGATGGAGAAACATTCCATTTTTATGGTTAGGAAGAATTAATATCGTGAAAATGGCTATACTGCCTAAAGTAATTTACAGAATCAACGCTATCCCTATCAAGCTACCATTGACTTTCTTCACAGAACTGGAAAAAACCACCATGAACTTCATATGGAACCAAAAGAGAGCCTGCATAGCCAAGTCAATTCTAAGCAAAAAGAACACAGCTGGGGGCATCACACTACCGGATTTCAAACTATACTACAAGGCTACAGTAATCAAAACAGCATGGTACTGGTACCAAAACAGAGATATAGACCAATGGAACAAAACAGAGGCACTGGAGGCAACAGAACATACATACAACTATACAATCTTTGATAAACCTGACAATAAAAAGCAATGGGGAAAGGATTCCATGTTTAACAAATGGTGTTGGGAAAACTGGCTAGCCATGTGCAGAAAGCAGAAACTGGACCCCTTCCTGACACCTTACACTAAAATTAACTCCAGATGGATTAAAGACTTAAACATAAGACCTGGCACCATAAAAACCCAGAAGGAAATCTAGGCAAAACTATTCAGGACATAGGAGTAGGCAAGGACTTCATGACCAAAACACCAAAAGCATTGGCAACAAAAGCCAAAATAGACAAATGGGACCTAATGAAACTCCACAGCTTCTGCACGGCAAAAGAAACAGTCACTAGAGTGGATCGGCAACCAACAGAATGGGAAAAAATTTTCGCAGTCTACCCATCTGACAAAGGGCTGATATCCAGAATTTACAAAGAACTCAAACAGATTTACAGGAAAAAAACAAACAAGCCCATTCAAAAGTGGGCAAAGGATATGAACAGATACTTTACGAAAGAAGACATATATGAGGCCAACAATCATATGAAAAAATGCTCATCGTCACTGGTCATCAGAGAGATGCAAATCAAAACTACATTGAGATACCATCTCATGCCAGTTAGAAAGGCGATCATTAAAAAATCTGGAGACAACAGATGCTGGAGAGGATGTGGAGAAAAAGGAACACTTTTACACTGTTGGTGGGAGTGTAAATTAGTTCAACCATTGTGGAAGACAGTGTGGCGATTCCTCAAGGCCTTAGAAATAGAAATTCCATTTGACCCAGCAATATCATTACTGGGTATATATCCAAAAGAGTATAAATCGTTCTACTATAAGGACACATGCACACGAATGTTCATTGCAGCACTGTTTACAATAGCAAAGACCTGGAATCAACCAAAATGCCCATTGATGATAGACTGGATTGGAAAAATGTGGCACATATACACCATGGAATATGATGCAGCAATCAGAAATGATGAGTTTGTGTCGTTTGTAGGGACATGGATGAATCTGGAGAACATCATCCTCAGCAAACTGACACAAGAACAGAAAATGAAACACCGCATATTCTCACTCATAGGTGGGTGATGAAAAATGAGAACACATGGACACAGAAAGGAGAGTACTAAACACTGGGGTCTATTGGGGGGAAAAGGGGAGGGCCAGTGGGAGGGGGAGGTGGGGAGGGATAGCCTGGGGAGAAATGCCAAATGTGGGTGAAGGGGAGAAGAAAAGCAAAGCACACTGCCATGTGTGTACCTACGCAACTGTCTTGCATGCTCTGCTCATGTACCCCAAAACCTAAAAACCAATAAAAAATTTAAAAAATTGAAAAAAAAATAAATAAAATAAAAATAAAAATGAATGGCATATTTCACTTAAAAAAAAAGTCTTATCTTAAAAGTTATTTGTAGTAACTTTTTCCCCTAGATTTTATACGTATATGATAATATCATGTATGAATAAAAAGTTCTGTTTCTTCCTTTTTAACTTGAACGAATTCCTCTTTTGTACTTTAGAGCAATGGCTACATTGTTTAATATAAGCTGTGAGAGCGGACATCACTGTATTTGCCCGTTGGATGTTGTGGAGAAACAGTCAACCTATAAAATACCTGTTAATTAGAATACTTGGACAGTTAAAATTTTCACAGTATTTTTTAACTTATTTACCTTCTTTTTGATAATTCAAGGGAGAGGTAAATGTGTATATAAAATACTAAATATATCGAAAGTTATGAGTGTTGTCAAGTTGTATTTGAGAGGAAAAAACTACATTTTATGGTGGAGCATCAGTTTTATTTTTTAAATAAATTTTTTTATACATAGAATTTTTCTAAAAAATTACAATAATCCCTATTAAATAATATTTTTCTGCACTCAATTTAAAAAATAAGATAAACGAATATATACTATAGAATCATTCAGAAATAAATATTTCTATTTTAACCAATATATACAAATCTTATATTTGTATTCTAAAATTCATAATGATAAATATTCAACATGATTATAAAAATGTAATTGAGACTAAGTTCCCGGACCTGGGGGAGGCTCAGCTTGCTCCCAGGTGGACTGTTCTTCCAGGCCCTTGGTCCCTCGCTTACTCAAGAATGGGAGAGAGAACCCCACCGGGTGCAGTGCACTCATAAGTAAATATTGTACCCCAAAGAGTTTTGCAGAAAGTTATTTATTTAGACAGAGAGAGAGAGAAAAAGGAGAAATAAACGGATAGAGAGAAAAGTAGCTCCCACAAGGTCATGAAATGGGATCCAGATATGGAGTCCACCCCGATATGGGGGAAGGGGACTTTTAACCTGGAAGAAATTCCCGCCCCATTCAATTTTTTTTCATCCTATGAAAGGAGTTCCTTTAAACTTAGGCTGGAGTGAATGATCTTTGATTTTTTTCCTCGCATGCGAAAGTTAAACAAAGACCTCTAAGATCCCGGATGGAGAGGTAGGTGGAGGTATGGTGCTGAGAAGTTCTTGCCTTTGAAACTATGCCCCCTTATGAATCCGGGAAGAGAATACATTCCCTTATAATTATGCTAAAAGATTATACAATTTCTTAAATAGTTATAATAAAATTATTTTAAAATAAGGATAAAAAGAAATTTCTATTGTTCTTTTGTTCTATGTAATGTCTGAATGTTTTAAATGGTGATTTCTCCTCTAATATGCTATGCGATTTAAAATATGTATATATATATTATCCCAGAGAGAATATATTACCCCAAGACAATTATCCCAAATGTATATAATAAATATCTGTTAAGTTAAAAATAATATATAAATAATTTAATATATATATTATTTATTTCAAGCTATGTGATAAAAAATGTATATATCTTAATATATGTAATATATATTTGGGATAATTGTCATATTCTATTTGAAATTTTGGGTTATAGCATAAACATTTATTTTTATTGAGAATGTTAGTAACTGTGTGTATTCTAAGCACTTAATATTTTTAGAATATTACATTCCATCTACAAAATATTTCACAGTATTTTCAAATATTTAGAGAAAGAATAGCTAAGATTTTGTGTCTGTGAGTTCCACATCCATGGACTTAACTAACCAAAAATTGAAAATTAATTAAAAAAAAGCAAAGCATCTATACCGAAGATGTCAAATCTGTTTGTTTTTGCCATTATTTTTTAAAGAAAACTGTATAACAACTGTTCACATAACATTTACATTATATTTGAGTAAAATTGGGATGATTTAAAATATATGTGACAATGTACATAGGTTATATGCAAATACTGTACCATTTTATATACGGGACTTGAGCATATACAGCTCAAGTATCTGGAGGAGAACCTGGAGCAATCCCTCATGGATACTGAGATACCACAGTATAATAATCTAGGAGAAAACATAGCTACTGTTTAATAGAGAAAGCATCAGCAGTAATACATCAAGAGAGTACATTGAAATTGTACAAAATTATATGCTTTATAAAACAAGATATTTTATAACAAAATACATGTGTCTATAATTTTCTGTGAAATGCATATAATTTGAACTTTCAAAATGACAAATTATGCTCAATATTCTCTTGATTTTAAGTTTTTGTATAACTCAAAATTTGTCTCATACTTAAGAAATTGGAGCATAGTTAATAAATATAAAAATGCTTTCTAGTATATAATGTTAATATAGGGATTGTTGTGAAAAATGCTATTTAATAAATGAATATCACTTAGCTATGAAGAAATGTGCTTAAAATATAAATTGTTTTTACCTAGTGAAGGATTAGTCAAAAAAATTTTTATGTCATAAATCACTTTAGAGAAAAGATTGTGACAATTTATCAAATGTAAGATACATTAAATTTTATTATAAAATTATTGCACTGACCTCAAAGAAATGTGAATTGGCTCTGAGTGGCCTGAATTGGGTATATAAGGATCATGAAATGTAAACCCACAGGTAGTGATTACCTTGAAACTAACAGAAATAAGATTCTCAAGGAAGGAGAGAAAGTATAAATTCTAATAAGGTTTGTTTACAAGATAAATATACAAACAGTGATTATTACTTATGAAGCAATAAAGTTTGGCACATCCATACAAAGACATACAATTATGGTAGCATCTTAAGTCCTGATTGTACAAATTAAATTATGACTATAGCCTGAGTATGGTGACTCAAACCTGTAATCCCAGTGCTTTGGAAGGCCAAGGCAGGAGGATCCCTTGAGGCCAGGAGTTCAAGACTAGCCTAGGTAACATAGTAAGACCCTCACCTGTATAAACAATTATTTTTTAAAATTAGTTTTTGTATGCCTGGTCCTAGCTGAACTTAGTAAAGACATAAGTATAGTTAGATAATTTTTTTCCTATCAATAATTTAACATTTTATTTCTCTGCACTATGGTTACAAATTTTAAAGTATGTTAATACAATGTTATTATGGTAGTTTGAATCCACCAAAAGATGTCCAAATCTTACTCTCTGGGACATGTAAATCATGTAAATATGTAATATTACATGACAAAGGGATTTTCAGCAATCATTAAGGGTATAGACTTTGTTTAGGAAGGTAATACTGTATAATCCAGCTGGGCTCAATCTAGTTACAATGCCCTTTAAAAACAGAGAGATGTGGCAGAAGAGGGAAGTCAGTGAAATGCTGCAGAAGGCAAAGCTTGAAAGATTTTAAGTGTGACAACTCAGTGTGCCATTATTGGCCCTTAGATACAAGAGTCCATTTGCAGAGCATGGACAGAGGCCTCAAGGAGCCAGGACTGATCCTCAGCGGACAGCTATCAAGGAAATAGAGACCTTAGCCTTCTAATCACAAGAAGCTGGATTTGCTAATAATTTCAATGAGTTTGGGATTGGGTTTATTCCCAGAGCTTTCATTAAGACAGACAATGTGGCCGACATCTTGATCTTAAGGCCTATGAGACTCATGCTGGACTTCTGACCTACAGAACTGTGAGATAATCAGTGTGTTGTTTCACACTGCTAAATTTTTGATAACTTTCTATGGCAACAATAAAACACTAACTAAGTTATACAAGACAAAAGGCAGAAGAAGCTATCACCTCTTGTTAATCCAATTCAGGAACCAGAAACAGAATAAATTAGAAAAACCAGTCTAGTCTTCAAGACATATCTTACTTACAACACACTGAATGGAAAGATAAAATATAATTCAGAGCAACCTTTGGAAACAGATTTGCTTAAGTTTTAGAGGAAGCAGTTTCACATAAGCACTATTTGTGCTTATGCTAGGACTGGGTAAAACAATATTTTCTTCTCAAAGTTTCTAGCCTTTCTTTGCAACTTCTGGCAGTTGCTGTATCTACTAATCAGGTAATAAAAACAATTGCATGCTGGCGATGCGTTGGGCATCACCGAGGAGGTAAAAATCTGAAAATGAGCCTGGATAATACTGGGAAGAAAACACTTTAAATGTGTAGACTCTCTTTCAGCGAGTCTACACATTTGTTTCATTTTAAATATATGTTTTACATGCTGATATTTGTATGTTAACAAATTTATTTACTAACTGTGCAAAATGCCTTACCAAGTATGGAATAGGGCTTGTAAGAAGTAATTAAATATAAATACATGGTCATGAAAAGTCAGTCATAAAATGCAAATAAGGAGGAATTCAAATGATGAAATGTGTGATTAGTGAAATCAGCCTTTATATGAGGACAGTTATCAAAGGATCAGAAGGCATTTATGAGGAATGCAACTGCTCAATCAACAGAAAAAAAAATTAAGCACTTATCTCTATAAAGCACTATGCAGAAATCTTAAGGGCTTCAGATTTTATTGGAATTCTAATAAAAAATGATTCCTTTATATTCCTTTGATATATTTCATGATATACTATTCTCAATCCTAATTTATTGTTCATTCAGCTTTGGATTTATTATTATATTTGACATATTCTGGTGTTTATAAACCAATAGTATATTACTGTTACTCAGTGCTTATGAAGCCCAGAGCCCCTAGAAAGGGTTGTGGTTTCCTTGCTTTTAAGTGTCTGTTATTAATGATCACCATAAGCTAATGGACTCTCTTGAATATATAGTAATGTAGATATACAGAACCCTTCTCTTCAAGCACGCATTTCAGAGGACACAATTCTGCATCAAGTGTTAAACTAAATATACAATATAACAGAGAGATATAGTGAGAGGTATAGTTTATTTTAACATAGAATAACCTATGATACTCTGAAAAATAAAAATCAGCATAGACAACCCTCTGTACTTGTGGGTTCAACCTACATATATTCAACGAACCCCAGATCTAAAATATTAGGGAAAAAAATTGTATTTGTACTAAACATGTATAAGGTTTTTTTTTTGTCATTATTTCTTAATATGGTATAACAACTATTTACATAGCATTTACATCATATTAGGTGTTATTAGTAATCTGGAGTTGAAGTATAGGGTAATATGTGTATAGGATATATATATAAATACTATACCACTTTATATCAGTGACTTGGATCTCCATGAAGGTTGGCATTCCAGAGAGGTCCTGGAGTCAATCCCTCAGGGTGAGGGAGGACTGTATCTACCTTAAAATATACATGCTTTTTAGAAAAACAATGTGATAAAAAAGAGAAAACAATTGGTAATAAGATTTTCAGGAAATGGAAAACACTGAGCTCATTCTAAATTGGAAAGCCAAGGTATCTTGAATGTTAGATTAGAATAAGTTTGGATGGGATGGGTTACAAAACCTAAGGCCATGCCTCTCAACTGTAGCATAATGGCAAGAAAACACACAGTTATACACATGCATAGCATGAAATAGGAGAGTTCCCTGGCCCCCCTCACAGGACGTGTAACATGGGTATGGCTGTCTGTCCACTGAGATCTCAAACCTGTTATGGGGGAAGCAGGCAGACTGGCAGGTGTAGGAACCCGGGGCGAGCACTTCCAGGGCATTGTCTAGGGGTGGGTGTCTGCGACTCCTGAAGCCCAAGTGGGCGTGTGTTACAATGTGCTCCTTTAGCCTTGCCGTCTGGGGATGGCTGAGGGTTAAGCCCCGGGATTCTTGTACGGGTCCTGGACGAATAAAGACACATGAAGTGTTTGAAAGGCGATGAACGCGGAGACTTTTCTAAGCCAGGGAGGTGTCTTTCAGAGGGATGGGGAGCTGGAGTGGAAAGGTGGAGTCTGGCTGCTCTGGGCTGAACTCCTCCTGATGTTCAGATGCCTCTTTTCTCTTCTGAGCGCCGCCCTGCTGCTCTCTGCCGCTTTTGTGTTGTGTGGCCACTAAGGTCCTTGAGCTTATATGTGCACACAATGAAGCGTGTGGAGAGCTAGAGTGACCTTGGAAAATGCAACATTGGAGAGTGAAAACGTGAGTGCCTGTTCTCATTTAGGCCCACGGGCATAGGCCCAAGGATGAAGCCCTCACCAGGAACCCCGCCGTTCTCTATCCAGCTCTTCCTTGCCCCCTAAGGTATCAATTACATGAAATACTGGGAGCAAACTGGATCATTCAGAAGAAAGAAACAAATTCAGTCTGAGATAGATAACAACATTAAGCAAAAAGAAAATGAGACAGGACTTTTAAAATGTATTTAAAAACAACTAAGGATAATAAACACTTGTTTGATTTATATTTATCTTATCACAATGATTTAAACAGTTGCAATGATTAAAATGTAGGCAGTAACTAACATTATGTTCATGTATATCATTACACATTTATTACCTTAGAAATCTTTGTGCCTGCAGGATGCTCTTATTTTACCATACTATCATGGTTTTATTTCCAGACTCCTGTGTTTACTATATATTCTATTTAAGCTAACTCTGTATGGGCAAAAATACCATAAAGGAAGAAATGATAGTGCATGATACAACCATTATTTTTGTGATCTTATACTTTGAGTTCTGTAGAAGCAGTCGATCTTCCATGTAAAAATTCATTAATTTTACATGAGAAATATGACTTTCTTTTTTTCTGAATAATATTAAATGTCAAAACCACATGTGATTATAGACTGTAGCAAAGTGAGAGAAATAGGCAAAAAAGACAGTCATGACTGAAGCTATGATTCAGGAGATCAGGGACTCTTAATATATGCAAAGAAGAGTGGGCTTAACAGACACTCTCAAGGCAAAGAGACTATGGGTTAGTTGTGTGATGTGATAGTATAATGTACATAACATATAATTGATTTGTTTGAATAAAGCAGCTGGGTGTCCAAGGAGAAAGTGAAAAATGGTGTACTTGTGTAAATCTATGACTCTTCAAACCATTATGTTTTCTTGATCCTTGGTAATTTATCACTCCATGAAATCAGAGGTAAAATGTAGCAAGAGCAAAAGAAAACATGGAAAACTGTAATGTTTTATATGCCCTAGGTATGTTTCTTTTTTGGATAGGTGTCTTAGAAACAATATAAAGTGTTCTCTCTGTAACAAATGAGATTACAAACTTTATTGTTTACTTAATGGCATTATGTGACAAAAGTATTTCAAAACCAAAATGTAAGTTTTATATAATATAAAGATTTCAATTAACAGAGATATAGAATGATCTGCATATTAAACTGTTGTTGCATACTTGTTGAACAATGATAAAAACAGTTCAAAAATCAAAGGATTATGATTAATAATTTTACAGAAGAGGAAATTGGCTGCAAGTCTTCCATAAAATTTGTCTAATGGGTTTGCACCTTGCTACTGTTGAAAGATTTTGATCATCATTTATAATGATTACTATGGAGCTCTGAAGTAGTGTACTATAAAAGATAGTTAATACAAAGGATGACATTTCTCATTGTTGGCAGGTGTTCTCAAAGAACCTTCATGGGTACAGATTAATATTATGGTGAATATTAATCTCTCCTACATATCTGGGAGGGTAGCACAAATGAATGGCTTTGCTTCTACCCCTTCATTCAGCTATGGCACAAAATCACTCCATGAAGACTGTAGTTCTAAGCATTCATCATCACAAGAGTATTGGTAAAAGAGATTTTTACAAATTAAATAATTTGGAGGGGGTGCTAGAACTAATGACATATTTGCATTTTTTATCGTTTTGTATCAGAAACTTACAGACTACATTAAAAAACACATGGATACACATACACACACATAAATATTGAAAGTAGATGGCATTCTTCTCATAAAAATTGTATTTCCATAGGTTATTGGGGAACAGGTCTTGTTTGGTTACATGAATAAATTCTTTACTGGTGATTTGTAAGATTTTGGTGCGCCAATCACCTGAGCAGTATACACTGCATTCAATTTGTATTCTTTTGGCCCTCATCTACTTCCTGCTCTTTTCGCCTGATACCCCAAAGTCCATTGTGTCATTCTTATTCCTTTGCATCCTCATAACATAGATCCCTCGTATAAGTGAGAACATACAATATTTGGTTTTCCATTCCTGAGTCACTTCACTTACAATAATTGTCTCCAATCTCATCCAGGTTGCTGTGAATGCCATTAATTCATTCCTTTTTATGTTTTAAGGATGAGTATTATTCCATTGTGTGTGAATATATATGTATATATATATATAGAGAGAGAGATAAATTGTTCTATATATATAGCAACTGTGATATATATAATATATATCATATATATGTATATATGTATTTATATATGTATATAAAAAGATATTTGCACACACATGTTTATATCAGTCAGTTGGTACTGTGTATGATTAGGTGAGGGTAAGTTGGAGAAAGGTATTTTGAACCTACCTATTATGATACATTTATAAATTAATTATCCTTGCAACAAAATACAGTTTTTATTACTGAATTTTAAAAATAGGTCTTTAATTCTACTATTTTAAGCCCTAAATGTATTGTTCTTCATTATTTTCTTGGATGATCTTGATCTTTGTATTTTTATGTCATTTGTAAAATGAGTTTATAATTTTAGATATTTGACTTAATTCTAGTCAAATTACTAGGTGCTTTAAAAACTTTGTATAGTTTTATCTCTTTATTGATATATAATAATTCACGTATTTGGGGATACATGAGTGTGTTACATGCCTAGATATACCACATGCTCTCAACTCCTATGTGAGAACTAAAAATATTCTATATACTTTTGACTCCTCATTTCATGTTGAAATACTATGTCTTTTAATCTATTTTGTGCATCATAGAAACTTTGGTTCTAACTCTTTAGTATCCTGCATAGCCTTTGAAATCAACAAAAGTATTGTTGTAAAACCATTTGTGTATTTGAAACCCTTCCACTTATATTTTTGTCACTCTAGGCTTAAAAACCTCTAATAGGCTTGATATCTTTATTTTCTCCAGTAGCAATTCATTTACTGGTCAATTTTTTTGTTCTCAGCCCATGGGAAGAATTGGAAAATAATCCCAGAAAATAAAGTAAATAAAAACCAGTGCCTACCTGTCATCATTTAATCTCTTAATAGAAATTTCCTCTGTGAAATTTTAGTTGGTCTTTCACACATTGCTCATGACTTTAAATATGTAATTTAATAAGTTCCCCCACTTTTTCCAGTTTTCAGCAAAAGCATTGGTCTATTACTCCCTATAACATAGTATCTAAAAAAAGTTCCAATCTTTTTGATAAATATTGAAATGATTAAATAAAGATTTGAACATTTCTCTCCTTATTAAATTATGTTCTTGCTTTTATATTTATGAAAAAATTATGTATATGCCTAAAGTAATATGAACAAAATTTATATTAAAGATTTAAAATACAACAGTCATGACACTAAAGCTTGAGCATTGGAATTTGACAAAAACAAAAATTTATGATGGAAATACATTTTATACCCTCATTGGTTTTACACATTCATTTTTCTAAAAATAATTTTATTTAAGAATAAAAAATGTCACTGAATCATGTATATATATATTTTTAATTGTACTTTAGGTTCTGGGGTACACGTGCAGATCATGCAGGATTGTTGCATAGGTCCACACATGGCAATGTAGTTTGCTGCCTCCATCCCTCCATCACTTGTATCTGGCATTTTTCCCCATGTTATCCCCCCCCAACCTCCCCACCCCCTGCTGTCCCTTCTCTAGCCCTCCCGCAACAGACACCAGTGTGTGACACTCCCCTCCCTTTGTCCATGAGTTCTTCATTGTTCAACACCACCTGAGTGAGAACATGTGGTGTTTGATTATCTGTTCTTGTGTCAGTTTGCTGAGAATGATGGTTTCCAGATTCATCCATGTCCCTACAAAGGGCACAATCTCATCATTTTTGTGGCTGCATAGTATTTCATGGTGTATATGTGCCACATTTTCCTTGTCTAGTCATCGATGGGCATTTGGGTTGGTTCCAGGTCTTGCCTATAGTAAACAGTGCTGCAATGAACATATGTGGACATATGTCTTTATAATATGATTAATAGAATAATTTAAAATCTTTTGGATATATACCTAGTAATGAAATTGCTGGGTCAAATGGATTTTCTATTTCTAGGTTCTCGAGGAATCACCACACCATCTTCCACAGTGGATGAACTAATTTATGCTCCTACCAACACTGTAAAAGTGTTTCTATTTATCCACATCTTCTCCAGCATCTGTTGTCTCCAGATTTTTTAATGATCACCATTCTAACAGGTGTGAGATGTTATCTCAGTGTAGTTTTGATTTGCATTTCTCTAATGACCAGTGATGATGAGCATTTTTTCATATGTTTCTTGGCTTCATATATATCTTCTTTTGAAAAGTGCCTGTTTGTATCCTTTGCTAACTTTTGAATGGGTTTGTTTTTTTTTTCTTGTAAATCTGTTTTAGTTCTTTGTAGAGTCTGGATATTAGCCCTTTGTCAGATGGGTAGACCGCAAAAATTTTTTCCCATTCTGTTGGTTGCTGGTTTACTCTAATGATTGTTTCTTTTGCTGTACAGAGGCTCTGGAGTTTAATTAGGTCCCATTTGTCTATTTTGGCTTTTGTTGCCAATGCTTTTGTTGTTTTAGTCATGAAGTTATTTTCTATGCCTATGTTCTGAATGGTTTGCCTAGGTTTTCTTCTAGGACTTTTATGATATTAGGTCTTATGGTTAAGTCTTTAATCCATCTGGAGTTAATTTTAGTGTAAGGTGTCAGGAAGGGGTCCAGTTTCTGCTTTCTGCACATGGCTAGCCAGTTTTCCCAGCACTATTTATTAAACAGGGAATCCTTTCCCCATTGCTTGTTTTTTTCAGGTTTGTCAAAGATCAGATGGTTGTAGATGTGTGGTGTTGCCTCCAAGGCCTCTGTTCTGCTCCATTGGTCTTTATCTCTGTTTTGGTAACAGTATCATGCTGTTTTGATTACTGTAGCCTTGGAGTATAGTATGAGGCCAGGTAGCCAGATCCCTCTTTGTTTGTTTTGCTTAGGATTGTCTTGGCTATGTGGGCTCCCCTTTAGTTCCATATGAAGTTTAAGGTTGTTTTTTCCAGTTCTGTGAAGAGGGTCATAGGTAGCTTGATGGGGATAACATTGAATTTATAAATTACTTTGGGCATTATGATCACTTTCACAATATTGATTCTTCCTAACCATGAGTATGGAATGTTTTTTCATCTGTTTTTGTCTTCTCTTATTTCCTTGAACAGTGGTTTGTAATTCTTCCTGAAGAGGTCCTTTACCTCCTTTGCTAGTTGTAGTCCTAGGTATTTTATTCTCCCTGTGGCAATTGTGATTGGGAATTCACTCTTGATTTTGCTCTTTGTCTATTATTGGCGTATAGGATTGCTTGTGATTTCTGCACATTGATTTTGTATCCTGAGACTTTGATGAAGTTGCTTATCAGCTTAAGGAGATTTTGAGCTGAGACGACGGGGCCTTCTAAATATACAATCATGTAGTCTGAAAATAGAGGCAATTTGACTTTCTCCTTTCCTAATTGAATACCCTTTATTTCTTTGCCTGATTGCTCTGGCTAGAATTTACAATAGTATATTGAAAAGGAGTGGTGAGAGAGGGCATCCTTGTCTAGTGCCAGTTTTCAAAGGGAAAGCTGCCAGTTTTTGCCCATTAAGTGTAATATTGGTTGTGGGTTTGTTTTAAATAGCTTTTATTATATTGAGATACGTTCCATCCATACCTAGTTTATTAAGAGTTTTTAGCATAAAGGGCTGTTGAATATTGTTGAAGGCCTTCTATGTATCTGTTGAGATAATCATGTGTTTTTTGTCTTTGATTCTATTTATAGCCTTTGTATGTTGAAGCAGCCTTGCATTCCTGGGATGAAGCCTACTTGATCGTGATGGATAAGCTTTTTGATGTGCTGCTGTAATTGGTTTGCCAGTATTTTATTGAAGATTTTTTCACTGATGTTCATAATGGATATTGGATTGAAGTTTTCTTTTTTTATTGAATCTTTGCCGGGTTTTGGGTATCAGGATGATGTTGGTCTCATAAAATGATTTGGGAAGGATTCCCTCTTTGTATTGTTTGGACGAGTTTCAGAAGGCATGGTACCAGCTCCTCTTTGTACATCTGGTAGAATTTGGCTGAGAACCCATCTGGACCTGGACTTTTTTGGTCGGTAGGCTATTAATTGCAGCCTCAACTTCAGCCCTTGTTACTGATCTATTCAGGGTTTCAACTTGTTCCTAGTTTAGTGTCAGGAGAATGCAAGTGTCCAGGAATTATTCATCCAGGTTTACTGGTTTATGTTCATAGAGTTGTTTCTACTTTCTCTTATGGTAGTTTGTATTTCTGTGGAATCTGTGGTGATATCCCCTTTATCAGTTTTTATTGCATCTATTTTATTCCTCTCCATTTTCTTTTTTATTAATCTGGCTAGGAGTCTGTCTGTTTTGTTGAGGTTTTCATAAAGCCAGCTCCTAGATTTACTGATTTTTTGAAGGGTATTTTGTGTCTCTGTCTCCTGCAGTTCTGCTCTGTTCTTAGTTATTTCTTGTCTTCTGCTAGCTTTTGAATTTTTTTCAGCTTGCTCCTCTAGCTCTTTCAATTTTGATGATACTGTGTCAATATTAAATCTTTCCTTGATTCTCATGTGGGCATTTATTGTTATATATTTCCCTCTAGACATGGCTTTAAATGTGTCTTAGAGATTCTGGTATGTTGTGTCTTCGTTCTCATTGATTTCAAAAACATCTTTATTTCTGCCTTCATTTCATTGTTTATCCAGCCAACATTCAGGAGCCAGTTGTTCAGTTACCATGAAGTTGTGTAGTTCTGAGTTAATTTCTTACTCCTGAGACCTAATTTGATTGCACTGTGGACTGAGAAGCAGGTTGTTCTGATGTCTGTTCTTTTGCATTTGCGGAGGAGTGATTTACTTCCAATTATGTGGTCAATTTTAGAGTAAGTACAATGTGGTGCTGAGAAGAATGTATATTCTGTGGAGTTGGAGCAGACAGTTCTGTAGATGTCTATTAGGTCCTCTTGATCCATATCTGAGTTCAAGTCCTGGTTATCCTTGTTATTCTTCCATCTCATTGAGCTGTCTAATATTGACAGTGGAGTGCTAAAGTCTTCCACTATTATTGTGTGGGAGTCTAAGTCTCTTTGTAGGTCATTAAGAACTTGCTTTATGTATCTTGGTGCTCCTGTATTGGGTGTATATATGTTTCAAATTGATAGCTCTTCTTGTTACATTGATCCTTTTACCATTATGTAGTACCCTTCTTTGTCTCTTTTGATCTTTGTTGGTTTAAAGTCCATTTTATCAGAGGCTAGTAATGTAAATTCTGTTTTTTTTTTTGTTTTTTTTTTTTTGTTTTTTTTTTTGTCCTCCATTTGCTTGGTAAATATTCCTCTATTCCTTTATTTTGAGCCTATGTTTGTCCTTTCACATGAGATGGGTTTCCTGAATATAGTACACCGATGGGTCTTGGCTTTTTATCCAATTTGCCAGTCTGTGTCTTTTGAGTGGACATTTAGCCCATTTATATTTAAAGTTAATATTGTTATGTGTGAATTTGATCCTGCCATTTTGATGATAGCTGGTTGTTTTGACCATTAGGTGATGCAGTTCTTTATTGTGTTGATGGCCTTGACAGTTCAGTACATTTTTGAAGTGGCTGGTACTCGTTGTTCCTTTCCATGTTTAGTGCTTCCTTCAGGAGATCTTGTAAGGCAGGCCTAGTGGTGATGAAATATCTCAGCAATTGCTTATCTGTAAAAGGTTTTATTTTTCCTTAACTTATGATGCTTAGTTTGGCTGGATATGAAATTCTAGGTTGGGAGTTCTTTTCTTTAAGGATGTTAAATATTTGGTCCCCACTCTCTTCTGGCTTGTAGGGTTTTTGCTGAGAGATCCACTGTGAGTCTGATGGGCTTCCCTTTGTGGGTAACCTGACCTTCCTCTCTGGCTTCACTTAGCATATTTTTCTTCATTTCAACCCTGGTGAATCTGACAATTATGTGCCTTGAGGCTGATCTTCTTGAGAAATGTCTTTGTGGTGGTCTTTATATTTCCTGGACTTGAATGGTGGCCTGCCTTACTAGGTTGGGGAAGTTCTCCTGGATAATATCCTGAAGAGTGTGTTTTAGCTTGGATTCATTCTCTCCGTCACATTCAGGTACACTTATCAAACATAGATTAGGTATTTTCAGATAATCCCATATTTCTTGGAGGCTTTGTTCATTTCCTTTCATTCTTTTTTCTCTAATCTTGCCTTCTCATTTTATTTCATTGAGTTGATCTTCAGTCTCTGATGTCCTTTCTTCTGCTTGCTTGATTCAGCTATTGAAACTTGTGTATGCTTCATGAAGTTCTCCTGCTGTGTTTTTGAGCTCTATCGTCATTTATATTCTTCTGTTTATTCCAGTTTGCATTTCATCTAACCTTTTTTCAAGGTCTTAGTTTCTTTTCATTGGGTTAGAACATGTTATTTTAGCTCAGAGACGTTTGTTATTACACACCTTCTGAAACCTGTTTCTGTCAGTTCATCAGACTCTTTCTCCATCCTGCTTTGTTCCCTTTCTGGTGATTTGTGATCCCTTAGAGGAGGAGAGGCATTCTGGTTTTTGGTGTTTTCTTCCTTTCTGCACTGGTTTCTTTTCATCTTCATGGATTTATCTACCTGTGGTCTTTGCAGTTGGTGACTTTTAGATGGGTTTCTGAGTGGATGTCCTTTTTATTGATGTTGAAGCTATTTCTTTCTGTTTCTTAGTTTTCCTTCTAATAGGCCCCTCTGTTGCAGGACTGCTGGAGGTCCACTCCAGACCTTGCTTGCCTGGGGATCACCTGCAAGGGCTGCAGAACAGTAAAGGTTGCTGCCCGTTTCTTCTTCTGTTTCCTTTATCCCAGAAGTGTACCAACCAGATGTCAGCCTGAGCACTCCTATATGAGGTGTCTCTTTGGATATAGAGGGGTCAAGGAGTTGTCTGAGGAGACAGGCTGTCCCTTTTAGGAGCTCAAGTGCTGTGCTGTGAGCTCCATTGTTCCATTCAGAGCTGCTGGGCAGGTACATTTAAGTCTGCTGAAGCAGAACTCATAACTGCCTCTTTTCCCAGGTGTTCTGACCTAAGGTGGGACTATATTTATAAGTTCCTGACATGCTGCTGCCTATTTTCAGAGATACCCTGCCCATTAAGGAGGTAGTCTAGTCACGGTCTGCCAGCAGAAGCATTGCTGAGCTTCTGCAGGCTCTGCCCAGCTGCTGTGTAAACTTACTTGTGGTTTTGTTTACAGAGGTACAATCAGAACTGCCTCTGTAATGGTGGGCTGACTTAGTAATGGTCGACTGTCTCATTAATTGTGGATTGCCTTGGTAATGGTGGACTGCCTTGGTGTTGGACTGCCTTTGTAATGGCAGACACCCTTCCTCCCACAAAGCTGGACCATCCTGGGTCCAGCTGCTCTTGATGAAAAATTCTTAATCCAGAGTGTTTCAGATTGCTGGTCTTTGTAGTGGTGGGACCTGCCAAGCCAGATAACTCTGGCTCCCTGTTTCAGCCCCCTCTTTTTCAATTGAATGGGTGGCTGAATCTCCCAGGAGTTCCAGGCACCAGTGAAAGGACTGCCCAGATTTGTGTGAGTTTTTGCCTGGAAACCTGCAGCACCAGCTGAAACAGCCAGGCTGGAAACTCATGGTGTTTTTTGGCCTGGGAATCTCCTGGTCTGTGGGCAGTAAAACTTATTTGGAAATATGGTGGCCACTAACCCTTTGCATTGTTCTCCCTGGGAACTGCACTCCAGAGCTATTCCTATTCAGCCATCTTGGATCTCTCCACTGGGTCATATTTTTACTAACAACTCTGTGTGAAACTTTTATTTTGTCTAAAATTGAACACTGTCTTGGAAAATATGAATCCTATTATTCCCAAAAATAAGAATGTCTCTATTTGTTAAAATACCTCAAGTAAATATATAACTATGTATATTTTATAAAATTTGACTACTCAATTTTTCATATGCATGTTCTAATTTTATATGATACAAATGTGCAACTGTATTTTTCTTTTCTCTACATATCTATTCAACAAGCAAAACATTGTAGCAATATTTATTCTTTTTCTGTAGAGAGTAAAATATCTTACTGTGTACTACGTTCTTTCAAAATCTTGGCTGAAATAACTCTTAATTACAGAAGTGAAATAGATTTAATTATAATTAATTCATTCCTCTAGTGTTTTAAATTCTGTTTTTATGCTTGGCAACACTAACAAAAAGGTATTAACTTCAAATTGTATTACATTATTCTCTTGAATAATCATCCTCTTTTGTAATATATATTTTTAGGATTATTATTTTAGCAAAACATCTTATAAGAGAAAATGATAAAAATTATTTAATTGTTATATATTGGACTCATAAATTAAGAGGCTTTTTATATAAGAATGGGCATAATATTTGTTTAAATATTTTGTTTAACATAATGAAAGTTTGCATATAGCACTTCTATCAGGCCAAAATAGCATAGTGTTTCAAGAAAAAGCACTATTGTGATTGCTTTATTTGCAACAGAACTAGCTGTCCTTCATATAGAACATCGTTTTGTACTTGAAAGAATCACTGACAGAAACACTATGATTGTTCAGACTTGGGTATTAGGGAATCAAAACTACTACCATGAACTTATGAGAGTCTAGACAATTCAAGACGATACTGAAAAAATTGGTGGTGATCTTGATAAATGTTATTTTTGATTTGTATGCTGACATGCATATACTTTCAGAGGAGCCAGAGAACAGTCTGAACTAATATTTTACAAGTAACAGCAATACAATGTTACAAAATCATATGAATAAAAGATAAATTTAATGTCCAAGATAGACAAATAGACTATAATGTAACAGATTATATAATTGTCCTTAATACGGTTTCAGTTTCCATATCAGGGAAAAGTAATCTTTAAAAAAAATCACTTATTGAGTTTTGGTATGGTATCCAACAAAAATATTCACAATTACCTGAAAACCCCATTAAATTTATCTTTCTTTTCTAAGTACATATCTGAATTAAGCCAGGTTTTTATCATGCAAATCAACCAAAGCAACATATTTTAACAGATTGAATTCACAAGAAGATTTTAGAAATATACTGTTGTTTACTAAGTCAGAAATTAAGGATTGGCAAAGTCATTAAAAATAATCACTTTTTCATTAATGTTTGTTTTCAAAAATAAATTGTTCTTCATAAAAATGTTCTTTCTGTTTTTTAAATTTTAAACTTATTTTTAAATAATCTGACCAAAATAAAATTGAACAAGACTGTAGTATTATTCAAATATTCATTTGGTATACTAGATGCTATATATGTATAATTTTTACTTGTCTATTAAAAATAGATTTAAAAATTTTTAAAGTAGATAAGTGCTAAATATAGAAGTGGTCAAAATACAGACCTTGTGATATGATTTGGCTGTGTCCCCACCCAAATCTCATCTTGAAATGTAGCTCCCATAATTCCTTCATATTTTGGGAGGGGCTCAGTGGAAGATAGTTGAATCCTGGTGTGGTTTCCCCATTTTGTTTCTGTGGTAGTGAAAAAAATCTCACAAGATCTGGTGGTTTTATAAGGGGAAACTCCTTTGGTTAATTCTCATTCTCTTCTTGTGTCTGCTGCCATGTGAGATGTGCCTTTCACTTTCTGCCTTGATTGCAAGAGGTCTTGGAACTGTTGTGGAACTGTGAGTCCATTACACCTCTTGCCCACGTGGAACCTTGAGTTCATTACAGCCATTCATACCTGTAATCCCAGTATTTTGAGAGGCTAAGATGATGGATCACCTGAGGTCAGGAGGTTGAGACCAGCCTAGTCCACATGGTGAAACCCCATCTCTACTGAAAATGCAAAACTTAGCCAGGCATGGTGGGACATTCCTGTAATCCCAACTACTTGGAAGGCTGAGGCAGGAGAATCACTTGAACCCAGGAGATGGAGGTTGCAGTGAGCTGAGTTTGAGCCACTGCACTCCATCCTGGGCAACAGAGTGAGACTCCATCAAAAACAAAAGAAAACAAAACTCTTTTGTAAATTGCACAGTATCAGGCATATCTTAATCAGCAGTATGAAATGAACTAATACACCTTGCCTTCATAAGTGTATGTAGTGTAGTAAAGGAACCAGATGACCAAGAAATAAAAATGGTATTTTAAGTGCCTAGGAGACCATTTAATAATTTGTTATTGATATTTTTAATGAATTCATAAATATTTGTTTTTAATTTTTTAAGTTTTATATTCAAATATTATAAATATAAATAGGTCACTCTGATACAAGACATAGGCTTCCATGGTCTTGGGCAGCTCCATCCCTGTGGCTTTGCAGGGTATAAGCTCCCCCACTCCCCAGTTGTTTTCATGGGCTGGTGTTGAGTGTCTGTCTCTTTTCTTTTCCAGGTGCATGGTGCAAGCTGTCAGTGGATCTACCCTTCTGGGGTATAGAGAACAGTTGTCCTCTTCTCAAAGCTCCACTAGGCAGTGCTCCAGTAGGGACTCTATGTGGAAACTCCAACCCCACATGTCCTTTTTGCACTGCCTAGCAGAGGTTCTCAATAAGGGCTCAGTCCCTGTAGCAAACTTCTGTCTGGGCATCCAGGTATTTCCATACATCTACCAAAATCTAGGCAAAGGTTTCAAAACTCCAATTCTTGACGTCTATGCACTTCCAGTCTCAACACCATGTGGAAGCTCCCAAGGCTTGAGAGTTGTACTCTGTGAAGTCATTGTACAAGCTCTATGTTAACCCCTTTTAGTCACAGCTGGAGTGGCTGGGACACAGGGCACCAAATCCCTAGGCTACACAGAGGAAGGGGACATTTGGCCCAGACCACAAAATCAAACTACTTTTTCCTCCTAGGCCTCCAGGTCTGTGATGGGAGAGTCTTCCACAAAGGTCACTGATATGCCCTGGAGACATTTTTTTCCCATTATCTTAGGGATTAACATTGAGTTCCTTGTTACTTATGAAAATTTCTGCAGCAGGCTTGAATTTCTTCTCAGAGAATGGGCTTTTCTTTTCTACTGCCTCGTCAGGCTGCAAATTTTCCAACCTTTATGTTCTGCTTCCCTTATAACACTGAATGCCTTTAATAGCACCCGTCACCCCTTGAATGTTTTGCTGCTTAGAAATTTCTTCCACCAGACACCCTAAATTATCTCTCAAGTTTTAAGTTCCACAAATCTCTAGGGCAAGGGAAAATGCTGCCATTCTGTTTGCTAAAACATAACAAGATTCACCTTTGCTCCAGTTCCCAACAAGTTTCTCATCTCCATCTGAGAACACCTTAGCTCAGACTTCATTGTCTATATCATTATAATATTTTTGCCAAAGCCATTCAACAAGACTCTAGGAAGTACCAAACTTTTCCACATTTCCTGTCTTCTTCTGAGCCCTCCTCCAAACTGTTCAAATCTCTGCCTGATACTCAGTTCCAAAGTCGCTTCTATATTTTCAGTTATCTTTTTAGCAATGCCCAACTCTTCTGGCACCAATCTACTGCATTACCCCATTTTCATACTGCTGATAAAGACAGTCCTGAGAGTGGGGAATTTACAAAAGAAAGAGTTTTATTGGACTTATAGTTCTATATGCTGGGGAGGCCTCACAATCATGGTGGAAGGCAAGGAGGAAGAAGTCACATCTTATGTGGATGGCAGCAGGCAAAAAAAGCTTGTGAAGAGTAACTCTTGTTTTTAAAACCTTCAAATAGCATGAGACCCATTTACTATCACAAGAACAGCATAGTAAAGACCTACCCCCATGATTCAATCATCTTCCACTGGGTCTCTTCCACAATATGTGGGAATTATGGGAGGTATAAGATGAGATTTTGTTGAAAGGACACAGAGCCAAACCGTCTCACTCCAGTAGTTATCTAACTGCCAGCTTTATATATTAATGAGAAATTTGTAATTTTATGTCAATTAATAACAGAATAAAATTGAAGAATAGAAAAGTTACCACATGCATTCATATGCTTTCTAATTCAGTACTAAGCCAGCAACTGTAAGGTAGCAAACAAGTTGTAAAATGTATAATCAATCAGAAATGATGAGTCTATTTCTCACTCCAATAAAGTTCAAATTGGTATTCTGAATCAGAGGTTGTTTCTTTTCCAAGCAGTAATTTGAACACCCAGTCTCTTTCTATGGTTCAGCCAAAGAAGATATACCTTTGTGAGAAAACATTTTAAATGGTCTATTTTCAAGGCACTGTAAATCTATGCACTGGCAGCCAGCCTGCAAATAAACTGCACAGCTCATGCACCTAGAAGGTCACAATGAGCAATCAAAATGTAGAGGAAGGGTTAGCCCATAAAAGGGAAGAAAGTTTTATAATTGGGAGATCAAAACTTAAGCAGAGAAGGGGATGGGGTATAACCTTATAAGCGAGATAATGAAACTTAGGGGAAGTCCAGGAAGATTGTAACCACAGTACTTGACCAGTGAGTAACTGGGGGAGGGACTTGCATGCTAGGAGATAAAAATTACCTGTTATGACTACCTGGATGTTGGCACACCAGACACCTAATCTTGCAAGGGCATTATTTAAAAGTCTCACTTTCACTGTTCTTCATGCTTCTATGTCCGTTCCTTGCATTTGGATAGTGAGTGTGTTTCTCACACCTTTTACCTTATGGATCTGCACCAATACAGTGGCAAGAAAAGAGAACAGAAATCTCCCACAGGACAATTTTATGAAGTGGGTTACATGATCTCCGCTTTTATTGCGTCATCTTGAATTTTGATGTATTCCTGCATTTACTAAAGTAAGGCTGGGAAATTAGTCTGGTTGTGGGTCAATGATAACGAAAAACAAACTTGTTACAACAATGATGAAAATAGACCCTTAACTAGGTGAAATCAGAAAAACAGCCCCATAACTATCAGCTTCATAACGTTTTTAAAACAGTTTTACTCAATTTGAGCTAATAGTGTGTACTTTGGGATCAGGTCATATCCCTGGCATAAAAAATGGTACTGGTAGCAAAAAATTGTCTGTGTAGCAGTATTTCTATTTTGGATTATTTAATAACTGTCTTCAGGCTAAAAACTTAACTTTTATATGCTGATGAGAGTAATTGGCTGTTAAGAATAAAGTGAGGGCCAGGCATGGTGGCTCACGCCTGTAATCCCAGCACTTTGGGATGCCAAGGTGGGCGGATGACCTGAGTGAGGTCAGGAGTTCAAGACCAGCCTGGCTAACATGGAGAAACCTCATCTTTATATATATATATATATAAAGAAGAAAGTGAGATTTAGTCAAGCCGTCCTCATTCAAATACTAAAACTGAACTGTTATCTGAATTTTGATTAATCAAATGATCTTTTGAGTTAATATTACTGTTTTTATAGGTGAAAATTTTATTAAATGTGCTACAGGCTCAAAGTTTAATGATATACTTGAATTAATATAAAAAGATGAAGTAAAATAGATTTCAAGAGTAACAATACTAATGTAATTTTTGAATGTGCAGTAGTATATAATTATTTTATTTAAATCATGTATTGTAGGATTCTTTTATCTGAAACCTTGCTATCCAATATATTTTAAAGAAAAGATTAGAGAAGAAAGTAAAGGATTATCTGTAGCATGTAACTAATCAACTTGATTTTTTGATTGAAAATTTAATTTGTCTTTTCTTAAAAAGATTTTATTCTTCAACCACCTTCTAGCATTTACTTTTAAAGCATATGTCACGTTTTATTTAACCGATTTGTTTGCAGTATTTTTCTAACATCAATGTTAGCCATAAAAATTATATCTATATCTATCTATTATCTCTCTATCATACATTTATTATTGGAGCTCAGGAATTAGGCCATTCCTAGAGGGCAGCATCGGAAAGCAGCTTAACTCCTGCTCAAGTAGAATAGGGAAATCTTATTTTATTTCTTAAATAATTAGAGCATTTTTAGTCTGGTTAATATTAGCAATGCTACCTTTCCAAAAGTACATTAATTCTGATCCAGTTGTTCTGTGTTATCCTATTTGTCAATAATACCCTTAATTTAAATTTTGCCCTGAAACACTTAAGTTAGTTAGATGTTTTAATCTTTTAAAGTCTTTCTGTAATTCCTTCTCTTATGATTTAAGACCCAGTCTTACTGGTATTTTTTTTTTTTTTTTTGATATTATAAAGACTCCAAACTCTAGTTTACCTCTATGATCTGTCACTCCTGCTTACAAACTGGGCAGTGCTTTTCTCAGTTCGTCTTTCTTATGTCTTACAACATCATCCAATAATAGAAAAAAATTACCACCTCTTTACTGTTTTTTTAAACCTCTTGCCTCAGAGCTACAGCCACACTGGTATGCTGAGTTAGAGCAGATGAAATATTGCCACATGTTTTAGCATTAAACGATGTGAATATATAGCCTTTAATAGCTTTCACAGCACCTGCTGCCCAATCTCAAAACTGATGCCACCTCCTGTAGAATTGTTTTGGCAGTACACCATTTCAGGAACCAATGTAGATCACAGTTAGAGTCCATATGCTCAGCATATGAATTCCATGCTGTGGATGTTGTTTGTGTGCCTTCAGATTCATGCCTGCACACTCATTCTCTCAACTGTCAGGTGTGTTGTTGGCTGAGTCCCTCCCTAGGAACTGACCTTGTCCAAAGGGAGCTGCCTTATTTAAATTTACATAAAATAACCGAGGGGAAGCCCACGTTTAAATGCCTACTCATCATGGAAGTGTAGGGTTAAAAAGCCTGGCCTCCTTCCTCAATCTGGGATAACACTCGAGGTCAATCTCAGCTTTGTATCCCCACCTACCTTCCAGGAGATTAGCTGAGGGCTTTGTTGTGCTTAGGGTTTTCATTTCTGTGTTATTTTAAAATATAAAAATAATACGTTTGTAGCACAACTTATTCTCTTGTCATACTTATTTTAGGAATTTTGAGAGCAATCACTTCTTTTTAAAATAAGAAAAGATAACTTTAAATAGGATCTCTGAAAGTAGATAATTGTCCTTTGTAATGAAAAAACAAAAACGGATGGTACTTCATTTATGTATAATGTGGAATTTTACCATAATCATAATGTAAATGTTGTGCAATAAGACATATTAATAGCAGCAATATAAAGAAAACTACATATAATCATACTTTCAGCTTATAAAATACATACTAAAGAACTGCATTACAGAAAAGTAATAAGTTGCCGATATAGGACTGTGCCAGTTTTATTTCTCTTTGGTGCAACTGAGGTTGGAAGGGTGTTCTATACCTGGATTTATCAGATAAGTATTTTGAAAAACAGTGGCATTACCAATTGCTTTGAAACATGTTCTTTCCAATTCCTACCAGTCATTAATACATTTGTCTTTACTGTGTATTTGATTTATTTTTTCTTAAAATTTTAACAATAATTGAAAAATTATTTAAAAATCTCTAAATAGTGGCAAAAATTAAAAAAAACTTTAAATGTATTTGAATGTTTGTTGTAGAGTCGAAGGTTTGAATCAAATTTACATACAATGAAAATACTGTTTAATATTGCATTTTAAGTAATAGAATTTAGTGTGCATTTACTGTGTGTCAGATCTTGCTTTAATTACTCTGGGCGTGTGTGTGTGTGTTTGTGTGTTTGTATGAATATGTGTAATCTCAATTATTTTAAGAATTTTAGGGGGAATATAAGCTTACTATCATATCAATCCAGAAAAGTAATCTGAGTAAGAGGTAGGTTAAGCAACTGGGCCTTGATGATGCAGGTAACAACTGGTGAAGAAAGGGTTTGAACTCAGCCAGTCTGAGGGTACAGTATATTATTCTATCTACAGATCTGTCATTTCTGAAAAGTTCCCGAAGTGTCAGCTTCAATATTAAGTAGATTATATATATTATGCCATTTAATTTTCATTACCACAACATGGGGTACATAAAATTATCCTTATTTTACAGAGGAGATTACTAAGGCTTACAGAGTTCCTGTAATTTTTGAAATGGCTCACACTTACATAGTGCACAGTTGGGATATGAAACCAAAGCTGTTGGACTAGGCCACTGCATCAGGTAGTAAAAGAGGCTAATGATTCCTTTGGCATATTTTTCTGCTAAAAGAGAAAATGATGTTTAATGAAATTTAACTCATGCTGAAACAGTTCATATTCTGTTAAGGAGAAGAAAATCAATGTGTGTGCTATTACTTTCATTGGTTTTCACTGTAATGCTGTATTCATGACACCTGTAGGTGCTTGGTTATGAAAAATATCCAAGACATGAAGTATCTTTCCTCTGCCATTGACACTCTGGACTTTGGCAGAGCAGACACAGGAAAAATATGTACTTTGCCATGTTTTATTTTTGTCAGAAAGCTATCAACATGTCCAGCTGTCTACTACTGTCACTAACCTGAAGTCTGCAGGCTTGCACAAAAGTGACATGTGGAGATATTTACATATCCCTAAGCCATACTCTCTGCTATCATCTAACTGCCAAATACACAGTTGATAGGGACTTCAAATAATTCCTAGGCTACTTATCCATTTAAAATATGACTGTCATACATGCCCTGGTATATCAGCTTGCTTGGGATTTATGTCTAAATAATGCCTATTAAAATTTTTGCACAAAAGAAATGATCAGTTTTAATGGTATATTAATATCTAAATTATTATCCTCATAGTTTCTACTCTTTAAGACAACACATTATTGAAATGGGGAATATTATTTATGTTTTCATTAGTGCTTTGTTTGCTGCTTAATTGTTTTGTTGATTTTAAGGAGATAATTATTGAATATTTTACAACACACAAAGAAAAGAAAGGCACATAGTGAATGTAAGCCTTGTCCTCTCTGGTCACCTAGTTACCTTCTTCCTCCTTTTATGTCTCTTTTGAAAGCTATTCATACACACATGAATTCGGGTGTGTATGCATCATTATTGTTTTACACATATGGTTGTATATTCTACTCAATGTTCTGTAAATCACTGCAATCTTTCCATATCAATATATATATATATGCATGTTTTTAATATAGACATTATGACAGGTGATGCTTAGATCTTCAATTGATATTCTATAACTGCAATTGTGTGCCATCTATATTGTGTGCCATCTACAACTCTTATGCAAATATCCTAAAATTAAAAACTTGATTTTCTTTCTATGATCTGAAGCAACTTACATCAGGGTGGTCAGGAAGTCAATAAACTTCCCTGGAAAGAATTACATCTATTTTTTTACTAATCTAAAATTTAGTATTTCCTTTCATTACCAATGTAGGCAATGAACTGTAGTAGTATTAGCAATGAATGTGACTTGTTCATTAACAGATATTGGATATATTTTCACATGAGGTTACGGATATTGTGGATATTTTGAATTATGGTTGATTCTCATTATTACATTAAAAGTATAGGTATTTTTAAACTGTATGTTTGATTTTTATATAATGTGTTAATATGCTTTTTATATTACCTATAAAAATATGCTTTTTATATTACCTATAAAAACATGTTTGCACATCGGCATGATTTTTTAGTAATCTTATGAATTTTATTTTGTAATTTAAAAAAACCTATAAACTCTCTGAACTATAAAAAAGATTCATGGCACAAATAAGCCCCATGAAGTTTCAGAAAAATCATTCTTCCAACTTAGTTTAAATAGGATTAGAGTTTTCTGTTTCTTAACATTATGGTGAAATTGCACAGTAAAAGTAGGTTGATCTGGTAAACCTACTTTTGGTAAATTTCTCTATTTCTTCTACATAGCTGTTTGCTGATTTATATACATTATAAAAATTGCCCATTTTGTGCAGATCATTTACTTGCATATCGTTTACTTAGTGTGTTTTCTTAACATTCTCCTCTGACAGTGATTGTGTCCATTTTGTCACTTAGTTTGACTTTCCCTTTTGCTTCTAAATATTGTTATCTTGCCTCCACCCAATCCCTGCCAAAGAAAAAGCTCATATCACCACTTTATGATTTACTTTATTTATTTGACTTAATAATTTTCTTCTACTTTCTACAGATTTATTTGGCTTTCATTTTTAAATTTCTTTAGGAGAATAATTAATATGTATTTCAATTCTGTCTTATTTAACTATATATATTCAAGGGTCTGAGATTTTCTTTAGCTGTAACTATTAGGTTCTGTTTATAATGTCTTCTCTCCCTCTTCCCCCTACATAGTCTGCAATTCAAGTTTTGAGTTCATTTTGAAATTTAGAATGTGTCATTTATTTTCCAGATGATAAATTTTTTTCACTTCCAGGTTTTACCTCCTAAATTAATTTTAAATATTATCTCATTATGATCAAATGTTATCTGTAATTTTAATTTTTGTCTATAATTTATTGATTTTTTGTAATTTTAGTAAGATTAAATGTTATTAATATTTCATGAGGTTTATTTTTCTGCAGTAAATTTTCTAGGTTTGATAAATATAAATTGGATCTAACTAATATTAACCACATTTTATTTCCTTGAATAAAATATAAATACATGTTCATATTTTTAAAAATACATACCTGACATCATTTGTTAATTTTTTTAAATACTCTGACCTCTTTACCTGAGTGCACCTTAAAATGATATGTGTGCTTTTTGAAGATTTCATATCAATTTTTTTGGAATAGTTTAAGATTCAAGATAATATTTTTAAATTTTGATAAATTTTACTCTTTTATTGTCTCATTGTTCTATTACTTCAAGGCATTTATATTTTCTGTATATCTTGGATACCACTGTTTTCTATATAAAATTATTAAATTTTTAAAGCTGTTTTCTATATTATTGTGTTTTTACTGGATTTTTTAAATTAAAATTAAATTTTACATCTGTAATTAGAAACTATATTTAAAATACAACTTTACTAATATGTCAATATAAAAGAATATCTATTGTGATTTCACAAAACTTGCTGATCTTTGAAGAAGGCAGAGGTAATGGCAAGAATGGTAAAACCAATGGTCTAATGACTGCAAGCACAGAAAGCAGAATTGTGTTTCTTCTGCAGACCAGGGACAATGAAATGTTTAGCTACTATTTTCCCAGGCAAACATGAAAAATATTCATATAGAACGATATCCTCACAAACAATTGATGGGTGACTTTTGATCTCTTAATTATTAACTGTTGAAATGTTTTATTTACTCTTGATTTACTGTTTCTTGAACACTGTTCTGCAAGTCATTACTATTTTCAAGTCTACACAACCAGGGCTATTTTTATATTCGTTTTGCTTCCTTATTTTATAGGAGAGATGGCTTCCACAAGATTATGTAATAGGTGGCAGTATGTTCAGTCAAAATATTCATCCCTGCAGTGGTACATTTACTTGTGTACTTCAGCTAGTTCTTATTTGATTGCCATGATACTGTTTTCTGGACAAGTTGTTTTCTGGATATTTATGTCAGGGCAGAGGCAAAGATGTCTTACGGAATAAAGTTTCCTCTTGTAACCTAATATTTAGTGTAAGCTCTTTTATCATTTATGTCTTTCCATTTAACAAATATGACTCACAAAGACTACCCATAATGCAGATTGTCTCCTTTTCCTTGTCTCTTTCCAATCAGAAGCTTTCTAGCAAAGGTTTTTTGTTTATTAAAAAAACAAGCAAACTGACTTTTCCTGCTTCGCAATAATTCATACTAAATTTGGCTCAGTAAATACACCCAGCTAGGCTGCATATATGTTTTTAAGTTTCCAAAGTGTGATTATTAGATTTTAATTTTAGACAAGGCCACTTACTTTAAAAAACAGTATTTTGTCAGCCTTACTTTATAAATTTAGCCGTAACAATTCTGTCAGAGTTTGCTCCCAGGCACCTAAATGTTACATATAGATGCATATAGATAAATATTCGTACACACATAGACATGAATAGTGTGTATTTGTGTGTGTGTGTGTGTGTGTGTGTGTGTGTGTGTGTATTGGGGGGGGAGAGAGAGAGAGAGAGAGAGTGCACTTTGGGATACAGACATCTCCTAGTCTCATGGATGAAGACTATGTGTTTTTCTATTTATGGTGTTGCTTTGGGTTGGATTTTCAATTAGAGGAAACCATTTCTTTTATCTGAAGTATCTGAAGTGTAATAGTAGAATGAAAGCTATGTTTCTAATCTCATATTTTACTTTCTTAAAGAAAGTTTTATTATAATCTATAGTTTTGTAGAAAAATTACATTACCAAGAAAATTTCTGGAAAGCAGCATAAAAAGTGATATAGGTAATTCGAAAGAGAGCCTGCAGTTTGATGCTGCTGATGGTAATTAGGTTTTGTTGTCTGGGCCACATTCTTATTTGACTTCACACATTTTCATTTGAACACCAACTGTTACAAAGCATATGGACTGCCATAGCAATCCCATATGCTGCATAATGGCTGACTGCTATCTATTTAGGATTCCAACAATGATGAGACTTCATAATGACGGTAAAGTAGGACGACTTTAAACTCTTTAGCTAGTTTCGTGTACATCTTAGAGACTATAAAGTACAGAATTCTGTTTAGTTATGTTAGGTTTTGTTTCTCCTTATGCACATTTTAAGATTGATAAGCAGTGTTTATAAAATATTATAAAATATAGCACTTTATATAAGAAGTATCTTATATTAAAAGCAAAAATTTGTAATGTCTGATCATATACTCATTTGTGAGTATCATGTTTCAAATATATAAAATATGCTTCAAAGGAAAACACAAAATGAGCTAAGCAAATTAATTCCACAAATTATAGATCCCTAAATTACATAAATGTAAAACTACTGTAATGAACATGACCCAAAGTATCCCCATTATTATCCAAGAGAAAATTTCCATATGAAGGGAAATATTATAACTGGAGAGAATATATAATATATAATATAATATATATATTATTATATATATAATATTAACAAAATATTTGAATATCTATGTTTAAATATCACTCGGGCTGCTTAAATCTTTGAAAGTTCTTGTCTACATGAAATGCAGAAATTTTAGATGTGAAATGAAAATTTTCAATTAATCCATTCAAGATTTAAAAGTATTGCAGTTTGGTGTTATGTTTGTATCTTAGTTCATTTTCTGTTGCTATAACAATACTACAGGCAGGGTAATTTACAAGGAAAAGTAATTTATAAGGAAAAGAAATTTATATCTTACAATTCTGGCAGCTGAGAAGTCCTAAGTTGAGGGCCACATTTGGTGAAGGCTTTCTTTTTGAGTCATAACATGGTGGAGAGCATCACATGGCAAAACGGCAAGAGCATGCCACCCTTTCTCTTCTTCTAAAGTCACTAGTCCCATTATGTGGGCCCCACACTGACGGCCTTATCTAATCCAGAATTATCTCCCAAAGGTCCCACTTCCAAGTGCCATCAACATACGCATTTTCAAATTAAGCTTCCAACACAGGAAATATGGCATACACATTTAAATCATACCAGCTTCTTAAATATAATATTACGTTTTTATGTATGATTTCAGCTTTAATTTTAGATTCAAGGGTACATGTGTAGGTTTGTTGCATGGGTATATTGAGTGATGCTGAGGTTTGGTGTATGAATGATTCCATCACAGAGGTGGTGAACATAATACCTAACAAGTAGTTTTTCACCTCTTACTCTTCTCCCTGCCTTCCCTTATTACAGTCCCCAGTGTCTATTATTGCCATCTTAATCTCTATGTGTATTGAATGTTTAGCTTCCACTTTTAAATGAGAACACGCAATATTTGGTTTTTGGTTCCTGTGTTAATTCACTTTAAATAATGAACTTTAGCTGCATCCATGTTGCTGCAAAGGACATGTATTCTTTTTTTGTTGTTGTTTTTATTGTACTTTAGGTTCTAGGGTACATGTGCAAAGCATGCAGGATTGTTGCGTAGGTACACACATGGCAATGTGGTTTGCTGCTTCCATTCCCCCGTCACCTATATCTGTTATTTCTTCCCGTGTTATCCCTCCCCAACCTCCCTACACCCTAGTGCCCCTCCCCTAGTCCCCCGAAAGACACTCCAGTGTGTGCTGCTCCCCTCCCTGTGTCCATGTGTTCTCATTGTTCAACACCCGCCTATGAGTGATAATATGCGGTGTTTGATTTTCTGTTCTTGTGTCAGTCTGCTGAGAATGATGGTTTCCAGATTCATCCATGTCCCTACAGAGGACACAAACTCATTGTTTTTTATGGCTGCATAGTATTCCATTGTGTATATGTGCCACATTTTCCTTGTCTGGTCTATCATCAATGGGCATTTGGGTTGGTTCCAGGTCTTTGCTATTGTAAACAGCAATTTATTTTCCTTTGAGAATATATTTAGTAATGGGAATTCTGGGCCATTTGATAGTTCTGCTTTAAATCCCTTCAGAACTCTCCTAACTGCTTTCCAGAGAGGCTGAACTAATTTACATTTTCAATAACACTGTATGGTCTTCCCCTATTGCTACAATATTACCAGCAAGTTATTTTTTGACTTTTCAATAATAACTCTTCTGACTGGTGTGAGATGATATTTCATTGTGGTTTTGATTTGCATTTATCCAATTTAGTGATGTGGAACATTTTTCTATGTTTGTTGGCCACTTGTATGTCTTCTCTTGAGAAATGTTCCTTAATGTCTTTTGTCCTCTTTTTAATAAGAATATTTGTTTGTTGCTTCTTGAAGTGTTTAAGTTACTCAGATATTTGGTATAGTAGACCTTTGTCAAGTGCATAGTTTGAAAATATTTTCTCCCATTCTGTATGTTGTCTGTTTTATCTGTTGGTATTAAGAGTTTATTTGGCTAAGCAGAGACACTTTTATTAGGTACCATTTGTCAATTTTGTTTTAGTTGCAATTGCTTTTGAGTCTTTGCTATATGTTCTTTGCCAAGCCTGCTGTATGGAATGATATTCCTAGGTTTTCTTCCTATATTTTTATAATTTGAGGTCACACATTAAAATTTTTGATCCATCTTCAGTTAATTTTTGTATATGGTGAAAAGTCAGAGTTTAGTTTCATTCTTCTGAATATGACTAGCCAGCTGTTCCAGCTCCATTTATTGAACAGGGAGTCCTTTCCCATTCTTTATTTTTGTTGACTTTGTCAAAGATAAAATGGTTGTAAGTGTGCGGTTGTATTTCTGTGTTCTCTTTTCTGTTCTATTGGTCTACATGTGGCAATGTTATGCTTTCAGCTTTGTTATTTTTGCTTAGAATTGCTTTGACTCTTTGGGCTCTTTTTTGTGTCATATGAATTTTTGAATAGTTTTTGCCAATTCTATGATAAATGAATTCTATGAAAACTGGTAGTGTGATAGAAATAGCATTGAATCTATTGATTGCTTTGGGCAGTATGACCATTTTAAGGATTTTGGTTGTTTCAATCCATGAGCATTGAATGTTTTCTTTCATATTTTTATGTCATCTATTATTTTTTTTAGCAATGTTTTGTAGTTCTTATTGTAGAGAGCTTTCACTTCCTTATATTAAATCTCATAGTATATAAGTTTCAGTGTGTTTAGCTTAACTTCATTCCTTTTATTTTGTGCTAATTTTGCTTGCTATTTCTTGTAGCTAGTTTGTTCATTATTTTACATTACAAAAAAAAAACACCATAATGTGTTTATGCATCATATAAATCATAATTATTCGATTGTTTCCAGTTTTGGTATACTAAGAGAAAAGATTCTATGAAATTTTCTCCCCATTTTATCTCTCCCCACCCTCCCCACCTTTCAATTGTATACTTCCCTAGTAATAAAATATCTGAGTCAAAATATGTGTTTATTCAAAATTAGGAGATAATGCAGAAATGTTTACAAAAGTACGTATACCAGTTTACACACACACCATGGTGAATAAGCGTTCATTTTTCACCATATCGTTGTCAGCATTCACCTTAATACTAATAGGTGGGTTGTGGTAAGTCATTATAGTTTCAATTTGAATTTTCCTAATCACTAATCATGTTGAGGAATTTGTATAATCTAATGGCCATGTGGCTATTTATTGCTATGAATTGCCTTTTTAATTATCCTCTATTTTTCTACTGTCCTGCCTTTTACTTAACTGATGCACATGAGTTGCTTACAAATTATGATATATATGGTCTTCATCCATATCAAATCAAGTGAATTAAATATTTTCTTGAAGTTTGAGTACTTTGAGGATATTGTTTTAAATTATATGCTCTTTCCAAGGTCAAAATATATTTCTTATGTTATATTTTAAAAGATTTATTATTTTACCCTTAAAACTAATTTGTAAATAGTAGGAAGGAGAGGTCCAGTTTTATTTATTATGTACTTTCTTTGTACCTCATAAATCAAAGGTAGGTATGTCTGTTGCTCTGTTTCTGGACTCTTCTTTAGTACCCTTTAAATACTTACTTATCTTACAGCTATGCCAGACATTCTTAATTACTTTTGTCTTTAAAAAAGTTCTGAACTTCTGATATAACATGTTTGTCAACCTCCTTCCAGGTGTCTTGACAATCCTTATCCCTTGAATTTCCACAGAAATTGTAGAATCTGTTTATTTATTTCTATTAAAATCCTGTAGAAATGTTGCCTTGATAGATCGATTAGGGAGAATTGTAATCTTCACAATGTTAAATTTTCTACTCCAGAATATGGTATTTCTGTACATTTAATTTCTGTCAATGAGTGAGTTTGACTTTGAATTATCTTTTTTTTATAACTGAGTCCCCATTTTTGGAATCAAGGTTATGATTAAAGAAATAAATTTTATTTATTACCAACATTTTATTTTTTAAAAGTTAAACATACATCAAAATTGCAAGAATTTTATATTAACCACTCATGTATACTCTGTTGTTAATTTTATCAATCTATCTGTGTATCAATTCATCTTTTTTACCCCTTTGTATGCATTTCAAAGTAAATGTCAAACTTAAGTAAATATCTTCTGAAATATTTCAGCATACATACCATTAACTGCAGCTTAATATTTATTTATAATTTTTAAAATTTTGATGTCCCTAAAGTAATGACACAACTGGACATCAATTTTATTTGTTTATAATCTAATTTCAAACAAATAATTTATTTTCTTCTGTTTAGGTTTTATTTGCTCTTCTTTTTCTAGTTCTTTAAAGTGAATATTTGTATACTGATTTTGTATACTTTCTCATTTCTAATGCATGCATTTAATGCTATAAATTTTTCTGTAATTACTATTTCAATGCACCTCACAAAATTGGTAAGACTTTTTTTTTTCATTTAGGTCAAAACACATGTTTTTAAATTTTAATTTAGTAAGATTAATCTTTAGTAAAAATATATGTTTTTAAAATTTTTTTACACTTCTCTTTGACACATCATTTGTAAATGTTTTAATTTTTCAATTTTGGGGGGATTTTCCAGCTATGTATCTGTTTTGAAATTCTACCTAATTTTATTGCAATATGAACATATATATTTTTAAAAATTTGTTAAGGTGTGTTTTATACCTCTGAATGTGAACTATCATGATTAATGTAAAATTACTCTTGTTAACTGGTGTATTTATTAAATTTAAACTGGACCAAGATGACTGTGCTTTTCAGATCATCTATATCCTTACAAATTTTGTGAGGTATTAATAATTGCTTGATCTAGCAATTATTAATCAAATTACTGATAATAGTTTCCAACTCTGATAATAGATTTACCTATTTTTCATTTCATTTGTTTAGTTTTTGCTTCATGTATTTTAAAATGTTTGTTAGATGCATAAATGTTCAGATTTTTAGATATAATTACCCTAGATTCTTTTTGATTAGAGATAAAATGGCATATCTTTCTTTACCTTTCATTATTAACTTTTGCCTTTTTAATATTTATGGTGAATTTCTTGTTTACAACACATAATGTGGTCTTGTTTTGTTATTATACATTCTGACAACTTCTGTCTTATAATTGCTATATTTGTATCATTCAAAGTTAAAGTGATCATTTATATAGTTGTATAAATATTGACTATACTTATAACTACATTCCATTTGTTTCATTCTGTCTTTGAATTTACTTTACCTGCTTTGTTTCTATCTTCTCTGGTTTTAACCAAGCTTTTTATAGTATGATTCAGTTTTACATTCTCTCAGTGTATTAATTATATTTATTTTTAAGTTTTTAGTGGTTGCATTTAAGTATACAATAATTATTCTTTGCTAAGTTCACTTTCAAATAACACTTCACCCCTTTCCGTTTAGTGCTGATACATTATAACAGAGTATTTCCAATTATTTCATCCAGTCTCTTGTGACATTTTTCTCATTTATTGTATTTATCAACACAGCAAAATTATATAATACATTGTTACTACTGTAACTTTATGAAACCATTTGCCTTTTTATGTCAATTGAGAATAAAATAAACAAAATATTTCATTTTATGTAAATTTATTTGTTCTTCAACACTTTTATTCTTTAGGCAGATTCACATTTCTGTCTTACATTATTTTCATTCTGGCTGAGAACTCTATTTAATATTTTTTGCAGGGCAAGTTCACTGGTGATGAATACACTCAATTTTTATTCACCTGAGAAAGTCTTTATTTCTAAGGGAAATTTTTCTGGATATAACATTTGAGGTTATTGTGATTTTCATTTTCATATTTTAAATATTTCAATTAACTCTCTTCTTGTTTGTATGAACTTTCATGAGAATTGTGAAGTCACTAATATGTGTTTTTCTATAGGGGTATGATGTTTCCTCCTTAGATAACTTTTTAAATATCTAAATATTTATTTGGTATTATTTTCCTTCTACTTGAAGAAATTCTTGTAATTTTTTTTTCGTTAAGAACATATGTCAGCAATTCAGTCACTCGATTTTTATTGGCTCAAAAATATTTTTTATCTTGTCCCCAGTGTTGTGCTAGATTGAAGTAGGAATCATGTTCAATTTTGTCCCATGTTGCTAACAAATCAATTACCTTCAATTGTTTAAAATATTTTCTATTTGTTACTGCTTTAACATGCCCATTTTATGAATCAGTTGACTCTACATATGTAAATTTGAATTTGGACTGTCTATTCTTTTGGTTTGGTCCATCTGCCCATTATTTGCCAATACCACATATACACCATGGAATACTATGCAGCCATAAAGAATGATGAGTATTTTATACCAATGAAAAACAGCTTTTCATCAATAGAGCTTATTATGCTTAGCATAATTAGAATAAGTATTTTTAAAAGTCTCTCTAACTTGGAAACAAGTAAGCTTTATGTTTCTAGTTTCTCTTTTTAAGACTATATGCCTGTTTTGTAGAATAACTATAGCAAGCTACAGAGGTGTCATGGAATTAACAACTTCTGCCTGATGTTCAAAGTGAACTACAGTCATAGCTATGTAATTTCGTATCTGTTCTTTTTCTTTCCTATCAGGAACACTTGCAATTGGAATGGAAAAGTAAAAGCAAAGTATATCATTAGAGTAACACATATAGATAACAATATATTTTTATAAAATGTAATACATATACTTTTGCAAGTACTATATTTCTTTCATCAACTCTGGCTTCATAGCTTTCTTATAATGCTCAAATGGCAATGAAGGATTTCAGTATGATTTAAGTTTGATATGAGGATAAAATTGTCATTGAGAAAAAGGCACTTACTATGCTGCACTTAAAGTCAATATTTTGGTGGATAGATGACTCAAATCAGAAAATAGAAACATAATCTATGTTAGAAGTTTATTTTCTCTAAGTCTTCCAGGCTAACCTCTAGAATGTGAACTGTGTTATGGAATTTATGAAATAGAGTTCATAAATTTAATTGAAATACCATGATTATATAATAACTTTGTTGTACTTATCAAAATCCACAAATTTTCTGGTACTTTAACTTTGCAATATCTTACAAGTAAAGTTTATTGGTAGCAGACATACATTCTTTTGGTCCGAGTAGCATTTATATTGGCTTTAGAAACCACATCTTTTCAATGCCAAACACGAAGTAATGATAAGGCTGTGATAATAAAACCATAGCCACTTGGTACAAGAATTCACAAGCATAGCTCAAGCTGGGTCATACTGATGGCTTGTGCTTGACTGTATCATTTTAGAGCCTTTGAGTGTCAATTACAGAAAAATTCTAATTAAATTGTTGCTTGCAATATCTACATTTAGTAGCTGAGAATGGAGCTAAGCAGAAACAAGCTGTAATTGGGGGGAGAAACAAACAAAAAAAAGAAAGGGTAAGGAAAGAGACACAGAGAGAGAGAGAGAGACTGAGAGAGACAGAGAGAGAGAGACAGAGACAGAGATAGAGACTGAGTGAGACAGACAGAGAGAGACAAAAAGTGCCCTGGTTGGCTGTCTTCTCTACAGCAACCCTAGAAGACTAGTCAAAAATTCCTCTGTATTACTGGATATCTGTCATTTGTATCATAAAAGAATAGACAGAAAGGTACAGGTACTTAGAAAAACAGGAAAAAAAAAAAACAAGTAGTGTGTGTGACTAATATTGCTGTCTAACATATGAAACTTTGGGTTTAATCATATTGAAAGTTATATATTTTGCCAGTATTCTTATTATCTACTAAAAAGTATATTACCTTTAATCAACTTATTCTGATAATGAAATAAAAGTGGAGTTTTCAAGTTTACATAATCCAGATTTAAAAATGTATATATAATATCAATCCATTGCTAGTTTTAGTTTCCTTGTATGTGTTAAACTAGCAATTGAGACAATGTAGGATATTCTGCCTAAGCTTTGAATTGTCAAAATTAAGTTAAAAATGACAATACTGTATTTTAGGAGACCCTTTCTGGAGTGGGTTTGCAAGCTGAATTTAGACAAGATCAAGACGTAATGTAGTATCAGAGAATTGATTTGGGCTAAAGGAAAAATATTTATGTTGATATGAGCAGGAAGAGTTTGGACAGGTATAGTTAGCAAATGAAAGACACACAAATGGAAACATTTGACATGACATTGAACCAAGAATAGTTCTAAATTATTAAAGAAAAAGTGCTTAAAGTGGACATTCTCGAAAGTATTCCTATCAAGGCAGTTAAGAAACAAAGTTGATAACATGATGTCCCGACATCTTCTATCAGCGTTAAAAGAGTTTGTGAGGACAACTCTGGTGACAACTCAGTTGTCAGGAAAAATTTGGCTCTGGTTATAAACTTGTAAACCTGAGCAGCAACATAATCCCAGAAGAAACTGGACATATTGATCCTAAAAGCAAATGCAATCTATTTGCTATTGGAGCCCCAAACAGGCACACAATTGCCAAAAATTTCCCTCCAGCATACACTATTTTTGTCCAAGAAGACATTCAAGACACTTTCTACTATGCTAGAATTTCACCAAAGTTTTAGTACACACACTGTCACCCAAGAATTGTTGGCCACCACTTAGCATTTGGTGTTCTCTGCAGCTAGTTACCCTGCACACACTTTAATCTATCTGTGTGAAGAGGATTTGAGTAAGTCAGGGAGATGATTCAGGAGGGCTATGCAAAACAAGCAAGCAATTGGTTAGCTAAAAGGAATAACATAAAGAAGAATTGCAGTACAATAATATTATATAAGTTTAACATAATTTGGAGAAACTTCAAAGATGTGGGTAGAGATTTAGGGGGTAATATTGTATTACTCTAACTTGGTTACATGCATTTAAGCTGAACAGACCAGGCAATGTTTGCCTAGTCACTGAAGTCATGAAGCCAAGTTGATAATGCAGATAGCTGCTGCTGCTCCAGGTCTCTGATATTGCTCATAGAAGTAATCAGATGCAACCTTACCTCATGCCCTGCTATGCATCTCTCTCTGTGTACCCCAGGACTTCCTTGGTCCCAGCAAGGTATAAGGTTCCAGTGAGCCATGCTAGTGGCTACACATGTGTACAAACTTGGCCAGTGCACTGTGGCTTACTATTTGGATGTTACTACTTCTATAATGGGCTTTAGAGTTTTTTGCAGAGCCAAAAGGCCTGGAAGATTCATGTCTCCTAATACAAATACTGAGTGATAAAACAATAACAAATCAATCTTTCTCAGTTCTTCCTCAATGAACTCCTTAGAGATGCAGTATACGATATCTTTGAAAGCATCAAGCAACCAACTCTATGTGATGAAAACTTGTGGTTCATTTATGTATTCCCTTATATGCACTGCCATTCCTTTTCTGCTTTACTCCCTTTTTTCTCTCACTCTTGCTTTCCTGGTATTGCAGTCCCAAAGTGAATTAGCAGCTTTTTTTCTTTAGCCTCTCTGTGATGGTTAATATGAGTGTCAGCTTGATTAGATTGAAAGATGCAAATAACTGATCCTGGGTGTGCCTGTGAGGTTGTTGCCAAACGAGATTAACATTTGAGTCAGGAGGGTTGGGAAAGGCAGACCCATCCTTAACCTGGATGGACCCTATTTAATGAGCTGCCAGCATGGCTAGAATGTAAAGCGGGAAGAAAAATGTGAAAAGACAAGACTGGTCTAGCCTCCCATACTGCATCTTTCTCCCATGCTGGATGCTTCCTGCCCTCAAACATCGGACTCCAAGTTCCTCAGTTTTGATACTCAGACTGGCTCTTCCATGCTCATCAGCTTACAGACAGCCTATTGTGGGACTTCGTGATCATGTGAGTTGACACTTTAAAAACTCCCCTTTATATATATTATGTATCTATGCTATCAGTTCTGTCTCCCTAGAGAACCCCATATAATACACTTTCTAAGTAAAAACAAAGTTAAAAAATAAAAGTAAGGAAAAGAAGTTGCACAAATCCAGGTTCAAAACAAATGAGTACGAGAAGCTAGAAGATGGATGGAGTTCATTCAGGAGATTAAATGTAGGACAGCAGCTAGCTAATATGTACTTTGAGGAAAATCAGGAGTGACTCCCAAACTTGGACATTTTCATCTGGTTAAAGTTGCTGGTGTTCAACGAAAGCCTAAGTTAAGGAGGAAGTAAATGAGTCCTGTGGATAGTAATAGTTACTCAATTTGGACATTCTCAGTTTCAGAACTTAAATAAATAACCAAGTTTAAATTTGCATGCCCCCGACATAGTGAATTATCACGCCCCCTTGCTGTGCTAGGAAAGGTATAAGAGGAAAAGATTAAGCAGATCACTCATATTTGATGAGCAAATGGTATAAACAGACCTATGGAAATAATTTTTTCTACAAAGGAAATTCTAAAATGTCAATATAATTTTTTTCCAAAGTACTTATATTTAGGAAATATGTACACTACGGAAGGGTTAAACTATAACATTGAGAAATTGTTTAACGCTTTACATCAGGACAAGGTAGATTTCCTTTAATTTTTTCCCCCAGTTTACATTCTTGATTTTATCCATGAAATAACTATACCTCATATGCATAAATAAAATTTTGGTAAACTTTTAAATTTGTTTATCTCATTTATACTTGGAATTAACCATGTGATATAAGATGTACAATCTTATTTTTCTGACAGTGTAAGTGCCTTACTTATGACTATGGATACACAGGCATAACTTAGTCTGAAACATGATTTTTTAAATTCAGTGTTTCTTGTTATATATGTTTATATGTTTGTTGTACATATTTGTTATATTTGCTATGATATCTGTATATTTAATTCAAGGTGTAACTGATTTCCCAAATGATTAACACATATGCCACCAATAACATTTTTTTTTTTTTTTTGAGGTAGAGTCTCTTTCTGTCTTCCAGGCTGGAGTGCTGCTGCGTAATCTCTACTCACTGCAACCTCTGCTTCCTGGGTGCAAGCAATTCTCCTACCTCAGTCTCCTGATTACTTGGAATTACTGGTGCTCACCACCATGTGTAGCTAATTTTTATATTTTTAGTTGAGACGGGGTTTCACCATGTTGGCCACACTGGTCTTCAACTCTTGGCCTCAGATGATCTGCCCAAATCAGCCTTCCAAAGTGCTGAGACTACAGTGGTGAGCCATTGCACCAGGCCCAACAGTGTCATTTTTAATAGGCATTTATAAAAGCACAAAACTGTGATATGCACTTTGGTAAAGTAAATCAAGAATGGTACTATGTATGTTTCAACTTTATTATTTATTTGTATGAATATTATTTCACATTAAAAGTAATTATTATTATTGCTATTATTATAATTTTGAGGTGGGGTTTTGCTCTGTCACCCATGCTGGAGTGCAGGGATAAGATAACATCTCACTGCAGCCTCCAACTCTTGGGCTCAAGTGATTCTCCCATCTCAGGCCTCCAAGTAGCTGGGACTACAGGCATAAGCCACCATGCCTTGTAAGCAGTAATTTATATATTATATCATATTTGTTATATAAAATATGTGAGCAAGTTCCTCAATGAGGGTACACAAAAGGTAAGATAATTAAACGTATTTTGAAGTGAAAAAGTATGGACTAGAATTTGTGAGAGATTATTTTAAGACTTCTGTTTCTATCAATATGAAAACACTGAATGTTGTAAACTTCCTCATAAATAATCTCTAAAAGTTCTTGAGGTGATATTTAAAACATCACTTTTCTTTCACAGCCAGAAAGAAAGTTTTAAGAATATTCTAAAAGAAGGGAAAAGTGTTTGAAGGTATGAGACATTTATGCCTAGAGCATCAATGTTTTCAGAACAATAATATTTGAACCATTCAGGCTTTGCAGTTGAATGCAATTCAAGAACAAATAAACTAACTGAGTAAGTAAGTAAATATATAAATAAATAAATACATAAACAAACAAACAAATAAGAAAAAAGATGGTCCAAGAAGAGCAGTCTTGCACCTGAAGGGTAGAGTGAATAAAAGGAGTTATAAACTAAGTTTAGTCTAAATAAACATTGATGGTTTAAAACAATAACAGCAATTAGACACACATAGGTTGATACTGTTCTATAATAATTACTAAATATCTAGTAATATTTCTTTGTCTAGGTACTTTAAGTGTGTCTATTATCAAATCCAGCTATGTGCTTACAAGAGAAACACCTAAGACATCTGGACAAAGAAATACTACTAGAAACTCAGCTCAGGAGGTTTCTTGGTTTCATGTAGGAAAGAATTCAAGAGAGAGACAACAAAGTAAAGTGAAAGCAAAACAAGTTTATTAGAGCAACAAAGTACAAAAATATGGCTGCTCCATAGACAGAGCAGGGTTACCCCACAGGCAAAGTAACACTCATGGATTGCTGGCTGTCTATATTTATACTAACTCTTTCCTTTATGGTAAATAAGGGGTGAGTTATTCATAAATATCCCAGGAAAGGGGTGTGAAATTCTCAGAACCAAGAGTCCCTCCCTCTTTAAACCATATAAGGTAACTTCTGGGCATTGCTGTGGCATTTGTAATCTGTCATGGGACTGTTGGGCATGTCTTTAGCATGCTAATTCATTATAATTAGAATATAATGAGCAATGAGGGCAACTAGAGGTCACTTTCACCACCATCTTGGTTTTAGTAGGTTTCTTTACTGCATCCTGTTTTGACCAGATACTGTTTTGATCAGCAGGGTAGTGAATGGTGCGCAGAATACAAGACCTGCTGATCTCTTACCTGAAAACTGTATTACTATCATTCAAAACAGACAGTCATTCAAAACCATCATTAAAGTTGAAAATATTCAGTACATAATATTAAAAGGCCAATGTGCTAAGCAGAATAACGCCACCTCCAAAGATGTCCACATTGTAATTCTTATATATCATGAATATTTTATATTGTACAGCAAAGAGAAATTTAGGTTGCAGATAAAATTAAGATTGCTAATCAGATGACCATAAAAGAGGGAGATCATCCTGTCTTATTTGGGTGAATCAATGTAATCACACAATTTTAAGATGAAAGCAAAAAAAAATTACAGAAAGAGTAGTGAAGATGCATATAGGGTGAGAGGAATGCAAAACTGGTTGTGTTGCTAGCTTTGAGGATGCAGGATGGGAGCTACTGGCTAACCAATGTGGGTGACTGCTAGAAGCTGCAAAAGGCAGTGAAATAGATTTCCCCTACAGTTCCAGAAAGGAACACAGCTAAGCTGACACTTTGATTTAGTCCAGATACCCACAGTAGACTTCTAACTTACAGAACTTTAAGATAACAAATTTATGTTTTTTTAAGCCACTAAGTCTGTGGTAATTTGTTATAACAGCAATAGAAAACAAATACAGTGAGAATAGTATTATAGAGATTATAGAACAAAAATTTACAGAAGTATATAGATAAAGTGACATGTAACAGATTCATTCTCATGGTAACTAATCCACTCCCTAGATAATTATTAATTTAATAATCCATTAATTCATGAATAGATTACTCTATTTGTGAGGGCAAAGCTACAATGATCCAGTCTCCTCCCCAAAGTCCCATTTCTCAACACTGAGGCAAGTTTCAAACACAGAAAATTTGGTGAGACACATTCAAGCAGTAGCATATGGGTAACAATTTTTTTTCTTGCATCAGGAGGCTCATGTTTTCTCTCACCATTTAAGAAACTGTGTCTTACCATGGTTTTTCAGCTTGCAAACAGGGTGAAATCTCAGATCTTCACAGTAGTAAATTGTTCTGGAGCCAATTTGCACTGATTCTGAAGAGCTGATTAGGCACAATTCTTCCTAACTCTGGATTCAGTTACATTGCATTGTTAGATTAAACTTGGCCTGGTTGTGAATATTCACACCATGGAAACTGGCAAACACTAGAAATTATGTTTTTCTTCCCACTCCCCCCATCCCTGGCCCACCAGAGAGTTCCTATTAAAAATTTACCAGTTCAACACAGAACTAGGGACAAATAGAATTCTGAATGAGTACAACAATTTTTTACATTTGAATCAGGATTTAAAATATTTCACACAGAAAACAATAGAATGGGCAATTTTACAGTTGAAATCTGTAAAATAATCAAGATACACAAAAAAAACACCACTTGTTCAGATAATTGTAAAAAGAGGGAAGACTCCCCAAATTATTGAGAGAATTGTGAATTTAATATCAAACCCAGTAAAAATACCATGAGAAATGAAAACTAATTTCACTTGTTTATATATACAAATATCTTAAACACAATGAAGTATATCAATTTTAAGTGTCACAGAAAAAGATAATATAGCATTAATACATTTTCATTATTTTACAGACTGTCACAGAATGTTAACCCTTGAAATATCTCAAAATAATTTATCACATGACTGGTGAAAATTAAAACAATAAAATTATCTCAATTGATGTATTTGCTAGAATTAACTATTAAATCATAATTTTTTTAAAAGTAGGGAACTTAGAAAAAATGGAAACATCTTTAAACTAACAATTGATGACTTCCAAAATATTGCAGGAACCATCATTTTTCATGTCTGTATATTAAAAAAACTCATAAAAATCAACAAATTGTGATGGTTGCTATAACCAATTATATTCAGTACTCTACAAAAGCTTTAATCTCTGCAGCATGAAAGCTGTAAACAAGTGATAGGAATTATAGGAATTTAATTGTTTTTTTTTAGAAGTGCTCCAGTTGCCTATATGAAGAACCCAAAGCTTATACAGACAACTGATTAAACTAATTAAGGTAGCACAGTAAATTTACAAAACATAAGATCAATTTCTAAATATTAGTTATATTTGTGTATACTAGCTACAATTAGAAAATTATTCTGGCTGCTAGAATTCTAGAGAATCAACCATTTGTAGGGTGACCATGTAACTTATTATCCAAATGGAAGCAAGTGTAAGAACAAAAATAGAAATACTTATTAATCAATAATGGACTCCAGCAAGCCAAGAGAGATGGAACCCCTAACTAAAGTCAACATGTAAAGAAAGCAGTTACAGTATTATTGAAATCATGCATATGATTTGGAGCAGGATAGTAGCAATGGTATTGATGCAAAGTAGTCAGATACAAGCATTTTTGAAGATAGAGTGAAGAGGATTAGAAATAAGACATCCTGGCCGGGCGCGGTGGCTCATGCCTGTTATCCCAGCACTTTGGGAGGCCGAGGCTGGGGGATCACGAGGTCAAGAGATCGAGACCATCCTGGTAAACATGGTGAAACCCCGTCTCTACTAAAAATACAAAAAAATTAGCTGGGCATGGTGGCGCATGCCTGTAATCCCAGCTACTCAGGAGGCTGAGGCAGGAGAATTGCCTGAACCCAGGAGGCAGAGGTTGTGGTGAGCCGAGATCCCGCCATTGCACTCCAGCCTGGGTAACAAGGGAAACTCCGTCTCAAAAAAAAAAAAAAAAAAAAAAAAAAAATGGAAATAAGACATCCTGTTTTACAAAATAGAGTAAGGGGACACTCAAAATGTGAGAATTGTTGTACCACATATAAAGCAATTTTTTTCTGAATGTATAAAGCTCTAAATAAATTTAAAGTGACAAAACATAATCAATAAAAGAAATAATAGTTATTATGCAAGAGAAATCCTGTGAGAAGATTTTCATATAAAAATATAGTCAACTTCATTTGTAATCACCAAAATGTGTATTTAAAATTGAGATGGATTTCCATCATGCTACACAAGGTTGGACTAGCCCTTCCTCCTGAAACAACTAAAAAATATGTATAAAATATATGAAACAATATTTTCAGAGATTGAACAACAGGTATTCAGGACTGTAATCCCTGAGAGAAGCGAAACAAAGAATCCCATGCCTGTCCAGTTTTCTACCTAGAGGAGTTTGCCAGCACTGGAGAGGGAGGAGTCATCCATGTAAGGCACAATAGTCTCACAAATCAGCTGAGAAGAAAGAGCTTCCGAAATTTACATAGGAGTTCCCATAAGTCTTTGACTAAGCTTTAAGCTGCCTATAAAGCTATTAAGCCATTGGAGCTTCATTAAATTCAGGAGAACAAAATAAGAATTATGGCTAATGTCTCATCATGAAAATACACAGGCCAGAAAATACTGGCATGACATCTGAAAGTACTAAGGAAAAAAAAATCTGTCAGCCTGGAACTCTATATGGAAACACACACACACACACACACACACACACATAGAAAATAAAGCTGATTATGGGTAATTGGCAAAAACTGGAAAGAGCATAAATGATCATTAACAAATGAATAGGATAATGACCTGTGGTGTGTATATATATATATATATATATATATTGGAATACTTCTCAGCAATAAAAAAGCAGACTACTGATACACTTGACAAGGTGGATAAATCTAAAAACCATTATGCCACATTGAATAAGTCAAGCAAACAAGAGTACAAGAGTACCTAGGCATTATTCCACTTATGAATATCAAATAATCAGTTCCCTTGATCATAGTCAGGGTTGTCCCAAAATAACAAAAGGGGACTAATCCTCTGAACTTCCCAATCAACTAGACATTCCCCTGGGCATTGCTGAAGAGGGAGCTACCTACGAGCCTTCAGCTGGGGAAAAATGTGCCTGAGTCCTGCAGGGAGATTCCTGGAAGGAGACCACAGCATCCACTAGAGTAATGACTTTTGTTGTTTGGTTTTGCTTTGTTTTGGTTTTTGATTGTAGGTTCTGCATTAATTTTTAAATAGCTTTGTTTCATTGTGCCTACATTCCTTGTATGTTTCAAATGTCTCAATGAAAGTATATAGCTTAGCAATTCAAATCAACATCATATGGGTCAGAGAAAAATCTGTGTTCATAAAAAGAAATGAGCACTGTTCTCTATTATATAAGCAAGGCACATATTAGAACCAGAAATGGAACCAATTAGAAGACATTACATTAATAACTATAGGTCCATATTCTGAAAATCATGTACATGAAATATGAAACAATATGATGATGTATATATTCATAAGAATAGAAAATATGTAAGGCCACAATATATTTTACAAACATAGTAATGGATGAGAACTTCAATTCATGAATTAATGTCATTTTATGTGTCACTTATAATTTCACAGGTAATGTTACATGAATTCTCACTTCCATGGCTCATAGAATTTTGTAAAACTCCCTTGGTTTTACAGGCCTCCTCAAAGACTTAGAAGCAAATGTAAATAATATGTTTTAATGATTGATGTTTTGAAATTCTATGAAGTTCAGAATGAGATTTACTAAGAAAGATACTTGGTTTAATTAAGAATAGGTACTGCATATAAAAGCACCAGGATTGAAGTATTGAATGTCTGTGTATTCTTGATAAGCATTTTTTTTTTTCATCTGTCAAATGAAGAAGGCAGGATCATGCTTTATACTGTGCTAATGGATTTTCTCTCTGCTAGCAAACTCAAAGCTTGAAGTAAAGGAAAAATTGCTACATATCCCTATTTCCATGATATTCATATCCACTTCCCTGTTATTTTATTCTTAAATGCAGATGTGAAATGTTCTTATTTATGCTTTAAGCTTGAGGTTATGTTGTGTGATCATAGAACAAACTAGACTGGAAAACCATATATTTATCCTTTCCCTTTATAAATCTACTACCTGCTTTCAGGAAAGTAATTTGGTTTAAACCTGGCAGTTTTAAAATTCACATGGTACTTGTTTGAAGAACATGTACAAAATAAGAAGATAGTAAATAATATAAGAGCAATATGATACCAAATACCAGATAAGGCTATATTGCATTCATTCTTTTAATTAAATTTTAAACAGGCAAATGTAAAGGCAATAAGCTTACATGTGTAAAAAGAAGTGGCTTGTAAATAAATGTATTTTTCTATTCTGTCTTTCAATGGAAAACTTATGTTTCTATATTTATTTTTCTTGAAATGTCATTTCTATACTTACATAATAATCTATATCTATATGTAGATATAAAACCTATTCTTTGTTTTGCATGGAGAAATACAAGCAAATGATTCCAAGATGATGACTGGTACTATAATAGATATGGAAAATACATAGAAATAGAAGAGGAAATAACTAAATTTTAGAAAGAAAGGTATCAAGGCAGGTATCTCAGTACCATAAGGTAATTTTTTATTTTTATCAAAAATAGTATCAAAGTAATATGGACTCAAAAGCTTGTGATCCACAAAACAGGCTTCTGCTGCCACCTCCCCACCTCCAAGGTTATTCCCCCAAGGCAATCACCTTCAAATATTTCTCGTTTTATTTCTTCTGATGTTTAAGCTGTAAAACTCTAAAGTCTAATGTTTCTGGACAATACCTATTGACTCTATAACACAAAGAAATGAGAATTTACTGCACTTAAATTTAGTGCACTTATCTTAACCTCCTTCCTATTTCCCTTTCCCAAACTTGATACGTATATTATTTTTAGCTCTTTTTTTATATGGAAAATCTTAAATCTTTTCCTTTTTTTTTCTGTATGCTTTTTAGCCACATAGCTCCTTATTTCAGCCATTTACCTCTTCACTTTATTGTCATGTAAATACTGTACATATGTATTTCAAAATCTGTTGAAAATATGAAACAGATTTTTTTGTCATTTTAAAAGTTTAAATTAATATTTTTTAAAACAAATTTCCAGAAAAGAATAAAAAGCCCTTTCCTTCAAATGTGGTTTTCAAAAATAAACACAGCAAACTTGCAAATATTTCTAAATGTTTAATATGTACAAAAGTACAGGTATGGATGTATTATTTATTATATAACTCGTCTTATATGGTTAGTCTTTTGTTTCTATTGTTTTTCTTTTATAAGAAAATTATTACCAAAAATTCTTTTGTAACTATACTTTGAAAATGTTTTAGTATATACTTTTAGGAACAAAAGTGGTAAATCTAGACATATATGCACTTTATATTTTCACAGGTATTTTTACACTGCCTTCTAAAATGTATGTGTCAATTTACAATATAGTTACTTATACTCTAATGTTTTGTAATCAATTATTTTTCCCTTTTAGATCGAATAAGCCAAACAATTCATCACGTTTTTGCTTTAGATTTCATGTGCTTAATTTTTAGTGAGGGTAAATAACTTTTCATGGGCTTATTGCTCCTTTGTCTTTCTTCTGTGAACTATCTCTTCATAAACCTGTTTTGGAGTTATTTTTACAATAAATATTAAAATTTATTTTTATTTCTAAAAGTTATCATTTTTAAATTTTCCTATTTAAAATATAATTAAAGGAGTAAATATAATATAGACTTCTATAGTGTTTTGGTATTATATTGCTCTAAAAATATTTATAACCTTTTTATTTCGCATGTGGTCTTCAGTTAATACCATGTAAATTTTAAAACTGTCAATTTTAAACCAAATCATTTAGTAACAGACTTGTATTAATATGAGCTACTGATTGGAGTGGGAGCTTTCAAGGTTTGTTGTTGTTAAGAGGTGACCACTAGAATATATTACATTAACAATTTATGTGAATTGTGATAATTGCCTGACACTATCAATTCAGCAAATTCAGATAAGGGCCATTTCAGCAGAACTAGCATTAAAAATTTCATATCCGCCTATGAGTGAGAATATGCAGTGTTTCATTTTCTGTTCTTGTGTACCTATGCAACTGTATTGCATGCTCTGCACATGTACCCCAAAACCTAAAATGCAATAAAAAAAAAAGAAAAAAAAATTTTAGCCTCTAGTGTGAGAATAAGTAGAATCTCATGGTGGCTTTAATTTGCATTTTCTTGATGACTAATAATGTGAGCATATTTTCTTTTGTTGTCCATTTACACATATTCTTTTGTGAAGTACCTGCTCAAGTCTTTTGTTCATTTAAAAATTGAATTATCTTTTTATTATTTTATTAATAACATATTCCAAATATGAACTTTTTTTCAGAAAAAAAAATATTTCATATCCACTTTAGAAAACTCTCTTCTTCCACCTTAGTTGTCTCAGATTGTACACAAAAGAAGGAAGAAGAATAATCTCTGAACACAAAGCAGTAAACACTGTTACAGAAAGGGAGACATATTCCTCTTTCCACACATACAATCACTTTTCACAGTAGTTTCTACTAAGTTAGAGACTTCTGATTGTATCTCGTCTAAACGTAAGAGAACCAATGACTCAGGAGAGTGCTGCTTTGTTTTGAAAAATGCGTCTGGAGAGAGACAGTGTCCTTGATGTGCGGGGGCAGGGTACCAGCTGAGAAGTTTATTTTCCCACCCACCTTCAGTTTTGCAACTTACAGACTTTTCCTGAGTCAAATAAACACATAAAATTTAAATTATCCTGCATATACTCACAAGGAGGGTTGCCTGCTGGGTGAACAAAATGCTAGAAATACTGTGTAATATTCACACTGAAGTCTGAAAGAAAAAGAAAAAGCCTCAGTAATCATTTCCATACATGCAGAAAGAGCCCTGCAAAAAATCAAGAACTATAATTCACGAGACAGCCAGGGTTTGTGTAGTTGCCTCGCAAAACTGGTAGTGTCTAGATTCACTTCTTATCTTCTAAAGAATGAATGCAGGAAAACTAGATATATTTAATTTTGAGGTATTTGTGAAAAAAATTATTCTCACCGATTTTCAATATATCTATTTAAAATAGTCACTCAATCAAGTTACAGGAAAAAGGGTACCTATTCATATGGAATCATGTTTAACAATCTGAGCTAAAAATTGAACCACAGATAACTAATCTTTAAGTCAAATATTTTAATGCTTCATCTCATTTTCCCTGTTTTCATTTTTTTCAAGCTTTTATTTATTATTACATGTACATTGCACTGCAATCCAGAACTCAAACTAATATTTAAAGAGAAAAGTAATAATAAAAATACATACGACATAAAAATAAATGATGCTTCTTTTCTGTCTGCAAGATCAGTTTACATCCAGCCAGAAGTTTGTTGTTCCAGATAATAATATCTGTCAAATGTTGAAAATACGTACCAACACAGTACCTACAGCAGTAGATAAGAATAGTTCCAATTGTATGAATGCAAACTACATTGCTCAATCCTAGAAAACTTTCCCTAGGCTTCTCCGTGTGCTAGACAATGAAAGTAAACACTTAATGTTTATTGAGCAGGATTTATGAAGCTGTCAATGAACTGACACATGGCAATAAAATGTATTGTGGCTGGAGCCTAGATAATTTGCAGCTGAATGAATTACGTTAATTCTGGTGCTTGCATATTCATGCTATGGAAATAGTTCTTGTAACAGATTTCTTCATTGTCTGCAGGTGCTACAGCTAGAAGTAGAGTTAATTGCACTCTAGGACTCGTGGGAATTCACACGTCCCTGGAATTGGCTTGTTTTCTGGACGAGTATTCATGATTTGTGTAGGGAAGCCAAAACACTCATAATTAAATTATCACAACTGCAAACATTTAACTTTAAAAAAGACATTTAAAATACATATAGATTTTTTAATTATGTTAATATTAAAGTTTTATCTTCATCCATCTTCTAGTTAGCATTCATATTCCAAATTTAACATTGCTTGATAAAATTAAAAGGTTTGTTTATGACTCTATAGTCAAGCTATATGCATAGCTGCTATACCTTCTAAATAAATAAGATGACCTAGTTCTGTAAACTTAATTAGAAGAGATGTTTTCACTCATGGGGCATAATTAAAAGTAAAGTGTTTTATTTACTTTGGCAGAAAATACATTAGAGGATCTCTGAAAGGAGAGAAATTAAATAAAAAAAGATGCACATATATTTCATTACAGTGACCCAGTGTTCACAACTGCATTTCAGGATTTATTTGGAAAAAAAAAAGTGTCAATTTTCTGAATTTTAAAATTGGGCAATATTTAGAGAATTTATGTTATTTTTAATTTAAAAGTAGAATTATGTTTATTTTCATCCAAATAGGTAGTCTGTTTTTATCCAGGTCCCGTTTATTTATTTACCTCTTTTTGCAGATCTTACTTGCCCTAGAGATGTTTTTCATCCTCTGTTTAACAGCAGCAAATATTTAGAGAACTATCAGTAGAAAAATATACTAGACATAAGGGAAACAGAAAAAATATTTATTATAATGCTATCAACAAAGGTAATAACATGTATAAAATTAATTATAGAAATGTATAGGCAAATATAAAAATCAGTACATTACGCCATTTTGAGAAATGAAATCAGGTTTTCAGGAAAAGGTGATACTAGACATGAATCAAAGAGAAAAAAGCAATTCACTTCTACCTAAATGAAGAATATGTTATATTTATTTAGAGCAATGGCATTGTTAAAATGATTATATTTAAGGTGATAAGTTATGGAAAACTCTAAGTATGTTGAAATGGTGTTGGACAAGAATGTACATAAGATTAAAGCAGAGAATACCTTGGGAGAGAGAACAGAATAAATAATGGACCATAAATCTCATGCTAATGAATTTGAAAGGGATGCAAACAGTTACATTGAAGGCTATCTAAAAAAGACATCTACAATTCTCTTAAACTGGCAAATCTCCCTCACAACTATGTGGAGGATGAATAAGTAAAATAGAGAAAGGGTCATCAATACTGGACCCAGATACATTTATCAGGAGAAAACATTTAATATCTTAAATGCTTCTATTGCAAAATCAAAGTGAAAAATGTAATTTAGAGTTACCATTTTTATTTTTGGTGAGAATACATTTTATATATTTTGGTATAATACGTGTATTGATATAATTAATATAGCTATTGATGTATTATATTAATATAAGAGCTCCGATAACAAATTTTTTATTTCCTAAGTATACTCATGTGTGTGGTAAATAACCAGTATGCCTAAATTTTAATTTAACTCTAGTTAGAAAGCAAAAGTTTGGTATTGTTTCTAACAAAATTTAAATGTAAAAATTATATGAATAAAGAGCTATAATTTGTTGATAAAAAAGTTGGACCATGAAGTACAAGTCTCCAGCACAGTCATAACATTTACTTTTCTGTTGGAATTTTCATTTTTAGTGAGCATTATTCAGGTGAAGAAAGTAATCGAAGTACATTGAAGAACAATGAAAATCACCAATACGGGTTTTTTTTTTTCCCCCTGAGTTCTCACACTGTGTTAGGACTGTGGATTTTGGGAATAGATTCTTTGAGTTTCCTATGACACTAATTTTGTGTTTATTATGCAGTGCTATATATTTAAAATTAAAATCAGAGCACAAAATAATTACTAAGGATATAATAGTAAATATATTTTTAAATATCAATATGCAATACAAACATATGTAATTTATAATATCAATATAATGTTTACATTGACATATATTAAATATGTATTTAATATATTAAAACATTCTCAAAATAAAATCAGCCTCAAATGTATTTTGTATAACATTGAATAGAATATTAATAACACACTTCTTAATTTCATTTCCAAACTAAGTTGCAATTATTTCTTTAGAAATTAATGTCAAACTGAGTGTCACTGGAGAATATTCCATAAAGTAATGTTTTAGAAGTTCTATGTAACTCTCACTCAGCAAACATTTTAAACTGTATTCAATAAAGAAACAAAACACAAACAAATATTTTCCCAGTTTATTTCTTTCGTAGAATGACTGGTTTCTTCAATATCAACTAATATTGACTCTTTCTTCAACATAAACTCAAAGCAAAATATATGCCATATTTTTCCAGTGATATGTCACTTCATATATATCTATGATTAATTTTAAAGTGTTTCACTGAAGGTTGTTTTTTCCAAGGTTTCATTACTTCATTTTGGGTACAGTTTATTTGATTGTTGGACCTTCTTCATCAAGTAATAAACCTTTAAAAACTTTGATGCAATCAAGTGAGCATATTTAAGGTTCTGGTTCAATTTTCCTTGAAATACATTTATTATCAATTAACCTAATGTTTTAAGCAATCATACCAACAAAGCATTTAGAAGGTACACAAATCATTAAGCAGTATTAGAGTATATAAAAGTTTAAATTTATATTTATTGACTGTTTGTGACATTTATTTTCTTATTTTACATTCATTTGACAAACACTACTACTATGTGTCAGCAACTGGGTTAGCAATTAAGATACATCAGTGAAAAAACTAAAGGAAATGCTTATCCTTTTTTGCCTTTACAGGAGATCTTACAAATTTGGGATCAAATTTGTACACAAGCATAAGAGATTCTGTGTAATTGCTTACTATAATTTAAAGGACATCTTAGATATTTATTATTTGGCTCTTATAAGACTTTATTTACATGTCTTCAAAGACCTCTGGAATTTGAAAAAAACACAATGCTTTGTTACTAGAAAACTAAATATCCCATTTCAACATTTACTAATGTAATGCAAGCACAAATTCATCACATTAATTCTACCAAGTTATTTTTGTAATTAACTTTTGTTGAGTTCAGTTTCATCAGGCTACTGAAGGTTGCAATATTTGTTTGACTTTTTAAAACAAATTAGAGATGGGCAATAAAAATGCCTGCTTTATTATACTACAAATATATCATAATTAAGGGCTCAGTTACAGGTTGATCAATCTATTGTTAGAAACAGTTTTAGAGAGAAATTTGTGTTATTTTTTGTCAGGTCTGAGCTGCAGACCCTGACCCATCGATGGATCAACAAATGCACTCAGACAGAGATATTCAGTGAAAGAGAGGTCTAGCAGTCTGTGTAGCTTACAGACCATGAGGAGGGTGCTGTAAAGAGTCAGTAGCCACAGCCCTCACCAGCTGTGAGGCATCTATTCAGTACAGATTTAGTAACAAAGGGTTTCCATCAACACATTTGTGGCAATTAACATGGTCACCTTCCCTGGGGAGAGAAGTCCCATGAATGATTAAAGGCCAGATTCTGAGTCCTAAAGCAAACACCATTTATGGGTAATAACATTATTGATCCCCAGAGCAGAGAGCAGTCATGCACCCATGGATGTTCAAAGGTCAGTCTTAGAACCACATGAGTAAACAAGCTCTTTAAATAAACTCCCTTATATTCGTTTGTACCTACTGCTGCCTGATTGCTTCTGCATAAGAACCACCACCACTGGCACATTCCTTTCCGAGGCTTTTGTAAAAACCTCCCAGCCATCCAAGAAGGTTTGCATCCTTTTCGCTCTAATTTTTCTCTTGTAATTTCTCCCACCACCCTGACTGAACCCCTACAATTTTTACATTAGTTCAAACTAATTATATAATATTCTACTTTCTGTTTATATCTTAATACTTAAAATATGTTTCTCACCTTCAAAGAGAAGGTTATTTAGCCTAGGTATTTTATTCTCAATAATCTTACCTTTTCTTCAAAATCATTCTTTATGATTATTAGTTTTATGATTGATATTGAATGGCTTAAAGTACCCCCAAAATGCTTATTTTAAAAGATAATTACATATTTTCAATAATTGTGGACATTTTAACTGTATCTAAATTACTTGTTCTGTGGTTTTTCTATTTTATTTCTGGAAGTGAATTCCTTACACCAGAGTTTAAAATTGTGTTTCTGTGTACATGTGAAAACACTTTTCTCTGTACACAAGATGTGTGATGTGGGCTTAGTTAGCCTCTTAATAATGAAGACTTTTCCAGTAAGTGATAAAAGTATTGTGAATTCAGAAGATCCTCAGTTTTCTCTCCACTTTGCCAACTCAGATGACTGGTTGTATGACCTCATTTTCTCTCAGAAATTTAATATTACCTTTAAAAAAATATATACATATTCTTACTTGGCTTTTGGGACAACATTTATTTTTGAATTTTATTTTTTATTTTTTTGTGGCAGCCTCTAATGGCAAGCCTTGACAAAAAATCTAATAGCTTACTGTTGTAAAGATGACAGAAGGTTGGGCACAGTGGCTCACACCTGTAATCCAGCCCTTTGGGAGGCCAAGGTGGGCAAATCATGAGCTCAGGAGTTTGAGACCATCCTGACCAACATGGGAAAACCCTGATTCTACTAAAAGTAAATATAAAACTTAGCTGGGCATGGTGGCATGTACCTGTAGTCCCAGTTATTCAGGAGGCTGAAGCAAGAGAATTGCTTGAACCCGGAAGTTGGAGGTTGCAGTGAGCTGAGATTGTGCCACTGCACTCCAGCCTGGGCAACAGAGACCGTCTCAAAAAAAAAAAATAGACAGAAATATAAAGATGTATAAATGTGCAGCTCTGAGTAATTCTCTTTCTTGTAATTACATCCTTGAGCAACAACATGACTCTTCCCCCTTTCTGATGTTGTAATATTCAGAATTCTTGGTTCCCTTACTCCTTCCTGGGAAGTTTCTCATTTCCTGTAGAATGTGTCCTGCCTATTACATGTGTTCCATTAAAAAAAATTTAGACATTGGTGAACTTCTGCATCCATTTATTTACACCTTATTTTGTATTTCCTCTGTCTTATCGTTCATTGGTGTAGAAATAAACTGAAATGGGCCGGGCGCGGTGGCTCAAGCCTGTAATCCCAGCACTTTGGGAGGCCGAGGCGGGTGGATCACGAGGTCGAGAGATCGAGACCAACCTGGTCAACATGGTGAAACCCCGTCTCTACTAAAATACAAAAAATTAGCTGGGCATGGTGGCACGTGCCTGTAATCCCAGCTACTCAGGAGGCTGAGGCAGGAGAATTGCCTGAACCTAGGAGGCGGAGGTTGCGGTGAGCCGAGATCGCGCCATTGCACTCCAGCCTGGGTAACAGGAGCGAAACTCTGTCTCAAAAAAAAAAAAAAAAAAAAAAAAAAAAAGAAATAAACTGAAATGAAATCAACAATAAAATAAATGTGAGTCCTCATTATCACCAATTATCTATTCTACATTGACTTTTTTGGATCTGATCTAATAGCGCCTTCTCAGATTAGTTTGCTAGTCCTTTTTCATGTTGCCCAAACTTCAATATTGGAGTTGTAGCAGGCCTCTAAATAATTTCTGAATAATATAATTTAGTCCAATGACTCTAAATAGAATCTGTATATTTACTATTTTCAAATTTAATTTCTAACCCCAACTTTGGCTTTGAGATCTAGTTTTACTTATCCTACTACCTCCTCCACATTTCCACTTGAATATTTATTAGATGACTCAAACTTAATAAGTGTATTACTCAGGGTTCTCCAGAGGGACAGAACCAACAGAATATATGTATATGTAAAAGGGATTTTATTAGAGAGAAATGGCTCACATGATTACAATGCAAAGTCCCACAATAGGCCATCTGCAAGCTTGTGAAAGAGAGCAGCCAGTAGAATAGCTCAATCCACATCTGAAAGCCTCAAAACCAGAGAAGCTGACAGTGCAGCCCTCAATCTGAGTCCTAAGGCTCAGAGCTCCAGGGAGGCTGCTGGTTAAAGTTCCAGAGTCCAAAGGCTGAAGACCCTAGAGTTTGATGTCCAAGGTCAGGAGGAGAGGAAGCAAGTGTCTGAAACAGGGAGAGAGAGAGAGAGAGAGAGATCAATAGGATTCACCAAGCTGCTTATACCCCTTCTCCCAACTGCTTTGTTCTATCCCTGCTGACAGCAGATTGGATGGTGCCCACCCACATTGAAGGTGGGTCTTTCTTTCCCTATTCATTGACTTATATGTCAGTCTTCTCTGGCAACACTCTTACAGGCACACCCAGAAACAATACCCTACCAGCCATTTAGGCATCCCTCAGTCCAGTCAAGTTGACATCTAATGTTAACCTTTACAATATGTAAAACCCCAATTTGATTCCTTTTTACCTACATCAATGCTATTCCTCTCTCAAGTTTTCCAACTCAGCAATATCATTTTCAAGTTGTTTAGGATATATATTCTTAGACTTATCTCAATTTTTTATTCTCATACCCTAAACCTAATATACCTGCAAGTTATTCTACTCAATATAGCACAAACATCTCAAATTTAATCATTGTCACCAATATCTTAATCATTCTAGCACAATCCATGATTATATGCCTTCTGGTCTGCCCTAGTGGCTTTCTAAATGATACTGTTATTTCGGCCCCTGAAACTCTACAGTAAATATTCCATATTGTATCTTAGATGGCTTTTTAAAAAATGTATTTTTGACCATGTTACCTGCACAAAACTTCCATTAATTTTCATTTCACATAGGATATAATCCAAGGTATTTAATTTAACATACATAAGCTCCACATCAGCTGACATTTGGCTAATTTTTTCCTGGGTTACTCCTCTCTACTCACACAAAACTCTTTGCTGATCCTATAACTTATACCAAACACAGTTCCACCACAGGATTTTACACATATTATTTCTTCTTTCTAAAATGCTTTTCTTTCATATATCTACATATCTAACTCACTCTACTCAATCATTCTATACTCCAAAGACATTTCTTCAGTGAAACATTTTCTAATCATACTACCTAAAATGGCACACTTCCATCATCATTACCTTTTCCTGTACCTTAGTTTTTCTTCATATAGTAAAATTTACTAATTAAATTTATATTATCCTTTTCACCATCTGTTGCTGCTGACATGAATTAAGATTTTACATAGTAGACATCCAATAGATATTATTTAATTCTTAAATATATTATTTTTATAATTGCTGAATAAATATAGGATAATTGTTAAAGATTCCTGCTTCTGTATTATTTGCAATAACCTGCTGACTTTCCCAGCCTCTGTAATGTGTCATTAAAAAAATCACAGTTATAACATGGTAGCATCAAAGGTAATAAATAAAAAGATTAGGAGGCCAAGGTGGGTGGATCACAAGGTCAGGAATTCGAGACAAGCCTGGCCAATATGCTAAAACCCCAAATCTACTAAAAATACAAAAATTTCCCAGGCGTGGTGGTGGGCACCTGGAGTGTCAGCTACTTGGGAGGCTGAGGCAGGAGAATAGCTTGAACCAGGAAGGCAGAGGTTGCAGTGAGCTGAGATTACCACTGCACTCCAGCCTGGGCAACAGAATAAAACTGTCAAAAAAAAAAAAAAAAAAAAAGAAGAAAGAAAGCTACATCATTAATATATTTTATTCTAGAAAACATTTTTAGTTTTTCCTTACCCAAAGTAACTTATTAATTTAAACATACTAGGCAATAGTATGTTTAAATCTTGCCAACCACAATTCTTGGATAACTTCTGTGCTTTTAACATCTTTGTTCCCAAGGCAATATTTAATAATTTTAAAATAATTTTTGTGTTTCTAATAATAATAACTGATTTTTCATCACACTTCAAAGTCTATTTTTGCTTTCCTATATTTCATTCATAATTACTGTACTTGAGAGTCATAAAAACCACTTGATGAAGCAATTTTATAATTTTTCAAATCTAATTTGTCATTAATTGTAAGATGGACTATTGTTTTATACAACATTAAGAAAAAATGCATTGGAATAAATTATAGTGGACCATCAACTTATGATGCATATGATTCAGACTTGTTATATTGTGGAAAATGTATATTTTGAAATTGATACAATATCCTAGTAAAATCCCTTAGTTATTATTCCTTGTGAATATAGGAATTCAGAACAAAGAATGACACATTATATAGGCAAACAAATTTTCTAAGCAAATACTAATTATTTATTATTTTCTTATCTGTCTTCTAATAAAATTAATTACTAGAGCCAGTTTTTTTCACATGCAGTAGATTCTTGTTTGAATCTCTCCTAAGATTTAGAAGAATCAGCACCAGGAACTTCTAGGTTTTATGGAAAACAGTAAGTTTTGTGTAGAAAGACATGAGATAAATAAAAATAGAACAGCAGGAAATGTGATGCGTAACTAAAACTAGCTGTCAGTTAATTAATGAGCTCAGAATACTTAAGCCTAAGAAATTAGCTCTGTTTTATCCCAGAAAATCTGTTGGGCATATTTTTCAGATAAGGTATAAGCAATGGCACTCTTTTGGTCTAAATGTGAGGCACATATTTGAGGATTTTTTTTCAGTTTTTGCTTAGATTGTAGTGTGGCCCAGGTGAAGTAGAAACTGAATGACAATGAGTGGTGTTTAGCACTTTCAAGGTTTTGCATACTAGGTAAATCTCAACTCTCCCTCAGCAGGGAAATAGCTTTCTTCTCTGAGAGTGCTAGAAAAGCAGTAACCAGACACTGAAGAGATCACACAACATGAGAGAACACTGCATGCTTTCAGTAGAATCTTGTACTAGGAATATGCTCTGGGGAATATAGAAAGGAAGATGGAAGCAGAGGTGTTTGTAAGCACAGGTGACTCCTGAGCATCTCTGAAATGTTGTTCATGGTCATTAAGGGAAATGGAAGACCTGGATTTGCCTGTGGAAGCAATGAATAAAAAAGTGTTGTTTCCATTATTTACACATGTAATACATACATATAAACTGATGAACCTATGTAATTTCAAGTTATCCATGTATTCATCTACATATTTATTGTACTTCAGATAGTTAAAATTGAATGAAAATAATTGCCATAGAAAACGTTTCCAAATATTTGATTTTACCTTAATTGACTAGCTAAGACAATAACTGATTTCGACTTTAGGATTGTGTGCCTATTAGATTTATCACAAAATGTGAAGGAAAAATATAGGCCTGCATATACTTTCTTCCTAGGGCAATAATGAACAGTAAATGCAACTGTGGTAAATGAACATAAAATTAAAAAGCCAGGAATATGCGCTGAACCCAGAACTATAGCTGCGGTAAGAACAGGAAAAAGGAAAAGGACTCACCTCCAAGACCCAGCACACAGGGCCTGCCTGCCTGAGGCTTAACCCGAACAACATAACTTTTCTGCACTCCCACCCATACCAGCCTAAGAATCAGGGAGCAATAATTAATGTGTAAACATTCCATGCAGTGAGTGATAAAGAGCTACACAAATAAGTAAACAAAAGGAGACCTTCGTCAGATGATGGAGCAGGAAATTAGAAAAGTCCACTGGTCGACCAACCTCCATGCAAAACACAAGGTTTGACTACAGGAATTTGAAGTCTGTGGTGTACTAAAAGTAACACAGTAACAACAAAGCCAAAGTCACTGCAATTCCAGAAGAGATTGTGTCAGCCACTATGGGCCTAGTGACAGAAAAGATTTACTCATTTCCAGGCATGCATAATACTTGTTTCTAGTGGGCTATACATGATGACTAATTCAACAAGAAATTGTGAAAAAGTAATACAATGCCAAGAGACAAAGCAATAAATAGATTCCAGATTCAGATAGAACACAAATGTTGAAACCATTCAACAGGGAATTTAAATGTAAATCTGATATTTCAGATAGTTCTTGCGCTAATTAATTTCCGGCTTGTTCATCAGAATATGAATTATTTAAATATATGCTCCACATTTAACACAGAATACTAGACACAGGCAGAAACACAAAACAAATATTCTAGCTCTCTGACAAAATGAAGATGAAGAAAACTATACTGCCAGGGAAGATTATGGCAAAATAGATAAAAATGTTGAATAACAATTTTCCTTTTTTTTTTTGTTTTATTATAATCTATGTTTTGTTATTTGACTCCTGTTTTCCATTTTCCACTTAAATGTTTTTGTTCAAAAGTTACATATTCACCCTTCTTCACTTCAAGTTTTTCATAAATTCATTTCTTTATTCCTATCCATGCTTCACTTTTTAGCTCTTACCAATATGCTAATGAATACTAACTCTGCATCTTCAGACCGGATATCTGCCTGGGTCTGCAGAAATACATTTCTGATGTATTGCGGCAGGATATTCTGCCAAAACGTTTTCTCTACACGCCTAAAACAGATTTCAACCTGCATAATGTACTACTAAATATCTTTCTCTAAATTTGCTTAATAAACTTGTATTAATTTAAAAATATATACATCACAACTATCCAACACTGAAAGCTAGAAATGAACATTCTTAAGCTTTCTATACACTTCACCTAGTATACCTAAACCTTCCATTCTCCTAACGTTCATCACCTCGTCTAAACTATAAAGTTAATTCTTTTAACTAGTTAACATATCTGGATTCTCACCTTCGTCAAATTCAGCCTAAAATTGACATCAACAAACTCTATGTACTCTATGTAGCTAAAAGACAAAAATAATACTTTTGATAAAATTTTTCAACATTTATCTATTGCCTGGCAAAGTTATGGCAAACTTCTTAGACAACGTGTGTCATACAAACATTTTCATACAGTTTCTTTTGCAGAACTTAGATGTATTTCTGATCACCTGAATTTATACATATTGTGACTGTTATCTTGAATAATCTTTCCTTCCTAAATGTGCTTTAATTTCTCCTAGTTCCCTGTCTATGTTCATGCTGCTTCCAGTTACTGGAATCTCTGTCATAGTCCTCCTGATAAAATACATTTTATTTTTTTTACCTTTTTTTCTAGTACTTAATACATTGTACTTTACTGATTTTTTGGTGATTAGATTATGTTAATTCCACAAAACCCACAGTATGACACAGAGTGTAGTAAATTTAGCAGTTCCAAAGTTTATTTTTATTATCATTTGTTGGTGGAAAATGCAGGTATTAATACAGAAAAGTTATTAGCAGAGAGCTATTGTTTTCTTTTACTAATCTTACAGGAATGTTTTTGATAATGCAATTTACAAATGTGTCATCAATTATATGTAAGGTTAGATCTCAGGTGTTTTTGTGACTACTTAAACACTCTTCATATTTAGTTGAATTAATTATTAGGCTTGTGAGGGCTAATTATTCCTTGTGACAGCTAAGGAATAATTTTCTAGTTTCACTGGGAAATCATCCTGTTTTACAACACTGTAAAAATTGTGGATAAAATTTATAATGTAAATAAAAGAAATAGAGAAACAGTCTCATAGTGCTTAATAAATACTTTTTATTAAGTAGAGATGTTATTAACAGTAGAAAAATTAGTTTATAAAATAATGATTTTGATGCTCCATCTTTAAACTCTTCTCTCCAGCTAGGTCCCAGGACTCCTTTGTCTCTCTGCTATATCGAACCTTAACTATTCAAATTAGCCTCTTTAAGTTAATCTGCATATTGTGGTTTTCCTTCCTTGGATAACTATATTACTTAATATTGAAGTCACTTGACTGAAATACACACCATATTGATTTTTGAAATGTATGCTATATTTGGCAATCTTTAGGCCATAATTTGAAGATTATACCATGTTAGTTTTATTTCACATTATATTCACATATAATGGCATATAATCATAACCAGTTTTTCAGTCAAAACCTGAGGCTAATTTCTTTTAGAATATACCCTAACCTTCTCTCCTTTAAGAGCTTCTGCACAGCAAAATAAACTCTCAGTAGAGTAAACCACCAACCAACAGAATGGGAAAAATTTTTGCAATCTACCCATCTGACAAAGGGCTAATATCAGGAATCTATGAAGAACTTAAACAAATTTACAAGCAAAAAACAAACAACACCAACAAAAAGTGGGCAAAGGATGTAAACAGGCAATTCTCAAAAGAAGATATTCATGCAGCCAACAAACATATGACAAAATGTTCATCATCACTGGTCTTTAGAGAAATGCAAATCAAAACCACATTGAGATACCACCTCATGCCCGTTAGAATGGCTATCATTAAAAAATCAGGAGACAAAGGATGCTGGAGAGAATGTGAAGAAATAGAAACGCTTTTACACTGTTGGTGAAAGTGTAAATTAGTTCAGCCTTTGTGGAAGACAGTGTGGCAATTCCTCAAGGATCTGGAAATAGAAATTTCATTTGGCCCAGCAGTCCCATTACTGGGTATATATCCAAAGGGTTATAAATTGTTCTGTTATAAAGACACATGCTCATGTATGTTTATTGTGGCACTTTTCACAATAGCAAAGACTTGGAACTAACCAAAATCCCATCAATAATAGACTGGATAAAGAACATGTGGCACATATACACCATGGAATACTATGCAGCCATAAAAAGGATGAGTTCATGTCCTTTGCAGGGACATGGATGAAACTGAATACCATCATTCACAGCAAAGTGACACAAGAACAGAAAACCAAACACCACATGTTCTCACCCATAAGTGGGTGTTGAACACTGAGGAAACATGGACATAGGGCGGGGAACATCACACACTAGGGCTTGGAGGGGTGGGGGGCTAAGGAAGAGATAGCAGGGCATGGGGGGGTTGGGGAGGGATAGCATTAGGAGAAAGCCCTAATGTAGATGACAGGGGGATGAAAGCAGCAAACCACCACTGCGGCATATGTATACCTATGTAATAAGCTGCACAGTCTATACATGTACCCTAGAACTTAAAGTATAATAAAAAAATAAATAAATAAATAAAATAGTACATGTAGCATAAAGTTTTCTAAGATGCTCAATGTATAGTTTGTCCCTAAGCACAAAACAGTGTTTGCATACCAGTTCCTTTAATGTATAATTCAATTGCATCCATTCAAATTTAATGTTATTTACAGATGAATAAAATAAATGACATGCATTGTTATATAATCTACGTATTTCAAGGTATATTTTTCTCTGTTTTCTCACAGAACAAGACACTGCTCAAGTAAGCAGTATTAAAGTATTAGGACTTTAGAAGTTGGGAATCTTTAAAGATCAAAATATTTTTCACTCATTTATTTTTTCTAATTCATTAAAATCAAATTACTAATGTTACTGGTTATCTCTAGATAATTTCTATGAACAGCCTCCAGCTCCACAACTTCTTTCCAAGTGTTCATGAATAGACCAAAAGCTGGCTTTAAAATCCAGGCAAATCCATATATTGCATGGCTATCAATGGGCTTAAGGATATAGAATATCTACTCTCTCAAAAGTTACCTTATCTTTTTAAGTAACAGGATGTGAGACTTTTGTTGCCTTTATGTATCAGACATGTAATACAGGGTAGAAGCAAATGTAGCTTTACTTGATTTCTATATCTTTTCTCCCACTATAGAAGCTATTTGTGCTCATGGAAGGGAATATTTTAATATTATTTAAATCTAATTTATTAAGTTATATAAACAAATTATCATTTATTTATGTTAATTAAAGAAAATTATGTTATTTGTATGGTTTTTAGTTCCTTTTACCAAATATAAACAGAAGGAAAGGAAAAATAATGGTGAATTAGTCTTTTTTGAAACCTATCAAAGTTTTATATTGAAGCAAAAACTGTTTAAAAATTAAAAAGACGTAATGTTAATTTAGAACCAATTTACTCATTAATGGTTATCAGTAAGTCATGTGGATATCTGAGGATTAAAAATAAAAATATTATAAAACATTTGGTTGTATACCATTGCTTTTTTCTTGCAAGCTGTCAAATGGAAACTGTTATGTTCCTCCAATACTTCCATTTCCTGAATAAATGGATCCATCCAGAATTGAGCATAATACCCTAGATGAGCTAATGAGTTCTTTGCCTGAAACTTTTGAATTTTTATACAGAGGACAGCTCTCTATTGCTGGTAGATGAAGTTGCAAGGCTTAAGGTTTGGAGAAGCCACATTTTACCTACAAATATCATGAAAATTGGAGAATTCTGCTTTTCAGAGAAAAAAAAGGAGAGAAATAGATGCAGAGAAAAGAGCATTAATGAGAAGTAAAGTGATTAGTCTGATAATATTTGAGTCTTTAATTCAAGACATTATTATTCTTAGTTTGACAAGCAAAATAGCTTTCTTGAAACACATTTCTCATCTTTTTAATTTGAGTTATTCTGGAGTCTAGAAAAATAATTCCAATAAAAATAGGTTATGATTACTAACATATATATGCATTTATATATATCTTTCATATGTTTTTATGGTTAATATTAATATATAATATATATTTCATATATATTAAATTTAAATAATTTAGTATACATTGATATAGTCTTCTCTTAATGATTAAATGCAATATAATCTTAATAACAAATGAATAATTAAAATTTAAAACCAACAAAATTTGATTTTATGATTTTTAATAGGTTGTTTTAAAATACTTGTGTGGTACAGATTTTCTTTCTTTATTATTAAAGCACAATATTAAAAAAAAAAAAAGATAGTGACTTATAACAACTCCAAACAATGAAATGTTTAATTCTACCTTCAAAAATCTTTTTACAATATGAAGTCAGGGCTACTTTTATCCAAATAAAGAAATACATATCTACCTTTTTAATGAATATGATCACCTTTCAATCTTGCTATTAATTACGGGTCCTTAAAATATTTTGAATTTATTTATCTATTTTTAAACATTTTTAGCCTTTAATGTTTTATTTTTTCTACATTTTTCTACATAATATTTAAGGAAATATTATGTATCAGAAATTTTATAGTGAAGAAAATTACGAGGAAGAAAGACCTACTAATAAGTAAAGTGTGGTAACTACTTATTATGTGGTTGATAGAAAGCAAGTTTCTCCACATTTTTAACTCAATCTTACAAAATTCCCTAACCTCAGCACTACGTTTAATCCTCCTTTCGTAAGTAAAGAGACATCCCTCAAATAACAGAGAGAGAAAGCTAGAGCCAGAATTTTAAACAACATCCTGACTCCAGAGTACACACTTTTAAATACTGACTTTATTGAATTCCTGAGAATAAAATGCAAAAGGATTTCAGAGTCAGAATATGTAGGCTTAAAGTCCTCACTCAATTATTTAAACTAGGTCAGTTTCCTTTATTGCAAAATGAACTATGTATTATAACTGTTTTATTTTCAGAAAATTGTAAGAATTAAATGGAGTAGTAGTTGGAGAACATGTTTTATAAGCTAGTAATTAGTATTTATATAAGTATGTATCTATTTATTATGATAGAGTTATTCCAATTTGTTTTGGTTATCAATACTGATTGCCTAAACTATTAGAGAATACAAAAATAATTAATACTTTTAAAAATTGAGTGTCATTTAATATTTTATTTTTATATATAAACAAGATTTCATTTTCAAACTCTATGTTTGTTTAAGTTAAGTTTCTAGCACAGGTTTTCCTGTTTGCTTTACTCATTGTAATGTTCTAATTATTTTGAAATCAGGAAAAGAAAAAAAGTACTCAGACATAATAAAGTGGCATTATCTTTCATGTGTTTTTATGATTAATTGAAACAAAGGGTGAATCAGTTAAAATAAATTAACTCATTCCTATTCATTAAGAATTGAAAGAGAATCATACTAATGAGCTCATTATTATTCATAAATGCCTTTAGCTATGGTAACAAAAATTGTATCAATTTAAAATGCAATTAAATATAAACACATTGCATTTCATACTTTATGGTTTTGTAATTTGTATTAATTAGTACATTGCATTTTCTCATGTAAGGAGTTTGGTTGTTTTAAATTTTGACTATTCTGTTTTGATCTCTCTACCACTAATTTTTGTCGGCAATGCATATAGCACAACTTAAAACTCTAAATTCATACACAAAAACTCACATGAAGTTTTGATTATTAAAGAGGTGAGGAAGATTCAACACAAACGTCTGTGATTCTGCCTCAGGTACTTTTATCTTGTAACCAGAGAAGACATCAAAGAAGATAATAAATATATTTGAACCTTGGAGAGTGTGGTATTACAGAAATCAGCTATTTCAAGCAGGAAATGCTCATCTGCATTAATTACTACTGGAATTTAAGATGAAGACAAAAGATATCTATCTACAAAATTTAAAAATCATAAGTGATTATGAATTCAACTTAGAGGCATTGTAGTAGAACAGTGTAGGCAGAAATCAGATCAGAATGGTTTGAGCAGGAGAAAATGAAGAAGTATCAATGTATTCAGAAAGTACAGAAAAATATTTTGAGTATTGTTCTTTAAGGAGAATGTAATATGATCTCCCTAGAGTAAGGAGCTTAGAATACTATCAGATTTGTTTATGATTGTTTTCTGTTTTTATTCTTGTTAGGAGAGAGAAAGTAGAACAAGCTTGTTTGCTGATGTAGAAACTCTACATTGGTAGAGTTTGTAAGAACAGGCAATAAAAGGGGGGGCATTCAGCATCTTATGATTCTGGTGAATAATTGGATGATGGAGTGGGATACTGAGGACAGGGGAGGGATTGGCAAAGAGAGAGAAATTTTCTCCACTTAAACAAATAAAGAGTATATATGAAGATATGGCTTTTGTTTGTTTGCTCGATTGTCTACATTTGGTCATTGAATACTTGGAGGATTCTATTTTCCCAGATTGTTCATCAAAAAGTCATTCCCCACGAGCCTGAAGGGATGCAGATATTTTGAAGAGTAAAGGAGAAAGTGTTTAGGAGAAAGTGTGCAGTGAATTCACCAAAAACAAGAGAGGAAAAGGAGTGGAGTGTTGCGCACCAAAGTGAGATTTCTTATGATGAATTTAGAGAGGTGCTAATTCATTGTCTGTGTGGTTTTCCCCAGGAGAGATCAACAGGTGTGTAATGATGAGCTAGACAGAAAAAGGAGAAAGAGGGGAAGGAGGAGAAACAGACAAGGAGGTGCCAGCACTGTGCTCAGCATTTTACCTGATTGCCCCCTCTAATCCTTCTAACCTTATTAAGTAGGTACTTTTATTGTTTCCTTGGTATTAGAGATAAGGGTAAATGGGTCATAGAGGGGTCAAATGAATTGTCAAAATTCTCACAGTTAACAAATGCCTAAGCTGACTGGAAACCTGTAACATATAACACAAGAGCCTGAATTTTAACAACTAGGCCTAATTGCTTTCTGTAAATTGGTAATGTGCATTGCGTATTTGGAGAAAAGCAGTTTTCTTTGGCCTACAATTGTGATTACTTTAAGGAGTAATGGGTTATATGATTGAAAGTATAGATAAGAAACAAGTTTTTATAGTGTAAATAAAATTAAGCTAATGGGTTCTAGGTTTTCACTTCAACTTTTTTTTTTGTTTTGCTTTTTATTTTTTTTTTTGCATGTTAGGTTCTGAGGTACATAAACAGATCATGCAGGATTGTTGCATAGGTACATACATGGCAATATGGTTTGCTGCCTCCATCCCCCGTCACCTAAATCTGGCATTTCTCCCCATGCTATCCCTCCCCGACCTCCCCACCCCCTGCTGTCCCACTATTGGCATCCCCATTATAGACCCCAGTGTGTGATGCTCCCCTCCCTATGTCAGTGTGTTCTCATTGTTCAACACCCATCTGTGAGTAGGAACATGCAGTGTTTGATTTTCTGTTCTTGTGTCAGTTTGCTGAAATGATGGTTTCCAGATTCATCCATGTCCCTAGAAAGGACATGAATTCATTATTTTTTATGGTTGCATAGTATTCCATGGTGGGTATGTGGCAAATTTTCCTTGTCCAGTCTATCATCAATGGGCATTTGTGTTGGTTCCAGGTCTTTGCTATTGTAAACAGTGCTGCAATGAACATTCTTGTGCATGTATCTTTATAACAGAAAAACTTATAATCCTTTGGGTATATACCCAGTAATGGGATTGCTAGGTCAAATAAAATTTCTATTTCTAAATCCTTGAGGAAGCACCACACTGTCTTCCACAATGGGTGAACTAGTTTACACTTCCATCCACAGTGTAAAAGTGTTCCTATTCCTCCACATCCTCTCCTGAATATGTTGTCTCCAGATTTTTTAATGATCGCCATTCTAATTGGTGTGAGGTGGTATCTCAATGTGGTTTTGATTGGCATTTATTTAATAATCAATGATGCTGAGAATTTTTTCACATATTTCTTGGCTTCATATATGTCTTCTTTTGAAAAGTGTCTGTTCATATTCTTCCCCACTTTGGAATGAGTTTGTTTGTTTTTTTCTTGCAAATTTGTTTTAGTTCTTTGTAGATTCTGGATATTAGCCCTTTGTCAGATGGGTAGATTGCAAAATTTTTTTCCCATTCTGTGGGCTGCCAGTTCACTCTAATGATTGTTTCTTTGGCTATACAGAAGCTCTGGAGTTTAATTAGGTCTCATTTGTTTATTTTGGCTTTTGTTGCCAATGCTTTTGGTGTTTTAGTCATGAAGTCCTTGCCTATGCCTATGTCGTGAATGGTTTTGCCTAGGTTTTCTTCTAGGGTTTTTAATGGTGTTAGGTCTTATATTTAAGTTTTTAATCCATCTGGAGTTAATTTGCATTTAAGGTGTCAGGAAGGGGTCCAGTTTCTGCTTTCTGCCCACTGCTAGCCAGTTTTCCCAACACCATTTATTAAACAGGGAATACTTTTCCCATTGCTTATTTTTTGTCAGGTTTGTCAAAGATCAGATGGTTGTAGATGTGTGGCATTACTTCCAAGGCCTCTGTTCTGTTCCATTGGTCTATATCTCTGTTTTGGTAACAGTTCCATGCTGTTTTGATTACTGTAGCCTTGAGGTATAGTTTGAAATCAGGTAGCATGATGCCTCTGCCTTTGTGGTTTTTGCTTTGGATTGTATTGGCTATATAGGCTCTCTTTTGGTTCCATATGAAGTTTAAGGTGGGTTTTACCAGTTCTGTGAAGAAGGTCATTGGTAGCTTGATGGGGATAGCATTGAATCTATAAATTACTTTGGGCAGTATGGCCATTTTCATGATAATGATTCTTCTTAACCATGAGCAAGGAATGTTTTTCCATCTGTTTGTATCCTCCCTTATTTCTTTGATCAGTGTTTTGTAGTTCTCCTTGAAGAGGTCCTTTACATCCTTTATTAGCTGTATTCCTAGGTATTTTATTCTCTTTGTAGCAATTGTGAATGCAGTTTGCTCATGATTTGGCTCTCTGTTAGTCTATTATTGGTGTATAGAAATGTTGGTGATTTCCTCACATTGATTTTGTATAGTGAGACTTTGCTGAAGTTGCTCATTAGTTTAAGGAGATTTGGGGCTGAGATGATAGGGTCTTTTAAATATACAGTCATGTCGTCTGCAAATAGAGAAAATTTGACTTCCTCCTTTCCTAATTGAATACGCTTTATCTTTTTCTTCTTGCCTAATTGCTCTGACTAGAACCTCCAATACTATACTGAATAGGTGTAGTGAGAGAGGGCATTCTTGTCTAGTGCCAGATTTCAAAGTGAATGCTTCCAGTTTTTGCCCATTCAGTGTATTGACCATAGGTTTGTCATAAATACCTTTTACTATTTTGAGATATGTTCCTTCATTACCTAGTTTATTGAGAGTTTTTAGCATAAAGGTTGTTGAATTTTGTCAAAGGCCTTCTCTGCATCTTTTGAGATAATTATATGGTTTTTGTCTTTGGTTCTTTTTATGTGGTGGATCACATTTATAGACTTGCATACGTTGAATCAGCCTTGCATCCCTGGGATGAAGCCTACTTGATCATGATGGATAAGTTTTTTGATGTGCTGTTGCAATCGGTTTGCCAGTATTTTGTTGAAGATTTTTGCATCTATGTTCATCATGGATATTGGCCTGAAGTTTTTTTTGTTGTTGTTGAGTCTCTGCCGGGTTTTGGTATCAGGATGGTGTTGGTTTCATAAAATGATTTGGGAAGGATTCCCTCTTTTTGTATTATTTGGAATAGTTTCAGAAAGAATGGTACCAGCTTCTCTTTGTATGTCTGTTAGAATTCAGCTGTGAACTGGACCTGGGCTTTTTTTTTAAGTTGGTAGGCTATTAATTGCTACCTCAACTTCAGCCCTTGTTATTAGCCTGTTCAAGGTTTCAACTTCTTCCTGGTTTAGGCTTGGGAGGGTGAAAGTGTCCAGGAATGTATCCATTTCTTCCAGGTTTACTGTTTTATGTGCATACACTTGTTTGTAGTAATCTCTGATAGTAGTTTGTATTTCTGTGGAATCAGTGGTGCTATCCCCTTTATTGTTTTTTATTGCATCTATTTGATTCTTTTCCCTTTTCTTTTTTATTATGCAGTGGGAGAGTTGTGAGAGTGTCAGCTATCCTGAGGGAAACTTAGGAAGGAACTAGCTATTAGATAGTTTGGTTAGTCTTTTACCCAACTTCAACTTTTTAAAGAATTATTGAAGTCTTCAGGGTTGAGATAGGGTAACATGTATAAACAATAACTTTAGGAAATTTAGTTAGGAAAAAGAAAACAGAAGGTGGATAAATCAATTTTAATCTATTTGTGTTAGTGTAGGATTTTGTCCATAATGCCTGTATGAAAAATAATGAATAAACAAATATTGGCTATAAGATGATGCTCAAATGGTAAAATATTATTATAAGGATTTTTTTGACTAATTTAAAATTTAAAGTTCTATTCACACCAATGTACCTAACTGCTTTGTTCATCATCTTCAACATAGTCTCTCATGATAATTCACCCAGTCTTTGATTAGCCAAACGTACAATGGCTAGACTAGAACACAAAGACAAAACAACTTAATGAAATATAATAAAAATGATTACTTAATTTAAATCAAATACATATATTTAAATAACTTTTCCAAAGCATTGAAAAAGTGCTAGTATGAATACACTTATTCTCTTTATATAGTTAAATTTATACATATTTAATTTTTTTGCATATTTTATACATATATCCTAAATGGTGTATGTATGTGTGTGTATTTATATAGCCTCAAACCATAAATAAAAAAAGCATTCAGGAATCATTAGTAAATTAGATCTTGGTTATATACATGTATATAGAAATGATGTGTATAAATACTCACATATTTGCATATGATAAGGCTTGACAGAAAATACCTATATGATACATTTTAATATGATTGTTTTAAAAATCAGAAAATAAATTTTGAAAATAGTAAGACTGCATTATTCTGAGACATTTATATCTCAAAGAACATAAAGAAATGAAGATCATCTCTATACATTTAGTCCTCACATTTTTTGAGTTCTGTGGATTTTCTGGCAGCACTGTCTTCCTGGAACATGAGTCCCCAGCCCCACCCTTATCCTATTATCTGGGCTCCACAGTGAGCCACTGTGTTTTTTGTGTTATCCCGACCTCTTGTTCCAGTTGATTAGTTCAGGCGATTGCATTTGCTCTAGCATAGGATGACAAGTCACTTCCTAAGAGTGTCAGTCCCTTGAAAATAACAGCACCACCACCAACAAAGCCACAGGGAGAATAGAACTGATTTACACCAAGTAGTTCCAACCAGGGACAGAGATTTCTGGTGACATTCAATCTTAGTCCTAGTCCTTTTTTGTGTCCTTCTACGTATCTGCCTTTCATTTGATGAGAATATTTAAATCTCTGAGAATTTTGCCAGGCAATGGGGGCCCTTTTTTTCTGAAGCCAGATAACCAGACTTCTGCTACTTCAAATATAAAATTAATATAAGTACCTAGTCAGTGCTGTTGTTTATATTAATGTAAAGATTCAGTCAAAGATTGAGTAATGTCAGCATGGAGGACAGTTTTAAAGTAATAAGGAACAAAATGTTTTCACCCTTTAAAAATACATTCTGAGTGGGATGGTTAAATTCTGACTCTCACTCAGCCTACTTAAAAACACCGCAGGTTATAAAACACTAATGTTACAAAGTAAGTGGAGCTCATCTCTAATGAATAGATGTCAATAGATTAGCATTTTAAATATGGGATGACAGCATGATTGCAACAAACATCTGTAAAATTATTGCTTTTCATCTACATTAATTTGCTAAATGACTGCCATGCAAATAGCCCCAAACCATAAATAAAAAAAGCATTCAGGAATCATTAGTAAATTAGATCTTGGTTACCTGATTAAAAAATCAAAAAAGAAATTAAGTTTGTTAATGCATAACACACAGTATTAGAATCTATTGAGGAGGTACAGGTTAGTGGGAACCAAGGTACTTTGTGTCCAAAGAGAATTTCAGAGAATGAGTACATGCTGGTTTGAGTGGTTATTGTTGGCTATTAAAAAGAGATTGATGTGTATCAGTGTGTTGTAAAAGAATGTTTCACATGCTGTGACACAGTAGTTACCTTTGAATTTCTGCCTATGGATATGAATTTGTGTATGGAGATTTTTGCACTGCATTGAGTTTATATAGGCACCATAGCTACTGTAACTATCTTGCTGAGAAATTGATGTCAAAAAGACAATGAAAAAATAAAAAATAAAGGCAACTGGGTAGATAAATTCCTGTGTGGCTCTATTTTTTTTTATGTTTCACATATGCCATTCAAATATTCAAAAAATACAAATTATATACAGATTAAAAACTTTGTAAATTTGCTTCACTTTAACCAGTGGTTTTGTTAAAGTATAGCTGTCACCATATACTCTATTTAAAAGGAACTTAATTCAGAAAACTCTTTTTATTATTTGGGACTATAATTTGTGTTTAATTAGTTGTTTTACTGGAATAAGAGCTTTTAAAATTTGTTCAAATGTGTGAATACAATTCAAAATATTAAATGCAAAAGTTAATAATTTCTCTCAAATTGCGTCCTAAGACAAACAGAATGCATAGTATATGAAAAACAATAATATGAATAACAACCCTAGTCACAGCGCAGATACTGCCAGGTGCTGTGCTAAACTTATTGAGTCCATTGCCTCATTTAATTCTCCCAAGGTCATATAAATAAATTGGTAGGATTATCCCCATTTACAGAGAGGTAACTATTGCTTGAGAGTTTAAGTAATTTTCCTGAGGTTACACTATCATAAGAAGTGCTGAGACTTGCTTTAGTTCTAACTCCGGGGACCACACTTTCAATCACCTTGCAATATTACTTGAAGAAAGATACTCTGTTTAACCAGGCTCCAGCCCCCTCCTATCCCCAGGTGTCCTGAGCTCAATATATCAAGTCCTTCTAATTCCCTAACTCTTTCACATACTCTCATATATACATACCTTGTTAGTGCTATTTCTCCTTCCTGACATATGCTTCCACGTATTATTTTAAGCTTCACCCTCATTCGTCCTAAGAGGCTTAGCAGAACATATTTTCTCTTCTTGTTCCAGAAAATAAACAAGCAAAATTAAACTAGATGGTTTCTCCTTAGTAAGATGGTGATGCTTTTCTTCCACTGCTGTCCTGTTACTGTCATACTGCCTTACATTCATTCAATATGTATCAGCCTGTCATATAGGTGGTAAGATCATGGATGTTCAGAGCCAACATGTGTTGCTGGTATTCCTAGTTTTTGCATGCTGCCTGCAACACTAGGAATTCTCAAAAATGGTTTGGTGTCTAAATAAATGTATCAGATGCTTGATTTATCCCCTGTTATTAATAGTCATCAGATGTTATATTTGATATTGCTGGGAATTATGTCATGGTATGTAAATAATTTCTTGTAATCTTAAAGTAAGCTCATATTTACTTGCTTTTAGCTGTTTCAGAGAGATATGGTCATGTAATCCCTTTTACTTAAGTCTTCAAGAAGTTTTCTGATCTCTGTTTCTTTATTTTAATAATGATCGAGATGAGAGCTTTAATAAAATTGCATAATTCACTTTCATAGCAATCAATCCACTTGTAAATATATGTTAATTTGAGTGATAGTCTGTATGATGTCTGTCTTCCCCCAAATCTTGCATAGTCTGTGAAGAAAATTTCATGATTTGATAAAAATTTTGTCTTTAAAAACTATCACAGATTATGACACAGTAGTAGAATTCAATGTAGAGAAATAAATATGTTATTTGCCTTATTTCTGAGTTTGGAAAAATCAATTTAAGTTTTTTTTTGTACAGTCTGGAAATTTAGTATAAAAATATTAGCAATTGCCTAGACTGTCTAAATAATAAATGGGAGATCAAATTATAATTAAATTCTAAAAGGTTTTTAAGTAATTAGGCTTCATCAAATCTGGATAAAATAGACTCATCTATGCTATAAAATACTTTATATTATTGAAATTTTAATATAATCAGTGAAACATAAAACTGAATTGTGAAAGGTAGGCTTCCAATATGGCAAAGTTTTAATAATTCTAGTCTTCTGAAATAATACATTTGGAATTAAGGATAACTTGAGATGAAATAAGTGCAAAAGAATTGAACTTGGGATCATTTCAGTGTTGTATACAATTTAAACATTACAAAACAATATAATACACCACAATGTGTTAGAACATGTGAAATAAATGTATAATATTGGGCCACTTGAGGCACTACTAATGAAACTATTCACATGAAACCTAACAAGGAACATGAATTACCAATACAAGCACAGGTCTGGTGCTGGCAGCTGCAATAACGCCTGTCCTGAAATAACTAGTAAATATCCTTACCTTTTAAAGTAGTTAAGAGAGTTACAAAACTAGAGATGTGACTATATTCTAGAATAGCTCACTTGCATAAAGACTTCAGTTCTAGTTACTACTTATCAAAGTATGAAGCTATGTAAGTTGATGATATAAAAAGAAGCCTAAAGCACATGACTTTCTAAATGTATTGAAATTCTATATTCAGATAATATATATTTGTGTGAAAGAGGTTCAGAGCATTAGTGAAGAGTATTGGTGAAACAGTAACAAACTTGTCCTTTAAGTAATTAGAAAACCGCCAATAGTTTCTATATCCTCATAAGAAACATATGTAAAAACTTATATTTTTATATAATTATACACACATACATATACACAAATAAACATGAGGTGTTACGAATGTCTTTACCTGAGGAAAACTAATATAATAAAAAAATTAGAAAGCTAAGAAAATTAGTTTTTTATTTTAGCAGACAAAACTTCTAAAATGTGTGAATTGTTAATGGAAAAAATTAATATGATTATCTAAATGTTTTACCCTAAATAATTCTGTTACTTAAGAATATTTATTACATGTAGAGAATGACTTATAAGGGCTTAATTTTCCAGATAATATTCCTAAAAATCCTCCTTTTAAGAAAAGAATGTTTTACAAAAAACTGAAAATCTGGGGCAAAGTCAAAGGAGATAAAGGTATTATGAAGGTGTCTGCCTTCAGACACTCCCCTCCATCATCTCTCAGTGCCTCTGTGTAGCTTCCAAGCCCTACAGGATGGTACCAGAGACCAGGGTCTGGCTGCAACAAGCTAGAGGAGCTGACCAACAAGCAGTGCTGGGGCAGTGGCCATTGCTTTTGACCTAAATTCTATCAGGTGTCCTCTTGGTGGAAGTAGAACCACTAAAACCATGTTTATAGTTAAATAAAATAAGCTCACTTTACTACTGGAATCAAAAAATAGGATATTATTATATATTACACGAAAATATATTAATCAACAATTTATATTTTATATGGACATATAATTAACATTAATATATGTACACATACATACAGATACCTGCATATATACATATAAATAAATATAAAACAATATATGTGCATGTGTATTTATAGAAAAATAAAGTATTGAAACATTCATTTTTTATGTTTTAATTGTTAATGCACAAAAATTTGCAGCAGAATAAGAATATTTGTAAGTGAATATTTATGACACCTTTGGAGCTCTTTTAATAATGGCTTATGCATTCTCAAGGAATGGCAAGATATGTCTGGAAAATCTGATGCATCATATTACCCTTTTTTTGTATACCTAAAAAAGAACAGATTATCTGTAATTACCACAATTATTTGTATTTGATAATACTGTCCATGCAATACATTGTTTAATACATTAATTTTTAATATTGTAAAGGTTAATGTATTTGTAACATCTAGGAAATATTACATTTCAATTAGGTGATTAACATGTAAAACATTTTCAAATACAAATTAAATTTTATACTAAAAGATATAAGAATAAATAATGTAAAGTTAAATTGGAAGTATAAATATACATTTATGATTTGTATGTGGTTCACCTTTTCTAGTTCTGCCTCCTGAGAGTCCACAGATGCTGTGATTATTGCTATCATCACTATACATGTAGAACACTTCAATGTTATAACCACATTTGGTTTCCAATACTATAATATTTTAATAAACAAATGGTTCTTTGGCAGTGCTTGATATACTTCTTGACAGGGACAAATCCAGATTAACATAATAATGCTCAGTATTACAAGATGCTTTCAAACTATCCAGGTAGCATCAAAATAAAAATTAAACTGTTTTAAAGATATTTAAATGACCAAATTGGGAAAATGTGAGCATTAAAATGAGAATAATAATTATAATCAATTGCCAAAATGAATTATTATAAAAATCATATGTCATTAATCAAATTTGGGAAGAGAAAACTTAATGGCAATTGTAGAAACAGGTAAAACTAAATTGATGGTTGTAATGCATAAAAGGAAGTGTGGTTGGCCTTTAAATTATATCTTGATGGAATAATGCAAACATACACTAGTATTCTACTAAAAAAGTCCCCAGTAGGTATTAGATTATATAATGTGGATTTAAAGTATACTTTGTTGTTAATGGGGAATGGGTAGTGGGAAAGGAAAGTATTCCTAATAGACTGGAAAACATCGCAAATAGCTGTTACTAGTGGTTACAGATACATACAGATGAGACAGAATGTCACTCTAATATATTGCAAGATAATATATTGGCTAAATATCCTGAGAGAAATACTGAAGGTAAAGGCTTAATCTATCTGAATCTAAAAGGAAAATAAAACTCTAAATTCACTACTCATTATAACTGTTTACTGAAAAGTCACACTGAAGGATAAAATAATGCATCCAGAGATGGTCAACGACTAGTATTGGACTGTACTGTGTGACACTGAAGCAGTGAAATTTGAACAACATATGTGAGTTTCAGGAAGCTAAACTTTAAAACATAAATTGATTAAAAATTATGTGTTACTTCCAGTTAAATGTAGGTAAATATATCAGCAATTAGCTGTGTTATTTTGTTGTAGTTTTGTTTTTTTGACAATGTCTTGCTCTGTTGCCCAGTTTGGAATGCAGTGGAGTGATTAGAGGTCACTGTAGACTCAACATCCCAGGCTCAGGTAATCTTTCCACATTGGTCTCCTGAGTAGCTGGAACTACAGGGATGTGTCACTACATCTGGCTAATTTTTGTTTGTTTGTTTGTTTGTTTGTTTGCTGTAGAGATGAGATCTCATGTTGCCCAGGTTGTTTTCAAACCCCTGGGCTCAAGCCATCCTCCCACCTCCATTTCCCAAAGTGTTGAGTTTACAGGCATAAGCCACCATGCCCAGTCAATTTCTGTTCTGATAAGAATAATGTAAAAGAAGTTTTGACAAGTAAATATAAATGTGTATATGTATTTACCTATGTATATTTACCTTCTGTGTATGTATGTATTTTCTAGTGTACCTCATACCTGGTCAAACTACCAGACAAGCATAATTGCAAAATTCATATAAAATATCATAAATAACAGATCAGGCAGAGTGAATAAAGATGAAGGTGGAGAGAATAATGAAGTGAAATCTGAGAGCAAGAAGGGACCATTCAATGAAAAAGGCTTTGAGTCAACACCACTAGAGGGTGAAGATTAAAGGCCAGTTTCCAAGACCTCTTAGAAGCCGACAGGACTTCTAAGATCTGACTGGCAGATCCTGAGCCCACAATGGATGAATAAATTCACTCAAATACAGAATATAGTGAAAGAGTAGGCTGGGATGTCCAGGCCATTCACCCAAAGGAGTTAATGACCACCAGCCCTGACTCCCTGGCCTTGCTGGCTTTTATTCAGCACAGATTCAATAACAAAGGCTTTGAGTCAACACCATTAGAGGGTGAAGATTAAAGGCCAGGTTCCAAGGCCTAAAGCAAATACCATTTGTGGGTAATAAACTCTTCCGACCCCCTGAGTAAAAGGGAGTCAAGCATGGGTGGGCAAAGGTTGATCTTAGGACAACAAGCCGTTTAGATAAATCCTTTGCATTCCCCTGTTAACTGCTCTATACTTGAAGCCTCCAGATAAAAGAACTAGTTGCCAGCAGCCCAGTCTTTGCTGAAGTGGTTTAGCCTGACCTTCCAAGGAGGTTTAGGACTATATCCTATAACTATCTCTAATATTTTTTTCTTTAATATTTTTTGCCACCACCGTGACTGAACTCTCAGAGAGTTATGTCTTGAGGTGCAAATATTGTATCTCCAAAAGGAACTTTGGTGGCAGGCTTATGGAGTGGATTCATCTAACAGAAGCAGAGGAGTACTTACAGAGATTATCTAAGTGTTCAGAAATACATATGTCTGCAGCTGTTGGAAATTGACAATTTGACATGCATCATCCATCTGTACTTAAACAACACCATGGTCCTTCTCCATATATAGGAACTTATCAAAAAAACCAACCCTTCAGCAATTTTCTTAGCTTCAGAGCCCTCCTTAAACTTGTCTATTGTTTCTACTTAAACTCATTTCAGATTCTTCCTAAATATTGCAAAATGTTTAATCAACTCTCTCATTGCCTTTTTATGGATATTCTTTATTCATTACTCCTTTTATACATTTAATTATATTTTCTCTTCCTATAATGCTCTCTTTGGACTCTATTCCTCCACCTTCTGTCTATCATGAAATATCCAACTAAAATAGTGTTCTCTCCTTTCAGCCTTCTATGATTACTCAAATGCTCATTGGCTCCTCCAAATATGTTTTTAAATAAAGCATAACTAAATTTTATTCTCATTCATTTTCTGTCATAAATTACTAATTGTGTCAGTCTTAACACTGCAACAGAATGTAAGTCACTAAAGGCTGACATATCAATATTTTTTGTTTGTTTTTTTGATTAGAGAAGCACAAACTATCTGATGTTATGGGAAAAGTATTTATTGCAGGAAGTGGCCTTATGCCAACGTAATTAGAGCTCAGGACATAGAGACCTGGAAGTCTTGGGGGACAGAGTTAGAGAATCAAACAAATCATCAACTAATCTTTCAAAAGCATCTACAGAAGTGAAAAGGCAGAGACATGCTGGAAACCAAGTACATCCAGCTGTCAAAGTCAGACTACATAGAGGAAGCTTGTGGAGTGGTTTATGGGAAACTGTTGTCTCTGTATAGTGATCACTGCTTAGTGTCTGTTGGTAGGCCTAGGGCTATGGTTGTGCAGTAGAGATGACACACAGTCAGGAAGATGGGGCATGTAGGAGAAGAGTGAGAGGAGAAGCTGAAACACACCACTGTATCTGTCATCACTACTTCTGATCACAACAGAGATTTATAACCACTATTTTGCTTCTATCTCTCAAATTTCATGTGAATTATTCACTGGCAACCTTTATTCTGATACAATACAGGATATGGGATTCCCAGATTTACTAAATTGAAAATAGAATTTAGCAGAATAAATAAAATAGAGTCCCACTACACCTAAGAATAATAGTCATTATAGGTTCTTTCTTTGCTTCACTCATTATACGTTTGTTGATTATCCACATATTTGTTTGTACTATCATTAAAATGGAAATCAATAATATTTTGGAAAACATTATTGTACAGCCTGTTATATAGGTAAGCAAAAAACTAATTGACATCTAAGCATATATAATGTTAGACATTGCACATTTTGACATTGAATATTCATAAAAAATAAGTAGCTACCAGTATTCTTTATTTATTAGAACCAATGACTACCTCTTTCTTTTTTTTTTTTAAGTTCATTATGAACATTAAAACACTAATGTAAAATTATGGTGAAAATGTGAGCCATGTCTCAGGAGTTAAATTGTCCCAAATTATTTATATAGTAAATAATTCTATTGTATTGACTCATCGTTCCATAGTATGCTATTTTCAAAAACCAATGACAAATATAAGCAATCAAACACAGTAAATTTGTTTTCATTAGAAAGCTTTAAATTCGCAATTCTGGTTTACTTTCTAATCTTCTTATACATAACCTCTAGGAACTGCTGGAAGATGAGAGACACACAGATTGCCTGTCTGCTTCTTATTTCCTCCCCTGGGATTTTTCTCCTGCTTCCAGCAAGCTTAAAATAATCTCTACATAAACAAATCTATTCTTTTGTATTTCTTAGCCTTATCTATCAAGTCCATTTCACGAGTGTGGATATGAACAAAATAATGATGTGGATTGAGAGATTCACTAAGACTTATACCAGACTTGAATATTAATGCAGTAAGTGCTTGGCTTTGGAGGAGGCAACTCATGAGAAAGAACTATATTGATATTTTTATAATGATACTAGATACTAGATCTTATATTGGTTTCAGTAAAATAAATAAATAAGACAAAAGAGACAAGACCTTATATTAAATATAACAAACTTACTCCAAGTTTTAACATGCCTAATAACATTTTTTATATCTACAATGTTAAAAAGTGTAGCAATATATATTGCATTCCCACAAATTATACTTGGGCAAAAGTAAGCAAGACATTCAGAAATATCTTCCTTATATACTCATCAGATTGTCACAGTATACAAAACAAGAAGATCTGAGATGGGAAAGGTCAGACTACTCTATTTGATGACAAGAAAACCTTGAAATTATAATAAGAATTTCCTAAAATTTCTATGAAAAAAAATATGACATATGCATCCATGTGCCATAAATTTTTTTCCATAGAAATAGACAGACACACAAATACACATACACATATAAACACAAGCCATTAAAATAAAGAAAAAATGACATGGCAAAATTAATACTCTGTATGTATTGATGTTTATGTGATTTTTGTTAACAGGAAAAGCTTTTAAAGGTATCATACATGTATTTTTAAGTAATATTAGATAATATTTACATTTAGAGATAAAACATTATTTAATCCACATAGAGACACATATTACAATTTTGTCTTTTCTTTTTTAGCTTTTATATATTACTGTAGTTTCCCAAGGACAATTTTAGGAATTTTAAATATTTTATATCTATAATATATATTTATAATAATTAAGCATTTAATGGGCAGAAGATAATCCATCTTGTTATATTCATTTCAATTAAAATAACAAATGAACAAGTAGATTTAGTAATAATAGTATGAACAAACAAAACCTGGATATAAGGAGAGTTCTACTTATTTTTGTTTCCATGCTACAAGAAGACAGAAATATAACAAATGCAAATATATTTTATGTTCAGTCTTTAATATCTCTATGCTTCATTTATGAAATTAGCAGATTTATTTCTGAGGATATGTCTCTTGATAATCAATAACATGAGTTAATGTTAAACAATCTACAATGTTTCAGTAAAAGAAATAAGCATATTTTTCATAGTATATATATAATCTACCTGTGATTTTTTTACTATCTGAAGTTTACTATTTTGCAAGTTTCTCTGTAGTCACCTTATCTTCCCCTCTTAAACAAAGAAAGGATGTTCTCTTGACATGTGTAAAATGTTCCAAAACTAGAAGGCACCCACCTACATTCTTACTGTTTTGTTGTATTTATTTTTATTAACATATTTTAAAGTGAGCGATAAAATTAAATGTTAATAACAGATAATATACTTTGAAGTATATATGCATTATAGATTTACTATATCTCACTAAATATGTATGCACGACCTTACTAGTTATTACTTTTGTGATATAGAGATTCTGTACAAATTTAAAATCGAAGGTGACTGTATTAAATCATTTCATCTTTAAAATCATTTCATCTTCATGTTTGTCTATCATTATGCATTTTAATTATTTTTGCCTCCAGGAGGGAAAAGGGAATGATTCAAAGGATCGCTGAATAATATTTTCATTTGCAAACATTTATTGTATTATTTACATAGGATTATGTTTAATAAAAAAAATCTAAATTGCAAATGACAAATACAAGACATATCAGATTTTCTGTTAATAATTTAATAGTTATTCCAAAACATCCTTAATGGATTCCCTTTCCATATTAAAATACTTCAAAGATATTATTTTGTTATTTTAGTTCAATGTACTATAATAAATGTATTAGGTAGTTTAATTGAGTCTTATATGGTGAGACAACCCTAATTTCTTATTACTTTCTCAATTTAACTTCTTTAATGATAAAGGAAATAAAAAGTTGCTATGACTTTCCAAGTATAGGCAGAAGGCTCTATACCAACAATATTTTTGCAGTTGTCAATAAAATGCAATTAAGATTGCCAGATTTAGAAAACAAAAACACACAGCATGACCAGCAAATTTTAAATTCAAAGGCAAATGATTTTTAGTATATCTCAAATATATGCAATGGCATACTTACAAAAAGTTATTGTTTAACTAAAATTCACATTTAACTGGGCATCCTGCATTTAATCTGGTCACCTCAGCTCCAAACCTAACTTTAAACATTCTATTTTAATAGCTGTGACTATCATGGTCTTACAAAATCGTAAGTGGTTCTGTGATGTGAAAAACCACTGAAGGTTTCAAATGAAGCCACCAAGCTGTTTTTGTTTTCCATGTAAAATAAGCAAAGCAAAATGCCTTCATAGGTGGAAATACATTACAGGAACTGACAAATCAATTATAATTGATGTACACATATATTTTTATTACATATTATGGTTAATCTAGCAAGCTCATTATCAAATACAAATATGCACATCTGCTTAAGGAACCACCTAGTAAGAACAGTTAAAAAAAAAAAAGCATAACAAGAATTGACTTGTCCTTTTGTATCCTAGAAAAAAAAGACATGGACCTACTCTTGCTTTTTCTCCTCAGGACAGCTAGTTAAGTTCAGTGCCTTTGTTCCTCATAAAAAAACATGCAGATAAATATGTTCAGTTGCAAAGGCATTTAAAATTTAAAACATGATGATAAATGTGAAGAAAAAATTGAAGTATAAACAATGATATGCATATAAAAATATTCGTATGTCATGATTTGGTCATTGAAGTGAATCAACTTGAATAATCATTATTTGGTTAAAAGAAAAAAAGTTACTCCTCAATCTGTATGTGAATAATCATTTTTCATATGTAAGGCATAGTGATACATGCCATCCTGTTATTCACTTTTTGCCAAAAATTATTTTTTTGAAAAAAATTTAAAAAGATGTAAAGACATCATGACAAAGTCACCACAAATGACTTTGTGTTTCACATGAAACATTTGGAACAGTATTATGATAAACTACTTTTTTCCTGTTACAATATGATACATAGATATTAATGAGTATCAAAAAGTTTTGTACTCATAGCATTTATATTTATATGTACATAACTACCTTAACTTTATAATGATACACATGTGACCAGAACAACTATTTTTCGGACAATTTAAAATATAATTTTGAGTCCATTAAAGTTAATCACTATTAATAAGTTTATCGCATCGACACAATGAAGATACTGCATCAATTAATGGAAAAAACAACCAGCTAGCACTTAATGGCAGGATCAAATTCACACATAACTATATTAACCTTAAATGTAAATGGGCTAAATGCCCCAATCAAAAGACACAGATTGGCAAATTGGATAAACAGTCACAATCCATCAGCGTGCTGTATCCAGGAATCCCATGTCACATGCTCGGGTACACATAGGCTCAAAATAAAGGACGGAGGAAGATTTACCAAGCAAATAGAAAGAAAAAAAAAAAAAAAAAAAGGAGAACTTGCAATCCTAGTCTCTGATACAATATATTTTAAACCAACAAAGATCAAAAGAGACAAAGGAGGGCAATACATAATGGTAAAAGAATCAATGCAACAAGAAGAGCTAATGACCTAAATACATATGCATCCAATACAGGAGCACCCAGATAGATAAAGCAAGTTCTTAATGACTTACAAAGAGACTTATACTCCCACACAATAATAGTGGGAGACTTTACCACTCCACTGTCAATATTAGACAGATCAACGAGACAGAAAATTAACAAGGATATCCATGACTTGGACTCAGACCTGGACCAAGCAAACCTAATAGACATTTACAGAACTCTCCACCCCAAATCCACAGAATATACAGTCTTCTTAGCACCACATCACACCTACTTTAAAATTGACCATGGAAGTAAATCACTCCTTAGCAAATGCAAAAGAATGGAAATCTTAACAAACAGTCTCGCAGAACATAGTGCAAATAATTTAGAACTCAGAACTCAGAAACTAACTCAGAACCACACAACTTTATGGAAACTGAACAACTGGTTCTTGAATGTTGACTGGATAAACAATGAAATGAAGGCAGAAATAAAGATACTCTTCAAAACCAATGAGAATGAAAACATTTAAAACAGTGTCTAGAGGATAATATAGCAATAAATACCCAAATGAGAAGCAAGGAAAGATCGAAGATCAGCACATTATCATCAAAATTGAAAGAGCTAGAGGAGCAAGATAAAAAAATACTCAAAATGTAGCAGAAGACAAGAAATAACTAAGATCAGAGCAGTACTGAAGGAGATAGAGACACAAAAACCCTTCAAAAAAATCAATAAATCCAGGAGTTTTTTTTTAAGATCAACAAAATAGACATCCCACTAGCCAGATAATAAAAAACAAAAGAGAGAATAATCAAATCGATGCAATAAAAACAGATAAAGGGGATTTTAATACTGATTCCACAGAAGTTCAAACCATCATCAGAGATTATTACAAACAACTCTATGCACATAAACCAGTAAACCTGGAAGAAATAGATAAATTCCTGGACACTTGCATTCTTCCAACCCTAAACCAGGAAGAAGTCAAAACCATGAACAGACCAAAACAAGGGCTGAAGTTGAGGCAGCAATTAATAGCCTACCAACCAAAATAAGCCCAGGTCCAGATGGGTTCACTGCCAAATTCTAGCAGACCTACAAAGAGGAGCTGGTACCATTCCTTCTAAAACTATTCCAAACAATCCAAAAAGAGGGAATCCATCCCAAATCATTTTATGAGACCAACATCATCCTGATACCAAAACCCACAGAGGCTCAACAAAAAAAATAAAACTTCAGGCCAATATCCATGATGAACATAGATGCAAAAATCTTCAATAAAATACTGACAAACCGATTGCAACAGCACATCAAAAGTTTATCCATTATGATCAAGTAGGCTTCATCCCAGGGATGCAAGGCTGGTTCAACATACACAAGTCTATAAATGTAATTCACCACATAAACAGAACCTAAGACAAAAACCACATGATTATCTCAATAGATGCAGAGAAAGCCTTTGCCAAAATTCAACAATGCTTTATGCTAAAAACTCTCAATAAACTAGGTATTAATGTAACATAACTCAAAATAATAAAAGGTATTTATGACAAACTAACAGCCAATATCAAACTGAATGGGCAAAAACTGGAAGCATTCCCTTTGAAATCCAGCACTAGACAAGGATGCCCTCTCTCGCCACTCCTATTCAATATAGTATTGGAAGTTCTAGCCAGAGCAATCAGCCAAGAAAAAGAAATAAACAGTATTCAATTAGGAAAGGAGAAAGTCAAATTGTCTCTATTTGCAGATGACATGATTATATATTTAGAAGACCCCATCATCTCAGCCCAAAATCTCCTGAAACTGATAAGCAACTTCAGCAAAGTTTCAGGATACAAAATCAATCTGCAAAAATCACAAACATTCCTATACACCAATAACAGACTTAAAGAGAGCCAAATGAAGAATGAGCTGCCATTCACAATTGCTGCAAAGAGAATAAAATATCTAGGAACACAATTGACAAAGGATGTAAAGGATCTCTTCAAGGAAATTTACAAACCACTGCTCAGAAAAATAGAAGAGTACACAAACTGATGGAGAAACATTCGATGCTCATGGTTAGGAAGAATCAATATCGTGAAAATGGCCATACTGCCCAAAGTAATTTATAGGTTAAACGCTATCCCCATCAAGGTACCAATGATCTTCTTATCAGAACTGGAAAAAAACAGCTTGAACTTTATATGGAATCAAAAGAGAGCCTGCATAACCAAGACAATTCTAAGCAAAAAGAACAAAGCTGGAGTTATCACGCTACCTGACTTCACACTATACTACACATCTACAGTAATCAAAACAGCAAGGTACTGGTACCAAAACAGAGACATAGACCAATGGAGCAGAACACGGGCCTCAGAGGTAATGCCCCATATCTACGATCATCTGATCTTTGACAAAACTGACAAAAACAAGCAATGGAGAAATAATTTCCTGTTTAATAAATGATGTTGGGAAAACTGCCCAGTCATGTGTTGAAAGCAGAAACTGGACCCCTTCCTGATACCTTACACTAAAATTAACTCCAGATGGATTAAAGACTTAAACATAAGACCTAACACCATAAAAACCCTAGAAGAAAACCTAGGAAAAACCATTCATGACAGGCATACACAAGTACTTCATGACTAAAACACCAAAAGCATTGACAACAAAAGCCAAAATAGACTAATGGGATCTAACTAAACTCCAGAGTTTCTGCATAGAAAAAGAAACAATCAGTAGAGTGAACTGGCGACCAACAGACTGGAAAAAAATTTTGCAATCTACCCATCTGACAAAGGGCTAATATCCAGAATCTACAAAGAACTTAAACAGTTTTACCAGAAAAAAAAACAAATGAATCCACTCAAAACTGGGCAAAGGATATGAACAGACAATTTTCAAAAGAAGATATATATGAGGACAACAAACATATGAAAAAATGTTCATCATCACTGGTCATTAGAGAAATGCAAATCAAAACTACACTGAGATACCATCTCACGCCAGTTAGAATGGTGATCATTAAAAAACCTGGAGACAACAGATGCTGGAGAGGATGTGGAGAAATAGAAACACTTTTACACTGTTGGTGGGAGTGTAAATTAGTTTAACCATTGTGGAAGACATTGTGGTGATTCCTCAAGGACCTAGAAATAGAAATTCCATTTGACCCAACAATCCCATTACTGGGTATATATCCAAAAGATTATAAATCATTCTATTATAATGACACATGTGCATGAATGTTTATTGCAGCACTGTTTACAATAGCAAAGACTTAGAACCAACCCAAATGCCCATCAATGATTGACTGGACAGGGAAAATGTGGCACATATACACCATGGAATACGATGCAGCCATAAAAAACGATGAGTGTGTCCTCTGTAGGGACATGGATGAACCTGTAAACCATCATTCTTAGCAAACTGACACAAGAACAGAAAATCAAACACAGCATGTTCTCACTCATAGGCAGAATTTGAACAATGAGAACATATGGAAACGGGGAGGGGAGCATCACACACTGAGGTCTGTTGGGGGAACTAGGGGAGGGACTGTGGGGGGGCTGAGGAATTTGGGAGGGATAACATGGGGAGAAATGCCAGATATAGGTGAGGGGGAGGAAGGCAGCAAATCACATTGCCAAGTATGCACCTATGCAACAACACTACATGTTCTTCATATGTACCCCAAAACTTAAAACACAATAAAAAAGGAATGATTTTTCAAAAGCCTATATAAAACTTTAATTTTTTTTAACTTACTTCCACATCTCACAGTGGTAGAACAGTTTCTAACACACTAACAGTCCAACTAAAGACATCGACAACTGGTTAAAATACATAAACTGACTAAAGATATTGAGAACTACTATGACACCAAGGTCTATGGGATCCAAAGGAGGGATGGATAGCTTGTTAAGACCAAATAAGCTTCTAATTTTCCATCAGTTTATGTGGATAAAGGATTTCAAATCTCCCCTTTCCTTTGGAAAATTGAGTTTGGGTTAATCTTTCATGTCTTTTTTGCTGTAAACTTAAAGGATGTCAATTATGATACTAGACAAAACTGATTGCCATAAAAATGGCCTCCAGTTGATAAATTTTATTGTGATTTGGAATGCATTGAACCACTTATGCATTACTATTGGGGATTCACAGTTTTGGGCATTCCTAAGTGCAATGTAACTTGTAACTAAGAGCTAATTTTCCTAAGTCCATAAAGCTATACCTATAGTTTCTACGTGGCTATCTAATATACCTATCCCTGAAGTCTCATTCACTCACATTAAGCTTTCACTGGGAGTTCAGCATGAAAGACACTACTGATGTAACTCAACTGGAATTCTGGGTTTCCTACTCTGCATAGTAAGTAAACTTGGTAGCAGAAATGGCCTATAGTTGAGTTTAATTGTCTTGTTTTACTAAAGTGAAAATTTCAGAACAGGGCAATTTCAAGACATTCACCAATATCCATCTCCATTGGTAGAGACCGAGTCTAAAGTATAAAATATTATTTTGGGTGCATGTGAAATAATCACTGGGCAAAGGAAAATGGAATTTCAGAAAAGTGAGCCAAAATTTCTATGTTCAATTCCCACCCAATAGTTTGTTAGTTCTCTAGACTTCTGAATACTGGTGGAGAGAATAAGAATCAATTCAGAAAATCAGAAAATGAAACAGAGATTTCAGTAGTCTTATGTTACTTGAATTACTAAGTTGGAGAAGACTGTGTAAATTTCCCAGTTCTTCAGTTGAGACTGATAGCAGCAGTGGCTATCAAGATGAGCCACTGCTGCAGGGATGCCAGCTGCAATGGAGAGGCATGATGAGGGCTGCATACTCTGTGAGCTGGTGGGGGCCAAGAACGGGGAGGAGCCTTGCCCTCTACTGAGTTGGCAGGCTGGGAGCCCCACACTCCTAGGCACAGCAGCAGCCACCCAGATGCAAGTCTGGACCCAGGCATCCCTGTGCTCTCAGGGTTCTAGGAAGACCCTGCCCCTGCAGGCTTGGAAATGTCTGTTCCTGCTCCCTGAGCCTGAGCCTACTCTGATGTCAAAGCAAAGTTGAAGCTGAGCCCAAGCATTGTCATAACCCAAGCAGTTGTTCATGTGCTCAGGACAGTGTTTACACACTAGCCCTCCCACTGTCCTGGTCTCCTTGAAAACTTTGGGCACTCATAAAATCAGTGAGGGAGGCTGTGGACACTGAACCCACCTTGGCATGGACCTGCAGGTACCCCTCAGTATGAACAGCTTGGGTGCTGTGGACAACATGTTGATGATGGCAGGAGGCAGACAGGCTCCTGGTCAGAAAGGAGCAGGACCCTGGTGAAACCTTACCTTTAAGCCATGGATGGCCTGAAGCTTAGCTGGCAGTTCTGGGTGGAGTCTAGGTCCTAGAGTGAGAATTTTAATGCTTCTTCCAGGCCTGCCCTTGGCCACCCACAGACAAATTAGCATGCACTTTCTTCCTTCTGAGCCTATGAAAACTTCGGACTCGGACAGACTTGGATGGATATCAAGACTACCAGCTGTGGGAAGGAGCTACCCACTTTGGGTGTCTCTGACTCATTGGGATGACCTGCCTGTAGAAAGGAGCTACCGTTTTGTCTCCTGAGAGCTGTTTTGTCAATAAAAACTTGCTCACTCTCTAGTTGTCCATATACCTCATTCTTCCTGGATACATGACAAGAACTCAAGACCTACTAAATGGCAGCACTGAAAGAGTAGTAAAACCAACAGGGTTGAAACACACCCCTCCATTTGCCATATTGAAGGTGACAAGATGGAGAGAAGAGCTGTTGCACTTTGGGGAGCCCATAACGAGGGGTTTCTTGAGCCAGGGCTGCAACACCCTCTTTTGGGCTCTGCTTTCAGGTGCCACCACATTATCCTTATCCAGATGTGGATACCCGCCCTTCTGCAGCAGCTAGCATGCCTGGCTGTGGGCAGTGGCCCTCATCACTCAGTGCCTGGATGGCCCTTGGCAGGTGGGGGATCTGGCTGGTATCACAAGCTTAGTGCAGCCTGCCAGGCTGAGTGGGTGAAACAAGCCCAGCAGGTGTGAGCAATACTCAGGCAGAAGGTGCTGCCAACCACAGAGGTTTCTGGCTGGTGAAGTGACACCCCAATAATGCTGTGACAGGATCACATAAGAGCAATTCACAGAGCAAAAAACTATACCTTAAGAGTACAGACAAACCAGAAGAATATCAGCCCTATTAAACCATATAACACAGCCTCAACTGCATCAAGATAATATGCTTTTACATATGTATTTTTGAGGAAAGGAAAATGAATTATCACTGGAGGAAAATATCATCTAGACACTTTATATTCTTTTCCTAGGCAATGTCTAAAATTCAAGACAAATAATCAGTAAGCACCAACAATTGGGATTCTATGACTTAAAACTGGGGAGAGATCAAAAGAGAAAACACACACACACACACACACACACACACACACTCCAGAACTTTGAGATAGCAGAGTTTTTTTTTAAATTATAGTAAATACTTTAATAAGTCACAGAATAGAAAATGAAAAATTAAAAATACTATTTAGTCTATAAGGAAATATGACTCAAATCTTTTTAAATGAGAAAATGGTAATTAAGTGTAAATTCTAAAACTAAATCAATTTAAAATTAAATTATGTATTCAACAGAAGGGTTTATAGCAAATTACAAACAAGGAATGCTAAAGAATTTGTTTATTCATCAATTTTAAAATAATTGAATTGCACAGAGAAATAAAGAGAAATAAGAAAAAAGCAAAAGAGAAATATTGTATGCAGTAAAAATATTTGCACATTATTATATCTGAATAAAAATATGAAAAAGAAAATGAAAATCATAGAAGTGGTGTTTATAGAAATATTAACTTCTAGCTCTCTAAATCTGATGAGACACCTGGCTCTAGATTTAAGTTTTATGAACTCCAAGCAGTATGAACTCAAAGAAAGCTGCAAATAGGTGTGCTATAGTAGACATGCTGAAAATTGAAAATAAACTGAAAATCTTAAAAGCAGCAATAAATACAAACACACACACACACACACACACACACACACAGACACTCACACACACACAGTCCCACCACACAAATACTATGCTGATGAAGCAACTGTAAGATTGATGGAAGCCTTTTCAATGGAAACTAAAATATATAAAAAAGTAACACACGAAATAACTGCTGACTTGGAATTATATATTCCATGAAAATGAGTACAGATAAGGGTTAAACAATAGCATTTTCAACGAATCAAAACTGGAAGAATATAAATTATTATCAGCAGAACTTCATTAAAGGGAACATGAATGGATATTATCCAAACGCAATAGAAAACCCATGTGCAAGTGAGAAAATGCAAGAAAAATGCAAATCCTTTGACAATGTGTGAAAATCTAAATTTATAATTTTTAAAACAATACGAACTTTATGTGTGGTTTTAAACTTATATAGGATTAAAATGTCTGTAAATGATCTTGGAAAGCATGAGAGGGAGGGAACTAGAAACAAAATAATTTAGCTTTTTCACTGTCTAGGGAGGAATAAAAGTACTAATTAGACTCTACTATATCAAAGATGCATGTTGTAGTCCCTGAGATAATTCTAAAAGATTAATACAGTATGAATAATTAGAATGTTGAAGATGGAGCAAGATGGATGAATAGAAGCTTCCACTGATCATCCTTCCCACAGAAAGATCAAATTGACAACTATTTAGCCAAAAAGCACCTGTATAACAGCCAAAAATCAAGTGAGCAATTATAGTACCTGATTTAACTTAATATTGCTTAAAGAAGCACTGAAGAGTGTAAGAAAGACAATCTTGAATTGCCAAAGCCTCTCCTCCCCAAAACTAAGGCAGTGGTTGTGTGACATGGACAGAGAATCTGTGCACTTGGGAGAGGAATAATGCAGCCATTGTAGAACTTTGCGCTGGAATTCCTTGCTGCCAGCACCAGGCAGAAATCAGCCAATATCCACAGACAGATGATATAGAACAGCTGTAGCCAGAAAGGAATCACTCATACTTCAGTCAGAACTTGAGGACCAGCAAGATTCAGTACTGTAGGCTAAAGTATTCTGGGGTCTTATGTAAAATTGAAAGGCAGTCTGGGACACAAGGGCTGTGTCTCCTAGGCAAGTCCTAGTTTTGTGCTGGGCTTTAAGCCAGTAAACTTGGAGGCATGCAACCTAGAGAGACACCAGCCAGGGAAGCCAAGGGAGTGCTTATGCTTCTCCTCTAACCACAGGTGGCACAGTATTCAGCTCTAAGCCAGATCCCTTCCAGCTTAAAAAAAAAGGAGAGGAGAAATATAGAGCACTTTATCATGTAATTTAGATACCAGCCCAGTCACACCAGGATAGGGCACTGGGCAGAGTCAGGATGCCCACATTTCAGGCCCTGGTTCCTGGATGAACTCCCTAGACATACCCTTGTCCAGAAAGAAAACTAATGCATTGAAGGATTCAGTCCTGGGAGAAATCATCATCAACCGACTAAAAAGCCCTTGGGACCAGAAACTAGGTAATAAATACTATGAGCCTTGGGTGAGACTTTGAGATGTGCTGGCTTTCCGTGTGACCCATCACATTCCAAACAGTAATGACCATGAGAAGAGAGTCCTGCTTGTGAAAAGTAGAAGGAATATTAAAGAGGACTTTGTCTTATGGTTTAGGTACCAGCTCAGCCACAGAGGGGAAGAGTTCTTGGGATCCCCAATTCCAGATTGTGGCTCGTAGATGGCATTTCTGAACCTACCCTGGTCAGGAGGTGAGCCCACTGTCCAAAGCATGAGTCCCAGGCCAGACAGCACTCACCACCTACTGACTGAAGAGCACGTGGGCCGTAAGTAAACATCCGCAGTATCCTGAAAGTCCTGACAGTGGACCTATGGTGGTGATAGACATAGGGAGAAACACCTTTGCTGTGGAAAGGGGAGGAAAGAAAGGAAGGGACTTTGTCTTTTGGTTTCAGTGGCCAACAACAATAGAATACAGTATGATGTAGGTTTCTAAGGTTTCTGACTCTAGGCCATGGCTCCTGGACACCATCTCTGGATATCCCCAGAGCCTGGGGGAATTCACCATCCAGAAACGAAGGACATAAAAATAACTGGCTCTACCATCTGCTGATTTTAGAGACATAGGGCCTTGAGTTTACATTGGCAGTAGCCAGGTAGTGGTTAGAGTTGGCCTTGGGTGAGACCAGTGATGTGCTGGCTACAGGTGTTAACCAGAACAGTACCAGTGGTGGTGGCCACAGGGATACTTGCATCACTCCTCCATTAGCTCCAGGCAGCTCAGCACAGAAAGAGACTCCATTTGTGTGAGAGAAAGAAGGTGGGGCATAGTCTCTGCCTGATAATCTGGAGAATTCTTCTGGATCTTATTCAGAAGAATCTCCAGGAGTCTTCAAGAACAGCAGTGCTACTGGACTTGGGGTACTACCTAATGCAGGTATGGTTGTAGTGACTAAAAGCTTAGACTGAAACACCCAAGTCCCTTTGAATACCTAATAATTCTTCCCTGAAAGGACAGGTACAAAGAAGCCAAGATTGTGAAGACTACAATAAATATCTAAGTTTTCAATGCCCAGACACTGACAAACATCCACTAGCATTAAGACCATTCAGGAAAACATGATCTCACCAGTGAACTAAATAAGACCAAGGACAAATCCTGAAGAGAAAGAGATTTGTGAACGTTCAGAAAGAAAATCTAAAATAGCTGTTTTGAAGAAATTAAAAAATGTTCAAGATAACACAGAGAAGAAATTCAAAATCATGTAAGTTTAACAAGGAGATTGAAATAATTACATTGAATCAAGCAGAAATTCTGAAGTTGAAAAATGCAATTGACACATTGAAGAATGTATGTCTCTTAATGCAGAATTAATCAAGTAGAAGAAAGAATTAGTGAGCTCAAATACAGACTATTTGAAAATATTCAGTCAAATAAGAAATATAAATAAGAATAAAGCACTGCTACTAGATCTAGGAAAGAACCTCAAAAGGGAAAGTATAAGTTATTTACCTTAATAAGGAGGTGGAGTGAGAGATATTGGTAGAATGTTTATTTAAAGGAATAAAAACAGACCTTTTTAAACCTAGAAGAAGACTTCAATATTTAAGTACAAGAAGGTTATAGAACACCAAGCAGATTTAACCCAGAGAAGACTACTTCAAGGCTTTTAATAATCAAACTCTGAAAGGTCAAGGATAAAGAAATAATCTCAAAAGCAGCAAGAAAAAGAAAAAAAATAACTTACAAAGAAATTTAAAGATGTCTGGTAGTAGTCTTCTCAGTGGAAACATTGTAGGTCTGGAAAGAGTGGCATGACATATTTAAGGTGCTGAAGAAACAAAACAAAACAAAACAAAAAACTTTTACCCTAGAATAGTAAATTTGGGAAAACTGTATTTCAAGCATGAAGGAGAAATAAAGACTTTCCCAGACAAAGAAAACCTGAGAGATTTCATCAATACTAAAGCTGTACTACAAAAAATGTGGAAAGGAATACTTCAGTCTGAAAGAAATAGACATCAGTGAGCTGTAAGGAATCATCTGAAGGAAGAAAACTCATAGGAAGTACATAGAAAAAGACGGAATGTTATAGCAATGTAATTTTGGTGTGTAAACTCTTAAATAGAAAGACAAAAAGATGAACTGATCAAAAATAATGACTACATACATTTTCAAAACACAGACCATACAAAAAGATATAATAGAGACAACAGAAATTTATAAAGTAGGGGAATAAAGTTAAAGTGTAGAGTTTTTATTTTTTTCTGCATCCTTTTTACTTTGGAATCAGTATTTTCATCAGTTTAAAATAATCAGTTATAAGATAGTATTTGCAAGCCTCCAGGTAACCTAAAGTCGAAAACATACAATGGATACATAAAAAATAAAAAGCAAGAAACTGAAAGATATCAGCAGAGAAAATCACAAATAAAGGGGAAAAAAGAAAGACAGAAAATAAGCAAAAGAAGTCTCAAAACAACCAGAAAATAAATAACAAAGTGACAGGAGTATTTCTTTAATATTAATTACATTGAATGTAAATGAACTAAAGTCTCCAACCAAAAACATGGAAAGACTGAATGAATAAAACAAAATACAACCAATAATCTGTTGCCTACAAGATACACACTTTACATATAATGACATACATATACTGAAAATAAAGTGAAGGAAACCAAAAATAGAAGGAGTGTCTATACTTAGAAGAAACAAAAAAGATTTCAAGACCAAAACTATAAAAAGTGCCAAAGAAGGTCACTAAATAATGTTAAAAGAATCAACTCAGTGAGAGGATATAATAATTGTAAATATATATGCCCCTTACACTGGAGCACCCTGATATATAAAGCATGTAATATTAGAGCTAAAGAGAGAATTAATTTCCAATACAATCATATCTGGAGACTTCCACACTCAACTTTTACTATGGGACAGATCATCTGGACATGAAATAAACAAACTTCAGCTTTGTCTACCTACACTACAGACCGAATGGGTCTAGTAGATATTTACAGAACATTTTATCCAACAGTTACAGAATATACATTATTCTTCTTAGGACATGGATTATCCACAACAATAGACCACATGTTAGACCATGAAACAAGTTTTAACATATTCAAAAAATTTAAATAATATCAAGCATATTCTCTGACTACAGTAGAATAACATTAGAAATCAATAACAAGCGGAAGATTGGAAACTATACAAACATCTGGAAATTAACAATATGCTTCTGAATGACCTCACTGGGTTAAAGAAGAGATTAAAAAGGGATTTGAAAACTTTTTTGAAACAAAAATAATGAAAACATAACATACAAAAACCTATGAAATACAGCAAAACGAATAGTAAGAGGGAAATTAGTAGCTATAAGTGCTTACATCATAACAGAAGAAAAACTTCAAAATTAGCAACCTACTGATGCATCTTAAAAAACTAAAAAAGGAAGAGCAAAGCAAATACAAAATTAGTAGAAAAAAACAAATAAACATCAGAGGGCAAATGAAGCTGAAATAAAAAAAAACAATAAAATAATCAATGAAACAAAAAAATAGTTTTTGAAAAGACAAACAAAATTAACAAACCTTTAACCAGACTAAGAAATAAAGAGAGACTCAAATAAAAAATATCAGAGATGAAAAAGGAGGCATTATAATTGATACTGCAGAAATTCAAAGGATCCTTAGAGGCTACTATAATAAACTCTGTGCCAATAAATTTGAAAACCTAGAAGAATGGATAAATTCTGACACACATACAGCCTACCAAGATTAAAACATTAAAAAATCCAAAGCAATATCAAATTCATAATAAAATGTCAACCATAAAGGAAAGCCCAGGACTTGGTGGCTTTACTGTTGATTTTACTAACCATCTAAAGAAGAATTAATACCAATCCAACTAAAACTATTCCAAAACATAGAATTGAAGGCAGTACTTTCATACTCAATCTATGAGGCCAGTATTATCCTGATACCAAAACAAAGGTACATAAAGAGAAAAATACAGGCCTATATTCCAGATGAACATTAAAGTAAAAATCCTTAAAATATTAGCAAACTAAATTCAAAAATTCATAAAGAAGATAATCTATCATAAGTTTCAGGATACAAAGTCAATGTACAAAAATCAGTAGCATTTCTATGTGTCAACAACCAACAATTTAAGGAAAAAAATCAAGAAATTTGTCACATTTACAATAGCTATGAATAACAAATAATATCTAGGAATTAGCTTAATCAAAGAAGTTAATGATATGTGCAATAAGAACTATAAAACAGTGATGAAATAATTTGAAGAGGATACTAAAAAAGAAAAAAAAAGGTGACTCACACCTGTAGTCACAGCACTTTGGGAGGCCAAAGTGATCACCTGAGGTCAGGAGTTCAAGACCAGCCTGGTCAACATAGTAAAACATTGTCTCTACTAAAAATACAAAAAGAGCCGGGCATGGTGGTGTACACCTGTAATCTCAGCAACTCTGAAGGCTGAGGCAGGAGAATTGCTTAGAACCTGGGAGGTGGATATTTCAGTGAGCTGAGATTCTGCCACTGCACTCCAGCCTGGGTGACAGAGTGACACTCTGTCTCGAACAACAGACACAAAAATATAGGAAAATGTATTTCATGTGCATGGGTTGGAATTGGAAGCATCAATATTGTTAAAATGTCCATACTACCCAAAGCCATCTATAGATTCAATAAAATCTTTATCAGAATATCAATAACATTATTCATAGAAATAGGAAAGAACAATTTTAAAATTTATATACAATAACAAAAAAACCAAAATCTCAAAACTTATCCTGAGAGAAAAACACAAAATTAATGATCAATTATTTGGAGCACCTTTTCATATTTCTGTTTGCAATTTGAATGTCAGAAATCACATTATCCATTGCATATTACATTGAGAAGTTATAATATTCAAAACAGCATGGTATTGGCATAAAAATAGACACATAGATCAATGAAACAGGATAGAGAATCCACAAAATATCCACAGCTCTACAATAAACTCATTTTTGAAAGAGGTGCCTGGTACATACATTGGGGAAAATACAATCTCTTCAACAAATATGGCTAGGAAAACTGGATATCCATATACAGAAAAATGAAACTAGATTGGTATCTTTTTCCATATTCAAAAATCAAACCGAAACATATTGTACTAAAGATTTAAATCTAAGACCTCAGCCCATGAGAAAATATGGGGAAAACTCTCCACAACATGGGACTTGGAAAATATTTTTGAGTAATATCCCAAAAAGCACAGGGAAAGAAATCAAAAAATAAATAAATAAATAACTAGAATCATATTAAGTTTAAAAGCTCCTGCTTTTTACCTCAAAACCATGAAAATATATAGAAATTATGTAACTTACTCCTGAATGATTGTTGAGTCAACAATGAAATCAAAATGAAAATTTAAAAATTCTTTGAATTGAATGGTAATAGCGACATGACTTATCAAAACTTCTGGGATACAACAAAAGCAGTGCTAAGAGGAAAGTTCAAAACATTAAATGCCTACATTAAAATGTCTTAAGGAACAGAAATAGACAATCTAAGGTCACACCTCATGGAAGTAGAGAAACAAGGACAATTCAAACCTAAACCCAGCAGAAGAAAAGAAATAACAGAGAACTCAATAAAATTGCAAAAACAAAACAAAACAAAAGGTAAATGAAACAAAAAGCTAGTTCTTTGAAAAGATAAACAAAACCCATAAACTATTAGTGATATTAAACAATAAGAGAATAACGAAGTTTCAAATAAACTCAATTGGAAACAATATTAGAAACAATACAACTGATATCACAGAGATATAAAAGCATATTCAAGGCTACTATGAACATCTTTATGCACATAAACTAAAAAATCTAGAGGAGATAGATATATCTCTGGAAATATACAACCCTCCTAGAATGAACTAGGAAGATATAGGCTCTCTGAACAGACCAAAAACAAGCAGTGAGATTGAAATGGTAATTAAAAAATTGCCAACAACAAAAACAGTCCATGACCAGGCAGATTCACAGCTGAATTCTATCAGCCATTTAAAGAAAATTGATACAAATCCTGTTGACACTATTCCACTAAACAGAGAAAGAGGGAATCCTCCATAAATAATTCTAATAAGCTAGTAACACCATAATACCAAAACCAGGAAAGAACATAACAATAAAAAAGAAAACAACAAACCAATATCTCTAATAAACATAAATGCAAAAATCCTCAATAAAAAACTAGTGAACCAAATCCAACAGAATATCAATAAGATGATCCATCATGATCAAGTAGGTTTCAACCTAGGGTTTCAGGGATGGTTTAACATAAGTCAATAAATGTGATATACAACAGAAATAGAATTAAAAATAAAAATTACATGATCATCTCAATAGGTGCAGAAAAAGTATTTGGCAAAATCTAGCATCACTTTAGAATTAAAACCCTCAGCAAAATTGGCATAGAAGAGACATATTTTAGGTAATAAAAGCCATCCATGACAAACCCACAGGCAACATTATACTGAGTGGGGAAAAGCTGAAAGTATTCCCCTGAAGAACTTGAAAAAGATAAGAATGCTGACTTTATTACGTATATTCAACATAGTACTGGAAGTCCTTGCCAGAACAATCAGACAAGAGAATAATAAAGGACATCCAAGCTGGTAAAGAAGTCAAACTGTCGCTGTTTGCTCATGATATTATTGTATACCTGGAAAACCCCAAAGACTTATTCAAAAAGCTTTTAGAATTAGCAAAGGATTCAGCAAAGTTTCAGGATAAATAATTAATATACACAAATTCATAGCTCTGCTACACATCAATAGTAACCAAACTGAAAATCAAATCAAGAACTTAACTCTTTTCACAATAGCTGAAAAAAAAAACTTATGAATACATCTCACCAAGGACATGAAAGGCCTTTACAAGAAAAACTACAAAGCCCTGCTGAAAGAAATCATAGACAACACAAATAAAGGGAAGCACATCCCATGGTCATGAATAGGTAGAACCAATATTGTGAAAATGACCACACTGCTAAAAGCAATCTACAAATGCAACACTATTCCCATCAAAAAACCATCATAATTCTTCACAGAACTAGAAAAAAAGAAACTTAAAATGTATGTGGAATCAAAAAAGAGCCTGCATAGCCAAAGCAAGACTAAGCAAAAAAACAAATCTGGAGGTATCATGTTACCTGATTTCAACTTATACTAAGCATGGTACTGAGGGAATGTGCTATCTTTCCAGGTCCACAAAGGGGCGTAGGTTTAAGGGCAAGAACCTCCCAGCACCATGCCCCACTCCCATCTCTCTCCATCTGGGAGATTTAATGGTCTCTGTTTTAGTTTTCATGGGCACAGGAAAAGATCAAAAGTCAATCACTCCAGTGGAAGTTTCAAGGAACTTCTTTCATTGTCCAGGGGTCTTGAAGAGGTGGGGGTTCCTCCCAGGTTAAAGCCCCCTTCTTCAACACTCCTTTGCATTCCATGTTTGGGTCTCCTTTCACGAACTCCTTCATGGAAGCTGTCTTTCTCTCTCCTGGATTTTCCCTCTGGAGTCCCCTTCCACAAATTCTCCCTGGAAGTTTTCTCTCTTTTTCTCCTTTTTTCTCTTTCTCTAACTAAAATAAATCACTTTTCTATAACACTTTTTGGGTCTGGTATTTACAAGCACACCTTCCATGGTTCCACTCTCTCATTCTTGAGAGAACGGGAGACCAAGAACCTACAACAATCTTTGCGGGGGAGTTGTGCCTCTCTGGCATCCAAAAAACCTGGTTACAGTACTGATATGAAAATAGGCACATAGACCAATGAAACAAAATAGAGAACCTATAAATAAAGTCAAATACTTACAGCAAACTGATCTTTGACAAAACAGAGTAAAGTTGGGAAAAGACATGCTATTCAAGAAATGTTGCTGAAATAATTTATGGTTCACATGTAGAAGAATGAAATTGGGTCCTCATCTCTCTCCTTATACAAAAATCAACTCAAAATGGATCAAAAACTTAAATCTAAGACCTAAAACCGTGAAGATTCTAGAAGGTAACTTGGGAAAACCCTCCTAGACATTGGCTTATGCAAAAACTTCATGACCAAGAACTTGAACACAAATGCAACAAGAAACAAAGATAAATAAATAGGTCTTAATTAAACTAAAAAGCTTCTGCACAGCAAAAGAATAATTAGCAGAGTTATCAATAACCCACAAAGTGGGAAACAAATCTTCATAATATGCAGAACTACAGAAAATGCAAACAAAGCAACAAGAAAAACAAAACAAAATAATTCCGTCGAAAAGTGGGGTAAGGACATGAATAGACAATTCTCAAAAGAAGATATACAAAGGGCCAACAAGCCTGTGTAAAAAGGCTCAACATAACAAATTATCAGTAAAATGCAAATTAAAACAAGAAGATGATACCACCTCACTCCTACAAGAATGGCTATAATTTAAAAAATAATAGATGTTGGCATGGTTGTGGTGAAAAGGGAACATTTTTACAGTTGGTTGGAATGTAAATGAGTGCAACCACTATAGAAAACAGTGTGGAGTGTCCTTAAATAACTAAAAGTAGATATACTGTTTGATCCAGCAATTCTGCTACTGGGTATCTACCCAGAGAGAAATAAATCATTAAGCAAAAAAGATACTTGCACACATATGTTTACAGAAGCACAATTTGCAATTGCAAAAATATGGAACCAGTCCAAATGCCTATCAGTCTGTGAGTGGATAAATAAAATGTGATATATATATATATATCCACATACATACCATGGAATACTACTCAGGCATAAAAAGAAATGAAATAATGGCATTCTCAGCAACCTGGATGGAACTGCAGACTATTATTCTAAGTGAAGAAACTCAGAAATGGAAAACCAAACATCATATGTTCTCATTCATATGGGGAGCTAAGCTATGAAGACACAAAGGCATAAGAATGATACAACATACCTTGGGGACTCAGAGAAAAGGGTGTGAATTGGAGAATAATAAAAAAAACTACACATTAGGTAGAGTGTACACTGCTTAGGTGATGGGTGCACCAAAATCTCAGAAATCACCACTAAAGTTCCCCCAAAACTTATTGAAATTAAAATAAAAAAAAGCTTTAGCTGAGTCTGTCATTTTGTCCTTCGAGTATAAAGACTGAAGTGTTGTCCTCAGAGTATAAAACCCAAAGTGTTATAAAACCCTAAGATCTCTCCATTGCCATGGAAGAGGAGCAGCTGAGACTATATTTACCCTAGACAGCTTCCCTGCTCGCCATAAGCCCTAGGCCTCTGTAGTCTCTTGCTGCATATCTATAAGTAATAAGCCTAATTCTGGTAACTCATGTGAGTGTTGTGTCACATTGGACTCAGGTAAGTAATGAAAGTGCAACTCAAAATGTAGCCAGCAGAAACGGTAACAGGACCACAGAAAACCTTCTTTGTAAGAAATAAAAAGTGAAGCATTCACACAGTAAAGTACTACACTTCAATGAATGAAATAAATGAACATACGCAATAAGAATTCGGCATTTCACAGAAAATATATTGAGTGAAATACTCCACAAAATAATACATACTTTATGATTTCATTTATGTAATTTTGAAAAACAATGACAAAGTGACAGAGGGAGTTTTCTATGGTACTATCTCAAACTTAATGTAAAAAATCTAGTTGTACATTTAAATTATTTTATACTTATATTTTGTTTAAAATATAATTACATCATGTATTTTACAAAAAACTGAGTTGTCAAAAATATCTTGGTTTTCAATTATTTTAAATGTATTACATTATCGGAGAGGTAAGATGAAAGCTCCTGTCATAAATGAAGCTCATAACTGGAAAAGGGCAGTACATATTTTTTAAATGCAAATAACAAACTATTAATTCCATATGTACAGAAGTACAGCATTTTGTGTATATACAGAGGAAAAGCATATCAATTCCCAAAGGTAATCAAGAAAAGGTCTATGGAGTATAATTTGAACTTATAAATGAAAGGATGTTTAGAATTTCAATGAGTAGTAGGACATTGGTGGGATTTGTTTAAAAGAATTTGTTACACTTAATGAATCATGTTAAACTATAAAACTATAGGCCACTTAAGCTAAGCAAAGTATGCTTACTTCTGAAATAAATAGTATTATCATATAATCAATGGCATTTTATACAGCAGTGGCAACTCTGACCTTTCTAAATGTGAACATCTTCTTCCCCAAATCGAATAAAACAATTTCTTGAATAATCTTTACTGTCCATAACAGAACTCAGAAAAAAAGAAAAATCATCAGAACACTCCAACAGAGTGTACACAGGGAAAATTGTTCCCAGAATAATAGAGGGCAGGCAGTTTTGAAAATCATAAGAAAAATAGTGAGTATTCTTATGTCACAATATTACACTGAGTTTCAGTAGTTGTTAGCAAAAATGTTATTTTTTACATATAAAAATACCTTTAAATCAAGGAGAGTGGAAGTGTGAACACTAAGCATTAACAACTAGAAGACATAAGAAGTCCCTAGAGTCATTATCAAATCTCTGATACATAGAAAGTAATGGTTCTGCCACAGAACAGGGTGTGAGGAAGACAGCATTAGGCACAAAGACTGGTAGGTGATAGAGCACCATGACTAAGGGGACAGAGCCATATTTTTTAATCATGTCTGTAATGTGTGTAATTATGAGCAATAACATAAAATTTAAATGATTATTTTTAATAATATAATTACCATTTATTATGTTTGTTAAGGAAATGTTAACAAATTCGTGATGCAGTGAAAAAAATTGATACTGAAATACTGAGAATTATCTATTTGTGAAGTGATAAAGATGGAGGCAGAGTCCAGTCAATTATAAGAACTGGTCCTGGACAGGATCCAAGATGGCCAAAGAGGAACAGCTCAGGAATGCAGTTCCCAGCAAGAACAATGCAGCGGGTTAGTGATCACCGCATATACAAATGAGTTTTCACTGCCCACGGAACAGGAGATTCCCAGGCATAAAAGCACCACCAGCTTCCAGCAGGGCTGTTTCAGCTGGTGCCAGGGTTTTCCACACAGAAACTCACACAAATCTTGGGGGCCATTTCAACTGGCACCTGGAACACCTGGGAGACAGAGCTGCCCATTCAACTGAAAGGGAGGGAGCTAAGACAGGGAGCCAGGTGATCTGGCTTGGTGGGTCCCCAACCCAACAAAACAAGCAATCTGAATTGCTCTGGATTGAGAGTTTTACAGCAAACTCAGCTGAACCTGGGATGGTCCAGCTCAGTGAGGGGAATGGCATCCACCACTACCCAGGCAGTCTGCCACTACTGAGGCAGTTCTAACTTTATCTCTGTAAACAACACCTCAAGGAAGTTCACACAGCAGCTGGGCAGAGCACGTGGAAGCCCAGAAACACCTCTGCTGGCAGACTGTGGCTAGACTACCTCCTCTTTTGGCAGGGCATCTCTGAAAATAGTCAGCAACATGTTAGGAACTTATAAAGAAAGCCCCACCTTCCTAGGACAGAGCACCTGAGAAAAGAGGCGGTTATGAGTTCCGCTGCAGCAGACTTAAACATAACTGCCTAGGAGCTCTGCATGGAACAATGGAGCTACCAGCACAGCACTTGAGCTCCTATAAGAAACAGAATGTCTTCTCAAGCAGCTCCCTGATCCCCATATATCCAAGGAGACACCTCATAAAGGAGAGCTCAAGCTGACATCTGGCGGGTACCCTTCTGGGATGAAGATAACAGAAAAAAAAAACTGGCAGCAACCCTTACTGTTCTGCAAACCCCATGGGTGATCCCCAGTCAAGCAGTCTGGAGTGGACCTCCTGCAGTATTGCAGCAGAGGGGTCTGACTGTTAGAAGGAAAACTAAGAAACAGAAAGAAATAGCTTCAACATCAACAAAAATGATGTTCAGTCAGAGACCCCATTTGAAAGTTAGCACTACAAAGATCACAGGTAGATAAATCCATGAAGATGGGAAGAAACCAGTGAAAAAGGATAAAAACACCAAATACCAGAATGCCTTTCTTCCTCCAAGGGATCACAACTCCTCACCAGCAAGTGAACAAAGCTGGATGGTGAATTGGTCTTATGAATTGATGGAAACAGGCTTCAGAAGGTGGGTAATAACAAACTTTTCTGAGCTAAAAGAACATGTGCTAACCCAATGCAAAGAAACTAAGAATGCTGAAAAAGAGTTAGATGAAATGCTAGCTAGTATAAACAGCTTAGAGAAGAATATAAATGACTTGATGGAGCTGAAAAACACAGCACGAGAACTGCATGAAGGATACATAAGTTTCAATAGCCAAATTTACCAAGCAGAAGAAAGGATGTCAGAGATTGAAGATCAACTCAATGAAATGAAATGAGAAGGCAAGATTAGAGAAAAAAGAATGAAAAGGAATGAACAAAGTCGCTAAGAAATATGGGATTATGTGAAAAGACCTAATCTGTGTTTGATAGATGTACTTGAACGTGATGGAGAGAGTGAATCCAAGCTGGAAAACATTCTTTAAGATATTATCCAGGAGAACTTCCCCAACTTAGCAAGGCAGGCCATGATTCAACTCCAGGAAATATAAAGAATGCCACAAAGATATTCTCCAAAAGAGCAATCCCAAGGCACATAATCATCAGATTCACCAGGATTAAAATGAAGGAAAAAATCCTAAGTGCAGCCAGAGAGAAAGGTCAGGTTACCCACCAAGGAAAGCCCATCAGACTCACAGCAGATCTCTCAGCAGAAACCCTACAAGCCAGAAGAGAGTGAGGGCCAATATTTAATATCCTTAAAGAAAAGAACTTTCAACCTAGAATTTCATATCCAGCCAAACTAAGCTTCAGAAGTGAAGGAGAAATAAAATCCTCTATGGACAAGCAATTGCTGAGAGATTTTGTCACCACTAGGCCTGCATTACAAGAGCTCCTGAAAGAAGCACTAAACATAGAAAGGAACAACCAGTACCAGCCACTCCAAAAACATACCAAATGGTAAAGACCATGGATGCAATGAAGAAACTGTGTCAACTAATGTGCAAAACAACAAGCTCGCATCAAAATGACAGGATCAAATTCACACACAACAATTTTAACCTTAAATGTAAATGAGCTAAATGCCCCAATCAATAAACACAGACTGGGAAATTGGATAAAAAGTCAAGACCTATTTGTGTTTTGTGTTCTGAAACCCATCTCATGTGCAAGGACACATAGGCTAAAAATAAAGGAGTGGTGGAAGATTTGGGCATTACATCTGGTAAAAGGATCAATGCAACAAGCAGAGCTAACAATCCTAAATATATACACACTGAATACAGGAACATCCAGATACATAAAGCAAGTTCTTAATGACCTACAAAGTGACTTAGACTCCCACACAATAATAGTGGGAGACTTTATCACTCCACTGTCAATATTAGACAGATCAACAAGACAGAAAATTAACAAAGATATCCAGGACTTGAACTCAGACATGGATCAAGCAGACCTAATAAACATCTACATAATTCCCCACCCCAAATCCACAGAATATACATTCTTCCCAGCACTACATCACACCTACTCTAAAACTGACCACACAATTTGAAGTAAATCATTCCTCAGCAAATGCAAAAGAACAGAAATCATAACAAATAGTCTCTCAGACCACAGTGCAATCAAATTAGAACTCAGGGTTAAGAAACTAACTCAGAACTGCACAACTTCATGGAAAATGAACAAGTGGCTCTTGAATGTCGACTGGATAAAAAATGAAATGAAGGCAGAAATAAATATGTTCTTTGAAACCAACAAGAATGAAGACACAACTTATCAGAATCTCAGACACATTTAAAGCAGTGTCTGGGGAAAATACATAGCAATAAATGCCCACATGAGAAGTGGGGAAAGATCTAAAATTGACACTCTACCATCAAAAATGGAAGAGCTAGAGCAAGATCAAAAAACTCAAAAACTAGCAGAAGACAAGAAATAACTAAGATCAAAACAGAACTGAAGGAGATAGAGACACGAAAAACCCTTGAAAAAATCAATAAATCTAGGAGCTGGTTTTTTGAAAACAGCTGGTTTTTGAAAACATCAACAAAATAGACATACTGCTAGCCAGATTAATAAAAAAGAAAAGGGAGAGGAATACAATAGATGCAATAAAAATGATAAAGGGGATATCACCACCGATTTCACAGAAACACAAACTGCTATCAGAGAGTAGTACAAACAACTCTATACACATAAACCAGTAAACCCAGAAGAAATGGATACTTTCCTGGAGACATGCACTCTCCCAAGCCTAAACCAGGAAGAAGTTGAAACCCTGAATAGACCAGTAATGAGGGCTGAAGTTGAGGCAGCAATTAATAGCCTACCAACCAAAAAAAGTCCAGGTCCAGATGGGTTCACAGCCGAATTCTACCAGACATACAAAGAGGAGCTGGTACCATTGCTTCTGAAATTATTCCAAACAATACAAAAGAGAGAGTGCTTCCCAAATCATTTTCTGAGACCAACATCATGCTAATACCAAAACTGGTAGAGACTCAACAAGAAAAGAAAACTTCAGGTCAATATTCATGATGAACGTAGATGCAAAAATCTTCAATAAGACACTGGCAATCCAACTGCAACAGCACATCAAAAAGCTTATCCATCAAGATGAAGTAGGCTTCCTCTCAGGGATGTGAGGCTAGTTCAACACATGCCAGTCTATAAATGTGATCCACCACATAAACAGAACCAAAGACAAAAACCACATGATTATCTCAATTAATGCAGAGAAGGCCTTCCACAAAATTCAACAGCCCTTTATGCTAAAAACTCCCAATGAAATAGATATCCAAGTAACATATCTCAAAATAATAAAATCTATTTATGACAAACCTACGGCCAATATCATGCTGACTGGACAAAAGCTGGAAGAATTCCTTTTGAAATCTGGCACTAGACAAGGGTGCCCTCTCTCACCACTCCTATTCAATATAGTATTGGAAGTTCTAGCCAGAGCAATTAGGCAAGAAAAAAAAGATAAGTGGTATTCAATTAGGAAAGGAAGAGTTAAATTGTCTCTATTTGCAGAAGACATGACTGTATATTTAGAAGACTCCATCATCTCAGCCCAAAATCTCCTTAAACTGATAAGCAACTTCAGCAGTTTCAGTATACAAAATCAATGTGCAGAAATCACAAGCATTCCTATACACCAATAACAGACTAACAGAGAGCCAAATCAAGAGTGAACTCCTATTCACAATTGTTGCAAAGAGAATAAAATACCTAGGAATACAACTAATGAAGGATGTAAAGGACCTCATCATGGAGAACTACAAACCACTGCTCAGTTAAATAAGAGAGGACACAAACAGATGGAGAAACATTCCATGCTCATGGTTTGGAATAATCAATATTGTGAAAATGGCCATACTGCCCAAAGTAATTTATAGATTCAATGCTATCCCTGTCAAGCTATCAATGACCTTTTTCACAGAACTGGAAAAAACCACCACAAACTTCATATGGAACCAAAAGAGAGCCCAGATAGCCAAGACAATCCTAAACATAAAGAACAAAGCTAGAGGCATCACACTACCTGAATTCAAACAATACTACAAGGCTAAAGCTATCAAAACAGCATAATACTGGTACCAAAACAGAAATATAGACCAATGGAACAGAACAGAGGCCTCACAGTTAATGCCACACATCTACAACTAACTGTTCTTTGACAAACCCAACAAAAACAAGCAATGGGGAAAGAATTTCCTGTTTGATAAATGGTGTTGGGAAACTGGCTAGCCATGTGCAGAAAGCAGAAACTCAACCCCTTCCTGACACCTTACACTAAAATTAACTCCAGATGGATTAAAGATTTAAATATAAGACCTAACACCATAAAAACCCTAGAATGAAACCTAGGCAAAACCATTAAGGACATAGGCATAGGCAAGAACTTCATGACTAAAACACCAAAAGCATTGACAACAAAAGCCAAAATAGACAAATGGGAGGCAACCAAAGCTAAAATGGGCAAATTGGTCCTACTTAAACTCCAGGGCTTCTGTACAGCAAAAGAAACAATCATTAGTGTGAACCAGCAATGAACAGAATGGGAATATTTTTGCAATCTACCCATCTGTCAAAGGGCTAATATTCAGAATATACAAAGAACTAAAATAGATTTACAAGAAAAAAGCAAACCCATTCAAAAGTGAGCAAAGGATATGAACAGACACTTTACATAAGAAGACTTACATGAGGCCAACAAACATACGAAAAAAATGCTCATTAACACTGGTCATTAGAGAAATGCAAATCAAAACTACATTGAGATACCATCTCACACCAGGTAGAATGGCTATCATTAAAAAATCTGGAGACAACAGATGCTGGAGAGGAGGCAGAGAAATAGGAACCCGTTTACACTGTTGGTAGGTATGTAAATTAGTTCAACCATTGTGAAAGACAGTGTGGCACTTCCTGAAGGGCCTAGAACTAGAAATACTATTTGACCCATGAATCACATTACTGGGTATATACCCAAAGGATTATAAATTATTCTATTGTAAACACACATGCACACATATGTTCATTGCGGCACTGTTTCAAGAGCAAAGACCTGGAACCAAAGACCTGGTGATAGACTATACAAGGAAAATTCGGCACATATACACCATAGACTACTATGCAGCCATAAAAAATGAGGAGTTTGTGTCTTTTGTAGGGACATGGATGAATCTGGAAACCATTATTCTCAGCAAACTGACACAAGAACAGAAAATCAAACACCGCATGTTCTCACTCATAGGCAGGTGTTGAATAATGAGAACACATGGACACAGGGAGGGGAGCATTACACACTGAGGTCTGTTGCAGAGACAGGGGAGGGACAACAGGGAGATGGGGAGGTTGGGGAGGGAGGCCACTGGGAGAAATACCATATATAGGTGACCGGGGGGATGGAGGTAGCAAACCACATTGCCATGTATGTACCTATGCAACAATCCTGCATGATCTGCACATGTACCCTAGAACCTAAATTCCAATAAAAATAATAATAATAAATTTTCAAAAGGTGAAAAAAAAGAACTGGTCCCACCCACACTGGGATCTATCTGCTATGCCTACAAAAAGTAATCAGAAGAAGCAGTTTAACCATGTTACCACCTGTATCTCAAGCTCTGGATTTATCCAGGAGATCAATGAGAATTGCAATTTCTAAAGATAGATTGTTCATGCTGTGGATTCTATCTAGTTTTGGTTAACCACGCTAGAGTTTAGTTATCATGAGATTTGACTGACACAGAGAAAAATAATTCACTAATTATAATGGAGAGAGAAAAGAACCCCACTCTTGAAGTGCAGTGCAGAATAAAACAAAAGGAGGATACGTGAGCTTGAGTAACTTCTGGCTCTAGAGCAAGCCCTTTGCAGGGAGAAACTCCTACGAGGGATAGTCTAGGTTATTCAATGCCTGATAACAAGAGGATTAAAGTAAGTCCATTTTTATAATAGGATTAGAATGTTCACATAGAGTGAGAGATCTGAGAATGCAGTATTGAGAGTTGAGGCTTGGTAAAAGCTCCTGCACTTCAGAAATGAAATAATATCTGAAAAAGTCATAAATACGGCAGAATGTATTCTTTCTGAGGACTGGCTGCTGCAATTGCAGGTCTTCACAGTGGAAGGACATTTAAAACACAGAAATACAAAAAAATCAATAGTGAACAAACAGACATTTTCTTTAATAAAACAAACAACTTAATATTTATTTCCAGTCTATTTTTACCATATAAACATTTTAAATATTCTAATATATGCATGCATTCTCCTTCACAAAAAATTGTATAGAATTGATAAATAAGTCCCTTTGGAACATTTTCTCCATCACTGACAGGTGCATTTTCACTTTCTTCAGCCTCACTTGAAATCACTGTCATGTGCTTAGTGTGTATCATTCAAGATACTCTTTGTTTCTGAATAATACCAATTATTCTCCAAATTAACTGTGTTAATTCTATCTGTCATGAGGTATTGTAAAAATTATTTTACTGTATCCCTAAATATTTTTCCAAATGTAAGACATGCTAATAAAAATAGAATCACTCTTTTTGTGTGTGGGTTGCTTTAGTGATCCTGATAAAAATCAGTGTACAAGTGTGGGTTTATTTCTAGCTTTTCTATTCTGTTTCACAGATCTATTTGTCATTTCTTATGTAAATAATACATTGTCTTGATGACTGCAGCCTTATGGTTAAGTCTTGAAATTAGGTAATAAATTCATCCAATTTCGTTTCCTTTTTAATATTGTCTCTTCTACTCTCTTTGCATTACCACGTAAAGTTTAGGCTCAGTATGCCCGTTTTATGCATTGCATTCCCAATCAGAAAGTCTCCAGGGATTTTGATTGAAAATACTTTGAATATTCCAATCAATTTTGGGAGAATTGACATCCTAACAGTATTGGGTCTTCTGAACTATGGTTATGACATATCTCTACATATACTTATCTAGATTTTACCCACTTTCTCTCAGCAATGCTGTGTATTTTTCAGCACAGAGGTCCTGAACATCCTATGTCAAATTTATTTCTATTTTGTTCTTATATGGTGATATTATTTTCTTCTCATCTTGAATTGTATTTCTTATGTGTCGAGGGAGGGATCTGGTGGGAGTGACTGGATCATGGGTTGGTTTCCCCCATGCTGTTCTTGTGATAGTGAGGGAATTCTCACAAGACCCGATGGTTTTAAAAATGGCAGTTTCTCCTGTTCTCTCTCTCTCCTGCTGCCTTGTGAAGAAGGTACTGGCTCCTCCTTCACCTTCTGCCATTGTTGTAAGTTTCCTGAGGCCTCTTCAGCCATGTGGAACAGAGTCAATAGAATCTCTTTGGTTTATAAATTAGCCAGTATCAGGTGTATGAAAGGACTAAAACAGATGGTATTACAATGATTTTAATATACAATTGTTTACCATTAGTATATACAGTTGACCACTGGCTAACACAGGTTTGAACTGCATAGATCCATTTTTACGTGGATTTTTCTTGTATAAATATAATTAGTTCTCCCTATCAGAAGCTACACATCCACAATAGCACAATAGGTTGCTTAAGGTTTTCTGTATAAACAATATCATCTCCAAATTATGATATGTTTACTTCTTCGTTTTCAGTATTTATGTCTTCCATTTCTTTTTGTTGCCTTATTGCTATGGTATTATATCTTTAATACAAAACTGAATGGAAGAGGTATCCTTGTCATTCCCTAATCTTAGGGAAAGGGCTTTCAGTATTTAGTAATAAAGTTTGATGTCACCTTTAGGGTTTTGGTATATATGACCTTAATCAAAGTGGAAGTTATTGCTACAAATGGATACAAAATTTTTTAAAATACTTTTTGTCCATTTGTGAGAATTATCATATAGTTTTTTCCCTTTTATTGTGTTAATTTGGAAAATTACAACTTTTGTTCCTTGGATCCTAAACTTTTCATTTTTTCAGAAAATTCTTATATCTGTATTATATAGAGATTTGACTTACTAATAAGTTATTAAGTCTATTCGGTGTGTGTTTATGAGAAATATTTATTGGTAATATATTTTTCTATATTTTTGGTGTAATTCTGTCATTTTGCTATTTAGGTTTATATTGGCTCTATGAAATAAGTGGAAAAGTATTCCTTGTTCCTACATTTTCTTAAGGGTTTGGGGTAAAATTTATACTTTCACTCCATAAATGATTTATAGAATGTATTAATGATTTATAGAATGTATTATAAACTATATTGTTTTTGAAAGATTAGATTTTCTCTCTATATATGAAATATATATAGGAATTTTCCTTAACAAGCATTGTAAAGTACATCTGCTAATGACAAATTCTTAGTTTTCTTTCATGTGCAGCCATTTTATTTTGTCTTCATTTTTAAAGGATTTTTTTTGTACATAGAATTCTGGGCTTAACCAGTAATTTTAGCTTTGTTTTCATGTACATGATTTGGAGTTCACTGTTAGTGCCTGGTGCCTTTTTTTTTTTTTTTTTTCCTGGGTTGACCTCTTTACACTTTTGTGCCTATGCTTTCTCTAAATTTTGTCTCTTTCTTAAAGCCAGAAAAACTGCCTTTTCTCTTACATCATAGCACACTACATGAAAGAGAGACAATTTCTAGTCATAACCTTTCACTGGACTCATTTGTTTTGGTGGGATATCTAGTTTTTATCCATAATACGCTATATTCAATAGGAATTTAATTATAAGAATCTTCAATTCTTTTGTAAATTGTGTTCTTAGTTCTTTCTTTTATCCTTTACCCATAGCACTAATTTTTAAAGTGAGTTTTCAGATAGAATGATTTAGACATTTAGTCTGGATCAATCATATTTTATCAGCATCTATTGTGGAAAAAGGGATCCTTTCCTCGTGGGCCAGAGAATGTGAACATATGTGAGCAAGTGAATTTTACCATATATTTTAACTCTTTTTTGTTATTCTACATTAACTCTACTTAACAGAATACTTCTTTGTAACTTTTGTAAACAATTTGTTGGTATATAGTAAGTGTAAATATTTATGGGGTACACGAAATGTTTTGATACAGGCATGCAATATGTAATAATCATATCATGAAGAATGGGGTATTCATCCCTCAATAATTTATGCTTTGTGTTACAAACAATCGAATTATACTATTTTAGTTTCTTAAAATGTACAATTAAATTACTATTGACTATAGTCACCCTGTTGTGCTAACAAATACTAGGCTTTATTCTGTAACTTTTTTTGTACTCATTAACCATCTCTACTTCCCCTGCACCTTACCACTACCCTTCCCAGCCTCTAGTAACCATCATTCTACTCTCTGTCTCCATGGCTTTAATAATTTTGAATTTTAAATTTCACAAATAAGTGAGGACATGTGATGTTTGCCTTTCTGTGCCTGGCTTATTTTGCTTAACATAATGATCTACAGTTTTATCCATGTTGTAGCAAATGACAGCATATCTTTTATTTTCATGGCAGAATACTACTCCATTGTGTATATGTACCACATTTTTTTATTCATTCATCAGTTGATGGACACTTGAGTTGCTCCAAATATTGGCTATTGTGCACACAGCTGCAGCTTCAACAAACATAGGAGTGTAGATCTTTCTTTGACATAACGATTTATTTTCTTTGGGGAATGTACCTAGCAATAGGATTACTGGATCACATGGTAGCTTTATTTTTAGTTGAGGAAACTTTAAACTGTTCTTCATAGCGATTATATTAATTTACATTCCTTCCATTGGTGTATGAGGGATTCCTTTCACTTTACATCCTTGCCAGCATTTGTTATTGCCTGTCTTTTGGAAGAAAGCCATTTTAACTAAGGTGAGATGATATTTCACTGTAGTTTTAATTTGCATTTCTCTAATAATCAGTGATGTTGGTCACCTTCTCATAAACCTGTTTGCCATTTGTATGTCTTCTTTTGAGAAATGTCTATTGAGATCTTTTGCCCATGTTTTTGATGAAAATATTAGAATTTCTTTTTCAGTAGAGTTGTTTGAGTTCTTTATATACTGTGATTATTAATTCCTTGTGAGATTGGTAGTTTGCAAATAATTTGTCTCATTCTGTGGCTTGTACTTTGTAATATTTTAATAAAATAGTTGTGACTTTTTCATTTAAATATCTGTCTTTTCCACATGGATTTCCAATGCCATCTTTCCCAAAAATGTTTTTTATGTATATATATATATATATATATATATATATATATATATATATATATGTCATCTTACAAAAACAAACAATAGCCTTTGGTATCAGGTAAAGCCTAGAAAACATTTTACAATTTAATACACATATTAATTTACTATATAATTTTGATAAGTGATATTTTAGGTGAACTTTAGCATAATACTTTTCAAATTTTGCATGCCTAAGTTTCTTCAGGAAAGCATCTTGAAACAAAGGTTGCCAGACGCCTAAATTCTGATTGAGTGGTTCTGCAGTAAAGACCAATAATTTTTAATTAAAATTTCCCTGGTTACACTGATGCCAATGGTCTGAGCACCAAACTTCAAGTAGCTCTGCCCTAATTAGGCATTTCTTTAATTTGAATATTCAAGTGATTTATAGTTTTAATACTGTAAAATTATTTGTCCATATGTTGTTAAATTTTGAAAAAATATTTTGATAGGATTTTAGCGAATGTAAGGAATTGACCATTTTAAAATATTTTATGCAGATTTTTAAAGAATTTCATAATAAATATTATAAACTTATAAGCCTAGTAATAATTGTTTATTCCTATATCATTGCTATGACTGTCCATTGTAATTACCATTTAATATTTATCAATTGAAAGGTAATATGTATTATTTTACTGTATTTTGTGTTTATTTCATTATTTTGTTTTCTTAACTTCTTAATTTGTATGGTTCCCATTTAGTCTCTGCACATATTTATATGGGAAACTGGATGAGGAAAGATAGAATATAGAAAACCTCAGTGATTATGCAATACATAGGATATTCTTTTGTCCTAAACTAGAGTCCTTTTCTCCACAGAATCTAGTGAAATGGCTTATGACCAGGGGACATGTAGCTAGTAATAAGTGATGGATGGAACACTGCAAGCTATCCACAACTGAAGAAAGGCAGACTCTGATGTTATCAGGACACTGCCATGGTGTGATACTGGTGTGCTGACTAGGTTGTACAACTGCAGTTGAGGAGAATACATTTTGCCAAGCAATAAGCCTTCATATTAAGAAGAAAAAATTATCAAATAAAAAAAGACAAGTCTCCCTGAAGAAAAAAAAAAACAGCATTAGGTAATAAAAATTTCCAGGATAAAATGCTTTGTTTATTTAAGTGATGTGCTGCAAATATAGTCTCTGTTGATAAGGGCATTGTATTTAAAAGTAAACAAGGTTGATAGAGATGTTTCACATTATTGGAAATGTATTAAAAGCCTATTCCTTATCGTTAATAATAAACTTCCTTAAGTGCTTTTTTTAATCTATTCAAAGTAATGAATACTGCTGTTACAGCATTGTACTGTAGAGTTGGTTATTTTACAATCATATTTACAGTGGGATAGACACTAGGAAAAATAATGGCAAGTGAAAAGGTGATAATAGAGCCAGCGTGCCATGTGCAGAGAGATAGAATCTGCTGTGAAATTAAAGTTCATGAGAAAGATGCATTAAGTATTTGGTTTAAGAAAGGCAAGGCTGAAAAGACACAACAATTTGAATTCAACTAAATTCTTGTATGGGCACCAGTTATCTTCTGTAGTCTAGAGTTTCAGGATCAGGCAAGGAATCTGGTCAACAGGTCAACTTTGATGGACTGCATTGTTAAATATGAAACCCGATTCTTGATGCTAAGGTAGCATAAAAGTAGTCTACACAAAATATATCTGTATTTGTAAGTGAATGCCATGATGCCACTAGGATTCAGGCACAGTAATCAGGATGTATCTACACATAATCAGTGTCAAACTAATCAATGCTGTATATCCTCTTGATAAAACTGTGGCAGAACGAATGATTTTTATTATGTTGTCTTTCTGCTCTGCCAGGCCTGCAATGGAGCCTCTACAGGCTTTCCAAGTGGTTTTCTCATTTACTAAGCTATAAATCAGGATCCTGATGACCCAACATGGCATATTGTTATCTGTCATGTTGCAACATTTGTAGATTTGTTATATCAGTCAATGCCCAGGTTGCACAATGATTGTCCACATCTGAACACATAGAGGCAGAGTTGCAATGCATTCTTCACAGATGGAATCAATAAACACACAGATGTTTTGAAGTACAAAAGGAGATTCTATGTCAAAGCTTTCACACTTTGCATCTAATAGTAAGTAGGGTTCTGCATTGTGTTTAGCTGTATTTTCTCAGAGATAAATCACTTAACTGTGGCAGCATACATAAACAGAAAGTCTATAGAAATGCTTTGGAGACTACATCAGCCATGATCCAACTATTAAAACATAAATCACTCTGAGTGTTTAGAAAAGAGGGAATTTAAAGTAAGAACTCATTACACAGGTAATAGGAGAGACCCAGAAACCAACTAGAAATATCCAATTGGAAAGTATATCTTTGTATAACTTTAAACAGATCACTTTAGAGTCAAGAACTACTGTGGATTTTATCCTTCCCAAGACTACTTACGAACATTGACTTAGAGACACTTATTAGTTTTTTCTTTCAGTGAACCCATGTAAATATAATTTTCCCCACACACCCATACACAAGTGCATTCCAATTCAATTACATAAAAATATATGTATTAATAACTGGAGGAGCAACTAAAGAGATAAAATTCCACCTCATATTTGTTCTTTCTAGGTAAGCTTCAGGGCCTTGGGGCTAAGCGAAATATCTCCTTTCCCTGACTAGATCTCTCTAATTCCTATTCAATGTGGATTTTTCACTTATTTGCTTTTACAAATATATTAAGTAGAATTGACAACACAAAATGCAGTTGCCAGTTCACTTTTCAGTTTTACTGACAGACTGTTTACAGTCTGGTACAGTGCCTGGGTCAAGGTGGTACTCAGTAAATACTTGTAAAAGGAAAATAATTAAAATAAGTAAATGTTCTATATCCTTAGAGCATTTCTTTAAAAATGGCATAAATATAGAGAGCTTTAGGTAGAGGTTTTACAAGTAAGCTCCAAACTTTGCAGAGGAAGATAAGCAAGGCTATCCCCAAGTCTGTTTAGAAACTTTTAGATGATAAAATGATAGGAAAGACATCCCAATAAACTGAATAATGTTTCTCTAGTATCAAGAGGCTTGATTTTGTCTTCTTTGAATATACCTGAAAATACAAACAAAAATGCAGTCATTATGCAGAAAATCAATCAGTTGCCTTCTTTTCAGAACTAATAAGAAGGAATGATCCTGATCATATTTCTAGAATACCCACAGGCCTGATCTTAATCTGAGTGTCCTATGTGTACCCAAGCATCACTGTTTTACTATAGTACTCTATACTATCAATATATTTATATCTGTGTTTTAGATTGACTTTCACAAAACTTCTTTTTCCTTCTGTGTTTAGAAGAGAAGTTGTAAAGCTAAAGTGACCTCTCAACTCTTTGCTACTAGGATTCTGGATATAATTTAGGCTCTGTCAGTTTATTTCACTCACATGAAATTTGATGAGCAGAAGTGAGGCAGAGGTGACTCTCTTTGAGCTACTGGCTGATGGTGGCAGTAAACAACAACTGCTGTTTTTTGCAATAGTGTTTATTATCCACTGTACTGCTTAATTGCCAGGAACATGTGCATTCAGAAACAAACTGGGAAACTGAGGCAATCGTGGTAATGTCACAGGAAAAAAAGCCATGCAGAAAGAAGGCCCAGTATAAATGCTGTGAAACAAAGCCAGAAAGAAGGCCAAAGTGGATGTACTTTATGAATAGAAAAAAGATGGGCAGTGAAAATCAAGACCATTTCCTATATAGTTTCACAGGTCATAGTAACAAGGAAAGATATTGCTTAGCATTTAATGGAAAACCATTGGCAATTTCCAAGAAAGAAGTAATATAATCTGATGTACATATTTAAAAAAACTAGCAACTGATGAAAGGTAGTCTGTATATAAATTGTAACAGGACACAGGGAAGATATTACTGTCATTTAGATAAACAAGCATGATAATTTAAATTAAGGTTGCAGTGGTGAAAATGCTAAGATAATAGTAATGCAGATTGCATTTTTATTTATACCTTTGTGTTTACTAATTTGAGACATGATTCTCTGTGTGTCTGAATTTCTTCAAATATTCATAATAATGCATTACAAGTTTCCCATAGTTGCATTCATTTAACTAAGATATAAATAATTTGGAGTAGGTTGATTTATGACATTCCTCTAATGAAAATCCAAATATCCGTTGACTGTGATCAACCCCAACTTATATTAAAGCAGGAGATTTTGGACATTTAGATTCATTTTTGTTTGTTTGTTTTAATTTCAAATTCCTGAGAGGAAAACACTTTCATCTGACATTCAATACATAAACTTATCAGCATTGAGTTCAGGGTTAAGGATAGAGAAAATGAAACAAGTGATACCTATCGCATTAAAATAATATGTAGAACATGTAAGAAGTTTTCTTCTCACAATACTATTGCTCTGATGAATGTTTAAAGAAATAGATATTATGATATCATTTGGTAATTACAGGAAAACTTTTTTTGTGTATGCAGATTGTTAACTATGTGGAAGGTGCTCTTTGCCTTCTCTCTTTCTTTGAAAGTAGAAAACAATCTTAAATATGTCAAAGATATAAGGATGACGTATTATAACAAGATATATTGCCTCACGTAAAAACAAAAATATCAAAAGTAAAAAGAAGCTAATTATGAAATACTGTTCAATGTCATTTTCTGTGCTGTGTCATGTTAAGGAGTTTTGAAAGATGAAGTTAAATGATGTGGCATGGCAAAGCAAGCAGTTAAATATCCTCAATCTCTCTCTCTGGGAGTTGCCTGCTAGTCAAATTATTCACTGCAAATGAGAATAATGCATATTGCAAGTAAAGCTGACAGGAACATCCTCACACATCATTGAATAATGAATAACATGGACTTGTCAAAACAGGAAAATATTTTCTTGAGACTTCAGTTAAATAGATCTTAATAACTATAATCTTTGAAATGAATTTTAATATAGTATAGTTTCTGAAAGTATAAAATTCATTTGATGATGTTTCTCTAGCTTTGTTTTGTAAACGTGTGCTATAAATCTGTGTTGTAAGGTCTCTAATCATTTAATTATTCTTATTATTTGGATAAATGCAGGAATGTAGTTGCCAAATTAATACACCATTAAAATTAACTCTAAGTCTTTCTTGTATGGCCATTTTATACAAGTTAGTTTCTGTCTTTTTTGATTGAGATGTTCTTTCAAAATCTCATAATTCCTGGTGATATTTTCTCAAGCTTAAAAATGAAGAATTAAAAACTGAAAAGAAGCTCAAATATATGAACAGGGTTGATATACTGATTAGTATTTAAATCCACTATGTGCAATGAAATGAGACCAGGTTGCTTTATGTGAGGTAATGCATACCCATCCACCCCAAAACCTGTATCCATAGGCATTTTCTATTAGACTGGTCAGTTTTCCCAAGAGGCACTCTGACTTTTGTTTTGTTTGCTGTGATTAGCTGGATTAGGGTGTAAAAAGGGACTTTTATGAGATAAACCACATCATCAGTAGCAGAGTTTAGTGAACCCCAGGACAGGGATTTTCTTATTCAGCTTTTCTTGGGAATAAACTTTTTCTGCAGGAGTGGACGAAGACAGCTCCTTGGATAGCTAGTGATGAAGTTTATCAATTCCTTTTGTACATTTTCAAATAGTCCTCTTCTAAGCATCTTTCTCTTGAGCACATGCCTTCAGAGAGTTGTTCTGCCTCTGAATCAGCAGGCATTTTTCAGGAATTCTGTGAAAGAAATATACAAGATTCCTAGACTTTCCTCTACTAACTCCTGGCCACCTATTTAGACATTTGATAGATAGGGAGATATATTTAAATCCCTCATCATTTATTAATTATGTATCTACTTCTCTTTATATAAAAAGGTTGAGATTTCTCATCTTTGGTCCTATCTGCTCCATATTGTTTATATTTTTGCAGATTTGTTTTTTAAAATATATTCAATTTCGTTATTGGAATTGTGGAATTTAGTAGAGATAAAGCTAAGTGCTCAACAGAAAGTTCAATAAAAATCTCAACTGTAATATTAATTTTCTTAAAAATTATCTACACATTTCTTCTTTTATAATTTATATAACCATTTACATTTTTGCACATATCAGTATATAAAAATTTGTTCAAAATTCCATATCTTCAGTTTTCTACTGAAATTTTAAAGCTTTTTCTCAGTGTGATATTTTGAATTTGCACTTTCATGAATATGATATGTTTATTGAGATTTAATATTGTATCAGTAAAAATTATCTAATGATCTCAAACTAATATTAGCTTGACTCTGTTATTTTATTCTGTCCCTTGGCTTTACCTACTTTTCATTTCATTTTAATGCAAGTTAATATAAATTTGCATTCAGAATAATGAATATTCTGTGGTTACAAATGTTATCTAAGAAAAACTGGTTTAAATCTTGTATATTTATTTTTATGACAGATATACTCACTTCTAATTTTATTTTTCATGTTTCCTTGGCATTTCCTTCTATGTTTGTCTCGTTCTCTATGTTGTTGTTTTGCATGCTCTTAAATTATTTGGTGGGTGGATACTCTGCTTTAAGTATTTTAGATAAACTGCATTTATTAAGGGCATACCTATGTTAATATTTTACAACGATTAAATAATTATAATTGGAGTAAGGCTAGTCAATATTCCGATATTGATCTAATATTATCAATGCAACTGCAATTAAGCCACTTATATTTTCTTATCCTTATTTTTTTACTGTGGAAAATAAACATAAAAATAAATGACTTATAATGGTCAAAGGATAACTAAATATCTGAAATAAAAACAGAATGCTACATTTATTTCTTATTATATTAATGGGAGCTGTCCTATTTAGGTACAGTCTGTCTGAATAGAAACCATGGCCATCTTATACAAGTTTTTAAAATATTATAGAGTTCAGGGATTTGTGGAGTTTCAAAAGAATAAGTGGGATGGCATCATCTGTAGAAGTATGTTACTTCAACAACTATTGTTGATAGGTTAGCACTTAGAGGGGTTTTTATATTATTTTATGTGACTAGCTAATTTTGATAAACAAGGTGTTGTAATTGATTGGTTGGTGTGCAAAAGCTTGCTCAATGAGAACAGTTTTTACTTATTGAATAAACAGGTTAAAAACGGTTTGGATTGCTATGTGTATCATGGTTATTAAGCAGTCAATCTTATTTTTTATATAAGTATAGAAAAGTATAGAAATATTTTTTATATAAGTATAGAAATATTTGAACAAACTGAATCAAATGCTTTATATAGAGGAATGAAAACATTCCATAATTCATTCTAGTACTGAATGCACTGCAGTTAATATCATCATTAATGTTATAGCTAATTTTCAATAAAAATATAGAAACAGCAAAGCTTTCCATGCTATGTCTCTGTATTGTAAATAATTATTTTAAGAAACTTCTACTACAACGTTCTCTATCTTTAATGTATATATCTGTTATTCTCTATGAATATATAAATTATAAATGTTTCTTTCCTTTCTCTCTGCGGTACTCTTTAGTTTCAGTTCACACACTTAATAAACATTTATTGACTGTCAACTCTGCAACCATATGCCTCATATTTTTCTATATGCTGAGGATATAGCAATTTACACACATACACAAACATATGACAGGAGTTCAGTAGAGAGAAAAAGAATATAGAATCCAACTAGGTAAGATCTCTTAAATAAAAAGAATTACACAAGTAATTTATTCTTTAATATGGTGTTGAGTGCTAAGATGAAATATATGGTATTGTGATTTTGAAAACAGTGTCATAGAGAAATGCCTTTTCAATATAAATATAAAATATGAGTAGTAGTTAGCTAAGAAATGAATGGGTGATTGGGAGAGGGGCTAAGACAATTCTGATAGCTAAAGTTGCATTTAAGCCACTGAAAGGCAGTCTGTGTAAATATACAATAAAAGATGAAAAATGATAGAAAAAAAATGCTGGGATCATAGAAAGGCTGAAACCAGTTGAATGATACTAACATTTAAAATGTGAGAATTTACTCAATTAAACTTAGATTCTTATTTGAACGTAACAAGGTTGTTATGTGAGAAACAGAAAGTAAGAAAAAAAAAAGAATTTGTGGTCCTGTCTGGGCAGCAAGGGAGGGGGTTATTTTGGTAGTCATATCAAGTAGGCACACTTTTTCTGCTGTTGTGGCATGAAGATGACAAGGTGCAGTAGTATTCCAGACTGACATTAAAGGCATATTTTACAGGATTTAGTGATCAATTGAATGTAGGAAAATTTGCTATTCAGAAGGCCACATTTTTGAGTAGAAAATTCGGAAGAGTCTTACTTACCTAGTAATTATAGCTGTAAGCAAAATGTAAGAGTAATTTCCATTAAGAGGTTTTCTACAAGAGAATAATCAAGCTGATCTACTGAAAAACTTTCACCAATTTTCTCCCATGTTTTAAGTGGAAATCAAGATAATGGTTTTAACTGCTTCTTTTAAAATGTCTGTTTGAGCAATCTGATTTGGTTCTTGAGAAACCAATGACTTTACTTGAAACATTATAATATCTTTCTCTTTTAAAAACGTTTTGCTCTTGCATCAAAATAGAATCTCACAAAATAGAAATAAGCTTTCAGTCAATCTTTGAATCATCTCAAAAGTTGATTATCAATGAAACAAAAAGTAGAACTTGAATAGCATTCAGGTCAACAAACCAGACTGTAAAGTAACATAGCTGCAACTCATGTTTAGGAAATCTCGGTTTGTGATCAGTTGATATACTATATTATACTAATTCTAGAATTATATTAGTGTAATTAATATTGAAGTTATAAATTAGTACAAAACTAATAATATACTAATAGTATAAAATTACACTAATTTTATAAATACAAAAGTTGTGCACATGCTCACCTTTCTACAGAAAACACATAGAGCTGGTGATCAGCAGCTTCCTAGTAAGATCACCGGAGTTGGGTAAATGGACTTAAGCATGCACACTAAGAGACAAAATGGTGGAGTTTAACTGTTATATGACCTTCCTCTGGGAACAGTTGACTGAAAAGGAAAAAGGGACTCAAGTGAACATACACAGAACTTCAGTATTATTATAACATTACTATAATATTGTTAGTATCAGATTACTTTTTAGAATTAGAATTCAATTATAATTTACACATAATTTACACTCTCAAAGTCATCATACAGATAGTTGATTTTTCACTACTGAAGTTTCAACTTTTTCAGATGGCACCAAATAAAAATATATATATTTACTTTGGATACCTATAGACTACTACATATAGCTCTGGATTTCACTGATTATTTTAATAATAAACATGAAATTAGCCTTTGTGAAGTCTATGAGAATCAATCTTTGTTATTGGCATCAAATAAATTAAGTAGCAATCTGATTATGTATTCCCAGAAATGGGAATGCTAACAGAGTTAATTTTATTCAGAATTTTCGTCCCAGGTTTTTACCTTGGAAATTACTCTTTCTTTTTATTCAAATCCTTTAAAGTCACAGCATTTTCCTACCCATATGTTATTTAAGCAACTTTTTCTACAAATGAGGAACATGTGTCTCCAGCTGCATTTTTGTTTATATAGCCCTTAATAATGTTACAGTGTGTAGTTAAGCAGATCTCAGGAGTTGTTAGAGGATTCAAGTATGCACACTAAGAGCTGAAATGATGGAATTTAATCATTGCATAACCTTTATCTGGAAATTGACAGGGAAGCAAAAAACACCTCACATGAACACATGCACTTCAGTAAACACACTACACATATGTCCCCTCCCAAGTGCTGGCAGGCCACTGCACAGGTAGACCCCTGACCTACGGAAAAAACCAAGGGAGAAGAAACACAAATCCTAGATACATGCCAATGTATAAAACCCCAAGTCCAGGGCTGAATGGTGCACTTGAATCTCTCAAGTAGCCCACTTGGCCCTCTCCAAATGTGTTTTGCTTCCTTTCACTCCTGCTCTAAAACTTTTTAATAAACTGTCACTCAGGCTCTAAAACTTGTTTTAGTCTCTCCCTTTGAATTAAGCCTACTTCTGCCCTGGTCTCAGCCAAATTCTTTTCTCCAGGAAGGCAAAAATCAAGTTTGCTACAGACCTGTGTGGATTTGCCACAGGTAACAATAATATGAAAGAATTCCATCATCATTGTACATTGCATACATATATCAAAACATCACAATGTACCCCATAAATATATAAAATTGTGATTTTTAATTTAAAATAATATTTCAAATTGTATATCATGCTAATATGTATTGTTTGTTTCCACACGAATTTTTTTGAAGGCAACTTAATCTTTCCATTGTACACAAAATTTGTCTGCTGATGTGGGTAAAAATGCTTTGCTAGGACATAAAATAAAATAAAAACCAAAGCTAAAGAAGAATAAATCTATGTTGCAGAATGTATTGAAATTACAACAGTACTGTAGAATATGATGGTTGATTTGTTTGTTTGCAATATGGTTTACTAATGCACTTTGATTTTGGAGTGTATAGTATAATCTGCAGCTATAGCTCTCTCAAACTCAGTCCTTTTAATAGCCTTATGAGAATTGAAAATAAACACAGAAACATATTTTAGCTGCTTACTATTACTCAGTTTACTGGTATTGATTTGTTTTTAAAGCAAAAAACATTTCAAAAACAAATTAAATCAAATTCACAAAAATAGGAGAAAACATAATACTAAATAGGATAGATCATACATGTATTTAGAGGTGGTATAAATAGATTACTGCAAAATAAATCTATAAATTTTATGATTTTATTTTTCCCCATCAATAAATAGGAAAATATGTTTCTGAAAAAAATGAATAATAAAGATTTATATGTGGTGAAAGATATCTAATTGTAAGTCCCATTTACAAAACAACCTTCTTTCTATGTTACTGGTAAATGACACAAAACTACATGGCTCAGATGTTGAACTTCTTGAGCAGTATATTCATGTTATGAAAATCTTCCCCATGGGCTCACTGTGAGCCATCCATGTTAGCAGTGCTGAGAATTTTAGTGATGCTGGACAGCATCCCTGGCCTGCCTAATTTATTTCAGCACAGATTGCATTTCCTGGCATAATATTTAGCCTCATAGAGAGACAATTAGATGATAAATAGGTGAGTAAATAGACAGACAGTGTTTGTAGGAGAACAAATGATAAAATTGAAACTAAGTGACAATAATGCAATGAATAAAGTATTAATTGTATTTTTGCAAACTTTTTGTTCAGCGATATGTGTGTATTATCTATTTATGCCAACTACAGCTAAGAGTTTGTAGAGAAAGCATAGAATTTGGATATAATACTATTTTCCCTCCCCTTTATCTTCTTAATGTACTTAAAATCATTATTATACAATGTCATCAACCTGTCTCATACCAGAAATATTTGTTCTTTAAGCACTTGCTAGTCACATGACCTTGATCTTGAAGGTTCTCTTATAATCCATCCTATAAATTAGTAACACTTACAGTGGAAGATCCATAATGAGCCTATAGTTAAGAATATATGATAAAATAAAACTTGAATATAAGCAATTTCTTAAATTGTGCTGGTTATATTCCCAACCACTAGTTTCTAAATTAATTTACAGTGAACTGTTGAAGGTCTCTACAATTATGCCATGTACATTATAATTTTATTTATATATTGGGGAATATTTGGACTACTGAAAGTAGGAAATTGAGATGACTTACACAATGTATTGTACAATAATGTTTTACTACAGTTAAATAAAGAATCAATAAGAAGATGCTTTTAATTTAGTATCAAGGTATTTTCCTTTATAATGAATTACTCTGAAGGAATTGTAAAGAGGAAGTTGTTTTGTTTCTTCATGCTGTTGCTTCAGATTATAGGTTGTCAAATCAGGACCTTGTAAAAGAAAATTTACTCTATTTTATCACAAATCATTTTACAAAATAGTGTATAAAAAAATTAATAGGGCACATATTCTGGATAAAATCAAATCTATAGATCAAATAACTTTATCCCATGTTTAGAAATTTGCTATGATGCTGTAATGTGTGAAATTATTATTATTTATCATTTGTTGTAGCCACACAAAAGTCATAAAGAGGGAAGCTCTTTCTCTGGGGGCCTACAATCTTAGGACGGCAAGTTTAGCAAGAAAAGTAGTAGAAAAATGAATGTCTGCAAGTGAAACTTTTATTCCCATTTTACCTTTATCTTAACCATCTGTTAAAACAGCAATTTGAAATGTAGCCTTGCTTTAGAGGAATGATCAGTGAGCTAGAGACCTTGCTGCCATAGGTATTTGATGTTTTTATTCAGTAAAAAGGGTACCCTTGGGCTACAGAAAAGCATTGGTGAGCTATTCTTTCAGAAGGCAAGATTTTATGCTATTAAATTATTTTCTGTAACTTTGAATGACTCTGAAATACACAATTGATCACAATACCTATAACATTTCTGTTTCAATGGACATATTTGCTCCACATAAGAAAATTGAATACAACTTCATAGAGTGCACTTGGAGAAAAAAAATACTAAAATAGCTAGTGAGACCAGGAATCAGTAATAAATGAAACACAGTAAAAAATATCATGGGACATAGTAACTTTTGGAAAAAAATGAACTGGAACAGAAATGACCATAGTGTGTAGAAAGTGAACTGGCTTACCTGGGTGGAGTGAAAGAATATTTTGGGAAGAAATGGGAAACAAACATGGAATGCCAAATGGAATAACAGTATGAAAAATCTTAGAACCAGGGCAATGTGGTTAGGAGCAACTCCTCTACTCTCAGGAAAACGCATAAATGATATATATTTAAGGTAGAAATTCTTAGAGTCAGACTCATGTTAAATAAAATACTTGGATTCTTCCTCAAGTATTAGATTTCTTAGTTTAATATTCCTGGAGGTTTTGTAGGTGAATTTGATTTGTGCTAGATGAATCATAGTTTAGCACAATTTTAATTGATAGGGCAGAAAAATATTATTTGTCTGTAATAGAGTAATAGGGATCATGCCCAAATCGAATTACTGAATTGATTAACCATCCAGAAACACACATTCTCACACACACACACACACACACACACACACACACACAAAGGGACACATATATATCTAAGTAAGAAAATGTTTAAAGGACTAACCAATCAACAAATTATGTAATAGAAAATAGCTTTATATTATTATCTCTACAGATATATATAATTTTTATCACTATATGTAAACTGTATTGAATTAATATGTAACAATATGATACATTCATTATTGAAATACATTAGATTCCACAAAGCTTGTTTCTATGATAAACCTGTGTAATATGTTAATATAATTGTTCTGAGACAGACAATTCTAATTGGAATGCTTTGTTTTACAACAGTTTTTGTAATTATTTTCCCTAATATTATGTAATTCCCTAATATTGCAGTTGTATTAGATAATATTCAGAAAATCTCATTTCATTATCAATATATTTGTGTATAAAAATCTATTTGATTAAGTATCATCTTGCATTTTTTCCTGGTTTTACAATTGTGAATCTTGCCTTTTTCTTGACTTTAATGTTCAGAAACTGTTTTGTTAATTTTTCTTTGACCAGGGTATAGATATGCCTGAGTTCTATGCTTGTCTTTCCCATATTCAGTTACAGAAAACAATATTGTATCATTGGTTGATAAAACAGTATGGGTATCCCTGCATGACAGACACTATATGGAGGTCTGCAGTTCCAGTAGTAAAAAATTGACAAAGATTCTGCTCTCATGGAGCACACTTTCTAGTATGAGAAATAGACTAAAAACAAAGAAAGACATGTGCTCTCCTTTTTACTTAATCTAATTAATACAGAGATCATTTTTAATAATGCAAACTCTGAAATATGATTTATAGTTAACAATATAAGGCTCTGTCAATAATCCATGGTGGTGTAGTATGAAGAGTGTAAGGAGCATTTATATAGATGGCATGGTTAGCATAAACCTCTCTGAGGTATTGATAACTAGAAGCTGGAAAGGGTCAATCAGGCTGAGAAATGGAGAAAAACATCGATGTTTTAAAGGAACTAAGGGGCTGCAGCTTAGAGTTGTGGCAACTTGTATGTTTATGATTAGTTTGAAAAAAATGTTTTGAAAGTGCCACTGCAGTGCAACCTGGGTGACATAGCAAGACCCATTTCAAAAAAAAAAAAAAAAAAAAGCAAGAAGGAAAAGAAAATGAATTGATTGACTTGATGTCCTCTCTAGATTTCATTTCAAAATTTTTCCCCAGTGATATCTTTATTTTCCTTTTATCCACTACTCCCCATTTTCACCCATAAAGTTTGGATAGGTTTGACTTGGTGTGTAACATGAGTATCTTAAACCAACTTTTTAATTCTATTATCCTGTTCACAGTGGTTGGTTTAGGAAAGGTAATACCTGGCTCTGCAAATGAGAGAGAATCTCACAATACCATGGGTACTAGAGGAATAAAATGTTTTTACTCTTAGATAATGGTTACTGTCTTGTGAGACCACAGAACTGTAGCAGATCAAGAGTGGGTATATGGAGATTTACTTAGAATACCTTTGAGAAGAAAATTATTTCTAAATTGAGCATAATATACCTTAGTATATATAAAGGCTTTTGCTTATATTGATTATCCTTATGGTTCCTTATTCATATTTATTATCTGTACATTACAAAATAGCATAGCAGAATTGACTTTCACATAATTATTTGCTAGCCTATATGTTTAATTTTAATTTTCCATTGTGTGGATACATAGTAGCTGTATAAATTTGGGGGATAGATGGGATATTTTGCTACAGGCATACAATGCATAATAATCATATCATTAAGTGAAAGATTCACCACCTGAATTATATATCCTTTCTTTGTGTTACAAACAATCCACTTATATTTGTTTGGTTATTTTATTTCTTTCAATTAATTATTTTAATACAGCATCTCACTCTGCCACCCAGGCCAGAGTGCTGTGACAGAAATGACTCACTTCAGTCTTAACCTCCTGGGATCAATTTATATTTCCATCTCAGCCTCATGAGTAGCTAGGATCACAGTCATGTGCCACTATATATGTCTAATTTAAAAAAAAATGTAGAGACAGGATCTAGTCATGTTGTCCAGGCTGATCTCAAACTCCTGATTACAAGCAACTCTGCCTTGGACTCCCAACACTCTGGGATTACAGGCATGAGACACCTACCACACCTGCACTTTTAAAGATATTTTAAGAGAGAAGAATCAAATAGATGCAGTAAAAATGATAAAGATGATACCACCACTGATTCCACAGAATTACAAACTACCATCAGAGATTACTACAAATAACTATCTGCACATAAATCAGTAAGTCTAGGAGAAATAGAAAAACTCCTGGACACATACATCCTCCCAAGACTAAACCAGGAAGAAGGTGAATCACTGAATAGACCAATAACAAGGTCTGAAGTTGAGGCTGCAATTAATAGCTTATAAACCAAAAAAAAAAAAAAAAAAAAAGGCTAGGACCAGACAGATTCACAGCCAAATTCTTCTAGAGGTACAAAGTGGAGCTGGAACCTAATCTAAAACTATTCCAAACAAACAAAAAGAGGTAATTCTCCCTAACTGATAGCCAGAGCAATCAGGCAAGAAAAAGAAATAAAGTTTATAAAATTAGAAAAAGAGCAAGTCAAATTGTCTCTATTTACAGATGACAAGATCGTATATTTAGAAGATCCAAACTTTATGGGTGAAAATGGGGAGTAGTGAATTTGAAAAAGGAAAATAAATATATCATTGGGGGAAATGTTTGAAATGAAATCTATAGAGAGGACATAAAGTTAATCAAGTCATTTTCCTTTCCTTATTTTTTCTTCTTCTTTTTTTTCTCTAAACATACAATCCCCATAATCTCAGCTCAAAATCTCCATAAGATGATAAGCGACTTCACCAAAGTCTCAGGATACAAAGTAAATGTGCAAAAGTCACAGCATTCCTATACACCAATAACAGACAAGCAGAGAGCTAAATCATGAGTGAACTCCTATTCACAATTGCTACAAAGAGAATAAAATACCTATAAAAAAACTAACAAGGGATGTGAAGGACCACTTCAAGGAGAAACACAAACCACTGGTCAAGAAAATAAGAGAGGACACAAAAAGTTAAAACAACATTCCATACTTATGGTTAGGAAGAATGAATATTGTGAAAATGACCATACTGCCAAAGTAATTTATAGATTCAATCCTAGCCCCATTGAGCTACCATTGACTTTCTTCACAGAACTGGGAAATAACACCTTAAACTTCATATGGAATCAAAAAAACAGCCTGCATAGCCAACACAATCCTAAGAAAAAAAATAAAAAATAAAAAAGCTGGAGGCATGATGTTATGTGACCTCAAACTATATTACAAGGCTATAGTAATCAAAAGATCATGGTACTGATACAAAAACAGAGATATGGAACAATGGAACAGAACAGAGACCTCAAAAGTAACATCACACATCCACAACCATCTAATCTTTGACAAGCATGACAAAAACAAGCAATGGGGAAAGGATTCCCTGTTTAATAAATGGTGTTGGGAAAACTGGCTAGCCATATGCAGAAAGCTGAAACTGGACCCCTTCCTTCCACCTTATATGAAAATTAACTCCAGATGGATTAAAGATTTAAACATAAGACCTAACACCATAAAAACCCTAGAAGAAAACCTAGGCAATACTATTCAGGACATAGGCATAGGCAAAAACTTCATCACTAAAACACCAAAATCAATGGCAACAAAAGCCAAAATAGACAAATGTGATCTAATTAAACTTAAGAGCTTCTGCACAGCAAAAGAAACCATCATTCGAGTGAACTTGTAACCAACGGAATTGGAAAAAAATTTTTTTTCAATCTACCCATCTGACAAAGGGCTAATATCCAGAATCTACAAAGAACTTAAATAAATTGACAAGAAAAAAACAAACACCATCAAAAAGTGGGCAAAGGCTATCAACAGACACTTCTCAAAAGAGGACTTTCATGCAGCCAACAAACATGAAAAAATGCTCATCATCACTGGTCATTAGAGAAATGCAAATCAAAACCACATTGAGATATCATCTCATGACAGTTAGAATTGCAATCATTAAAAAATCAGGAGATAACAGAGGCTGGAGAGGATGTGGGGAAATAGGAATGCTTTTACACTGTTGTTGTTGCGAGAGTAAATTAGTTCAACCATTGTGGAAGACAGTGTGGGATTCCTCAGGGATCTAGAAATAGAAATATAATTTGACCCAGCAATCTCATTACTGGGTATATACCCAAAGTATTATATATCATTCTATTATAAAGACACATGCATATGTATGTTCATTGCAGCACTATTTACAATAGCAAAAACTTAGAACCAACCCAAATGTCCATCAATGTAGACAGGATAAAAAAATGTGGCACATATAAGCCATGGAATACTATGCAGCCATAAAAAGGATGAGTTAATATCCTTTGCAGGGACATGGATGAATCTGGAAACCATCATTTTCATCAGTCTGACACAAGAACACAAAACCAAACACTGGATGTTCTCACTCATAAGTGGATGTTGAACAAGGAGGACGTATGGACACAGGGAGGGGAACATCACACACTGGGGCCTATTGGGGGTGGAGGGGTTGGGGGAGGAATAGTAGAGGGTGGGGGATTGGGGAGGGATAACATTAGAAGTACTTAATGTATATGATGGGGGGGATGGATGCAGAAAACAAACATGTCATGTGTATACCTATGTGACAATCCTGCACAAGCTGTACATGTACCCCAGAACTTAAAGTATAATAATAATAACAAAGAACTACTTAAATAAATAAATAAATGTACAATAAATTTTTGTTGACTAGAATCACCCTGCTGTGCTGTCAAACACTTGATCTTGCTCATTTCAGTCTTTCCCACAGTATTCTTTCTAGTCTCTGGTAACCATAGTTTCACTATCTGCATGGGTTCAATTGTTTCCATTTTTAGCTCCACAAATAAATGAGAACATGCTATGTTTGTTTTTCTGTGCCTGGCTTGTTTCACTTAACATAATAACCTCAAGTTCCATCCATGTTATTGCAAACGACAAGATCTTGTTTGTTTTAATGGGGAATGGTAATTTATTGTGTATATGTACTATGTTTTTTATGTTCATTCATCAGTTGATGGACCCTTAGGTTTCTTCCAAATCTTGGCTATTATACTGATACCCAGTATAGAGTATCTCTAGGAGAGGAATTGCTGGGTTATAGGATAGCTCCTTTTTTTTTTTCTTTCGAACCTCCAAACTGTTCATCATAGTGGTTGTACTAATTTACGTTCCCACCATCAGTGTGGAGGGATTCCTTTTCCACACATCCTTGCTAGCATTTGTTGTTGATCATCTTTTGGAAAGTCATTTTTACTGTGGTGAGATTATAGCTTTGATTTTGATTTTTCTGATAATCAATGATCCTGAACACCATTTCGTATGCCTGTTTGCCATTTGTATGTCTTATTTTGAGAAATGTCTATTCTTTTGCCTAATTTTTGATCAGATTATTAGATATTTTCCCTATACAGTTGTTTGAGCTCCTCATATATTCTGGTGATTAAACCCTTGTCAGACGGACAGTATTTTCTCTCATTCTGTGGGTTGTCTTTTCACTTTGTTAATTGATTTCTTTGCTGTGCAGAAGCTCTGAACTTAATTGTGATCCCATTTGTCCATTTTTGCTTTGGTTGCCTGTGCTTTTGGGGTATTGCTCAAGACAGGTTTGTCCAATTCAAAGTACTGAAGATTTTCCAACTACTTTTTTTTAGTAGTTTTATAGTTTGAGGCCTTACATTTAAGTCTTTAATCCATTTTGATTTGACATTTGTATATGGTGAGAGATAGGGATCAAGTTTTATTCTGCACGTGGATATCCAGTTTTCCCAGCAACATTTACTGAATGACTTTTCCCTAGTATAGGTTCTTGAAAACTTTGTTGAAAGGAGTTTACTGCAAATGTATAAATTTATTTCAAAATTTTCTATTCTGTTACATTGGTCTGCATGTCTGATTTTATGCCAGTACTATGCTTTTTTGTAGTACAAGGTGAAGTAAGGTGATATTATTCCTCCAGTTGTGTCTTTTTTGCTTAGAATAGTTTTTACTATTCAGGGTCCCATGTGGTTTCATATAAATTTTAGGACTTTTTTTCTAGAATGTCATTGGTATTTTGATAGGGATAGCATTATATCCATAGATTGGGGTACTATGGACATTTTAACTGTGCTTATTCTTAATATATATAAACATGGAGTATATATATTTTTAATTTTTTGTGTTGTCCTCCATTCCTTTTATCAATCCTTCATAGTTTTTGTTGTAGAGATCTTTTGCAATTTTTGTTAATTCCTAATTATTTTATTTTATTTTCAGCTATTGTAAATACACTTTTCTCATATTGTTCACTGTTGGCATATAGAAATGCTGCTGAGTTTTGCATGTTAATTTTTTTATCCTGCAAATTTGCTGAGTTTATTTATTCATTTCAATAGTTTTCTTCGGGATTCTTTAGGTTTTTTCAAATACAAGATTATAGCTGCAAACACACATAATTTCAGTTATTTCTTTTCAGTTTGGATGCACTTTACTTCTGTCTCTTGTCTGATTGCTTTAGCCAGGATTAGCAATACTATGTTGAATAACAATGGTAAAAGTGGGTTTCATTGTGCTGCTCTAGATCTTAGGGGTAAGGTTTTCAGTTTTTCCTTCTTTAGCATGATACTAGCTACAGGTCTGTAATATTTATTTATTTATTTTTTGTATTGACATATGTTCCTTCTATACTCAGTTGTTTTGACTTTTTTGGAATTTTTAAAGACATATTTGTAGCCTAAATTATGATCTGTTCTTGGGAGTAATCCATGTGTTGAGCAGAATAATGTGCATTCTGAGTCCATTGGATCAAATTTTCTGGAAATATCTATTAGGCCATTTTGGTCTATAGTAGAGATTAAATTAGACTTTTCTTTGTCAATTTTCTGTATAGATGACATGACCAATGCTGAAAGTGAGGTGTTGAATATTCTCCAGCTATTATTGTATCAGAATCTATGTCTCTCTTTGCCTCTAAGAATAAGAAATTTTTTTAATTTTAGCATTTACCTTACTTGATCTAAGTATTGCATCTGCTGTTTTATGGTTTTCATGGAATAGCCATTTCCATCTCTATATTTTAAGTCTATACATGTCTTTATAGGTGTAGTGTATTTTGTGTAGGCAACAGATGGTTAGTTCTTGTATTTTTATTCATTCAGCCACTCTAAGTCTTTTGATTGGAGAGTTTAGTTCCCATATTAAATGGTATTATAGCTAAGTCAATAGTTACTTCTGTCATGTTGTTACTTGTTACTGGTTGTTTTGTAATCAACTCTTTCTTAATCTTTTCTGTTTTTCATTTAGTGAAATAATTTTCTCTGCTGGAATATTTTAAATTTTGCTTTTTATTTTTTGTGTATTCCTTGTATGTTTTTAGATTTGAGGTTACCATTAGGCTTACAAATAACATAATTCATTATTTAATACAGATGAAAACTTGCCACTGATTGCATAAACAGACAAGAACTAAACGAGAAGCAAAAGTAAACTAAAAAATCTGTACATTTTAACTTGTCTCCTGTTTTTTAACTTTTTGTTCTTCCTATTTATATCTTATTATACTATCTGTGTCTTAAAAATTTGCCATTGTTATTTTTGATTAGATCATCTTTTTATTAGATGATCTAATAAAATTTTATTACTTTTGATTAGATCATCTACTTGAGATATGAAGTTTACAAACCATCATCACAGTGTTATAATATCCTGTTATTCTACATACCATTTCCAGGGAGTTTTCTATCTTAAAATTATTTAGTATTGTTTAATATATTTTTTCTTTCATATTGAGTAACTCCTGGCATTTCTTATATGACGAATCTGGAGTTGAAAAAATCCCTGGCCTTTTCATTGTCTGGGAAAGCCTTTATTGCTTCTTCATGTTTGCAGGATATTTTTGCTGGATATAATATTCTACTATAAAAGTCCTCTTTTTCTATTTGCACTATAAATATGTCATGTCACTCTCTCCAGGCCCATAAGTTTTCTCCTAAAATGTCTGCTGCCAGATACCTTGGCATTTCATTATGTGTTATTTTTTTCTTTTATTGTGCTGCTTTTAGGATTCTTTTTTATCCTTGAGCTTTGGGAATTTTATTATTAAATGCTTTGAGGTAGTCTTGGTTTATATCTGCTTGGTGTTCTATAACTCTCTTGTCCTTGTTTATTGATATCTTTTTCTAGCTTTGAGAATTTGGCCATTATTATCTCTTTGAATAATTTTCTCCTTTGATCTCTATCTGTCTCTTCTTTAATGTGAATAACTCTTATATTTGCCATTTGGGGTTATTTTCTAAATCTTGTAATTGTGTGTTTTTTAAAGGATTTTTTCTTTTGTGGAAATAGCCTACTTTTGAGCTCACTAATACTTTATCCTAATTGATAAATTATGGTATTAAGAAATTCTGATGCATTTCTCAGTATGTCAATTGCATTTGTTAGCTCCAGAAACTCTGCTCAATTCTTTGTAATATTTTCAATCTCCTTTTTAAATTTATCTGATAGAATTCTAAATTTATTCTCTGTATTATCTTGAATTTCTTTGAGTTTCCTAAAAACAGGTCTTTTGAAGTTCGTCTGAAAATCCTCATATCTCTGTCTCTTCAGGTTTTGTCCCTTGTGCGTTATTTATTTTATTTGGCGAGATTATGTTTCCCTGGATAATTTTGATGCCTGTGGATATTAATTTGTGTCTAGGCATTAAATATTTCGGCATTTATTGTAATCTTCACAATCTGGGCTTATTTGTATTCACCCTTCTTGGGAAAGTTTTCAGTTATTTCAAAGGACTTGGGTATTATAAGGTAAGTTTCTGGTCACTGCAACCATATCTGCATTAGGGGGTAATTCAAGACCAGTAGCACTTTTTTTTCTTGCAGACTTGTAAGGATTCCACCTTGCTGGTCTTGAATAAGATCCCAAATAATTCTCTGGATTACCAAGTAGAGACTCTTGTTCTCCTCCCTTACTTTCTTCCAAACATGCAGAGTCTAACTCTCTTGATGCTGTGCTTCCTGGAGCTAAGGGAGGTATGAAACAAGCACTTTTCTGTCCACCACCTGTGGGACTGCACTAGGTCCCACCTGAAGTCAGCACAGCACTGGGTCTCCCCCAAGGCCCTTGATAAATATTACCGGGCTACCACCTATGTTTGCTCAAGGCTCTAGGACTCTACAATTAGCAGATGGTAAAGCCAACCAGGCTTGTGCACTTTTTTATTAGTCTGTTTTCACATTGCTATAAAGTAACTACCTAAGATGGGGCAATTCATTAACAAAATAGGTTTAATTGACTCATAGTTCCACATGAATGTGGAGGCCTCAGGGTGTCATGATAAAAGGCAAAAGGAAAGCAAGGCACATCTTACATGCTGTCAGGAGAAAGAGTAAGAGACAGAGGAAATGCCACACTTCTAAACCATCAGATCTCCTGAGATCTTAGTATCATGAGAACAGCATGGGAGAAATTGCCCCCATGATCCTATTATCTCCCACCAGGCTTCTCTCTCAACATGTGAAGATTCCAATTTGAGATGAAATTTGAGTGGAGACACAGAGCCAAACCATATTATCTTCTCTTTAGAGTATCAAGTTTACCCTTGTCCTGGGCTCCAGCACATCCAGAGATGGTGTCTAGGAGCTGTGGCTGGGAACTGAAAACTTTAGAAATTGACCTTGTATTCTTCTAATTCACCTGAGCTGACACTAAAACCACAAGACAGTTATGTCTACTTTTCCCTGCTCTTTTCACAAGCGGAAGCATCTCTCCCTTTGTGTACCACCACCACAAGTCCACAGTGAGTATTGCCAGGATACCACCAAAGTTTACTTATTACCCAAAGGCTCTTTAGCAGGTTGGGTTGAAGGCTTCCAGGCCTGTGAGTCACCCTTAAGGACAGTGGGCTCCCAGCTAGCTCAGGGTTGGTTCAGAAATGTCATCCAAGAGCCAGAGCCTGCAAAAAGGGAACCCAAAAGCCTAGTTGGTGCTCTTCCCCACTGTGGCTAAGCTAGTACCTAACCTGCAAGACAAAGTCCTGTTTTTAATCTCATTTTCTCTATTGGAGGGAAGGATACTTTCCTAGAGTTTGTAGCTGAACTCCCTGGAGTTGGGAGAATGGTGACACAAGCACTCTCTTGACCATTCAGGCTTGTTCCTCACTGGGTTGCATGCTCCACAAGTCCATTGCATCTGAGCCCAGCACAACTCTGGGACTTGCTGAGTAATTGTACTTCTTATGGCCTAGACTTCCCTTAAAGTTTATTTAGAATCCCATGGCACCTTATCCTCCGGTGGTGAGCCTTGTCAGAATATAAGTTCCAGCTGCTGGGATGGGCAATTCCTCTCTGGCTAGGGCTGGTCTGAATGTTCCCTATGTGGGTGTTAGCTGATTTCTGTCAAGTGTTGTTTTCTGTCATGACAGGGTAGCTCTGAGTTCAATGCAAAATTCCAAAATCACTCTGCTCTTTCTCCTCAAGGTAAACAGATTCGCTTTTCAAGCCATGTAGCTGCTGCTAGTGTATAGGAGAGAGGTGACATCAGCAATATAAGACTGACTTTCTTACCCTCGTCAGTGCCTCTTTCTGTAACCTGAAGTTAAAACCAAGTACTTTGATAGTTCATTAGATTATTGGTTCTTATGAAGGTTCATTTTTGTGTGGATAGTTTTTCAATTTGACATTTCTATTGGTGGGAATGATTGCCAAAGGCTTTTATTTGGTCATATTGTTTTGCCTGCTTTCAGCTTATCTGTTTTTCATACTTAGTCTGGTTGATGTAATTTTTAACCTAGTGTCATTTATCTTTTTATTTACTAACTTGTTTTTATTTCCTATTTATTTTTTAATTAATGAATTATAATTATGCATATTTACAGGGTACAATGTGATGTTACTTTATATATCCATGTTGTATAACGATTCAGTAAGGGTTGTCAGTGTATCTATTACCTGATGCGTTTTTCATCTTTTGGTGGTTCGAACATTCAAATGCCTCTCTTATGGCTATATTGTAACATAGAATATTTTAGTGATAACCATAGTCACCCTAGCATGCAATACAATATCATAAATTATTCCTTCTATCTGACTGTAATTTTGTATCTATTGACCCACCTCTCCACATCCTTCCCTCTATCCTCCCCTCCTAGTTTCTGAGAACCATTGTTCTACTCTTCTTTTATTGTGCAACATATTTTTAGGATTTTATTTATAGATTTTCACATACAAGTGAGTCTTTCTGTCTCTAGTGTATTTCATTCAAAATTATATCCTCCAGGTTTATCCCATTTTTCACAAATGAGTAGATTTCATTCTTTTATTATGGCTGAATGGTATTCCATTGTGTATATACACCCCATTTTTACCCTTTAATCAATTGTTGGACACTTAGGATGATTCCATTTACTGATTTATTTTTAACTGAATCAATCAAGTGTACAATTTCCAGGTTGGACTATGATTATTGTAATAATATGCCTATGTATCTACCTTAATGAATATCGTTCCACATATAATTCTAAATTTTAACCTGTGCAATATAATATAAACAAAAAACCAACATTTTTTCAGTTTCTCAATAGAAAAATATGGCTTCCTTATTAAAAGCTATCTTCTTGAAACTTATAGCACAAATGATAAAGTTGAGACATTAAACGTATTTACAGTTCAAACAAGGAAGGCAATATTTACTATTATGATTCAGCACTATACTAAAGGTCCAGGGATATAAAGACACTACAAGTAAAACAGAAAATGTAAGAAGAAAACATCAAAACCTATAAAAACCTAATGAAAATTAACTCAAGTGTAGTAAAATCTTACTCATGAATACTATTATTAAAATAATAAATAATCTATAAACCAGTGAATCCAAATAGTGCTTTAAGGGACATGTCACATCCAAAGTTTAACCTAGCAATGTTTCAAGGTTAATTAGATCGCTTACAGTGTAACTGGATAACTTATTCTCTATTTACCACTTCAGAACCTTTTCTTCCCTTCTATGCCATGTTCTGGATCATGGAAAGCTGATCTTTATTGATTGCATGACTTGCTCCTTGCACTCTGGCTTCCAGTTGAGATTGTCTAATCAAAGGATGTGACAAGGGAACAAGTGGGCTTCTTTCTCCAATTCTTTTCTGTATGTCTATGGTTTTAGCGGGCTTTATTCCTCTTTAAATGACTACAACTCTCATCACGGAGTCAATTTCCTAGACTTTAACTTCTTCCCAGGTACTACCAACGCTGCTCCTGTTTTTCACAGAGGAGAGGTAGTGGAGTTCCTTGATTTCTCTTCTTTAGAGGTCTCACTGACCTTTGTTGCCTATGTTAATCCTAACTACAAATTTGCATATTGAATAGTTTTAAAAATTTTTGTGAATGCTATTGTAAATTATTAGTGTATTCATGTAATCTATTCTTGAGGATTCTTTCTGCTGAATTTGGACATTTTAATCTATCTTGAAGTTTTATTTATTTTGTAATTCTAACTTTTATTTTAGATTCAGGGTTACATGTGCAAGGTTTTTACCTAAATATAATTTATAATACTAAAGTTTGGGACATGGATGATCCTGTCACTCAGGTAGTGAGTATACTAACCAACACTTAGTTTATTTTAATTTTGCACCCCTATCTCCCTCCCCCTTCTAGATGTCGTCAGTGTCTTTGTTGTCATTTTTATGTCCATTAGTATCCATTTTGTTACACTTATACATGAGAACAAGTGGTATTTGGTTTTCTGCCCCTATGTTAATTTACTTAGGATACATCCTCCAGCTTCATCCATGTTGCTCCAAAGGTGATTTTAGGCTTTTTAATGGCTATAGAGTATTCCATGGTATATTTGTACCACATTATTTTTATCAAATCCACCATTGATGGACACCTAAGTTGATTTTCTATCTTTGTTATTGTTGATAGTGCTGCAATGATCATATAAATGCATATAACATTTTGGTAGAAAAATTTGTTTTCTTTTGGATATATATCCTTTAATGAGGTTGTGAGGTAGAATGACAATTCTGTTTTAAAGTCTTTGGGAAACCTCCAAACTACTTACTCAGTGGCTGAACTAATTTACACAGATATGGTTTGTCTGTGTCCCCCTCCAAATCTCATCTTGAATTGTAGCTCCCACTAATTGAATCATGGGAGTGGGTCTTTCCCATGCTACTCTTGTGATAGAAAATAAGTCTCACAAGAGCTGATGGTTTTATAAAGGGAGTGTCCCTGCACAAGCTCTTTTTGCCTACAACCATTCACGTAAGACATAACTTGCTTCTCTTTGCCTTCCAGACCATGATTGCAAGGCCTCCACAACCATTCAGAAATGTGAGTCTATCAAACTTCTTTATTTTGAAAATTGCCCAGTCTTGATGATGTCTTTATCAGCAGTGTGAAAATGTACTAATACATTTTCCAACAGTGTATAAGCATTCCCTTTTCCCTACAGCCTTGCCAGGATCCATTGTTTTTGACTTAATAATAGCTATTCCGACAAGTGTGAGATGATACTCTATTATGTGTTCAATTTGCATTTCTCTGATTATTGGTCATAAGCATTTTTTTGTATGTTTGTTCATCACTTTTGTCTTTTTTTTTGAGAAGTGTCTTTTCATGTCTTTTGCCTATTTTTAATAAGGTTATTTGTTTTTACTTGTGGAATAGTTTAAGTTTCTTATAGAATCTGCATATTAGACCTTTGTAACATGCAGTATTTGTTAATATTTTATCCCATTTCATAGATCATCAGATAAATCTGTTCATAATTTTTGCAGTGCAAAAGCTGTTTTAGTTTAATTAGGTCACAGTTGTCAATGTTTCTTTTTGCTGCAATTTCTTTTGAGGACTAGTCATAAATTATCTCCCAAAGTTGATGTCTAGAATGGTGTTTTCTATGCTTTCTTCTAGGATTTTTATAGTTTGTAATCTTAAATTTAAATTTTTTATTAAATGATATTTTAACTTTTCTGGGTAAATAATAGGTATATATGCTTATGAGGTACAAGAGATATTGCTTATCTTTTGGATAAAGGCCATTTCAAATGAGGTGAAACAATATCCTCTTGTTGAATTGACCTCTTTATCATTATGTACACTATTTTGTCTCTTCTTATACTTTCAGTATTAAAATCTTTTTTTTTCTGATACAAGTATTATTAATTTTGCCCTTTTTTGGTTTCTATTGGCATGGAATATCTTTTTCCATCCCTTTATTTTCAGTCTATATGTGTCTTTATAAGCAAAGTGTGTTTCTTGTAGGAATCAGATCAATGGGTCTTATTTATTTATTTATTTGTTTGTTTGTTTGTTTATTTATTTTTTGAGACACAGTTTTGCTGTTGTTACCCAGGCTGGAGTGCAATGGTGCAATCTCGGCTCACTGCAACCTCCACCTCCTGGGTTCAGGCAATTCTTCTGCCTCAGCCTCCTGAGTAGCTGGGATTACAGGCACACACCACCATGCCCAGCTAATTTTTTTGTGTTTTTAGTAGGGACGGGGTTTCACCATGTTGACCAGGGTGGTCTCAATCTCTTGACCTCATGATCCACCCGCCTCGGCCTATCAAAGTGCTGGGATTACAGGCGTGAGCCACCGCTCCCGGCCGGGTCTTATTTATTGATCCCTTTATCCAGTATATATCTTTTGATTGGAGAGTTAAATCAATTTATGTCATTGTAATTATTGATAAGTAAAGGCTTACTTTATATGTGTTTTCTGGTTGTTTTGTCTTCTTTTTCTTTGTTTTTTTTCCTCTCTTTCTTCCTCTAGTGAAGCTGCTTTTCTCTGGTAATATTGTTTGTTTGTTTCTTGCTCTTTATTTTTTGCATGTTCATTGTATATTTTTTTGTTTAAGGTTTCCATCTGGACTGCAAATCTTATCTTATTATTCATTATTTTAACCACATAAAATCTTTTAACACTATTTGCATAAACAAAGAAACAAAAAGAAAATACAGATTCTATATTTAACTTCATTCTCCCATTTTTAACTTTTTGTCATTTCTATTCACATCTTATTGTATTGCCTAGGAAAATATTGCCTTACAGGTTTCCACTGAAAAGCCTGATATTAAATATATTTGAGCTCCATTGTATGTTATTTATTTCTTTTCTCTCGCTGCTTTTAGAATCAATTTCTTATCCTTAACATTTAAGAGTTTATTTCTTTTTTTTCTTCTTGTTTCTGAGAGCATATATTCTATATAAATTTTATTTTAAGTTCTGGGATTCATGTGTAGGTTATGCAGGTTTCTTACATAGGTAAATGTGTGCCATGGTGGTTTGCTCCACCTATTTATCCATCACTTAGGTATGAATCCCTGCATGTGTTAGCTCTTTATCCTCAGTCTCTCCCTCCCCCTGCATCCCTTTGCCCTGAAAGACCCTAGTACATGTTGATCCCTTTCCTGTGTCCATGTGTTTTTATTGTTCAGCTCGCACTTTTAAGTGAGAACATTAGGTGTTTGGTTTTCCATTTCTGCATTAGTTTGCTGAGGATAATGGTTTCAAGCTCCATCTATGCCCCTGCAAAGGACATGATCTTATTCTTTTTCTTGCTGCATTGTATTCCATTATGTATATGTACCATATTTTCTTTATCCAGTCTATTGCTGATGAACATTTGGGTTGATTCAATGTCTTTGCTATTGTGAATAGTGTGACAATGGTGTATGTGTACATTTATATTTATGATGGAATTCCATTAGTAATGGAATTTCTGGGTCAAATCATATTCCTCGTTCTAGGTATTTGAGGAATCACCAAAGTGTCATACACAGTAGTTGAGCGAATTTACAACCATGTAAAAATATTCCTTTTGTAGCCTCACCAGCATCTATTGCTTCTTGACTTTTTAATAATTGTCATGCTGACTGACTTAAGATGGTATCTCGACGTGGTTTGTATTTGAATTTATCTAACAATCAGTAATGTCGAGCTTTTTTTTAAATGTTTTTTGGTGACATAACTGTCTCCCTTTGAAAGAAGTGTTTATTCCTGTCTCCTGCCTAATTTTAATGAGTTATAGTTTTTTTGTTGTTAATTTGTACATGTATTTTTTCTATATTTGGGCTTATTTTCCAGATCTTGTAAGTGTGACTGTTTTGTTTAACTTTTTTTGTTTTCTCTGAATGTGTATTTTCAATGGACTTGTCTTGAAGCTTACTATTTCTTCATTTTGCTTGATTAGTTTTGCTATTAAACTACTATAATTTATTCTTCAGTATGCCAACTGCATTTTCCAGCTCCAGCATTTCTACCTTCTTTCCCGCTCATCTCTTTGTTAAGTTTTTCTGATAAAATTTTAATTTCTTCTCTGGGTTATCTTGAATTTCTTTGGATCTCCTCAACACTGATATTTTGAATTCTCTGTCTGAAAGGTCACTTATCTCTGTTTCTCCTGGATATGTCCCTGGTGGCTTATCTAGTTCATTTGATGAGGTCATGTTTTCCTGGATGATGTTGATGTTAGTAGATGTTCTTCAGTGTCTAGGCATTAAAGGATTAGGTACTTATTGCAGTCTACAAATATTGCAGATATTTGTAGCTGTCCTTCTTGGGAAGGCTTTCCAGTTACTTAAAAAAGTGGGTGTTGTAATCTAAACTGTAATCTAAACTTTAGGGGGTACTCCAAGCCTATTAATGTTGTCATTTTTACAGTGGCATACAGGTACCGCCTTGATAGTCTTGGGCACAATCCGGGAGAATTATCTGAATTATCAGACAAAGACTCTCGTTCTTCCCTTACTTTCTCCAAAACATACTTAGTCAGTCTCTCTCTCTCTCTCTGTGTCTCTCTCCCTCTCTCCTTTCTCTCTGTTCTGTGCCACATAACTCTGGGGATGAATTAACATAAGAACCCCTGTGGTCATCACCACTATTACTGTGTTGTATCAGACCTGAGGCCAATACAATACTGGATCTTGCCCAAGGCCTGCTGTAGCCACTTCCTGCCTATGGCCTATGTTTACCCAAGGCTCTGTGGCTACACAATCAGTAGTGACAAAGCCATTCAAGTCTATGTCCTTCTCTTTAGTGTGCAAGGTCTCCCAGGTCCCAGGTGGATCAAGAGTACTGTTTGGGAATCAGATGCTAGGTTTAGTAAACTTAGAAGTTTACTTGGTGTTCTATTGTATTGTGGCTGAGATTGCACTCAAACCATAACACTGTTATTCCCACTGTTTCTTCCCATTTCCAAAGTCAGAGGACTGACACCTCATAGCCACAATAATCCCAACCCATGAGAAGTACTGTCAGACTGTGGTCATTGTTCCATTAAAGCTCAAGGTCTCTTAAGTCAGCTTTTGGTGAATGCTGTGTGACTTGGGACTCACCCTACAGAAAGGTGAGCTTCCCTCTGGCCCATGCCAGGTCCAGAAATTCCATCCAAGAGTCAAGCCCTAGAATCAGGGGCCCCAAGAACCTGCTTCATGCTTTACCCCACTATGGCCATAATGGTGTGTAAAGTAAAAGACAAAGTTTAATTTGCTTCTTCCTCTACTTTTCTCAAGCAGATGGTGTTTTGTCCCATCGCTACAACAGGTAGTAATGTGTTGAGTCTAACCTGAAGCCAGTAAGTCTCAGAGGCTCAATTAGGGCTGTCAAGTAGTACCAGGGTATAGTTGCTTGTTACTCAGCACCCAAGGCTCTTCGGTTAGCGGTGATGAATGCTGCCAAGACTGGATTCTTTTCTTCAAGGTAGCAGGTTTCTTTCTGGCTTGGTGTGTGTCTAGATGTTTTGTCTAGGAACTAGTGCCTGGAATAGGGGCCTCAGGGCTCTGGCTGGTGTCTTATTCTTCTATGGCTAAGCTCATACTCTAGATGCAAGAGAAAGTCTCTCCCTGCTTTATCTTCTCTTCCAAGCACAAGGAAGGGATGCAGTAAACAAGCATGTGTATACCTATGTAACAATCCTGTATGATCTGCACATGTACCAAAAAAGAAACCTCAAAAAACAACAGATGCTGGTTATGTTGTGGAGTAAAAGGAACATTTTTACACTGTTGGTGATAGTGTAAATTAGTTCAACCACTGTGGAAGACAGTGTGGCAATTCCTCAAAATCTAGAGGCAGAAATATCATCTGACCCAGCATTTCCATTACTGGGTACATACTGAAAGGAATATAAACCATTCTATTATAAGGATACATGCATATGTATGTTCACTGAAGTACTATTTACAATAGCAAAATTATGGAATCAACTCAAATGCCCATCAAAAATAGAGAGACTGGATAAAATAAATGTGTTATATATATTTGGAAATCTATGCATCCATAAAAAATGATATTGAAAACATCCAAAACTAGAATGCCTCTCCTCCTCCAAGGGATCACAACTCCTCACCAGCAAGGTAACAAAGCTGAATGGAGGATGAACCTGATAAACTGCCAGAAACAGACTTCAGAAAGTGGGTAATAAAAAACTTCTCTGAGCTAAAAGAACATGTTCTAACCCAATGCAAAGAAACTAAGCATTGAAAAACAGTTAGATGAAATGCTAATGAGAATAAACAGCATAAAGAAGAATATAAGTGACCTAATGGAGCTGAAAAACACAAGAGGACTTCACAAAGCACACACAAGTTTCAATAGCTTAATTGACCAAGCAGAAGAAAAGATATCAGAGATTGAAGATCAACTCAATGAAATGAAATGAGAAGGCAAAATTAGAGAATAAAGAGTGAAAAGAAATGAACAAAGTCTCCAAGAAATATTGGATTATGTGAAAAGACCTAATCTACTTTTGATAGGTGTACCTGAATGTGATGGAGAGAATGAATCCAAACTGGAAAACACTCTTTAGGATATTTTCCAGGAGAACTTCCCCAACTTAGCAAGGCAGGCCAAGATACAAGTTGAGGAAATACAAAGAACATTACAAAGATATTTCTCAAGAAGAGCAACCCCAAGGCACATAATCATCAGAATCACCAGGGTTGAAATGAAGGAAAAAATCCTAAGGACAGCCATAGAGAAAGGTCGGGTTACCCACAAAAGGAAGCCCATCAGACTCACAGTGGATCTCTTGGCAGAAACCCTACAAGCCAGAAGAGAGTGAGGGCCAATATTCAACATCCTTAAAGAAAAGAACATTCTACCTAGAATTTCATTTCCAGCCAAACTAAGCTTCATAAGCAAAAGAGAAATAAAATTCTCTACAGAAAACCAATTGCTGAGAGATTTTGCACCACCAGACCTGCCTTACAAGAGCTTCTAAAAGAAGCACTAATAATAGAAAGGAACAACCAGTACCAGCCACTCCAAAAATGTACCAAATGGTAAAGAACATCGACACAACTTACAGGATGAAGAAACCGTGTCAACAAACAGGCAAAACAACCAGCTGGCATCAAAAATGGCAGGATCAAATTCACACATAACTATATTAACCTTAAACGTAAATGGGCTAAATGCCCCAATGAAAGACACAGACTGGCAAATTGTATAAAAAGTCAAAATCCATCTGTGTGCTGTATCCAGGAAACTCATCTCACATGCAAGGACACACATAGGCTCAAAATAAAGGGATGGAGGAAGATTTACCAAGCAAATGGAGAGCAAAGAAAAGCAGGAGTTTCAATCCTTGTCTCTGATAAAGCGAACTTCAAAGCAACAAAGATCAAAAGAGACAAAGAAGGGCATTATATAATGGTAAAAGGATCAATGCAAAAAGTGCTAATGATCATAAATATATACACACCCAATACAGGATAACCCAGATACATAAAGTAAGTTCTTAATGACCTACAAAGAGACTTAGACTCCCACACAATAATAGTGGGAGATTTTAACACTCCACTGTCAGTATCAGATCAATGAGACAGAAAATTAACAAAGATATCCAAGACTTGAACCCAGATCTGGACCCAGCAAACCTAATAGACATTTACAGAGCTCTACATGCCAAATGCACAGAATATATATTCTCAGCACTTCACACCTACTTTAAAATTTACCACATAATTTGAAGTAAATCACACCTCAGCAAATGCAAAAGAATGGAAATCATAATAAACAGTCTCTCAGACCACAGTGCAATCAAATTAGAATTCAATGTTAAGAAACTAAGAACTGCACAACTTCATGGAAACTGAACAACTGGCTCTTGAATGTTGAGTGGATAAACAATGAAATAAAGGCGGAAACAAAGATGTTCTTTGAAACCAATGAGAACAAAGATACAATGTACCAGAATCTCTGGGACACATTTAGGCAGTGTCTAGAGGAAAATTCATAGCAATAAATGTCCAAATGAGAAGCAAGGAAAGATCTAAAATCAACACCCTATCATCAAAATTGAAAGAGCTAGAGGAGCATGATCAGAAAATCTCAAAAGCTAACAGAAGAAAAGAAATGACTAAGGTCAGAGCAGAACTGAAAGAGAGAGGGACACACAGAAAACCCTTAAAAAATCAATAAAATAGGAGCTGTTTTTTTGAAATGATCAACGAAATAGACCACTAGTCAGACTAATAAAAAAGACAAGAGAAAATAATCAAATAGATGCAATAAAAAATGATAAAGGGGATATCACCATGGATTCTACCGAAATATGAACTACCATCAGAGGTTACTACAAACAACCCTATGCACATAAACCAGTAAACCTGGAAGAAATGGATAAATTCCTGGACATTTGCACCCTCTCAAGCCTAAACTGGGAAGATGTCAAACCCTGAATAGACCAATAACAAGGCCTGAAATTGAGGCAGCAATTAATAGCTTACCAACCAAAAGTCCAGGACCAGAGGGGTTCACAGCCTTATTCTACCAGAGGTACAAAGAGAAGATGGTACCATTTCTTCTGAAATTATTCCAAACTATACAAAAAGAGGGAATCCTCCCTAACTCATTTAATGAGACCAACATCATTCTGATACCAAAACCTGGCAAAGACACAATTAAAAAGAAAATTTCAGGCCAATATCTATAATGAACTTTGATGTGAAAATTGTTTATTTTCTGAAACAGTTGATGTATTAAAGATTAGTCACTAAATGCATGGTATCAAAAATCAAATTTGTTTGCATAAATAGTATAATTTTATACACACTTATACCGTAATATTCAGTTTTTTTCTAATGACGTAACCAATATTCACATCTAGGAAACTAAGTAAAATAAAATGAGTCAGATAATTTTAATCCATGTCGATATGTTATAGGTCCTATTTAAGTTGTTTTTTTCAATATTAAAATGATTTTGCCTAACATCATTATAGTGTCTAGGAAAATATTTTGCCCAGTGTTAATGCATTGTGTCAGGAAAACACTTAAGCATAGTATACTCAATTGTTACCACTGGAGGGTCTACAGATTCTTGGCATTTTGCAAATAATTGGACAAAATTCACAAACAAAGCAACCAAAAAAAGCATAGATTTGGTGAAATGAAAGGACACTTCAGAGTAGAAATGGGATTGACCAAGTAGGTCAAGAGCACTAGTTACAGAATTTTCTGGGGTTTAAATACCCTCTGGAGGTTTTTCATTGTTTACTTGGCTTACACCTTATGTAAATAAGGTAATGGCCACAACAAGTCTGACTGGTTGCAGAAGGTGACCAATCAATGAGAGGCTGAAGTGAAGTTACAAAGTTACACATGATGTCTTGGCCCATGACCAGTCTGATTGGTTGCAGGAGGGTGCCAATCAGAGGCACCTTTATTTTTCATCTGTAATGCAGACAAGGTAGGGTGCTTGCAAAGCAAGTAACCTCTGATCCTTTTGTTACATAGGTGTGAAGAGATGGGTTTTCCTTTTGATTCAGTTGTAGAAAGTCAGTTTGAATCAGCCTGAGGTTCTCTGCTTCATTTCTCCCTGAGAGACATGATCCCTATAAATCTCTATCAGGCGAGAGGGACCAAAGGTCTTTTTTTAGTAACTGCTTCATGTTGACTTGAGATGTAGTCCTACCTACTGGGGATAAAGGAATTCTTCCCAAGATCTGTCTAGTGGAGAGAGGGGAGCTTCTTGATGGCTGGTGGTGTCTTCATATGAAATTGGCTGAAACCTTGTCTCCAGATTATCTAAATCTTGATGGTCTCTTGGTGAGAGGAAGTGAATGTGGTTAAAACACCTAACAAACATTGTCCAAGAACCAAAGCATTTGTAATTATTAATAATGGGTTGGCAAAGGGAAGAAGCCATGAAACCCAGCTCAGTGCCCTTCAGCTATAGTCTCATGACTCAAACAGCTGTTGTCATATTTCAGAGGCACAGTCGGCTAGTTTTTGAGTGGCATCTCTTATTAATCTTGATTGCTTGACATTAAGGCAGCATTTGTTCTTTAGCAAAAACACATAAGCCACCTGTTTCAGCAGTTAGGAGATCTATCTCATTCTATTTTGCGAAGTGGCCATTGCCAAGGAGTCTATTTGATTTTTTATGGTGGTGATACCTTGGGAAATGTCATCCAAGCTTTTCATATAATCATTGGACAAGTTTGGCAATAGTATACAGTATACAGGTTCCTGGTGTTTGGAACAACTAATTGGAAAAAAAACACAAAAACAAAGCAACAAAAGAAAAGCAGATTTATTGAAATGAAAGTACACTCCACAGACTGGGAGAAGGCTCAAGCAAGTGGCTCAAGAGTACTGGTTACAGAATTTTCTGGGGTTTAAATGCCCTCTAGAGTTTTCCCATTGGTTACTTTTGTTTACACCCTACAAAATGAAGTAGCGGCTCACAGCAGCCTGATTGGTTGCAGAGGGTGACCAATCAGAGGCTGAAATGAAGTTACATCACAGGTGAAGTCTTCGCCTGTGCTAGTCTAATTGTTTACAGAAAGAGACCAGTCAGAGGTACTTTCATTTTTCATCTGCAATGCAAAAAAAGGGGTGGGGAGTTGCAAAGGGAGTAGCCTCTAATCTTTTATTACTCGGTGTGGAGAGGTGGTATTTCTTTTTGAGCCATTTTTAAGAAGTCAGCATGAATTGGCCTTAGGTTCCCTGCCTTCAGACCCTATTCTCCTACTTCATAATGATTTATTTTTCTCCTTTAATATGTAATTTAGACTCATATTTTTAATGGAAATTATAAAATGTAATAAGGTAGCCATCTCTAGGTAATAACATATTATCCAATATTGTAAATTATGCTTTAAAAACTGTAACTATAAAATATTTAAATAACAATGAATATCAAAGAGTACATGCTGATACAACGAAAGATACTGTTTGAATAATTATGTTTAAGAACAGCACATTGTAACACATAATTATCTGTCATTTCAAATTCTCATTGTTTCAAAACCTCCTTATGGTTGTATTGGTATTATTCACCAAAAATTATTAATGTAATTTATTGTTTATGAGTATTTCTTTAGTTGTATTTATTGTATATTTATTTTATAAAATTATTAAAATATTTTTTATCAAATTATATGTGCTTATTCATGTCTATGGGATATTTTTTCAAATTAAAAAATAATTGACATTTTTATACTAAAAATTACTTGAAAACTTTAAATAATTTATGAAAATATGTTATTTTGTGCCTTTTTTATTTGTAGTAACACTTTATTACAATTATAAGTATACATTTTAATATTATACACATATTGTAAAACTTTTATGACAAAATATTTTATACATTATAAATACATTAATAAAAAGTGAAAACTTATCTGAACAGATGCTTATAAGGACAAGTCAAACAGACATGTCTATTAATGAAATATAAAATTAGGACATTTTCACTCATAATCTAATATTGTGCTTACAAAATCAGAATATGGTGTAACATTCAGAATAGCTTCACTAATGTCTTTTAATTATACAAAGACTAGCACAAAGTTATTTTCCAGAGTATTTATATGTATGCCATATTGGAAATCAGAGATCATAAACATCATGGGAATTCTTACAGCATTATAACTGACCATTAAATAGCATGTGTTTGACCTGTGCAGGTTTGCATACACACAGTTGTTTTTCAACAAAAGTTACACAGAGTGTACCTGCCTCTCCTGCCCCTGTTTCTACCTCTTACACCTTTTCCATCTTTGCTATCACTGAGATAAGAGGACCAATCCTTCCTTTTTCGATTCTTTCTCATCTGATTCAAAATGACAGTTAGGAATTTGAAGACCTTTATGATGATGCACTTCCACTTAATAAATTGCAGATGTATTTTTATCTTCCTTGATTTTCTTAATAACATTTTATTTTCTCTAGCCGACTTTATTGTAAGAATACAGTATACTGAGCCAGGTGCAACTGTTACTGCCTGTAATTCCAATTACTCTGGAGGCTAATACAAGAAAATCTCTTGCAGGAAGCTGTGATTACACCTCTGCACTCCAGCTTGGGTGACACAATGACTCTGTCTTTAATGTAGATAGATAGATAGATATGTATTTGTATGTGTATTATATACTATATTTTTATGTTATATGTATTATATACTATATATACATAATATATTTTACCTGCGATATATATACTTTGTATATTATATACTATATATAGCATATAGTACATACAATATACAAAATTTGTTGTTAGAACATTATTATGTTATTAGTTAGGCTATTTAGCTATAAAAAGAAATAAATTCTGTCATTTGTAACAATATGGGTGAAACAGAAGACATTATGTTAAATAATAAAGAAGACCCAAAATGACAAACTTTCCATGTTCTCACTCATTTGTGGAGACTAAAAAATTAAAATAACCGGAGTCATGGGAATAGAAAATACAATAATAGTTACCAGAGTCTGGGAAAGGTAGTTGGTGCAGGTTGGGGTGGAAATAGGAGTAATTAATGAGTACATAAATATAGTTAGCTAAAATGCGTTAAATTTAGTATTTGATAACACAACAGGGTGACTACCATCAGCAATAATTTGTTGTCCATTTTAGATTAACAAAGGGAGTTCAACTGAAATGTTTGTAACACAAGGACCTGAATGTTTGAGGTGATACATATTCCATTTACCCTGATGCAATTATTACACATTGTATGCCTATAGCAATGTATCTCGTGTACCCCATAAGTATATACACCTATAAAATTTAAAAATAAAAGAATAAATTTTTGCAAAAACGTTCAACTGGGGCATGGTAATCAGAGCTCCTGTTCAAGTGCCAAGTTTATATTTTTGCATTTCAACTTCCCAAATGTGCTATTACCTCACAAACACTGCTATTTTATCTAAGTGTCTCACTCTAATTATTTACTGACTTCTTAAAATTTTTTATGGTTAATTTTCTCACCTGTTTTCTTTTTGCTTTACCTACTACAAAAGTAAATAAATAAGATTTTGATGAATTTATGTAATTTCAGAGACATTTCAAAGAAAGCAAGCATTCTAAATTTTTTACAACTTGATCAACATTGACTAATCATAATAAAATGGCTAAACATAATGAAAATTTTAACATTCTGAAATTTTTGGTACATAAAATGTGTATGGGGATTGGGGTGTGGGACTAAACTGATGAAAATGCAAAACAGAATAAATGTTCCAGAAATTCAAATTTCTCTGATCTGCTGTCATTACATCATTCCTAATATTATTCCTAATATAAGCTTTAGGACAAAGCTAAGACTCTGGAGGTCTCTCTTGGATGCTTAATGTTGGATTAATACTGACTTGAGATTCAGTTGGCATCTGTTAAAATAGTTCCGCATAGAAGTCCTAAAGAAAGCAGGCATATAGTTATTTGTATAGAAAAGAGTTGAATTTCAACTGATCTGGGAAAACTCCATCCTTATCTCTGGTAATCCTGGATTTTAGCTTTGACTCTTGACCAAGATAAGAGCTCAGGGATTTATAACCTGCTCGTTAAAGTCTAAAACTCCCCTGGATACTGCCAGGATCAGTTTGTTTACTGACGGTTTTCATCTAGTGTAGCCTGTTAGACACCCTGGCTTAGTTACACAGTAGACATGCATAATACCCCTTCCCAACTTCTGCCTTGAGCTCTCAAGAAGCCAAAAAATTTAAGGCACAGGTCTTAATTGCATACAATTTCAAACATTAAGGAGCAGATAAAGCCTGGTAGTCCAAAAACTTCTCTTAATGTTAAGAGCAATTAAACATTTGGTTAAAATGTGGATATAGCACTCAGTTGTTGATTATGATGTATTAAAATAGGGAATATGATAAACTGTAAGAGTTTATAAAATATGCTATATATTTATAGTTTTTCTGACAATTTTTTGTTTGAAGTATATTGTGTAACTTCTTTTGATATCTTTCTTGAGTGAGTATCCACAAGGAATCACAAAACTAAATGATTCATCTTAATTTTGATGGAATTTTTCAACCCTGACCTGAAACCATTAAAATCAAATTGAGTTAGAGTAAGGATAAAAAGTTCAGATGCTGGTTAATTCCTAAGACAAGATGAAATAGTTTTATGTAAAATATCCCATTATGACTTAAAGCAACTATCTAGAATGCTAGTCAGTGAAATTTGAGCTGTTCAGTGCTTTTTAAAGATCTTGGCTTAATATGTAACACAGTAGTATATTTCTTGTCTCTGTTTTAAGTTTTAGTAAACAATAATGCATGTTTAAGGAGCATAATGTTTTGATTCGCCCACTCTGAAGTGCAGTGGCATGATCTCAGCGCACTGCAGCCTCAACATTCTAGGCGCAAGCAATCCTCCCACCTCAGCCTATGGTAGCTGGTACTAAAGGAATAAGCCACCACACCTGGCTACTTTGTAGACAGAGGGTGTCACCATCTTGCCCAGGCTGGTCTTGAACACCTGGGCTCAGGTCATCTGGTTGCCAGTGTCTCTCAAAGTGGTAGGAATTACAGGTGTGCTCCACTGCACCTGGCCCAGAATAAAATTCCTAAAAATTATTTTTTTGTAATAAATCTATTCAACAATATGAACTTTATTACAGTTTACTTCAAGTTTTATTTTTGCAAGTAAAAAGGCAAGAATTCAAAAAGTAACATTATTGTAGCCTAAATATTTATTTTCTATATACCTCATCATTTGCTATTGATAAAATGGTTTATATTGATAGAGCCAAATAAACACATTTGAGACTATCATTCATAACACACAGAATAATGTTCAAATACCCAGATTAGAGAATTTACCATTAGTAAATAACTGTATATGAACAAATAACATATAAGTCAGATACAAAAATCACATTTCTAATAAAGAGGTTTGTTAATTTTATATTAATTTTATAAGCATAGTGTTACACTTTCAATGTTTATTATATTTGCAATGTACTCTTACATGAAGCATATAAGAGGTATAGAAAAAATATATATTTTTTGAAGCAGTACTGGGGCCTGTTGGGGGTGGGGAGCTAGGGGAAGGGTAACATTAGAAGAAACACCTAATGTAGATGATGGGGTGATGGTTGCTGAAAACCACCACTATGGCATATGTATACCTAGGTAGGAAACCTGCATGATCTGTACATGTACCCCAGAACATAAAGTATAATTAAAAAATAATCTTAAAAATATATGTATATAGATCCTTACCTTTCACTGTGATTAGAGAGCTGAGATCAGTATTGTGAGCAGTCTTGCCCCACAAAAAAATAATAGAACAAAGGTTAAAGTGATGAATTCTTTTTTAATACTGCGAAGCACTTAGTTAGCAGAGTAGTCAAATATTTCAAAATATAAAGAGAGACAGTGCCTGAAGGAAATAAGAGACACAAATATGGACTTAAAAGAGTTAGATAAAACTGGACACCAGTAAGGAAGAAATTTGTGTGACTGTGGCTTGGACAGTAATTTTTGAAGTTACAATATTAAATGCATAATCCATGAATGAAAAGATAAATTGGACTTTACCAAAATTAAAGCTTTCCTCTGCAAAATAAATTTGTAGTTACAAAAAATAGAAAGATCAATTACAGATGGGGAGAAATATAAAGAGGTTTGTATCAAGAAAATATAAAACTCTCCCCAAACTCAACAATTGAAAAATTGACAAAAAACGAGAACAAACACTCTACCTAATAAGACATATGGCTGTCAAATAATCACTAAAAAAAAAAATTTTAAACCACAATAAGATACCACTTCAAAGTTATTACTGTACGTGATATAAAATATATACTTACTATATGTAACTATTATATATAGTTACTATATATAATTGACTATACATATATGTGCATAATTTTGGTTATTTCTGTCAAGAACTCAGAGCAAATGGAAATCTCTTACATTGCTTGCTGGGACGTAGTATAGTATAGTATAGTCACCATTTAATCAGTTAAAAATGAATTTGTTATTTTCTTTTAAGTTAAATATAAACCTACAATATATTTCATAATTTAGTGATTCTACATCTAGGTATCCCTCCATAAGATGGACTGGATTTAAAAAATGGGGCACATATACACTACGGAATACTATGCAGCCATAAAAATAGATGAGTTTATGTCCTTTGCAGGGTCATGGATGAGTCTGGAAACCATCATTCTCAGCAAACTGACGTAAGAAAGAACAAAAAAACAAACACCACATATTCTCACTCATAAGTGAGTGTTGAACAATAAGAACACATGGACACAAGGATGGGAACATCACACACTGGGGTTTGTGGGAAGGGGTTGGGAGTAGGGGAGGGAAAACGGGGTGGAGAGATTGGGGAAGGATAGTATTAGGAGAAATATATAATGTGAGTAATGGGAGGATGGAAGCAGCAAACCACCATTGCATGTGTGTACCTATTTAACAATCCTTCAAGATCTGCACATGTACCCCAGAACTTAAAGTAAAATAAAATAATAATAAATAAATAGAAAGAAAAACTTATATTCATCCCATAAATGGTACACAAATATCTATAATATGTTACTCATATTTACCAAAACGTGCAGATAATCCAGATCCCTCGAACTGGTAAATTGATAAACTGCTGTAATTTAAAAAATGAAATACTACTCAATGATACAGAGGAACGAACCATTAATTGCCATTATTGTTAATTTATCTTACCCCAGGTCTAAAACTAGAGGGCACTGGAGTTACATATTTTTAGTATGTTGCAGCCTGCAAAGTGGTTATTATGACTGGTTGGGAAGCATAGGATCCAACCAGAAGCCAGAACCACACACTTGAAGAGTAGGAAGTATCAGACAGGAATTTACGCTAAAGAGGATGGCCATATATACATATTCAATAAACTGTAATAGGAGTAATGAATATTTATAAAAGGAGAAATGTGCACATGCATACTTAAACTTCATGTCTCTCCTTGGGGATCATGTTTAAAAAATGGTGGCATTTGCATGATTCAGAGGTGGTGTTCTTTGGCCCTCTGACATCAAAAGGAGAAGCAGGGCATGTGAAACCTCTCTCTGTACATCCTCCATAGACTGGCCAGAACCACTCTGTCATTGATGGTCTTTTATATACAAGCCATGCTTGTTGGTTGTTATCTAAAAATTCTGAAAGGGAGGAGCAGCATCAACTCATTGGTTAATATCGTGGGTGGTGAGAGTCTTTCCAAAGGTCTGGTTTCTGTTTGACTCTCAAAAAAGAAAGGCTAAAGAGAGTTAGTACAAGAGGGAGAATAATGAGGCATGTCCAACCACTCTTTCTGCCATGGCCCAGAACTCATTTTTCAAAGTTTCTCTGGGGTTTCCTGGACCAAGAGGGGGTCCACTAGGTCAGTTGGGAGGGCTTAGGATATCACTTTTATTTCTCATTCTTATGGTCTTTGAACACGTTTGTGTCTGATGTTCAATTCTCATTACAGGGAGAGTCTCATTTTCATGGAAGGGCAAAAATTTTGTAATTCTGCCTTTTTTGAGATGCTGACAAGATAGTCAGACAAATGTAATATTAACTTACTGAGTTTCTGTAATACTCAGGTCACTGCTAAGTGTTGATAGATAATTAAAAAGAGAACAAAACAAGACAAAGCAAAACAAAAAACTCAATACAATCTTGCTATTAAGAATCAAATTACCCTGTGTACAAAAACACAAGATTTACACATAAGACAATAAGTTCCAATATGAACAATAAAAATGGAAGGAATAGTAAACAGGGAAGGTACTTGACAAAGGATACACAAGTCCAGGTCTATGGTTAGGCACTTCTAGTCTTAAACTTTAAACAAAAATTTACCATTTTAATTAATTTATGTGTTATCTCATTATTCTGCATGTATAACAAATATAACATGATATATTTATTTGTCTGTTTATGTTCAGGCTGAAATTTATAGGATGAAATAAATTATGAATTTGAAATTTTAATCTTTAGTGACTGGTGACAGCAGTAAATTTAAAAAATATGTATCAGATAAATTAATAAATATTTCTTCAATATGCCTTGGTTAATTAATCTACACAAAATATTTTTGGGGTTTTTAATATCTAAAATATTTAAACTAATATTTGATCAATAGAATTTTTCATATATTCTAAAATATATTATTATACACTGGGCATTAAAAAATACTACACTAACTCCAAGTAAAATTGGGTATTGATCTGTACATTTTGTTTTGAATTTATACAACTTAAAGAAGCCATGTTTTCATGTCTCTGCACTAGTGACTTCACTGATTTTAATCTGACACCAGAAATCTATCTATTCTGTTGTATTTCTTTTGCCTATTTAAATTCCCAATAATGTATGTTTTCTTTCTTCTTATATGAAAAACTGTCAGCCATTTCCATTTGGTACTTGAAGAAATCGCTAGCTATATGCAGAAAATTTAAACTGGATTCCTTTCTTACACTTTATACAAAAATTAACTAAACATGGCTTAACACTTATGTATAAAACCCTAAACTGTAAAATCCCTAGAAGAAAATCTATGTAATACCATTCAAGATGTAGGCATGAGCAAAGATTTTATAACAAAAATGCCAAAAGCAATTGTAACAAAAGCAAAAATTGGTAAATTTGATCTAATTAAACTGAAAAGCATCTGCACAGCACACACACACACATATACACAAAAAAACTGTCATCAGAGTGAACAGACAAACCTACAGAATAGAGAAATTTTTTTTTCAATCTATCCATCTGGCAAAGTCTACAAGGGACTTGCAAAAATTTACAAGAAAAAAAAATTAAACAACCTTAATAAAAGTAGTCAACAGACATGAACAGACACTTCTCAAAAGAAGACATTCATGTGGCCAATAAACATGAAAAAAAGCTCAACATCACTGATGATTAGAAAAATCAATATAACTTTCAAGAAAACTTTCAAGAAAACTTTCAATTGTTTTTTTTTTTGAAATTGTTGCCAATTTCTCCTTTTGGTGATGACCATAAATTCTACTTTATATACTGGAAATTATATAGAATAATGTTTGTATGATATAATAAAATTAGACGTTCTTCAAGAGAAGGCAGAAAATAAATATGAAGTGCAGTTTGGGATTGAAGGAATAAAAAGGAGAATGAAGGAGAGACCTGTGATTAGATCATGTATATAAAGCTACAGATATGAGTAGTTCCTGAAAAGATAAATTATATGTGAAGGATACCAGAAAGAAAAAGCAACATCTGATGGTTGATTTTATGTGGCTAAAAACTGGAAAGGGAAAAGTTAACTGTGCTTCTTTCTTAGTTCTATTGTTGGCTTCTTTTCCTTAATCGATTCCTAAAATTAGATTAATGTCTCCCAAGAATCTGTTTTTCTACTTCTTTCTCTTAACATATCAGTAGGGAATTTCATGTGCCCTTTTGTTTTCACCATTTTGTACTTTCATAACCCCCAAGTTTCTATTTCCAGACTAGATCCCATATTGATCCCTAATCAATTGAACCTAACAAACTAACAATCATTTTTACTTGAGTTTTTATTAGACTTCAAATTCAATGCTTAAACAAGTTCATTACTTATCGTCCAAATTTAGTATTCCTTCAATAATATTTTCTCAGAGTCTAGTAATACTATTTATTGAAGAGGAGGAAAAATTTCTGTTACTTTTTTTGCTTACTTTCAAATTTTAATTCTCTTCCACACATATTCGCATGTGTTTCTGTATGCATGTCGAGTTTTAAAGTTATAAATCATCAATAAAATGTATCCTTTATGTAAAAATAAATCAGCATTTAAAATGATTGTGGCTGGAATTTGGATGTTACTTTAGTGTTAATAGTGCATTGAATTAGAATATTATTGCAGTAAAAATTGAAAATAGTAGATAGACTCTAAGTAATCTATGTATTCTGCACATATATGATGACTTATAACATTTTGCAAGTGAGTTTATTCAAATTTTCTTTATCCAAAATTTCCAAAGTGAAATTACTGACCCAAATTATTGTTTCAATTTTTCTATATCCCTAACATTAAATATAAATTCTAATATTAATTAAATAGCCTTGTATGCAAGTATTATATTTTATCTGATATTAAACATTTTATTAAAATAGCATCACAGTACTATAAAGTTTTTCTTGGTTACCTATTTTCAAATGCTATTTTAACACATATTAGGTCATTATCTTTGAGAATTTAGCTGTCACACTGTGATCTGACTACAAGGAGAGGAAAGAGTGTGATATATTGACAGTTAATTAGCAGCCTTAGTAATGAAGAGGTCTGGAGATACTTAAAGAAAACAAGCAAGGGAAATATTGCTTTTAAAGAATATTGCAGAAAAGTCTTCACTATACTTAAATGTTTCGATTTTGTTTTACATTACACATGAAGTCAAACATTGGTTCTATTTTCTATGCCATCACTATTCATATAATACATATTCCAACTTCTGAAAACTACAAACTACATAGTCATTATTTATTGTAGTCCAATTGAGACATGATTTGATTTTGCCTTTGGGAATGTAAAATTCAGGAGTGGTGTTGACTTTTTAAAAACATTTTTCAAGGCATGTCAAAGAAAATTATGACAACAATGGAGGAAAAATGATAGTTTAGAAAGTAATAGGATTATTCTCAATCTATCAATAGCCTTTTAAAGAAGACAATTCAAAGATGTCTTGCAAAGTTTCAAATCTTAGAAGAGTCTCAACAAGTTCAAAACTGAGATAGTTATGAGATAAAAGATTATCAGCACTAAAAACATGGTACAAATTAGGGGGAATTCATCAACTGGATTTATAAATTGCATTTCATACTCCCCTGGATGCAATCACATTCTTTATTTTAATTGACTAAAATGAATCAACAAAGTGAATGTGTTATTAATATTTGCAATAAAATTTAATTTTCAAATTATTATTGGTTTATATAAAAATATTGCAACCTATTTTTTCTTTACATAAAACTTGCCTAGTATAAGTTACATCCCTACTGGCCTGAAAATCAGATCAAAGTGATGTTTGTAGCAGACAAAAATCAATGTCATACAACAAGAATATATGGAAACAGGTAAGAGAATATCACACACTGTCAGGGAATTGGGGGCAAGGGGAGGGACAGCATTAGGACAAATACCTAATGCATACGGGGCATAAAACCTAGATGATGGGTTGATAGGTGCAGCAAACCAGCACAGCACATGTATAACTATGTAACAAACCTGCACGTTCTGCACATGTATCCAAGATCTTAAAGTAAAAAAAAAAATCAATGTTATGTACAATATGCATTAGATATTCATGTTTTTACTGAGGCTTCTACTAAAATTTGGGCATCAATCTATCTTTCCATAGAGTCTGGTTTCTTATCATCCTTGTGACTGGTTTTACATATAATTCTATAATATAATAAAAATGAGATCAACGTCTTTGCTATTACTCTTTATGTCCACTGTCTTTCTCTCACAAGTGAAAATCTTTCTTTAATACTTTACCCTTCCATCTTTCATACTTGGCACTACTTCCACTTCAATTAGATTGCTTGTTTCTCTTTCTGACAATCCAAATGAAAGTGCAGAGAGTTCACATTAATGATATGCCAGAGCTGTTCACACATGTCTATTCTTAATGGCCTATTCAAAAATTCTCTCACCACTCATATTACACTACACTTGTTACAGTCTTCAAATTAAAATCACATCCCACTTTGTGCAAGATAATTCTAATTTCTCCCTCATAGATTGTACAAGATTGTTCTCCCCATCTACTAACGCAGGCATTTAAAATGTCTCATGAGCACTGGTCTGGATGCAGAATCTATTTGAGAATTCCATCCTCAGTGATGAATTTGATCTCATGTTATCTTTGTTAATTCCATCCCAGGGCAGTCTGTGTTAGAAGGGTTGGGTGTTCGTGTTATAAGGGAGTCTGAGGTGCTGCACTCATTCCCTGTTCATGTGTCTAATTGTAGATATATTCATGCTGCATTCTTTGGACTCTATAGCTATGCTCTGATAGCATGATATAAAACTGATGGAGAAACACAGTTAGAAATATTTTACTAATTATTTAAAATGACTATGGATAAATGATTTAATGATCTAGGGTTCAACTACATTAAAATTCCTTTTAATACCTTGAACAATGATGAATATATTTCTCTGTTAATAAATGGATAATATAATAAGGACTATTTCTTGTATAAGAAAATCAGAGCGTCAGTTATATTCTGTATCTGGTATTTATCTCGTAATTTTGTTTTGTGTTCTCTATCATTTTATTAAATGTTAATTTTGCTTTTATTGTCATAATTCATATCCTAAGTCCTCTCACAATCTGAATATGAAGACTTTTTGTTTTGTAAAGACTTCTTCTATCTACCACAGCTTACAAATTGAACCAAAATCCAAACTGAGAGCTGAGAGAAATATTTCAGCCTCTGGTAATGACTATTTAGATGTTTTGTTTCTAAAACATTTAAAAAAATAGTTAGAATTTATGGCTGTACTTGAAACATCTAAAAAGAGAAATATGCAAGGTTTAGTTAATGTTTTGTTTCCATTATTTGCTTTGGGAAGAGATGATCACATATCATAAATTGTTGAGCTCCAAGTACTTTATTTTGAAGTTTTCAGTACAGATGTCTATCCATGTATTATTAAAGTTGGATATGGTCCTTTAGCCCATATATCTGCAGCTCATCTCAATGACAGCCAGTATTTAAAGAAATAATATTATCTCCATCTAGAGTTATGAATCTGCTCATATTTAAGGCCTAAAGCATATTTTCCATTTTCTTACCTTTACAACATTCATTATAATGGATTGATTTTATTACTTATACTTTTTTACTTCTAGAAAAATTTATTATATTTATATAGCAATAGGGATGACTCTGATGGGATATATAAGTAATTCTGAAATCATGCAATGAAAGTTCACTGCAGGTTGTGTTCTGGTTGTAAGTTTTTTTTTTTTTTCAATTCTAGGATGGATCATATCCAAAAAGGAGATTTCACAGAAATGGCAGCAAAGCTTCCCATGACAGATTGGATATTGCATGTTCAGCAGAACCTCTTTGTCTTGATACCTAGCTTTAGAAAAGCCAAATGCATCTAAAATGTGAAAAGACAAATCTCTAAGAAAAAACTTTTTAAAAACTTCAAGTCCTCTGAAGATATAACACTTAGGTTTATCACAAAAATTTTTCAGATGCCCTATCACTTTAGATTTATCCCTCACAAAATTATAAGAAACTCTGACAGACCAAATGCATGTATCAATTAGATGCATTTAAGATAACTGAAAGTAAAGTTATACTAAATTTATTGAAAAAAAGAGAGAGAGACCTAATAAAAACCTTACTTTTAAAATGAACATTTCCCAAGCAAGATATTTTCAGTTTCCAAAATTTACTCCCAATCTAAAATAAACCTTAGATCTCAGTAGTAAATGTTAGAAACTTGCCTGAATTTAGACCCCACAGTAAAAAAAAATGTCCTATAATTTTTATGGACCATCTCTGAAATCCCTATGTTTCCTCAGAGAAATCATGTCCCTAACAGTGCATCTTCTTAAAACATCTTTATTCTTTCTTCTGGTTTATTCCAATCAGTATTTCAGCATGCACAGTATCATTAAAAAGCAAACAAAACAGAAAAATTGTAAAAATAATTGTATTGTAAATATTTTGTCACAAAGAAATATATAAAAGGAAAATAATCAAAAACTGCAAAAAGATATACCTACTTACTAGTTCTATCAAAGGCTATTATTTTCCATACTTAACCATAGTTAAAATTAAATAAATGAAATAGTTTTTTAGTAAAGACCCTCAGACAGCACACTTCTAGTGTCTTTTGCATGCTTCCTCCACCAGAGGCAAGCTGTACCTGAATTTAATGTTTTTAGCAACTATGCTCATTCTACATATCTTATTCTATGTATCAATAAGTGTTCTATATGTATGTAAAAATGATTTGAAATAACTGTTCATGATTTCCAAACTTTACATTAACGTGGAAATATTATTTTATAATTATTTTTTATATTTATTAATTTTGACTCAACATTATTTTATATTTGATAATTATTAATTTTGATCTCAGATTATTTAAAGAACCCCTAGTTTATTTCAACAGCATATGAGCAAAGATGATGTCAATGTATAAATTCATTTACTATGAAAGGATGTTTTATATATATATATACACAATACATGTTTTGTTATTTGTCATGGAAAATAATACTGTAATAAATATTGTTGAACATGAGTCCATGTGGTTATTTCTAGAATTTCTGAAGGATACACCCTTCATAGAAGTATGAGTGGAATGACTGTCTTGCCAATATACTCAATGATAACAAATTACTTTCCAAAGAATTTGTAAACTTTTATCCCTCATATTAGCATATGATAGTCCCCACTTTCCACATCTTTTAAACACTTTGACATTGACAAAACTTTTAAATCATGTCAATTTGAAGGTTTAGAACATTATGTGTATTTCCAAAACCACAAGAGAGGATGAATATATCTTCAAATGTTCATTTGCCTCTCAACTAACCCTTGAGAGTCATTATTTTCATATTATGTACTTTTCTTTGCTTTCTTTTTTCTAATTTTATATCTTCCATGTGGTCTGGATATTTTCTAAATATTAACTTTCATTGTATAATATACTGTAAATGTATTATTTAAGTCTTTTTTGTATTATCTTAAATTTTTAATGTAAATTTATTAGTGTTTTATTATCTATGCTTCTTTAAGAAATGATCACTTATTATAAACTGTTATATATCTTTTTCTAATATTTAAGAATGCTACTTCTCATATTATAAGGTATTTGAGCTACTTAAGCATTTTTGCATGTATGTACGAGTCTAATTTTATTTTACTTTCATATGGAAAACCAATTTTTTAGCATCACATATTGAATACTTAATTAATTTCCACTGATTTGCAATGCCACCTCTGTAATATATCAACTTTTCATATTTATATAGAACTATTACCAGATATTTTTCTAGTTTTATTCATTAAATATTCTACATCACAAACATTTTTATATTTTCTATTGCAGTTATTTTTTACTATGTAAAGTTATACTAAATTTTTTTGTTGTAGTTTTACAACATGAAGGAACTTTTTTCTTCAAAATACTCTGGTTTATGTTACATAGCAAAGATAATAAATGCAATTTACTACATGCAACAAAATGAATGAACCTCACAAACATAATATTGTGCAAAAGAGGCCAGATGTTAGAGTATTTCCCATGTAATTCCACTTAAATAAATTCCAGCAGTCAAACTAGTCTATACAATGTTAGAAGTCAGAATTGTGATTATTTCTAGGGGAAAGATATGACTGAAATAGAGCAAGGGGTGTGTGGGAGGCTCCTAGCTTCTGCTGGTTTTCTTATCTGGGTGGAGGTTACATAAGTGCTCACTTCGTAAGAATGTATTGAGCTTTATACAGTTGACATAAAATTCTTTGCTATTCTTAATAATAGTACTCATTCTTGAGAATTTCACCTATAACTGCCTTTTTTCACATTTTATTTTTGCCTAAACTCATTGTGATCCGATTTCTTCCATCAGGTAACTACTGATAACGTTTTTTGCTAAAATCAAATAAAAACAGTAATTTTGCTTTAGAATTGTATAATGTAAACAACAAGAATAAACTGGTTAGTTGTTCTTTCAGAAGCACAAGCTGTAGTTGAATGCCTTCCTTAATAAAATATTCTGCTGTTATTTTAGGTTTTATGATAACAGAATCTCTTCCCTTTCTACCTACACATTAGATCACATTTATTTTAGTATTTATCATTGTCCTTTCTTTCTCTGCCCATATGAATGAGGTTATTTCTCCCACCATTTCTTTCTGGGGCCCCTAATCTTCTTGGTCTCACTCATTTCCTTGAATGTTTGCTTTTGCTGCTAGATCTTCAATTGCCATCTGTATAATGTATAGATGAATAACTCTAAGGTCTAACTCCAGTTTTATTGTATTATGGTAAGAAAAGTTACTTTTTATACATATATATATAAAATTTAAGATACTATAAATAAGATACTATATATATATTTAAGGTACTATAAATTTATTTAAGATCTATAAATAAAGATAGTTTATATATATATATATATATATATATATATATATATATATATATATTGAATTTAAGACTTGTTTTGTGGCCTAAAATATAGCCTATCTTAGAGAATATTCCATGTGTTAGGAGAATAATGTGTACTCTGCAGCTATTGGGTGAAATGTTCTGTAAATATCTGTTAGTTCTATTTAGTCTAGAAAGTAGTTTAACTCCAATATTTATTTGTTGGTTTTCTGCCTGAATTATCTAATCTAAATTACATCCAAATTTCTGATTCCCTGATTCAGATTCAACTATTGTGAATCTCTACCTGGTTAACAGTTATCCAGATAAAATTCATTTGTTTTTTTTTTCAATCCATTTTTCCTTTCAGTGTTTCAGGAGCTGGAATCCTGAAAAATGCCAGGATTTTTTAATCAATTTATCATTTTTAATCAATTCTCAACAAATAAATTAGTAATTGTTATATTAGTGATGAATTAAAGTTGGCCACAAAATTATTTGGCATGTTTTCTTTAAAATCTTGGGACAATCATCTTTTCCTTTGCACCTGGGTAGGTTTGGTATCTGCTTTGACCAACAGTATGTGGGAAAAGTGAGAATACATCAGTCTCTAGGCACCAGAATTAACAGATATCTCCACTTTGTATTTATTAAAATACTCCCTCTGGAGGAATGTAGTTCCATGTAAGAATTCTGAATACCATGTTGTGAGTAAGCTTAAGCTAGCAGGTGGAGGGGATTTACATAGAAAGAGAGATGCCGGGAATCTCTCAGTTACTTCAGCCATTCCAGTGCAGGTGGCAGATATAGGAATGAAGAAGCATTCAGTTTTGAATTGTTCTCACTCAAATGTATTATTATTAGATATGAACTGATATCTCAAAAATATGTACAAACTATACTTCAAACATGACCATTTTTCATTATTCACATGATAAAGTTGAATTTTAAAATGACATAGTAGAGCCTGTTTGTAGCCTGCCTCTTCCTGCATTTTAGCATCATATCTAACCCTTCTTTTCCTTTTTATTTCAGCTTCTAGTTTCCTGAAGCTTTTAACATCTTAGTTTACTTTTCTGCAGACACTCTTTTCTTCTGAATTTTTTTTTTTGTGTGTGTCTGTTAGTATTTCTAGGAATCACCACCTCAAACAGGACTTTAAAGTCTTACCAGGCTCAGCTACTGGTGTAGGTCCCAGAGCATTCTGTGTGTAGTGCTGTTAAACGCCTTTATCACTCTGTGTTGGATGAGGTGTTAATCTGTTTGTCTTCTCTAATATATGTGAGGAACTATGAATTTCTTAATATGATATGTGCAGTATCAAGCAAGTGCTCATCACATTTTGTGTGCTGCAAAAGTTGGTTGATTAGAAATAGGTCAGTAAGTAAACAATGATGCTGAAAATGTTTCCATGTAAATGTATTTTATAAAGTCAGTTTTAAACAAATCTATTCAGGTAATTACATTTAAAAAAATCATACTGAATTCTTGTAAGAAATGATCTAGTCTATGTTTTGTTGAAAATTAATACCTAACATTAATTTTAGGTAAACATAAGTGGTGGGTTACCTGTACAGCTATTCTTTTTTTTTGTTTTTCTGAGACCGAGTCTCACTCTGTTATCAAACTGGAGTGCAGTGGCATGATCTTGGCTCACTGTAACCTTCACCTCCTGGGTTCAAGAGATTCTCCTGCCTCAGCCTCCCGAGTAGCTGTGAATACAGGTGTGCACCACCACACCCAGCTAATTTTTGTGTGTGTTTTTTTTTTTTAGTAGAGACAGGGTTTCCCCATGTTGGCCAGGATGATCTCTATCTCCTGACCTTGTGATTCTCTCACTTTGGCCTCTCAAAGTGCTGGAATTACAGTAGTGAGCCACCACACCTGGCCCTGTAAACTTATTCTAATTAATGAGTCCTCACAACAACTTTGTGATGTAGGACTTTCTGGCCCCATTTTATAGATTAGAAAAATCAATTTCAGAAAAGTTGAAGAGCATGCCTAAGGTCACGTGCCTAGTCACTGGCAAATCTAGGAGTAAACCTAGGCTGTCTATCAAATCCCCACCCTCAACTGCATCTGTTTTATTGATTTATTAATGCTATTAAAACATTTAACATGAAATCTATATTCTTAACACAATTTTTAAGTTTTTATAGATACATAATATCTGTACATATTTGGGGGGTTCATGTGATATTTTGAGACATGTAGAATGTGTGATCAAGTCAGGGTATTTTGAATATCTGTCATGTTGAATATTTACCATATTGATGTGTTAGGTACATCTCAAGTCTTCTTTTCTAGCAATTTTGTAAAATGTGTTGTTTTTAACCACAGTTACCCTACACTGCTGTCAAACTATTAGAATTTATTTCTTCTATCTAACTATGTTAGTCCATATTAACCAAACTCTCTTAATCCCACCCTCACAAACATCCTTCACAAACTATGGAAACTATCATTCTACTCTCTGCCCCCATGAGATCAACTTTTGTAGCTCCCACATATAAGTCAGAACATGTGATGTTTGTCTTTTTGTGCCTGTCATGTAATGATCACCAGTTTCATCCAGTGGTTGCAAATGGCAAGATTTTATTCTTTTATTTTTATGGATGAGTAGTATTCTGTTATGATATATATACACCACCTTTTATTTAGCCAGTCATCTGTTCATGGACACTTAGGTTCTGTATATTTGCTATTTTAAATAATGATGTGATAAACAGGGTGATGCAGGTATCCCTTTAATATGCTTATTTTAGTTCCTTTAGATAAATAACCTTGTAGTGGAATTTTTGGGTAGTACAGTAAAGTTCTATTTTTAGTTTTTTGAAAAACCTTCATACTGTTTTCCATGCATTAAAGGCTGTACTAATTTACAATCTCATCAACAATGTATAAGATTTCATCACCACGAGGCCTCCTTTACAAGAGCTTCTGAAAGAAGCATTACACATAGAAAGGAACAACCAGTATTAGCCTTTCCAAAAATATATCAAAAAGTAAAAAGCATCAACCTAATGAAGAATTTACATCAATTAATGGGCAAAACAGCCAACTAACATCAAATGGCAGTTATGAACTCACATATATTATTATGAATTCTAAATTTAAATTGACTAAATCCCCCAATCAAAAGACACAGCCAAAACCCATCGGTATGCTGCATCCAGACCCATCTCACATGCAAGGATACACAAAGACTCAAAACAAAGGGATGGAGAAAGATTTACCAACCAAATGTAGAGCAAAATAAATAAATAAATAAAAAGCAGGAGTTGCAATTCCCACCTCTGATAAAATAGATTTTAAAGCAACAAAGATCAAAAGAGGCAAAGAAGGTCATTATATAATGGTAAAGAATCAACGCAACAAGAAGAGCTAATGATCCTAAATATATATGCACCCAATACAGAAACACCCAGAAACATAAGACTTATAAAGAGACTAGACTCTGACACAATAATAGTGGGAGACTTCAACATCAATATTAGATAGATCAACGAGATAGAAAATTAGCAAGGATATCCAGGACTTGAACTCAGATCCGGAACAAGTAAACTTAATAAACATTTATAGAACTCTCCACTTTAAATACACAAAATATACACTTTTATCAGTACCACATCACACCTACTCACAGGTTTAAATGAAATATTGGTTGGCTACTTATTTGTTATTTTCTTCCCTCATTTTTTTCTGTCTCCATTATTAAGCACAATTATTGGCATAAAAGACGTTTTCAATACCCATTTTTAGACTGTATTTTAGCCTGGGCAATAGAGCAACACTCCCATTCTCACTCCCTCTTCCTCTTCCTCTTACTTCCTCTCCTTTGTTTTTGTTTTTTTTTTTCTTTAAAAAAAAAAAAAAGAGTTCCCTTCTCTCTGCACCCATGTGAGCATAGTTTTTTTTTTTTTTTTTAACAGTGATAATTATGACTGGAGTACAATAATATGTCATTGTGTTTTTAATGTGCATTTTACTGATAATTAGGAATGTTTAACATTTACCATTTCTTTACCTTTTGAGAAATGTCTACTTGTGTATTTGCCTACTTTTTGAAGGGCTTATTAGTTTTTTGCTATTGAATTGAGTTTTTAGTATAATCTGGATATTAGTCTTGTGTTTAATGAATACTTTGCAAATATTTTCTTCCATTCAACAAGGTGTCACTTCATTCATGATTTTTCTCTTGTGGTGCAGAAACTTTCTTGTTTAATATAGTCTCATGTGTCTATTTTTGTTCTATTGCCTGTACTTTTGAGGTTTTAGCAATAAAATACTTTCATAGACCAGTGCCAGTTAGTGTTTCCAATATATTTTCTTCTAATACTTTTATACTGTCAGGTTTTATGTCTAGAGATTTAATCCATTTGAGATCATTTTTGTATATAGTGAGAGATTCAGGTCTAGCTTTCTTATTCTGCATATATATATGTGTGTGTGTGTGTGTGTATCTATCTATCTATCTATCTATCTATCTATATCTATATATATATATATCCATCCAGTTTTCTTTTGTTTTATTTTCAGTAGCATTTATTAAAGAGGATATCCTTTCTCTAATGTATGTTGTTGGCACATTTGTCAAAAATCAGGTGGCAGTAAACATGTGAATTTATTCCTGTGTTCTCTATTTTGTTCTATTAATCTATGTGTTTGATTTTATGCCATACCATGCTTTTTGTTTGCTAGGGTCTCGTAATATATTTTGAGGTCAGATGGTGGGACGGCTACCTTCACCTTTGTTCTTTTTGCTGAGAATTGTTTTGTATATTTGCGCTCTTTTTAGGTTCCATCTGAATTTTGGGATTGTTTTATTCTTCCTATGGAAAAAGACTTTGGTATTTTGATAGAGATTTCTTTGAATTGGTACATTGCTTTAGAAAATATGCTTATTCTAAAATATTAATTTTTAAATCCATGAGTATGAGATGTTATTTCTCTGTTTTTATCATTTTCAATTTCTTTCATCAGTAGTTTTCCTTGCAGGATATTTTTCAACTTTTTGATAAAATGTATTTCTGAGTTTTTATTTTGGAAACTATTGTGAATAGAATAGCCTACTTGACATCTTTCTCTGCTAGATCATTATTGCTGTATAGAAGTGCTATGAATTTTTGTGTGTTAATTTTGTATTCAATCATTCATTCAAATCATGGTATTATCAATAGCTATATATGAGTAATACTAAGTTTTCATCAATAGCTGGCAATTTACTAAATTTGTTGGGATAATATTCAATATCATCAATTACAATGCAAAAAACATTTATTTTTCCACATATCTGGAATCTTTGTATTTTCTAGGCCAGTCTGTATTATGAATTAAAAACATGTGTTTTACCTTGTTACAGAATGTTAATATCTTCTTTACAAACTTAAACAACAAAAGTGAAGCTTTCATTTCTAGTTTATCATGTCAGAGAAATATGCCAATAGAATAAACTCCTATGTAATACACATCATTATCTGGATGTTAACATCTGAGGCTGAGGCAGGAGAATTGCTTGAACCCAGGAGGAGGAGGTTGCAGTGAGCTGAGATTGCACCATTGTCTTCCAGTCCGGGCAAAAAGAGTGAAACGCCACCTCAAAACAAACAAACAAACAAACATTTATTAAAGAGAAAAATTGAATTTGTTGAAAAGATTTAACATAGCCCTAGTTCTAACACTGTTTAAACAAACCTATCTTAAACTAATGAAAGAAATGTAACATTCTGGTTTTAGTTCCTTTGCTTTTTGTTCCTATTTCTTTACCTACAGAATGGAAATTACAGTTATTTTAGGCACTTTTAACTAAAAAAGGAATAGAAAACATAATTATTCACCTAAGGAGAGACAATCAGTGAGACAATTCATGATGAAAAAAGGGTAAATTATGCTATATTTTAGTAATTCTATCATATATGAGAATTGGAGGTAAGATACTATATGAGCTCATTCTCTTTTATTGTTTTTCTGGATTATTTGGCAAGATAGAAGACTTAAACACAAAATTATAAATAATTGTTTTAAATGATTTACCAATTCGTTCTGGCAAAATAAAGAAATGTCCTACTATAAGGTACTTTTAAAAGGTGCACTTTAATTTTAAAGACACATGGAAGTTTAAAAAGAAGTGATCATAAAACTATATACTGAGCAAACATTGAGCATACAGAGTTTATTGTTTATCTGATATTAATATTAAAGTAGTGATAAAGGGAAGGACAACTAGCATAAACAAAGAAAATAAATTTTAAAAAATAAAAGTGTCATGCTAGGCATGGTGGTGTATACCTCTTAATCCTAGAACTTTGGGAGGCCAAGATGGGAGGATTGTTTGAGGTGAGGCTTTTGAAATGGGCTTAGGCAACATAGCAATATCCCAGGTCTACACAAAATTTAAAAAAAAAGTGGGCATGAAGGAACTACTCAAGAGAGACCGAGGCAGAAGTACTGCTTGAGTCTAGGAGTTTAAGACTGCAGTGAGCTGTAACAGTGTCACTGCATTACAGCATGAGCAACAGAGGAAGAGCTTGTCTCAAAATAAATAAATACTGTGAATTTTTATGACTTTGTAGAGAATTTCTAACTAAATATGAGAGACCTAAGAGAAAAAGAAGCCCATCTAAAATTATAATTGTGTATTTAAAAATATCACTCTTCAGTAATTCAGAAAACAGACAAAAAATCAGTTACTTATACAAAATTAAAATAACATTCACTGACTTGATCTAATTCAGTTGTCCAGGTTTATGCTACATAGTGAGGATACCATTCTTTCAACCTACACAAGTAATATTTACTAATTGTAACCATTTGCAGAGATGTAAAAAGTCTAAATAGGTTGGGCATAGTGGTTGATGCATGTAATCTCAGCACTTTGGGAGGCCCAGTCAAGAGGATTGCTTGAGCTGATGGGTTTAAGACCAGCCTGAGCAACATAGGGAGACCTTATCTCTACAAAAAAATAAAAAATAATTAGCAGGCATGGTGGTTAATACATATAGTCCCAGCTACTTTGGATGCTGAGGTGGGAGGAGCTCCTGAGCCCAAGTGTTTAAGGCTTCTGTGACCGCTGAACTTATCATTACACTCCTGCCTGGGCAGCAGAATGAGACCCTTTCTCAATAGAAAAAGAAAAGTATAGGCTGGCCAAGGTGACTCACACCTGTAATCTCGGCATATTTGGGAGCCCAAGGCAGATGGATCACTAAGCCCAGGAATTTGAGACCAGCCTGGGCAACATGGCGAAATCCCATCTCTACCAAAAAATATACACTACAGCCTGAGGGACAAAGCAAGACCATGTATCCTCTCTCCACCCGACCCCACTGCAAAGTCCCAACATCTATATATGTTCTTCTTTAATTAGAAATTCGTAAAGATAAAAGATCTTCAAGTATGAACTTCTAGTTAGTAAGGTGATCCTATGTTTGTGATAAAGAAATCACAAATATTTCAAACTTAGTAACAATGAATGCCAACATGTAAAAAATTGAATTACAATGCAAATTTTAAAGCAGTAATTAAAACACAAGTTAATAATTGAAGTGAAATAAGTACAAAAGGTAAAATAAATAAAATAGAAAATAGATAAAAACAAAGAAAATAAAAAGAAAAATGGTTCTTTGAAAAAAATTAATATAATAATCAAAATCCTAACAATGTTCAAAAAATCCTGTCTCTACTAAATTACAAAAAATTAGCCAGGCATGGTGGTGCTGTGCCTGTAGTGGTAACTCAAGAGGCAGAGACGGGAATTGCTTGAACTCGGAAGGAGGAGGTTGCAGTGAGCTGAGATTGTGCCACTGCACTCCAACCTGAAGACAAAGCAAGACTCCATCTCAAAAAAAGAGAACTGACTACTTTTATAATAACATCAATAAAATGGCAATGATGTTCATTTTCACTATGTCAAAGTAAGATTTTATTGCCAATGTAATAAGGCAAGAAGAAAAGAAAGACACATTGATAAGAAATGATGAAGTAAACTTATCAGAGTTTTAAAGTGATAAGATTTTCTATAATAAAATTAAATTAAAATTAAAAGTTATGTAAAGGAAAATCAGAATACGATGTCAATATAAAAAGCAATTGTTCATAGTATATAATCTACTAACACAAACAACATTTAGAAAATTGATTTAAATGGGATACAAATACTAAAATACACTGCAATAACTTTAATAAATACATCAAACAATCTACATTAAAACGTCAAAGTATTGTGGAGAAAAATAAAGAAAACTGAAGAAATATACCATGATTATAAATGATAAATTCAACTACATATTGTAACAACGCCACTCCTCTCGAAACTGATTACATGTTGTTTTTTAATTTGGTAGAAATTTATAAGCTGAACCTAAAATGCATGTGGAAATTGAAAGATTGTAGAATACCTAAACAATCTTGAAAATATACAAACTCAAAAGTAAAACTTACCAAAAAGCTACACTAATTAAGCTACTGAAGTGAGGATGGAAAAACAAATTTAAAAAGAGAATACAGTGCTCAGAAATAGGCCTTCACATACATGAGTAATTGATTTTCCAAAATTTTAAAGCAATTTAAAAGAAATAAAAAATTATTTGTATTTGAATAACTAGATTATTTGCACTGCAAAATTCATCATCATCATTATGATTCCCTTCATTTTACGTAATGTAGAAATAAACCTTGAAATGGATTGCATCTTAAATGTCGGAGTTAAATTAAAGCTTGAAGAAAAAGATAAAGGGGAATATATTATGAGTTTGTGATTGAGAAAAAATTCTAAGACAATAAACAGGAACTGTATTTTAAAAACGTTTATAGCTTTTTCTTTGTTTAAAAAGAAAAACAAAAATGTAACATCTGGTCCCAAAACCAACCTACAGACTAAGCTAATTATGGGCAACACAAAATTTGTATTTTAAAAACTATTAAAAAAGAAAAATAGTTATTTTAAAAATAAAAGACTTGGGAAAAAATCACAAGGAAGATATATTTACCAACAAGTACCTTTAAAAACTGCTCAATATCTATTCATTAAGGTAATGTCACAGGATCCTTGTGGTATCACTTTCTAGCTGGAAACCTCTGTAGCCAGTGGCAGCTTTGTTCAAGTTTTCCTCGGGCCCATTGGGCTTGTTCCACCCACTTGGCCTGGCAGTCCCCGCTCAACTTGTGCTACTAGCCTGGATCCTATGCCTGCCAATAGCGAGCCAGGTACAATGCAGCAAGGGGTGTGTGAGTGAATGAGTGCAGGGTCTGGCCACTGTGAACAGCCAGGCCAGGTAGCTGCAGGGGGTGGGCAGCTCCAGGCACTGGTACAGGTACCAGCTCCTTGCAGGGCTGTGACTGGACCAGGTATACTGCAAGTGACTTCAACCACAGGTGCCAGGGAATGTAGTGGTGCCCAGAAACTTGGAGATGCCAGGAATTACAGAGCCTCAAAGAGGGCATCACAGCCCCTGCTTGGAGAATCCCCAGATATAGGTTCTGCAAAGGACCTCAGCCCTTCCTTCCTCTTATTACCTGCAATGTGATGAGCAGTGGACATGTTTCAGCTCTGTTTGTGTTACAAATCTTTCAGTCTTGCACATTCAGCAGGTCTCAAGTTCTTGTCTTGCATCTAGAAAGAATAAGGTGCACAGACAACTGGAGGGTGAGCAAGGCAGAGAGTAGCTTCAATGAGCAACATAACAGGTCTCAGGAAACCTGAAATGGGCAGCTCCTTTTTCCAGAAAGTTCATCCCTGATGAGCATCCAGTTCTCTGTGGAGAGGAGACATGCAGTGAGTGGCTCCTTTCCACAGGCAGATTATCAGCGTGAGTTAAGGAGAAACAAGGAGATTTGTAGTGTGTAGCTCTTCCTGCAGCTGATAGTCCAGCCAACTGTTTGATTCTGAGTCCAGGTTTTTTATGGGCTCAATAGGGAGGTAGTGCATGCTGACTGGTCCATGAGTAGCTATGGGCAGACCTAGAAAAAGCACTGTAAGTTCTTACTCTGGGTGTAGACTACATCTGAAACTGCCAGCCTGGCCATCAATCTTCAGGCCATCCCTGGGCGATGCTGGTGATTACCACGGGACTCACCCCTTCCACCCGGGAACCTATCTGTCTCCCATCATCAACACTCTGATCATGGTGCCCAGGCTGTTTGTGCCAAGGGGTGCCTGCAGGCCCATAATGAGCATCACTCAGCCCTCTTTGGCCTCCCTACTGTTGGAGCTGAAAGTTTGGAGTAGGCCAAAGCAGCAGGGGACTGATGTGTCAACATCACCCTGAGTGTGTGCACACCCAGCCGGGTCATGCTTTGCTCTGCATCAGAGCAGGTGCCAGGAGTGGGGAGAGGCCAGACAATAGGATCAGGTACTTCCCAGCCTGTAGGGGCAAGGGTTTCCTGGGACCCCGAGAACACAGGGATGCCCAGGTCCAGAGCTGCAACTCAGTGGCTGTAGCTGTGCCCAGGAGCATGGGCTCCCCACCCACCACCAGTTCCTAGTTCCTGTTGGCTGCTGGAGCAGGCAACCTTGGCCATGCCTCCCGCACTGCAGCCAGTGTCTTTGCAGTGGCAACTCCAGATGGGTTGCTGCAGCCAGCCATCAGTCAGACATATTTAAACAGTGACATACCACTTCAGGCACTAATGTGGCAAAAAATATTTTTTCAAGAATATGTAGCAACTGGAAGTAGAAGACATTTTCACTTCTCAAAATGTACAACCATTTTAGAATGTGTTTCGTTGTTTCATATAAGTTTAATAGAACCTATGAACCAGCTATTTCCACTACCAAGTATACCCAGGAGAACTGAATATCTGTGTTACAAAAACTCATGTAAAGCAATGATGATAGCAGCTTTATTAGTAAAACCAAAAATTAAAAAAAATATATTAAAAAAAAACTTACGTCCAGCAACTGGAAAATAGGGAAAATAGACTGAAAACACTTGTAACAAATAGAGAAGGGCAGCAAATGTTTAATAAATTACAAGGCTTGAAATAGTCACTGTGGGTAGTGGTAGAGTAAGTTAAACATATGGACTTTGTAACATTTCTGGGCAGTGTTGTGAAGGAACATCCGAAATTGGTAATAATCTGCATTTTTTCATGTGAATTTTCTCTATTAGGTCCTTAGATGAATCACAGAAAAATCAAATATTGGAATTTAAAATAAGTTGATGTTTTGCTATGCAATGCAACTAAAATTCAGAGGAGAAAAGAGAGTTTAGGATATTAGTGAGGATGTGTTCCTGAAATGACGGACAATGGGATATCCAATCAGGTATCAGGGAAATGAAGAAAATAGAGAAGTGATGGATTAGAAGAAAGTAAAATGGTGGTCAGAGCTTTTGCAATTGTGACCTGTATTTTGACTGTGGGCATGGGTTGCTAAAGTAGTGAAAAGAGGGTCACTTCAAATGAGATTGTGAAGAGATTGAAAGGGAAGGCTTTCTGACTGGTAATCCAATTAGTTATTAGAGTCTCCTAAGGTAATTAAAGTAATAACAGGGTTTGAAATCAAGAAGAAAACTGAGCCAAGGTTAATGGATATGATGGAGAGCTGAACACGTAAAGGAGAAAGCAGGAATGTAATAGAGAAAGTGGTGACGTAGGTAAAGGAGAAAGCATGCATAAAACTGGTTTTAGTGCATTATTTATCTTTCGATATCTATGACAGTGTGGCATGGCATAGACGGGACTTTTTATTCTCTTGAAAATATAAACATGTTAATGCTGTGAATAAATAGGGATGTAGTAATAACACTGTCACAGAGGATCGATTCTTCAGAAAAGTTCGCAACGTTTTTAAATTTCAGAAATGAAGTAATCTACTTTTTCATGGCAACCGTACTTAAACACGTAGCTTAGTCTTTTTCTATCATTCTCATCTTTTTCCCTTGTCAGTCTTCCTTGAATTTGCAGCTACAAAGCATGTCTTTTCTTTCCAAACATTGTTATCTTCTTTATATCTATGGTCTCTGAAGAGGCAATTTGAAGAAGTACCTAGGTTTCAGTCATTGCATTCTTATCTCGATCGCTTACAACCTACTTTCGGCTCTTTGTTGTCATTTAAAACTCTCTTATAAGGTAGTTACAGCCCTTATGAAATTAACTGGCCCAAGGTTTTTGTACATTTTCAAGCTCTCTCTCTCCTTAGATGTACCTACTTAAGATCTTCCTAATTGTCACTGTTTTGTTTTATTACATCTTTATATTCTTTGTACTGGAAAACACAATATATCTTCTTACTTGTTTTTCAGTTATACATCTATCCAGTATCTGTTCACAATAAAATAATTTATTTTCTCTTTCCAGTTAATATCAACAATTTTTCCCATTGATTTCTAAGTTTCACTCACTCTATAGAATATATTTACTGTGTATTGTTACCCTTTCATGTTCTCTTCAACTCTCTTTCAACTAGTTTTTAATCCTTTCTCAAATCTTCAATTACCAAATGATACATTCCAATTTCACGGGTATATACAACCATAACACATGCTGCTTTGCTCAATTTACTTTATATACTGCTACCTTCCTCTATGCGACACCTTCCTGTATGTTCCGTGGCCATCATAAACTTAATATGACAAGGTCATAATCTTGAAATGTCCTGTATAGCATCCTACACTCCTGCTTTACCCTACCTTACTCCAGTATACTGCCCATTTTTAGCAGTGTGAGACTTAAACATTAACTTTAACAACTTTTTAATCTCTCCCTCGGGGCTCTATTAATAGTTTTGTCCCATATAAGCTCTGTAAAGATACTCTTTCTTTATTCCTAGATTAAATTTGTTAAATGTCCTTGTTTTTATAATTAGATATTATGCATTGGTTTCTTCTGATGTTCCAATTTCTCACCCATCACCCTATTTTCTCCTTATACGTTCACATATTTCATTATTAAAATTAATATTGCTTTTCTATAAATAAATGCATTATAGTTTTCTTTTAGTATGGAAAAGAATCAGGAAAAAAAGATGAATCTTCACTTCTTTAGTTTTTCATGTACCCATATATTTTCTTATATCTATTAAATATTTCCTAATATGATCCTTTTCATCATCTCAAGTCCCCTGAATATATGTGGTTCATAATGTATCAAGAGTTTTTTGTTTGTTTATAGTGACATGATATTTAACCAAAATTAATGTGTGGGATTTATTTTTACTTAACAAGAACACATTCTGAATATGAAGTTAATCTATTGAAGGAATCCAAATATTTCTAAGATGACAGTATATTTAATAAAATTTCAAACTCCTATAAATGTAGATACTGAAACTGCCTTATCTGAGACTTGGTGAAGATGGTGCATTTTTTGATAAAATGTTATATTAATCCTCTTTTAAATCTCCTTCTGTGTTTCTATAATTCTATTCTATAATTTTTATAATGTATCTTGAGCCTCATTTATATTTTTATTACTTTCCTACTAGAAGTTTTTCATATAATTGTTTTAAAAATAATCAAATCATAGGCCTAAGTAATAGCTCTCAAATAAAGTTTCTGAGGCAGTATTACCTTATGTTTTAAAATTTAGGTAATAAGTTGAATTCTACTAGAGGAAGTTTGTGTTAAAATGTCTAGACAATACTTATACTAATATACCATAAATCAGTTGTAAAAAATGAAAGTGTTTATGGGATTCCTGATAAAATGGAAAAATTTCCATGAAAGTCATTTCTAGATTTTAGAGTATTGATAAGATTTAATTAATAAGATTTTAAAAAACAATTATCTCAACTGCATACTAACAAACATATTAAAGAGATGATTTCAGAATGCCTAATATATGAGACAGCTGTATTACTATATTTCACCTTAATAGTTATCTGTTTTATTTTTGGGGAGATAAATGTGTATGTATGCATTTATAATTACCTACAAATAGTTGACAATTGTGTAGCATTGTTGGAACCCTGCAATATGAATATAAAGCCATTTTTCATGTAGTTGTCTGAAAATCAAAGGTTTACTGAATTATTTTCCAGTACATTTAGCTGCTAGAGTTAAATAAATTAAAACATGCAATTGCTAAATAACCTTTTAGGCCTGAATTTGCTGTGATCTAATTAAACTTAGATTTTGAACCATCTCATCTAAAATATCAACAGAAATAAAACCTATCTTGTATTTCACAATTTAGAAAATAGTACTTGATTTTTCTAATCAGGAAACTGAATGCTCTTTCTACTTTTCATAATTTCACCAAAAGACAGAATATGTATGAATGCATCTCTGCTTTAAAACTTTGTCTTTGTAAAAATTAAAACTTAAAAAAATACATTCTTGAAGTAGATTCAAGCAGAAAACAATATGTTAAATTTCGGAAATTTGATGTCCAGGTATTATCTGTAATATAGTAAGCATTTAATAGCGAATCATTATATAAATTAAAGGAACAAGACCCTCTGCCTGTTTCTGGTAAGCCATATAAAAATTTGCTCTAGCTCCTAAAAAAAATACTTTCAAATGAGCTCTGAATAGGCATTATAACAGCTGTATTTTAAGATGGCAGAAAATAAATTAGTAATTCTCAAGTATTAACTTGCTTGCATAATATAAACATTATTTTTGAAGCATTATTTTTATTATATTATACAAACTGCAAAGTCCACATAGCTGTATGAATCTTAGTTACAGAACCATTTTTTTCTAAAAGACTTTGTGTTTTATAATTTCCCAAACTCAGGAATTAAAAAGACAGCACTGATAAATAAAATAAAAGCTTCTTATAAATTTTGAAATCACAGTTATGGGGAAAATTAGTATTGTCTGTTATGTGCACTATATATCCTTGAAATACCAAAAAAGTGACAGACTCATTCAGTAAAATCATTCTGAAAACTTCCAAGTAATAACTATTTAGAGTTGGAGATAGAAATAAAAAGGAAAGTTGAATTTTTTTTCAGTCAGCTAATATTTCTCATTCATTGTATATATGTTCAAATACTTGCTTTGCTTTTTTGAAACTTCTGTAATATAAAATTTTATTTCCTAGGATGACACTTTTTAACAGTTTAATAATAGATAGAGGGAGAGATCAAACTGATGCAATCCCAACAAAACTTGGCCAACCCCAGGAAAAACTGGCATGAATGTGTCTTGCCAGAATTGTCCCACATTGGGATTGACTATGCTGATCTATCATTAAATATGGACCACCCAGAAAAAGTATGGCCTTGGGTAGGCAAATCTCTGCTAAGGGTGAGTCAACCCCTGTTAGAAGGAGACACCAGTTGGGGTGACAAATTTTTTGTTGAAGAAGAATCAGAGTGGTGCACCACACATAGCCACATAAATAACATAGCACAGAGTTAAAATAAAATGTTCTCTCTGAGGCTAATGCTCTATTTTACCATACTGTTCCAGGTGGAATAACAGAGCAATATTAGCCTGCAATTGAGAATGAATTGTAATGTGAGTTTCATTTTTTCTGTGACTTTTTTTCTTAAGTCAGTACTGCTATGAGTGATACCTTCTCTTTGTAAAAATTTATGGTAAATAGGGTTCCTTCTTATCACTCAGTTTAGAATGTGTGTGCATGTGTGTGTGTCTTTTTCAGCTGTGTGCAATTAAAATTCCTAAGGGTTAACTGTGTGAACACAGATTGCTGATTAACAGCATTTGCACAAATCATCCATACTAAATTATAAATAACCCAAGCAGAAGAATAAATTTGATTTCAGACATATTTTTCTATCTGTGATAAAATAAAGATATGCTCATTTTGAATAATTTGAGAAATAATTTTACAATATATTTTAGAGTAGTAATACTACCACATGGAAATAATCTGTTTTCCAGGATCATTGTCTATTTTGTTAGATTAACTATTTGTTTTCTGAACTTTATTTCTAGTTTCTTTTTTTTTTTAATTTTTTATTGCACTTTAGGTTTTGGGGTACATGTGCAGAACATGCAAGACAGTTGCATAGGTACACACATGGCAGTGTGTTTTGCTTCCTTTCTCCCCTTCACCCACATTTGACATTTCTCCCCAGGCTATCCCTCCCCAGCTCCCCCACACCACGACTGGCCCTACCCTTTTCCCCCCAATAGACCCCAGTGTTTAGTACTCCCCTCCCTGTGTCCATGTGTTCTCATTTTTCATCACCCGCCTATGAGTGAGAATATGCGGTATTTCATTTTCTGTTCTTGTGTCAGTTTGCTGAGAATGATATTCTGCAGATTCATCCATGTCCCTACAAACAACACAAACTCATCATTTCTGATTGCTGCATATTATATTTTAGATTTGAACATGCTGACAGTGCTATGTGCTGGTTAAAAAGAGCTAACATGTAACAGCAGGTAACAAGATATATATTAATAGATTTAAAGAATAAAGATTTAAAGACCATATCAAAAATACAAAACATAGTTTTGCCAAAACAACTTAAAAATCTGATTTTCTGCCATTTGTAATTTTTAGAAAAAGTGGACTACAGAAAGAAAAGTAAAATATATTGGATATATGCAAATTTAGGACAAAACAGATGAGCAAAATGATTTTACAAAGCTACATTTATCATTGAAAGCATCCTTAAGCAAACACAATTCCTTTGACAATATTTTATTAGTTGTTGTTTTACAGCCTCTCTAATGTCAGTTTGATGCATATAGTAAATTTTTGTTCAAGTTGAATAATATTCCTATGTATGTTCAGCAGATGCTTTCTACACCAAATGATTTTTAGACATCTTCATCAACTACATAAAGCTACTTTGGAATTGCATGCATGCAAATGAGGAGTCCATGCATGTAAATTTGCATTTGAAATAACTAAATTCCCTTTCTATTTCCATTCTTTATTCTCAATGCAAACTATTTTTTATATCTTAAAAGAAAATATTGGTTCTAACTCAGGTTTATGGCATTAAAGTCAAAACAGATGTTTACATCAAAATAATAGGAACAGATTATTTGCTGTTATAATTACCTATTTGGCCTTTTCTAAAATTTAAACATTTTAGAATAGGTAGCATAGGGTTCCATAGACCAAATTTTTACTTGGGATGTATTTGTAGAGCAAAATATCGACCACTGTCATATCTAAACCACAGTTATTTTATAAAAAAAATGCAGCGGATTGTTTTTAACAAAAGTTCCTTCATGATATTATGAAAGGCAGAAAACTTAAGAGTTTAACAGATTCTCAAGAAAGCTGTGCCTAATGTTAGAAATTAGTTAAAATTATGGTTTCCTTTTCAATTTAGGAAATTTCCAATTAAGTCATTTTAATTAAGAGAATAATTAACATTAAATTACATATTGCTCCATAGTATTCTCTGAGTTCCCTTTCTTATGACTTAAAAATCAATAATAAGGGTTATCAAAAGGAAATAGTCCAAAGTTATGATTATTTAATTTTCAGTGACTTTTTATTCTATAAATAGCTTAAAATCAAATATGACATTGGAAACAAGCATATGTCAATGGCTACTGATTTAGTTATAGATAAAGTATTAATATAGTGATTATTACAGTTAGACATTCATAAACTAAAAAAATGCCTCTTAGACAGGAGTAGGAAACCAGAAGGCTTTTGAATTAAAGCAGACCAAATCCTGAACATGAAGTCAAAGGCAGACCATTAATTTAACAGAATGGTTTAGCTAAAGGTGATTCATAAATGCAAATCCTGAGTTTGTAAATATATATCCTTAGTTTTCTAGCATTATTCCTGAATCTGATTTAGTGTTTCATATTTTTAATATGAATATCCAATTTTTCCAGCATAATTTCTTGCAAAGATGATCACTTCTCCACTAAATTGCATTTGTCCCTTTCTCAAAAAACTTTGTCTATATATGTGTGTATTTCTGGTTTATTATTCTGTTCCCCTGATGTATGTTTTAGTCTTAATTCCAAAATCACAGCAATTTTACTAAGGTAGCTTTATAATAAATCTACAAATAAAGTAGCATTAATTTGATTTCTTTTTTTCTAAGTTGTTTGGTCTATTCTAGGTATTATTTGTTTCCATACTAAATTGCAATTTCTGAAAAAATCTGAAAATACTGCTAAAGACCTCATGAAAAATTTTGGAAGCAGATCCTTCTTCAAACTACTTTTGTAATGACTGCAATGCTAGGTAACACCTTGATCACAATTTTTAAGAGGTTCTAAAATTCTGGCTACAAAAACTGTAAGATAATGAATGTTGCTAGATAAGCCACTAAACTTAGTTTGTTTATTTATACAGCAAATAGGTAGCAAATTTATGGTCAGAGAACCATGATTTAAGTACTTTCAGGGACTTGTTTGAAATCCCAGAACATGATCTAAATGGATATGATATAATTTAAATACTCTGAGTTTTGTTTGAGCTCCAGAATATTGTCTAAATTGATTAATGTTACAAATAGTTTGAAAAAAAAATCTATCCTGCTATCATTAGGAACAGTATGTTATAAATATCATGTATGCAAAGTTGGTCGATGGTATTGTTGAAGTCAACTACAGTAGTCCTCCTTTATCCACAGTTTTGTTTTTACAGGTTCCAGTTACCTGCAATCAATAGTGGTCTAGAAATATTAAATGGAAAATTTCAGATATGAACAACTCATAAGTTTTAAATTGCTTGTCATTCTGAGCAGCATGATAAAATCTCAGACTGTTCTGCTTTGTTCAGAGATACTGAAAGAGTATCTCTATTTTTACTTATTTTTTAAAATATATGTATTTTTTTCTTGGCTTAGAATTATGGGTTAACACTTTTCTTACCTTATATTGCCCAGAATTTTAAATGTTTTTCTCACACATCTTACATTATTTTTATGTTTTTCCACAAATAATCTCCTGTAATTCTTCTTATTATTTACATTTACCTAATATTTGTTTTTTCTCCAGCAATTTAAAGACAACTTTAATAGTGGTTTCAAAAAGTTTGATTATACTATGCCTCAGTGCAGTGTTCTTCATATTTCTTGGGCTTGGGTTTTGTTAAATTTTTAACATCTCTAGGTTTTTGCTTTAATCAAAATTGGAAAATTTTTGACTGTTATTTAAATATAGGATTTTCTTCCTTTTTATTTGCTTCTTGTATTATATTTATGCATGTATCAATCCATGTAATATTCATCACACTTAATATTATTTTTATTTTTTGATATTCAACTTTTTTTCTTTTGGGTACTTTTTATTGCTATGTCTTTATTTAAAAATCTGTAGCTCTGAACCTTCTATTGATCCTCTCCTATGTATTTTGAATCTCATGCATTATAACTTTATTTTTTATAACTTTATATGAGTCTTTTTAAATGTATTCAATATCTCCGCTTTACTTTTTTTTAACAGATGGAGGAGTTCAGTTATAATGATGATTTTAGTGGTCTTGTCTGCTAATTACGATATTAGCTGTGCCAATTTCAATTGATTGATTATTCTCTCATTATGAATTATGCTTTCCTGCTTTTCTGGATATCTGGTAATTTTGATTAGAAGTCTGAGATTGTAAATTTTACCATATTTGGTGCTAGATATATTTGTATTTCTATAAATTGACTCACACTTTGTTCTTTCCACAGCTAATTTACTTTGAAGCAGCTTGAAATTTTCAGGTCTTGCTTTTGAGGATTTTTTAGATAAGACCAGGGCAGTGATTTTTCTATGGCTAATTATTTCTTACTACTGAGGCAAAACCTTCCTAAGTGTTCCACCCAACCCCCTAATCATTATTAGTTTTTTCATTTTGGCTGGAAAGAACAGGTACTATTCTCAGCCTTGTGCATATCCAAGTTTCTATTTCTTTTGTTTTCTTCACCTGGTTATGAATTCTTTTCTTACGTGTTTCTACAGTTCAAGCGTCTTCTGTTTACTCATGGGTAATCTTCAGACCTCCAGCATTCTATTACTTTATAGTCTTCACCTCTCTAGGACCTTGTTTTGAGAAGTGCTTTCTCTTCTCTTGAACTCTACCTAGCTGCACTAATTTCTCTGGAGAAATAGCTGGAATCTAATACATTCTACCTGAATTTCTCTTCCCTGTATTGTAACTTTTGAAGGCCAGAAGATTCTTTTATTATAGGGCTTACACTGGATGTTTCCCTGTTTTAGGCATCACTGTATTCTATTATTTGATAACCAATGTTTTGAAAAATCATAATTTCAAATATGATGTCATATTATTGTATGTGAAATTATATTTTGGAATAGAAATACCTGTATACGTAAGTGATATGGTTTGGCTGTGTCCCCACCCAAATCTAATCATGAATTGTAGTTCCCATAATGCCCACATGTTGTGGGAGAAACCTGGTGGAAGGTAATTGAATAGTGGGGGTGATTACCCACGTGCTGTTCTCATGATAGTGAGTTGTCAGGAGGTCTGATGGTTTTATAAGGGGCTTTTCCTTCTTTGTTTGGCTCTTCTCTCTCCTGTCACTATGTAAAGAAGGATGTGTTTGCTTTTCCTTCTGCCATGATTGTAAGTTTTCTGAAGTCTCCCCTACTATATGGAATTGTGAGTCAATGAAATCTCTTTCTTTTATAAATTATCCAGTCTCAGGTATTTGTTCACAGCAGTATGAGAACAGACTACAATGACATTGGTGTTATATCTTAAATTTCTTAGTTTGAATGTAAATAAGCCTTAAAATATATGTTTATATATATTTTAATTTGTAGTATAATAAAAATATGTGTTAATTATATAATTATAAATAAAAATACTTTTTTTTTTAGCACTGGAAAGCTATTCTAGTCCCAGTTTTGTTCCAAATATCCTTGCAATACTTATGTAAATGTTACTACTGGTTGTGAAGAGTATTCCCTATATGTAAAAATGACCTCAAGATCCCTAAAAGTTATTTCTACCAGTAAATTAATATTTGCTTCAAAAAATTTTAAACATTCATCAGAAATTGCTGTTTTTAAAAAAGTAAAATTTTTCAGTGTTTTCAAAATCAAAGGCATTTTAAGAAATATAATGCTTATAGTGCCCTTTACTATTGATTTTCTTATTGTGATATATATTCCTTTTATATGCCTGTGGAAAGTGTACAAAATTTTTGAAGATATAAATGCATGCTGAGAGGGATTGTTGTTGTGGAAGCTAAATCAAGCCTGACTATTGATATTGCCACAATGAAGAACAAGGCCACAGAGCCTAAAGCAGAAAAAACAGAAGTCATAAGAAATGTTAATGAAAGCTGATGAGACACACAAATACCTTAGTTTTTAAAATTAGGTCGCAATGCAATGTTAACTAGATCTCCATATATAGAGGAGAATTTAAGTTATTTATACAGATATAAAATGAAATAGTTGTAGCCTGAAATTTGTGCAGAGTTTGCACTGACATTTTGTTTTAGAGATTCTACTTATTTACTAAACAAGGAGAACGAATCAAAGGAGAAACAATGAGTGTATTGATTACAATAGAAGGAAATAAACACAGCTACTATTTTAAATTTTAATACTAACAATAATTTCTCTTTCATTTTAAAAGTATTTATATTTTAAATATAATCACAATTACTAATAATGACTTACCTGAAAATCGTATGTAGTCAATAACATGACAAAGAATGTATTTTTTATGAGACAAAAATATGTCACTTCCAGGTTACAGACATTAATAATATGTAAAGCTAGTAGTACCTTATACATAATGTCCTGTTGTATCTTCACACTCAATCACTAGCTTATATAACACTTTCAAAATTTACTGTATCATGCAAAGTATAAGCCTCTTTGTTTTGATTTAACTCTGGTAAAAATTTTAAATTGGCATTGCATTCAGTTTCAAAAAGGATTCATATTCTGAAAATATGTAATTTTAACTCAAAGAAAAAGGGAAGCCAAAAGCTGCTTAGAAGACGCATGCTGAGATAAAATGGCATCTAAAATTTAGAATAGAAAACATTTTTTAAACTCAAGGTATCATTTGAATTTGAAGACCCTTATTGTTGAGAACAACAGTTAACATTTTCTTTCATTTAATTATCTATTTCATAATTATATTTTGTTCACTTCATGAATGTTTCAGTATTCTGATCAAATATGTCCTCAAAAAAAAAGAAAACACAGAAAACGTACACCACTCATATATTTGCAACATTCAGATTTGAGAATATCAGACAAAAATAAATGCTCACTACTGTTGGCATTCAAGTGATTATGGAAAATTTTTGGCTAAAATGATACTGTATCACTTTTGAAGTTGAAAATATGTATCCAAATTTATAGTAATTTTTCTGTTACATTTTTGTGAGGAATATAGTTGAGTACTTTGAAAGTAATAGTCTAAGCAGCATTTTCTAATGCAGGCCTGAAGAATAGAGTCGTTCCCCCACACACACATACAGAAGCACACTCACAAACACACACACACAATCATAAAGGTAATAATACAGCACATAATGCAGTATGAGTCATTAAGCCTTCAAGATTTTCTTTGATTGACTGCCAAAGTTTAAAAGTTAGCTTTAAAATAAAACATAATACGTTAGTAATTCTAAAAGGAAGAGTTAAACTACTTCCAACCTTAATGAATTTAGAATGTTATTCATCCCTGAAAAACCCTATTTTATCCATGATGTGAAAACTGCAAAAGTACAGAGGATTTTAAAGATTTCTGACCAAGGGAGAGATTTCTCAAGCTTCTCTAAAACAACCAAACAAACAATGAGATTCTGATATAAAGCCCTGGGCGTCCTCTGGCTCATTTATGATTCTCTTCTCATAACAAGCAGGACAAAAATCTTCCTTCAACTATTTGATTAGATCCAGTGCTTTCTCCATGCAGAATTGCTCAGTGACATAGGCTTGCTTTCTGAATTGGTTGAGGGGCATATTGCAGAAAACAAATGACCACGATCATCATTTTAGATATAAAGCAGCTATTTTTTCTTACTTTACCACACAATTAGACTTTGTTGTATTTCTTTTTAAATGCAGTCAATTCAACATTTATTTGTTAAAGTTCTCATTTAGATTAAATGCAATATTTGGTGCTGCGGGGAAAAAAATAAATATCTGCTATCAATGACTGATGATCTGCTTGGGTATACAGACACTATTAGAAATTCAATGCACCTTATCGTTGAGAACAATAGTTTACATAAAAACAACATTTATATAAAAATATCCTTTCAGTACATAAAAGTATTAGGGGGCTTCAACAATGACAGTGACTGTTTCCAGTTGGGACAAATAAGAAAGACTTTAAACAATTGCCATTTAGGATAGTTTTTAAAAGATGTGTAGAATTTAACTTTATAGGATAAAAGATATATTCTTATATTAGACAGAGTTTGCTGAAGTGTAATGAGAAATTAAGGACTCAGAAACACATAAAATTCTTGATATGCGAAACTAATCTTGCTTACAGATCCAAGCTCCCTGGTTGACATGTAAATAAACAGTGTTATTAATATTTGTTCAAAGAATATGTCATAACTTATATTCAATCCCCAAATATAAGATTGTAGGTTTTGTTATTTAGAGTTGATGAAGAAAATCGGGTGCTTAGTGTAATAGTGTGAGATGACAACTCAGCAGAGCATAGACACAAATGATGGACATTATTATATCTTATAAGTAATAAATACTTCACTTAAAAACACTTACCTTTTACTTATAAATATAGTGAAGTAGTTAAAGGCATGAGACGTAGTAACATAATTGGTAGCAATCACAATCCCATGCGTGTTACATGCTATTGGCACAGTCAAGTTAATTATTTTCTCTGTGTCTTTTCTCTCAACTGCAATAAAAATACTGTACATGATTGATCTACTTAGTAAATATTTGTTAAACACTAGTTATGGCTCTAGGCATGAGTGAACAAAATAACTAAAAGAAAATATCTGTGTTTGTGAAACTTATATTCTAGTGGGAGAATATATAAAATAAACAATAAATAGAGCAAATTATGTGTTAGAAGTGGTAAGTGCTATGGAAAAACAAATAATCTAAAGAGGTTTGGGAGTGTGCCAGGGAGTTGAGAGAGGTTTGGAATTTTGTTATTTTAATCTAGGTAAGCATTATTGAGAAAATGAAATTTCCTCTAAGATCTAAAAGATGTAAAGGGGTGAGCAGTGCTGATACCAGCAATGCTTCAATCAGAGGGAGCATGTCTGGCATGTATAAAAATCAAGGAAGTAGCTGGGACAGAGATAATGATGGAGACACAAAGAGTTAAGAAGTTGGATGACCTATCATACTCTTTAGGGCCTACCTATCATACTCTTTAGGGCCTATTGGCTAATTTTAAATATTTGTTTTTTATTCTCAGACAAAGAGCTACTGAAGAAATAAAGAGCTACATGATTTTGAGAGGAGAATGAAACAAGGTTACATACATTTAATGTGACTCGGGCTCCGTACTAACAGTAAACTACCTATCAGGGTAGATACGAAATATTTTATATGAGAGGTGGCTTAAACTGGAATGGATGCAAGGGAGCTAATGAGTGGTGATTGGATTCATGAGGTAAAGTCAATGGGATTTCTGACAGGTTAAACATAAAAGTGTGAGAGAATAAGAGGAAAATAATGAATCCAATAATTGGGACCAGAGGAAATTGAAGTGTGAATTTGGCATTGAAATAGAGACTGTGTGAATAGAGAAGGTTTGGCCAGAAGATTCAATAGTTTTCTTTGGCTTATGTTGAGTTCAAAAGTTATTTGAGGATCTTAAACAGGAGATGTGATGTTAGATATAAGTGCTTAGAATTCAGGAGGGAGTCTGTAATTCAAATGGGAGATAAAAATATGAAAGTTGAGGATTGAGAACTGTTGTTTAAAGCCATAAGGCATAAAATAATTAAGAATGAATTCATTCAGTTAATAATGAAGGTGGTGGAAGATGTTCAGGAGTTGAGTCTTAGGACATTCTGATTGATATTTTTTGGCTCTGTGTCTCCACCCATATCTCATCTGGAATTGTAAACCCCATGTGTTGAGGGAGAGAGCAGTAATCCCCACCTGTCAAGGGAGGGAAGTGATTGGATTATGGGGGCGGCTTTCACCATGCTGTTTCCCTTATAGTGAGTGAGTTCTCACAAGATATGATGGTTTTATAAATGGCAGTTTTTATTTTTTTCTTCATTCTCTCTCACTCGCTCTTTTACCACCTTGTGAAGAAGATGCAGGCTTCCTCTTCCACCATGATAGTAAAGTTTCCTGAGGCATCCCCAGCCATGTGGAACTTTGAGCCAGTTAAGCCTATTTTTCTTTGTGCCTTACCTAGTCTTGGGCAGTTCTTAATAGCAGTGTGAAACAGATTAATATACTGATGTTTGGAGAGTTTGAACCAAAAAGGACTGAGAAGGGGCCAATTCCATAATAAATAAATAAACAAATAAAATAAATAAAGACAACATAGAATCTCAGACCAGATGATATAACTATAGCCAACCAGGGCTAAATTATTCTTATTTTCAAATGGGAGTGATAAACTTCAGCAAATGCTACTGAAAGCTAACTTGAGATAAGGATTAAATTTTGACTATTGAATTTAACATTAGATCATTAGTAATTGTGACGAGTGATTTCAGTAAGGTAAAGGGAGCGAAATGTTGGTTAGAGTAATTTTAAGAGAAAAGGGACAATGGTAGTTGGAGATGTGAAACATCAAAAATTATTTTCAGAAATTTGCTATGAAGTACAAGAAAGTAATGGGAAAATACCTAAAAAATAAATAGGTCCATGAAGGATTTTTTAAATGTAACCAGAAATAGAATATTTGTACTTTGACAAAAATAATTCTTACACAGGGAGACAATAAGGATCTTGGGCAGGGGGCAGTGTGGAGAAAGGAAGGTCATAATCATATCTCTGAGTAAGAGATAGTGAAAATTAATGCACACAGAAGGGGCTATTGTAAACAGGTCCACAAGTAGCAGTGAATGAAAGTATAAAGCAAGAGCATTTAAAAGTATAAAGACAAGTAGCAGTAAATGAAAGTATAAAGCAAGAGCATTTGCTGAGACTGAGAATAGAGAATATGGTGTCAGGAAGGTTGTATAAAACACCCCTGTAGAAAATGCTAAAAGAGGACTTGGTAAACTGTGATTTTCCAGTCACATTAAATGCCTTATTGAGGTTTATGGTCATGAATTTAAAATGAGGACAGCATACATAGTATATTTATATATTTATTTCTCTAGCCTCAATCAGCTGCATACATGTAAAATAGACAAAATATGTATTTTACTTAGAGTTTTAATTTTGATTGGTTTGTGAAAGTAAAAGAGAACCAAGGAAAGTGTATGTATGTACATATAGATATGTATGTATATAGTGTGTACACATATATATAGTGTGTGTGAGCGTATATGTATAGATATGAATGTTTGATGATATAATTTAAGTTGAGTGAAATAAAAAGGAAGTTAGGGGCATGGAAGAAACTGACAGCATAGTAAGATAAATTAGTTCTTGTTTATTTCAGCCCTACCTAGTATGTTTCACAACCTTTAAACAGGCTATTTGAATTTTTAACAACTTCTTAGAAAAAACTAATGTTATAATTACTTCTTTAAAAAGACATAATTTTCTTCATTTCACAAATTAGAATAGAAACAAAAAGTCAGAAACATGCCAAAGTCCACACTTGTATTTAGTAAAGCCAATAATAAAATACAAGTCATTTTTACACAAAGCCAACGGTTTCTCTATTTAATCAAATTGCCTGTCTCATTGTAACTCACGATTTTCCAGATACAGCATGATTCTCAAAGTAACAAAATACACAAAATTAGTATGTGGAATAAAACTCTGAGCTATTTTTATCATGTGAAAGCATAGATAAGAATAACTAATGAATAATAATAATGTTTAACATTTATATATCCTTTAATAGCTTATGGAATAGTTTAAGAGACATTTTCCACAAAGTGCATTGGCTTACATCTGTAATTCCAGAGCTTTAGGGGGCCAAGGTTGGAGGATTGCTTGAAGCCAGGAGTTTGGAATCAGCCTGGACAATATGGCAAGACACTGTCTCTACTAAAACAAACAAACAAACAAACAAACAAAAATGGTTGGGAGTTTTAGTCATTCTCTAAAGTCCTAGCAGCTGAGGATGCTGAGGCAGGAAGCCCAGGTGGGAGGATATTTGAAACCAGGAATTCAAGACTAGCATGGGTAACATAGTAAGACCACACCTTTACAAAAAATTTAAAAATTAGCTGGGCATGGTGACACATGCCTTTAGTTCCTGCTACTCAATTAGCTGAAACAGAAGGATTGCTTGAGCCCAGGTGTTCAAGGCTGCAGTGAACTATGATCACTTCACTGCAATCTAGCCTGAGCAACACAATAAAACCTTGTCTCAAAAGCATACATATATACATATACATATATGTATGTATATGTATATATATGGACACTAAACTCTGAAATTGATATAACTGTACAATAAAGATAAGTAAATAATGGCCGTTAGCTATTGACAAATGACTTTTGTATAGGGAAAAGAACAATTTCCCAACAGTTGTTTAAAAAAACAATTTAAAATTAAATTTTGTGTTTCTATGTCTTTAAAACAGAGGTTCCTTAAAATTAAAAAAAATCATTTTTATGATTAATTGTCAATGTACGTCTTATGAATTATAAACTAGATAACTTTAATTTACTTAGGCAGGAAAAAAATTTATGATATAACTTTATTAACTTTGATCATTACACAAATTTAGGACATATTTGTCTATTTTCATGCTAGCTCTATTAACAACAATATACTAAGCATAACACAATAATAAATATTTATTTCTATTACTATTACCATTGCTATATCAATAATACCTATCCACATCTGTTAGTGTTACACAAACTCCTCAAGGGCAGAATGATGTCCCACAGGGCCAATTTCTGCTCATAATAAGTACAGCTGAAAAGGATTTTTCTTGAAAATCTTTTTGATGGTAAACAGAAAATAGGGGATTCTCAAGCATCAGACATTTTTAGTTTCCTAAAACTAGATTCTTGAAAACAATACATTTAGAAAATAGCCAGAATGTGGATACAATGTCAAAAAATGCCCTTGCAAAATCTTAAGTGTTTCATAGAAAAGAAATGATGTTATTTCTTAGTGGATTTCATTTCATATATGACTTGAAATATTATATGTAAATTATTTATTATATATTGCCTATTTAAGTACTATTTCTATCTCTAAAATTATACATTCAACTTGTATATCTTTAAGCAATTTCAAATTTGAAAAAGGAAATATTTTCTTATGTTGTACAATGCATAATAATGTTAATATAAAGAAACAGTATTTCCAAGAGGTATGTGCATGTCGTTTAGCATATTCTGCTTTAGAAAAATGGACTGGCTATTCAAATAAAATTTCTTTTAATAAGTGATGAATGAACTGTAAACAAATGTTCAGGATTCTGTAGTTTTATGATGACTACTGAAAGAGTTTATTACTTAAAAAATTATGTGTTTGATTCAACAGTAACTTACATGCTATTTGCTTGTTACTTTAAGCCTTACTTAATGTCTTATACCTGATATATGCTATATGTGCTTGTTCTGTCTCTTTTTCTCTCTTTATTCCTACATAAATATATTAATTGAACCAGCAGGGGTTCAATCTTAGATACATTGAAACAGGCATATTACACACACACGCACACACAGAAAGAGAGAGAGAGGGTGTGTGAGAGAGTAAAATAACACATACATACATATAGTATGTATTCATTACATAGTTTTAACCCTTGGTCCTCTTTTTCGTTGTATCTGTATCCACTTGGTAAACTCATTCAGTCTTATGACTAAATAGCCTGTATATGCCGGTAACCCTCAAATTTAGATCTCTGAATATCTCTTTCTAAATTTCGGCCTTATATATCTTGTTGCCTACAGAACGTCTCTACTTGTATACGTACAGGGCTAGGTTATATATACGCATTTGTCTGTGGTGTGTGTGTGTGTGTGTGTGTGTGTGTGTGTGTGTGACATACGTTTCAAAAAATTGAACTCATGCTGGTAACCTCAAACCATTTCTTATTTGCAGGTACGTCCATCTTAGTTGGTGGAAGCAGCATCTCTATAGCTATTTCATTGAAAATCCTTCCACTCATTCTTGAGTCCCCCCTTTCTCTCGTTCTCTCACTCTATCACACCTTTCCATAAACGCAGTAGAACATTCTGTATGTATTACCTTGAATCTGACTGCTTCTCACCCTTTTCATCTCATAACATGTATTCTGGTTTATATCTAATATTATTTACTTTCCATTAGGGTGATTGTGGTTTACATCACCATACTAGAATATATATAAACTGAGTGAGAACAGAAAGTTTTCTAAGTTTCATTCACCAATATATCCAAAATGCTTAGAAGTCAAGAAATACTATCCGCTGAGTGAAGGAATGGAGTTATTTATATTTTGTTGCCACTATTCAGCTAGTTTGAACACAGAATTTAGGATATAGTAGTGACGAAGTATTTGTGAAAAAAATGAGTGAATATATATGATGATTGTATGAGCATTCTAAACCTGCACCACTTTAGTGCAATGCACTTTTTTTTAAAAAATAAACTAAATATGAAAGAGGTTTCTGGAATCACAAAACTTAGTATCACTCTTTTTCTGACTCAATTAAAGTAGATGATACTCATATTCTAAATCATGACTTTTTCCTCCTCTGTCTTCTTTCTCTTAGTGTTTAGTTTTTTTCTTACACTCTATTTCATTCATTTAAGCAAATATTATCAATTATGGAATGATGCAGACAGTAAGACAGACACTATCTTGCCAAGCCTCACTTTCCTAAGCACAATAACAGCCAGTAACTTGTTCATATTCCATTCTCTTACAGAACTACTTACGCTTATCTACTGATTCTGACACAATGGAAGGAAAAATTTAATTAATATTTTTGTATCCATCAAACTGAGGTTCTCTTGTTCTCAGAACTGAATACTTCTATATTTCTCTTTTGCTTATATACACTAATGTACTAAGAAGATGGTTTACTCTAGATTCCAGTGTCATTTAAACACAATTTACAATTTAAAAGAAATAATTTATTTCACAACAAAACTGAGGATGGCATCTTTACTAAATTTAATTTAATATTTTTTCTACGCTTCTTCATTAAAATTTTAAACAGCTTAATTGGTATTTCCTTAGTTGGATATGAGTAACCTAGACCATTCCTAAATGTTATTTAAGAGCTTTTATAAAAAGTCATCTGCTCATTTAAAAATATCTAAGATAAACAGAATTACAGATATAGATGTAGATATGTAGACTTTCCAGAAATATTATCTTAAAATCAGACAAAGTAATAAAATGTTCTTCTCTAAGTTTTTTTTAGTGTGCTTTAGTTAGAATTTAATACATGCTGTTAAAAGTTCAAAAAATTAGTTCTTTTTTTTTTTTTTAGAAGATTAACATATCCCTTTACACTAGAATATAAAATGGCAAAAATGAGAAAAGAAATTATCTGGGTAAGGTGTTTACAACCATTTTTAGAGGTTAAGTTTCTTTATACCTCAGAAACTGTGCCTCAATTTTCAATATACAAAGTAGGCAACAGAGGAGCGATCCCAGGTGCTGACCACAGCCTCCCCTTCTGTCCAGAAGGCAGCTTCTCAGAGGACAGGGTGAAAACCAGCCCTCTAAACCAGTCTTTACCGGTTTAGAATTGTAATGGTTGTAAGCATTATTAGTGTACCCCATACACTCTGAGTTTAATCTTAGTTTAACCAACACTGTTAATGCAAAAAGATAGTTCATCAGTCAATAGACATCGATGACTAAGGAGCTGTAAAATCAATGACCGGAAACGTTTATCTTTAGAAGTTAGTTTTAACTAATTTGTTATCATACACATTTTTAAACTTACTTATTTTAACAACATCAGCATCTCCACAGAATATGAACCTTGCTTTCACATGATAGATCTTTATTTCATATCACCTATAATATTCCCTTCACTCTTTCTTTCCCAACTACCTCTTATTCTGGCTAAATATCTGCCGTTTCTTTAACCATTTTGCGGGGGGAGGGGAATGGAGACAGAGTCTCTCATTCTGTCGCCTAGGCTGGAGTGCAGTAGCATGATCTTGGCTCATTGCAACCTCTGCCTCCCCACTTCAAACAATTCTTCTCCTGCCTCAGCTTCCTAAGTAGATGGGATTACAGGGGTAAAATAAAATTACACGCCCAGCTAATTTTTTTTCTTTTTTCTTTTTTTAATGGATTGGAGGTTTAATGTTCTTAAAATAAAGGTGAAGTGACATACATTTGGAATTTATGAAAACTTGAAATATTCCTGAAATCCAAGTTTTCAAGCTGAAATTGAAGAAGTAATCACAAAAAAATATAAAAAATCAACTTTCATTAATATCAATCAGTATAGAATCATATAAAATGTTTACTAATTTTTTTTCTGTATCTTTTCAAATTAGTTACGTTATGAATCAAAGTTCTATTATTTCATGGAGACTCTTGTCAATGAGTAAAATATGTAGGTCTAATAATTGACAATATACTTGTCAGAAACAGGCCATATGACTATGCCCGCTAAACTAGATACCATGGCAACACCTGGTTAGTAAAAGTTGAAGAAATATTTTGTAGTTTTGCATTTGTTAGAGCTACTGGACTGTAACAGATATGTATTAATTGGAAGTAGATGTGACAGCTTGCAGCAGTTACTAAGATGGGAAAGAAATCATCAGCACCTGTCAAGTCTAAGGACTGAAAAAAGATGAATCAAATGCTATGATGTGTGACTTCAAACACAGTGTCACTTTTGTGTACCCATCATTTGTAAAATGTGTGGGGGAAATGTGGGAATTTGTTAATATATAAATATTTTCATCGGTGTCTTAAAGACATGAAAAACAGTCACCTGTCAAGTTAAAAAGGGTAAATTATAAATTCAAAAGAACACATTAGACGTTGACGGTTTTAATCATGTGCCATCACCATAGTTTCACAACACAAGATGCATAGATGCATGAAATATATTCCAAATAGGGACTGGCAGTTTTAGTGTGCAAAACAGCATCGGCTCTTTTCTGACAGGTTAAATATGAGTAGACAGTTTTAGATAACAAAGCCATCCAAAGTTAAAATCATATTTTCATGCCTTTTGATGATAGACAGAAAACTAATTTTATCTATGCTGTCAGTTTTCCAATTTGCTGAAAAACATAAAAATACTGCTTATTCTTTTGCCAATGCATGTTCTACAAATGCATTTAATAATTAATAACTAGGTGTAGAAGGCTTTTATAGTTAGAAATAAATATACAAATATCTTCTTGTGCACATGCTTGCTGTTGATTTTGCTTTGCCCATATTTTTGCTCTGAATTAGGTAATAATCTTCATTTGACTAAAGCTCACCAATAAAAATCTTGATATCAAATATGCACATGTACCCCTTGTATATAAAATAAAAGCAGATTTTTTTTTAAAAAAAAAGGTTTTCCTCTGAATACAAATGTATTAAATTTACATTGTGAGAAATTTGAAAGTGGAGAGAATTATCAAAGAGAAAAACATGGATGGTAGCACGTAAAAAACGAGGAGCACTTGTGCAGGAAAAACTCCCTTTTTAAGGGAGTTTTTGTTAGACTTCATCAGTTCTTGTTAGACTTATTCGCTATCACAAGAACAGCACAGGAAATATCTGCCTCCATGATTCAAAAACTTCCCACCAGGTCCCTCCCACAACACATGGGAATTCAAAGTGAGATTTTGGTGGAGTAACAGTCAAACCATATCAGCTTGTAATAAAGCTGTGTCTACAGGAGACTCCTAAGGGCATTTGGTACTCCATAGCTAATTTATAGGCTGAAAATGTTGTTTAATCGAAGGTTCTAAATACATAGCCCTGAGATTAAAAAAAAAAAAAAAAAAAAAAAAAAAAGGATGTGGGGGATGAGAATCTTGGGCTGGGAATCTTGTCCATAGACAATGTGACCAGGTTTGCTTTATATATTTTTGCATAGGTTTGAGTCATAGGAACAAGTAGGTTTTGAGTCAGTTGTAACATATTTTAAAAGAAAATTTATTAAAAAACTAATCTCCCTATCATCAAAAAATTAGTTTAACTAGCCTAACTTGTAAAATAAATTTTAGAAAATTTTGCTATGGTGTAGCTATTTTACTTCAACATGAAAAATGTTCCATTTATTCAAAACAAAAGTATAAAATACTCAATACATAATCTCAATCCAGGCTATGGCATTGTAGTAAAACTTATTTGTTCATATTTAAATAGATCCTAAGAATTGGTTCTCATATATATCCCACTTTTAGAGTTTTCCCAGAATTGCAACATTAATAAAGAGGACACCTGCCAGAAATATTCTCAAAAATCTGGGTGAAGTTGCCCTACCGATGTCAGTTTAATATTGGCCAATTTATCTTGCCATGATAATAAAATTAAATCACTCTGCTTAATACAGAAAGTTAATCATCACTATCAAAATGAAAGAATATAATTTGCTCTTGAGGTATAGGTATAATTAATTATAAGTATATAGTCAACAGTTACTCTGGGAGTAAGAACGTTTTATGAACATGGAGGACATTGAAGAAACTTCAGGACTTTTAAAATTTATATTATAAAACAGTTCATAAACATTCTTGATTGGTGAGAGAATTGAAAGCAAGAAAATATGGCAACAGCCTTTGCTTTTTACCATGAGTATTTTTATTTTAACTTAAAAAGTAAGTAGTCTTTAAACCTTTGAACCAACAGTTTTAAGTAAAATAGAATTTGGAGAATTTCATATAAGCAATTATTTTTATTATCATTTCTCTAACAAGGAGAAAAAGGAAATCTTCACATTATTTGGTGGCCACAAACTAAATATAATTAAAGAACCAAAAGCATCTTAACACTCCTTTATTTCTGAATGTAAGGCCTGAATTTTTCACAGAAAAATGAAAGAATTTCATTTGTGACTATTTGTCAGAAACGTGGAAGACAAATGTAATTACAGACAATATTTTTTAAAAACTCAACAATGAGAACACATGGACACAGGGAGGGGAGCACTACACACAGGGGTCTGTTGGGGAGAATAGGGGAGGGACAGTGGTGGGGGGGGAGTTGGGGAGAGATAGCATAGGGAGAAATGCCAGATATGGGTGAAGGGAAGGAAGGCAGCAAATCACACAGCCACATGTGTACCTATGCAACTATTTTGCATGTTCTTCACATGTACCCCAAAACCTAAAATGCAATTTAAAAAAAAAACCTCAGCATTAAATAGCAGTGAGTGAGAATTTAATTATTTTTTAACTTAGAAGTAATTTGTTAAAAAGTGATTTATGAGTGTTTCACAATTACAGAGGTTTAGAAGAAGATTTTGGTAAGAAAAAGGAACTTCTGTTATCTGAGAGTGAAACAACGAAAAACTCCAATTTAATATGCTTTCTTTGTAAATATTTGTAAAGCAAAAAATAAAATAAAATTCAGTAAACTACTTATAAGCCTCTTGTCCTTATAAGGAAAATAGGCATAAGCATGGTAATGTATCTCACATGTTTTGGTAAATTATTAGAATGTATTTTTAACACAGGAAGTGAATGTTACTTTTGTTCAAATGTTCATTGTACATGATACAACTTCAAATTTCTCTTTAATGTAATTAATTTTTAAAAGTTAAATTTATTTAGACTTAAATAATGTTAATATAAATGTGTATATATGCATTTAAATAAATAAAATATGATTATGTAATTATATAATACAATTAATGTATTTATTAATTTAAAATTAAAATTAACTTTTAGATTATTAAATGTATTACCTTAATAAACTAAAATTGACTTGAGGAACAAACCATATTTATTTTTTCTGCTGTGGACTAAATGTTTATGTTTCCCGCATAATTAATATTTTGGAATACCAGCGCCCAGGGTGATGATATTATGAGGTAGGGTCTTTGGCAGGTAACTAGGTTATAAGGTAGAAATAGATTTTGTATTCTCACCCTTCTCCAACTTTCAACCTCAAGTAGACCCCCATGTTTGATGCTTCCTTCTTTGTGTTCATATGCATCTGATGTTTAGCTCCACTTATAAATCAATTGCCTCTTGAATGGAATTTGTGCCTTTATAAAAAGACACAAGACAGCATTCTCTCTTTCGTTCTTTCTCTCTCTTCTCCGTGCCATGTGATGACATAGCAATAAGAAAACCACTGGCAAAGCAGGAAGAAGCCCTTCACCAGACACCGGATATGTTGATGTCTTTACCTTGGACTTCACAATCTACAGAACTGTGAGAAATATGTCTGTTATTAAGCCACCCAGTGAATGATAATTATAGCAGCCCAAACTGATGAAGATATTTTATTAATTAGCAAGTATAATCAAACAGACAAATTGGTGTTTCCTTTAGGCCCAGAGGGAAAAAAAATAACAAAGAAAACAAAATATTTTATAATACATTTACAAATTGTATCTTGGAAAAAGTTTTTAAAAACTTACATATCTTTTCATCTATAGCCATCTTATAATTAATATTTATAATGAACAGTATGTACAACAACAAATGTTTTTGGTTTTCTTGACTAAATAATTGTCTGGATAACCAAGAGTATTTACTAGTAAATTTGATTTAATATTAATTTTAATATTAGTTTTGTTTGAGGATTAAATCAGAATCTGCATGTAAACCAACATATTAAGCACATAATTTATAACAAAGGTATTTAAAGATTAAACAAATTTTTAAAATATCTGCTGATATAATTTTGTTAATTAAGTGTATTTTTCCATATTTTAAACAATTTGTGGGAAAGCAGTAACTCTCCCATATTGTAAAAATTATGTAAAATATTTATAGAGCTTAAATTAGTCTTATATAAAACTAGACTAGTGTGCTGCCATAAGATTTACATAATTAAATAACAAAGGCATATATTTACCTTTTCTCTTTTATTTTTCTTTAAATTTTATTTTAAGTTTATTTTAAGTTTAACATGTACAGATTTGTTATCCAGGTAAATTGTATGTCACAGGAGTTTGGTGTTATATTATTACAATCACACCAATAATAACCATAGTACCTATAGGTAGTTTTCAAAACCTCAGCCTCCTCACCTCCTGCCACCCTCTACCCTTCAAGTGGGCCCTGGTGTCTGTTGTTTCCTTCTTTGTGTTCATAAGTACTTGATGTTTAACTTCCTCTTATAAGTGATAACATGTAGTATTTGGTTTTCTGTTTCCATTTCAGTTCAATTAGAATTTATGGCCTCCAGCTCCAACCATGTTGCTACAAAGAATATTATCTCTTTCTTTCTATAGCCGTGTAGTATACCATGGTGTATATCTACCACATTTTTTTAATTCAACCTACGGTTGATGGCCATTTAAGTTGGTTCCATATTTATCCTATTGCAAAGAGTGCTGTGATGAGCATGTGCATGCATGTGTCTTTATTGTAGAATGATTTATATTCTTTTGGGTATATACCCCAGATGGGATTGCTGGGTTGAATGGCAATTCTGTTTTAAGTTCTTTGAGAATTTGCCAAACTACTTTCCACAATGGTTGAATGAACTAGATTCCCACCAGCAGTATATGAACATTCCCTTTTCTCTGCAACCAAGCCAGCATATGCTATTTTTTGACTCTTTAATAATAGCCATTCTGAATGGTTGGAGAGAGTATCATCTTGAGATTTTTATTTGTGTTTCTCTAATGATGAGTGATTTTAAGCATTTTTTCATGTACTTCTTGGCTGCATGTATGTCTTCTCTGAAACGTGTCTGTTTATGTCCTTTGCCAACTTTTTAATGGTAATGTTTCTTTATTGCTTGTACATTTGTTTAAGTACCTTATGGATTATCGATATTAAACCTTTGTGGTGTGCACAGTTTCCCAAGAGACAGGAGAAGAGCCTGGAAAGTGGAGACAAAATAAAAAGGTAAAAGGAAGTATGACTGAGGTAGCTTTAGAAAAATGTGAAATAGGCATTCTAAAAAGATTATTATCTTTTCTGTAAAAGAGTAGAGAAGTTGCAATTTAGAAAGTTCCATTTTTTTATTTAGAACACTAAATTCGGTACTAATTAATCCTTCAAGTATGAAAATTAAGAATAAGGGCTCTTATGAGTTAAACAAAGGAGTCACTTCTTAAGCACACGTGAGAGACAATATATATCTTCATGAAGGCTTCTTTCTCATGTATCCCGAGGTGGCTCTCAGATAACATGGGATTAGGACCCAAAGCTTGTTGATATGTGTAGAAGAGAGAATATTTAACATGACTTTTTTTGTGTGTTTATGTTTTCACATTTTCCTCAAAGCCTTCACCAAACAAAAATCTTACAATTAATTTTATTTATTTCCATTTCTTTATTCCTCAGATTCAGTTAAACGCCAAGTTCTAATGTTTCTATTTTTATTTTTTTTAAAACTTTTTTTGTTTTAATTAGCCTTATATATAGGGGACACTGTAAGAAGTCATTGCTAGCCTCAAAAAATATTTTGGATGCATGTGTACAATGTTTAATGATCAAATCAGGGTAATTCGCATATCTATCACCTCAAACATTTATTGTTTCTTTATGTTGGGAACATTCAAAATTATCCTGGATATTTAAAAATATGCATTAAATTATTTTTAACTAGCATAACTCTACAGTGCTATAGAACACTAGCACATATTCCTCCTATCTAGTTGTAGTTTTTGTCTACTAACCTACTCTTCCTATTCCCATCTCTGTACTATTCTTCTCAGAACCTAGTAACTATGATTCTACTATTGACTGAACATTTTTATCTCCTGCCTATGAGTGAGAACATGTAATATTTATCTTTTTGTGCCTGACTTACTTCACTTAATGTCCTCCAGGCTCACCTGTGTTGCTACAAAGTGTGGGAGTTTGCTCTTTTTTAAGGCTGAGTAGTATTCTACTGTATATTTTCATTCATCCATTGATAAATACTTTGGTTAATTTCATGTCTTAGCTATTGTGAATAGTGCTGCAATAACCATGGGAGTGCAGATATCTCTGACATACTCATTTTATTTTCTTTTGATAGATATCTAGTGGTGAGACTGCTGCATTCCCTGATAGTTCTATGCTTAGTTTTTTGAGGAATCTGCGTACTATTTTCCATAATGACTGTACTAATTTACATAACTACCAGTAGCATATAATAGTTCCCTTTTCTCCACATTTTCATCAGCATTTGTTAAGTTCTGTCTTTTATATAATAACTATTCTAACTTGGGTAAGGTGATACCACACTGCAGTTTTAGTTTGCATTTTCCTGATCGTAAGCAATGTCCAGCAGCTTTTATGTACTTGTTCATTTGTATGTCTTCCTTTGATAAATGTATATTCAGACTATTTTCCAGTTTTTAAATCTGATTTCTTTTTCTTTGCTATTGAGTTGTTTGAGCTCCTTGTATTTTCTGGATGCTAATCCCTTGTCAGATGTTGACAATGCTTTTGAAGATTTTTCTGTAATATCATTCCCCAGACCAATATCTCAAATATTTCCCCTATGTTTACTTATAAGAATTTAATAGTTTTGAGTGTTACACTTAAACCTTTAATCCAACATGAGTATATGGTGAGAGACAGAGATCAAGTTTCATTTTCTGGCATTTGGATATCCAGTTTTCCCAGGACCATTTATTGATGAGAGTCTCCTCTTCCAAAGCATATTACTGTCTTTTCTTAATCAAAATCAGTTGAGTGCAAGTATGTACATTTATTTCTTTGTTCTCTATTCTGTTCCATTAGTTTATGTGTCTGTTTTTCAACCAATACCACGCTGTTTTGGTTCCTATAGCTTTATAGTATATTTTGAGGTCATGTAGTGTTATCCCTCCAGCTTTGTTCCTTTTGCTTAGATTGCTTTGGGTATTGCAGTATTTTGCAATACCACATGGATTTTAGAATTATTTTGTTTATTTCTGTGAAGAATGACAATGATATTTTGATAGGGATTGCATTGAAGCTATACATTAATTTGTGTAGTGTGATCATTTTGACAATATAAAGTTTTCAATCCATGGACATAGATTTTTTTCTATTTTTTTGTCTTCTTTAATTAATGCATCAATGTTTTATAGTTTCCATTTTAGGGATTAAATATTGAGTGAAGAGGAGAGGGAACTGTTTCTAATTTTGAAGACTGACAAATCAGGTTTTCTCAGATGAAATCCAGATGTCAAACCAGAAATCTCTTTTGACACACAGCTACCATTTCATGTATTTATTTTTAAAAATTGATAAACTGGTGTTCTTTTTGTTTCCTCTGTGATTTTTTTTCTGATTTATTTTCACATAGACTACCTTTGTATTTTATAATTTAATAATTTCTTTTTTAGTAGTTTAAACAAAGCATATATATTTTTAAAATTTGTTTATTGCAGTTTAAGTTCTGGGGTACACGTGCAGTTCATGCAGGATTGTTACATAGGTATACACATACCATGGTGGTGGTTTGCTGCATCCATTGCCCCATCATCAACATTGGGTACTTCTTCTAATGCTATCCCTCCCAAATCCTTCAACCCCCTGCTATTCCTCCCCTACACCTCCACACCCCAGGCCCTTGTGTGTGATATTTCCCTCCTTGTGTCCAAGTGTTCTTGTTGTTCCACACTCACCTGTGAATGAGAACATGCGGTGTTTGGTTTTCTGTTCTTGTGTCAGTATGCTGAGAATGATGGTTTTCAGTTTCATTCATGCCCCTACAAAAGACACAAACTCATCCTTTTATATGGCTGCATAGTGTTCCATGATATATACGTGCCACATTTTCCTTATCCAGTCAATATTTGATGGACATTTGGGTGGATTCCAAGTCTTTGCTATTGTGAACAGTGCCACAATAAACATACATGTGCATGTGTCTTCATAATAGAATGCTTTATAATACTTTGGGTATACACCCAGTAATGGGATTGCTGGGACAAAGGGACTTTTTATTTCTAGGTCCTTGAGGAATCACCACACTGTCTTCCACAATGGTTGAACTGATTTACACTCCCACCAACAGTGTAAAAATGTTCCTATTTCTCCACATCCTCTTCAGCATCTGTTGTCTCCTGATTTTTTAATGATCGCCATTCTAACTGGCATGAGATGGTATCTCACTGTGGTTTAGATTTGCATTTTTCTAATGACCAGTGATGGTGAGCATTTTTTTCTATGTTTGTTGGCCTCATTGATGTCTTCTTTTGAAAAATGTATGTTCATATACTTTGCTCACTTTTTGATGGGGTTGCTTTTTTCTTGTAAATTTGTTTTAGTTCTTTGTAGAGTCTGGATATTAGCCCTTTGTCAAATGGGTAGATTGCAAAAAAAAAAAATTTCCCATTCTGTTGGTTGCTGGTTCACTCTGTTGATAGTTTCTTTTGCTGTGCTAAAGCTCTTAAGTTTAATTAGATTTCATTTGTCTATTTTGGCTTTTGTTGTCATTGCTTTTGGTGTTTTAGTCATGGAGTCCTTTCCCATGCCTATGTCCTGAATAGTATTAGCTAGGTTTTCTTCTAGAGATTTTTATGGTGTTAGGTCTCATGTGTAAATATTTAATCCATCTGGAGTTAATTTTTGTATAAGGTGTAAGGAAGGAATCCAGTTTCAGCTTTCTGTATATAGCTAGTCAGTTTTTCCAATACCATTTATTAAATAGAGAATCCTTTCCCCATTGCTTGTTTTTGTCAGGTTTGTCAAAGATCAGATGGTTGTAGTTGTATGGCATTCTTTCTGAGGCCTCTGTTCTATTTCATTGGTCTATATCTCTGTTTTGGTACCAGTATCAAGCTGTTTTGATTTCAGTAGCCTTGTCATATAGTTTGAAATAGTTTGAAGTCAGGTAGTGTGATGCCACCAGCCTTTTTTTTCCCCCCTTAGGATTTTCTTGGCTATATGGACTCTTTTTTGATTCCATATGAATTTTAAGGTGGATTTTTACAATTCTGTGAATAAAGTCATTGGTAGCTTGATGGAGATAGCATTGAATCTATAAATTACTTTGGGTAGTATGGCCATTCTCACAACATTGATTCTTCCTAACCATGAGCATGGAATGTTTTTCCATCTGTTTATGTCCTCTCTTATTTCTTTGAGCAGTGGTTTGTAATTCTCCTTGAAGTGATCCTTCATATCCCTTGTTAGTTGTATTTCTAGGTATTTCATTCTTTTTGTAGCAATTGTAAATGGGAGTTTGCTCATGATTTGGCTCTCTGTTTCTCTTTTATTGGTATGTAGGAATGCTTGCGATTTTTGCACATTGATTTTGTATCCTGAGACTTTGCTGAAGTTGCGTATCAACTTAAGGAGATTTTGGGCTGAGATAATGAGGTTTTCCAAATATACAGTCACGTCCTCTGCAAATAGGGACAATTTGATGTCCTCTCTTTCTATTCAAATAGGCTTTATTGCTTTCTCTTGTCTGATGGCCCTAGCCAGAACTTCCAATACTATGTTGAACAGGAGTGATGAGAGGGGGCATCCTTTACTTTTGCCAGTTTTCAAAGGGAATGCTTCCAGTTATTGCCCTTTCAGTATGATATTGGCTGTGAGTTTGTCATTAATAACTTCCATTATTTTGAGATATGATCCATCGATACCTAGCTTATTGAGAGATTTTAGCATAAAGAGCTGTTGAATTTTGTCAAAGGCCTTCTCTGCATCTATTGAAATAATCATGTGGGTTTGTTTTGGTTCTGTTTATGTGATGGATTATGTTTATAGATTTTCAGATATTGAGATTTGCATCTTTGAGATGAAGCCTACATGATCGTGATGGATAAGTTTTTTGATATGCTGCTGGATTCGGTTTGCCAGTATTTTATTGAAGATTTTTGCATTGATGTTCATCATGGATATTGACCTGAAATTTTCTTTTTTAGTTGCATCTCTGACAGGTTTTGGTATCAGGATGATGTTGGTCTCATGAAATGAGTCAGGGAGGATTCCCTCTTTTTGTATTGTTTGGAATAGTTTCAGAAGGAATGGTTCCAACTCCTCTTTGTACCTCTGGTAACATTTGGCTGTGAACCCATGTGCTCCTGGACGTTTTTTGGTTGGTAGGCTATTAACTGCTACCTCAACTTCAGACCTCATTATTGGTCTATTCAGGAATTCAACTTCTTCCTGGTTTAGTCTTGAGAGAGTGTAAGTGTCTAGGAATTTATCCATTTCTTCTAGATTTACTGGTTTATTTGTATAGAGGTGTTTGTAATAATCTCTGATGGTAGTTTATATTTCTGTGCAATTGGTGGTGACATCTCCTTTATCATTTTTATTGCATCTATTTGAATCTTCTCTCTTTTCTTTTTTATTAGTCGGGCTAGTGGTCTATCTACTTTGTTCATCTTTTAAAAAAGCCAGTTTGTAGATTTATTGATTTTTTTGAGGGTTTTTTTGTGTCTCTCTCCTTCAGTTCTGCTTTGATCTTAGTTATTTCTTGCCTTCTCCTAGCTTTTGTATTTGTTTGACCTTGTTCCTCTAGTTCTTTTAATCGTGATGTTAGGATGTCAATTTTATGGCTTTCCTTGCTTTTCATGTGGGCGTTTTGTGCTATAAATTTCCCTCTAGACACTGCTTTAAATGTGTCCCAGAGATTCAGGTACATTGTGTCTTCATTAACACCGATTTCAAAGAACATCTTTATTTCTGCCTTCATTTCATTATATGCAGTAGTCATTCAGGAGCATGTTGTTCTGTTTCGATGACAATTATGTGGTAATTTTTGGAAAGGAACAAGGACCAGCCACTGCAAAAACATATCAAACTGTAAAGACCATCAATGCTATGAAAAAACCGCATTAACTAATGGGCAAATCAACCTGCTAGCATCAAAATGGCAGGATCAAATTCACACATAACAATATTAACCTTAAATGTAAATGGGCTATGTCCCAATCTAAAGACACAGACTGGCAAATTGGATAAAAAATCAAGACACATTGGTGTTCTGTATTCAGGAAACTCATCTCACAGGCAAAGACACACATAGGCACAAAATGAAGTGATGGAGGAAGATTTATCAAAGAAATGAAGAGAAAAAAAGAAAAAATAAAAGCAGGAGTTGCAATTCAAAAATTGCAAAAATTTATTATCAAGACAAATATCAAATAGCTTTGCTCTTATATTTTCTTCTTGAAGTTTTATAGTTTCGAACCTCACATTTAAGTTTTTAATCCATTTTAACTTAATTTTTCTAGATGGTATCAGACAAGGACTAAATTTCATTCTTTTTTTATGTGGATATCCAGTTTTCCCAATGGTATTCATTGAAAAGACTTTCCTTTCCCAATTGGTTTCAAATAAAGAAAACCCTAACAATCCACCAAATTAAGTTTTGCAAGGTTGCAGAATACAGAATCCAACATACAAACTATACATTAACAATAAACTATAAAAAAGAAATTAAGAAAACAAGGCCATCATAATAGCATCAAAAATGTAATAGGAATGAATTTAACCAAGGAGACAAAAGATCTTTATATTGAAAACCATTAAGCATTGATGAAGTAAATTAAAAGATACATAAATAAATGGAAACATGCTCATATCCATGAACTGTAAGAATTGATATGGTTACAATGTCTATACTGCCCAAAGTGATCTTCTGTTTCAATGTAATTCCTATATAAATTCCAACGATGTTTTTCACACAAATAGAAAAAACAAGACCTAAAATTCATATGGAATAACAGCATATAGTCACGGTATTTTTAAGAAAAAGGCTGAAGACATCACACTTCCTGGTTTCATATTATATTACAAAACTATATTTATTTAAAAGTATGTTACTGCCATAAAAGGTAGACACATAGAACAATGGTACAGAAGAGTGACTCCAGAAACAAATCTGTTTATATATAACCAACTATTCTTTGGCAAGGGAACTATAATATTTTAATTTAAAATTTTGGTATTGATAATTGTCATTTATAGATTTACGGTTATGTTGCTTTAAAAATGCTGTTTAAATATTCTTCGGGTGTACTTGTGTAGCAAAGGTAAAATTTCTGGGGTGAGCAAGTCTTACTCTCTTAGATGATGTATTGAGTTTTAGCAGACATGTTTTAAAGAAAATGTCAGGCAATGGTTAAAATATGTGTGTGTGTGTGTGTGTGTGTGTGTGTGTGTGTGTGTGTATGTTAAAATATCCTCCTGGCAGAAAGTATATTATGTATTAAGACTCTAGTAGAGTTATGTCTGAAATATTGATGGTGGCCAGAAAGGTTGGCACTAAAGCCATGCAGAAGATGTAAGATAAAACAATACATGTATACTAGGGATTTTAAATGTTTTACTTCTGTCATTGAGGACCTACTGATTTAATGATCTAAAACTAAAATTATTACATGATTTAATTTTTTTTAAATATCACTTAAACTCCTATATGGAGAAGTGAATGGGGTATATAGTAGACATCTTTATCAATTAAGTGTCCAAGGTTGTGTAATATATCAGACAAAGAATGCTTTTTAAAAATTATCTTTTGACACTATTGACAGAAAAAGATTAATAAGTGTAAGTGACATTAAGGGGAAGTAATATAATTATGTAAGGGCTGAGAGAGAGGTGAAGGGAATTGTTAATATTTTTAAGTTTTCTGACTCAAGGAAATAAGTGTATGCTGACTGAATTTGCTGAACTAGGGAATATTAAAAATGGTAAGTTGAGTAATAGGTACTGTGTTAATGATTTCACATCAGTTTTGAACATAACATGTTGAGGGCCACTGCTTCATCCCAATTGAGATTTTGAGTATGTACCTAGGTAAACAAACCTAAAACTAAGAGGTGGGGACAAGATTGAAAATATGTATATAAACACATATGATTTCTAATCAACATCCTAAAAATAAAAACTTTAACCTAGATAAATGGTATAGGTGGATAAGATTAGTATGGCCAGAAAACAAAATTGAAATCTTAAATTACCTGAAGATTGACTTGCCAAACAAGAATTGGCAAGAAAGATAATCAAGGTACATCAAGAAAGGTAAGAAAATGCCATGAGGAACCTGTTATTCTTCTAGACTAGAGAATAACGTGTTTAAAGATGAGTAGCCAGCTATACTAATGCTGCTTTGCAGTCCAGGAGGTTAGAGAGTGAGTTCTATCCATTAGACTTAGAGTGGCACGGACTTTAATGGCTGTTTTCCTTGATAGCACTATTTATAATATGAAGATAAGCTCAATGAGAAAACCCCTGATCTCCCTGCATGAAGCTCTCGTCCTGTTTAAATAAAAGGTTCAGGGGATTTTAGACACAAATATCAAAAGCAACTAAGAATATCAAACATATTCAACTTAAAAACAAGCAAATTCTACCAAAACAAATAAACCACCACCACCACGACAACAACAAAAAACACCACTGGCCTTTCATTTATTTTAATTTTTTCAAAGAAAAATTTCAATTTGTATATATATAAAAACAAGAAAAATCCCAAAATGGGACTAACTAGAAAAAAAGATTTCATATCGGAATATGTACCAGGAATCATTATCATGTGTAACTCACCTAATAGTCTTATCCATTTCAAGCTGATAATAAAGGTCTCTTTCAGGGGTTTGGACTATGTTGGATGATGCATAAAGACATAATTTCAATAAAAATAGGTAAACAATTTGGAATATATTATTTTTTTGTAATCCCTGGGGCATCATTTCAGTAGATGATTACAACCAAATGAGTATTATCTTATAATTTTCTCATGAGCGGCAGAAGCTTTTATGTTAGCTCCAGATTGCTATTTATTCTCTAATGATATTTTACAGACTCCTATCAGTTTGGAGGGAAAGCTCAGGGGATACTCAATGATAGCTAGGAGGTTCTTTCTGTTTTCTTTTTTCTTCAAATTTGCATATGTAAAATGCAAATATTTAATAGAATTTATTAACAAGTTGTTATTTTCTTGTAATAAGGAGAAAAAATGGGCTTAGGACATCAGGTCCCTCTCCTGCCTTTCTATAGTTTCAAGAAGATCTTGTATTTGAATGATTTTCTGTCAACATCTCACCCAAAAAAAAGCAAACTACTTTCTTGCAGCACAGAATTAACATGTCATTCTGTCGTTTGAAACATCTTTAGCCTAATTTTTACAAATTATTCCCATTTAAAAATACCCAAGGCAACATTTCTATAAAAATTATTCATTTTCTCAAAGCCAGAAAACATCTTACTCTGTTTTCTGAAGTACTAAATGCAATTTCTTTAATTCTGTACATAAGTTTTTCTTATAATTTCACTTACAACTCTTGTCTTTTACTTTTTGTAGTTTTGCTTGTTTGCTTTGTTTTATTTTTGGTATATTCTCCCATAAAATCTTTTTCATTTGAGCCTCCACATCATAGGACTAACAGATGTGATTTTTCATGCTTCTTTGTGTTCTATCTTGCTATCTTTTCACTACATTCACTTCTAACCAAAAATTTTCAGCACACAGGAACTTCGTTTGTTACTAATTGTTGTGTTATACTTACTTGAGTACGTAAAAACTTTAAAATAGTTAGAAGTATAATTTTAGTTTTCATTATATATAGAGTGATATAATGAGATATAATGAGATACATACAGATAAAATTATATATATAATACACATACATGCACACACACAAAGTAGTTACCTTTATCAGCAGTTTTGCCTTCCTTAGTTTCAATTATCTGTCAAATAAACTATTTGTAAATTTAAAATTATGTGTCATTCTGAGTATTGTTATAGTTGTTCTATTTTATTATTATTGTTGTTAACCTCTAACTTTGCCTAAATTATAAATTAAGCTATAGAAAAAAAATATATATATATATCATGTTTGGCACCAGCTGTAGTTTCAAGCATTCATTAAGGGTCTTGAAACATCTTTCTTGAATAAAAGAGACTGCTATATACAGCAGAAAGCATTTCTCATACTTTTATTCTTATTTTGTCTTTGCCTTTGCTTAACATCCTAGCATCTCTTCTCTCTCCAAGATGTTTACTCCTATTGTATTGTATTCCCATTGTCTTATTCTCCTTTGCAATTTCTTAATCCAATTTATTCTATGTCCAAAAAAATAGTTTACTATTATAATTTTCCCAGAGTTATTTTTATAACAGGACGTGTATGAAATCAAGAGAACTTGATTTCAAGAACTTTCTCTGACAGTACACAAATTCAGGCAAGTCTATTTATACTCCAAATTAACAAAATGAAAATAATAGTGCCCTTGTAGGGCATTACTTATATGGTAACTTAAATGAATCCAAAGTTGATATTTGATAAATTATTTTTAAATTTAAACCTGATAGATTTCACATTTCAGATTTCTCTATTTCATATTACTTCAGGACTTCATTATAGATATTAGGTAATGTAATTCTACTTGCAATAGAGATATAGAGATTTTGTTAGAAGAGTTTCAATTAATCAAATGTCATATAGCAAAGTTCACTCATTTCTTTAAACTCAAAATGAACAATATAGATTTCATTCCCATAAAAATGACTTAAGTATATTATATGAGCAAGTAACCAAGTTCTTCCACTTTCATACCGCCATGAACATTTTGTTGATGACACTCAATTCTGGACAATACATAGATATTATAAGATGTAAGTGCAGCTGGCACAGAGTGTGAGAAGCAAGCTTCTTCTGTTTGTTGCTATCCATCATGCACTTTGACATGACACATTTTACTCTCAGCATGGATATGATTGGACATTAACACCAACTTATTTAGAACTAGGTAGTGGTATGTTTAGAAGTGCAGGCTGCCTCAGCATCCAAGAATTTATGCAGTATATGAAAAACTAAAATAGAGCATTTATTCTATGCTACTGTATAGAGCTATGAATGTATTTTATTTAAACTAAATGTAGTGTCACTCACATGTTCTTTTTTAATCCAAAGTCATACATCTATTTTTTAAATTTTGACTTAATTTTAAAATGAGCTCAATAGTCACAGGCTATGCTTCTCCAAAACCTACTTAATTTTTCAAGATGAGAGATATCTCTACTAAAATGGCCTGTTACGGTTTTCTTTAAACAAATTGTGATCTTGACAAACAATCTCACAATAGAGAAAACTTTGTTTTAAAAATGAACAAAATGTGTCTCTAATAAATCTATGCAGTAAATTTCCCATGCTTAACATAGTTATAGTAATCTCTTTATTTTGCACATTGTAATCAGGATTTAGTTGAATTGCATGCTATTTAACAGACTGCACACCACCAATTCTTAGTGGCAACACAGCTGGATTCATTTTTCAGGATGAAAGATCACCCACTATAAACTTGCACTGCTGGTGAGACTGAAAAATGCTCAGATGTAAGCTATAAATTGGCTACAAGGGTAGACATTTCCTTGGCAACCCCTGTGTGGTATATTAAGCAAAACTGAAACATTTAATTTTAATTAGAATATTGAATTAGATTCTAAGTCAAATCTAGGACAGAGTTACAAAGGGAGCTGTCTCATTGTAGTTAAAAGTGTTCAAATGAATGTGCTGTATCCCAAATAGAACATTTATAGAATTTCAACTAGAAAGCTATGATGGAAAGTGAATGATAAAAGATGCTAAAAATTGCCCCATGGTAAGAAAAATATGAAGGATTAAAACACTTCCAAAAGAATAAAAATGGACATTTAGAAAATTTTCTATATAAAGCCAATAATAGAACAAGTTTTAACATTGATTTTTAAATAGTTTTTCTTAACTAGCCTAAATAATATAATATGGTTAATATCCTTGATTTGGTAATCCTGCCTTAAGTACACATGAGAATCTAATTGATTGCATTGGACAGCTCCTGTAATCCCTTTCAAGTACTTTCATTCTCACTACCTGCGTCTGCCAGTCTTGCAGCTTCAACCAGCTTCAGAGCAACCCAACAGTTCTTTGCATTTGGCCCATAATCACATAGGTCTTGCTTCCTCCTCTTGTGCTTCCTTGAGACAGAGAAGTGAGATGTCTGGGAGTATTCATTCAAGATTAAAATATGGACAATTTAGAAGTTCACAGCTACCTCTGAGACACCATAACCATTAATCAATGGAGGTGAGTAGGTTTCTAAGAAGGTTTCAAAGGATAATGTACTGGTCCTGGATCAGTTAGCAGTCACTACAAAGGATTCTTAAAACAATTTTCTATCTGTTCTTGTTTGATATCTTCTGTCTTCCATCCAAATCTATGTCATAATCCTTTGTCAGAGATCTCAGGCTGGAATATATTTCAGAGAATAAGTAAAGACTTAAAAGAAATTGTTAAATTTATAATCACCATAACAATTAGTAGTACCTAAAATAAATGATAAGTACCTTTTAAAGTTTAGTGAATTAGTATATTCTCTTCTAATATTCCATCTTTTACACTGATTAAATATTCAAGAATTGTTTTGTGCGTGACAGCAGTCAGTTTCATCAGGTTATGGTAATTTACGTTTTTGAGAGAGTCATTACAAATCAAAGATATTTATCAAGGTTTAATTTCCACAAAATCAATGTGGTAATATAGGTCTACTGCAAAAAAACTCCCTTTAATTGATAAAGAAGGAAGGTAGGCATGGAAACTCCCAGTCCTATTGTGCTGTTTCCAAAATGAGAGCGTACCCTTTCTGGTTGAGCTGACTGTGTTTATTGTGGTTGTAATTATAATCACTGGGGAGTCACTGATCTTCCTGAGGCAGCCACTCAAATTTCTTGGTATATAGTTTTAATGTGTGATACATTTTGTTTGTAGTGTTTATTGAGGAATGATAATGCTCAAGGAACTGCAACATACACTATTTTAAATGTGTGTAACAATGATTTTGGGAGATGACTCTCATATTTAAATAACACAAAGAAAAAAGTAAATAATGTAACCATTTCACATTGGTAGAAAGCCAGTGATTGAGATTCAAACATATGTTTACCACTTCAAACCCAAAATATCTTCCCTTTTTCTTTGCTCTTACATAAGCTGACTGCTATTCATTTTGGGAGATGACTCTTATATTTCAGAAATACAAAGAAAAAGGTAAATAATGTAACCATTTCACATTGGTAGAAAGCCACTGATTGAGAATCAAACATATGTTTACCACTTAAAACCCAAAATATCTTCTCTTTTTCTTTGTTCTTATATAAGCTGACTGCTATTCATTTCCAAGATACTCAAATTTTTCCAGAGCAAAGCATTCTTTTGTAAGTTGGTATTCTGGCTCATAGTTTTCTTTTGCAGGAACTGATGGAAAAATACCCTAGTCAAATAAGGAGATCCTGGCTCAACCAAGTGTGTAGAGATTCATGAGATGAGGTCCCAGTTCACCTTGTACTTCTTTATCATTGTTAACATTTAATAGATATGTAACAGTAGTAATGACACCCTATGTTTCCTATAGAGAAATAATCATAAACTTTTTCTAATAATTCCTATCGATCTTATAAACATTTGCAATTATGGAGGACAGCAATCTCATGAAATGTTCTTTGTGTTTACATGTAGAAATAATTTTGATCCAACCTGCATATCAAACTCATTAATTTCTTCCGGAATCCAACATTTTCTTCCCAATAAACTTCCTTGTCTTCTGTTCCAACTGTCCTTTCATGTGAACTAACTTTCCTCACGTTATTGGTGCTCAAGGGGACACTATTCACTTAAACCTAATGGAAACAGTACCCTGTATTTGGGCAACATAGCCCATGAATTCTATGGGGTTTAGTATTTTCTTCTGGAATAATCATATATCAGTTGGTTATTCTGGACTTTATTGTTCTGTTTTCATATTGCTATAAAGAATACTTGAGACTGGTTAATTTATAAATTTATTTGTTTGATTTGCTGATGGTTTTGCAGACTGTAAAGGAAGCATGGCAGCTTTTGCTTCTGGGAAGGTCTCAGGGACCTTTTCTCATCCCAGAGGGCAAAGCAAGAGCAAACATGTCACATGGCAGGAGCAGAAGCAAGACAGAGGAAGGGGAGAGTTGCTACAAACTTGTGAGAACTCACTATCACAAGAACTGCACCAAGGGGATGAAGCTAAACTATTAATGAGAAACTGCCCCCAAGATCCAATTACCTCCCACCAGGTCCAATTTCCAACATTAGGGATTGTAATTGAAGGAGAGATTTCGTGTGGACATAGACCAAAGTTATTTCATACATAACTACATACTCATTGATAATATCAACATTCTAAAGAAGGATTTATGAAGAGGCCCTTAAAGTTTTGTATTAGTTTCATCAAATTCACATTATATTTAACAATATGTTTATGAAATTTTACACATATGGATGGTAACTTTGCTGGCTTACAGGTCTTACTTTGTATCATTTATACATTTGTTGAAAACAGCAGAATAAATAACTGCATTTATAATGTAATTTACTCAGAAGTTTTTATTCAGGCATAATTTTGTCGAAGACAATTACTGTCACTGTTCACTAGGCTGTCTAGGAATTTCTGTCAGTTTTTAGACAGAATGTAGTATTCAGTTGCTTTTTCTTTCTCAGGACCAAGCTAAACCATATACAGACTTCGAATAATAAACCATTGCCTTAATGTTGTTTTAGCACTTGACTTCCAGAAGTCAAACTGGAAGGATGGTGGCATAAAAAACATGTAATGCCTGTACAGAAATTCCCAGTGAGGAGCAAAACAGGTAGAATCAAGAGTAGAATCTTTAACAAAAAGTTATGACAAATTTAAAGAATATTTAAATTATATATGGAAGTATACAGCTAGGTAGAGATTTTAAAAACATTTTTGTGGGGGGATCCCTTTTGTCATTCACAGAAAGGAAAACCAATCTTTATTCTGGTTGTGACAAGAAAATAAACGGAGGTAAATCTTGAGAAGACACACTTGAAAGAACAAAGGGCTGCAAATGCAATAATATAAGAAAAATTTTGGCACCTACCATCTAGTCATGTTACCTAATACAATCAAATAGCATACTGATGCATTAGAGATGGAGCAAGAAATTAGATAAAATATAGTTGCAGTATAATTTTTCTACCTCTTAACTAAAGTATTGCTTAGTAAATATGTAAGAGACGTAAAGAGGACATTCATTTACTTGAAAATATATATTGCCATTGAAATTTTCCAGTGAACATTAGTTCCCTTAATCTGGAAGCAGAGAACTTCTCTGACAATTAGCAAAGGTCATGAGACCACCTTTGTAAGCAAAAACTACATAAATGTGAAGAAAAGATACCACAATATGTACTAGAAAGAAAACTACTTTAAACCAAAAACGAGATATAACAGTATTTGATAATAGATAATTTAGAAAATTAGAAAACCCCTTGAAGAGAAAATACTCAGCTACCAATTTGCCAACATGATACACCTTGACCAAACATTTCAGGTTGGTAAAAACTTGAATTACTAATAATGTAGCCCCAATCATTTTATTTGTGCACTTGTAAATTTATATATTCAGATTAACTGAATTATATATTTTCCTCTGTAAGATTCAGTTTTCTTATAGGTAATCAAAAAAATGATAATACTTATTTTACAGGCTTTTGGGGATTAATCCATATGTGAATGCAAGTTAAGCAGTCAGAACAAGGTTTAGCATACAGTAAGTACTTTATAAATAAACTATACAGAGGTATATGACCAAAGATGTTTATCATTGTCAATGAGAAAAATTAATACAAATATAATGTGTTAAAATAATGAATTAGTTATATCTTAGATGTATATGTTGTAATAATGTTGAGTAGTCAAGAAATTTAATTTATTGACATAAAAATGTGTGTATGTCCCTTTTAAACTGTTAAGTAAATTAAATTAGTCAAAAGGTATTATAAAGTTTTGATCATCCTAAACATACACCTATACATTTGTATGTATGCATACATGCATTCATATACATAAGAAGTTTTGAAGATTATAAAACAATATTTGATTCTGTGTTTTTCTCTAACATAGTTGATATATAACACAAACTTCTCTGTATCTAAAAATTTACAATGAGCATGTGTTTTTCTTTAACTTACAAGAAAGCTACTTGGGTTTTATTTAAATTAAATTTTTAAAAAGCATTCTTAGTCTATAAATTGGCACAGATATATAAACTAGAGTGATTTAAAGCATTCTATAAAACAGCCCATGAGGATTAAATTTGCATTATATACTAGGATAAAGTCTCATTAAGAAACTTTTTCTTCCTACAATAAAGCATTCTGGAAATATGTGAATATAAAGGGAAAATGTACATGCACAGCCAAAATGTTCAGACAAAGCTGGAGATCTAAAATTTGGTTAAAAAAAAAATCCAGTCAGAAAACCAGGTTACCAGCAGGCTTATTGCACAAGAGCAGAGGCCAAACTTCTATAGCCTTGGCATGTAAAGCATTTCAGATGCTAAGATGACAGAACTGCTCTTAAAACCATCTGTTATTTGCTGATCCATCTGTTGGTCAGCATAGAGCCATCTGAACTCAAAAAATTCTTTGGTTTCAGAAATAGTACAATTGCCATTTTTTTTTCAGTTGGAAAACAACAGTAGTGACTTTCAGAACAGTATTTTATTACAGTAAAGCACAAAATACTCCTACTCTTTTGGCCACAAACTCATGATTTGTACTCTAATAATTATCAGGATTTATAATTAGAAAAACCTAGCATTGCATTATGCCTCTAAACATAAACATATATATAAAGATATTAAGTTAAAAGCTTAAATATAGGTTAATTAGCAGTAAATATTTAACAAATGTAATATATTTCAGAAAGAAAGATCTACGAAGGCCCAATATGCACATAAAACAGCAAACATTATTAGACTCTTAAAATCCAAATTAAAGCCATATTGAGAAAGATACTTAGTCTATAAATTGGCAAAAATAAATATAAATACTAACAACGTCAATGGTTTTTAAGGATAGGAAGTAAATGGAAGTATAAAACCTTGCTCTTGGAGATATAAACTGGTATAACAATTATAAAAAATTTTTGCAATTCCCTAAAATATTAAACATTCAACTACTGTATTATTCATTAATTTTACTTCTAAAAATTAAGTCCACACAAAGACTTGTAATGAATATTCCTAGTAGTTATATATAATATGTAAAAACTCAGGAAGAAAGCAACATTCAAAAATAGATATGTAGATAAATTGCAGTATGTTTATACAATTGACAAATATTCATAACAAATTAAGGAAGACTACTGATACATACAAAACATAATATGAGTAGCATTTTATTGATTGAAAGAAACCAGGCATAGAAAAGTACGGATTGCCAAATTTCATTTATGCAAAACGAAATTTATATATATATATTTTGTGTGTGTGTCTCTGTGTGTGTGTGTATATATATATGTATTTTTGTGTATATATGTGTATATACATATACACAATTTTATTTATACAATACGTATATGGAGAGAGGTTGCCTGTGGTGATTGGTGGTTGGGAGGTATCATAAGAGTGGGGAATGAAGAGAAAGAGACATAAGAACTTTCTCAAATGGCACAATTGTTTTAGATATTGATTACAGTAGTGGCAACATGGATGTGTATGTTTGCCAAAACATGTCTAGTAGTATAATTATGAACTGCACATTTTGCTGTATAAAACTTAACAAACATTTTTTAAAGTTCACATTTTGATCACTCTACATACCACCTTATGCAAAAAGGCTCCCATGCACAAATAAAAAAAGTGACCTTTCCTCTTGCTACAGAACGAAAACACACAAAGGAGCATATGTCAGTTAGGAGAAACAATATCAGTTAATGTATCCAAAATCCATAATTTCACTGATGTAATAAAACTTTATTTCTCATTCATATAGCATAAAAAATAAAGCCAGATGTCTCCACTAAGGATTTTGATTCCAAGCTCAGTTTTAGGTATCTTGACTCCTCTCCTTTTATCTTGTAGATCTGGTATCTCAAATTCTTTCTTTCAACTGCAAGAATGAAAGCTTGGTAACACATGATGGAGGCTAGTCCTGAAATTGATATAAATCACTTCTCTGTTCCTTATATTGGCTAGAATTAATTATATGACATATGGATAATTATATATAGATACAGATTCTTGTACAGATATGGATAGATATATAGGGAGATAGATATGTAGACAGATATTAATATAGATATATAGGTAGAGATAAACAGATAACCCAGCAAGGGAAGCTATATATGTAACTTTTCTCCATACACCAGAAAGAGAAAAGGGAGAGTTTAGCATCTAACTCTTCTCTACCAGAGAACATATAACTGCTTTTTTACTGTGCTCACATTAGAGAATAATAAAGCATATATGTAGCCTTGAACAAGATAAGAAATGTCTTTTCTACAAATGTAAAATTAGTAGCAAATATTTTGATCAGTGCCATAGAATAAAATTAAGAAACCTAAAACTCTTGTTTGTGAAGAATTGGCAACAAAAATTATTTAATGTGAATTTAAAGCAATTCAAAATATGGAGTGCATTAAAAAATAATCATGTAACTTAAATATCTCAGTCATTAAGAATTTGTAGGTGGTAAGTAGTATATATATCTTAAATCAGAAACAGATGGCCACCCTTGTTTTACTGCCAATCATCTGGTGGGCCTCTATTCCATATCCTGGACCCTGAAGTTCCCATTGCTACTTTGGCATTACTTCCTTGAAAAGGGAAACGCTGTCTAGAGTGCCTCCTCTAAGGAATAAGCTTCAAAATATTTCAAGAGTTATAAATAGTGGGGCTACCCTACGTTCAACTCAAATATGTTAATTTCTCCATAGAGCTCAAAACTCATGGACCGTACCAAAGACAAGATGTCAGGATAATCTTTGAGTATTCTTTTCATGATTGTCTTTCACTCTAGAAACATATGCATTAAACTTTTCCTCTACAACTTCTTTGTCATATGTAAATCAGTAGTGGCTGGTAAGTTGATCAATACTGTTGATTAAGATTAGTCAGAGTCATCCCACTAAATTAATAAAAGTTTGCTATAAGATAGGAAAAAGAAAACTTATAAAGAATTTTTAAAGTAAAATTGATAATGTTAAAATAGAAAATATTATTTTAGTTATGTGGTTTTAGGGTTTTCACCAGTTACAGAGTAAAAAGCAAATGAGCTTATAGTATTACCAGACTTTAGGCCATTCATTGTGTGTGTGTTTTTATTTGCATGTAAGTGTATGCATTAAATGTTACCTACAATATGCATTCAAAGGTAAGTAAATTTGATGTAGGTTCAATGCTATGGGTACACTACTTAGTAGAAATTCTTAAATGTTTAACTAATGTCTGTAACAATAATTATTGCAGATAGTGACTAAGATAACCATCTCAACTGAGGACTCTATTAAAATTAACATGCTGCTGCTTAGAATGTGAAGAATATTTGTAACTTTTTTCACAACATATAAAATCATACCTATGTTGTGATAGATTAATTGTGGTTCAATTAACAATAGCAACAAGTTACGTTGTGGAATATATAAAATTATAAAATTGTATATATGTTGTTATTAGACATGTCACAAATAATTTGTTGCTATTTTTAATTGAATCACCATAAAGACTAAATATTTTAAATAAGCATGTTCTAGTTGTCACAATTTTGTTGTTGTTTTCTCTTAAGCTTTATGTAAGAAATAGTCATAAATGGTAACCAAATATAAAAGTAAGAGTTAAGAATAACTGCTATGCATATAATTACTTAAACGGAAGTTATTTGCTTAAATGTGTGATGACCATTACATTTTCTTTTGTATCATCTTGTTTTAATTATAATAGACTATTCAGTAGGTTTCTGCTTGGTTTTATATCAAAGCCTGCCTTTTTCTCAAGAAATACTTCTTCATACTTAACCACTAACCTAGAGTACGTGATTTTGCTTTTTCAACATGTTATTGTTGTTGCTCATGATTTACATCTAGTCTCATTGAGTTCCTCCATTGTAACTGGAGAGTAACTTTCTAGTGTGAATCTACCTGGCCACTTCTTAATATACACTATCCCCCTTTTTTTTTTTTTTTTAATACTTCAAGTTCTGGGATACATATGCAGAATGTGCAGGTTTGTCACATAGGTATACATATGCCATGGTGGTTTGCTGCACTCCATTAACCTGTGATCTACATTAGGTATTTCTCCTAACGCTATCCCTCCCCTAGCCCCCCATCTCCCTACAGTCCCCTGGTGTGTGATGTTCCCCTCCCTGTGTCCATGGGTTCTCATTGTACACACCCACTTATGAATGAGAACATGTGGTTTTTGGTTTTCTGTTCTTGTGCTACTCTGCTGAGAATGATGGTTTCCGGCTTCACCCATGTCCCTCAAAGGACAGGAACTCATTCTTTTCTATGGCTGCATAGCATTCCATGGTGTATATGTGCCACATTTTCTTTATCCAGTGTATCGTTGATGAGCATCTGGGTTGGTTTCAAGTCTTTGCTATTGTAAACAGTGCCACAATGAACATACATGTGCATGTGTCCTGTTGGTGGGAGTATAAATTAGTTAAACCACTGTGGAAGACAGTGTGGCAATTCCTCAAGGATCTAGAACTAGAAATACCATATGACCCAGCCATCCCATTACTGGTATATACCCAAAGGATTATAAATATACACATATCCCTTTTTGCTGTTCCTATTGCTTCAAACTAACTTCACATGCTTAACATTACTTGTTCTGATAAATAATTTTGGTTTGGCTCTGTACAGTATCTGTTCTTAAGTAGCATAAAATAGAAAGATTAACAACTCTATAAAATTGTTTTGTTTGTTTTAAGTATTCGTGATTATTTCCACTATTTTATTCATTCAATCAGGTAATATAAAATTCATTTTTTAATCTAAATTTCAATTTTATTGTTCTTTACATCTAGTCTTGAGATCCTCCATTATAATTGAACGATAATATCAAGAAAAACAAATGTCATACATTTTCATTAAATCAAACAAGTGTGTTTCAAAGTTTTCATTTTCTATTGGATTTGTAGTTTAATTTACACATGATAAAAACATAATTTTCAAATGGAAAGTGACTTTACAAGAAGAAAATCTAAAATTGATGTGTAGCTTTTCAGTTTGGCAATGATAACAGAAAGTAAAAATTTCAGATTGATTTTATTGGAAATAATTTTAAAAAGACAGAAAATGTAAGAAATAAAAGTCTTAACTTCATTTTCAGTAAAACAAGGAAACAGATAAAACCTAACACTATGATTTAGGTTGAAATCTCACAAAACACAGTACAAATCACTGATGAGTGTTCCTTTGGGAAGAAACAGAGAAGTATCAAGGAACAGAAAGTACTTTGCTTCAAGCTTCAGAAATAGCCAGTAAAACTATAAATTATGCTTGTCAATAGTGGCAGATTTGACGTGAGGCACTAACCTGTGTGTGTATATGTCTGTGTGTGCAGACTGCAATACTGTGAACAGTAAATAGAGTCTAGAGTAAACATTATAGTAGGCAGAGATTCTCTTTATAAAATGATGTTCCCAGAAGTATAAATCTATAAAAGATGCCATCATAATTTTAAAAAGAGAATCAATAAATCTTAAGTACAGAAGACGAATGTATAAAATTGTTGCCATGAAGCACATGAAAATTCTATCCCAAAATTTAAAAACAAAAATGAATACAATAAATGAAATATTTAATCAAATAATCATCTTTATGATGCAGTGGCACTAAAACAAGATGCACAACTTCAGGGAATTGACTGCAGGGCAGCAAAAAAAAAGGAATTGTAAGTGGAAGAGCTAAGGATGGAAAAGAAAATATCATTGCAGCATTGGAGGTAAAACTGGAAGAGCAAAGGAAATCAGCCACGGCTCAAATAATAATAATGAAGTTTATAAAGGTTAGAAACAAGGCAATCAAGTACAGTGTAAGATAAATAAAAAGATTAAAATGATCAAAGAAAATAGAGTAAAAAAAAGATTCAAAACACTAAAGTCCTCAAAAAAGGTAAAAATAAAATATTTAAAATAACACCTTCTGGTGCATATTGAAAAGATACAGAGTCCAAGAGAAAACTAGCCCAAAATTATTAAATTTGGTAAGAATATACTAAAGTTAATAAACTCTAATACATATAAATAATTCTTTGGGAAGCCAGGCCAAAGAGAAAATCTTTTACAAGGGGAAAACACACAATGGCCTCAGAGTTTTCTTAGTAATATTTAGTACTAGATGACACTGAAGCAACACCTACAAAATTACTAGGTAAAGAAGCACGATTTGAGGATTTTATTTTGTTGAAATGTTCCTTAAAAATAGGTCAACAGGAATTTATCCATTTCTTCCAGGTTTACTAGTTTATGTGCATAGAGTTGTTTGTAATATTCTCTGATGATGGTTTGAATTTCTGTGGAGTCTGTGGTGATTTCTCCTTTATCATTTTCTATTTCATCTATTTGGTTGTTCTCTCTTTTCTTTTTAATCAGTCTGGCTAGTGGTCTGTCTAGTTTGTTGATCTTTACAAAAAACAAGCTCTTGGATTTATTGATTGTTTGAAGGGTTTTTCGTGTCTCAATCTCCTTCAGTTCAGCTCTGATCTTAGTTATTTCTTGTCTTCTGCTGGGTTTTGAGTTTTTTTTTGATCTTGCTCCTCTAGCTCTTTCAATTTTGACAATAGGATGTCAATTTTGGATCTCTCAATTCTCCTTATATGGGCACTTATTGCTATATACTTTCCTCTAGAGACTGCTTTAAATAAGTCCCAGAGATTCTGGCATGTTGTGTCTTCGTTCTCATTGGTTTCGAAGAACTTCTTTATTTCTGTCTTCATTTCATTGTTTACCCAGTCAACATTCAAGAGGCAGTTGTTCCGTTTCCATGAAGCTGTGCGGTTCTGGGTTGGTTTCTGAATTCTGAGTTCTAACTTGATTGCACTATGGTCTGAGAGGCTGTTTGTTATGATTTCAGTTGTTTTGCATTTGCTGAGGAGTGCTTTACTTCCAATTATGTGGTCAATTTTAGAGTAGGTGTGATGTGGTGCTGAGAAGAATGTATATTCTTCAAGCCTAAACCAGGAGGAAGCTGAAACTATGAACAGACCAATAAAAAGGTCAGAAGTCGAGGCAGCAATTAAGAGCCTACCACACAAAAAAAGCCCAGGTCCAGACGGGTTCACAGCCGAATTCTACCAGACACACAAAGAGGAGCTGGTACCATTCCTTCTAAAACTATTCCAAATAATCCAAAAAGTGGGAATCCTTCCAAAATCATTTTATGAGACCAACATCATCCTGATACGAAAACCCGGCAGAGACCCAACAAGAAAAGAAAACTTCAGGCCAATATCCATGATGAACATAGATGCAAAAATCTTCAATAAAATATTGGCAAGCCGATTGCAACAGCAAATCAAAAACTTTATTCATCACTATCAAGTAGGATTCATCCCGGGGATGCAAGGCTGGTTCAACATACGCGTCTATCAGCGTAATTCACCACATAAACAGAACCAAAAACAAAAACCACATGATTATCTCAATTGACGCAGAGAAGGCATTTGACAAAATACAACAGCCCTTTATGCTAAAAACCCTCAATAAACTCGGTATCGATGGAACGTATCTCAAAGTAATAAAAGCTATTTATGACAAACCAACAGCCAATATCATACTGAAGCATTCCCTTTGAAATCCGGCAGTAGACAAGGATGCCCTCTTTCACCACTCCTATTCAATATAGTACTGGAAATTCTAGCCAGAGCAATCAGGCAAGAAAAAAGAATAAAGGGTATTCAAATAGGAAAGGTGGAAGCCAAATTGTCTCTATTTGCAGACGACATGATAGTATACCTAGAAGACCCCATCGCCTCAGCCCAAAAACTTCTGAAACTGATAAGCAACTTCAGTAAAGTCTCAGGATATAAAATCAATGTGCAAAAATCACAAGCATTCGTCTACACCAATAACAGACTTAAAGAAAGCCAAATCAAGAATGAACTGCCATTCACAATTGCTACAAAAAGAATAAAATACCTTGGAATACAACTCACAAGGAACGTAAGAGACCTCTTCAAGGAGAACTACAAACCACTGCTCAACGAAATCAGAGAGGACACAAACAGATGGAGAAACATTCCATGTTCGTGGGTAGGAAGAATTAATATCATGAAAATGGCTATACTGCCCAAAGTAATTTACAGAATCAATGCTATCCCCATCAAGCTACCATTGACTTTCTTCACAGAACTGGAAAAAACCACCATGAACTTCATATGGAACCAAAAGAGAGCCTGCATAGCCAAATCAATTCTAAGCAAAAAGAACACAGCGGCGGGCATCACACTACCGGATTTCAAACTATACTACAAGGCTACAGTAATCAAAACAGCATGGTACTGGTACCAAAACAGAGATATAGACCAATGGAACAAAACAGAGGCACCGGAGGCAACACAACATATCTACAACTATACAATCTTTGATAAACCTGACAAAAACAAGCAATGGGGAAAGGATTCCCTATTTGACAAATGGTGTTGGGAAAACTGGCTAGCCATGTGCAGAAAGCAGAAACTGGACCCCTTCCTGACACCTTACACTAAAATTAACTCCAGATGGATTAAAGACTTAAACATAAGACCTGGCACGTTAAAACCCTAGAAGGAAATCTACGCCAAACTATCCAGGACATAGAAGTAGGCAAGGACTTCATGAACAAAACACCAAAAGCATTGGCAACAAAAGCCAAAATAGACAAATGGGACCTAATGAAACTCCACAGCTTCTGCACGGCAAAAGAAACAGTCACTAGAGTGGATCAGCAACCAACAGAATGGGAAAACATTTTTGCAGTTTACCCATCTGACAAGGGCTGATATCCAGAATTTACAAAGAACCAAACAGATTTACAGGAGAAAAACAAACAAGCCCATTCAAAAGTGGGCAAAGGATATGAACAGACACTTTACAAAAGAAGACATATATGAGGCCAAGAATCATATGAAAAAAATGCTCATCGTCACTGGTCATCAGAGAGATGCAAATCAAAACCATATTGAGATACCATCTCACACCAGTTAGAATGGCGATCATTAAAAAATCTGGAGACAACAGATGCTGGAGAGGATGTGGAGAAAAAGGAACACTTTTACACTGTTGGTGGGAGTGTAAATTAGTCCAACCATTGTGGAAGACAGTGTGGCGATTCCTCAAGGCCTTAGAAATAGAAATTCCATTTGACCCAGCAATCCCATTACTGGGTATATACCCAAAGGACTATAAATCGTTCTACTATAAGGACACATGCACACGAATGCTCATTGCAGCACTGTTTACAATAGCAAAGACCTGGAATCAACCAAAATGCCCATTGATGATAGACTGGATTGGGAAAATGTGGCACATATACACCATGGAATATTATGCAGCAATCAGAAATGGTGAGTTCGTGTCGTTTGTAGGGACATGGATGAATCTGGAGAACATCATTCTCAGCAAACTGACACGAGAACAGAAAATGAAACACCGCATATTCTCACTCATAGGTAGGTGATGAAAGATGAGAACACATGGACACAGAGAGGGGAGTACTAAACACTGGGGTCTATTGGGGGGAAAAGGGGAGGGCCAGTGGGAGGGGGAGGTGTGGAGTGATAGCCTGGGGAGAAGTGCCAAATTTGGGTGAAGGGGAGAAATCAAGCAAAACACACTGCCATGTGTGTACCTATGCAACTGTATTGCATGCTCTGCACATGTACCCCAAAACCTAAAATGCAATAAAAAAAGAAATAAAAAAAATAAAAATAAAAATAAATAGGGCAACAAAAATCATTAATACAGTGGAACTAAGAAAATACCATATTGCTCTAATAAACCTTATTCAAAATATCAAGTAGCTTCAACAGAATATGTATGGTCTCCAAATATGTAAAAATAAAATCAATAAAATACATTGAGAAGTAAATGGCAAGTAAGGTTTAAATGGGAAATGAAGTAAATATGTTGCATTTATTTTTATTTATAGCTAAAGTTTAAGGATATTATTTAAGATAAAAAATGTATGGATGGATATTTTTAAGATTAAGAAGAAATACATTCATAATTAAAAATCACAATACAATTTAATAATATTAAATGATAGAATATAAAGTGGAGTAGGAAAAGAGACTTACTAATGGTATAATTGGTTACAGTAAAAAAAATAATTACTGGAACAAAAATGCACACTTTCCTAAATAACAAAATAAATATGCACAAATGAAGAAAAACAGAAAACATTAAATAGTTGAATATTTTTAAGTATAAAATCAGAAAGTAGAACAAAATAATATTGTAGAAATAATGTAAATATAAGTTTTAATGAATTAAATTCACTTACTATAAGACAGATTTGCATTTTTCTGAAGAAAAGTAAATATATCTATAAACTATATATAAACATGTCTAAAGTGATGCATAATAATTGAAAATAAAATGCTTGCTTTTCCAACTATGCACTCAAATTTAAAAGCAGCAAAAAAGTAAAAGCCAAATTCTACTATATTAAAATCTATTTTCATTGTCAGATATTGAAAAGTAATTATCACCTCTGTCATAAAAATAATAATTAACCATAGTATATAAATAGCTCTTAAAATAATGAAGAAAAGCATGATCAGATGTACTAAATACATGGACATTTTATATACACACACGTATACACAACCCTGCCCCCACTTGAAATTGCAAATGACCCTGTTAGGCTGAAAACGCACTGCAAAATATTCCTAATTCACTAATTTTGTGAATATTATTTCTAAATGGCCAAACAGACTTTGCAGCTGAGATTAAGAATTTTAGAGATGGGCAGATTATCCTGAATTATTACAGTAGGGCCATTGTAATCCCAGCACTTTGGGAGGCGGAGGTGGGTGGATCACGAGTTCAGGAGATGGAGACCATCCTGGCCAACATGGTGAAACCCCGTCTCTACTAAAGATACAAAAAATTAGCTGGGCATGATGGCGCATGCCTGTCTTCCCAGCTACTCGGAAGCTGAGGCAGGAGAATTGCCTGAACCCAGGAGGTGGAGATTGCGGTGAGCCGAGATCGCGCCATTGCACTCCAGCCTGGGTAACAAGAGCGAAACTCCATCTCAAAAAAAAAAGAAAGAAATATAACAAAAAAATTAGCTCTGCTAAAAATACAACAAATATTAGCTGGGCGTAGTGGCACATGCCTGTAATCCCAGCTACTCGGGAGGCGGAGGCAGGGGAATTGCTTGAACCCAGGAGGCGGAGATTGCAGTGAGCCTATGTTGCGCCACTACCCTAGAGCCCGAGCGACAGTGTGAGATTCCGTCTTAAAAAAAAAAAAAAACAAAAAACGGTTTTTATAAGCAGACGACAAAAATGTCAGTGCATACACACACAGACACTCACACACACAGAGAGACATGGCAATAGAAGCAGAGGTCAAACAGAGAGAAAGATATTTAAGTTTGAAACTTCTAGCTTTGAAAATAAAGGCAGGAATCAATATCCAAGGAATGTAGGATCTGGACATTTAGAATCTGGAAAAGCAAACACACATACACACACACACACACACACACACACACACACACACAGAGAGAGAGAGAAAGACACTATTCTCCACCTTCCAAAAGAAACATGGCCCAACTAAGATTTTGATTTTAAGATTTTTGACCTTTAGAACTGTGTGACAATAAATGTATGCTATTTTAAGCCAGTAATTCTGTAATAGTTTATACCAGTAGCCGTAGAAAATTAATGCAATCAACACATATGCCTCTAATTTAATTAAATTAATGCAATCAAAATATATGATTTTAAATAATTATCTAATCAACGTATATGCTTCTAATGATGGTTATGTTTTGTTTAAATAGGTTTATAGGTTGAAGAAATTTCTTCTTATCTCATTTTTAATAAGATATTGTGTCCATCAGAATGAAAATTAACATGTATCAAGTTATTTTTGCATCTATTCTTATACCTGTGAGGGTTCTATTTTAGCTTAATCAGTTAACTCAATTATAAAGTATATAATTTCGGATTTGGAACTCTCATATATCCCTTCAGTAATATGCTGTGTGTAATAAATTCCTTTAATTATATGCTGTTATTACAGATGTGATAATAAAATTTAATCTTTTCTTGTTTTATTAGTTTTAGCAATAATCTGGAATAATTTCTATTATATAATTTGTGACTTTAATAAGATATTTATTTTTGAAATTCGGTAGTTACACTTTAACATTGCAATTTATTCTCTTAATTTTTCTCTTTCTAATTTTTAACCAAAGTTATTCATATTTTCTTAATAAAACAACATTTGAATATGATTGCAAAATTACATAAATAACACAATAATTTTTAAGTTTTAAATTTTTTCTGTATTTCTACTTGCATATACTTAGTTATACGTTTGTGCTTTTTTGCACAGTATATTTTTGTCTTCTCACTATTATATATGCCAGATTTATATTGATGTCATTATTTACTTTTATGAATTGAGTTCTATTTCAAAAGTTTGCTGCAACTTAGAGGTTTTCTATATGTATTTTTTATTAAGTTCCTCCATATGCTTTCCAGCTCCTGAAGTCAATAACTCATTGGTATACTATTGGGACGCTGTCAATTACTGAAGTCAGTATTTAATGCCAGAGCCTATGAACAAAAGCCACTACTGTTTGTTGCTTATTACACATAGCATTCTCTCTGTGCCTATGAAGTAGAATGACAGTCATTCTACTAAAACTACTTTAAAACATATCTAATCCTATTTTCCCAAGGTTCACTCCCACTGTTTGTTTTCTCAATTCTTTAGTCGATTCTGAGTCTATCACTAACTCAACATTATTCTTATTAACATACAGTCTTATAATGGCCTTCTGTAATGGTGCTGTCCTGTGTGAAAATTGGTATGTCGTTTTCTCCAGTTATTTATTTACAGATTTCCTATTGTTTGCTTTCTATCTTTCAGGGATTTTTCCAGTTTTTAGGACAACTATATATGATCCTGTTATGTAAGATTGCTATTGACTTAGCACTTACAAAAAAATATGCTTTCTTATTTCATAGGATTTGAGCAAGCAAACCTGTGTTTCATAAATCATATTTTCTCAATCTCTCGCATAGCATTTATATGCTATAACAATAACATAAACCTTATCTATGCTTTAAGATATTCTCATGTAATATGAATTTCAATCACTACAAACTAAATAATTGCAATAAGCATAATATATTTTATTTAATCCATTTTTTCATTACTACATTTAAGATGTTACATCAATCATAAAAGATGGAACACATAGTATGTCATAACATATCTAATTTTATAAATGCTTCAAATAAATTATTTAACACAACACATTTCACATGTTTTAAATGGTTCATCAGAGTAAAGGTCTAGCAGCAGAAATTCTCAGTAAAGGTAAAGGACATAAGAATCTGAACATGTTTAAATATATATCAGGTATGCCTTTATGGTCTTATTCCTAAAAATCTCAGATGTTATAATTTACTATAACATTTTGATTTCTGTTTTAATTTTAACTCAGGAGAACTTTTGGAACAAATATTTATAGGAATGTTTCCTTAACCATCTAATAACTTTATCTATTTTTGTCTCACTGAAACTATCCGATAAACACACAAAATACACCCTTCCCCCCACACAAATAACATAGTGCCCTCAATGTCTGTTATTAGTGCTTCCATATTGAAACTAGCTAAGTTTAAGAAAATAATATTTTCTCATCCTCCTTGGTTTCAAGGGCCACATGTAGACTATAGAAGGATTCTGTGAAGATGGTCAAATAGAAAGCACCAGGAAGCAGTCTCTACCTAGACAATAATTGCACTAGCAGAATCTGCCTTTTGTAATCATTTTGGAACTCTGGACTCTACTGAAAACTTGCAGTTACTATGGGAACTCTTGAGATGCAATTTCTGGTTACTTTACTCAATATGAATTCTTAGTACTGTAGTAAAAACCCTCCCCACTCCCTAGCTCCATGACAAGGAACCATGCTTTCAGCTATTACATTTTCAGCTATGGAATTTCTATTTGGTTTCTTTCTAGGTTTTCTATTTTTTTAGTTAATATAAACATTGTATTTATACAATATTTATTTTCTTCATGTCTTCCTCTAGTTATTTGAACATCTTTAAGATAGTAGTTTTTAATGCCTTTAGAAAATGTGTCATCTGATCTTTGTTGGGGAACTTTTCACTGTTTTATTTTTTTCCTTGAATAGTCTATACTTTCCTGTTTCTTTGTGTGATTTGTAATTTTTTGGTTTAAAACTGGACACTTGTATGCAATAATGTGTTAACTCTAGAATCAGATTTTCCTACTTGCTTAAGATTTGCTGTTTTTGTTTTTCTTTTGATAGTTGTAGGCTGTCTCTGTGCTAACAGTAATCTTGATCTGTTAAATTAAGATTTTTCTCATGTCTTTTCTGAGCCTGTGTCTTTCCCTGGGAATATGTGATACCTTTCTAATTACTTTTATATGTGCAATTGATTTTGATTATCCTAGTCTTTAATGTATGACTCTTAAAGGGGGAAAATAAAAATAATAATAATTACAAAAAAGGTATTTACTCTTTAAATTCCCTGAAATTTACTTCAGCTAGAGAGAAGGGAGGTTACAATAATGGGGGGAGGGTCAAAAACAATGTCTGCCTGACTCTTTTTCTATACCTCTATGATTGGAAGGAGGAATCTACCATCAGAGAAAATATTTCAATATTTAAAGGACAGTTTTTCTTTTGAACACTCTGGCTCCTGTGAGCTGTGTGCAACTGAATAGGTTAGGGATAGATGTGTAAAGAAGCTATTTTCCTATTCATGAAAATTAATACAAATTCAAGTTAGGGTATAACTTTAGTATATAAAATATAATCCATGTGTTAACCACAAAAAAAAATGCTTACAGAATGCACACAAAAGAAAATTTAAAAACAAATTAAACATTCACTACAAAAATTAACTAAATACAAAAAAATACAGTAATGCATACCAGGAGGAAATGAAATAGCTATAAGGTACATAGAAAACAATTAGTTAAAGAAAATAAGTAAGTCTCTTCTTATCAGTAATTACATTAAATGTTAGTGGTTGAACTCTTCAGTCAAAAAAATAGATTCACAGAATGTTTGAAAACAATGATTTCATTAAATTCAGTTTACAAGAGACTCACTTTAGAACTAAAGATACAAATAGACTGAAAGTAAATAGATGTAAAATGATATTCTATGCACATAGTAGCCAAAAGAGAGCAGAGATGGCTATATTAATATCAAGCAAAATGTACTTTAAAAAATGAGATTAAATAATTGAAAAGATATCATAATAATAACAATTTGCAATGCAAATAACAGTACACTGAATTATATAAACGAAACTGACAGGATTGAGGAAGAAATAGACAGTTCTACAATAATAGTTGGAGACTTCCATAACCCATTCTTTTAATAAATGGAACAACCAGATAAAAAATAAGAAAGGAAATAGAGAACTTAAACAACACATTAAACCAACTGTATCTAACAGATATATAGACCAATCTACTCAACAACAACAGCATACACATTCTACTGAAATGCACATGGAAACTTTTCTAAGATTAATAATATTAAGCCAAAAATTCCGTCTCAATCAATTTATATAGAAAAATATCATGTAAAACATTTTCTTCTATCACAACAGTATGAAGTTAGAAATCAATAGTAGATGAGAAACCAAAAAATTCACAAATCTGTAAAAACTAAACAATGTATTCTTAACCATTGGATCACACAAGAAATCACAAGAATATTTAAAAGTACTTGGGAATAAATTAAAATAAAATATAACATAACGAAACTTATAGAACACAATGAAAGAACTGCTAATGGGAAATTGATGGCTGTAAATACTTACATTTAAAAAAAAGCAATTTAGATATTAAATCAACAATTTAAGAAACTTGGGGAAAAAATAACAAACTAAGCCGAGAGTTAGAGGAAGGAAATAATAAAGATCAGAACAGAGGTGATCAAAGTATAGAAAATCAATAAACCAAAAGATTACTTCTTCAAAAAGAATAATAAAATTGAAAACCCTTGAACTATATGAACTAAGAAAAAAAGAAAGACAAATTACCGAAATCAAAAATGACAGAGGAGAAATTGTTGGTTATTCCAGATGAAAAAAAATTTAAAATAGTATGAACTAGTATATGCCAAGAAATTGAATAACCTAGATTAAATAAATTTATAAAAACATAAAGCCAACAAAGATTAAATTACATAGAAATCAAAAATCTGAAAATACCTATTTACTAGTGAGGAAAAATCAAAAACCAAAAATCCCTCAACAAACAAGAACCCTGGCCCTGATGGCTTCACTGATGAATTTTAGCAAATATTTAAAGAAGCACAAAGTTGAGAACACTAACCTTTCCAAGTTTTCCAAAAACTTAAAGAAGGAAAACACATCCTAATTCATGTTGTAAAGCCAGCATTACCTTGATATCAAATGCAGGCAAAGATTGCAGAAAAATAAAAATAGAAATCAATATCCCTCATGAATATTGATGCTAAAATCCTTAACAAAATACTAGAAAATAAATTCAACAGCATATTAAAATAATCATATACCATAACCCATTGGAATTTATTTCTGGAGTACAAGGATGCTTCAACACATGGAAATAAATCATGATAATATACCAGATTATCAGAATGAAGGAAGAAAGCCACATAATTATTTCAACCGATGCAGAAAAAGCACTTGAAACAATATAGCACTCTTTCATGATTAAAACCTAAAGAACTAGTAAATAAAGAGAATCCACCTTAATATAATAAAAGTCACGTATGAAAAGCTCACTGCAAACATCATACTTAATAGTGAATGACAGGGGCCGCCCGCGGTGGCTCACGCCTGTAATCCCAGCACTTTGGGAGACCAAGGCAGGTGGATCACGAGGTCAAGAGATCGAGACCATCCTGGTCAACATGGTGAAACCCTGTCTCTACTAAAAATACAAAAAATTAGCTGGGCATAGTGGTGCGTGCCTGTAATCCCAGCCACTCATGAGGCTTAGGCAGGAGAATTGCTTGAACCCAGGAGGTGGAGGTTGTGGTGAGCCAAGATCGCCCCATTGCACTCCAGCCTGGGTAACAAGGGCGAAACTCCATCTCAAAAAAAAAAGAAAAGAAAAGAAAAGAAAAGAAAGAAAGACAAAATAAAAGCTTCCCTTCAGATTAGGAACAGCCAAAGATCCCCACAATTATCATTGCTATTCAACATACTATTGGAAGTTCTAGTGAAGCAATCAGTCAAGAAAATGAAACAAAAGACATAAGAGAAAATTAAATTTTGTATATTTGTAAATGATGCAACCTTATATGTATAAAACACACAATAGAATATTATTCTGCCTTAAAGAGAAATCTTACATATGTGATGATGTGAATGAACCATGAGGATATTGTTCTAAGTGAATACAGCAGTCACAAAAAGACAAATACTGTATGATTCTACTTAAATGAGGTACTTAGAGTCCTCAAAACCACAGAGACAAAATGTCGTATGATTTCCAGGGACCAGAGATAGGGAGCAAGGAGGAGTTAATTTTTAATGAGCATAGTGCTTCAGTTCTGCAAGACGAAGTGTTCTGGAGATGGATGGTGGTGATGCTAGCATAGCAATATAAAAGTACTTAATGCTACTGAACTATACACTTCAAAATTGTTACAATTGTAAATTTTATGTTATGTGTATTTTACACAATAAAAATTGATGAAAAAACACCACACAGAGAAGAATGAGGGATTTCATATTTTTAATCTTTCTTTTAACATACTCTTCAAGTCATTTACTATTCCTTTGTGAATTTCACTACACATAAACTCTTAACTAAGAAAAAATGTATTATTTTGGGTGCTTCTAATATCCTCCTCTCACACTTTCTCTTTCAAAGCCTACATTGATATAATTGGGATTCCAATGACTTTCTATTCTCCTTATTATAAAAAATCTGATGTCCTGTGTTTCAAAATGCTTTAAGTCTGTGCCAGTCAGCACACAAGAGTAGAAAATCTACCACACATACTCTGAGAATCCACCACATATTACAGGTTATGTGGTAGATGTAAAAAGAATAGGAAACTGCTCTTCTCATGAAGACCTCAAAGTTTCACAGAAAAAAATAAAGTTTAAAGATAATTTTAATATCTCTGAATAAGTAAATATAAGGGAATAACATGAAGTGTTGACAAAGGCATGGAGAAAAGATCAGTTGTCTACAGAAAGCAAATTTGCTTCAAAGGAGCTACTATTTGAACAGATTTTTTAATGTAATAAATCACTAGACAAGAAGAAAAGGAAAAGATAGTCTTTTCCTTCCAAAATAAGCAATTTGTACTAAACGACAGAACTGATTTAGACAGGACAGCCTGGAGACCATTGTTTTTGGACATGATTGTTGTAAATATATATTGTAAAAGAGGAAGACAGTTTAGTAAATATAAACAGATATGTGAGAACCAGTCTTTGAAAGTTCTTCTGTATTAAGTTGAAGAGCTTGGATGTTGCTGAAGAGACAATGAAAAAGCCAAAGAACCTTTTAAAGAGTAAAGAAACATATACCACATTGTGTTTTAGAAAAGAAGCTTTAAGCATATTAGTCAGGGAGAATGGGTGAAGTAGGTATGATGCAGCATTTGGGGTAATAATGAATCTGGTTGTGTTGCTGGTAGGCTGGTTCCGGTTTGTCATTTCACTGCACAAAAGAATTTGAGAGCAAGTCCAAAGAAAGAGTAGGCAAAGAAGTTTACTGCAAAGTGAAAGTACACTTTTGACAGCTAGGTCAGAGCTGGTTGCTGGAGAATGAGACAGTGCTGACTGGCACTGGGGAAACTCCTTTTAAGAGTCTTATATGATTATTCACAAAGGCACGGGAATGCGGTTAAGCATGGCATGGGTGGTCTATTGGGTTCCCATGCATAATTACTGTAAATGGTAGTAGATATGTCACTTGTCTCATTAGTATTTTAAATCTCCACCGAGGGGTGTATTTTTTACTATTATTATGAGTGTAGTTCACCATAAGGACATGGTTCTCTGCTACTATGCATGCTTGGCCTTTAGGACTTTCTTTCAACAGTTGCTCCTCCTTGAATAAGAAAGTTGCCAACCATAGGTGATGACAGACAGCACTCTAGACCCTTTCTGGAATATCTGTTTTTGATTGGGGTCCTTGTGTTAACCTATTTGATCCTGTTTGTATTGCTCTCAGCTGCCTGCAAGTGATCATGTCCTGTTCCTAAATGAACTGCCTGACAAAGTTACCCCCAGAAAGAATTTAGGGCCCATAATCATATGGTTCATTGAGAGGCTAGGTCATTTCTTCTGTGACTTCCAAAAGCTTACAGGGCCTGTAGTTCCTGCCTAGCCTGGGCCCAAAATTCTCTCCCAGCCTGGTCTAAAATTTCTAAAGGTGTTTTCTCCACATATAGTTGAGGAACAGACTGGAATCACTGGAACAATATTACTGTTAATAATATTAACAGTAATCCTCATATTAGATATATTATTAATAATTATTATATTATAACTTATTAATTATAATCTAGTATTAATGTAAACAGTAGTAATATGAGATGGAATTATTGTAATCTAGAGAACAAGTTTCACAAGGAGGTTAAAAAATCAAGGACCAAAAATTAGCAGTAATTAGATAGCTATTAAAGGTCCAAACATAATTAGACTTAGTAGAGGCAAAAGAAGTAAGCAGTAGAAAAACAAAGAGGGCCCTTATAAAGAGACCTAAGATGACTACCTTATGTTGAGGTAGTAATCTCTTTAGTCCCGGAGTCTGTGTTTCCTTTTGATAGTTATACCAAGTAAGGGCACAGTTATCGCTTACCCACATGTGGGAAAAACTCATATTGGTAAAAGTTAAAAAGAAACAGGCAGAGAATTAGGAGGACTGATGCCACCTCCAACCTTATTCAGAGCACCATTTTGTAGTAGGAGGCTCCAAAGGATTCCTTCTGAACAGGAATGCAGATCTTCTACCAGCTCAAAGGAGTCTTCCAGATCTTCAGATGTTGGTAGAGAATCCTGAAGGGGTTAAGAACAAACATATTTTATTCTAGAGAAATGTACTCAGCTGGCAATTCCCAGTAGCTTGTGTTTGAAGTGCTCAGAAGCACTTGGTACGGATCTTCCTATTTTGGTGGGAGTTGTTCAATTGGTGACTCTTTTTGAAAATATTTTTAATGTAAATCATGTCTCCTGATCTGACACTGGGGATGACTTCTCTTTCAGAGTCAGGCTCAGGAAGGTCCTGGTTCCTGGAGCTGATGAGAAGACTTGCACCAGTAAAGGAGTGGTTAATTCTGGCATAACTAGACATTTGCAATTATCAGGTAGTCTCAGTCTACAAGTTATAAGCATAGTAATGGGTCTTCTTTGGGGTTTGCCATTAACTACAGTGACAGTGAAGAAACTAGGGGATAGAGGTCCTGGGGACAGATCAAAACAAAAAGACAGGCTCCCATGTCTAATAAGAATCATAATTATACACAGAACTTTACAAAACAATCCTAAAAATCATATGAAAATAAAAAGGAGCCCACAGAGCCATAGCAATACTAAGCAAAAAGAACATGTCTGGAGGCATCACATGACTAAACTTCAAATTATATGACAATGCTCTAGTTACCAAAACAACATGATACTGGTATAAAAATAGTCCTATACCCAAGGGAATAGAATAAGTAACCCAGAAATAAAGCTGAATACTTAGAACAAACTGGTCTTCAACAAAGGATACAAAACATAAATTGTAGAAAGGATACCCTATTCAATAAGTGATGCTGGGAAAACTGTCAAGTCACATGAAGAAGAATGAAGCTGGATCCTCATCTCTGAAAACAGAGAGAGCTCCTCTGAAAACACAAAAAGCAACACAAGACAGATCAAAGACTTAAACCTAAGAGCTGAAATCATAAACAATTCTACATGATAGTGTCAGAAAAACTCTTCTGGATGTTGGATTAGGCCAAGAATTTATGACTAAGACTGCAAAAGCAAATGCAACAAAAATAAAAATAAATAAATGGGACCTAATTAAACTAAAAAGCTTCTGCACAGCCAAAGAAGTAATCAGCAGAGTAAACAGACAACTCACATAGCAAGAGGAAATATTCACAAACTACGCATCTGACACAGGAGTAGTATCTAGAATCTATGAGGAACTCAAATGAATCAGCAAGAAAAAAAACAATTCCATCAATAAGTGGACAAAACATGAATAGACATTTCTCAAAACAAGACATACAAATGGACAACAAACATATGAAAAAATGCTCAACATAACTAATTATCAGAGAGATGCAAATTAAAACCACAGTGAGATACCACTTTACTCCTGTAAGCATGGACATAATTGAAAAGTCAAAAAACAGCCGTTGCTGGCATGGATGTGGTCAAAAGGGAACTCATACTGCTGATGGAAATGTATATTAGCACAAACACTGTGGAAAACAATATGGAGAGTCCTTAAAGAACCGAAAGTAGGGCCGGGCTCACACCTATAATCCCAGCACTTTGGGAGGCCGAGGAGGGTGGATCATGAGGTCAAGAAATCAAGACCATCCTGGTCAATAAGGTGAAACCCCGTCTCTACTAAAAATACAAAAATTAGCAGGGCATGGTGGTGCGCACCTGTAGTCCCAGCTACTCAGGAGGCTGAGGCAGGAGAATTGCTTGAACCCAGAAGACGGAGGTTGCAGTGAGCCGAGATCATGCCATTTCACTCCAGTCTTGGTAGCAACAGCAAAACTCCGTCTGAAAAAAAATAAAAATAAAAAAGAACTAAAAGTAGAACTATCATGTAATCCAGCAAATTCCTTTTGGGTATTTACCCAAAGGAAAAGGAGTCATCATATGAAAAAGACACATGTACATGCATGTTTATAGCAGCACGACATATAATTGGAAGGTATGGAACCAGTCTAAGTGCCTATCAACCAACGAGTAGATAAAGAAAAGGTATTGTATATATACACCACGGAATACTCAGCCGTAAAATGAAACAAAATCATATTTTTGAAAGCAACTTGGATGGAGCTGGAGGCCATTATTCTAAGTAAAGTAACCTAGGAGTGGAAAACCAAATATCATATATTCTCACTTATAAGTGGGAGCTAAGCAATGAGGATGCAAAGACATAAGAATGATATAATAGAATTTGAGGACTTGGGGTGGGGAAGGTTCAGAGACAGGGTGAAGGATAAAGACTACATGTGTGGTAGAGTGTACACTGCCCAGGTGATGGGTACACTGAAATATCAAAAATTATCCCTGAAAAGCTCATCCTTATAACCATAAATAACCTATGCCCCCCTAAAATATTCAATTTTTAAAAAAGAACTTTTGGAAACTAAAAAAACAAAAAAAAATCAATATGTTCCCTGTCACATCTAAACTCACCTGACACTTTTCATTTGTAGGGACATGGATGAATCTGAAGAACATCATTCTCAGCAAACTGACACAAGAACAGAAAATGAAATACCACATATTCTCACTCATAGGTGGGTGATGAAAAATGAGAACACATGGACACAGGGAAGGGAGTACTACACACTGGGGTCTATTGGGGGGAATAGGGGAGGGACAGCGGCGGGGGAGCTGGGAGGGATAGCCTGGGGAGAAATGAGAAATGTGGGTGAAGGGGAGGAAGGCAGCAAAACACACTGCCATGTGTGTACCTATGCAACTATCTTGCATGTTCTGCACATGTACCCCAAAACCTGAAATGCAATTAAAAAAAGAAAGAAAGAAAAGAACGATGTTGAAGTGGGGAGCTGCCAGAAGCTTTAGGCTCCTCCAGTCCTCACTTATGGCAGTACAGCATTGGGAATACCTTTCTTTCTTGGGAGTTAAGAACAGTTCCTCTTCCAGTTGCTCTTTCTTTTACACTGAGGACAAGATCCAGTTGGGATACCAGGATACCATGATGGGGACAATTCTTTCTTCAGTGTCCTGGCTTCTTGCATGTATACTAATGGTTGCTTTTGCCTTTAAAATGGCTTTGCTCAGGGCGGCCTCAAGTTGACAGGTTGCCTGTCATAACTAAGGCAAACAACTGTGCCTCCTGCTTGTCTCTTTCCTCCTCACATTGATCCCTCTTAGCCTCTTCCATTCTGTTATGATTGTTGAGGATGCCAAATGCTACATTTTGTAATTCATTCTTTGGGGTCTCAGGACGCATGGCTAGTTTTTGTGATTTCCTTCTAATGTCTGGGGCTGACTGACTAATGAAGTGGGTCCCTAACAGGATTGGCATGACTCAGAGATAGAGTCAACATATGTGTATTTCTTTACTGCCCCTACAAGGTGTTTCTGTAACAATGTGAGATCTCATCCTTTCCCTGAATTAATTCTTTGAGTTTATTGTAGTTAACTGGTTTGGAAGCCCACTTCCTAATTTCTTCTAGAAGACATTTTATGATTCTGTTTCTCCTAGGCAAGTCTCTGCTACCCTCTTGGTAGTTCCAGTTAGGGTCCTAGTTGGGGATTGCAGTGGCTCCTACATGGCAAGTCACATCTAATGCATATTTCCTGTCATGATGGGCTTGTGCCTGAGCCCAGATTCTTTGCATTTCCTTGTGTGTGCAACTGGTGGATAGAATCACATGCATGTCCTCCCATGTAAGCTCAAATGACAGAGATAGAGCTTGGAATAATACCACATACTTAGTAGGTCCCTTTGAGAATTGTCCTAGCCTTTTTTCATACTGACCTAAGTCTGACATAGCAAAGGAACATGAATTCTGATAGTTCTGGTTTCCTTATTCACCACTTCCCTAAGGAGAAACAACTTGGGTGGAGTGGGACAGTCCCTGTGAGACTTGAGTTATCTGGTAAAGAAGCATAAATAAGCTGATAAAGTGAAGGGAAAGACGAGGCAGGGATTTGAGGACTGAAAGTATTAGAGTTCCCTGAAAAAGTCAAAACAGGGATAAGTGGTGTTGATTCTGGGCTTAAAGATGGGGAACTTGAAGGGAGAAAGTTACCCAATATGGGATCATTCATTATGTCCAGCTCCTTCAGACCCCTTTGAAGTCAGCATAACACATTCTGCACTGATCCCTAAGGAGTTTGCTTTGGTACAAAGCCATAAAGGCTTGTACATATAGAATTTCGGACCATTTCCCTTCCCTTTTACAAAATAAATCCATTTGTAGGACAAATTATATTTCAGTACCTAACTGATTGTCCAGACCTCCTGAGATTCTAATGGTTGTTTTGACTAAACATTGTTACAATAAAAGATCAGCTTCTTTCTTTTTAACCACTGAGTTAGAAGTATTCCCAATTGTGCAGAATGCACCCAAGTGAGGACTCTGTAGGGACTAAGAATTGATTTCTCGTTTGACCTTTAAAGGATAGGCTGATGGAAAAATCATTGTCTTTTTATCAACGTACAGATTCTGGAATTAAGAGTCTCACACAGTTTAGATTTGTCCTTTACGTGACCCAAAAAAGAGAGAAAAAAACCTGAAAGGTGCACTGATGGGAAAATAGGAGTCCAATCCTGTGGTCAAGCCAGGGATATCATGTGTCCCTATCCTCCTGTCCTCTTAGGCTTGCTGCCCAGCACTCAGTCATCCCTGGGGTGCACCCTGAGCAGCTCCCTCTTGGAAGGAGCACTCATTGCCCAAGTGTCTGTAGCCCTTGGGGCTTTCAAAATGAGAAGGCTTTTGGGGTCACATAGAGTAGGACAAGTAGTAGGGCAGATTTTATGATGACAGGCATATTGGTTTCCAACTGAATTCATTCCTGTTTTTACATTTCCTAGAAGGTGTAAATGGTCATACCAGTAGGCTTCATAGGTCCCATACAGGGAGTCTGGAAGAAAGAATGTTTCATCCAGCAATTAAAGACTCCCTCTAAGCATGGACCAAAACTCCATTAGCCCCAGCTTAAAGCAAAGGAATCATGGCATTATAGCAGAAAGGACCTTGAGGACAGCGTATGTCAGCCATATGAGTTAGAGATAAAAGGGGAGAGTGGACAAAAGTCTCTGAATACAAGTGGACCAATAAAGTAAAAACACGATTGAAATGTCAAAAGATCTTTGAAAGACAATAGGGCTTAACGGGTGAGGGACATGGAAAAAGATGTTCAGAATCTAGGTTACTATTCTAAGACTGAACTAATAGGGCCGGGTGCAGTGGCTCATACCTGTTATTCCAACACTTTGGGAGGCCGAGGCAGACAAATCACGAGGTCAGGAGTTTGAGACCAGCGTGGCCAACGTAGTGAAACCCCGTCTCTACTAAAAATACAAAAAGTAGCCAGCATGGTGGCACGTGCCTATCGTCCCAGTTACTCAGGAGGCTGAGGCAGGAGAATCGCTTGAACCTGGGAGGCAGAGGTTTTGGTGAGCCAAGATTGCACCACTGTGCTCTACTCTAGCCTGGGTGACAGAGCAAGACAGCATCTCAAAAAAAAAAAAAAACTGAAATAATAGTAAGATCAAGTAAAGAGTCTGCCTTCAGTGCTCATCTTTGATTGTCGTATGTTTAAATTTACAAAGAAATTAAATCCCCGTGAGTTGGTGCATGGGCATCAAGGCAATGGATAAAGAAGCAAGTCAAATTTCCACAGAGAGACACAGCTTGCGTGCGGGGCAAAATGCCGGGTAGCACAACACAACAGTGGGCTTTATGAGGGTGATATGGATGCTTAAAATGAAGGAAAAAGTGGACAAAAAGAAAGGGGGGGAGACACAAAATAGAGAACAGTAGTGATGCTCTGGTTGACAAGAGACTGAAATCATGTGTCTGAACAGCTGTTACTCGGAAATAGTAAAGATCTCCAGACATTGCACAGCCTGTACTTAAACGCTGCCACCCTCACAAGCCTCTCAGCAGGAGGGGCTATGGTGACCTAGATCTACTTAGTGTGGGCTTTGAAGTCTTCCCACCCCTGCTTGTCACCTGCCAGGATGAACTAAGAAATCAGTCAGAGCAAATTCATAGTGGCTAAGGGGAATTGTTCTGGAGATTTACAAGCAAGTGAAAAAAAAAGAGGAAAAGAAAAAAAACTCATTAATGAAAAATGGAATCTCTAGCCTTAAAGTGGTGAGGTTTTTCTTCCATGGTGATTCAGTCTACCAGTCCTGCCTGCTGTGGTCACCAATGCATTTTGTCAGTGGGCCAGGTCAGGTTCCTGACTTTGCCTCACAAAAAGAATTTGAGACTGAGTCCAAAGCAAGGGTAGGCAAAGAAACTTACTGCAAAGTGAAAATACAGTCTGATAGCTGGGTCAGAGCAGGCTGCTCAAGAGGGTACAGAGCTATTTGGTACTGGGGAAATGATTTTTCATGAAAGCATTAGAAAAGGCATTGTTGTTAAGTATGTCATGGGTCTTCTGGCCCCACATCCCCACATGTACAGTCACTGCACATGCTACTACATCCATCATATGTCTCATTACCATTTTAACTTTCTACCCATAGGTATGCTTTTACTATTATAATGAGCAAAGTTCACCGTAAGGGCATGGTTCTTTGCTGCTATGGATGCTCAGGTTTTGGGACTTTCCCTTCAACAGCCTTTCCTCCTTTGGCAAGGAAGTTGCCAACCACAGGTGACCACAGAAATCTGCTCTAGCCCCTTTCTGGAACCTGTATTACTGGAGGGATTGTGCTAACTTGTTTGACCTCATTTTATTGCTCTTAACAGCCTGCAAGTAATCATTTCCCTTCTAACTGCTTGCCTCAGTTGTAGTAGCCAAAAGGAGAAAGATGATAATGACTTAAACAGGAGAGCTGTAGGGAGGAAAGAAATTAAAAATATCGGCTGGATGCGGTGGCTCACGCCTATTATCCCAGTACTTTGGGAGGCCGAGGCTGGTGGATCATGAGGTAAAGAAGTCGACACCATCCTGGTCAACATGATAAAACACCGTCTCTACTAAAAATACAAAAAAAAAAAAAAAAAATTAGCTGGGCGTGGTGGCATGCGCCTGTAGTCCCAGCTACTCAGGAGGCTGAGGCAGGAGAATTGCTTGAACCCAGGAGGTGGAGGTTGCGGTGAGCCGAGATCGTGCCATTGCACTCCAGCCTGCATAACAAGAGTGAAACTCCGTCTCAAAACAAAAAACAAACAACAACAAAAAAGAAATTAAAATATCTTATTTTTAAAACCCTTTTTGTTTCTTTAAATAACAGTGTTACCACATTAAAGGACATTCAATCATTATAAGAAAGGAGGACTGAAATTTTATAGATGTGAGTCCAGAGAGATCTTCCCAACACTAAATGGACAGCTCTTAACTATTCCAAGGATCAAGAGGAGATTTTGTGGAGACTACTGCCTGAATGAGTTCTGAAAGCATTCTACTCCCAGAATAGAAAAGAAACATGACAGAAAAATCACAAACATATTCATTCAGAAATGAAAAGCTGAGAAGTAGAAAGAATAGATGTTATGTTTGTAAACACTTATGATGACTTTTCTTTCCCAATTTTCTCCAGTATTTTGAGTAGTTTAGGAAAATAAACAGAATGAACAAGGATGTTGATAAAAATCTGACTTGTGTAATAAACATATCAAATTCTAGATATTTTCAATTGAGTTTTTTAAATCAATTCTCTTATGCAACTACCTAATACCAAATCCATTCAAATTATGAGATATATTTTTCATTAGTATTTGTTTTTGTTTGTTTGTTTTTTTAATTTATTATATTTCAAGTTCTGGGATACATGTGCAGATCATGCAGGTTTGTTACATAGGTATACATACATGTGTCATGGTGTTCATTTGTATTTCATAGGAATTTTCTGAGTAACACTAAAAGCATTTAACTTGGCTAATGGTCAACCAGTCCACCACATGTTTATTTAGGCACATTTCCTTCTTTCATCAATTAAATAAAACAAACAAAAAACATGAAATTACCTGGAAACCAATGATTACTGTTAGTGTGTATGGATGACTGTATTGCAATACTTATTTTGATAAACCTTTCTATAGTAAGATTTAATTTGGCTCCAAATCAGAACACACGCTTTAGGAAAGCTCTTAGGTTTTTAAGAGAGATTTTCCCCTTTTCAATTTAATAATTACACATTAAAAAGAAAAGCTCCAAGTACTTCCACATTGCCTTTTCCTAGCAATGGAAGATGTTAACTGTTTCTCAGGGTGGTGTTTTGCTCTTTTACTGGATCACTTTAAATGATAAAAACACAGAAACAGGCTCAAAGCAAAGACCAACCTCACCAGTTCTCTGAACATATGACTATGTTAAAGATTCATATGAAGAAAGAAACCCCTCCAGATCTAACTTCTCAAGTGAACTGCTCTCTGAGACATTGGCTCCAGGGATGACACCATTATCTTCCATTTTGATCCGATGTCAATGTTAAATGTGCAACACCCTTGGGGATGTGATCAATCTAAATAATAGCTCCTGTGGGTTGAAAGAGGTTGCATACCTGCTTCATTTGTAGTCTGTGCTCAGTATGTGATTGTTTCATTACAGTTCCCTGATATTCCCTGTTGTAATATTAGCTGCCAAAGGATGAGTTTTTCTATTTTCCAGACAGAAGCTATGAACAAGTTCAAAGCCAGCTACTCTTACAATATTCAAGTACAATATTCAACACAGTCTTTAGGCTGATTTTAGAGAGTGGTAAAGAAAGGATCTATGATCCCATTTGTTCTCCAATTTTAATCATATAAGAAAAATATAAAGCATTACTAAAGAAGGAGAGGAGATAAAAAAGATAGCATTTATTTGGGTTGGAATTACTTAGAAATAGTATAAAAACAGTAAGGACTTTCAATTTGGGGAAGAACTAATACCAGAAATATATTCATAAAATATCATTCAAATGCATATAAGAAAGATGAGAAAATTGTGAGTTTTAATTAACATAGAAAATAAATAATTTGAAAATTATAAATCAAATTGCTTATCAAGCTGGAAAAAATTCTGAAAAAAATTTTCTGAGGACTTAAAAAAATACATATCCCCGAATGTTTGTAGAAGAAAACACTCTAGCACCTGTTTCTGAGAATTATCCGCATAATTTGTGTGAAAATATAGCCAGTTAATAGATGATTAATGAAACTTCCTATTGTTTCTCCAATTTTGTAATTGCCAGTGGCATAATGTTAACTTCTCTAAATATTTTGCATGATATTTTTTATTTGCTTCATTAAAGTCTTTCATTTGGAATCTACTGTATCACTTGTTTTTATGGTAGATAAAACCTAAAATAAAATTTTGAGAGTTTATTGACTAAATTATTACTGGACTGAGGAAATGGTCTCTACATGTTTTTTCCAAAACTTAACTCATGGAAGGGTTAAATAGAAGACTCAAGAGCCATTTTCATATGTTAATAGAGAAAAAAACAACTATTTAATACACCTATAAATCTAAATTTTAAAATGAAAATTTGAAATATTCCTGCAATGGCTATTCTGTTCTTTTCTTGTTATAACAAATAACATAAAATAAATTTTAACATTTGAAGAAATGTGTTTTAAAAAGACTATCTCTGAATGCACATAGCAATGTAATTGACTTACTACGCGTTCAATCACCTACCAATCTTAACAAAGCTACTGCGAAAGACAGTGTGATAAGTCATAATTTTCTGTCTTTGCCGATCAGTCATGCAATCAAACCTTCTGGTGTAAGAAGATAAATTGCCTGAATAATTTTAGTGAACTCTGGGATATAGGTGTTGTCTCAAGTTGTCGAGTACATGGCCCTGGAGTGATTGGAGCAGGATAATAGTAGTCCAGAGATTACAAACCTAATTGAGGAAGTAGAGTGGGCAGGCTCTGGATTGGTCTGTTTGGTATGAAAGATACACTTTCAGATGAGTTGTGTTTAGTATCTCTAGGAACTAGCCCTAAGAAAGGAAAGTTCCTGCAGGACAGATGACAGCTACTCTGTGAAGGTTCCCTGCAGCACAGAAGAGGCCATAGAAATGTTCTCCACACCTTTCGTTCCATTGGCTGAGGAGGGTGTCACAGCAGTACTCAAGGTGTAGCAACTACCAATATATATATATGGAGAGAGAGAGAGAGAGAGAGAGAGAGAGAGAGAGTTTTTTGACTAAATTATTACTGGATATAGGGAAATATATATATATATTTTAGATACATATATTTAAACATATATCTTCCTATATCTCTCTATATCCAGTAATATATATATACATTAGATATATTATATTATTATATATTTATTATATATTATATATTATTATATATGTCCAGTAATATACATATATATGTATTTATATTATTATATATCTACTATATATTATATATTATTATATATATCCAGTAATATACATACATATATATATATATATATATATATATATATATCCCTCCCTGTAGTTACATACTATGGGTTTCCATCTCTTCCTATGTCTTTAGGCCTGAAGCATACCTGGTCATAATCAACCACAAGAAGTTAACTTTGAGTGAAGAAGAAAACACGGTGAATTTTATTGATGGTTAACCAAAGAAAGCTTCAAAGAGGAACTGACGTTCTACTTGAGACTTAAAAAATAGTTTATTCTACATCAAGTAAAAAGAAGTATAAGTGCATTTAAAAAATTAAATTAAAAGTTATTTTGTATTATTATTTTGTGTTACCTGGAGAGTCACATGCAGCTGTAAGAAATAACAAAGAGATTCCGTTTACCTTTCCCCAGGTTCCCCAGATGTCAACATCGTTTAAAACTATAAAACCCTGTGAACAGAATATCGGCATTAATACAGGCAAGACAATGACAAATTCCATCATTAATAGGATCCCTCATTTTGTGCTGCTGTAGCCACGCTCACTTCTTTCCCACATCCACTTCTTCTGTAAGTGACAACCATTAATCTGTTTTTCATTTCTATAGTCTTGTCATTTCAAGAATGTTTCATAAACAAAACTTATCAAAGTATATTTCAAGATTTTTTTCACTCAGCATAATTCTCTGAAGATTGGTCTCATTTGTGTTTTATATCAATAATTTCTTCATTTTATTGCAAGTTGTATTTCATTTCATTGTTTCCCTACTCACCATTCAAGGATATCTTGTTGTTTTAAGTGTGGAGCTATCATGAATAAGGATGCTGTGAACATTAATGCATAGGTTTTATGTTAACATAACTTTTTATTTCTCTGGAATAAATGCCCAGGAGTGCAATCTCTGGGTCATATGTTAGTTGCATATTTAGCTTAGTTTTATGATACAGCCAAATTGTTTTACAAAGTGGTTATATTATTTATATTTACCAAGTGGTCCAACTGCTTCACATCCTTGTCAGGATCTGGCATTGTTAAAAAATATATATATAATATAAATATAAATATATTTTTATATATTATATATTTATATATATTATATATATAATACATATTTGCCATTCTGGTAAGTGTGTAATGGTGTTTTACTGTGATTGTAACTTGCATTTCCCAGTTGACAAATAAAGTTTAGCATGATTTGTTTTCCATCTGTATATCTATATTACTCCTTTCTTTTTATTTTCTGATACTTTGACATCTGGACTTTACTGACCCTGGAAAAACTGTCCTTCTTAGGGTTAACCAACTCCCAAAGATACTAAACACAACTCATGTGAAAGTGTATCTTTCATACCAAACTAACCAATCCAGAGCCTGCCCACTCTACCTACTCAATTAGGTTTTAAAATTCCTGACTAGTGTGTTCTGGCTCCAATTACTCCAGGGCCATGTACGAAATAAATTTTGTACTCCACAAAAATTATTCAGACTAGCGAATTCACCAGCTTACTCCTCGTGGCTCATTCCATCCCTTAGGAAACACAAGGAGGACTCTTGCCAAGTTTTTCTCTCACTCTCTATAACACCTAACAGACTCTACTGCTTACCACTGTGGCTCTGCATGTACGGTGTGCTTCTTCCTCTTGGGAACTGTGAGTAACAAAATAGCTTTTTCGTGATAATCATCTCCTGATCTGTTGGCCTTCATACCTAATAGTAATAAAGTAATTTATCTTTATTGAATTTCTCATTGTATCTTTTTTCCATTGTCTAGTATTTTTTTTCTTTATTAGAGAGTCTATTATGGAGTTTAGGTAGTTCTGTATGCTAACACCTTGTTGGATATGTGTCAGCTATTGTCTCCAAGTTTATAGCTTGCTTGTCTTTTTTTCCTATTAACGGGTTTTTCATGGAGCAAAACATTTTAATTTTGATAAAATATATTTTTTTCCATTTATCGATTTTGCTTTCAGTGTCAAAGCTAAGAACTCTTTAGCCATAAACCCCAAAGAATTTTCTCTTACTGTTTTTAAAAGGTTTTATAATTTTACACTTTGTATTTAGTGTATGGTCTATTTTGAGTTAATAAATGTATGATTGCTCTGGCTCTACCTGTTGGAAGGCTGTCATTGCTCCATTCAGATGCTTTTGCACCTTTGCCAAAAGCCAGTGGGAATATTTGTGCAGGTGTATATCTTGATTCCCTCTTCCATTCTATCTATCTATCATCTATCTATCTACCCATATATATATATATATATATATATATATATATATATATATAATCTATGTAATTTTTGTAATAAAATGCTTGTTTATTTTATGAAGTAAACTGCATAAAAAGGCATATAAAATGTGTTTTGGGAGTAAGTAGACTGGTCCTATCCATTTTAGTCTCCTTTTTCCCCCCAAATATTTGTTAGCTATTAAAGTTTCTTTCTCTAATTATATGCAAATTAGAATAACTTTGTCTATATCTACAAAAAATCTTGCTGGGATTTTGATGATAACTGTAGTTTGATAGTATTCTTCATCCAGTCGTGATCAAATCCGAGATCTCTGCCTGGTCTTTTCTGAGATCACTCAAGCAAGATGTTGAGGTATCTTTCCACAGTCTCATGAGGATCAAAGTCCAGGCTCCCCACTCAGACTTTGTTGATATGTGTTGGGCTAGGGCCACACTTTTTCCGTGATGTTGGGGTAGAATAGTTAGGTCTTAAAATGTTGTGTTTTTATGTTTTATTTTTGTTTTCTAGTAAAAGGATACTCCTTTTACTAGAGAGAACAGGTTTTTAAGGTGGAATATTTTTTTGTCTGCCTTTGTTAGTGTTTCCAGATTGCCAACTTATTCAGCTCTAAGTTTGAAATTAATGAGGCAAAATCCAAAACAAACAAAAAATATAACCTAGAAAATGCATCATCACTTATTTCCTCTCCTCCTCATTCCCCATCTTTATCCTTGCTGGTGTGCCTTTTTTCCTTATTGTTCAGAATCTTATGTTAACTTTACATATGTCATTGAGGTTTTTTGGTGGTTCATTTGTTTTGTTTTTACACATAGGGAAGAATAGGAAAATGTATATATAGTCCTTCTTTCTAGAAATGGAAGACACACACATTACAAACAAATTGATAAAGAAAATGTGATACATACACAAAATGGAGTACTATTCAGCCATAAGAATAACATCCTGTCATTTGCAACGACATGGATGGAACTGGAGATTATTATAAAAGGGAAATAAGCAAGACACAGAAAAATGAACGGCACATCTCTCATGTACTTGTGGGTGCTACAAAATTAAAACAATTGAACTCATGGAGACAGAGAGGAGAAGAATAATTACCAGAGGCTAGGAAGGGTAGTGGCCAGTAGAGTGGGAAAGGGAGGGAAGTGGGGATAGCTAACGGATCCTAAAATACTTAGATAGAATGAAAAAGAATAAATATTTTATAAGACCTCAAGGTGATTATAGTCAATAATGATAATGATTTAATTCTACATTTTAAAATAACTGAAAGAGTATAATTGGAATATTTGTAACACAAAGGATAATACTTAAGGGATGGATTCTCCATTTACGCTGATGGGATTATCATGCATTGCATGCCTATGTCGAAATATATTCTGTATTCCATAAATATATACACCTACTATGTACCAGCAAAAGTTAAAAATTTAAAAATATACGTCTAGTCCTTCTTTCTGGAAATGAAAGACACACACATTCTGGAGGTTTTAATGTAAGATTTTTAAGACTGATAATATATTCTTACATATATGCTCATTTAACTTTCAAATCTTTCATTTCTATTGAAATAAATACTTCAGTCAAATGTGATTGTATATCACAATATTCAAATTCTACAGCACTCTGCCACAATATCATTTATGAGGGTCAAGGAATTATGTAAACATATACTTCATAACTTTCCAAATAATGGAAGTACTATTCAATAAAGAATGACATGAGATTTAAGGAATAGTATAATTAACCTTGGAAAGCAATACAATTAAGTTTTTAAGAATGCCAATAATAATAACTGTATATCAGAACTATGTTATTTGTTTAAAAATAGAATAGGAAATTAAATAATTATAAACCCTCCAAATTAAATCCCTTTACAAGTACTCTTATTTATAATTAATATAATTTCCATATAAAACTGGTGTTACAGTATAATAGTTAGATATGTTAAAATTGATAACACAGAAACTCTCATCCTTTCTTTCCATATTTACAGTTTTATTATTACTTACAGAGTACATTTTTATGACATATAATTTATTGTTTTAGATGCATTACCAAATTTTACATATATTGTAATATACCCACAATCTAGAAGTGCTGATTATGGAAGATTAGGTCTTTGTAAGTTTTTAAGGAATAAAACATGACCTGGATATAATTTAAAATGGAAAAATAATTTTGAACCAAAATGTTTTAAATAATAAAATTATTTAAATAAGTAAAATTATTTAAATAAGTGATGTAATAAAATTCTGCATCATTAAATTTCAAAATTTAACAGGAATGTAAAATAATGTCTTTAAAAAGGGTAAAATGTAAAGTTAAAGAATAAATGAAAAATATAATTTGACTAATAATAAAAATGAAAATAGTATTCCAAAAACTGCCACTAGCCCACATCTGCCAAATTCCTCCATTTTTGAATCTTTTAAAACATTGATAAACCATGTTTTCTGCCAAAAATAAATTGCTGCCTTAAAATTTTACCATGCCATAGAAACTGAAGAAAAATTTACACAATGTACTTTGTTGGATTGCTATTGAAACTGACACAAGAACAGAAAATGAAACACCGCATATTCTCACTCATAGGTGGGTGATGAAAAATGAGAACACATGGACACAGAAAGGGGAGTACTAAACACTGGGGTCTATTGGGGGGAAAAGGGGAGGGCCAGTGGGAGGGGGAGGTGGGGAGGGATAGCCTGGGGAGAAATGCCAAATGTGGGTGAAGGGGAGAAGAAAAGCAAAGCACACTGCCATGTGTGTACCTACGCAACTGTCTTGCATGCTCTGCTCATGTACCCTAAAACCTATAATCCAATAAAAAATTTTAAAAAAAAAGAAACCCTGTTTTGAAAACCAGAGTCATACAGGGGCAATCTGGAGCAAAGTTAACTAATTATGTAATGCAGGCACAATAGACTTAAATAAGCAAATAGAAACCAGATGGCAATAAAAGGGGAATTATCAATAACTCAGCAAGAAAGAACTTGCCCATATTAATTAAATCTATCAAACCAGTAGGTATGAAAATAAACAAGTTAATTTGCATGCATCTTTTATTTCCAGATATATAAACATTTAGATAAAATACCCATCTATCTATCAGTAGGCTTCCTGCAATATTTAAGACTGACATTCTATTTAAACACATTGGCCAGAGGAAAGGTTTTTAATTGATTAAAAATGAAATCCCAATTTGTGTCTATTTATTTTGCTACGTGATGACTAGCAGATGACTATGTGATGTAGAAGATTTTATGGTGATGAAAAGATGAAGATCTAAATATTCAATATGCTATTGAAAATCTATGAGTATTATTAAGACCATTGTAAACCTTCCCAGAAACCAAGTTTTCTCTTAATTGAATGTCCACTTACTGTTATTGTCACAATAGTAACATAAAAAGAATCAAAATATGACATTTGAATTGCAGTTTTCTGGGAGCAAAATAAAAAACATCTTTAAAAAGTTCATTTGGCAGCACTTGATTAAATTCAGGCCCATACATTAGTTCAACCATATATACCTGATAATTTTTTGTTATGATATCAGTAACTTATCAGTCTTAGGAAATTAGTAGAGAAAGATTCAATTTGTATAGTGGCTATACTTTCACACTGAGTGTCATTTAGTTACAAGCGTATTTTCTGATCATGATCACAGGACTTTTTTTTCATAGAAATATGTTTAAACTAATCGACAAAAGCAAATTGAGCTAGAAAAAAATATGCCTATCTGACAAAGGGATAATATCCAGAAACTACAAAGAACTAAGACAAAATTATAAGACAAAAACAAACAACTCCATCAAAATTGGGTAAATAGTATGAACAGACACTTTTCAAAAGAAGACATTTATGCACCCAACAAACATGAAAATATGCTCATCATCACTGGTCATTAGAGAAATGCAAATCAAAACCACATTAAGATACCATCTCAGGTCAGTTAGAATGGTGATCATAAAAAATCAGGAGACAACAGATGCTGGAGAGGATGTGGCGAAATAGAAACACTTTTACACTGCTGGTGGGAGTGTAAATTAGTTCAACCATTGTGGAAGGCAGTGTAGCTATTCCTCAAGGATCTAGAAATAGAAATACTATTTGACCCAGCAGTACCATTACTGGGTATATACCCAAAGGATTATAAATCATTTTATTATAAAAACACATGCACATTTATGTTCACTGTGGCACTGTTTACAATAGCAAAGACCTGTAACCAACCCAAATGCACATCAATGATAGACTGGATAAAGAAACTGTGGCACATATACACCATGGAACACTATGCAGCCACAAAAAAAAGGATAAGTTCATGTCCTTTGCAGATCTAGAAATAGAAATACCATTTAACCCAGCAGTACCATTACTGGGTATATACCCAAAGGATTATAAATCATTTTATTATAAAGACACATGCACATGTATGTTCACTGTGGCACTGTTTACAATAGCAAAGACCTGAAACCAACCCAAATGCACATCAGTGATAGACTGGATAAAGAAACTGTGGCACATATACACCATGGAACACTATGCAGCCACAAAAAAGGATGAGTTCATGTCCTCTGCAGGGACGTTGATGAATCTGGAAACCATCATTCTCAGCAAAGTGACACAAGAACAGAAAACCATACACCACATGTTCTCACTCATAAGTGGGTGTTAAACAATGAGAACACATGGACACAGGGAGGAGAACATCACACTCTGGGGTCTGTTGGGGTGGCTAAGGGAGGCATAGCAGGCGGTGGGGAAATTGGGAAGGGATAACATTAGGAGAAATACCTAATGTAGATAATGGGGGGATGGATGCAGCAAACCATCATGGCATGTGTATACCTATGTAACAATCCTGTACAAGCTGTATGTGTACCCCAGAACCTAAAGTATAATAGAAAAAATAAAATAAAATGTGAATGACCTTATGTCAAGCTAATTAGGCTTAATATCTGATCATTAATAAGAGAAAGTATGTTATGTTAAATAAACCAGGCACATAAAAACAGATTACTCATGATCTCAAGCATAGGTAGAATCATAAAAAGTTTATCGTATAGAAGTAGAGAGTCGAATAGTGGTTGCTAGAGACTAGAATGCATGGAGGGGAATGGGAAACTAGAAGAGGTTGGACAATAGCACAAAGTTATAATTAGATAAGAGGAATAAGCCCTAGTGTTTCATTGCACTCTGGAGTGGCTATAATTAACAATAATGTAGTGTGTATTTCAAAATAGCTAGGAGAAAAGATTTTGAATGATCTCAACACAAAGTAATAATAAATTTTGAGGCAATGGATTCCTTAACTTCATTAATTTGATCATTCCACATTGTGTACATGTATTAAAACATCACACTGTACCCTATAAATGTGTATATTTTTTTTAAATTGAGATGGAGTTTCACTCTTGTTGCCCAGGCTGGCATACAATGGCATGATCTCAGCTCACCACAACCTCTACCTCCAGGGTTCAAGCGATTCTCCTGCCTCAGCCTCCTGAATAACTAGGACTACAGGCACGCACCACCACACCCGGCTAACTTTGTATTTTTAGTAGAGATGGGGTTTCTCCATGTTGGTCCGGCTGGTCTCAAACTCCTGACTTCAGGTGATCCATCCGCCTCAGCGTCCCAAAATTATGTTTTAATTGAAAAAAAAAAAAAAGACAGCTTGTATTTATGGCCCAAGAAGTACTATTTGGAAAAGTAATTGTATTTCTCCTGTAATCTACTAAAAATGATACTTCAAAACAAAAGTAACCTTGAAAACAAAGAACTTATGACACAGATAACTAACATTAAATATGACGAGGCCATGGGCTTAAGTTCAATCTAAAATTTGAAAAATGTAAAAGCTGGATTTAACAATGCATGGTCATTTAGCTCAACATTTGACAAATGCTATTGTTTACAACTTACTCTGCCAAACATTAGGATAAGGTAGTTTCATTTAAATCTTACGTTATATGGCATATTATGTATTGGCGTATTTTTTTTCCTGTCAACCAAGGGTTCAGTCTTACTATCTAAGCAAGATGTTCATTAAGGAATATCATCTAAAGACTGAGAGGGATTTTGAAATCTACATAATGATTTAGATGTTTATCTGCCTAAACCTGCACGTTCTGCACATTTACACCAGTACTTAGAGTATAATAAATAAATAAATATCAATAAAAACTTTTTGAATAAAAAAAAGTTGAGACAAACCTTCCTGTAAAAACTTTGTGGATTATTGCAAAGTGGACTTGACCAAGGTAGTTACTCCTTACTTGGAAAATATTTATGGTGACTGAAAAAATTATTTACAAAGTGTATTTTCATTACCTCATTTGATTTCTTCAGCATTACTATGAGATAAATGAATTGCATTAACTTAGTTAAAACACTGAGAAATGGAGTCTCAGAATTTAGATATTTATCCAAATCTGTCCAACTTGAATGTGATAGATTTAGATTTATGTCTATGCTTAGTATTGAAACAACATGCCTTCCTTTGGAAACATTTTCATGTTCATATATTTTTAACAGCAGAAAATAACTATATTTAATCAAACTTATTATTTGAATTACTCTTCATTTATAAAATACTTCTGTAAATGTGTAGAACAGTATTATTTGTAATCACTGGAAAATACAAACAACACAAACATCTATCATCTGGCATCTGGTGAGGGTCAATACAATGTGGGACATTCACATGGTAGAATACTGCTCAGAAACAAAAAGAACTAATGACTGGCAAACTCAGCAATATAGATGAACCTTGAATTTAAGCCAAACTCAGAAGTAAAATGCAAAGTCTACCCACTATATATTCTATTTATATAAAATTTTGAAAATGTCAAAGTTACATAGGTAGAAAACAAATCAGTGGGTGCCACAGGCTGGTATTAAAGGAATAAATTGACACCAAAGTGGCAGAGGGGCAAATTTCAAATGGTGATGGAAGTATTCTAATTATTTATTATTCCAGGTTCCATAATTGTATACATTTATAATGACTCAGGTAACTGTGCATCTAAAGAAGGTAAATTTTAACTGTAAATTATATCTTGATAAATGTGAGTAAAAACTATTCTTGTAAATTTTCTGAATAGATGAAGAGATATGCAGTTTTGATAATGTTTATACCTAAAGTGGAGAAATACACAATAATTTGATCTAAAAAAGCCAGCCTCAAGCATGTTTATTGATATCATTAACAGATTTTTATTTAGAATTAGCTATAAATTTGAAATATATTTTAACACAAAGGCAATATATCAAGTATAAATCTTGGTAAACAAGACAATTTTGAAGTTATTTAAAATTATGGGTTTACAAAACATATATTCTAATTGTTTTGACACAGTTGTTGTATATTTTGATACAGGTATACAATGTATAAGAATCACATGAAGGTAAATGAGGTATTCATCACCTCAAGCATTTATCCTTTGTTTTATAAACAATCTAATTATACTCTTTAGTTATTTTTAAATGTACAATTAAATCATTATTTATTATGGCCACCCTGGTGTGCTAGCAAATACAGAGGAAAGACATCTTGAAAGTTTTATTTGATCATTTTAGTAATTAATAGCTTATAAAATAATAGGAATATAAATTTTACTCTGAATATTTGCTGAATTATTGCCCCTTTATGAATCACCTGTGTCTGTTATTGCATACAGTTTCTTAGGGCTTTCATGTTGCCTAACTTTCTGGCATTATGCCTCTTAAGTTCAAATCACTCCCCTATGCGTTATGTTCTCTCTCACTTCTGTATCATATGCCTATCTTTTCTTCTACTATCATCCTTATGACTCCAAAGCTTTATGTTTAACTTTTACTCACATTTCAAGATTCAGCTGATATCATGAATTCTGCAAAATACTATCCTAATGCCTATTTCCCAGTTTAAATAGGTTAGCAAAACATTCTCCTATCAAAATCATATAATGACTGATATTTTATCCCTTCAGCCAAGATCATGTGCTCAAAGAAATTCAGGGTGACATATTATATTTATTATAGTATATTATATTTATTATATTATATTATTGATTTAAGATGGAGTCTCACTTAGTAGCCCTGGCTGGAGTGCAGTGGCACAATCTCTGCTCACTGCAACCTCCATCTTCCAGGTTCAAACGATTCCTCTGCCTCAGCATCCCAAGTCGCTGGGTTTATGTGCCACTATGCACAGCTAATTTTCTGAAGTTTTAGTAGAGATGGGTTTCACCATGTTGGCCAGGCTGGTTTTGAACTCCTTACCTCAAATGATCCACCTGCCTCGGCTTCCTAAAGTGCTGGAATTACAGGCATTAGCCACTGTACCCAGCCAGAACTATATTTTCTTTTCATATTTCAAAGACTAGCTTAGTGCTAATTTTTAGTTTCATAAGTGTTTGGTTAGAGAGATACAAATCAATGAACAGGTAAGAGTATGACACAAAATTATGATTTTCAAACTGGTGATGTATTGTCTATACCAGAAAGAGTAATTGAGATAAGATGTTCTTTTTGAAAATAGTTCTCAGATGAAAATGTAGACACATTGATATAGATATGCTACATTTATCTAAATTAATTGTAATATCTAAATGAATTGTAAAGATAATGGTCTAACAAAATAATAACCTCAAAGAAAATATTATAGAGCATTACTAAGATGAGAACCTCACTAAAATTTTTTAACCCAAGAACATATATATATATTTTAAAGTGACTTTGGTTCCATTTATCATATTATATCCACATAAAAGTTTTACAAAGAAGAGACTTTGTTACTAAAGCTTTTGTAATAGAGCTTTAAATTTGAGAACTATTAGGACCATTTCAGAAAGAGAGAGGATAAAAGTAAATAAAGTCTCACTATTTTGAAAGTTAAAAAATATATAATTGTACCAATATTGTAGTTGTAAATTACTTTAGCATTATATCTAATACAAAAATATGTGACACAAGCAGATTGGTTCATTATAATATCTCTGACTTGTTTAATGACTTACAGTTTCTAACTGTAACATGTGCTCCTCTGTGTAGTAAAAAATGATATTTAATCATACTTGAATTTTCTACTTTCTCCACTGCCCTGTTATCTTAGCATTGTTATGGAAATGATCTTAAAATTTGTCAATCACTGTAGAACTACAACACCTTTAACTTTATAATTATTCCCTTGATATATTCTTCATAAGACTGACATTCATTTCTTCACCCTTAGTATTTGAGTTCTGAGGAAAAAAGTCATATATTTAATTTTTAAGAAAATATTATGCCATATTATTACATTTAAATAGAAATCTCAAGATCAAAATATTTAGAATTTAAGAAAATAACAATATACTGTCAATGGTAATGCCACATGCATGCCATTACCAGTGGGAAAGAAAGACAAGTGACCTCAAACAATGGCATAGTTATTTTTTACTACAGTCTATCTTCTTGTCTTTCAGTTTATGAGATTAAAACATAAATAATTTGTATAAACACAATTCAAGATATTGATATATTTAATATCAGAATGACAAAATATGAATAGGAATGAGATATTCTACTCATTGTCAATATGATAAATGTGTATATTTCTCTATGAATATATTTATGAAAAGGAAAATATTAACTAAGTCTGGAGTACATGAGGAAAGACAATGATTGAATATAATGTTTAATAAAATCTCTAAGACAACAATGCAGATATTTTAAAATATGTACTGTTCTGCAAAATGGCAAGGGAAAACCTATATGATGAATATGCATGCCAGTGGAACTGAATGAAGAAAGTTTCGTTTGCTAAATCTTCAAGACTCCCTGGAGAAAGTTTAGATAGAAATAGTCATTATTAAGCTGTGGCTCTTTTTTTTAATATTCCACAGTAACTAAGCCCCCTTTATTTTGATAAATGTTCTTGTTATGCATATTAAAATATTTAATCAGTTTGGATTCCAAATTTCCTGGAACAGAAACCAATCATGTCCATTTTATGTAAACATTGAACAAGGCAAGCTATTTAAGAAAAACACTGTGTTCTGTGATATTCCATAGACCATTATGGCTAAGGTCATAGATGTCAGGATCAATTAAATCCTTCCTATTTAAAACAGTTTAATTGCTGTGTGGATTTCAGCAAATAATCTAATGCATTTCATCTTTATTGATGTCATAAGTATAATGAAATAAGAATCGTATCTATATAAGATCATGTACTTTAAATGGAATGAGATAATGCTTGCCAATGTATGTGGCACATAATAACTCCTGGATAAATATCAGCAATTATTATCATGGACATTGTTAATCTATGCCAGTGAAAGTGCTATTGAATCCCAGAGAGATACTTCATACCAGACAACCAGGCACACCTCATTTTATTAAGCTTTGCTTGTGCTTCACTTAAAAAAAAAAAAAAAAAAAAAAAAGGAAGGTTTCTGCTATCTGTGTCAATTAAGTCTATAGATTACATGTTGCCACTAATGTATATTCCCTTCATGTCTCTGTGTTGCATTTGGTAATTCTTATAAAATATTTGAAACTGTTATTATTATTATATCTGTTTGATCAGTGATCTTTGGTGTTACTATTGCAACTGTTTTGCAGCATCACAAACTATATCCATGTAAAATGAAGAACTTATTCATAAAAGTATGTGGTCTGATTGCTCCACCGTCCAGCCATTCTCTATCTCACTCGCTTTCCTCGGGCTTTCTTATTCCCTGAGACCAACAATATTAAAATTTAGCCAATTAACAACCCTATAATGGTCTCTAAGTGTTTAAATGAAAGGAAGAGTTGCATATCTCTTACTTTAAATGAAAAATTAGAAATGATTAAGATTAGTGAAGAATGTACGTTGATATCCTAGGTAGGCAGAAATATAGACCTTTTGTACCAAAGCAGTTAGCACAGTTGTGAATGCAACAGAAAAGTTCTTAAAGGAAATTAGAAGTTCTATTCCATGAACACACAAATAATAATAATAAAAAAAAGTGTACTAGCTGTATTGCTGACAGGAAGAAAGTTTTAGTGGCCTGGACAGAAGATGAATTCAAGTATTCCATAAGCTAAAGCCTTATCCACAGGAAGTTCATACCTCTTTTCAATTCTATGAAGGCCGAGACAGTTGAAAAAACTGGAGCAGAAAAAATTGGAAGCTAGCAGAGTTTGGTTCATGAGGCTTCAAGAAATAAGCCATCTTCGTAACACAAAACTGCAAGGTAAAATAGCAGATCTTGATCAAAAAGTTTCGACAGGTTATCCAGGAGATCTAGCTAAAATCATTGAAGTATGTGGCTATAATAAACAAAATCATAAAAAATTTCATGCAGATGAAAACAGCCTTCTATTGGAAGAGGAGGCTATCTAGAACTTTCATTGATAGTGAGAAGTTAACACCTGCTTCAAAGTTTCAAAGGACAGGTTGACTGTCTTGTTAGGGGCTAACACAACTGGCAACTTTAAGTTGAAACCAATTTCAACTCATTTACCATTCTGAAAATCCCAGGGTCCTTAAGAATCACGATAAATCTATTCTACCTATGCTTTAGAAATGGAACAACAAAGCATGATGATAGCACAACTGCTTATAGTACAGTTTATTGAATATTTTACAACTCTACGAACACAAATCAGAAAATCCAGAGCAAGCTTGCCCAACTCACAGCCTGTGAGCCACATGTGACCTAGGGTGGGTTTGAATGTGGCCCAAAATAAATTCGTTAACTTTCTTAAACATTAAGAGATTGGCTCATCAGCTAGTGTTAGTGTTAGTGTATTTCATGTGTAGCCCAAGACAGTTCTTCCAATGTGACCCAGGGAAATTATAAGATTAGACATTCTTCATCTGGAGGAAATGGATAAATTCATGGAAACATACAATCTCCTGAGTCTGAATTAGGAAAAGACTGAAAGTCTGAATGGACCAATATGGATTTCTGAAATTGAATTAGTAAAAAAATTCCTATGAACCAAAAATTCCCTGAACCAGATGGATATACAGCCAAATTCTACCAGAAATATAAAGAAAACCTGATAATAGTCCTACTATTCTCTGAGGATCTTTTGCATTTCTGTAAGATCAGTCATAATGTCATCATTGTCATTTTGATTGTACTTATTCAGATCTTTTCTTTTTTTGTTATTGTTAATCTAGCTAATGGCCTATAAATCTTGTTTTTTTTTAAATAACCAATTATTGGATTCATTGATATTTTGTATTTCAATTTCATTTTTTCATCTCAATCTCATTAACTTATTTTCTAATTTTAGTTATCTTATTCTTCTGCTAGTTTTGGCTTTTGGCTTATTCTTTTTATTCTCGTTCCCTTAGGGGTAAATGTAGATTGTTAATTTGTGATCATTCTTATTTATTGATAAAGTTGTTTAGGGCTATAAACTTTTTTCTTAATAATGCTTTTGCTGCACCCCTGAGATTTTGGTAAGTTATGCCAGATTTTCAATAATTTCATCTTTAAATTTATGCCTCAATTCCAATATTTATCCCATAGTTATTTAGGAGAAAGTTGTTTAATTTTCAAATTTTGAAGGGGTTTTTGATATTAATTTTTAATTTTATTGTATTGTGGTCTAAAGGTATTCTTGATATAATTTAGATTTTTTAAAATTTATTTAGACTTGCTTTATAAATGAGCATGTGGTCAATCATAGAGTATGTTTTACATGAAACTGAGAAAAGAATGAATATCCTGTGGTTACTGGGTGGAGTGTTCTGAGGATGTCTATTGGATCCAATTGCTCAAATATAAAATTTAATTCCAGAGTTTCCTTGTTAGTTTGCTGCCTCAATAATCTGTCTAATGCTATCAAAAGGGTGTTGAAGTGTTCCATTATTATTGTGTGTTTATGTAAGTATTTTCATAGACAAAGAACTTATTTTTTAGATCTAAGTGCTCCAATATTAGATGCATATATATTTAGAATAGATAAGTCTTGTTGGGTTTTACCCTTTATCATTGTGTAATGCCCTAATTGTACTTAGTAATTTCTGTTGTTTCAAGAAAATAATGTAAGACTTGCAAATCTTATTCTGTTTTGTTTTTCTTTTGCACAGCATCTTTTTCTGTTACTTTGCTTTCAGTCTGGGTATCATTGCATCTGGGATGCAACTCTTGGTGACAGTAAGTGTTTGGGTCTTGTCTTTTCATCTGACTTGCCAGTGTATCTTCTAAGAGGGAGATGTAGTTTATGTACATTAAAAGTTAGTGTTGATTTGTGTGATTTTGATCTTCTCATCATGTTATTAGATGGTTGTTATGAAGACTTGATTGCATAGTTGTTTTATAGCACCTGAAAGATATGTGCTTAAGTGTGTTTTGCAGTAGCGTCATTCTATTAATTTTATATTTAGCACTACTTTAAGGATGTGTTGTAAGGCTAGTCTAGCCAAAACAAATTCCCTCAGCATTTGTTTGGCTGAGAAAAATGTAAGTTCTCTTTTTTTTATGAAGCACAGTTGGAAAAATGTTAAGTTCTTATTTGAAATTGTCTTTCTTTAAGGACACTAAAAATAGGACCCCAATCTCTTCTAACTTATAAGGTTTCTGCTTAGAAGTCTACTGTTAATCAGGTGGGGTTCCCTCTGTATGTATCTTTTCCCTTCTCTGTAGTTGCTTTTAAGATAGATAGATAGATAGATAGATAGATAGATAGATAGATAGATAGATAGATGATAGATAGATAGATAGATAGATCTTTTATATCATTGTGTGATGCACTAATTGTACTTCTTAATTTCTATTGTTTTAAGAAAATAATATAAGACTTGAAATCTTGTTTTTTGTTTTTCTTTTATATATGTCATATATATTATATATTATTATATATGTCATATATATAAATATATAATATATATATGTGTCATATATATAATATATATATATATATATATATATTTGCGTGGGCCTTGCTGTATCTGATGACTATGTCTCTTGGGGATGGTCTTACAGTACAGAATCTAGCCATGTTTCTCTGTATTTCTTGGATTTCCATGTCAACATCTCTAGCAAGATTAGGAAAAATTTTATGAACCATATCCTCAAACATATTTTCCAAATTGCTTATTTTCTCTCCTTCTCTCTCAGAAATGCCAGAGAGTCATATATTTAGTCTCTTTAAATACTACAATATTTCTCAGAGGGTCTGCTTATTTTTCTTTATTTTTGCATACTAAATTGATTTGATCAACTGGTCTTCAGGCTCTGAAGTGTTTTCCTCAGCTTGCTCCGCTCTATGGTTAATACTGCTAATTGTATTATAAAACTCTTCTAGTGGATTTTTCAGGTTTAGAAGTTTAGTTTGGTTCCTTCTTAAATTGGCTATTTTATGTTTTAGCTCATAGATCATTTTACTGGATTCCTTGAATCCCATGAATTGAGTTTCAATTTTCTCTTGAATTTTGATGGATTGCCTTCCCATTCAGATTTTGAATTCTATGTCTGTTTTTATTTTTCAGTAATTTCAGAATGGTTAAGTATCTTTACTGAGGAGCTAGTGGACTCATTTGGGGTAAGACAACATGCTGATTTTGTGAATTGCCAGAGTCCTTGTGGTAATTCTTTCTCATCTGGTAGAGTTGGTGTTTCTTTAACCATGGTGTAATTTGACTGTAGTCAGTTGGCTTCATTTCTGGAGGCATTCAGAGGAACAGGGCTCTGTGGAGGGTCTCTACATGTGGGTAAATGCGTGTGTTTGGTTTCACAGGTGTACATATTGGCAGGATAATTAATGTTGTAGTTTGGGCTGTAATCAGTAGACGGTGCATTAGAGTAATGGCTGGTAACCAGGCTAAAACTCAGTTGTGTGACTCTTGTATTTCCCTGCATTTTCAGGCATGCTCTGCGATGGGAGTGGGATTCAGCAAAAATAGCCTCCTCACCAGGTCCACTGAGGGCTTTGAGGCAGGCCCCTCTGATCACCAGTACTGCACCCACATTTCTTTATTAGGTGTTCCACATCACATGGCCCCGTTGAACAGAAGCTGTCTCAGGGAGATATGCCACACCCTTTCTGTACCGGCCTGGCCCTTTAGAAGGAAGCATGCCCCACCCTTCCCCAGCGCAGAAACTCTTGTGTCTCAAACTTTTCATTGCTTTGATAATAGGCTGCTCTCCCACTTAAGTACTGGCCTTAGGTCTTGGCTTCATACTTTGGAGCTGTGCTCTGCAGCCTTTTGGGCACCAGGATATTCCACAACTTGGGGTCAGGTTATGGCTTTTCTAGGGAATCCATTGTGCTCCTGAGTCATCAGGATAATACTCAGGTAGAGCAACACATTCAGAATAGGCTAGAGAGTCTCCTCTGTGTACCCACTCCTGCAGGACAGGTAGACATGGACCCTGGGAGGGCCCAGTAGGCAGGAGGGCTACAGGATAGACATGCCCCAGTTGCAGGAGGATTCTGGCTCAGCTCCACTTTCTCTTGTATCAGAGGTTAGATTGGGCCAGCACCTTCCAGAGGGGGACAGGGAACCTGCAGGATGGGAGTCTATGACCACTGTCCATCAGAGCTTCCCAGTGCACAGATACACCTGGACTCCACACTGTCTGAACACACATCTCTGCCTGTTCCCAGGGGAGATTACCTGCCAGCTCACTCATCCATTTGGAATGCAGAGTCTCCTATGGCTAGGATCCCAGAGGTTCATGGTGAAAGTGGACTGTCTCAGTTTCCTGGCTAAACCCTCTCCCAGGAGTTACTAAAGCCCTGAAATAACCCTGTCTGCTATGTATCCCACATGGGGTTCCCAGCTTCCTTCCTCTTCGGCCTTGTCTTCAGCATCACTTCTTCATCCACTCTTGGCTTATTTTCTTTGACAATCTTCCCAAATTTTGGTGGTTTGCTTGATAATTAGGTCATTCACCATGGCAGTGGGGATTTCTGGCTGTGCCTACTCTGCCATCTTGTCCCATCTCCTCTGGGAATCTTTGCTATTGTCTCATTTTAAGACATTGACATAGCACAGAAACCCCAACCTTCAGTATCCAACACCCTGATTGGTAGCAGCCATCAAAATTGAGGCAAGGTCCTCCACCAGAGAAAGGTTTATAACTCACCGAAGGCTCAGATGATCATTTAAATAGTTTAGCAATAAAGTTTTTTAAATGCATGTACATTTTTAAGACATAATGCTATTCCATACTTAATAGACTAGTTAAACCATGACCTTTATATACACTGGGAAACCAAGAAAAAAAAAGTGTGACTTGCTTTATTATAATACTTGCTTTATTACAATAGTCTGAAACCTAATGTGTAATCAATCTCTGCCATGTTGGTGTTTTTTATTTTGCTTATAGTTTTATCATGAATAATATTTATGATTGTGCAAATGCCATAAAAAGTAATACACACTATATATTTCAGTATCTGTTAAGATTTTCAAATTTCCTGGATAAATTATTCCTTAGAATTTTAGGTTCACTGTCTTTAAGGATAAGTACTAGTAGACTTGTTTACATAGAACTCATTTTCTTAATTTCATTTGGGATATTCTATTTTGGGTATATAAAACACATCTGATTTTGTATGTCTACTTTTACATCCTACAACTTTAATGTGCTTATTTGATAGTTCTAACAGTTTTTTGTCTTTTGAGTTTTCTACATACAACATCATGTCATCGGCAAACATAATATAATTGCACATCTTCCTTTCTGATAAGAATGGATTTTATTGTTTTCATGACTAATTGCTTTGGCTGAGACTTTGATTACTATGTTGAATAAAATTGATGAGAGTGGGTAATATGGTTCAGCTCTGTTTCCTCACCCAAATCTCATGTGCAGCTGTGATCCTGAGTATTGGAGGTAGGGCCTGGTGGGAGGTGATTGCATCATGGGGTGGTTTCTAATGGTCTAGCACCATCCTCCTTGTGATATCTTGTGATAGAGTTCTTCTGAGATCTGCTTCTTTGAAAGTGTGTAGCACTTGCCCCTTTGCTCTGTCTTCCTCCTCCTCTAGCCATGTTACATGTATTGGCTTTTCCTTCACTTTCTGCCATGGTTCTACGTTTCCAGAATCCTTGCCAGCCATGCTTCCTGCACAGTCTGTAGAACTGTGAACCAATTGAACCTCTTTTCTTTATAAATTACCCAGTCTCAAGTATATCTTTATAGCAGTGTGGGAACAGACTAACATAGAACATTGGTACCAGAGATGTGGGGCATTTCTATAAAGACAACTGAAAATGTGGATGTGACTTTAGAACTGAGTAACAGGCAGAGACTGGAGCAGTTTGGAGGGCTCAGAAGTTCAGAGAATGAAGGAAAGTTAAGAAGTTCCTAGAGACATGTTGAACAGTTGCGATCAAAATGAGGATAGTGATATGGACAGTGAAGTCCAGGCTGAAGTGGTCTCAGAGATGAGGAACTTACTGGGAACTGGAGTATAGGTTGCTTTTCCTATGCTTTAGCAACATGACTGGTGGCATTGTGCCCCTGCTCTAGGGATCTGTCAAACTTTGAACTTGACAGAGATGACTTAGGGTATTTGGCAGAAGAAATTTTAAAGAAGCAAAGCATTCGAGTTGTGGCTTGCTGCTTCTAACAGTGTACAGTCATATGCATACACAGAGATTACCTGAAACTGGAATCTATATTTAAAAGGGAAGTAGACAGGAAATCCTTTTGCTATTCTTGTTTGTGTCAGGTTTGTCAAAGATCAGATGGTTGTAGATATGTGGCATTACTTCTGAGGTGTCTGTTCTGTTTCATTGGTCTACATCTCTGTTTTGGTACCCATACCATGCTGGAGAAATACCTAATGTAGATGATTGGGGAATGGATGCAGCAAACCACCATGGTAAGTGTATACCTATGTAAAAATCCTGCACAATCTGCACATGTACATCAGAACTTAAAGTATAATTTAAAAAAATAAAAATAAAAAAGTAAAAGAGAAGTAGAGTGCAAAAGTTTGAAAAATCTGCAAGCTGATTATTTTAAAAAAAAATCAGGGAGAAACTGAAGCCCACTGCAGAAATTTGAGTAACTAAAAGGAGTCACATACTAATAACTCAGAGGAGTTTCAGAGACCTTCGTGGCAGCCCCTCCCATAACAAGCCTGGAGACCTAAGAAGGAAAAATGGTTTAATGTGTCAGGCCCAGGGCACTGCTGCTCCATACAACCTCAAGACACGGCACCCTGTATCCCAGCCACTTCAACTCCAGCTGTGACTAACATGGCCTCAGTTACATCTCAGGCCACTACTCCAGAGAGTACAAATCCCAAACTCTGGTGGCTTTTATGTGGTATTAAGTCTGCAGGTATACACAGGGCAAGAGGTGAGACTTTGGAGCCTCTACCTAGATTTCAGAGGATGCAATCTCTGGATGTCCAGGCAGAAGTCTGCTGTAGGGGCAGGAAGCTCATAGAGAAGCTTTACTAGGGCAGTGTGAAGCTTGGGCCCACACAGAGTCCTCACAGAGACACTGCCTAGTGGAACTGTGAGAATAGAGCTACCATCCTTCAGGACCCAAATGGTCGAACCACCAACACTTTGTATCATGCACCTGGAAAAGGCATAAGCACTCAATGTCAGCCTAAGAAAGCAACTGAAGAGGCTCTATTCTGCAGACCCACAGGGGTAGAGTCGCCCAAGACCTTGAGCCCACCCTTTTTGACAGCGTGGCCTGGATGTGAGACATGAAGGCAGAAAAGATTATTTTGAAGCTCTGAAATTTCATGACTGCTGAATTTTGGACTGTCAAGAAGCCTGTAGCCTTTTTGTTTGGCTGATTTCTCTCTTTTAGAAAGGGAGTATTTACCCAAGGCCTGTACCCCCACCATATCTTGAAACTAACTAACTTGTCTTTGATTTTACATGATAATAGGCAGAAAGGGCTTGCCTTGTCTCAGATGAGACTTTGGACTTGGACTTTTGAGTTAATGCTGGAATGAATTAAGACTTTGAGGGACTGTTGGGAAGGCATAATTGCTTCCCAATTTCAGAATGTGATAAGGACATGAGATTCAGGAGGAGTCAGGGGTAAAATTATATGATCTGGCTTTGTGTCCCCAAAAAAATCTCACGTTAAATTGTAATTCCCAATGTTGGGGGAGGGACCTGGTCAGAGGTGATTGAATCATGGGGGTGATTTTTAATGGTTAACACCATCCCTCTAGTGCTGATAGAGTTCTCATGATATCTGGTTGTTTGAAAGTGTGTAGCACATCCTCCTATGCCATCTCTTCATCCTGGTTCCACCATGTAAGATATACTTGCTTCTGCCATGATTATAAGTTTCTTGACACCTCATGAACCATGCTTCCTATTTAGCCTGTGGAACTATGAGTCAATTAAACCTCTTTTTTTAATAAAGTACCCAGTCTCAGAAATGTCTTTACAGCAGTGTGAGAATGAACTAATACAGAGGGTATCCTTATTTTTTTTCCAAATTTTAGTTGTTCACCATGGAGTATAATGTTACAAAGTAGCTGGAAGTATCATACTTCCTGGTTTCAAAATATATCACAAAGCTGCATTAATCAAAGCACTATGGCACTGGGATGAGAATAGAAATGTAAAGAAATGGAACAAAATAGAGACTCCCAAAATAAATCCACTTATATACAGTCAACTGGTCTTCCACAAGAGTGCCAAGAATATATACTGGGGTAAAGATAAGTCTCCTCAATAAATAATGTTGGGAAAACTTGATATCCACATCCAAAATAATGAAATTGGAATCTTATATTTTATCATACAAAAAGCCCTTTCCTCTCACCATACACAAAAAATTAACTCAAAATATATTTTCCAATTCCCTTATTTGGTCACTATACATTGTATGCATTTATCAAAATATCACATGTACTCCATAAATATGTACATATATAATGTGTCAATAAAAATAAAATAAATATTTAAGCATAATAACTAAAAACATTTAACTCCTGGTATAAAATACAAAAGAAAAGCTTATTGACATTGATCTGGGCAATGATTTTTTGGATATGACCCAAATACATTGGCCAAAAAGCAAAAATACATAAGTTGGAGACCATCAAACTAAGAAGTTTCTTCCCGGCTGGGCATGGTGGCTCACACCTGTAATCCCAGCACTTTGGGATTGACATGAGTGGATCATCTGAGGTCAGGAGTTTGAGGCCAGCCTGACCAAAATGAAGAAACCTCATCTCTACTAAAAATTAAAAAATTAGCCATTTGTGGTGGCACATGAAGGCAGGAGAATTACTTGATCCCAGGAAGCAAAGGTTGCAGTGAGCTGAGATAACACCATTGCACTCCAGCCTGGGCAACAAGAGTGAAAGTCCATCTTAAAAAAAATAAAGTTTCTTCCCTGCCATGGTAAAAATGCAACCTAAGTAATTGAAGAAAATTGAAAATCATGTATCTCTTAAGGGGGTAATTTTTCAAAATTAAATTAGAAATATAGAAAAATCGTAAATCTCAATTACAAAATAATAAGTAAATAAAGAAAATAACCTATTTTTAAAATAGAAAATTATTTGCATAGACATTTCTCTAATGAAGTCATAAAACAGTCAGAGGCATGTTAAAAGATGCTTAACATTTCTAATTATCAGGATAGTGCAAAACAAACAACAGATATATTATTACCTCCTATAGGCTAGTATGGTTACTATTAAAACATAATAAAAGATGACATATGTTGGTGGATTTTGGAGAAATCAGAACCTTGTATACTGTTGAATTGAATGTATAATGGTGTAATTGCTAGGGGAAACATTTTGGAGGTTCTCCAACATTAAAAATAAAACTACCATGTGATCCAGCAATCTGACTTCTAGGTGTATATTAATATCTAAAAGATTGGAATTAGGATCTCATAGAGCTATTTGCATTAATCTGATTATTGCAGCATCATTCATAATGTCATAGTACAGAAACAACCTAAACGTCCATTATCAGATAAATTAATGGGGAAAATGTGTCATTTATATATACAACCACGTATCATTCAACTTATAAAAGAAAGAAATCCTACCATTTGTGACAACTTGGATGGACCTAGAAGACATTATGGTAAATGTAATGAGTAAAATGTAAGACATACAATATTCCATTATTCCTCTAACAAGAAGCACCTAAATAATCAAAGGAATAGAAGTAGACAAAAGTTTGGTTGCCAGAAGATATGAGAGAGGCTTATGGGAGTTGTTTAATGTTTATAAAGTTCCAGTTATACAGAATAAGCAGGTTCCAGAAATCTGTACAACCTAGTGTCCATAGTTAACAATAAGGTATTGTGTACTTACAAATTTGTTAACCCTATCAAATATTTTTTACTGCAAAAAAGAAAACAATAAGGAAAGGATACAGGACACTTTTGGAGGTGAAGAATATGTTTATTGACTGTATTGTGATGATGGTAGCATGAATGTTTACAGGTTTCCAGACTCATCAAATTTCATACCTTAATTATGGGTAATTTTTATATACCTGTTATACCTCAATAACATTGGAAAAATTAATATTGAAATGCATTTACACTATTGAATAATTTTAAATTAATAGATAACAAGAGTGGCAATGTTACTTTAAATATTAACTTTAAATTCTAAATAAACATTAAATGGCAGAAAAATACACCTATTCTTGAAAATGATATGGAGCCAGTGAGCCATCTCCCTTTTTTTTGGAGATATGGTAGAGTTTTTTAATCAATATTGAGTTATATTCTGAGCCCTATGTGTTCTTAATATGTACATCACTATCAAGCACAAAATTAAATCGACTGATGAGTGAATTAGCAAATATAACCTAACAATTCTGTAAGCTCCTTCTCTAATCCTTGTGAACATCCCTAGATTTGGTTAGGGATTCACTTGGCTTCAGCATGGTATAGCAAACCACAATTTTAAGAAGGCTCCAGAGAAGTACCTCTGGGAATATGTCTGTAGTGTTCTAAACGTTTGGGAGGCTTGCTATGGTGTTCCTCCTGCTTTCTTTCACTTACTTTCTGTTTCATATCCCCAGAGAAAACTTTAGGCACTCATATTGCAATACATTGTTATGGATGTTATGTTAGAACAGACAAGGTGCTCCCAGGCACAGAACAGGGCACATTGTTTATTCTGTGAGGTCAGGATATCTTCCCTGAGGAAAATTTGAAGGAATAGTATGAATACTAAATAGAGGAAGCACTTTTTTCAGGCAGAGACAACTAGGCTATTTTAGGGCTTGAGCAAAAAATTGATAAAAAACAATCTATGTATCTATTCATTCATGTGTATGCACATGTGTGTCAGTGTGCTCTTCTCAGCTTCAGCTGAGCTTTCAATGGTAATTATACCCACAGATTACAATCATACACTAGATGATCTATGCAGAATATTCAAGTAGAGGCCCTAAAACCAGTTTTGTGGTCCTAAGCCAATCTTAATATAACAAACTGTTGTTAAAAGAAGCTGAGAAATTTACTTGGAAGATACTTTTGGCAGAATATAGAATGTACTCTTTTCTCCCAGTGGAAATATAAAATGTTTGCTTCCCCCTCACCTCAAGTTAAACAAGTCGTATTTCAAAGACACTTCTAGGAAATTCAGGACATGTGTCTTTGTGACTTAAAATACATATAAAACAAGTTTCTGAATAAAAAGGAGAAATGTTTGAACCATTATCTTGAAATGGCAGAGTAGTACATTGATTTGTAATTTAGAGTATATGCAGATATTGGTAAGTATTCCTCTAGCTCAATTATTGGTCACATTGTTGATCTGTCTAGAAGCTATCTTGAGTAATCATAAAGAGGCTTCTCTGCAAAGAGAGTCACCCTTAGAGAGTGGATAGATTTAGGATAACCAAGAGCTAAATAAGAAATTAGAAAGGAAAGTACCATAAGGATATGTTTTTGTGCATGTCTAAACAGAAACTCCCAAGAAAAATAAAGTTATTAAAAAATTAAAAAGAAAGACCAGTTTAAAACAACAGCCAAGATTAAGGAGACTCTACATCAGTTACGTCAGTATCATTCTCTGAGGACACACTTCTTTATCATCTCTTATTCTCCCCTGCTGTGAAGTAATAAAGTTCGGAAATTGGAGCTAAGAAGTTAGTAAAAAGAGACACAAAATAAAGAGGAGAGTTGCATTAATTTTAAAACAAATTTTTAAATTATTACTGTTAACATTAAGAAAACTAAAACAGATAAGCTACAAAGTCATATAACTAAACAGCAATCCTAAAAACTGAGAAAGAAGCATTTAAAAAGAGGATCTAAGTTTAAAAGGCTTATATCTGGGCTACAAAGAAGAAAAATTAAAAAAAAAAATTTTTAACTCCAGAAATGTGGCAGTGCTTATGTCCCAAGATCAGCTGAAAGGAAAACCCTGTTCCTACCCTGAAAATATTTGAATCTATAGTGCACTAAATCTAATTGAATCTTCAATAAAGCCCAAACATAATTCAAAAACAGGTTGTAGATAGGCCTCCACATAGGAAACTTGACTGAAAGGGCATATCATCTTTGTAGGTACATATTATTTACTTCAGTCTATTGTTGTTCCATACAAAATATAGGGCATACCACAAAATAAAACCAAAATAATTTCTTAATATAAAAAGAAAAGCTGACGAATATAAAAAAGAAAATAGTGAAAAGAAGGCCCTTAGATGATTCATATTTTAGAAGTATCATGAGGAATTTTTTAATAGCATGATAATTATATTAGAGCATCTAGTGGAGAAGGTAGACTACATGCATGTAAAGAGGGTGGTTTCTGCAGAGAAGTCGACTGTAAAAATGAACCAAATGGAAATAGTAGAAATATGATATCAGAAAAAAAGAACTTGTTTAATGCTATTAACAGTAGTCTTGGAAAAGCAGCATAAATGACCTGTAGACTCGAAGACAGGTCAATAAAAAATTACCAAATTAAAAAGTGAAAAAGAGAAAGAGTGACAAACTAGAACAACGTATTTGGGATGTGAATAAACATCAAATGGTCTCATGTGCGTAAAATTTTAACCCCATAAAATCAAGAGAATAAAAGCAACATGTGAATAAATAATGCCAAAATATGTCCAAAATTGATAAAAGATACAATTTCGGAGTCTCAACAAGAATAATGAACCTAAGAAAGATAAGCACAAAGAAAGGTGGTTCTAAATACATGACCATCAAACTAAATATCAAGATAAAGATTAATTATAAAATCAAGCACGAGTGTTATTTCATACAGGTAAAAGATACAAATGGTTGCTGACATTTCCATTGCAAATAAAACTCAGAAGAAAATTAGTATCACCTTTAATGTGCTAAGAAAATACATTGTGATGAATAAAGAAAAAAGTAGCAATTGTCAATTTAAAATTGTGTAAGTAGACAAAATATCCTTCATCATCATCATCATCATCAAAAATTAAGATGGCTTTTTTCTTCCATTCCTGATAAAATAAGACCAAACCATATGAGTCTTCTACACTTTTCTGAAAAGATACATTAAAGTTGGATATAATTCATAAAACAACTACCTGAAAAAAATGCAGATCAACTAAGAGCAGACAGACTCTGGTGGTGAGTTCAAGATCACTTGAAGATTTAGAGACAGGAAGCTATGTAAGTAACTTTTCGTCTTCGTGATGTTTATTCAGGGGTTAAGCACCTCTTTGTGACATGTTCAAAGGAAGCAGCCTGCATGTGAGAGACCTGTAAAATGTCTGATGAACTAGAAAAGTGAAGGTAGAAAACCAACAGTCCTGAAAAGAGTCCAATAATCTCCTAAAGAAAAAAGCCAGAGATTGGATATCCAGTCTGCAAACTTTCACAACTCCTAAACTACAAATGCCTTGAAGAAATTCAGACTAGGCCATCAAAAGGCAAAGGATTTTAACATCAGAAACAGAGTTTACAAATTAAACAAAATAAAATAACTTAATGACATAATTTGTGTTTTTATTTTTTTACTAGAAACAGGAGAATATTTAATCCAGAAACTTCTAACTTACCATTTGTAACTTAGATGATATCATCTAAAATTAGCATATATATTAATTAAACAAGGCAAAACTAAAAGGTGAAACTTGTTCTCAAGAGAGTAGAAAACCAATTGTGTATGATATTAAGCATCTTATTTTCAGATTAAGGATAAGATTATTATAAAGCACAATTATGACTCTCTTCAATGAGTAAAACAAAACATAGTTTCAACATATGAAAATATCCTCACAGAAATAGCAGTATCAGGAAAGAAACAGAAACAATAAAAATTTATCATGGTGGATGTATTAGTAATTTGATATTGGATGTATTCCAAAGAGTAGAACTGCTGGGTTGTGGCTCCTGCCTACATTCAGCTTTAGTACACATTTCTCATCTACCAGCTGTACATGAAAGTTTCCATTACTGCTGTATTTATATCCTCAGCAAAACTTAAGCTTTGTTTTGCATAATAGGTACCTAGCATCTCATTTTCATTTCCTGAAGGACTAATTATAGTAGGCAACTTTTAATAAGCTTTCTGGTAATTAAATGTGTTATTTTGTGATGTCCCTCCCAACTACTTTTTTAATTTTTAAAGATTTGCTTTCTCAATTTTTTGTTCTGCAGAAGAGCCTTTTTGAAGTATATATTAATATTTGATCATGTCACTTCTGGGACGTTTTCTGATTTGATAAAATCCAAACTTTCAAATATGGCTCCTAAAGTGTGACATAATGTGGCATTTCATTTACTATCCAAGTTCATCTCTCACTTTGCTGACTTGCACTTAACTTTGTATTGTATTGGAGTTTTTTCAATAAACTTTATCTGTGCACCTCCGAGTCCTCTCTGAGTAATAGGAGGTGCATATAAAGAGTAGGCTTGATCAGACACAAATTTTATGTACCTTCTCAAGGTCTGGAACAACCTTTCGTCTCCAAAGGCGCAGTGTGAGTCTCACCTCGGAGAAGCTGCCCAAGCTGGTTCAAGTTTCCCAACTAGCATTCCCTGCATTTCCACATAATGGCTGGAATCACTCCCCATTCCACTCGAATGAAAAAGCACACCGCACTATAGACTTTAGTGAACACGGTAATTATTCATTCATATACCCACTCCAAAAACAGGGAACATTTCTTTAGAGGCTGTACATATTACCTGCTAACAACAAAGCTAAGCCTGATTTGAGTGTGGGTGTTGCTTTGAATAGAAAGGCACTGCCTACACAAAGGTTATACATTCACCCTGTTTACAGCTTGTGTCCAATATCTGGTTGATAGAGAAATACTAAAGCCTAGCTGCTTTGATTCACATAATGATTACTGTGAACAGCTCTATAGCTGGCCTGAGTATTCTGTTGTAATTGCATAGCTCTTCTGCTTCCTCCTTCATAATTGTTTCTGAGAGCACTACCAGATAAATTTCCTGAATGCAAATTTCCTTCTCATCTTGTTTTCTGGGGTCTACCATCTATATTCCTGAGCAGCCATAGAGGGTTTTGATGATCTAACATCATTATCAAATGTAGGGTGGTAAAGTTTGCTCCGCCTTAGGTTTAACTTTGAAAATGGAAATGCAGTAAAGAGTTTGGCAAGTGTCTCTTCCTTTACTCTTACCTAGATTGCGCCACAGTGTGGTTTCTCCTTGTAAACCTTCAATATATTTCTCTTAACGGCTCACGTGGTCATCTTCTAGCATCCTGTGGCACATATTGCTTCTATTTCATCTTGGCCCATATTATCTTTCCTCCCCAACGCCCTATACTCACACATCCCAAACAATAATTATGATAATAATCAAGACTTAACGCTCTGCTTTACAGAGGACTTGAGTTAAAACAGCGACTTTTAGAGTGCAAGCAGAAAATATTCTTATTGGCCGGGCGTGGTGGCTCACGCCTGTAATCCCAGCACTTTGGGAGGCCGAGGCGGGTGGATCACGAGGTCAAGAGATCGAGACCATCCTGGTCAACATGGTGAAACCCCGTCTCTACGAAAAATACAAAAAACTAGCTGGGCATGGTGGTGCATGCCTGTAATCCCAGCTACTCAGGAGGCTGAGGGAGGAGAATTGCCTGAACCCAGGAGGCTGAGGTTGCGGTGAGCTGAGATCGCACCATTGCACTCCAGCCTGGGTAACAAGAGCGAAACTCTGTCTCAAATAAAATATAAAATGTATGTATATATATATTCTTATTTCTTTTCCTTCCATAAATTTCTGATAATATCACTGCTCCTTATGTAACATCTGAGACTGGTCTTAAATCTGTTCAATTAACTTCAGTTAATTAAAACCCTCTGACAATGGTGGTAATAATATATATTTTTAAGAATCCTCTATTTGTGATTGTCTTATCATAACGCTTTTGCATTAAATTAAAATAATGTTAAATAATTTTAAAATGTATATGTAGATATATATGGTTTCTGATGCTCGTCTTATAGATTTGTGCTTTCATCTGGTTATAGTTGTCATTAGCCTGAAAAACTTTTTTTAGCATATCTTTCAATGTAGATGTGCTAGAAAGAAATTCACACTGTGATTCTATTTCCAGAAAAAAAAAAAATCTTAATTTTGTCTTCTTTTTCCTTCCTACTTTGTAAGGTATTTTTTACATATATTAGAATTCATTAATTTTTTTTTTTTTTTTTTTTTTTTTGAGGCGGAGTTTCGCTCTTGTTACCCGGTCTGGAGTGCAATGGCGCGATGTCAGCTCACTGCAACCTCCGCCTCCTGGGTTCAGGCAATTCTCCTGCCTCATGAGATGGTCTCGATCTCTTGACCTCGTGATCCACCCGCCTCAGCCTCCCAAAGTGCTGGGATTACAGGCTTGAGCCACCGCGCCTGGCCAGAATTTATTACTTTTAAATACACAGTTTAGTACTTTCTGATAATTTTATATAATTATATTACCACTCCTAAAATCAAGACATAGAAAATTCCCTCACTCTAACAAATGTTCCCATGTTCCTTTTCACTTAACTCTAAGGTTTTGGGCAACTGTGCTATAGCGGGCCTAGAGTTAGAGCCTGAGCAGTGTCATTTTATAAGACAAAGCTGTTTTTTCCAAAAATAAGTTGTGCTGTCCCACTCTCCTTGCAATAACTGCTGACCTTGGCTTCTGTAAAGAAAACTGCTAGCTTGCCTTAAAGAACGCACACCATGTAAAGTTGCTTGTCTTTTTCGTATTAGTAACTGTCTGGCCTTTGCTTATCAGTAGTTACCAAGATAAGCTTCTGTAGGGTTGCTTGCCCTGCATCCAGAATGTGGTTTTTCAGCTTAAATACCCTGATCGCCCTGAGTTCCGGGCCACGGGTTGGAGAGAGGTGAGTCCTCCGTGGTCGCCGGCAACAAAGACCCTGCAATTTGGCATACTTTTGTCTTAGTTGATTATTTTCAATCTCACATCCAATACTTCACAACCACCAATTTGCTCTCTGTTATTATTGTATGTTTCCCCTAGAATTTAATGTAAATGGAATTATACAGTAGATATATATTGTTTTTCTTTGCTCAATTAGCATACTATCTTCTAGATAGATCCATGTTGTTTTCACATATGTTTCATTCATTTTTATTGCTGAGCACTATTCTAAAAGGTAGTTATGCAAGAGTTTACTCATTTGTCTCCTGTTAGACATTTGAGTTGCTTATAATTTGGTTTATTATGATTAATAACAGAGACATTAACACATATATTTCTTTGTATGTACATATGTTTTCTTTGCTCTTGTCTAAATAAATTTAAAAGAATGGGATTGCAGGGTATATGGTAAATTAATGTTTAATTTGATGAGGCACTGCCATAGTTTTCCAAAGTTGTAACATTTTACATTCTCATAATTCTCATTTTCAAAGTATATGAATTACAACTGCTTCATATCCTTGGTAACGCATGATATCATCAGCGTTTTTAGTTTTAGCCATTATAGTGAATGTGATGGCTAATACTGAGTGTCAACTTGATTGGATTGAGGGATGCAAAGTATTAATGTTAGGTGTGTCTGTGTGGGTGTTGCCAAAAGAGATTAGCATTTGAGTCAGGGGTTGGGGGAGTCTGATCCATCCTTAACCTGGTGGGCACAATCTAATCAGCATCCAGCCAATATGAAGCAGGCAGAAAAAAGTGAAAAGCAGAAACTGGCTTCACCTCCCAGCATACATCTTTCTCCCATGCTGGATGCTTCCTGCCCTTGAACATGGGACTTAAAGTTCTCCAGTTTTGGGACTCAGACTGTCTCTCCTTGCTCCTCAGCTTGCAAACAGCCTATTGTGGGACAATGTGATCATGTTAGTCAATACTTCATAAACTCCCCTATATATAAATATGTATTCTGTATGAAGTGTAAGGTGGATTTTTCCAATACTGTGAAGAAAGTCAATGGTAGCTTGATGGGGATAGCATTCAATCTAGAAATTACTTTAGGCAGTATGACCATTTTTCACAATATTGACTCTTCCTAACCATGAGCATGGAATGTTTTTCCATCTGTTTGTATCCACTCTTATTTCCATGAGCAGTGGTTTGCAGTTCTCTTTGAAGAGGTCCTTCACGTCCCTTGTTAGTTTTATTCCTAGGTATTTTATTCTCTTCGTAGCAATTGTGAATGGGAATTCGCTCATGATTTGGCTCTGTCTGTTGCTGGTGTACAGGGATGCTTGTATGATTTCTGCACATTGATTTTGTATCCTGAGACTTTCCTGAAGTTGCTTGTCATCTTAAGGAGATTTGGGGCTGAGATGATGGGGTCTTCTAAATATACAATCATGTCGTCTGCAAATAGAGACAATTTGACTTTCTCTTTTCCTAGTTTTATACGCTTTATTCCTTTTTCTGGCCTGATTGCTCTAGCTAGAACTTCCAATACTATATTGAACAGGAATGGTGAGAGAGGGCACTCTTGTCTAGTGCCAGTTTTCAAAGGGAATGCTTCCAGTTTTTGCCCATTCCATATGATATTGGCTGCGGGTTTGTCATAAATAGCTTTCACTATTTTGAGATAGGTTCCATGGATACCTAGTTTATTGAGAGTTTTGGGCATAAAGGGCTATTGAATTTTGTCGAGGGCTTTTTCTGGATCTATTGAGATAATCATGTGGTCTTTGTCTTTAGTTCTGTTTATGTGATGGATTACGTTTACAGATTTGTGTATGTTGAATCAGCCTTGCATCCCCTTGATGAAGCCTACTTGATTGTGTCAGATAATCATTTGATGTGCTGTTGCATTTGGTTTGCCAGTATTTTATTGAAGGTTTTTGCATCAGTGTTCATCATGGATATTGGCCTGAAGTTTTCTTTTTAGTTGTGTCTCTGCTGGGTTTTAGTATCAGGATGATGTTGTTATCATAAAAGGAGACTGATTCTTGAGCTATATATACAATCTGTAGATTGTATATATCTATACAGTTTGTTTGATTTTGCTACTCTAGTTCTTTTAATTATGGCAGTAGAGTGTCACTTTTATATCTTTCCTTGCTTCCATGTGGGCATTTAGTGCTATAACTTTCTCTCTAGACACTGCTTTAAATGTGTCCCAGAGATTATGGTACCTTGTGTCTTTGTTCTCATTGGTTTTGAAGCATATCTTTGTTCCTGCCTTCATTTCATTGTTTATCCAGTAGTTATTCAGGAGCTGGTGGTTCTGTTTCCATGTAGTTGTGTGGTTAATTAAAGTATTATAAAATAATAATTTAATTATATATATATACATATATCAATATACAGATTGTATATATCATATATATATATTCTTCTTTTTAAAATTTTTCCTTATGAAAACAATGAGTAACAAAAAACTCCTATTTTTCCCCCAGTAATTATAGAAGTGTCAGCTTTTAATTTTAAAATTAATTTTAAGTTACTTGAAAAACAAGAAGTGAGGCAAGAAATGTCCATTCTTTTTCTATAGTGACATCTAGGTTTGCCATCAGTGTTTATTGAAATGATCATCCTTTTTCTATTGAATCACTTTAGCAACTTAGTTAAAAATTAAAGAACCCCATGTAAGTATGTCTATTTCTAGACTTTGTATTTAGTTTTATTAATTATATATAAATCTTTATATTCTGCCTTGCTTATACTAAGTCTTGAAATTACCTGCTGTAAGTCTTTCTATTTTGTTATATTTAAAAATGTTTTTGGGTAATATAGGGTTTTTCATTTTTATCCAAAGATTAGAATTAGTTGGGACTTTTATGAGACAATATTTCTGGGGCTTTTATTTTTATTGTATTGAATCTATCTTCAGAAAAATTACCAGCTTCACAATATTTTCTTCCAGTTCATAAAAGGATATATTTTTAGTTAATTTTCCCTAATTTTATTCTATAATGTTTTATCATTCTCAGTATATACAACATAAGCATCTTTTATTAAATGCAATTTAAACTACAGTAAGGGAATTTTTTTTTATAATTCCTTAACTGTTCACTGATAATGTGTAGAAATACAATTTGTTTGCATATTTTGACTTTTATTCTCCAACATTGGCAAATTTATTCATTTAGGTTGGTGTGTGTACGTGTGTTGATGTGGATTGTTTTAGTTTTATTTATACATTATAATGTTGTCTGACAATAATGACCATTATATTAATATTGCTTTATTTAAATCTATATACATTTAATTTTCTTTTGCTTTATTCTTGTGGCTGTAAATCCAATACAAAGTCAAATGAAATTCATGAAAATATGGATCCTTCATTGATTCTGATCTACATTGGAAAGCATTAAGATTTCACGATTAAGCATGTTGTTAGTTTTCATAGATGCACTTAAACAGGTTAAGGAACTTCTATTCCTTGATTACTAAATATTTTACCATCAAATAATATTGACTTTCACCATTTTTTATTTAATGTATATATTAAATGTATAATATATAAACTATATAAACAAAGGGATATTCCAAGCTTATGGATAGGGAACATTATTGTCAAGATATTTGTTCTCCCCAAGTTGCATATAGATTCAGTGTGAGCCTAATCATAATACCAGCAAATTATTGTGTAAAAGTAAAAAAGACTCGTGTTTAAGCTTATGTGGAGACCAAAGACACAAAAGCGAAAAAAAAATTCATAAATAAGAATAAAGTTGGTGAAAGACACTATCCAAATTTAAGGCTTACTATGATACTACAGTAATCAGAACAGTATATTGGGAAAGAATACATGAATAGATAAATGAAATAGAATCGAAAGCTCAGAAATTAATCTGTGAAAATATAGTCAATTGACTGTTGCAAAGAATAAAGTCAATACATTGGAAAAAAACAGTCTTTCAACAAATGGTGCTGAAGCTTAACTAGACAAATGCTGTAAATAATAATAATAATCTTAGACTATGTTCTATTTTCCAAAATGAACGAAAAATTGATCACTGCAAATGTAAAATTCAAAACTATAACATTCCTAGAAGATAGCATAGGAGAAATTCTAGAAGACTTTGCCAGTGGTAACGACTTTTTAGATATAATACCAAAAGCACAACACATGAAAGAAATAACTGGTAAGTTAAATAAATTAAAAATTTAAAACTTTTAATCTGCAAAGACACTGTCAAGAGCTTGATTAGACAAGCCACAAACTGACAGAAAATACTTTTTTGCAAGTCACAACTGATAATAGAAGATCACCTATCATACATAAAAAATATTTAAAACCCAACAATAAGTAAATGAACAATGCAATTAAAAAATAGGCAAAACACCTGAGTAAACCCCTCACCAAAGAAGATATACAGATGACAGATAAGCATATAAAAAGGTGCTCTGTGTCATATGGAATTAGGAAATTGCAAAATAAAAACCACTGACAACATCAAATGATGGTGAAGATGTGGAACAATGGAAGTCACTTGATGATGGAAATATAAAATTATACAACTACTTTGGAAGGCAGTTTGGAAGCTTCTTACAATACTAAACATACTCTTACCATACAACCCAATTATCACACTCCTGGTATTTACCTAAAAGAGTTGAAAAGTTGGGTCCATACAACATGGAAGTTTATAACAGTGTATTCAAAATTTTCCAAAATTTGAAGCTACCACTGTGTTCTTCATTATGAGAATATACAAAAAATGTGATACATCCAGTCAATAAAATATTATTCAGCATTAAAAAGAAATAACATATCAAGCCATGAAAAGGCATAGAGAAACCTTAAATGACTAAGTGAAATAAGTCAGTTTGGAAAGGCTATATATTGTATAATTCAAACAATACAACATTCTGCAAATAGCAGAACTGTGGCAACAGTAAAAAGACCAGTTGCTAGGGATTGGAGAAAAGGAAGGGATGAATAAGCAGAATACAAAATGTGTAGGGCAATGAAACAGTTTTGTATGACACTATATTGTTAGACACGTGTTATTTATACATCCATCCATACCCAAAGAATGTACAACACCAAGAGTGAGCTCAAATGTATACCATAAACTTTGGATGATAATCATATGGCAATGAAAGTTTATAAATTGTTATCAAACGTAGCACTCTGGCATGGGATATCAAAAGTGAGGGAGGTCATAGATGTGTGGAGCAGGGGTTTTATGTGAACTCTTTGTACATTCCATTAATTTTTTCTGTAAACCTAAAATCGCTCTAAAAATTAATATCTATTAAGCAAAATTCACGTTAAAAGAAGTAGATGCTCTTTAATTCAACGATTTGGAAAAGCGAAAAGGTAAGTTGGAAATTTTGTTGAGAAGATGGAAAAAAAGAATTCACAGGAAAAATGAAGGCAAGGCAAATTTGTCCTCCAGCCATTCTAGAGAGCAATCTGGCAGACTGTTAAATTGACTTGTGAATGTACTGAGACCCAGATATCTCACTCTTGAATTAATATGCCAACGAAACTTTCACAAGAAGCTCTAAAGATGTTTACTCAAGGATATTCATTTCAGGTATGTATGAGTTAGTTGAATGATAAGCACCGTCCTTGAATGTCCAAGTAAAATATGATTGAGTTTGATTCAATACACTGTAAATCCGTGCTTCCATTGAAGTAGAAATTGACATATACATCCCACAATATAAACATTTGGTAGGAAAAATGCTTTCAATGAAAAAAGAAAAAATTAGAGCCTTATTATTTAAGATAGAGTAGATTTTATAAAGTTGGTATAAATTCTAAGTACATTCCCTCATAAACCATAATTATATTTTATGATGAACATACACTTAAAGATTTATACCAAAATAATAAAAAGATGTTTATTGCTTTGAAATAAGATCTAAATAAGCAGTGAGAAAAAAACATAATAAATTATATGCCACGAATTAAGGATTAGTAATGATTTTACTCTTCCTGACAACCTCTGTTAATGGAGGAATTTATATTACAAGTTTTTATGCTACTGGAACATTTAGTAAGTATAAAGTCCTTCCCATAAAGATGCCGTTCCACTAGAGTGGGAAAATGGAAGAGTAGGAAATAGAGGTGAATGTGAAGAATAGAACCAATAGAGTATGCTCTAAAAAAATCTGAATCACATATATACATATAAACTATACAAGACAGCTCATACATTGCATTATACTGCCTCATTTCAATATTTGCATTTTCAGTAGAAACAACTACATTTAAATTGAGCTCTTTGAACGTGGATGTAATATACCATACACAGAGCAACTTTCATTTTATCTTTTTAAATTAATTGCCAGAAGTATTACTCTAGTAGAGTATGTCAACAAAAAGGTACTAATAACATGCTTTCTGTGTCATTGTTCTATTTGTTATTTATTGAATTTTTACAATTTTGCTGCCTTCATAAAACTTCACATCAGTTACAGGGTTGCATTTTTATAAAATTGCTAGTGGCTGTGAAGGTGAATTATTTTTCAATCAAACAATAATACTGATAAAGCAAAGGTAGAAGATTGGAGAATGTATCAGAAGCTGGACTTTACAGATGACTGCTTCTAAACTTTGAATAAAGTTTGTATTTTTTAAAAAATCTCTAAATTTTATTGTTAATTACTTTATTACATCAGACAAAATTAGATATAGTGACATTTTAGCTCTCATTCAACTATATATATTTCATTCATATATAAAATATGTTTTATATATAATATATACATATATACACATGCAAAGCAAATCTAAATAAGAATTTCAAATTATTATTATCAGTATAACATGAGAGATAATGCATTACAGCTCTCAAACAGAACTATAACTGAAAGCTGTCATGTAATATTAATTGAAGTTAAACAAGTTCTGAGTTTGGCATGTTATATTGCCTTTGAATTCTTCTTTAACAGTTATCTATTTCATTATAATGCAATGTGCAACTTTACTTACATATTTGCATGAACATTTGTTGATGACATTCATCCTTTTTTTCCTCCTCTACAATATTTCTTCATAATAAATGTAAATAGATTTTAAATATAGATGAAAACACATATTGACCCAAAGTAGTAGCCTTCATTTTTTAAGTGGTTACCCAGATAATCTAAAATTTATATGTTTATCTATGTAATTACTGAAAAGCCTCAAGAAATTTAAGCTTTTCATAAAGAATTTACAAAACCACTAAAGATATGTCTACTGATGATCCTGCTGGGTTCATGAAACCCAGCTGGAGAATCACTGGAGATGCCAAATCTAAAATTAGACAATCTTTGAATCCTGAATCTAGCTCTTGTTAGTGATGTGATCAAGAAAAAGTTAAATAATCTTCATAAGACTTCTTTTGTTCATATGTACAGTGGGTAATAATAGTAATACTAGCTACCCAAGAAGATCAAATTATTCACCATACTCCCTTGTATTCATTATGTACTTAAAATGTTAGCTATCATATTATTAGTTGTTCTATATCCTCATCTCTGAGAGGAAAGGATGAAGATTGGCCAGCAAGACTAAGGACAGTACTGAAGAAGTTGTATTGAGTTAGCCTGGATTATAGATGTATTTAAACTGGAGAAACTTAAATTCTGCTTCATTCTAAACTAATGTAATTTTAAAAGTTGACAGTACATGCTATAGATTTTAATAGCTTACTAACTTTTACCAAGACTCCACATACAATGTTGCATGAAGCAAAGGGTTAATACCTTCAATATTTTTTAATATACTTTTCCTCATCTGTATTTTCCCAGTTGTTTTTACTCCTCCAACTGATTGCCTGTATAGCTCCAAAAAAGTCTTTTTATTATTTGAACTATCAAGAAATTATTATGGATTTCAGGCAATTATTAAATCAATATTGATTACTTTAACCCACTCTACTCCAGAAACGTGATGTTGTTTCAAAACCAAATAAAATAATTCTCTTAAGACAATTTATATTAAATTTTAAAGGGCCAAAGAGTCACCACGGCATCGTTGCTTCTTGACAGTTTTGTAATCTGATAAAATTTCTACTGGTAGAATATACGAGGGATATATTTGAAAGTGGGCCTTCCTGGGATTTGCTATCACCACAGTTTCTGTCACATTGAGTTACCAGGATCTAGACATTTCTTTTTTACTTATAAATGCCAAATTCATTATCTTTATTATCTATTCCTTCAAAAAAGAATGAAACACAGATATGACATGTGAGAGTTGATGAGTCAGTGCAAGGTCTAAACCTTAAAAGTAAAAATGTCATAAAATTGTTTTTTATGTCACATGTCCTTTCTTCAACTTTACATAGGCACAAATCAGAACAATGATATGTGGATGTAAATTTATCTAAATTAATTGTACAATCACAAACATTTACTTTATGGTAGATAAAAAGATCTTACAACTGACCATCAACAGAGCTCAAATTCAGAATATTCTTGAATGCATAATTACATCCCATGAGTGCTATGAGAATTAATGAGTTAAAAGTGATTTGAAATATTTTGATGAGAAATGCCATTAAGTTCTTTATAATCTCAACTTGTTAATTAAATTTCTCAAGGAATATCATTTTATTACTGTCAAACTCAAGTACAGGGTGTCCCTCCAATGTGACCTACAGTATAGAATTAAAGGTTTTACTTCTGTAAATTATAAAGGCAGTAAAGAGTGTTTTTTTTTTTTTTTTCAAAGTTAAATATATGATCAAAATCTGAAAAAAGGGCCTTTCTTTACCCAGGAACAAAAAATAATTTTAATTCATTTTAGGACATGGACCTTACCTGAGATGAGGCTGCTAAAATATCAAAATAAATAAAGATAATTGAATACAGTATTTAACAATCTACAAAACACCAATGAAAAAATAATTTCTAGGTGGAAACTGAACAAATGCCTGAAATTAAACTCAGCTTAAGTAACTGATGTGCAAACATAAAATTTTTGTGAGATCTATAGGGAGGAAGTAGTTATTAAAACATCTGTGAAAAAGACATTTCCACATTTGAAAATATATATCAGGCAAATAGTCAGTTTCTTTGTGGTATTTTCAACCCAAGACACATCTGTATGAATGGCACATTCAATGACCATATATATTGTGATTTTATAAAATATATGAGACAGCTATAAATTAGTAGTATCAGTACTAATTTTCATGATTCATAGAATTTAGAACTCTGTTAGGTAATATAAGGTAGCATTAAAAGCTTGGTTATATCATTTAGTGAGTTTCTTCTTTAATTTCTTCACTAAGAGGTACTTCAAGTTCTCTATTAAAAAATTACCAAAACAATATCATCCATCATCAAGTCAAAAATCTGTCTAAAATTAATATTATCATTTAAAGTATTGTAAATTTTAACTGATAAAGTGGATAACACTGAATATGTTAATAAATTATGTTTGCTACAAAGAACATTTTACTATTTTGGCTTTTTTTTTTAATTTTACTTTAAGATCTGGGATACATGGGTAGAATATGTGGGTTTGTTACAAAGGTATACATGTGCCAAGGTGGTTTGCTGCATCTATCAACCCATCGTCTAGGTTACATGCCCTGCATGTATTACATATTTGTCCTAATGCTCTCCCTCAACTTGTCCCCCAACACACAACAGGTCCTGGTGTATGTCATTCTCCTCCCTGTGTCCATGTGTTCTCATTGTTCAACTCCCACTTATGAGTGAGAATATGTGGTGTGAGGTTTTCTTTTCCTGTGTTCGTTAGCTGAGGATGATGGCTTCCAGCTTCATCCATGACCCTGCAAAGGGCATGAACTCATTCTCTCTTATGGCTGCATAGTATTCCATGGTGTATATGTGCCACATTTTCTTTCTCCAGTCTATGACTGATGGACATTTGGGTTGGTTTCAAGTCTTTGCTATTGTAAATAGTGTGCAATAAACATAGATGTGCATGTATCTTTATGATAGAATGATTTATATTCCTTTGAGTATATAACCAGTAATGAGATTGCTGGGTCAAATGATATTTATAGTTCTATATCCTTGAGAAACTGCCACACTGTCTTCCACAATGGTTGAACTAATTTACACTCCCACCAACAGTGTAAAAGCATTCCAATTTCTCCACAGCCTCCCCAGCATCTACTGTTTCTTGACTTTTCAATAATCACCATTCTGAATGGCATGAAATGTTATCTCATTGTCATTTTGATTTAGATTTCTCTAATAATCGGCAATGATGAGCTATTTTTCATATGTTTATTGGCCACAGAAATGTATTCTTTTGAGAAGTGTCTATTCATTTCCTTCACCCACTTTTTGATGGGATTGATTATTTCTTGTAATTTGTTTAAGTCCTCATATGTTCTGGATATTAGACCTTTGTCAGGTGGGTAGCTTGCAAAAATTTTCTTCAATTCTGTTGATTGCCTGTTCACTCTGATGCTAATTTCTTTTGCTGTGTAGAAGCTCTTTAGTTTAATTAGATCCCATTTGTCAATTTTGGCTTTTGTTGCAATTGCTTTTGGGGTTTTCTTCATGACGTCTATGCACATGCCAATATCCTGAATGACATTGCCTAGATTTTCTTCTAGGGTTCGTATGGTTTTGAGTTTTTAATTCATCTTGAGTTAATTTTTATGTAAGGTTTAAGGAAGAGATCAATTTACCTTTTTGCACATGGCTAGCCAGTTTTCCCAGTACCATTTATTCAATAAGAAATTTTTTCCTCATTGCTTATTTTTGTCAGTTTTGTCAAAGATCAGATAGTTGCAGATGTGTGGTGTTATTTCTGAGGTCCATTTCAGTTCCATTGGTCTTATGTCTGTTTTAGTACCAGTACCAAGCTGTTTTGGTTACTATAGCCTTGTAGTGTAGTTTGAAGTCACATAGTGTGATGCCTCCAGCTTTGTTCTTTTCATCTAAAATTGTCTTGCCTACATGGGCTCTTTTTTGATTTCATGTGAAATTTAGAGTATTTTTCTAACTCTGTAAAGAATGTCAGTGGTAGTTAGATGGGAATAGCACTGAATCTATAAATTACTTTGGGCAATATTGTCATTTTCACAATATTGATTTTTCCTATCCATGAGGGTAGGAATGTGGATATTTAGTGCTATAAATTTCTCTCTTAACGTTTTAGTTGTGTCCCAGAGATTCGGGTATATTTTCTTTTTGTTCTCATTTGTTTAAAAGAACTTCTTGATTTCTGCCTTAATTTCATTATTTATCCAGAAGTGGTTCATAAGTAGGTTGTTCAATTTCCATGTAGTTGTGTGGTTTTGAGTGAGTTTCTTAATTCTGAGTTGTAATTTGATTTCAAGGTGGTCTGAGAGACTGTTTGTTATGATTTCAGTTCTTTTACATTTGTTGAAGAGTGTTTTATTTCCAATTATGTGGTCCATTTTAGAATAAGTTCCATGTGGCACTGGAAGCATATATATTCTGTTGATTTGGAGTGGAGAGTTCTATAGAGGTCTATTAAGTTCACTTGATGCAGAGCTGAGTTCCAGTTCTGAATATACTTGTTAATTTTCTGTCTCCTTGATCTGTCTAGTATTGACAGTGGAGTGTGAAAGTCTCCCATCATAATTGTGTGGGCATCAAGATCTCTGTGTAGATCTCTCAGAACTTGTTTTATGAATCTGGGTGCTCCTGTATTGAGTGCATATGTATTTAGGATAGTTGGTGCTTTGTCTTGCATTGATTTATTTACCATTATGTGATGACTTTTGTCTTTTCTCTTTGTTGCTTTAAAGTTTGTTTAATCAGAGACTAGCATTGCCAACTCTGCTTCTTCTTTTTTTCTTTCCATTTGCTTGGTAAATTTTTCTCTATCACTTTATTTTGAGCCTATGTATGTCTTTGCACATGAGATGGGTCTGCTGAATACAGCACACCAATGGGTCTTGACTCTTTATCCAATTTGCCAGTCTGTGTCTTTTAATTAAGGCATTTAGCCCATTTACATTTGAGGTTAATATTGTTATGTGTGAATTTGATCAATTTATCATGATGCTAGCTGGTTATTTTGCACACTAGTTTATGTAGTGTTATTTGTCTTCATATTTTAGTGTGTTTTTGGAGTGGTTGATACTGGTTTTTCCTTTCTATATTTAGTGCTTCCTTCAGGAGCTTTACAAAGCAGGCCTCATAGTGACAACTCAGCATTTGCTTGTCTGGAAAGGATTTTATTTCTCCTTTGCTTATGAAGCTTAGTTTGGTTGAATATAAAATTCTAGGTTAAAAATTAATTTCTTTAAATTAATGAAAATTAATTTATTTTAATTAAATTCTTTAATGTTGAATATTAGCCCCTACTCTCTTCTGGCTGTAGTGTTTCTGCTGAGAAATCCACCATTAGTCTGATGGTCTTCCCTTTGTAGATGACCTGGCCTTTCTTTCTTGCTGCTCTTAACATTTTTTTCCTTTATTTCAACATTGGAGAATCTGATGATTATGTGTCTTGTAGTTGATTTTCTCTTGGAATATCTTTGTGGAGTTCTGTGTATTTCCTGAATTGAATGATTGCCTGTCTTGCTAGATTGGGGAAGTTCTCCTGTATAATATCCTGAAGTGTGTTTTCCAACCTGGTTCCATTCTCCCTGTCTCTTTCATATACTCCAATCAATCACAGGTTGTCTCTATACATAGTTCCACCATATTTCTTGGAGTCTTTGCTCCTTTTTATTCTTTTTTTCTCTAATCTTGTGTGCATGACTTATTTAAACAAGGTGGTCTCGAACTCTGGTATTCCTTTTCTGCTTGACAATTTGGTTATTGATACTTATACATGCTTCACAAAGTTCTCTTGCTGTGTTTTTCAGCTTCGTCAGGTGATTTGTGTTCCTCTCTAAACAGCTTATTCTAGTAAGCAGCTCCTGTAACTTTTTATCAAGCATGTTACTTTCCTTCCATTGATTTAGAACATGCTTCTTTACCTCAGTGGAGTTTGTTACTACCCATATTTTAAAGCCTACTTCTGTCAATTTGTCCATCTCATTTTCTGTCCAGTTTTGTGGCTATGTTGGAGAGTTATAGCAATCTTTTGGAGAAGAGAGGGATTCTGGCTTTTGGAATTTTTATCCTTTTTGCACTGGCTTCTCCTCATTTTCATGAATTTATCTACTCTTGATCTTTTAGGGTGATAACCTTCGTTTTTGTGTATGTGTGTGTGGGTGGATCTTTATTGTTGTTGTTGCTTTTCATTTTTTAATTTTACTTCTAACCGTCAGGCCCTCTTCTGCAGGTCTGCTGCAGTTTATGGAGGTCCACTCAGACCGTGTTTGCCTGGGTATCACCAGTGGAGGCTGCAGAACAGCAAAGATTGCTGCCTGCACCTTCTTCTGGAAGCTTCATTCCAGAGGGGCACCAGCTGGGTGCCAGCTGGAGCTCTCCTGTATGATGTGTCCATCAACCCTTGTTAGGAAATCTCTCCAAGTCAGAAAGCACAGGAATCAGGGAGCTGCTTAAGAGGAATACAACTAAGTATGTAAAGGACCTCTTCAAGAAGAACTATAAACCACTGCTCAAGGAAATAAGAGAGGAAACAAACAGATGGAAAATCATTCCATGCTCATTGTTAAGAATAAGCAATATCATGAAAATGGCCATATTGCCCAAAATAATTTTTTTTTTTTTTGAGACAGAGTCTAGCTCTGTCACCAGGAGCCAGGCTGGAGTATAGTTGCATGATCTTGGCTCACTGCAACCTCTGCCTCCCAGGTTCAAGCAAATCTCCTGCCTCAGCCTCCTGAGCAGCTGTGACTGCAGGTGTGTGCCACTACCCCCAGCTAATTTTTGTATTTTAGTAGAGACAAGATTTCGCCATGTTCGCCAGGATGGTCTTGATCACTTGACATTGTGATCCTCCCACCTCAGCCTCCCAAAGTGCTGGGATTACAGGAGTGAGCCACTGCATCTGGCTGCCCAAACTAATTTATAGATTCAATACTATTCCCATCAAATGACCTTCTTCACAGAACTGGAAAAAACCACTTTAAACTTTTTATGGAATCAAAAAGAGAACCTGCATAGCCAAGACAATCCAAAGCAAAAAGAACAAAGCTGGAAGCACCATGCTACCTGAAGTCAAACTATGCTACAAGATTACAGTAATCAAAACAGCATGGTCCTGGTACCAAAACAGAGATATGCACCAATGGAACAGAACAGAGGCCTCAGAGGCAATGCCACACATCTACAACCATCTGTTCTTTGACAAACCTGACTAAAACAAGCAATGGGGAAAGAATTCCCTGTTTAATAAATGGTTTTGGGAAAACTGGCTAGGTTTGTGAAGAAAGGAGAAACTGGATCCCTTCCTGACACCTTACATAAAAATTAACTCCCTATGGATTAAAGACTTAAACATAAGACCTAACACCATAAAAACCCTAGGAGAAAACCTAGGAAAAAACATTCAGGACCTAGGCATAGGAAAGGACTTCATGACTAAAACACCACAAGGAATGGCAACAAAAGACAAAATAGAAAAATGGGACCTAATTAAATGCCAGAGCTTCTGATAAGCAAAAGAAACAATCATTAGAATGAATTGGCAACCAACAGAATGGGAAAAAGTTTTGCAATCTACCCATCTGACAAAGGGCTAATATCAGAATCTACAAAGAACTAAAACAGATTTACAAGAAAATGACAAACAAACCCATCCAAAAGTTGGCAAAGAACATGAACAGACACTTTGCAAAAGAAGACATATATGAGACCAACAAAGATGAAAAAATGCTCATCATCACTGGTCATTAGAGAAATGTAAATCAAAACAACATTGAAATACCATCTCACCAGTTAGAATGGCAATTATTAAAAACTCTGGAGACAACAGATGCTGAAGAGGATGTGGAGAAATAGGAACACTTACACACTTTTGGTGGGAGTATAAATTACTTTAACCATTGTGGAAGACAGTGTGGCAATTTCTCAAGGATCTAGAAATAGAAATTCCATTTGTCCCAGCAATGCCATTACTGGGTATATGCCCAAGGGATTATAAAACATTATATTATAAAGACACATGCACATGTATGTTCACTGTGGCACTGTTTACAATAGCAGAGACCTTGAACCAACCAAAATGCCCACTAATGATAGAATGGACAAGGAAAATGCGGCATGTATACACCATGGAATACTATGCAGCCATAAAAAACAATGAGGTCATGTTCTGGATGAATCTGGAAAACATCATTCTCAGCAAACTGACACAAGAACAGAAAATCAAACATTACATGTTCTCACTTATAGGCAGGTGTTGAACAATGAGAATACTTGGACACAGGGAGGGAGGCATCACACCCTGGGGTCTGTTCAGGGTGGATAGGGGAGGGATAGTGAGGGGTGGGGAAGTTGGGGAGACATAACATGGGGAGAAATGCCATTTATAGGTGATGGGGATGGAGGCAGCAAACCACATTGCCATGTATGTACCTATGCAACAATCCTGCATGATCTGCAAATGTACCCCAGAACTTAAAGTACAATTAAAAAAAAAAAAAAGAAGTCAGTCTGTTCCTTAGCAGAGCTGGTGCACCGTGCTGGGAGAATCCCCTTGTCAGGATCAGGCACTCTCTTCAGAGCTTTCAGGCAAGAAAGACTAAGTCTGCTGAACCTAAGACTGTAGTTGTCCCTTCTTCCAGATCCTCTGTTCCAGGAAGATGAGAGTTTTGTCTGTAAGGCCCAGACTGGAGTTGTTGAATTTTCTGCAGAAATGCCCTGCCCAGTGAAGAGGAATTTAGAGGAGCAGTCTGGCCACAGTCATGTAGCTGCACTGTGGTGAAGTCTGCCAAATTCAGACCTCTCAGTCTGCTTAGCACTGTCAGGAAAAAAACCACCTACTAAAGCCACAGTAATGGATAACCCCTCCCCCCACCAAGTTCCATCCTCCCAGGCCTACTCCAGACTGCTGCGCTGGCAATGAGAATTTCAAGCCAGTAGTTCTTAGCTTGTTGGGCTTAGTGAAAGTGAAACCCACTGAGTGAGACCACTTGGATCCCTAGCTTCAGCCCTTTTTCCAGGGAAGTGGATGGTTCTCCTGTCTCACTGGAGTTCCAGGTACTGCTGGAGAATGGGAAAAAACAAAAAACCTCATACAGCTCAGTGTGTGCCCAGTCACCTAGTTTTGTTCTTGAAACCCAGGGTGATGTAGGTTCATGAAGGAATCTTCTGATCTGTGGGATGCAAAAATCCATGGGAAAAGTGTCGTACCCCTGGTGGGTTGTGCAATCCCTCACTGCTTCCCATGGCTTGGGGAGGAAAGTCTCCTGGCTCCCTGCACTTCCCAGGTGAAGTGCCGCTCCACCCTGCTTCTGCTTACTCTCCTTGAGTTACAATCACTGTTTAGCCAGTCCCAAAGAAATGAACTAGGTACCTCAATTGGAAATGCAGAAATTGCCAGTCTTCTGCAGTAGTCTTGCTGGGAGCTACAGACCAGAGCTGTTTCTGTTTAGCCATCTTGGCCCCTCCCTCCTGAAAATCTTGCTTTTCTAATTGACATATTTTATTTTAAATGATGCAGTCAAAAAAGTGATATATTGTCTTAGTGGCTTCATGAGGGAGAAAAAATGCCTGCAAAGCATTGAATCAATTCAAACATTTGAACTCTTGCTTTAGAGTGATGTCTGTGTTAACAGATAATTTACTCATGTAACTTACACAAATCTTCTCTATCAAATATCAATGGAAGCATTTAACTATGAAAAAAGGGATTTATGTACTTTCATATTCATACTATTTGGACAGCCAATGTTAAACATTTACTTTTGATACATTAAAGGGTTATAAACATATGCCTTTATGTAGTTTCATGCTATATGTAGAAAACCTAAAGATTTTCATTACCTTATTCCCCAATAATAAGGTTCTGAAGTTTTTCTATTACTAGATACTTTTATATCAGAATGTCATGTAACTAAATTCTGTCCCAAACAATATGGGAAGAAGTTATATACGACATTTCTGGGCCCCAAAGTAGTCTGTAGTGTTCTTTTCCAAACACTCTTCCAATCTGCAAGTTAATCACAAAGAAGGAGGAGGCTCCACAAGTGGAATAACCACGTGGAAGAAGGAGTCAGGATTACTAAATGGTTATGTCCTGTAAATTCTCTAAACTGTATGGGACCAAGGCCCAAGTGAGAAATGTTAGGTATTGATTATACAATAGTCAGTCTACCCAGACTAATACAAGAGCTAACTCATGGTTTCTGTCTTCAGCTTCTATGCTTCTGTCATCTCAATGGCTTTCATAGTCATAAGGATGGTGAGTAGATGGAAGTGTTGGTCTTGGTAAACCCAAAGCTCATGATCCTTAATACCCAAGATTTCAGAGGTAAATACAGTATGTGTTTTAGAACATCTGTCAACCTTTCTAAGATAGATTTTGTACAATATTATTTTATTGTAAGTGGAATTCTTTTCTTAATTTTCTTTTTAGGTGTTCATTGTTAGTGTACAGAAATGCAACTCATTTTTGTATGTTGATTTTGTTTTCTATACATTTCCAGAAATCATTTATTAGTTGTAACAGCCTTGTGTGTGTGTGTGTGTGTGTGTATGTGTGTGTGTGTGTGTAGTCTAGGATTTTCTACATATAAAATCATGTCATCTGCAAGCATAGATAATTTAATTTTTCTTGCTTATTTGGATGCATTTTATTTGGTTTTATTGTCTATTTATTTTGGCTAGGATATCCCGTACTATGTGAGAGCATCTGCAATTAAAACAGAATAATACTGGCATAAATACAGAAAGACAGGCACATATAGTAAAGAAACAAAAAAGAAGGTCCAGGAGTAAACACAAACATACAGTAAACTAATCTTTGATGAGGGTACCAAAAACACACAAAAAGCCACATGTGAAAGAATATAACTGAACTCCTATCTTATACTGTACATAAAATTTAACTAAAAATTGATTAAAGCCTTAAATGTAAAACTCCTAGAAGAAAACACAAGGGGAAAACTTCTTAATATTAGCACTATGAGGTTTTATGAATATGACAGCAAAAGCACAAACATTAAAAGTAAAAATAGATGAGTGGGGATATAGCAAACCAAAAAGCTTCCCTACAGCAAAAGAAACAATCAACAGAAGAAAAAAAAATCCATGAAATGGGAAAAGAAATATTTGTAAACAATATGTTTGATAAAGAATTAACAGTCAAAATATGTAAGACACTTCCATACAACTCAATACAAAACAAAAAACATGATTTTAAAATAGGCAAAGGACTTGAATAGATATTACTTCATAGAAGATATAGAATAACCAAGTTACATAGAAAGATGCTTTCTATCACTAATTATTGGAGAAATGTAAATCAATAGCCCAATGAGCTTTCATCTCACACTCATCAGAATAGCTATTATCAAAATAGTGCTAGCAAAGATATGAAGAAAGTTAAACCATTTATACTGGTGGTGGAAATGTAAAATGTTGAAGCTGCTGTGGAAAAGAGTATGGAGGTCCTCAAAAAATTAAAACTAGAACCGCCATATGATCCAGCAATTCTACTTCTGGGCATGTATTCAAAGAAACTAAAACCAGAATCTCAAAGAGATATCTGCACTCACATATTAATTATACTGTTATTTACATTAAAAAGATGTGGAAGGGGAGAAATGCTAGATATAGTATGCACCTAAAGTAAAATATAATAAAATATATGGAAGCAACATAAATGTGCAGGGAAGAAGTATGGATACAGAAAACATGGTATACATGTACAGTGGAATATTTTTCAGCTTTACAAAAGCAGGAAATCTTACCATTTCGACAACATGAGTGAGCTTCAAGACACTATACTAAGTAAAAAAAACCAGTAATGGTAAGACAAACACTACATGATGCCACTTCTATGATAAATTTGAAATAGCCAAACAAATTGACACATATACTAGCATGGTGGCTGCCAGGGGGTAGAAGAAGAGGGAAATAGGGTAATATTATTTAAAGAGTGCAAAGTTTCACTTATGTAAGATGAATAAGTCCTAGAGATCTACTATAAAGCACAATACCTAAAGGTAACAATATTGTACATATATAAAAATTACTAAGACTGTGGAACTTATGTTATTATAATTATACAAAAACATAATAATAAAAATTATAATTCTTTAGACTCATCAAGTTGTATAAATTAAATGTGTATGACTTTTTTATTTTAATCACACCTCAATAAAAGTTTAAAAATGAAATAAAATATCCACTCAAATAATATGTATATCCACCAAATAATATCCACTCAAATAATATGTATATCCAACAAATATCCAAAAGATTTTGGGTACATAGATTGTTAATTAGTGTTATATATTATTATAATATTGTTAATTATATGAAGAACTATGAATAGGTTTATAATTTAAAATCATATACCCATGTTAAAGAGAAGGTAGAAGTGAAATGTACAATTAGAAAATTTAATGGAGAATGGACCTTCTAGTACTTAACCAGACACAGCTCATCATTTGATTCTATTGTCCTGGTAGAAAGTTTTTAAAAAGACACGTGAAATTTTATTAGGAATACTAAATATAAATTATTGAATATGTTTTGCTAAAAACACACACACACACACACACAGAGAGAGAGAGAGAGAGAGAGAGAGAGAGAGAGAGAGAGAGATACAAGTAGAAAAAGTCCTATTTAGCAAGCTGAAAGTATGATTTTAGCAGAAATAATTCAGTGAAGATAGTAACCAAATCCCTTTAAAAGGATTTAAGCAGACATTAAAAGACAGAGAAGCACAACTCACTACTTTGCAGTTTTGCATCAAATTGTGTGAGGCAATATGCAGAGAACTGATAAGCAAATGAGTAAAAATAGTAAACAAACAAGAGTATACAGTGTAATTTCTTTTTCTGATAAAACTAGCCAAAGTACTCCCAATATGAAATTCTTCAGGTGCCTTAATGGAACTATACAGGTAAGCTTGAAAGTGAGAGGTGCCCAGTGATAATCTGATTAGTACAAAAATATGTCAGTCATGGAAAAATACACCTGCTTTGGCTGTTAATGTTAGTGAATTTCCCTTTAACAAAATAAAAAATTGATGAATTTTAATATTAATATAAATTAATTTTCTTCTTAATTTGAGTAGAGAAATTCTTAATCCAAAGTCACACTGTGAATAAAACATAACATTAAAGAATACATTATTAAGTAGAGAAGCTTATTTTTTCAAGAATAAAATAATCTATTACTTTCTTGTTTGTTCACCATCATTCTTTTAAGAGAACCTTTACACAACTTAAATATACTCATTTCAAGGTGTTTACTGGTGTAATGTTGGGGTTCAGGGTGCCCTCAGCTCTGCTGAGAGAACATTTCTCCAGGTTCATGGTCTCCTGCCCTCTCAAGAATAAGAGAGGGGACCACAGCACAGTGCGCAGTAAATGCCAGACTCAAAATTGTTTGTAGAAAGTGATTTATTTAAAGAGAGAAAAAGGAGGAGGAGCGAGAAACAGCTAACTCTCACACTGAGTGAGAGAAAGAAAAGCCACTCTCACACTGAGTGAGAAGTGTTCCCAGAGGGAGAAACCAGAGAAGGAAAGCTCCTCTCACACTGAGTGAGAGAATCCAGAAAGATGGAACCCAGGAGAGAAAAGCAGCTTCCACACTGAGTGGAAGGAATAGAGAGAGATGGAGTTTAGGAAAAGAAGACAAGCTTCCATGAGAGAGTGTGGAAGAGGACTCCAGAGGAGAAATGCAGGAGAGAATAAGATGATTTCCACGAAGGGAGTGTTCGTAGACAGGGATCCAAATGTAGAGTCTGAAGGGGTGTGGAAGAAGGAGACTTTTAACCTGGGAGAAACCCCCACCTTTTCTAAGACCCCTGGCCAATGAAAGGAGTTCCTTAGACCTTCCATTGCAGTGATTGACTCTTAGTTTCTTCTCTCGCCCATGAAATTCAAACATAAACCATTAAATCTTCTGGATGGAGAGAGATGGGAGGGAGGCATGGCACTAGGAAGTTCTTGCCCTTAAAAGGTCGCCCCCTTGTGGACCCGGAAAGAGAACACATTCCCTCACTGGGATATTCTTTAAAATGTTAACACTGAGCTCAAAATACGTCTTTAAATGTAATTTACCTATATAAACATCACATTTTACAACATGAGAAGAGATGAAAATATGTGGCATATTCAGACAATTGACTATTTTGGTTGCTAAAAAGATATAAATTTTTGATATTTTTCATACCATTAATGAATATTCCATACTTCAGGCTGGGTTAAAAAAAATCGGGAACCAGAAGATTCCATTTGTTACGCTTCTGAAGAATATGAGCATGGGTTGGCAAGGAAGGACAGAAGAGGATCATTTTGTGGGAAAGAAGTAGTTGGGCTGCTCTTTTTAATGTCGTTACTTCAATGGCCCTGCCTGGCTTCCTAGCAGTGGCCTAGTAGTAAACTAAAAAAATAAAAATCTGAATATATTTAGGTAACAATAGACTAGAATAATGAACCCATTGAAATACCATCAGAAGTCAATGGAATGATGCTTCTGCCCATGGTTACAGAGGTATGTGGGCTTCCCTACAGGATTCCTATGTCTTGGGTTATTAGAGGTATCTGGCTGGTAGAAGGAATTCTGCATGGTCCCAATGATGGCTGGGGAAATTTGGTATATGTTGTCAACTATCCCAAAGATAACTAAAGAAGAAGGGATAAGACAGATGCTTCATTAGCCATAAAAGTGAAAAGAGCAGTCCAGAAAACATCTGACTTAGTAGTGTTGGGTCTCCCATGGAAAACAACTGAACAGGATCTGAAAGAATATTTCAGTAGCTTCAGAGAAATACTTATGGTGCAGGTCAAGAAGGATGTTAGAAGTAGCTATTCAAAGGGGTTTGGCTTTGCTCATTTTATAAAATATGAAACCCAGGTGAAAGAATGTCATAGCAACATAAGACAGATGGATGATGGTGTGACTGTACACTTCCTAATTCTAAGAAAACGCTGAATGAAACTTTGAGAAGTGAAAGGATATTTATGGGGTATTGTACAGAGAACATGAATTCTGATAAGCTGCACTAGTTCTTTTGGCAGGACAGAGAAGTGGTAGATGTCTTCATTCCCAAACCACTCAGGGCCTTTGCCTTTGTTACATTGCAGATTAATAGCTTGCCCAGTCTCTCAGTGGAGAGAACTTGATTATTAAAGGAATCAGGATACATATATCCAATGCAGGCATAAGCACAATAGCAATAAACAGAAAGAGGTGTAAGATTTAGTGGTAATCCAGGTAGCTTTGGAAATCAGAGTGGATTTGGTAACTGTAGTGGGAGTCGAGCTAACCTGAGAAACAATCAAGGTAGTAACATAGAGGATGGAATGAACTGCAGGGTCAGGCAGCAGTTTTAATATAGACTTTAGCTCAAGCATGGATACTAAGTCTTCTGGCTGGAAAATGCAGAGAGTGGGATTCCAGTTGATTGGAATAGAATAGTGGGATTACAAATTTTCTTAAACTTGTATTTAAGTATACATAAAATACATATGCACTAAAATTTTCTGAATTGGTTTGTTCAATGTGGAGTATATTTAGCATATTTTTAACATTATTCATTTAAAAAAAGAAAAAGCTAATGGGATTTTATAAGTTTTTTCACAGGAATTGTTGAAATATTGAGTGGTTGAAAGTGAACTGTTGTTAGCCTAATTTGATAAATCAGCAGTATACAATAGATATCAAAAGGATTCCTCTGTAATATTTTATCGGTGAATGTGTCACTTCTTTGCACATTCAAAATGGAAACCATTGATTAAATTAGATTATTTTCTTCTTATTTTAAGCCCCACCATACGAATTTTTTTCCTTAAGAAAACTCTTTTGGAGAGATCATGGTGTCAAGAGTTTGATTCTTGTGTTTTTGAACACTTGTTTCCTTCTAATATGGTTTGGCTGTTTCCCCACCCAAATCTCATCTTGAATTGTACCTCCCTTAATTTCCACATGTTGTAGGAGGCACCCAGCAGGAGATAACTCAATCATGGGAGCAGTTTCCTCATACTGTTCTCAAGGTATTGATAAGTCTCATCAGATGTAATGGTTTTATAAGGGGAAACCCCTTTTGCTTGCTTTCATTCTTTCTTGCTACTGTCATGTAAGAAGAGCCTTTAGCCTTATGCTGTTACTGTGAGATCTTGCCGGCCACATGGAATTGTGAGTCCATTAAACCTCTTTTTCTTTATAAAATACCCAGTCCTGGGTATGTCTTTATCAGCAGCCTGAAAACAGACTAATAGAGTAAATTGGTACTAGTAGAGAGAGGTGCTTCTGTGAAGATACCCAGAACTGTGGCAGCAATGTTGGAACAGGGTAACAGGCAGAGGTTGGAATAGTTTGGAGGACTCAGAATAAGAGAGGAAAATGAGGGAAAGTTTGAAACTTCCTAAAGACTTGTTTAATGGCTTTGACCAAAATACTGATAATGAGATGGACAATGTAATCCAGGCTGACGTGGTCTTAGATGGAGATGAGGAACTTGTCAGGAAGTGGAGTGAAGGTGACTCTTGCTATTTTTTAACAAAGAGACTGGTGGCACTTTGCCTCTGCCCTAGAGATTTGTGAAACTTTGAACTTGAGGGATATGATTTAGGGTATCTGGCAGAAGAAATTTCTAAGCAGCAAAGCATTAAAGAGGTAACTTGTGTGCTGTTAAAAGCATTAAGTTTTAAAAGGGAAACAGAGCATAAAAGTTTGGAGAATCTGCAGCCTGACTATGAAATAAAAAAGAAAAACCCATTTTCTAAGGAGAAATTTAAGTCTGCTTCAGAAATTTGCATTAAGTAATGAGAAGCCAAATGTTAGTCACCAAGACAATGGGAAAAATGTCTCCAGGGCATGTTAGAGCTGTGTGTGGCAGCTCCTCCCATAACAGGCCCAGAAGCCTAGGAGGAAAGCATGGTTTTGTGGCTAAGCCCAGGACTCCCCTGCTGTGTACAGTCCATGGACTTGTTTTCCTGCCTCCCAGCCACTGTAGCCATGGCTAAATGGAGTTAAGATACAGCTCAGGCCGTGGCTTCAGAAGGTGCAAGCCCCAAGCCTTGGCAACTTCCATACGGTGTTGAGCCTGCAGGTACACAGAAGCCAAGAATTGGGGTTTGGAAACCTCCACCTCAATTTCAGAGAATGTCTGGAAACACATTGATGTCCAAGCAGATGTTTGCTACATGGGTGGGGCTCTCATGAAGAACCTCTGCTAGGGCAGTGTTGAAAGGAAATGTGGGGTGGGAGTCTTACACAGAGTCCCTACTGGGCACTGCCTAGTGGAGCTGTGAGAAGAGGGCCATCGTCATTCTGATACCATAATCGTAGATCCACTGACAGCCTGCATTATGTACCTGGAAAAGCCACAGACACTCAATGCCAGCCTGTGAAAGTAGCCTACACAGAGGCTGTATCCTGCAAAGCCACAGGGGTGGAGCTGACTGAGACCATGGGAACCCACCTGTTACATCAGCTTGACCTGGATGTGAGACATGGAGTCAAAGAAGATTATTTTGGAGCTTTAAGATTTGACTGCTGAATTTTGGATTTGCATGGGGCTTTAGCCACTTTGTGTTGGCCCATTTTTCCTATTTGGAGAGGGTGTATTTATCCAAATGCCTGTACTCCTATTTTACCTAGGAAGTAACTAACTTGCTTTTGATTTTACAGGCTCATGGGCAGAGGGACTTGCCTTGTCTCAGATGAGACTTTGAACTCTGAACTTTTAAGTTAATGCTGAAATGAGTTAAGACTTTGGAGGACTGTTGGGAAGGCATGAATGGTTTTGAAATGTAAGGACAGGAGATTTGAGAGAAGCTAGGTGCAGAATGGTATGATTTGCCTGGGTGTCAACCCAAATCTTACCTTGAACTGTAGCTCCCACAATTCCCACATGTTGTGGTCAGGACTCAGTGGGAGATTACTGAATCATGGAGGCAGTTTTCCTCATACTGTTCTTAAGGTAGTGAGTAAGTCTCACCAGATCTGATGGTATTATAAGGGGAAACCTCTTTTGTTTGATTTCATTCTCTCTTGCTGTCACCATGTAAGAAGCACCTTTCACTTTCTGCCATGATTGTGAGACAATGCTAGTCATGTGGAACTGTCCATTAAATCTCTTTTTATAAATTACCCAGACATGGGCATGTCTTTATCAGCAGCATGAAAATGAAACAATACGTCCTCATATACAAAAGTTCAACATAAAGCCTTCATTGAATCTCTGAAGTTAATCTTATTTCAAATTTTTCTGGAAGAAGCACTTAATTGAAAGAAGTGCTATACATTTTCTGTCACAGGTATACTTCTGTTTACATGGAATGTTTTTCCATCTGTTTGTCCTCTCTTATTTCCTTGAGCAGTGGTTTGTAGTTCTCCTTGAAGAGGTCCTTCATGTCCTTTGTTACTTGTATTCCTAGGTATTTTATTATCTTTGTAGCAGTTGTGAATGTGAGTTCACTCACGATTTTTCTCTCTGTTTGTCTGTTACCAGAATATAGGAATGCTTGTGATTTTTGCACTTGATTTTGTATCTGAGACTTTGCTGAAGTTGCTTATCATCTTAAGGAGATTTGGGGCTGAGACAATGGGGGTCTTCTAAATACACAACCATGTCATCTGCAAATAGAGACAATTTGACTTCCTCTTTTCCTAATTTAATACCCTTTATTTCTTTTTCTTGCCAGATTGCTCTGGCTAGAACTTCCAATACTATGTTGAATAGGAATGGTGAGAGAGGGCACTCTTGTCTAGTGCCAGTTTTCAAAGTGCTTCCAGTTTTTGCCCATTCAGTATGATATTGGCTGTGGGTTTGTTATACATAGCTCTTATTGTTTTGAGATATGTTTCATCAATACCTAGTTTATTGAGAGTTTTTAGCATGAAGGGTGTTAGATTTTATCAAAGGCCTTTTCTTCATCTATAGAGATAATCATGTGGTTTTTGTCCTTGGTTCTGTTTATGTGATGGATTACGTTTATTTATTAGGGTATGTTGAACAAGCCTTGCATCTCAGGGATGAAGCCTACTTGATCGTGGTAGAGAAGCTTTTTGATGTGCTGCTGGATTCTGTTTGCCAGTATTTTATTGAGGATTTTTGCATCGATGTTCATCAGGGATATTGGCCTGAAACTTCGTTGTTGTTGCGTCTCTGCCATGTTTTGGTATCAGGAAGATGATGGCCTCATAAAATGTGTCAAGGACGAGTACTTCTTTTTCTCTTGTTTGGAATAATTTTAGAAGGAATGGTCCAGATCTGCTTTATACCTCTGGTAGAATTCGGCTGTGAATCCATCTGGTCCTGGGCTTTTCTGGTTGGTAGGCTATTAATTGCTGCCTCAATTTCACAACTTGTTATTGGTGTATTCAGGGATTCCACTTCTTTGTGGTTAAGTCTTAGGAGAGTGTTTGTGTCCAAGAATTTATCAATTTCTTTTAGATTTTCTAGTTTATTTGCATAGAGGTGTTTATAGTATTTCTGATTGTAGTTTGTATTTCTGTGGACTCAGTGGTCATCTCCTGTTTATCATTTTTTAAATTGTGTTTATTTGATTCTTCTCTTTTCTTCTTTATCTAACTAGTGGTCTATTTTCTTAATCTTTTCAAAGAACAGCTCCTGGATTCATTGATTTTTGGAAGTCTTTCCTGTCTCTAGCTCCTTCAGTTCTGCTCTGATCTTAGCTACTTATTGTCTTCTGCTAGCTTTTGAATTTTCTTGCTCTTGCTTTTCTAGTTTTCTTAATTGTGATGTTAGAGTGTTGATTTTAGATTTTTCCTGCTTTCTCCTATGGGCATTTAGTGCTATAAATTTTACTCTAAACACTGCTTTAGCTATGGCCCAGAGATTCCAGTACATTGTGTCTTTGTCCTCATTAGTTTCAAAGAACTTATTTACTTCTGACTTAGTTTTGTTATTTACCCAGTAGTCATTCAGGAGCAGGTTGTTCAGTTTCCATGTAGTTGTGTGGTTTTGAGTCAGTTTCTTAATCCTGTCTTCTAATATGATTGCACTGGGGTCTGAAATGCTGTATTTTATGTTTTCTGCTCTTTTTCATTTGCTGAGGAGTGTTTGACTTCCAATTATGTGCCAATTTAAAAATAAGTGCAATGATATGCTGAGAAAATGTATAGCCTGTTGATTTGGGGTGGAGCATTCTGTAGATGTCTATTAGATCCACTTAGTCCAGAGCTGAGTTCACTGGGGTGTTAAAGTCTCCAACTATTATTATTTGGGAGTCAAAGTCTCTTTATAGATCTATAAAAAATTGTGTTATGAATCTGGGTGTTCTTATATTGGGTGCATATATATTTAGGAGATCTTCTTGTTTCATTGATCCCTTTACCATTATGTAATACACTTCCTTTTTAAAAAATTCTTTGCTGGTTTAAAGTCTGTTTTATCAGAGACTGAGATTGCAACCCTCTTTTTCTGTTGTTCTTCATTTACTTCATAAATATCCCTTCATCTCTTTATTTTGAGCCTAGATGTGTCTTGGCATGTGAGATGGGTCTCCTGAACACAGCACACTGATGGGTCTTGATCTTTATCCAATTTGCCAGTCTGTGTTTTTTAATTGGGGCATTTAGCTCATTTAGATTTAAGTTTAACATTGTTATGTGTTAATTTGATACTGTCATTATGATGCTAGCTGTTCATTTTGCCCATTAATTGATGCAGTTTCTTCATAGTGTCAATGGCCTTTACAATTTGGTATCTTTTTGCAGTTGCTGATACCAGTTTTTCCTTTTCATATTTAGTTCTTCTTTTTGGAGCTCTTGTAAGGCAGGCCTGGTGGAGACAAAATCTCTCACCATTTGTTTGTTTGTAAATGATTTTATTTCTCCTTCACTTATGAAACTCAGTTTGACTGGATATGAAATTCTGGGTTAAAATTCTATTCTTTAAGAATTTTAATATTGTTCTTATTCTCTTCTTGCTAGTAGGGTTTTCTGCAGACAGATTCTCTGTTAGTCTAACGGGGTTCCCTTTGTGGGAATCCAACATTTCTCTCTGGATGTGCTTAACATTTTTTTCTTAATTTCGACCCTGGTGAATCTGATGATTATGTGTCTTGGGGTTGCTCTTCTCAAGGAATATCTTTGTGGCGTCCTCTGTGTTTCCTAAATTTGAGTGTTCTCCTGTCTTTTTAGGTTGGAGAAGTTCTCCTGAATAATATCCTGAAGAGTGTTTTCCAACTTGGTTGTATTCTCCCTCTCGCTTTCCTCTACACCAAACGTAGGTTTGGTCTTTTCACATCATCCCATATTTCTTGGATTCTTTGTTTGTTCCTTGTCATTCTTTTATCCCTAATCTTTTCTTTACACTCATTTCATCAAGTTTATTTTCAATCTCTGATATTTTTTCTTTTCCTTGATTGATTCAGCTATTGATACTTGTGTATGCTTTACGAAGTCCGCATACTGTGTTTTTCAAATCCATCAGGTCATTTACGTTCTTCACTATACTGGTTATTCTAGTTAGCAATTCATTTAACCTTCTTTCAAGGTTAGAACATGCTTCTTTAGCTCAGATAAGTTTGTTATTACCCACCTTCTGAAGCCTACTTGTGTCAATTCATCAAACTCATTCTTCATCCAATTTTTTTTCCTTGCTGGCAAGGAGTTGTGATCCTTTGGAGGAGAAGAGGTGTTCTGGTTTTTGGAATTTTCAGCCTTTTTGCAATGGTTTCTCCCCATCTTCATGGTTTTTATTTACCTTTGGTCTTTGATGTTGGTGACCTTTGGATGGGGTTATGTGTGGATTTTGTTGCTGTTGTTGTTGATGATGTTGATGTTGATGCTACTCCTTTCTGTTTGTTAGTTTTCCTTCTAGCAGTCAGGACCCTCTGCTGCAGGTCTGCTGGAGTTTGCTGGAGGTCTACTCCAGACCTTGTTTGCCTGGATTACACCAGCAGAGGCTGCAAAACAGCAAAGATAGGTGCCTGTTCTTTCCTCTGGAAACTTCATCCCAGAGAGGAACCTGTCAGATGACAGCCAGAGTTCCTCTGTATAAAGTGTCTGTTGACCCCTGCTGGGAAGTTTCTCCCAGTTAGGAGGCACAGTTGTCAGGGACTCACTTAAGGAGACAGTCTGTCTCTTAGCAGAGCTCAAATGCTGTGCTGGGAGATCCATTCCTCTCTTAAGAGCCAGCAGGCAGGAACATTGACATCTGCTGAAGCTGTGCCCACTGCTGCCCCTTCTCCCAGGTTTTCTGTCTCAGAAAGCTGGGAGTTTTATTTATAAGTCCCTGACTGGGGCTGCTGTCTTTGTTTCAAAGATGCTGTACCCAGAGAGGAGGAATCTAGAGAAGCAGTCTGACTACAGCCTCTTTGCAGAGCTGTGGTGGGCTCCACCAGTTCAAAATTCCTGGTGACTTTGTTTACACTGTGTGGAGAAAACCACCTATTCAAGCCCCAGTTAAGGTGGATGCCCCTCCCCCCACCAACCTCGAGCATCCCAGGCTGACTTCAGACTGCTGTGCTGGCAGCAAGAATTTCCAGCCAGTAGATCTTAGATTGCTGGGCTCTGTGGAGGTGGGATCCACTGAGCTAGAGCTAGACCACTTGGATCTCTGGCTTCATCCCCTTTCCAGGGGAGTGAACAGTTCTCTCACTGGCTCTCCAGGTATCACTGGGTTATGAAAAAAAACTCCTGCAGCTAGCTGAGTGTCTGTCCAAAGCCACTCAGTTGTGTGCTCGAAACCTAGGGCCCCGGTGGTGTGGGCACCTGAGGGAATCTCCTGGTCGGTGGATTTCAAAGATCACGGGAAAAGCATAGTATTTGGGCTGGATAGCATCATTCTTCCTGGCACGGTCCCTGAAGTCTTCCCTTGGCTAAGTAAGGGATTTCCCTGACCCCTTGTGCTTCCAGGGCGGGGTGATACCCCACCCTGTTTCATCTCACACTTCATGGGCTATGCCCACTTCCTAAGGAGTCCCAGAGAAAAGCCAGGTACCTCAGTTGGAAATGCAGAAATCAGCCTTCTTCTGTGTTGATTCTCTGGGAGCTGCGGACCAGAGCTCTTCCTATTTGGCCGTTTTACAAGTCACCTGAATTTTAAAAATTCTTCAGTTAAAGAAAACTTGTCATCTAGAAGTAAAAATAAAAAACAATTTTTTATTTTAGATCATTCATTAGGACAATTCAATCACTGCATTTGGCATGCTAGTTGCTCACTAAATATTTATGAATAAATCCATAAATTAATTATTACAGTGAATTGAAGAGGTGACTTTTCTGAACATTACTACTTTCATAAAACTTATATTACAAAATTTTATTCAGTTAACTTAATTTCATTGTGAATAGTTCCCCACTCTTGCATTTTACAAAACAAGATATATCTTACTTTATACTACTTGGCTATAATTTTCCACTTACTCATCTTTATTGATTATTTTAATCTTAAATGATTTATATCAGTTTCCCAAATACATGAATTTCACAACTATAATGCTTGAAATTACCCTCTTTTTTAAATCCTTCCTTTTCTTCATTGAGCTGTGTATAAACTATATTGCTAAAACCCATTGCATATATTGTTCAGTTTTTAAAATACTGCATGAATAACTACATGTTCCTCTTTAAATTTGCTTCTTCTTCAATGGTATCATTGAAATCTTGACCAAATATTTTAAACTCTAGAGAAATATTGTATAGTTATTTATTCAACTACTTTTCAGAAGCATCTGTCTCCGCAACTTTATCAGATATGCCATAATAAGGCCTGTCCTCTCTTACCTATTCAATTAGCTGTGCTTGCATTTTTTCAAAGAAGTTTCATGGTGAAAATTATTCTCTTTTATGGCATTAGGGATACAAGTGGCAACAGATGCACTCACATGTAATGAAGCACAAGGCCCCAGTTTGGCATTGCTAGTCAAGCGTTTCCACTTATAGGAGATGTCAGTTTTTGCACTCAATAAGCTATCCTGCTAAATTAATCTTTGGTTGGCATTTATGTCTACTTGAAACTAGCTTGCCACTTCCTCAGTATGGCATCATGACAGCCTAACAGATGGACCAAAGGACATGCATGCCAGATGATCTGAAAGACATCAGGTTTAAATATTATGGGATGTATTCCTTTATTCAAATACTATAATAATGACCTACATCAAATATGTATATATTAAAAAATGAGAAAATTAGTACTATTTCAGCTTTATATGTATGTATATTTTTAAGTATATGTCAAATTTAAAGATCAATTACAGCCATATTTACACCTATGTTCGTGCCTGTGCAAATGCCAGTTAAATAAAATTAAGGCCAAGCTCAGAATCCCAAGTCCTTAGAATTACAAAAATATTAAAGTCACCTTCCCTTAGGTGAAGTATTGAAATGTCCAAAGTCACCTACCTGGTTTATTAATGACTGTTCTTCCCAAATGTCTTATCTCAGTACAGACTATATTCTGTCCTCCTCCTTGGACACTGTGCATCTCTGGTTCCTGATTTACTGCACTCTACATTATTCACTTTTCCTTACTTCCTAGAGCATATCTCTTTCATATTTCTGTCTCCTTATCTAGCTTTTTACCCTTGTGATTACCACAACCTCTAAGAATACTGATTTTTCATGATCAGTCTGTTTGCACTTATTTTAATTCACTGTTATTACTATTTAATATTCTATTGATTATTGGTAATAGAAAATTAACTTCCCCTTTGTATTCATACTCCTAGGTATTGCATCCAGTGTATGCCTTTATCTCACTTTTGTTTTTTATTTTTAAAATTTGGGTCTATTGTCATTCATCTGAAAAAATATCAGATTTTTGTATATCCCATTCTTAGTTACAACATTAAGAAAATTGTTTATAATATGTAAGCAGATGAATGCTTCAAGATTATGTTGTTAAATCTGAATATTCTTCCGAAATAATAATATTTGCCCCCGAGAGGTAGGAGGATTAAAATGTTTTATGATTTTACTAGGTTTTTCTAATGCAGTTAAAATAGAAATCTAAGGCAATTAAATAATTTGAAATCAAAAGCATTTCCAATAAAACATGATTTTGCATAATTATATATATATATAAATATTTTATTGTCCCAATTTTTCTCAACATTAAACTTGGATTTCCACTGTATTTTTATAAAATTCTTTAATTTAATTGTAAAGAAATTTACATTATAATTTAACCTAGCACTTTACTTTTAAGAAGCTAAGGTTGCATGTCATTTTATAGGTTATATAAATAATCTCGGAGCACTTAAATGTTTCCTGTAGGGTCACCCAAGGAGCATCTTAAGAAAGGCTGTCATCCATTCTTTACATCTTCTGTAAATTCCTTCTAGTATACTTCTATATACACCTTACATTTAAATAAATATTTTCATAGGTATTAGTCAACTTTCATTAACTATGTTAAATTCTCAAATTGCCCAATTGTCTGGAAGCTAATTATGGTTTGATGATAAACTACAGCATTTTTATTTAAAGATTATTTAAAATAATGTTTAAGTAATAAAATTAAATAATTATATTAGCATCAATTTAAAGCATAGTTCATTACTATGCTTTCATTATAAACTACAAATTTGAAGAGATAATTATTAATAGAATTAGTCAAATGTAGTTTGGCTTTGTTGAGCTCTTGACTCTATCTCCAGGATTAATTATTTCTTTTTGTAAACCTCTGGAATCATTAGTTCTTCAACTTTTTCCTCTTGAGTCATGCCTCCCTGAAAAATGAATAGGAAATCTCTCACACATTATGCCAGGTTGAATTCATTGCATCACAGTTCTCAGTCACCAAAGTAAATGTCCTCATTGGTGAATGTAACATTCCAAAAATAGAATGTATGCATCTTAAGCTGTGTAGGATTCTCTGTCAGTGGCTTTGCCTCAGGGCCCCACATCTGTCAATCCTGGATCAAAAATATCAAGGGCAAAAGAAGGGGAAGTATATTAAAGAAGGGAGTGATTCACTGACCTTTCAGATAAAGTTAACTAAAAAAATAGACAAGAAAACCTATGAGTACAAAAACAAATGTTCTAATATGGTACCTGCAATAGTTTCTAGAAATATATAGTATTTCTTGATTCTAAAATACTCGGCTTAATGCTGTGTGAATTTCACTTTCTTTTATTTTTTTGCCTGGAAGGCAAAATATGTTTCTTTGAGATAAACCCTAACTTGGAAAATAATCTGTAAATGTTCATAAAATGCTGTATTAAGTGACTGCATAGTTTAAAAATATATTTGATAATTTGGGAAAGTCACCTTCAGATGAATGATTGGTACTGCTTAACTGGAAATAGAAAATCCCATTGTTAAAATTGTGAGTTTTTGCATGTTTGGTCTATGTGTCTCCTGATCAGAATCTTCATGTTTTTGTCAGCTTGTAATTTCTCACTTTCCTTACTGGAATAAGATGTAGCTTTTAGCAGTAAAATTGTACACACAATAACACGGTTATTACAATCAGCAGAACATTTTACTGGAAAATGACTTGAAACAATTATATTAATTTTTCATATTGATTAAATATGCTTAATCAACAGTTAACTTTCTCATAATAAAATAAATGTTCTCTTTCATGGCAATTCCATTTTGCATTTCACATGTGATTTCTTGATTTTTGACATTTTCTATTGTTTTAATTAGTATTATCTTTATGGCTTTTTTTTTTTTGTATTTCAAGAGTAATATTCCTGTCTTTCAGAAAAGGATTTTTTTTCGTGTTAAAGGCAGAAATTATGTAGAGCTGAAAACTAGTCAGATAAAGATATCACTTAGTAGTCAGGTAAACACTTTTATGTCTCTTTAGAATCTTGCACTGTGCCTTGAAGTGTAAACCAAAGGTAATCAAACAACTGCCTCCCTTCTTTAGAAATAGCCTAAAATATGTAATTTTAAGAAGTTTATTATTGTTATTTAATATTAAAAATACAAGATGAGACTAGTGCAAAGAATTTTTAACAAAGAAAATTGTTATTTTCACCTCTGAGATGTTCTTACCTGAATATGTCAATTAAAATAATCTGATTTTACATTTAGTGACTTTGGATAGGTGTAAGTGTGCGTGTGAGTTTGTGTTTGTATCTGGGCATTACTTTAAAACAAATATATTTTATTAATTTATGTAAAGATTACAGTACTGTTATGAGAGAATGCTACATTGCTGCATGTAAAAGTTGTGGAGAGCTGCAAGGAAACAAATCAGAGATATTAACTGTTTATGAAGAAGACTGGATATATACACAAAATGTCTGAAATAACAATGTATAAATATTATGTGAATGTGATTAACATTTACATAACTAAACATATTATCCTTCACACATATTGTGTTCTTAAAAATTGCCAGCATGATTATAGTATGATTTAGGAGCAATTCAGTGCACACACATTTAACCTTTTTATCGTAGGTTCCAAGTATCCTCAATTAAAAAAATGGCAAAAGCAAATCTGCCTCTCATGATACTATTTCATAAAGTTAAAAGGAAAGAAAGTTGAGATTTTGTTCAAAGAGGTGAGCAACAGAAAGAACTAACTGAGAAATGATATGGTACCACAGGAAGTCTTTGACATATTCTACAAATACGTTTTATCCTGAAGCTGTAATTTGTCAGATTGTCTCTCATAGCAATTTTCAAACTTTCTCTTGCAAACTCAGCTTTAATTTTAGGCTTTACTATTCTTGCTTATAATATTTTGTTCTGCATAAAAATTGCAATAAGGTAGATATTTTGTCATCAATTTTTAATTAAATATTTGTCATATAACAAGTCCTAAAACTGTAATTTAGCAAATTATCATATAGTTTCTTATTTTATATATATATATATATATATATATATATCATATTATATAGTTTCTTTCTAAATCTAAGAAATAATCAATAAAGTGTGGTTTTACACCCTCTTAAGCATCCATTATTTTTAAAATTTGTAATAATAACCTTTCTGACTAATGTGAGATGGTATCTCATTGTGGTTTTAATGTGTGTTTCACTGATAATTAGTGATGTTGAGCACTTACTCATAAGTTTGTTAGATGCTTATATAGCCTCTTTTGAGAAGCGTCTGTTCATTATTTTGTCCACTTTTTAATAGAGTTTTGTGCTTGTTGATTTAAGTTTCTTATAGATTATGGATATTGGACCATCGTTAGATAAATACTTTGCAAATATTTTAATTCATTTTGTGGTTCGTCTGTTTATTCTGTTTATAGTTTATTTTGCTGTGCAGAAATTATTTAATTAGGTCCCACTTGTCAATTTGTTTTTGTTGCAATCGCTTTTTGAGGACTTAGGAATTTTTGCCAAGGCCAATGCCTAGATGATATTTCTTAGGTTTTCTCCTAGAATTTTTGTAGTTTGAGGCCTTACACTTAAACCTTTAATCAATTTTGGGTTAATTTTTGTATGTAGTGAAAGGTAGGGGTCCAGTTTCACTCTCGTGCATATGGCTAAGATAGTTATTCCAGCACCATTTCGTGAATAAGTGGTCTTTTCCCATTGCTTTTTTTTTTTTTTCTGGTAATTTTGTAGAAGATTAAATGGTTGCTGGTGTGGTGCTTTATTTCCGTGTTTTTTACTCTGCTTCATTTGTCTAGGTGTCTTTTTCTGTACCAGCTGTTTTGGTTGCTATAACCTAAGAGTATAGCTTGAAGTTGGGTAGTGAGATTCTCCAGTTTTGTTCTTCTTTATTAGGATTGCTTTGGCAATTTGGGCTCTTTTTTTGTTCCAGATAAATTTTTTTAGAATAGTTTTTTTTTTTTATAATTCTTTTTTTTTTTTTGTTTTGTTTTGTTTTGTTTTGTTTTATAATTTTTTTTTTTTTAATTTTTTATTGGATTATAGGTTTTGGGGTACATGAGCAGAGCATGCAAGACAGTTGCGTAGGTACACACATGGCAGCGTGCTTTGCTTTTCTTCTCCCCTTCACCCACATTTGGCATTTCTCCCCAGGCTATCCCTCCCCACCTCCCCCTCCCACTGGCCCTCCCCTTTTCCCCCCAATAGACCCCAGTGTTTAGTACTCCCCTTTCTGTGTCCATGTGTTCTCATTTTTTATCACCCACCTATGAGTGAGAATATGCGGTGTTTCATTTTCTGTTCTTGTGTCAATTTGCTGAGGATGATGTTTTCCAGATTCATCCATGTCCCTACAAACGACACGAACTCATCATTTCTGATTGCTGCATAATATTCCATGGTGTATATGTGCCACATTTTTCCAATCCAGTCTATTATCAATGGGCATTTGGGTTGATTCCATGTCTTTGCTATTGTAAACAGTGCTGCAATGAACATTCGTGTACATGTGTCCTTATAGTAGAACGATTTATAGTCTTTTGGATATATACCCAGTAATGGGATTGCTGGGTCAAATGGAATTTCTATTTCTAAGGCCTTGAGGAATCGCCACACTGTCTTCCACAATGGTTGAACTAATTTACACTCCCACCAACAGTGTAAAAGTGTTCCTTTTTCTCCACATCCTCTCCAGCATCTGTTGTCTCCAGATTTTTTAATGATCGCCATTCTAACTGGCGTGAGATGGTATCTCAATGTGGTTTTGATTTGCATCTCTCTGATGACCAGTGACGATGAGCATTTTTTCATATGATTGTTGGCCTCATATATGTCTTCTTTCGTAAAGTATCTGTTCATATCCTTTGCCCACTTTTGAATGGGCTTGTTTGTTTTTTTCCTGTAAATCTGCTTGAGTTGTTTGTAAATTCTGGATATCAGCCCTTTGTCAGATGGGTAGACTGCGAAAATTTTTTCCCATTCTGTTGGAGAAACATTCCATGTTCATGGTTAGGAAGAATTAATATCGTGAAAATGGCTATACTGCCCAAAGTAATTTACAGAATCAACGCTATCCCCATCAAGCTACCATTGACTTTCTTCACAGAACTGGAAAAAACCACCATGAACTTCATATGGAACCAAAAGAGAGCCCGCATAGCCAAGTCAATTCTAAGCAAAAAGAACACAGCGGGGGGCATCACACTACCGGATTTCTAACTATACTACAAGGCTACAGTAATCAAAACAGCATGGTACTGGTACCAAAACAGAGATATAGACCAATGGAACAGAACAGAGGCACCGGAGGCAACACAACATATCTACAACTATACAATCTTTGATAAACCTGACAAAAACAAGCAATGGGGCAAGGATTCCATGTTTAACAAATGGTGTTGGGAAAACTGGCTAGCCATGTGCAGAAAGCAGAAACTGGACCCCTTCCTGACACCTTACACTAAAATTAACTCCAGATGGATTAAAGACTTAAACATAAGACCTGGCACCATAAAAACCCTAGAAGGAAATCTAGGCAAAACTATCCAGGACATAGGAGTAGGCAAGGACTTCATGAACAAAACACCAAGAGCATTGGCAACAAAAGCCAAAATAGACAAATGGGACCTAATGAAACTCCACAGCTTTTTTTTATAATTCTATGAAAAAAGATGTTCATAGTTTGTTAGGAATAGCATTAAATCTGTAAATTTATTTGGATGGTATGACCATTTTAATAATATTTATTTTTTTTAATTAATAAGCATGGAACCTTTTCCCATTTGTTTTCATTTTCTATTTCTTTCAGCAGTGCATTGTAGTTCTACTTGCAAATATCTTGCAACTTTGGTTAGCTCTATTCCTAGGCATTGTTTTTGCATGGTTATTGTAAGTGGAATTGCATTCTTGATTTGGCTGTTAGCTTGAACGTCATTAGAGTATGAAAATGCTACTGACTTTTGTACACCGACTTTGTACGTTGAAATTTCCTGAAGTTCTAGGAACTGTTTGATGTAGTCTTCAGGATTTTCTATGTATAAAACTATATTATCAGTGAAAACAGATAATTTGACTTCTTGTTCTGTTTGGATGCATTTTATTTCTTCTACTTGCCTGGTTGCTCTGCTAGGACTTCTAATACTATATTGAATAGGAGTGGTGAGATTGGGCATCTTTGTCTTGTTCCTCTTCTTAAGTAAAATGTTTCCAGCTTTTGCCTGTTCAGTGTGATGTTGGCTGTGGGCTTGCCATAGATGGCTATTATTACTTTGAAGTATATTCCTTCAATGCCAAGTCTGTTGAGAATTTTTATCATGAAATAATGTTGGATTTTATTGAAAGCATTTTCTGCATCTATTGGGATGATCATTTTTTAAAATTCTGTTAATGTGGTGGTTCACATTTATTGATTTGCATATATTGAACAAACCTTGCATCTCAGGAATAAAGTCTACTTTATCATGGAGAGTATCTTTTCTTTACTGAATTACTTTGGCACTCTGTATTAAATTAGTTGTCTGTATGGGTCTACTTCTGGATGCTCTATTTTTATTCATTGACATATTTGTTCATTCTTATGCCAATATGATACTGTTTGAATTATGAAAACTTTGTAATCATTTATTGTAATAAAGTCTTTTGAGTTGTCTATGTTACAATTTAATTACATTGTTTACCATAGTATATAGTACAACATACACAATTATATACTCTATAGTGTGATTATTAGGAAAGATATTGCAAGCCATTTGAGATCATCAACGTGATCTAGTGACTTGAAGGTTCTTATGCTACTGCTCTATTGGTAAGACAAGGATGGATCTAGTCCTTTTAATGTATCTGTATCCATAAGCATCCATATATTCATTCACTCACTTTGGCATCTTGGTAGAAATCAGAGCTTCTGATTGAATGATGGCATGACATCTCAAACAAGAACAAAAACAACATAAATCTTACTAGAAACATTTTCTTACTAGAAACAAAAAATGTTTTCAAATATACTTTGACTTTTGTTGAAAATAAAAGCAAGAATACAGTTTGTAAAGAATATCCCTGGAGAACTAATCACTAATTAAAAATTGCAGATATAAATCTAAGAACATGATATATATGCATGCACTTTCATATGCCTCCTACTTGCTAGATTTAAATATAGATATTGCTGCTGGTTTTAACAATTAAATTACCACAGAATGTAAAGTTTGGGGTGGGGGGCATAGGCATGTCCTAATGTAACCTATGAAAAGTATTATTTTATAAATTATTAATGGAATAAATTTGTCATTATAATAAAATGGTAAAAATAATATGAAATCATAACAAAAATATTGGTTTATAAAGTCTAGTAAAATGCTTCATATAAATAAATCTTTGCCTGGCAGAAAGGGGAACATATAAAAGTAGATTTGACAATTCATAGCTTAATCATGTTAATTTTATGTAAAGGAATGTTGAAAAAGTCTATTTCCTTTATGTATATATATAATCTAGAGGGTCTAGTTTACTATTTATATGTACATATATTAGATGCATATATATGTCTAGATCTACATCTAAATCTAGAAATATATCCTTCCAGTAAACTGGACCGACTATCTAGGCTATATATCTAGATAGTCAAATTGACAATTCAGAATCTAAAACACTTTGACACTGTGAATATAGATTCTGTACAATCGTCTATCCAAATTTTGTTCACAGAGGTATTATTTCTGTCAATATTGTCTTACTATACAATTCTTTTATACCAACTGTATTTTTTTAAGTGCTTACTTCTCCATAAGTCACATTGTACTTTTGCCTACTGTAAAGCAATCTGGTAATCATCTGGGATGCTTTCTATAGAAGTGTTCTGAGGTATCCAACCAATTTTAAAAAGGAAGAATCACAGGTATAATTACAGTGAAAAATCTGAAACTGATGGTGGTCTTAACCTGCTACAACATCTGGAGTTTATTTTCTAAATGGTCCAAAAGACTATTACTTTTATATTTTAGCATAAGTATAGAGAAAAATTAAATTACAGATGGCATAGTTATTTTTACATATCATCAGAGAGTTTTAATATATCATATTACATTGAAATGGTTCAGACATATGAGCTTCTGAAAGTATAAAATGTATGATGTAATTTTTGGGATATGTTCTCAGAGGTTAGCATAAAATAGAGGTCAAGTATTATTACCCTTGAAATGTAAGGACAATATGAAATATAAGAAAAATAAAGAGAAAATCAATTCTCTTTAAGAAACTTGGTAGGTATGTCATACTTTTTTTCTAAAAAGTAATGTACTCCAATTAATTTTAATGTATTTCAATTTACTTACTATATATTTAAACAGATTTATAGTTAGATGCATAGATATATATGACTGTTTTGAGAAAGCATACCAAATTTCTGGGCATTCATATCATATATTTACTTATGAAAATAAAAGTTTAAGTATATATACAAAGAAAGAAGAGCTGCAAATCTAGTAATCATGCTTGATTAATAAAATTCTAGACAAAATAGAAAAATAAGTAGTAATATAAAAACAATAAAATAACAAAATAAAATATAAAATAGTGAATCAATTACATTTTTAAATATAGAATATCAACAAAAGCATGAGTAATTTCTTGAATACATTTATAAAATTGATAATTCCCTGGACAGATTACTCAAAAATGAAAGAAACTTTTAAAATAATTCTTAGTTTCAGTATAAAAAGCCACAACAGTCTACAAACATACAAAATGAATAATATTATAAAACTATTTTTATAATAAATTTGTCAGTAAAGTTAAAATAACAAATAAACTTAAATAATGGAAAGATGCAATTACAAAATTAAGATAATTTAATCCATGGTTAAAATTTATTTATAAACAAAATCACCAGCAAAGTAAATTAACCATTAAATTATTTCAACAATTTTAAAAAGTACTAACTTTTTAATAACTTATCCCCAACTTCCCAGGTAATAAAAAAAATTTTTTTTATTGCGAACTATTTTATAAATCCATCATAACCTTGAAACTAAAATCTGACAAAGACATTAAAAGGGACAAAATCAAATATCTATAGTATCACTATGCATCTCATGGGTAAATAAAATAAAGTCCTAAACAAACTAAAGTTATATAATAAATTCCTAAACAAACTCAAGTAGAGAGAGATTTCTGAAAAGAAACAATATGTAAAAATGATAATCTATCATGGCCAATGGAATTGATTTCTCAAATTCATGCATGATATGACATTCTAAAAATAAAGAAAAAAGCTATGTAGTTTTCTCAATGAATTCAGAAGTTACATGCACTGAAATAAATTTGTGTTAACTTTCAGCAGAAATTACCTAATTTCTTTTTAAATTTTTGTGTGTACATAATATATATTATCCATATATATTTATAGATAACAGGACATTCTGATACAGGCATACAATATGTAATAATCACATCAGAGCAAATAGGGTGTCCATTGCTTAAAGCATTCATCATGCTTTGTGTTGTAAACACTCCATTGTACTCCCTTAATTATTCAAAGATGTACAACAAATTACTGCTGACTGTAGTCACTCTGTTGTGCTATCATATACTAGATCTTATTCATTCTATCCAACTATGCATTGGTACCCTTAACCCATTCCCAATTTCTTCTTCCTCCCCTCCTCATTATCTTTCCCAGGCTCTGGTAACTATTGTTACACTCTCTATTTCCATGAATTTAAATGTTTTAATTTCTATCTTCCATAAATTATAGAGAAAATGTGAAGTTTGTCTTACTGTGTCTGGTTTATTTTACTTAACATAGTGTCCTTCGGGTCTATTTATGCTGTTGTAAATGACAAGATCTCCTTTTTTTTATGGCTAAATAGTATTCCATGGTGTATAACCACCACATTTTCTTTATCCATTTATCTCTTGAAGAATATAGGTTGATTCTAAATGTTGGTTATTGTGAATAGAGATTTACATGAAAATGCAGATATTTCTTGGATATATTGATTTCCTTTCTTTTGATTATGTATCTAGCAATGAGAATGCTGGATCATATGGCAGATTTATCTCTTAATTTTTAAGTAACCTCCATATTGTTATCCATCATGGCTGTATTAATTTATATTCCCACCAACAGTGTATGAGGATTCCCGTACACCACATCCTCACCTGCTTTCATTATTGCCTATCTTCTGGATAAAAGCCATTTTAACAGGTATGAAATGATATCTCATTGTAGTTTCAATTTGCATTTATCTGACCTTTGATGGTGTTGGGTAACTTTTAATATATCTGCTTCCATTTGTATTTTTATTTGAGAAATGTCTATTTAGATATTTTACCTATGTATTAAATAATTAGATTTTTAATATAAAGTTATTTGAGCTCTTTATATATTCTGATTCTTATTATTACTATTATTATTATTGTACTTTCAGTTCTGGGATATGCAGAGCATGCAGGTTTGTTACATAGATGTACACGTCCCATGGTGGTTTGCTGCATCTATCACCCCATCATCTACTTTAGGTATTTCTCCTAATGCTATCCCTCTCCTAGTCCCCCATCCCCCTACAGGCCCTGGTGTGTGATGTTCCCCCTGTGTCCATATGCTCTCATTGTTTAACAGCAACTTATGAGTAAGAACATGCAGTGTTTGGTTTTCTGTTCTTGTGTCAGTTTGCTGAGAATGATGGTTTTCACCTTTATCCATGTTCCTGCAAAGGACATGAACTCATTCTCTTTTATGACTGCATAGTATTCCATGGTGTATATGTGCCACATTTTCCTTGTCCAGTCTATCATTGATGGGCATTTGTATTGGTTCCAGGTCTTTGCTATTGTAAACAGTGCTGCAATGAGCATACATGTGCATGTGTCTTCATAATAGAACAATTTATAATCCTTTGGGTATATACCCAGTAATGGGATTGCTGGGTCAAATGAAATTTCTATTTCTACATCCCTGAGGAATTGCCACACTGTCTTCTACAATGGTTGAACTAGCTTACACTCCCACAGTGTAAAGCATTCCTATTTCTCCACATCCTCTCTAGCATCTGTTGTCTTCAGATTTTTAATGATCTCTGTTCTAACTGGCATGAAATGGTAGCTCAATGTGGTTTTGATATGCATTTCTCTAATGACCAGTGATGATGAGCTTTTTTTAATATGTTTGTTGGCTTCATAAATGTCTTCTTTTGAGAAGTGTCTGTTCATATCCTTTGCCCACTTTTTGATGGTATTGTTTTTCCTTCTAAATTTGTTTTAATTCTCTGTAGATTCTTTTGTCAAATGAATAGGTTGCCAAAATTGTTCCCCATTCTGTTGGTTACTGGTTCACTCTAATGATAGTTATTTTGCTGTGCAGGAGCTCTTCACTTTAAATAGATCCAATTTGTCTATTTTTGCTTTTATTTCCATTGCCTTTGGTGTTTTGTCATGAAGTCCTTGCCTATGCCTATGTCCTCAATGATATTATCTTGATTTTCTTCTAATGTTGTTACGGTGTTTGGTTCCAAATAAATTTTAGAATAGTCTTTTTTTATTTAGTAAATATATCATTGGTAATTTTTGATAGAAATTGCATTTAATCTATGAATGGCTTTGGGCAATATAGACATTTTAACAATATTGATTCTAACCATCCATAAGCATGGAATGTTTTTCCATTCACTTGTGCCATCTCTGATTTGTTTCATCAGTGTTTTAATTCTGATTGCGGAAGTCTTTCACCTCTTATGTTACCTATATTCCCAGGTATCTGTGTGTGTGTGTGTGTGTGTGTGTGTGTGTGTGTGTGTGTGTGTTTCTGTGTCTATGTGTGTGTGACTTGTGAATGAGATTGTGTTCTCTGCTGGCTCTCAGCTTCACCAATATTGGTATATATATGCTGCTGATTTCTGCACATTGATTCTGTATCCTAAAGCATGCTGAAGTTGTTTATCAAATCTAGGATCCTAAGTGGAGACTGTGAGGTTTTCTAAGTATAGAATCGTATTATCTCCAGAAAAGAAATGGTTTCACTTCCTCTCTTCCTATTTACATACTTTTTATTTATTTCTCTTATCTGATTGCTCCAGCTTGGTCTTCTAGTACTATTTTGAATAGAAGTGATGAGAATAGGCATTCTTGTCTGGTTCTAGTTCTTATGGGACATGCTTCTAGCTTTTGCCCATTGACTATGTCATTGGCTGTGGGTCTACCATAAATGGCTCTTAGTATTTTGAATTATGTTCCTACAATGCCTAGTCCTTTAGAGGTTTTTTGCATGAAGGGATATTGGATTTTATCAAAAGCCTTTTCTGTTTCTATTGAGATATTCCTTGGGTTTTTATTTTTAATTCTATTTATGTGATGAATCACATTTACAAGTTTGCCTATGTTAAGCCTGCCTTTAGTCCCAGGAATATTGCCTATCCAGTCATGTGAATTAGTTTTTCGATGTTCTTTAGGATTGGTTTTCTAGTATTTTGTTGAGGATTTTTGCTTCCATATTTATCAGAGACATTGGCCTTCTTTTCTATTGTGTGTGTGTGTGTTTTTTTAATAAGATTTCTTTTTTTATTGTGTTTTGGTATCAAAATAATGCTGGCCTCATAGAATGAGTTAGGGAGGAATCCCTCCTCCCTGATTTTTTGGAATAGTTTCAATAGAATTGGTATTAGTTCTTTGTTAGTCATCAGGTAGAATTTGGCTATGAATCCATCTGGTCCAAGGCTTTTTCAGATTAGTATGTTTTTTTATTATCATTCAATTTGGAACTCATTATTGGTCTGTTTGGGGTTTTGATTTCTTCTTGATTCAGTCTTGAGAGGTTGTATGTGGCTAGGAATTTACCTATTTCTTCCATGTATTTCAGGATGTGTGCATAGAGAAATATTAAAAATTCCCAGAAAAATTTTTATATTTCTGTATTTTTGGTGCTAATGATCACTTGGTCATTTCTAACTGTGTTCATTCGCCTTTTTTCTTTTTTACTTTATAAGTCTAGTTAGCACCCACCAAAGCTAACACCACCTCCATTGTAACAGTCTTATTTATTCTTTCAAATAGAAATGTTTTGGCTTTGTTGATCTTCCACATAGTTTTTTCTATTTTCATTTCATTTGGTTCAGCTCTAATTTTTGATATTTGTTGTGTTAGTATGCTTCTGTTTTTTCAGTTCCTGTGGATGTGATTTTAGGTTGGTAATTTGAGATTTCTAATTTTTTAATGTGTGTGTTTAGTGCTATAAACTCTCTTCTTAACAATGATTTAGCTGTATGCAAGAGATTGTGGTATGTTATATCTTTATTTTCATTCATTTCAAGCATTTTTATGCCTTAATTTCATTGTTTAACCCCAAATCATTCAGGGCCAGATTGTTTAATTTCCATTTAAGAGTATGGTTTTGAGAGATGGTACTGAATCTTGGTACTAATTTTCATTCTTATTGCATTGTAGTCTGTCAATGTATTTCACATTATTTCAGTTTTTTAAAACTTGTTGACATTTTTGTGGCCAAGTATGGTGGCCAATTTTAGAGTATATTCCATGAGCAGATACTCAGAGGTTATATTTTGTTGTTGTTGAGTGAACTTTTCCATAGATATAAAGTCTTGTTCTGTTGCCCAGGCTGGAGTGCAGGGGCGCAATCTTGGCTCACTGTAACCTCCACCTCATGGGTTCAATGGATTCTCCTGTTTCAGCCTCCTGAGTAGCTGGAATTACAGATATGTGCCACTATGTCCAGATAATTTTTGTATTTTTAGTAGAGACAGGGTACTTCCATGTTGGCCAGGCTTGTCTTAAACTACTGATCTCAAGTGATCCATTTGCCTTGGCCTTCCAAAGTGCTGAGATTATAAACGTGAGCCACCATGCACAGCCAGGTCCCAAACATCATCTAAGTTGATGATCTAATATTGTCTGTGGGGTACTGATTGTCTAGTTGCTTTTTATTGCTAATGATCTATGTACTTAAGTAGAATATTGTGGTGCCTGGTAATGTTCTTTCTTTTCCATGTTTGGAACTCCATTATGAACCTCTTGTAAGGCAAGTCTGATATTAATAAATTTCCCTAGCATTTGCTTATCTAAAAAGGTTTTTATTTCTCCCTCACTTAAGAAGCTTAGTTTGGCTGGAGATAAAATTCTTGGTTGGAATATCTTTTCTTCAGTGATGTTGGACATAGGCCCTCAACCTCTTCTTACTTCTAAGGTTTCTGCTGAAAGTTTCACTGTTAGCATGGTGGAATTCCCTCTGTAGGTGATGCATCCCTTCTCTCTAGCTTCCCTTAAATTTTTTTCTTTAGCATTGAGGCTGGAGAATTGGATGACTATATGTCTTGGAGATGATCATCTCCTATACTATCTTGTAAGAGATCTCTGAATTTCCTGTATTTGAATGTTGACACTTCTAGGAAGGTTGGTGAAATTTTCATGGATAATATTATCAAATATATTTTTCCAAATTGTTTGCTCTCTCTTTCTGTCTTTCAGGGACACTAATGAGTCATAGGTTTGGTATCTTTACACAATACCATATTTGGGGTAGGTTATTTTTTTCTTTATTTTTGTCTGGTTTAAAAAACTAATTCTTCAAGCTCTGAGATTTTTTCCTCAGGTTCATCTATTCTTTGGCAATACTTACTGTGTTATGAAATTCTTGTAGTGAGTATTTTTTAGCTCTATCAGATTTATTTGGTTCTTCCTTGAAATGGTTATTTTGTCTTCTATCTCTTGAATTGCTTTACTGGATTCTTTATAATCCTTGGAATGGTTCTAACTTTCACCTGAATCCCAATGATCTTAATTGTCATCCTGATTCTGATGTCACTCATTTGAACCATTACATTGTGATTATGATCCCCTGCTGGGGACGTAGTGTGGTAGTTGGTAGGTAAGGAGATACTGGCTTTTATTGTTGCCAGAGTTTTTGTGCTGGTTCTTTCTTATCTGTGCAAGCTCATATTCCTTTAACTGTCATGCAATTTTTGTGGAGTCAGTTGGCTCTGTTTCTGGATGCTTTCAGAGATCCAAAGTTTTTTTGCAGAGTCTTTATTTTTGGTTGATTTATTGGCCTTGGTTTCACAGGGTGGTATAAAATAACAAAGTGCTTTTAGTGTTGAAGCTTGAACTGCAATCCAGTAGTTGGCACTTAAGCATAAAGGCTAGTAGAACGACTCTTAATCACCCAGTTTCTCTGTATTTATTTGCATTTTCAACTCTGCTCTCTCTAGGTGACCTGAGAGTCTGACCTTGTCTCTCACTTAAGTGCTGATAACAGATCTTGGGCTGGAACTTCCAGGCCACAAACCACAGCCCTGGTGTGTGCTTAGGCTTTTTGTTCCCTTCTCAGCTTGGGTGAAACAGGAATTTGAACCTTGGTAGTGGCAACGGCAGAAGACATTTTACTTGTCCCTTTGGGCAACACCCAAGAGAAATGAAGAGAAATTGTCAATCATAATAACCAGCCTGGAGTTGAGCAACTGTGTCACAGGCCTAAGCAGTGGGGCTCTGTGAGATGAAAAGCAGGGAAGGCAGGGAGCTTATGAGCAAGACAGCCTGACATCTTCCCTGTAAAGCAGCTGCTACTTGCTGGAGGTAGGGCTAAAGTCCTTGAGGTGCCATATGGCTGAGAGGCAGCTTTGCACAGGCTCCTTACAGCTCTACATGTTTGTCTGAAAGCTCTGGGGGAAGGGAGTCTGAGGAAGTCTCCTATGCCCAGGATTACAAAGGTCCATGGCAAAAGTGTGGGTCCCCGGGGCTCTTGCTCACTGTTTCCTCGTGGTAGGAAGCCTCCCTTGGCTGCACATCAATCTCCTGTGAGTGGCTGTTCTTTCTCATGCCTATCTGCTCATCATGGTCACCTTGCATTCTTGATGAATCACGATGTGTCTTCCAGGATGATCCAGTTAAAGAGTAGAGTCCACCTGCCACTGTGGCTCCTCTTCATGACAGGGAGAGACACCAGCTAATTTTAGTCAGCCATCATCATGTTTTCCTAATTTTTTTGTTTCTGTGAAGAATATCAATGATATTTTGATAGGAATGGCATTGAATATAAATTTGTTCTATTAGTATGGATATTTTAACAATATATATTCTTTTAATCCATAAACATGGAATATCTTTTTTTATTTTTTGTGTCCACTTTTATTTCTTTAATGAATGTTTTATAGTGTTCTTTGTAGAAAGCTATCATTTTTTCAATTAAATTTATTCCTGTGTATTGTATCCTATCTGTAGCTGTTTAAAATGGGATTACATTACATTCTTGATTTCTATTTCAGATTTTTCACTGTTGGCATACAGAAATGCTACTGATTTCTGTAGTTGATTTTGTATCCTACTAGTCACCTAAATTTATTTATCATTTTTAATAGTTTTTTTGTGAAGTGTTTAGGTTTTCTCCACTATAAGGTTATATTATCTGCAAACAAGGTAAGTTTGTTGTTTCCTCCATTCCAATTAAGATGACTATTAACTCGTTCTTTTGTCTTATTGCTCTAGTGATAAGGACTTCAAATACTGTTGAATAACACTGGTGAATGTAGGTCTCCTTGTCTTGTTCCTCATTTCAGAGGAAAGGCTTTCACTTTTTCCCCATTCAGTGTGATACTAGTTGTGGACCTCTCACTTTTGGTTTTCATTGTTTTGAAGTATGTTCCTTCTATACTCAGTGTTTTGAGGGTTTATTATTATTTTTTATCGAATAAGTTTGCTGTATTTTATCAAGTGCTTTTTCAGCATCAATTGAAATGATCATATACTTTTGTTCTTAATTTTCTTGACACAGTGTATTGAATTGATTGACTTGTGTGTGTTGAACCATCTTTGCATCCCTGAGATGAATCATACTTGGTCATGATAAATGATTTTTTAATTTGTTGCTGAATTCAGTTTCATAGTATTTTCTTGAGAATTTTTGCATCAATGTTCATCATAAATTACCACCTATACTTTTATTATTATTTTTATTGGTTTCTCCTCTTCTGGATTTGGAAATATTGAAAATACATTCTCCAAAGATATAGACTGTATTTTCAAAAGATTCAGAAGGTATTTTGAGTATTACCAAAACCAGAAAAAGTAATACTGGCCCTGTAGAATGGTTTTTGAAGTATTTATTCCTTTCCTTTTTTTTTTTTTTTTTTGGAATAGTTTGAGTAGTACTTATATTAGTTCATTTTTAAATGTTTGGCAGAACTCAGCATTAAAGCCATCAGATCTCAGACTTTTCTTTGTTGGTATACTTTTTATTATGGATTTAATATCATTATGTCATGACTTGTTATTAATATTAGTCTATTCAGGATTTGGACTAATTCATGGTTCAAACTTGGTAGATTGAAATTTGTTTTTCATCTCTGATTTTGATTATTCTTGCCTTCTCTTTTTCTCTCTTAATTTGATTAAGGTTTGTGGATTGTGTTTATTTTTTTAAATCATTCTTTTATGTTGCTTATTTTTTGTCTGATTTTATTTCTTTTAATTTTATTTATTTCTAGTCTGTCCTTAATTATTTCTTTTCCTTCTATGAATTTTGTTATGGTCTTCAAGGTCTTTAAAATGCATTGTTTGGTTGTTTACTCAAAGTTTTTTTTTTTTACTTTTTAAAATAAGGGTTTATTACTATAACTTTCCTCTGGGTATGGCTTTTTCTATATCTCATAGGTTTCTGTATGTTGCACTTCCACTTTCATTTGTTTTCAGCAATTTAAACATTTTTTTATTCATTTATTCATTATCCCACTGATTGTTTAAGAGGGTATTGATTATTTCCATGTGTCTATATAGCTTTCAATGTTTCTTTTGTTATGGATTTCTAGTTTATTCCATTGTCATCAGAGAGGATACTTCATATTATTTCAATTTTTAAAAATGTTTTAAGACTCATTTTGTGACCTAACATAAAGTATTTCCCTGAAAATGAAGTATGTGCTTAGGGGAAGAATGTGCATTTTATACAATTAGGTGAAATGTTGTATAAACATCTATTATGTATATTTGTTCTGTAGTGCAGGTAAAGTTGAGTGCTTATTGATATATAATCTGTCCAAAGCTGAAAGAGGTATGTTTAAGTCTCCAGCCACTATTGTATTGATGTTTATATTTTTCTTTATCTCTAAAAATATTTGCTTTATATGTCCTGGCCCTTAATACTGTTCTTCAATAAAGGAAAGCAAAGCTACTTAGATAAACGACTTATTTTAGAGTCAGGATATAGAATATTAACAAGATAAGTCTGGAGCATTTTGCATTATGCCAGTAAGTAAAAACTTGCTCCTTCAGCTACTCTCCAGAAACCTGTAATGATAGTATTATGCTAAAAGGATACAGGGACTAAATGAATGATACTAATTGACAAATCTGGGGAAACTTGAGCAGCAATATAAGTAATGGGTATCAGATTGTACTACCTTCCATTAATATGTTGCTACAAAATAAATATCCATTTACCCATATTGACATAAAAAATAACTACATTAAACATTTTTTAAACCATAGAACATATACAAAACTCAGCCGAAAAATTCCAAATGAAATATGTAGATATTCCCTACTCTAGGAGGTGGATCATAACTTTCCATGCTTAAATGTGGACTGGGCATTGTAATTTCCCTCTTGAATACAATATTTAAAAAAGGAGGGAAGGAGTTACTTTAGCGTTAAAAAACCTGAAAATAAATACTATTTCAGCCAATGAATCAAGACAATATCAACCATGAAAAGTCATGTTGATATCAACCATGAAAAGTCATGTTGATAGCATGTATCTTTGTTATGACATGTTGACAATGGCATTTTATCTCTGTGGTCTTCTTTATAAAATTTCATACACCATGTAATCATAAGAAAAAACATCAGAAAAATTTCAATTGTGGGGCATTCCATGAAACACTTCACCAGTGTTCTTCCTCACCATCAAGAACATAAAAAAAATGAAAAGTCTGAAAGACCATTACCACTAAAATGAGGCTAAGGTTTAAGATAATTAAATGTAATGTGGCATCCTTGATAGGATCCTGAAACACAAAAATGGTCTTAGGTAAAAAATAAGGTAATTTGAAAAAGTACAAACTTTAATTGGTAATGATGTATGAATATTGATTCATTTGCTCTGACAAATTTTGCATACTAATGTGAGATGTTAACAATACAAGAAAACAAGTTTGGAGCATATGGGAGCTCACAACATTTTTATAAATATATAAAACTGTGATAAAATTAAGTTCATTTTAAAATGTAATATAATTTGTCATTTTAACAGATTATAAATATTCATATGAATACAATCATAGCATTTAATATGTAATAAGTCTTAGACAATATTCTGCATATATTCAAGTTAAAGAATCTTTGCTGCATCTAGTAGCTCATGCCTGTATTCCTAGCACTTTGGTAGGCTGAGGAGGGAGGATTTATTGAGCTCAGGAGTTGGAGACCAGTCTGGGTAACATGGCGAGAAGTCATTCCATGCACACACACACACACACACACACACACACACTATATATATATATATATATGAAAAAATTAGCCAGGCATGGTGACTGTAATCCCAGATACCCGGGATGCACAGAAGGTTTAGGTTGCAGTAAGTTTTGTTCTTGCCACTGCATTCCAGCCTAGGTGACAGAGCAAGACTTCGTCTCAAAATCAATAAATAAATAAACAAGCAAGCAACCAAATACATACATAAACAAAAATTCTCAGCAAACATGAAATAGAATTAAATGTTCTTATTCTGACAAATAGTATCTAAAACATACCTATAGTCAATGTTATATTTTACAGCAAGAGATTAAATATTTTACCTCTAAGATCAGGCAGAAGGCTAGATTGTTCTGTCTCAACACCTGTACTTAACATTTTGTTGGAAGATTCATCAGTGCATTCAGATAAAAAACAAAGAAAATACATGCAAGCATATTGGAAAGGAAGAAATAAAATTGATCCCATTACAGACAGCAATAATAACCTAGAAAATCCTAAATAATCTGCAAAAGAAAAGCCCTGGAATTTGTAAATGAGTTTAGTAAATTCATAGCATACCACATAAAAAAGGTATAAATACATCTTATTTCTATATGCTAACATCGAAAACTGGAAACAAATTTTAAAAACACCACTAATAAAAGGTCAAAAATCTAAATGCTGAAATATAAGTAACGGAATATGTGAAGAACTGTGAGTTGAGAACAAGAACTCAAAAACTCAAATAAATAGAGAAATGTACCACGTACATAGACTGAAGACTAAACATTTGAAGAAGTCAGCTCTCCCCCAAAACATAGATAAATGCAATGTGTTTTGTTCTATAAATAAAATGCAATGACAATAAAATCATCTAAGGATTTCCTTTTTTATTTATTGGCAAGCCATTTCCACATTTGTAATGAACAGCGCATGAACTACACTTGCTAAAACCTTTTTGAGAAAGCAAAGCATATTCAAATGACCCTCGTAGGTCAATATCAAACATACTACAATGTTACTATAATCAAGACAGTACAGAATTAGCAAAGAATAGACCCAAAGACTGATGTAACAGAATAGAGAATCTAAAAAAAAAAACCCACAAAAACATGGTTAGTTGGTTTTTGACAAGAAAGAAAAGGTGTAACAATGAAAACGGATAACGTTTTCAATAACTTGTGCTAATTTTATATACAATTATAGAAATTGCAAACTAATCTGTAGTGCCAGAAAATAGATCAATGATTGCCTTGTAATTAGAAAATATGGAAGGTTGCATTGTTGAGGAAAGATTGAGATGTTTGATCTTTTTTCTGTTGGTAATGATTTCTTGGGCTGTATGTCAAAGCTTACCAAATTTTCTACTCTAAATATATATAGTCTGTTGCATGTCAAGTATACTTTATTAAAGCTATAAACATAAAAAAATATGTTTATAATAGGGAGACCTAGCGATGTTCAGAAAACTCCACGGAAGCTCTTTTGAAGCAATTGCTTTAGTGCAATGACTACTCAGGTGGCCGGCAGGGGCTTCCTCAGAATCATTGATTCCCATGGTAATGAGGAAGTTTTCAGTAGGTTCTTGATATTCAGAACAGCTGCTGTGAAAGACCTCTAGTAAAACCACCTGATTTGTTGCAGCAGAATAAATCCTTCAATAGTAGCTTGTGGCTTCCTTGATCTTTCCTTCACTTAACTCATAGCAGGTAAGCTTCTAGTTCCCTGCATGCAACCTTGTATATACTATGAATACAAATAGTACCTTCTCTTCCCTACTGCAGTCCATCTAATATGCTATCAAATTTCAGAAATTACCAGACTACATAAAGCCCAGTTCAGAAGCATTATTAGGTGTTTATTGTGCTTTCTCTTCATTCTGTATACTTGTATAAAACTGTGGACAGTGTTTACTAGACTTTTGAAAAATACATAGAGCTTTTTCTATTAGATTTACAATTTTTTTTAATTTTTTGTTTATTTTTTATATTTTAGGAAAAGAGGAAGGGAGGAAGGCAGGAAGGGAGGAAAGGAGGAAGGGAAGGAGGAAGGAAGAGAGGAAGGGAGGGAGGGAGGGAGGGAGAGAGAGAAGGGAAGGAAGGAAATCGAGCAACACAAAATTAGATTTACAATTTTTAAGCACTGAGATTTCTAACTTTGGATTTACAGTTCCTACCGCTGCAGATCCTCTGCCTATCATCAGCAAATGCTGTGTGTATTAAATGATAATTCAAACGTTTATAGTATTAAGTGAATTTATTTTTACCCAGGTATCAACTACTACACTGTATATTTTGCAAAGCAAAAAGGGTGGTATGGCAGTACTCACATGGACTGGAAAAGTATAAAGATGTGTTTTACATAAAATTTTATATTATTCCAGCCTGTAATACAGTAAAAAGAATCTCTGAAACAAATATTGGGAATTAATGGTGTGAAGCCACACTTTGATTATTTTCAACATGTCTAAAGTTTGAGTGACCCATAATAGTTTTTGATAACTTAAAAAAGCGAGAACTTCTTTCATTCACTTAAAAGAGAAATGTGAAATGAATTCCATGAAGAAAAAATTACCTCAGGGATAGTCTGAATTTTGCCATATAAAAGATTCACCCATTTTCATTTTATTAGCTTTGTAGACAGAAATGCAAAATTAACAAACCATGAAATTCAACACCACACCAAACAGTAACAGATGCCTGACTTTGCAGTTGCTAGAGCAAAAACCAACGAATATATTTAAAGAATTGGAAGAGAGATCATTTTGCTTCCTTTGAAAATTTATACATTTGCATGCTTTAAACATATCCATTTAGAAAAGATTCATTTTAGTTGTATACTCTAGATCACTGTTGCAATATAGGAAACATTTCAAAACTCATTGGAGCATTGCCATTGTATGTCAGACTTGCTATTATACATTGTAGACAACAATGATAATCACATATACTTTACTGAATAAAATTAAATATCACATCTTAATGTGTGTTATTGTAGATTCACCTGCAAGGGTTACATCTCTTTCAGATGAGATATTAAAATTATAAGCAAAAATTTTATCTATAGTTAATATGGTGATTATAAATTTTTTCTTCATGCACAGAGTTATCAATATTAATTCTAAGAATTGTATTGTTTTTGTTCTTGACGTTCTTTTAGAATACTTAAACTTTGTGTAAAAATAACTTTGAAATTAATGAGAATAAATTTTGTTTATTTATGAGTCAATGTCTGCCTTAGAAATAAAATCATAATCTTTGATCCAGGTATCCAGTTCCTAGGACCTTATTTTAAAGCCATATATTTTAAAAATACAAGAAGATTTATATATGAACATATTCCATAAATAAATAAATAAATAACCTATAAGTAAGTATCCAGTGATAATGAAATGATTAAATACAATTTATCCATATATTAAACCATGCAGCTATAAGAATCTGCATTTTAAATGTGACTACAAACCAACATCAGAGAAAATGCTTACATTACAATAATAAATCAAACAACAATTTTTAAAAATGTTATACAGTATCTCCCATCTCTTAAGTATTTAATGCAAATATACAAACACACTTATACACACACAAAATCTTTGACTGATATGTGTAAAGCAAAATGTTAATAGTAGTAATTTTTGAGAGTTGGGAACATACATAATAGGTCTTTTCTTTATCTGCCCCTTTGCACATTTCTGCCTCTGAAAATGTTCTATCATTAACATTTGCAACATTAAATTAAATTGTCCTAAATTTAAATTTGATTGATATTGTTTAATAAATACAACCTAGTTTGACCTGCAACAAGCAAGAGATGTACTATTTCGAGAATTTAATATTATATGAAATGTGTAAATGACATTATGATACAAGTAGTTATGTAAAATCCTGACTTAGAAATTAAGAGATCACAAAGGTTTTTATATAATGATCAGACACAAAGATTCATACTACTGCAATATTTTCAAGCAAATTTAAATTCAATAGAATGATGCGAATATCAATTTCTTGATAATATGCTACCAGTAGAAATTCATTGGTATAAAAAATAGGCACATTCCATGCTGTCATAGTTATGGTGAAGATTATGTATTTTTTAATTTGCATGATTTAAACATTTTAATTATCCGAAATATTATCAGATAGACTTAGGTACAAAAGAACTCAAAACAAGTATATACCTATCTATAAATGAAAAGGGGAGTCTATCTTCTGAATCCTTCTGAGAAAAAGAAATATTTTAGCTGAAATATGAAGGATGAATCAAATAGATACAAGACAGAATAAAAGAGCATTCTGAAGAGACAGTAACACTCTCTAAATGCAAAACAGAAATAGTAAGAATATAAGGACCTGTGAAATCCCATCATTGGAATGACGATGACATTGATAAAAAATAACAGGAGCTACTGCTAGAAAGGCAGGTGGGTTCTGTTCAGGCAAGGTCTTCTAAACCATCTGAAACACATTGTCTTTTTTTCTTGGGACAATGAGAATCCACTGCTTAGTGTTTTTGCTTAGTAGAGAAGTGGCATTATCCAATTTTTAAAAAAAGATTATTTTCTCTGCATTGTGGAGACTGGATCAAAGAAAGAGTAAGAAATGGACATTAGCAGATTACTAAAATAAATTGAGTATAGTGGTAACCTGGACTATGGTTGTGATGGAGTGTCATAGGAAAATCTGTGAGATTTGGATCTGATGGGGTAGGAGAAGTCATACATGACACAGAAGTTTCAATCTCCAGCAACTGGGAAATTGATGGTGCTATTTTTTTTTAATTTAACCTTAGATGTGGGAAAAACTTCGAAGAAGATAATAACTCCGGTTTGACATGTTCAATTTGAGGTATCTTTGAACTATGTAAGTGGAGATTTTGAGTAGGTGATTTAATGCTTAGGGATAAAATTCTCAAAAACATCTGGGTTAGGATTTACAAGTATCACTGATGTTGGTCAGACAAATTTCTCTTTATGATCTTGAATATTCCTTACAACATGCTCTTCAAATAAAATTTCTTACTTTTCTCTCCTTGGAAAATATATAAAATTAACAAACTGAATATTAATTAAAATGCATGAATATGTGTTTCTTCCCAATACCTATTTTTCTTTCAAATATTGCTATAAAGGAAATAATAATCATTTGAAAATTCTGATGCAATGGTTTTCTTATATATACTTAATTAGAAATAAAGTAAGACAAGTATCTCTCCCATTAATGAGATAGCCAAATTGTGAGGTTACCAATAAATCTATCTCAAATATTAATAGAAGTATGTGATATCTTGGAATTCTTATTTCTATCTAAGGAATATGATTAAAAAATAGATTAAACACTATCCAATTTGTAACAGGTTCCAGGCCTTACCATCAGAGCTTGTCCTGCAGTTACAGATAAATCCCTCTTTGTCGACCGATTTATTAAAATTAACTTTAATAGTTTAGAAGCCAGGAGTATTTGGAAATCTCTGCTTTGATAGAATGTTAAAAGCAGTGTTGATAGGAATTTATTGAAGAAAAAGCACATTGCACATTTGAAACTCGTTTGTTGGAAACAAAACAAACATACAAACTCCATCTCATAATATCCTGAAACATGCTGTTCATTATGTAAAGGACAATGTACATTCTGTACCTTTATTAATACTTTTACTTTATAAAACATAAATTCTTAGGAATTCTATTTTACCCGAGAACCCAAATGTTTTAGAATATTTACTTATGAATTAAAGTTAGTTAAATATCAATTTCTTGACGTATACTTATTACTTTTCAAAAATATATAGATAGGATTTCACTATTTCTGAACATTAAATGTAACTGTGGAGAAGTCTCAGGTCAACCTGCTTTACTTACCCATGTCATCAACATGCTTTTTTTTCTCTCTCTCTGATAGTTTATATTCTGTTCCAGTATTTCAAAGTCCTACAATTTCACCTGAATATGTCCTGATATTGCTGATTTTCTGTGTGCTTTCTCTTTTTCCATGAGAAGAAAGGAAGGAGAGAGGGAGGGAAGGGAAGGGAAGGGGAGGGGAGGGGAGGGGATGGGGGAAGGGAAGGGGGAAGGGAAGAGGGGAAGGGAAGAAGGGAAGGGAGGGAGGAAGAAAGGAAGGAAGGGAGGAAGAAAGGAAGGAAGTAGGGAGATAAGGGAGGAAGGAGGAACGGAGGAGAAGAGGGATGAAGGGAGGAAAGGAAGGATGGTAGGGAAGGTAGGGAAGGGAGGAAGGAAGGGAGGGAGGGAGGAAGCAAGAAAGGAAGGAAGGAAGGAAGGAAGGAAGGAAGGAAGGAAGGAAGGAAGGAAGGAAGGAAAGAAGGGAGGGAGGGAGGGAGTAAGGAAAGGAAGGAAGGAAGAAAGGAAGGAAAGAGGGAAGAGAAAGGAAGGGAAGGGACGGGAAGAAAAGGGAGAGGAGAGGAGGGTGATACTTGACTTTTATTCCACGCTTTGATTACACAAATCACTGTGAGGTTGAATTACCCTTTTAGTCACCATTCCTAATATACTCTAATTCCTCTCATCTGTATGATTTTTTTCTCTCCCTAATTTATCTGTTTATCTCAGACCTTTCCTCCACATCATTAATTCATTCTCATGCTGTGTCTATTGTACTTTGTTTTGTTTGATATTTATTTATTTCTAAGTTCTATTATAGTTTTGCTCCAATTTACTATTTTTCAACTTGTATCTTAATATTTACATCTCTTTCATATGGTATTTCATAGGCCTCAAATTTTCTTATATTTGTTCTATTTTTTAACCTTTATTTTTTTTTTTATTTTTTATTTTTTTAATTTTTTATTGGATTATAGGTTTTGGGGTACATGAGCAGAGCATGCAAGACAGTTGCGTAGGTACACACATGGCAGTGTGCTTTGCTTTTCTTCTCCCCTTCACCCACATTTGGCATTTCTCCCCAGGCTATCCCTCCCCACCTCCCCCTCCCACTGGCCCTCCCCTTTTCCCCCCAATAGACCCCAGTGTTTAGTACTCCCCTTTCTGTGTCCATGTGTTCTCATTTTTCATCACCTGCCTATGAGTGAGAATATGCGGTGTTTCATTTTCTGTTCTTGTGTCAGTTTGCTGAGGATGATGTTTTCCAGATTCATCCATGTCCCTACAAACGACACGAACTCATCATTTCTGGTTGCTGCATAATATTCCATGGTGTATATGTGCCACATTTTTCCAATCCAGTCTATTATCAATGGGCATTTGGGTTGATTCCAGGTCTTTGCTATTGTAAACAGTGCTGCAATGAACATTCGTGTACATGTGTCCTTATAGTAGAACGATTTATAGTCTTTTGGATATATACCCAGTAATGGGATTGCTGGGTCAAATGGAATTTCTATTTCTAAGGCCTTGAGGAATCGCCACACTGTCCTTGAGGACAGTGTGGCGATTCCTCAACGACAGTGTGGCGATTTAACCTTTAATATTAATGAGAATATAAAGTATTTATTGTGACAAACGGTGTATCTTTCTGTAGGTTGGATTGTTCATATCTTTTTTATATTTTATATTACTTTTTAATTTTGCAGTATTTTTGTGTGATCACTGTATTTCTCTGTTTTATTTATTTTTTAAAATCAGAGAGTAATTTACTGTTTTTAACCTGATTCTATTTTGTTTTACCCACAGATATTTCATTGGTGGACTGTCTTACTTTTACTATCACGACATGTTATTTGTACAATTATTTTAAATCAGCAGTTTGAAGACTATGAGCTGGTGGCCATTATCCTTTGTTTTATTTCTAATATAGCTCAGGGAAATGGGCCAGAGAATGGGGGTCTATTTGCACTTATTCTAGTCTTTGCTGAGCTGTCGGAGTCTTGGGGAAAGCAATTTCGTTTTGGAATACTTATCAATAGTGGTGTAACAATAAGCCTTTGAATCTTTTCAAAGACAATCTCTCCCTCAAATTTACCTACCATCTTTCAGTTGCCTTTTCATTCTATTTGCAACTAGAATAGTGTATATAGGCAACACTTTGGGTATGCCTTTATTTTGGCCTTGTCTGTCTTATAGTAATTTGTGTAATTCAAAGGCATCAGCTTGCTCAAAATCACTCTATTGGTGGAGAACATGGCTTATTTGAAGAAAAGCAAGTTCAATGTTGATGGAGAGCAGAGAGGGGTGAGAATGGGTGAAACAACCAGTTGAGATTAGAAGAATACATAGTGGCCAGTCCGCAGGACTTTCAGTGACTACTAAGTATTTGAAAGATGTTTATCAGGTAAATGTTACAATCTTTATAATTAACTTTGTACTTCTAAAAAGATATATCTTATTGCAGCATGAACAGTAGATTAAAGGGGTCACTTTTAGATAACGCAGTCAGGTCTAGGATGATTATTACTTTTATTCGATAGTAATGAAAACTGACAGAAGCAGGTGAGTTTGAGATTGATTTGTTGGCAAGATGATAGAACACAGAGAAGCCTGATTAAGAAATATAAATGAGAAAAATATTGTTTTCTTTAGCAATTAAGGCTATGGTTATGAGCTCCCCTCAAAATCTAATATTGATTCAACTGATCTGGAGGCTTACTTGTGAGACTTGATTTCTAGTATGCAAAAAAGATGACAAAGAAAAATAGGGAGAAAAAGACTGAAAACGTTTGCTTAGAAAGTTAGAATATGTCTCAAAAAAAAAAAAAGAAAGAATATGTCAGTTATTTCCTTTAGACTGATTGGCTTCCTTTAATAAAATCTTCTCTATGCAGTACTTTTACAGATGGCATTAGGCTAAAGTGGTTAACAGTAAGAGTTCTGGCATGAGATAATTGGTTCTGTGGCAAACCCTTGCCCTACAGACTCTCACTGTGAGACCTCTTACATGTTATAAATTTCACTATGTCTCAATTCCTCTTGAGTATAATAATTGCTTTTCATACCATAGAGTTATGAGAGTTAAAATATGTGCTTGACATATAGTAACTCTGGCAAGTGACAGCAGTCATTGCTACAATGTCTGCTATAACTGTGAACTCTAGTACTAAGTTATAAATTCACATTCTCTGTCAAAAACAAGCTAAAATACTTAGTTATAAGTGCAAAGATTATATTTGTAAAACAATTCTAAAATTAAAACTAAAAATTACATATTCAAAGATTATTTCAATTCAATTAAGGGAAAGCTTTGGAAGTCTATGGTTATTAGAAAAGTCTGCGTGAAAGTTATCGATAAAAGTTGCTTCAAATGAAGTGCTAGGTTTGAAGTATAAAGGGAGTTTATTGGTATCAATTGTCTATTACTGAATTTATCAAGAAAACAGCCCAGAGATAAATGATCATTAATTTGCTCATAATTCTGTGAGTTAGTCATTTGGGTCAAGTTCACCTGCGGTTCTTCTGCTGATTTCAACTAGAGTCCCTTATGTTCCTTTGGACATCTGTAGGACTGCCTAAAGGCTGATGACTTTGGTTTCATGTTTAAGTCTTGGGGCTTGCTATAAGATGTTTGATGTGGAGAGGCTCAGATGAGCTGATTTCTCTCTGCTCTACTCAATTTCTCATCTTCTAATCGGATAGCCTGAGCATCCTCACAGAGATTTACAGCAACATTCCAAGAAAGTAAAAATGGCATCTGTAAGACTTCTGAAAGCTTAGGCTTAGTTCTACTACAAGTTCTCTTCCTCTGTACTCTGTCAAAGAAAGTCACTAGTCATCAAGAGAATAAAGAAGAGGATTCCACTTCCTGATGGGAAGAACAGCAAAGTTCACTTGGAGAAAATAAATGCATACAGAGATGGATGAAAATACTTTCAAAGGGATATTTTAAATAACAAAAGAGGAGCAAAGACATGAGCTATTGCATGTTGAAGAGTTGAGGTAATCTGGTCTGCTTGGGGTGAAAATGCCTTGTGAGAGGTCTTTAAGATATATAAAACATTAATTTAAAGAGTTTTTAGAATGACTCTGTCCAAGAGAAAAATATTCTGTGCCACAAATGTAAGTTAAATATAAATGTAAATTAAATATAAAATTTTAAATTTTAAACCATTTTAAAAAGTAAAAGGAAGCAAGTGGAATAAGAAATATATTTGACCCTATATTAATATTTAATTTTTTAAGTGGATAATTAATGTTTTTAAACTGTTAGAGATATTTTGTATTCTTTTATTTGTACTAAATATTTTAAATTAGGTATGGTTTCATACTCATAGCATATCTCAATTCAGACTAGACACTTTTCACCTGCACAAGAGCCAGGTATAGCTAAGAGTCAATATTTTGGGAAGTTCAGCTATAGAATGTTGGGTTTAGAATCTTTCATTTGAATATTTTAGAAAACTAGCCTAGAATTATGATACCTGGCCACTAAATCTTGCTATGCTGCTAATGTATATTTTTATTATAATGGTTATTAAATATCTTCATTTCTTCCTTAAAAGTAGGTGTACTGGCCAGTATTTTCTTCAATGTATTTTAGACCTCTAATATTATATAATTCTATTGTTCTTAGATAGAATCTAAAAAAATAATTTGGCCTCACTGTGACAAATGTGTATAGAACTGAAGTATAGAGCAGCTAAAGGAAGAAGACCATCAATTAGCAAATGACAGTGTGATGAGTATGCGCTGAAAACAGAGAGGAAGAGAAAAGCCAAAAGGTATTCTTCAGAGAGAAAGAGATTGAGCCTGAGCTTAAACTTGTTAAAAGCTTATTGATGGATTGAAAAAGAAGCAAGAAATAGAAAATAGTTATCAGAAAGACTGAATCTCAAAGTTCAGAGACACTGGATGTCTTTACATAGTGTTAGCAATTGAAACCTTGGTAAAGAATTTAGAGAAACTTTTCCTTAGATGAAGTAAAGAAAAAAAAAAAAAAAAAAAAAAGAACAATGTCCATACTTGTTGCCAAGGAAAAACACTAAACTATAATAAATGAAAAAAGAAAACAGCCAGCCTAGTGTACTGTAAAGGAAAAGCTAAGACAAGTTTAAAGAAGAAAAAGTAATATTTAACATTTTGAAATGTTATATAATATCAAGGAAGTTGAAAATTAAAGAAAAAACTAGATTTTATAATTAAAAAGCAATTAATGATATTTAAAAGAGAAATGGGCATGAGACCCGTTAACAAAACTGCTAATTCTATTTCCATAAAATGAAAGCAAAGAGCATAAAGTATTTCTTGAGAAGTTTTGTGGATAAAGCATGAACAATATGTATTGAGCACTGGCCATAAAAGGTAGATAAAATAACCCCAACATTGTATATAAGAATAAAAACACTAATGCAAGCACTAAATTATTAATTGCATTAGAAACATATATATATAAAAGATTATAGATAAGAAAGTTAGTGAAGAAATTACTTAAAAATATACAATGGTACCTTCTATAACATGCAAAATTCTCAGCAGTGATACCTTATTTCCAGATTATTTCTTTTTATTTAAAAAATGTGTATGTGTTTTGTAAATAACAGAGACCTATCTAATTTTTACCAATTTCCTCTTATATTCTTTCACACACTTATGAACATCTGGATGAACAGACTAAAAGTAATTGATTAAAAATTAAACATTGCCCTCACTGATGAGAAACTCACTAATCCTCAAACCCTGGTGTGAAACAATTAGCAAACATTTGAGAGCTGATGTTTCTTGATGGTAAGGGACAATCAGCAGAAGTTAAAATTGCCTCTTTATTATGTGAGTAAAAAGTAGTTGTCTGTGCATTAAACAATCGATTCAAATACTGTACTTTATCATCACTGAAACTCCAAGGTGAGTAGACAACGTATTTTTAACAACAGTCTCACTTTCCGTGAAACCTACATAGCTACCCCACAGCAACAGTACCAAACACAGCGCTGGAGGAGAAAGGACTCCTAACAGTCTTACTTTTCTCACGCCTCTCATTTAACTTAACTTATGGATAAATATTAGGAAAAGAGGTAAAGAAAGGGAAGGAAACAAGAATCCGGTCTTAGAGTTGGGTGCATTATTAAAGCCTGAATATGGCTCAGAAGTAGAGTATGGTCTAAAACATTTGCAGTGGAAGAGACAGCAGGAAGCATAACACTGACTTGGGAAAGTATATTCCTTCTAGAGCTCACATGTGTATTGTTCCTACACCATCTGCTTCCATCACATTTAACTCAGGTTGTTCACAGGCTTCCTATTGTGCATCTGGACACTTCTCATAATAAATCAACCTGTTTATGCAGATTAACTTTTATATAAACTCAGTTGCTGAACTGCTAAATCAGGACTCATAAATTTAATTAGCATCTAATTGCAGGTATGTGAATTAATGTTTTGCTAAATTATAAATATTGTTTATTAAATATGACAGATATATTCCTGGCAAGCTACTCTACAAATTTTCTATGTGACCTAAAACTCTAAAAATATTTTTGCTTAGAATTAAATGAATAAAACTATTATTTGCACTATACCGTCAAATGAAAACTGTAAAAAAAATTAAGTGACAGATGGTAGTATATGACATATTAATGTAACTAATCAAAACTGTAAGGATCCCAATTTAGCAGACTGGAACATTCAAATAAAAAAGCAATAACTGAGGTGAAGTGAGTGTCTACGACACAATTTTAGAGTAAGAAAGTACAATTAGGTAAGTTAAATAAATGTTAAATACTTCTATTGTGCATTAAAGAATAAACTATTGAGGTAAGAAAAATTAGATTTAAGATTATTCCCTGTGGATAAAATAACATGTTAATGAATCCCATTATCTATTTTTAATCTTATTGTAGTACTTAAATTAATAGACATTAAATTCTGAAAATAGACCAATTCTTAGAATTTTGAAAGCATATACATGATTTATGGTCACAAAACAACTAAATAATCTAGGCTTAGGAAGTCCTGTCAACCAGATGAATAACAGTGAAATATTATTTGGAATAAAGTCTCAAGTTCACATCACTTGGTCCCTGATGCTTTGAAACTTCTACTAGTCCTGCTAATATATCTTCACAGTGAGTCCAAGCTAACACCTATTCATGGCTAGCACTGACTTTGCTGCTGCTGGCCTGTCTTCTACAGACAGCAGAATCGGTGCCAATAAAGATATGTAACTTTGCTTTATCCACTAACATGCACAGTATAACTATGTTTCTTCACTTCTCTTACTATCACAGCAGCAGTGCCCATAGAATTTAAAAAAAGTAATCTGTTCTAATGATTACAGATATTAAACCAAATCTGATTGTGTTTCCCTCAGGATTACAGATCAGTAAGCAAGCAGGCCCTTTATTTGCTTTTAGTGAGTATTCCTGTTTTTCATTTTAAAATCCTGTTCATCAAGATACCTGGAAGACGTTCCCTAGGATACTTGCGGGGTACCTGTTAGTACTGCCTCACACATTCTTCATTCATTCTTTTTTTTTTTTTTTTTTTGCCAATCAGTTTGAGCTTATGAGGTTGCTCAGGTTAGCCGTGAACCGATGACCTCGCCTTCGCGAGCGCCATGACCTCCGGCGGGAGCCACTTTGGACCCCTCTTCATTCATTCTTAAATGATTTTGCAGCATGTGTCACATGAGTTTGGACTACTGCCTGTTCAGAGACGTTTCTTTGCTATTCTTCTAAGAGACTAAACAATTGTGCCCTCCTACTCTTCATGTGTTAGTTTCTGTACACACATCACCATTTTTCCCAAAGATTAAGTGCTGGTACAAGTATACCTGTTGGTGCCATGGCCTGATCATAGTTTCTGAGTCCCAAAATAAACATGTTGAGTAAGGCAACACTTTCTATTCCTTCACCCTTCACTACTTGACACCATCTCGAATGAGATTTTGACATATTTATCTTACCTCATAACAATATATATAGTTGGCCGGGAGCAGTGGCTCACATTTGTAATCCCAGCACTTTGGGAGGCTGAGGTGGGCAGATCACAAGGTCAAGAGATCGAGATCATCCGGGCAAACATGGTGAAACCCTATCTCTACTAAAAATACAAACATTAGCAGGGCATGGTGGCACACACCTCTAGTCCCAGCTACTTGGGAGGCTGAGGCAGGAGAATGACTTGAACCCAGGAGTCAGAGGTGGCAATGAGCTGAGATTGTACCACTGTACTCCAGACTGGTGACAGAGTGAGACTGTATCTAAAAAAAAAAAAAAAAAAAAAAAAAAAAAAGGATCATTAACACAGAAATTCATCCATTTAATATAATTTCTTTCTATGAAAAAGTAGAAAAGGGGCATGAGTTCTGTTCTTCATAAATCTATACTTACAAGTTTGTTGTTTCAGATCATATTAATTTATAAGAAAGAGATTTATTGGGTATGTTCTCTAGATTTGGAGATATGTCCAGATAAATTACTCTGACACAGTTATAGCTTAGTGTATTTTCTCAAAATGACCAAATGATCACAGTTTTTTAAAATAGAAAATTATACCCTAACATGTCTTTTTTAGAATTGTACTTTAAATACCAATTTCTCATGACATTTTCATACTTGTCATCATGTTCTTGGTGACAAGTTTAAGCTTCTTTGACAGAAGAAATGATGATTCAGGCTGCGTTGTAAAAACAGAGGGAAGTTTTATATTTAAGACAAATACATTTAGCATCTTCTATAAACTGAAAGCAACTCAGTTCAAAGTAAATTTATGATACAATCTGAAAAGGTGATATTGAATAAAGGCTATAGATTAATCTCACTTATGTGTAGGGTAAACATATAACTTCTAAATCATATGTGATACATTTGAGAGCAAAAGGATGCATTATTAAGATAAGGATAGAACAATAGGCATAATATTTAAGCTGTCCTAATGAAACAAATAGTCCCCAAGGTTGTATATGTTTTGAAGTACTAAAGTATTAATTGAGTGATAATAAATACATCATCTCAAAGCAAGGGAGTGATTTTATAACACTGTCCTTGATTCAACTAAATCATTGTTTGGGAGATACGAGTTTGATTTAATAACATTATTATTTACGAAAGCAAGGAGAAAGAAAACAAAGTACTGAAACTTTTAAGGTCTATGTTAATTATCAGATATATGCTAATAGTTGGAACTTAAACGTGCTGAAAATGCACATCTTAGAATTAAAAAAGGACATATTAAGAATGCATTATATTGTACCATGTTAAGTTAGCAAATAATTTAAGACTATAAAAATTGTAATAAACAGTGAAGACATTGTAAAAATATAACATTTATTTATTTTGAAAGAAAACAAAAATTGAAGACAAATGTTTCCATAAAAATATATTTACTTCAAATCGCCATCATATTTCAAATGTGATATTTACCAGTCCACTACATAAAGTACACTAAAAGCCATCTTTTACTTCTTATTTTAGTGAGATTACCACCAGGCTATTTCTGCACTTATTTTTAAAAGTGATAAACTTTCAGAGGAATTGAACCTACCTAATGGATAACTGATACTCACCTCATCTCTACTGACCTCATCAAAAAAATGCAAAAATAGGAAGATAAGAGGAAGTACCCAGGATGAAAGCTAAGGAGCAGTGCCTTCTTAATGTCAGGAATTTATTTTAGCTTAACCATAATTGGGACCAAATTATATAAGAATACCTAAGGATAGATTGGATATTTACTCTAGAGAGTAGTTTAAATTCTTTAGAATACATATTCTCTGTAGGGAAATATGTACCACCCTCAAAGAGGGTTTCTTAGGATTGAAAACACTTATATATTAAAATTCTTTTATCTTTTCATAAAATCATAGTACATACATAGATATGCAGTATACCTCTGATATTAAAACTTCAATGGAAGTTCAGAAACTAACGTTTTAAAAGACTGCTAAGAATGGCAACTATAATGGGAAAAAAGGCTATAATGAAGAAAAGAAGGGAAAAAAGAAAATACTGAGAAACACTGATCTAGAAATAGGTAAAAGAGTTTGTGGCTACAAGAAGAAGTACGGGAGTTAGGCATAGGGACTGTCTGTGCACAGCGTTTTTTGGTTACTGTGAAATTCACAACAAACTGAAGCAGGGATCTTAGGAAACAGATATGCACAAAAGTATTGAATCTCACATGTGTTAAACAGGTAAAGGGGTGCTGAAGGTTTTCACAAACAACACAAACAAGCAAAAGCTATTAAGAATCCACGCAGAATTTGAGGGTGGGTGTTAGAAAAGGATAGGGCCTTGTTTGGATGTGTCAAGTAACAGATTACTGTTTTCAGGGGCATGGATTTTGGAAGAGCTTTTCCTCTAAGAATACTGAAAGATTCTTCATGTGAGGATTAAGAATAGTGGCCAAACGATTTGTCATTGAAAAGGTGAAATTTTTGGCTAGATGGAGAACTAGCCACAGCAATTCTAGCATTTGGACAGCAACTTTGCTGAATACAAACAACAACAAAAACAGCTGAGAGACAAATTCTTTCAATGGTGAAGATAAACATGCTTACTGAAGAAATACATTTGAATAAATGGAATATCTATTCAAAACACTCTTTTTCTAATGACCTCATCTGATGGAAAAAACCACCTATATTATATACAATGCGGAAAACAATGGGACAAAATTTATACCTCATGTTACTGATTCCAGTGAGTGGGGTTATAGAGGAATTGGGGAATGGGTAAGGAGTACCAATAAAATAATTAGAAAGAATAAGACCTAGTATTTGATAGCACAACTACAGTCAATAATTTAATTGTACATTTTAAAATAACTGAAAGATTATAATTGGATTGTTTAAAACACAAAGAATAAATGCCTGAGGGGACTGATACCTCATTTTCCATGGTGTGATCATTATGCATTAGATGCCAGTATCAAAACATCTCATGTACTTCATGAATACATATTACCTACTATGTAGCCAAAAGTTAAAATATAAAATTAAAAATATATATCAGGCATGTATTTACTCAATGCTATGTCAGACAAAACTTTCCTGCATTATTGAGAATGTCATATCATCATTTAAACCTCTTATAATCAAGACTAAAGATTGACTCTACATATGTGTTTAGTATTTTAATAGGTGTACATAATTGATTTGGAAATTAAAAAAATCAATTCTAGAATAATTTTTATAAAACACCTATCAACATTTCCATAAAACACATTTTTAGAAATATCTGATTAAAGTATTAAATTATTGTTTTTAGAAAAAAGTAAATGGTTAATTTGTTCTCACAAGCACAAAAATAATACTTTCTATAAAATTTCCAAATTACTATTTCATTCTGGTTAAGAGATCTTTAAAAAGAATAGTATTGACCACTTCAAAAGTATCACAATTTCTGCGAACTTTTTTAAGCAAGTCATTTGCCTCTGAGTTTGAAAGAAAAAATACGTGATGAAAGATTGTGGTATCTTGAAATGCTGTTAATAATTATATCATTGACTTTTCCCTGATTAAGAAAAGACAATTAAATTTAAATAAAATCCTTGACCTTCTCTTCTCAAAAGAGGAGACACTCCATCCAATATGAGAGTGTTTCTATATGAAATATTTGTATAAGGTCAAGTGCAGAGCATTATTAATCCTATAAAGGATGAGCAATTTTGAACTATGCTTTGTACTCCATTATTTCATTCTAGTACTTACAAGATAAATACTATATATATAGCCTTATCACATAGACTAATAGTGAACATTATAAGGTTATTTAGAATATGACCAAAAGGGGAAAAAAAGAACAAAAGTAATACAGTTTTAAACAGAATACCTGGCCAGTTAGAATATGATGTTTTGGCAAAATATTAACAAATGTAACATTTGAATTACAATGTGAAAAAATAAACAGTTTTCCAAAGTGGACTATAGTTTCATGCAATAATTCAAGATGTTACCATAATAATGTTTATTGCTAACTTTCATGAATAGCCAGAATTATATATAATTTATTTAGTATTGTTAACAAAATTGAACCCATATCAATCACAGTTGTCTGTATTGGTACCGATCTCCTTATTATTGAAGTGTTTTTATTTTAAGAAAGATATTATAAATGTAACATTTTAAAAACTTACTGTGATAATACTTAATGCTAAGAATAACAATTTTAAGCAATTTCAATGTAAAACTATTGTATTTCTTATCAAAAATATGAACATCTATAAGTACATCTTGAGAGAGTGGTTGCAGAGTGTTGTCATGGAAACATTTGTTTCTATGCTACTACATCTAGAGGCTGTGTCAAAGTTTCCCAAATTGTTTGCTCACAATAGCCTCAAAAATAAGTAATAATGCTTTGAAGGGTGCATTCCTCTTTATAACTCAGGTATTAAAATGGCCATACAATCCCTTATATCTAAATGTGAAAAAAATACAATATATGAATTGATGGCAAAACCGTTTTAATTCTTATATTAGTGATTGTTTACTTACAAAGACACTAGAATATAACAAAATTAGTACTTTTATAACATATTTCTAAATGACTATATATAATGTGTTATATTTGCTCATATATTCATATATAATATGAGTTGTAGTTGCTTTTAATTCCTAACTGTATATCCATATAGTTGGGTTGTATTTGCTTTTACTTATTGATTTGTATTTAGAATTCTGTAGCAAGCTAGATGAAACTACTGCTAAATGTGCAATACAATTTTGTGATAGTCATGATTCATGGTAGAATTTGAATTTGAGTGATGTGCATTAATAATTAAAATTAACTTCTACAATGCTGGACTCAACTTACTGATTTTTTCCCCAATCCATTTAACACTCAATTTACTCTCATCTCTTAGCCTTCATAGGAAATATTTCAGATGATGACTGTTTTGTGTACTTTCAACAGTCATTCTATTAAGCAAACATTTCTAATTTTCTAATATGGTTTATCTTTAGGAAAGAAAAGCATGTAAATAACAATTATAACATTATTGACAAGTTATGCAGGATGCAAAATGTGTAGACAGACAGCAATAATAACAATGCTAATTTATCGTATTTTCCATGTTATAAGCAGTTTGATTGCCATTTTGCAAGGCTCTGTTCAATTTTATAAGATAAGATTTTCTTCCTATTATAAACTTAGAAGTTCAGGCTCAGAAAGATTATGTAATATGCCTAATATTATAAAATGTTATAATGATGATTATGGAACTAGAACAGCAATTTGTCTGACACTACCATCTATATATTTAGCACTGTATGAACTGATTTTCAGAGCAAGAGACTCTGGTTATTATAGTTGTAGCTAACTTCAAGCAGGATATAAACATTAATTTAGTTTTTTTAAAATATAAATAATAATGTATAGGGCAAAATGAATCTGTAACATGTGGCATAAATTTCACCCAAGTTTTTATCAGTATTGCAGTTTCACTTATTACTTAATAGGCAGATATATAAGACTAAGAAAGACAACACAATGTAAGTATGGTTTCATTTTAATGATGAGGCAAAATAATGCATATAAAATATATAGCTCAATGTTCATCAATAAGATTTAATTTAAATGTCCCACATTAGTAAACAACTGTAAAAATCTTGAAATTAGCTTTAAAGTCCACTAAAGTAGATTCTACGATAGTAGGTCCCAATCCAGTATGTTCTCTGTCCTTATCAGAAGACCATACGAGAAGAGAGACACGCAGAGATGTGATAACAATTGCAGAACTTGGAGTTACTGAGCTGCAGCCCAGGAAATGTCAAAAATAGACAGCAAAGCACCAGAAGCTAGGAAGAGACAATGAAGGATTTCCCTTCAGATTTAAAAGTGCATATGGCCCTGTGGACACCTTGACTTTAGGTTTCTAACCTCCATAGCTGTGAAACAATAAATTTGTTTGTCTTAAGACACCCAATTTGTGATACTTTGTTACAGCAGCATGAGCAAAGTCACACATAAGGGAAGTTGTAATGTGTCAGGAGAAACTTCATTCCCATCAGGGGAAAGGTCATTTCCATAAAGGTAGATGACCTATAGGAAGTGGCTGATAAATGGCATGTGATAAGAACTAGTATGTGTAAATGAAGTGGGCTAATCAGATTCTCACAAAATGCCAAAAGAATGCATTAAGGGTAGGAGCAAAAGTTTAACCAAAAAAGAAGCCTGTGGTTCTCAGAAGAATCATATATTAGATGAGATTATAATTGAGAAAGTTGTTGTAGAAGTTACATCACAGAAAACACAGAGCACAGAAAGACAAAATCAATATCATCAAAAATACATGGAATATTTGGGGTGAATTTAAATGGACCAATGTAATGTTATATTTATTCATCCCAAATATTCTTGTGTTTTGCCATAGAAAGTAATGGGAAAAAAAAAACTCAATTACTTTTGCACCAACCTAGTAAAATATGAGGTGGAAAAGTATTTTTGTATAAGACACAAAGAATACAAAAAAGAGAGATAATACTTCATTAAAAATAAAATATTTTGCTTTTAAAAAGTCACAGATTAAAAGTATTTGCAAAATGTCTATGAATATTTTATTAAAATATAAGAACTAAATTAAATAATTAAAATAATTTAATAAGAGAAAATCAACTCAAAAACATACAAATGTTTTGGACAGATAATTTATCAAAGATATACAGATGATAAACAAGCACATAAGATGATGTTTGACATAATTAATTATGGGAGTAATACAGGTTAAAATAAAATTAGATGCCAATTCAAATCTATGATGTCAAAAATGTTAAAAAACCCCACACAGAATATCAAGTTTTTATAAGGATGTAGAACAACTATATATGGCCACTTTATGGCATGGTATTTTATTTTACAGTTAGTTAAACATACCCTTTTTATGCAACCTGGTACAACTTCTTGAACATATTTATCATAAAAACATAAAGGCACACATAAATTGTTTTTAAATGATTTTAAGAAGATTTATTTATTATAATACACAAAGACTAGAAAGAATGACAAAGTCCACATTAACCAGTGAGTTGGGAAACTAATAGAGGTACATCCATACAATGAAACACTGCTCAGAAAGAAAAAGGAATGGGATACTGACATTTGTGATAACATTGATGAATTCTAAATCATTATGCTAAGTGAAAGAAGCCAGATATAAAAAGCATATGTTGTTTATGATTCTAATTATAAGATATTCTGAAAAAGGCTAAACTATAGTGACAGAAAACAAATAAGTAGTTACGAGTCATATGTAGAAGGAGGAGATTGACCACAAAGGGCTGCAGGGACCCACTGGGGGTTATAGAAATGTTTGATATCTTCATTGAGTTGGTGTTAATATTCTGTGTACACTTGTCAAAGTTCTTCAAACTAGTCATAAATCATACCTCAATAAAATATATTAAAAGGAAAATATAATTTAAAATATACTGAAATGCTTATAAGTCTGATCTTTTAAAAAAATATGTTCTGGAAAGAAGAAGAAATGTCCAAACTGGCACAGTTTTATGTTTTTCATCTATAGAAGACTTACATCTACCTATTCGGAGCAAGCTCATTTTATACAAAATTATATCAACTATTTTCCTTTAAAGTGCTTACCATAACTTTGGATATGTAGCTATATCTGATATCTGATGTATAGTACACTCATCCTTTCACAGTGATGATACACAAAGAAAAATATATAAAACAGTAATAATACTTTATCTTTGTCCTTTACAGACAGATGAGGAGTAATATAAATGTGAAATTCTCTTAATCATATATGTAAAATGAGGCATTACCTCAACATTAGGTTAGTTTCTTTGGGCACATAAAGTAAAAATAAAAAGGCTCACTTATCTAAGACACTTTTCTGTTTGAATCTATTAATATCGTTGTCACTAAATAATCCTATTATTCCAAGTTGTAGCTTGTAGGTTCCTTCCCAAGGTTCACATTGCTGATCACTGAATCACAGAATATTTTCTTTTCTAATCATGCTCCAGTTACTTTTCACATTATACTGAGTTGTGCTCCAAGGAGATTTTAGTTATCGAACATTAAAGCTGAAGGATTATTAGCTTAGAGCTCATACAAAACTCAGATATTCATTTTTATTTTACTGCAAGTAGCTAAAATACACTAGAATTTTATGAAAGTAGTTTGTAAATTTATAAATATTATACTAGTATTTTTTACATTGTAACCTCAAAATAACTCTAAGGAGGGATTATGGCCTGATGAAAAGAGGGCAGATTTTGGCACTGAATTCACTTGGCACAAATGCTTGCTCTCTCAAATAGTACTAATTTTGTGATCCCTAAATTGTTACTTTAATTTTAGCTTTTGATGTCTACTTTTCCCTAACTATAAAGTGGGCTAATAAAAATATACCTTTATAGGTGTTGACGATTAGAGATGGTATATGAACAGTCATTTTATAAATAATAACCATTATAACTTCAAGTTTTGTTTCTTAAAGCCATATCCTATGATATAATAATTTTTGGCTTTTCCAATTTTGTTTATTTTAATAAATGTGTGAGCGAATTTGAAGAGAATTATTTTGCAAAATATAAAATTATGTTAGTATATTTCTGCCAATTAACACTTAATATTAGCATAATTTTTTGTCAGTTATCATCACCATCATCATCATCACCATCATTATCATCATATTTTTCCTACTAGCCTAATGGAAAATCCACAATAAGTCATAAATCTACATAAAAGTCAAACTATGTAGAAGCTATTAATATTTTATTGGCAGTAGAGCTGCAGCTGTCTTTACAAAAATTTAATCTTAAGAGAGGTTTTTGATAGATTTTTCTCCATTAAACAGTAGAGGATATATGTATTTTCATTTTTTTCTAATATGGCTTTTAACTTCAGCTCTGTCATTAGATTCAGAATGGAATGTTCAATCATATTTAATGGAAATAACTTATTAAATATTGTAGAGAGATGACTTTGATGATACTTTCCATTAATTGAAGGTTGCCATAACAACTGAAGGTCTATATTCACCACCTCACAGTTACAAAGGAAACTACTGTCCTATATTACCTTTATTATAATTCTTAACACTAGCACATGTGTGGCATGCCTAATTTATCTCAAGATTATATTGAGGTGAAAAGGACATGATAAAAATGCAAATATAGAAGAATTATGTCTATTTTTGTTAGCACAAAGTATCACAAGTTAACTCTTTTTTTGTCCCTGAATGGCTTACAAAGTATTTACTGTTTTCAGACATAATTGCACCCCAGAAACGCATCTAAAATTGGATCTTTCTGAGATTTTCTGAGTAAGTTATCTATGAGTTTTCTTTTTAACTAAGCTGAAATCCAAATCTTATTTTTATTTTACACTTGCATGTTTATTGAATGAATATTATATTAGAAATTAAGAGAATTAATTAACAAACAAATACAAACAATTCTCTCTAGAGATTAACATAGAGTGGGGTGGCCAGCTAATAGTGATAGTGGCAGTAGGTGATATGTCACTCATTTACCAAATGCTGAAGCGAGACATATGGCCATATATATATATATGGTTTCTATTAAACAAAATATATTCTGATTGCGAATCCTCATTTGAATCAACTGATTCAAAATTTAAATTCAGCTTTCTCTGGGGCTATTTCTCCTATTTGCAGTACTGGTGATTATATTTAATCACATATAAAACTAAACAACGAGAAATTTTCTCTGTGGTTCTATTTCAGTATGGTCAAAGGCCTTACTTTCCCTTAAATAATTTAATAGCTGTTATTAGCAAACCATAATTCTCCCATTACTGTAATATTCATTTAGTTTGAGTTTCATTATTATTAAGAGATTCCTGGGTAGAAAAGTAAAATTGTAATTAGTCATTTACACCTTTGTTCAAACATTTTAATAGGACCTGTACTCCTCTAAACCACCAGGCCTATCTACCTCACCTGAACTTGTCTGATCACAATTTGTTCTATGCCACCATAGCGCCAGACATATTGATATTTTCTCATTTTTGAAAATATACTCGATTTTCTTGCCTCAATTCTATATGGAATTCTCCCTTCATTTAAATTGTCTCCAGTTCAGTGTGTTGGAGGCTCAAGCAGATAGGGCTGAGAAGATGAGGTTTCCATTAACTACAGCTTTTAGTCTAAAGAGATGGTTCTAGTGGGAAGGTCAGGTGACCAGCATTTCTTATTTCTCCAGCCCAGGTTGCAGGAGCTTTACTTTATGAAAATACAACTGACATAAATGGTACTTCTTTTGTCCATCCAGCCTCCACTTGTAGGGTAGAAGCTTTACCCTTAGCCATGCAAGGCCAGGGACACTGGGCTTGGACTGTTCTTACCCCAACTGGCTCTTAGGGTAGGAGTCCTGTGCCAAGAGCAGCAATCTGAGAAGATCAAGGATTATCATCACCACTCAGTGCCTCACTAGTAATTCAGACATGTCATCCACAGAGAAGCAAGTCACTGAATCACCCCAACCCTGGCACGCAGTAGTACAGAGACACTGTCCAGGAAGAGCTGCAGACTATAATAACACAAAGTTCGGTGGTTCTTTCTAAAGGAACTTTATTTATTTGCAAGAAAGTTTTAGGAAGTTTAAGCCTAAAGACTCTGCCAAAATCATAGAGATCTTGGTGGTGAGGCATTAAGAGGAGTCTGGTCACTCCATTATAGCAATAAAATAGTTGCTAAAGATGCTAAAAAGTTAACAGAGAGGACAAAAGAGGGAGACACATAAAAAGATCTCTATTTGGGTTGGAACATGTCTCAAAAATTGAACTCATAACTACCCCTATAAAGGGTGTTATTTTAAATTTGATCAGATTAGGGGCAATTTATGCCCCAAGGTAATGCCAAATATTAGAGAAATCTGCTACAGACTACCAATTAATGGATGTTAATACCTGGGAATGATAAAAATAAAGCCAGACCATCTGGTAGTTTTGCAGAAGGATTTGGGAGAGAGGCACTCAAACAGAGTTTAGCTAGAACCACAGTCATTCCCAGAAGTGGAAGTGAGGAGTCAGGAAAGCTGTACACATGATCAAGACTCTGCCTTCTGAGGGCTGATGTGAGAGGCTGCACAAGGCAAGGTCAAGGCACTTCAGTGAAATAATTCGGCCAAGTCATTAAAACAGCAAATAAACAAACAGCAATGATAACAACGTCCAACAAAGGAAGATCAGTATATGACGTTGTTATGATGCAATATTTAAAATGTTCTGATTGCAACATAAATTATGAGATATGCAAAATGACTGCTTATATAATTGGCCTGATAGCTACCATGATTTCAACTATCTTCTGTTTATTGCCTTTTAAATTTTATTTTGTTCTCTCTCTTTTCTTCCTTCTATTGTTTTACTTGAATATTTTATTTGATATTATCACAACTGCCCACTTATCACATTGATAATACTTTTTTAAAATTTTTAAGTAGTTTCCAATGAGTTTGCCATGTGCCTTTTTAACCATTCTAAGTTCATCTTTAAGTAATACAGTACTTTCATTTGTAGGTGTAGGGGATGGGAATTATTCTGTAAACTTATGAGTAAATCTCAGCTCTCTTGTGGGTCTGTGTCTTTGAGCGGTGTCATATGTGTGTCTCTAGTGTGACAGCTTCCTTCATCTCCATAACTGAGACAGGAAGTCTAAACGGGGGTGATATGGTAGAAAATCTCTTCTTCTAGGTGCAAAATTATTTTTATTTTCCCCTGAAGAGTTTTACAGTGAATATTGTAAAAGAATCTGTATTCACAGAATTCTGAGATCTCTGAGTTCTTCACCAAGCACAAAGCTGGAAGGGGTACTTGGTGGTATAAGCCATATAAAAATTAAGGCCCGGTAAGATTGTGGTTCCCAGCACTTTCTCATTATCATACTAGGTCACACTGCCTCCAGAAATTCATAAGTTACTATTTACCATGTTCCTAACAGTTTATTGCCAGGTTTTCATCCAGATAAGTAGATATTAGCTATGCCTCCCTGGATTTACCTTTTTCTTCAAATTTCTGGGTGGCAGTTTACCCTGCAACTTCAGTCATCTGATGGGTTCAGGAAAAGTTATTTCAGTTTGTTCCCTTTTTCTTGCTTTAAGAATAAGACTGACAAGGCAGGGCATTGTGGCTCATGCCTGTAATCCCAGCACTTTGGGAGACTGAAGTGGGTGGATCACTCAAGGTCAGGAGTTCAAGACCAGCCTGGCCAGCATGGTGAAACGTTGTCTCTACTAAAAATACAAAAATTAGCTGAGCTTGCTGGTGTGCGCCTATAGTCCCAGCTATGCAGGAGGCTTAGGCAGGAGAATTGCTTAAACCCATGAGACAGAGGTTGCAGTGAGCTGAGTTCTTGCCATCACTGCCCTTAAGCCTGGGCAACAGAACAAAACTCCATCTCAAAATAAGTAAGTAAATAAATAAATAAAAGAAAAAAGAAAAGATTAAAACTAACAACTTCCAAACACTTTACATGCAATCTGAAAGCAGAAGTGCCTCTGGGATTTTTTGGAAAGCAATACAAATATTCTAAGATTATTGCAATAGTTGCACTGCTTTATGAATATATTTTAAAAAAATCCACAGCATCGAATTGTTCATATTAAAAGTGTCACTGTATGTTATGTGAATTATGTCTCATTAAATGTGTGTAAAAATAGGTCTATTCAGAACACGTGTATAATATAACCAATAGCAATTTAATTTATTAATGTGTCTGAAGCCTACCAGAAGAGTAATACATCTGAATCATGTCTACTGTTCATCAAATCTGGCTTGGGAAAATTATTAACCCCTGTTCTCTAGACTACATATGTAGAATTTGGTCACTTTAAGAGCAATTTGCATCTCTTCATGATTCTTTATGTATGATTGTTATTATTCACATTTCCTGAGAACTGCATTTTCAAATATTTTGAAGATGCATTACAATCTTTATTTAAATTCTAATTAGAAGCTCCTAATTTGGAAGCAAAGGACATTTTACTTGTCTACAAAAACAGTGTAAAAATATAACTGGATTTCATCCCTTGTTTTGAGATGTTTCATTATACTTAACTTTAGTTCAGGAACTCTAAAGAAACTTTAGAAACATATTATGCTTTTATAGTGCTATTCAGTTCAAAACCACTCACTCTGGATTCCCAGAATGAATGTCTCTGTTTCATTCTTCAACTTTGACAAATATCTTTATTTCTTTCTCCTTCATCCTATCGCCATTTCGGTTGATAATAAGAAAAATTTCTCATTTTCTTTACATGTCCATGAATCCAGAGTGTCGATTGGATATAGTTTAATTGTGATAACATTGTATTTTAAATGAAAACACAATTTTATTTGAATTATCTTTTAAAGTGTATGTGACACATTGAACAACATTGTAGAGTGCATAGCACAAAAATTCTGTAGACATGGGTTTCTATGCAAATGTATTCAATTTTATAATATGACTCAGTTTTAGTATAATTTGTGTTAGTCAGCTTGAACTACCACAACAAAATGCTATAGACTGTGTGGAAGTCTGGGAACTACCAGATCAAGATTCCAGCAAAGTAGATTTCATTTTGAGGTTTGTTCTTTTGGCTTGTAGGTGGTGACTACTTTCTCATTGTAAACTGGTGTGACCTCTTTGTGTGTGAATGGAGAGAGAGCTCTCTTTTCTTTCTCTTTTAAGATACCTAATCTATTGTATTAGGTCCTACCCCGTATGAACTGAGTTAACCTTAATAACCTTCTGAACACCTGAGATTCGAACACAGTCACACTGGGGATTAGGATTTCAATGTAAAAGTTTTGAGGGGACAGAATTCAGTCCATAGTATGTATATTGGGCTCTTACTTTATATGAACTTGAAAATACAGCTATTGCAGTAGTAGGAGTCTATTTAAATACTTCACATCATTGAAAATGTTTATTGGTGAAATTTCTAACCCTGATTCTAAATGCTCTCCTAAAGATATTTCGTGTGTTGAGCCTGAAAATATCCCAATGTGACATTTACTCCCGATTTCATTGTACAATTTTCAAATATAACTGCATAAAATGGATTAAGACTGAATTTAATAAACAACTTTAAGTTCACTTGGGAAAAGTATATAGATGTTTACAAATGGCAGAGGTCTAAAATATATAAGCAAAATATTAAGTATTAGCCTAAGGATAAAATTGAATGATCTGGATTCCAATATTTATGCTAATGCTAATACCATTTATATGTGCAAAAATGTCAAATGTTTTAATCATAGTAATAGATGCAATATTGGAATTATTATTTTCCTCTAAATTGCTAAAACAAAGGATAACTGGAAATAACAAAATTTTAGCGAACATTTTACTATTACAACTTCTAGGAAATAAAAGCTAAACTAAGGAATAAAGAAACAACATAATAAAAACACAAAGAGCAAGTACTTTCAAGAATAACAGAGCAAATTAATCTGTAAATACTATTAAGATATTAAATCTGAGTTTTGATCATTGTAATTGTCAAGCATTTTAAAAATAAAAAAACAGCTGGCCGGGCACAGTGGCTCATGCCTGTAATCCCAGCACTTTCAGAGGCTGAGGAAGGTGGCTCACGAGGTCAAGAGATGAAGACCAGCTGGCCAAAATGGTGAAACCCTGTCTTTACTAAAAATACAAAAATTAGCTGGGCGTGGTAGCATGTGCCTGTAGTCTCAGCTACTCCAGAGGCTGAGGCAGGAGAATTGCTTGAATCGGGAGGATGTGGTTTCAGTGAGCTGAGATCTCGCCACTGCACTCCAGCCTAGAGACAGAGCAAGACTCCGTCGGGGGCGGGGCGGGGGGAGGGGAGTTATATTGCTTAGATATTAAATTGTTGAAACTGAAGTATTTAACATCCATACATTTGAGATTCCAATACTTAAGGTTTTTATTTTCCTTAACTAAATTTGTGATGGCAATTAAGAAATTATTATTTTTAAGAATGTTAAGTTTTGAGTTACAAATGTTTTCTTTAAGGAGGCAGTGTTATCTGTCCAGGTAATTAACAACTCCTTATTTTATCATTTAATTGTATCAAAATACATTCAAATTAATAAAAATAATCTATTCAACTTTGTTGTTGACATTTAAAACTGTGTCCTCTATGGTAACACATCAAACTAAATATTTAAAGTTAGCAAAATGTCTTCATGTGACTTGATGTTTCAAAACAGTTTTTCATACATTCCTATTTGTAGTGTTCTCAACTTGCTGTTTTTATGCTAATATTTCTTAGTTTGGCTCATGAACATTTCAAGCATAATTACAATAATTTGTTCTGTATTGGAATATTCAAAGAAACATAGATAGCCTGTTCTGATTACAAATTGAAGGAGGACATTTTTAGATGCTCTAAATCACATTTCTCCTCAAGTTATATTCCATTTCAAAGGGTATAATTTCTCTATTTTGATTTTCAACAAAGTGGGGCATGGATTGAGACCTATATCTTAACTACTTATTCTCATGGCACACTTTCTACATAATTATATAGAGATCATAAAGTTTAAATTGAGACATATTCTTATAACTGGACATTAATAGAAACTGCTGACAGCATTGTCCCAGAATAAGAGGAAAATATAAAGGAGATAAACAATATAAAGGAGATAAAAAATCACATGGGAAGACAATATAAAGATTACCCTCATAACTCTGCATATATTAAGAAACCAGCAAACTTCCAACAAAAATGATGTAGTTTGAAAGGGGTAATTATCCCAAATCAAATCCCCAGCTAGCTATTTTGTAGATATTGACATATGAATTTAAAGTTAATATGAAAAGGCAAAGGTCTAGAATAGCCAACATAGTACTGAAAAAGAAAAGTTAGAAGACTGACATTAACTGATTTCAATACTTATGAAGCCATAATGTATCAATACCGCATAGACACATGGATGAATAAAAAAAAAGAACCCTAAATACAAATATAGTTAGCTGATATGTGGCAGACATGCAAAGGCAATTCAATGGAGTAAGAAAAAAAAAACATTTTCAACAAATGGTGATTCATTCAATGCCCTTATTCAGAAAAGAAACTTGCCTAGACATGGAACTTATAATTTATACATCACACAAAATAGAAATATAAGAGCTACCTTATAATCTAGCAAAAATACATACCTTTTGGTGATATATCCAAAGGAAATAAAATCAGTATCTCCAAGAGATATCTATCGGCACTCCCAGGTTCATTCCAGTATTATTTACAATAGCCACATAAGAACATAATCTAAATGTCTGTCAATGGATGAATATATACAGAAAATGTGCATGTACAATGGAATATTATTTAGCCTTAAAAAGAAGAAAATCATTCCTATTGTGACAAGATACACTATGTTAAGTGAAATATACAAGACAGAACAACAAATACTTTCTCTTATATGTGAAATCAAAATAAGAAATTTGAATACATAGAAACAAAGATAGTAAATTAAGATAGTAAATCTTAATGAAAAGATAATTGTGCTGCATTAGTATAAATACATAATTGGGTATTGTTTGCCTCTTGTATGATGCAACAGTAAGCATACAGCAATATGTATTATTCCTTTAAAAAAGACAAAGTGGTATCTGAATCTATTTAATTCAACCTCTATATCCAACTAGATCTAATTAGATAGAGGTATTTTTTTTCTTTTAATAAGGATTTAAAACCTTTATTGAAAATTTGATAATGGACTTTTTTGTTTCTTTGCTTTTTGAGACAGGGTCTCACTATGTTTGCACAGGCAGCAGAAGTGCAGTAGAGCCATCTGCATATTCTTCACATGTACCCCAGAACTTAAAATACTATAAATAAATTTTAAAAATAATTAATGTTAATTTTTTTAGCTATGACCATATTTTGTTCCAAATAAAATGGCTGTTTTTGAAAGGGCTTTATCAGTTGGAACTAGTGTGAACTAAATTATTTATGGGTGAATAATCTGATGTCTGATACTTGCTTTAAATTATTCTAGTTCCTCATTTTTGAATGCATTCGCTACAATCCCCCTCCAGGAAAAAGAAAGAATGGCAGTAGATAAATAAAAGAAGCAGGAGAGTTAAATGACAAAATGTTGATAAATGTTAAAGCTGACTGATAGACACTAGAGGGTTTATTATACTGTCATAACTCTCTGGTTTTGTGTATAAAATTTCCATATTAAACATTTTTGAAAAGAAAGCAGTGATATTTTAAAAGAAATTATTTCTTCTGAATAATGGGCTTAAAATAATGCAGTAAATAATATCTAAACAGATGTGCTGTCATTCATGCTTTGTTGTTCCATTTAAGGAGCACAGACAAGGCATAATTGTTAACAGCAGTAGGATTTCGGAAATGGTAAGTGAGTATTGGTTTAATTTAAAGTCACTACCAGTATTAGCCTCTATCAAGAGAGTCAGCCTACTATTTGAAGCTTTGAAGCTGGGTATTGACTTATCCTCTCTAACTATGAAAGTCCTTGATGGCATCATCTTCCAATATAAGGCCATTTCATCTACAATCAGAATATGTTGTTTAGTGTAGCCACTTTCATCAGTGATCTTCCCTAGATCTGGATAACTTGGTGCAACTTCATCAGCACTTGTTTCTTTGTCTTTTACTTTTATATTACAGAGATGCCCTTTTTTTCTTGAACCTCATTAACTGATCTCTGTTATCTTCCAACTTTTCTTCTATATTTCCCTCAGCCTTTATAGAATTGAATTACAGCCTGACTCTGTATTTAGCTTTGGCTAAGGGAATATTGTGGCTGATTTTATCTTTTATTCAGACCACTCAATCTTTCTCAATATTAGCACAAAGTTTGTCTCACCTTCTTATTTTTCATTGTGTGCATTACAGTGGCACTTTTAATTCCCTTCAAGCACTTTTTCTTTGCATTCACAATTAGGCTAACGGCACAGGAGACCAATTTTTTTGTCTTATATTGGCCTTCCTCACTAAACTGAATTATTTCTAGCTTAAGATTAAAAATGAGATACCTAAAATTCTTCCTTTCACTTGAACAGTTATAAGCCATCTTAGAGCTACTGGTTGATCTAACTTCAACATTGCTGTGCGTCAGGGCATAAGAAAGCCTGAGTAGAGGGAAAGATATCTGGGGACAGTCCATCAGCGGAGTAGCAGAACACACACATTTATCAATTAAGTTTGCAATTTCATATAGGCATGGTGTATGATGCCCCAAAACAATTATGATGAAAACATCAAAAATCAGTCATCACAGATTACTAGAACAAATCTAATAATAATGAAGTTTGTAATACACAGATACACAAATTTAGAGCATGCTGTTAGAAATGCTGCCTTTAGACATTCTGGACTTGCTAGACCCAGGGTTGCCACAGCCTTCAATTTGTGTAAACCACATTATCTGCTAAGTGTGGTAAAGTGAAGAATACCTATAAATGATGTATGCCTGTAGATATTTACATATATATATATATATATATATATATATATATATATATATATATACTGGCTAGCATATACACATGCATTTCTTTTCTGTCAGTTGAGATGGCCTAAATACGAAATCAAGGTACACACCTAGTTCTTGGATTTTAATTACTGCTACCATTCCCTAATAAAAGAAACCAGAGATCTTTGTATAAATGGTGATCCTAGGACTGGAGCAGAAAACATACAAGATGAGCGTGGATCATCTTGTAGTTTCAGAAAGTAAGAAAATTCTCAAACAAAACAAAAACGTAAGAGTGAGGGTATGTCAAATGGACACATGTGCCAACTTAAAAGCTTCCAATTGCTAAAACATAAAATTTTGAATAAAATTGATAAAGAAGTGTTGAGTCTTAGTGTACAGTTCAATATATAACATGCATATATGTGAGCTCATACTAATATAAATAAATGGTTACATAAATTAATAACACCTATTCAGAATAATTGCAAACCATTTCTGTAGACATTATGCCTCTATGAGTTGAAGCACAATAATTCTCTCCTTAACAGTGGGCTGCACATAGTGACTTCCTTCCACAGAAGGAAGTATAAAAGGTATAGGAGTAGAGGGGAAAATTACTCAACAGCATGAAAATCAGACAAATTCTACCTTATATAGGGTATTTTATTAGCCTGTTTTTACACTGCTATAAAGATACTACTTGGGACTACATAATATATGAAGAAAAAAGGTTTAATTTACTCACAGTTTTGCATGGCTGGAGAGGCCTCAGGAAACTTACAATCATGGTGGAAGGCGAAGGGGAAGCAAAGCACATCCTACATGGTAGCAAGAGAGGGAGAGAAAGAGAAAGGGAGGAAGTGTCACACTTTAAACTATGATATCTTGTGAGCTCTCATATACAATAAAATGCATAAACCTTTGAAAATTATAAAACACAAAGCAGATAAATAAAAGTGGAGCCTAAGGATATATCAGATGGTAATAAATGCTTAGTCTTATTATGGTATATCATATCAAAAAAGATTTATTGCTATTATTCTGTAATATTTGTAAAACTGTATATAACCATAATACATTGATAATTAAGTACTAAAACCCCTGGAAAAATTACAGAGTTGAGTTATAAAATTATATAACAAATACATATGTATATTTTACTACTTGAAGCCTCTATTATGAACTTATAAAATATTTACAGCTAGGAGGAAATGGTAGTCTGATATTATCTAAATCTAATATATTAAATAACATGCGCTTAATACATATATCAGAGGCATATTAGGCAACTCATATAATAAACACCGCCAGTTTTATTATAAATCTGAGTGCTATTTCCCTATTTCAAAACAGATTAAAAAGAACATTTTTTGCTATTATGCCAAGTAAAGGAAGTGAAACAACAAGGAAGGCTTTAAAAGAACTTCATTTTATGTCTTAGGTACATAGAAAATTAAAAGAAAACCCAACTTGAAATTTATTCAGCCATTTTATTTATTCATTTGTCTGTGTAAGAAAGCACAATTCACTCACAATAGAAAAAGTCTTAGGTTCTAGTGCTCCATTATTTTGATAGAATTAAGAAACAGTTAAACCAAAAGTAAAGAAAATAGACATAAATATAAAATCTGAATTATATAATTTAAAGTACAGAGAGGAAAATGAAGAAAAACTACTATTTTAACTCCATTGTAGATACAAAAAAGCAAAGAGATTTAAATTTTATTGGGATACTTTGCTTATATTTAAATATATATTATACCATATATAATATATTTTAAATTTGACCTCTTGGAAATTTAGTTTCTAAACTTCTAAATGTGATTTTTTTGGTGGGGGAGGGGTAAAGGATGAATTCATTTGTTCATATCTTGATAAATATTTGCTGTCCTATTTCTTTAATCCTGATATCCTCTTTATACACTATTCTTATTTGCCTAAAGTTTCATGTTCCCATAAAATAATTTTGATCATATGAAAACATTAATTTGTGTAAACTCCAGTCAATGTTGACTCCTAAAAACATAGCATATACTGTCACAAGCTATTGCTGAAAATAAATTGTCACACATATTGAAAATCAGTTTAATGTTAAAATGGGTCACAATGATAAGTTATTCATCTGTCCTTAAAATATTTTAATAGCTATAAGTCAGTTTTCTAGGAAAATAGTATTATTTATATATGACAATAACAGAGTCTTGATTTAATATTTCTGTTTATTATTCTTGAATCCTTTTCTTTTATAATGGTAGAACTAGAAGCAGATATTTGCTAGCAAACAATCTCTCTGTCTCTCTCAGTGCTGCTGTACTCTTTAAAGTTTTTCTCCCTTTCCATTGAATTACTGGCCTTCAAAATGTATAAGAATGTTAAAAAGAGAGAAGTAGGAAGGAATTTAGTGAATACCACTGCCCACACTAGCTACTGATATATGTATTTTTTCTTATTGCTAATCTATTTGAAAAACAAAACTGGTTTATTTCAAATATCTCCAGTCTTTCCTCTTTCAATTCCTTACTTTTCCCCCCATATCATTGTCTAAGGAATTTATCACTCTCTCCTTCATAGAATTTATCATTACCTTAGCTTTCAGTACATTATATATTCCTAGTTACTTACTGTATTTTATAATAACTGTTTCTAGTTCCCTCAATGTCTCATGTTATTTTCCTAACCCCATCCCCAACCATACTCTGAGGTATTATTCAAGGTTAACCAGTCAAAGCAGTCAACCAACCTCATTTTTATCAGTGTCTGTATATCCTGTATTAGTAGCAAACTGGTTTAAATCTTCCCTTATCTCTCTCATTTGTTTCATCCTTTTTGTTTCAGTAATATATTGTAAAATGGGTAATATACTACTGACATTATTTCTGAAATGTTTGATTGGTAGATTAGCTAAAATGGGATAAGGATTACATATTTATGTTGTAGGATCTAGAATTTATTCAAAAATTGTAGAGTTGGGTCTTATCTTCCACGTGACTGTAAACGTATTCATTGAAAAATTCAGAAAAATAATTTAGCATTCTGTCTACCAAGGACCTCCTGCGCCATGGATTCCATTTTTCACTGCCTACATGAAAACTCTGTATGAATCCAAAACGATTTTAAAAATCAGTCATTTTGGATAAAGACATGCCGGGCTTCTAAGGATACCCAACTCTTGAAGGCTCAAAGGTTGAAGTCTGAAGTGCAACAATAAAAAGGAGATGGTTATTTTGACAACTTTTTAAAAGACATATGCTCATGAATAATGTTACTTGATACTACATCACAAGATATTCCAGCCAAAAATAGCAGCCTATCATGCTCCTTATGGACCATACAAATTATTTAACTAAATTGTACTTCCAACAAAGATTCTTCCTGAAACGGTATTTACCACAGTTTCAGTCATAATAAACCATAGCCCTAATGTGTTAATACTATTTCCTTAACTATGATCTCTAATTATTATGGTTTTTAGCTTTCACTTCAGACCCATCAATCAATCAATTAAACTAATATGCAAAACATAGCCATTCTTACAGTTTTTAACTTTCACTTCAGATCCATCCATCAATCAATTAAAATAATATGCAAAACAGAGCCATAATGTTGACCTATTTGCAATTTAAACTGACAATCTTTTCTCCAGCACATGAGTTTCTGTAAGATTGCTCTTACATGAACCAAGAAGCATGATCTCAGTGTGTAATAGAAGATGGTGGAGATAGATGGAAAAAACTACCAGGAATTGACTTTCTTTTATGTAGGTTGTTTGAAAATAAGTTATTAAAGAGGTCTACACTCAAGAATGGCATATGTAGGATGTTGTCTGCTATGCACAATACCTATAACATTTTTAAAGTGGTTCAGAAAATAAATACAATGTATGCTTATGTGTGTGCACACACATATTTAGAGGAACAGAAATAATAAAACCAAATATGGAAAGAAAAATTAAGTAGTATAAAATGAGAACAGTGTGTAATATAAGGAAATAATATACTGGAACTTTTTGTATTCATCTCACAAATTTTCTGTAAGTTTGAAAATAATATAAAACATAAATTTCTAAAAACAAATTTTTAAAATTTTAAATGTTGAAGAAAAAGATTAAGCAAGATAGAGAAGAGCCCGAGGTTCGTTTGGAGAAATCAATAAAAATGAAATCCTATATGGCTTGTGGAGCACAGCTCATTAAGCTTCAACTTAAATAAGATTTTTATTTGTTGGCTTTGTTGTTGTTTTAGGTTTTCTTAATAACAGCTATCAGTTGTATTATGTCAATTTGTTTCCCAATGGAAAGTAAGTTCATTTATTGACATAAATCTAACTCAAAGCTCTTCAGTTGCTTTTAGGTTTCATAAGTGTCTGGTTACAAAGCTTCTCCCTCTCCTGTTCTGACTCCCAAATCATTGAGTAGATGATTGGAGAACTCTCTCATCAGACATTGTTCCTCTCTATTGCAGTTTGTGAGAGAAGAGATTGAGAAACAAAGGCAGTTCTTTCATTGCAGCTTTTGGTGAGTTGACTTTTCTATTTGTTTTTTAGACTCAATGTTTCTGAATAAGAGCAACAAACAATATAGTCATGATAGTAAACAAGCGAGCTGAGCCATTTATGCTACCTCTGATTACATATTTAGCTTTCTTTATATTATTTAACTAAGAACTTAACTTCAGTTAACTTTATTTTTTGTCTTTGTTAAGGCCAGCTAAATACTTTCCTTATGGTTAAATTTGATTATATTTGTCATTTATAACTAACATATACTGCTTTAGAAAATAGAATATATATATATTCAGGAGACTGACATGTTTATATATATATAGAAAATAGAAGAGTTAGAATAGGCTTCTGTTCAAGTAGTAGATTTAAAAGATAAAAGTTCACATTTATACCTAAAGTAATGAAAAATCAACTTTTAAGGCTTACAAAATTTATTATTTGATATATAAAATATACGAGTAAGGAATTTACATAGCATGTAAAATTACGGATATGACCGATATGAAAAATTAAATAGCAAGAAAAATTTAAAAATTATGCTGAACTTTTACCTATGAATCTACATATGCAAATCATTGATCTTTTATAAGGATGCCCTAAGTTTCTCCATTTAAATAAAATGCCTCCTGAAACCCAACATAAAGTATATAAAATCTACTATGATCCAGTGTAAGTATCAATGGTGGTCCTGACACCCACCTCTTCAGGCTCTCCTAATTTCCATCACCTTTAGACTGCAGTTCACTTCAGAGTTCTGCAGAGAAAAATTGTAAAACTAACCTAAATGATACTCAGCGTTTTCTATATTTCGCATTTTTCTGCCTAAGAAAATGTTAAAAAATTTGTGTTTGTTAAAAAAAAAACTATATCATGGGGTATTATAAAGTAATTCACAGCAAAAAAAAAATGCTTTTGTTTTTGTAGAAAAACAACATGTTATTGATATCATTTTAAAAAAATCAGAAGTTAAAATGTATTTACAATATGATCTCTTAGAAACAAGAATGTTGTTATAGTTTTAAAAAATCAAGACAAAATATATTTATGATATCATTTCAATTTTGTGAAAGACTAGATTAAAATATTAAGCATATTAAAGTTGAAAAAATGTTACTTATTTGTATCTCTGCATTATGGAATTTTGAAATGAGGTTTATTTTTAAAAATTTGTATATTTTCTCTTTTCTTTACAATATGTCACATCAATTAACAATATTAAAAAATAATTAGACAGATTGCTCTCAATGATCACTGTAAAAATTTGTTTAAATTTGATTTTAATTGTCTTTTTTAACTTAAACGTTTTTCTTATAAAATTGACGCTGAAATAATAAAACATTACAGTTGAAGAAAATTATATATATACATATTTTACTTGAGTTTAGATGTGTATATATATATATATATATGTATATATATATATATATTTACTTGAGTCTAGATATCCTAAGTGTCCCACAAAACACTGTTATTACCTAATCAAATGATTTAGAAAATATCACATAGCGTCCTTTACCTTTAGAGATTAATAATTATGTCAGAATTTTTTAAGGTGAAATAATATATACTTTTTACTTGAAATAAGAGTTAGAAGAGGTTTTCAACCTACTCCAATGCTTAGTACCCTGCTCTATTATTTTCAAAAAATGTACTTGAATATCAAAGACACACTAAAAGGTTTATCACATACAGAAAAATAATCAAATTTTATTTAAAAAATATTAAATCTGCCAGAGGTTTCAAGAATATCACAAGTTTGTGGACTGCAATTCTACTGCAATAATTAATTTTAAATAAGTACCTTTTAAGCCAGGTAAGCAAGAAATGGGAGATGAGAAAATGAGCAAGGAGAAAAATAAACTAAGGCTAAATAATTCATTTTTAAAAAATTAAAAGGAAGGCTTACTGTGTATCTGCATATGTGTTTAATTTCAATTACATATTTTGTTACTTGATTTTATTAATTTTTCACATATTTCGGATGATCATTCACTCATATTCAAATGGTCACTACTTTATTTTGTTCTTTTTCATATGAGAATTTTTATCAGTGCTTGATTACATGGATACCACGATGTCCTAAGGAAAATTTTCTTGTTAAGGAAAGAAAATTTCCAGGTGCTTATGAAAGATTCTATGCTCTATATTTCCCTGGGAATAAAAATATCTGCTTATTCACTTTTCTTTAAAGTAAACAGTACTGTTTCAATGTTCTCTTACATCTTTCAAATATTTTTAAAATATAAGTTATACAAAGAGTGTGGACTAAAGTTATAAACAACAACAAGAACAGATAATGAGTTGTTCTTTTCAATAGTAGTTTAATGAGCCTGCATGTGACACTCCCAAACTTACCTTCCTCTAGAGTAAGCCCATCTCTGAGCAGGTCATGTATTATCTCACACACATGGAGAGTATAATGAAACAAATTATTTTTTTAATCTAATAAATTCTAAGGTTCTCTTAAATATACCACTCCACTATAACCTACTCTATAGAACATTCAGTACCACTGGACAGAATTAATACATTTCCACACTGTGCTCTCAGAACACTGAACACACAATTAACCAGTGACAACACCTAAAATAAATAAAACTTTTAAAACTCTAAGGAGTGCTGACTCTAAGGATTATTACTCTATGGAGTAATCTTAAATTACCCATTTGAGTAGATCACACTTCAAAAATGGCTACAGAAATATTATTAGTATCATGATCTTCCAGGAAATAGTTGGAATCTGCCTTATGTCCTCTCTTGGAAAGAACGTTGTGTCTTAAGAAATATGTAGAAATTATGCTGTATTACTTCCTAGTCTAGGTTATAAAGAGTGATATGGCTTCCTTCTCTCTTTCTTCTCTCTCTCTTTTTCTCTCCCAACACATTTGCCACTGGAAACCATATACCATGCTGGGAGAAAGCCCAAATTGGCACTTGTTGGCACTCAGAAAGAGAATTCATAAAGAGAGGAATGGGGCCTCTAGCCAAGAGCCAGCATCAATCACTAGACATGTGAGTGCACAAGCCATCAGATGACTCCAGCCTCCAGGTATCAACTCTTGCATCTGTGCCCCAGCACATTGTGGAGTAGAGACAAGGCAATCCCACTACACTCTGTCTGAATTCCTAATTTACAAAAATCTGAGGGAATAATAAATAGTTGTTATATACTACTAAGTTTTGGGAAAATTTGTTGAACAGCCAGAGTAACTAAAATAACCAATGTGGATACTAAAATGCAGGAGACTGACATGTTTTAGATATTTACTAAAAAATAATATGAAAAAGATTTAGAGATGTGTGGAGTCAATAAAGAGAGTTGAGAATAACACATACAATGAACTTACAAATATATAGCAATATTGGTAAAAGAAACAAAATTGTAAAAGACACTGAGAATAACACATACAATGAACTTACAAATATATAGCAATATTGGTAAAAGAAACAAAATTGTAAAAGACACAACTTACAAATCCAACTTATTTGTTTCTAAAATAATTTATAATTATTTTCTTAACAAAAATTTACCCAAAATTTTTAATTTTATATAGTGAAGAAAAATTTTATTACTCTGTATATTTTCAAAGTTCTGTTTCTTCTCTTTAGTTTATTCTTTGATGCTTTTTTACATATGCAAATACATACTGAGATATCCATCACTTCTATAAAACCTATATACTCTGTCATAAACACCCTCAAAACTCACCACAAATACATTTTAAAGCAATCACATTGTAAGCACTCTGAATACCTGTAGCATGTCTGTAAAATAGTTGGCCATATACTACCAGCTAGCTTTAGAGTAGCTTTTCTTTGTATTTTTGTAACCCTACAGCTTTCCGATCTTAGTTCTATGCCCAGGGTCAGGATACTGTGTCCTGCCAATGCTGTGGTGATGGTAGGGATTAATTCTCATTGTGTTCAACTGTAAAAGTACCTTCCTGTGTTATAAGCTGATGACTGGCTTTTCCAAATGGAATGTACAAGAATGCCACAACACTATCTATGTGTCATTGTAAATATCATTTCTGGCTGAGGGAGCTCAAAAATGTTGTTATTTAGTTTTGTTGTTGTTGTTGTTGTCGTTTTTAAACTCTCTATCACCTATATAATGGAAACTATAAAAGCAATTTACCCTTTTATTTTGTTACTATCTACCTGGCCAGAATTTAATCTTCATAGTAGCAGAAAACTTGCCCCATCTTCATTTCTATAATGCTAGGGACAATTTATTATATATAAAAAATGCTTAAAACATATTTCTGAGTAAATGTTTTGTATTGAAATCTTAAAATTAAAATTAATATCTGACAATAATGCTCTTCTTTCAATTCTTCCCCTCAATTTTCACTGTGCAGTGTTCTTTAACCTGTTCAACATCTAGTTTCTAACTTCACCTTTTTCTCTCAATCTATTAGAATATATTATATAGTGTTATTTTCCTATATAGGCTACTCTTCATGTAAAGCACTTCAACTAAGCCTCTGTCTATACTCAGAACTGCAGTAGGTAAAACTGCCAGTTCAGGGTAACTTAAATACAGGCTATTTTTACACCCCTTCACCAAGGTAACTGAATCTGAGCAAATAAAAATTTCATTGAATATACAGTGGATTTTTAACATCAGAAATTTTTAGGTTCAGCCTCCATAATCTTTTAGAGTTAGTTACCAGACAGTTGTTCTGTTTTCCAAATAAGTTTAATTTACCTTTATTTTCCAGGGCTCTTTCAAACCTTCTTCATTTACTCCACTCTCTAAACCTACTACCTTTCCTCACTCTGAATACATGATCTCTGATTTACTGAGAATATACAGTCTGTCACACATATAATCATCCCTCCTTGCCATATGGAAACTTACTGCCTTTTACATTACACCCAAAATTCCATCCATCTGTCCACCCATCCTTTTTTTATATCTAATAAATTGCATTTATCTTTCTCCACTTACGTTCTGAATAAAACCTACCATGTAAGTCAACTACCACTTTACTAAAGATAGCCTGACAAAGTATTCCAAGTCTATTTTCTTTTTTAGACAGAGTCTTGCTCTGTTGCCCAGGCTGGAGTGCAATGGCGCTATCTCCGCTCACTGCAACCTCTGCCTCCCTGGTTCAATCAATTCTCCCATCTCAGACTCTTGAGTAGCTGGGATTACAAGCATACATCATCACCCGGCTAATTTTTGTATTTTTAGTAGAGATGGAGTATCTCCATGTTGGCCAGGCTAGTCTTGAACTCCTGACCTCAGGTCATCCGCCTGCCTCGGCCTCCCAAAATGCTGAGATTACAGGCATAAGCCACTGCACCCAACCCCATCTTTTATTATCTAATATCTGTTACTACTGTCTCTTCACATTAACATTTAAACACATGTTTTCTTGCACATTTTGTGAAAAAAAACATAATTTCTATATTATGTACCTTATTCTAGGTACTAGCCTATATCTCCACATCCTTTAAGAAATTTGTTTTCCACTTGAGTTTTTCCTTTCCACACTTCCAATGAATTCCTAGAAATACTTCACTCTTTCTTTCCTTCATTTCATTACCCAAACACTTCTTCACTGAAATAGTCAAGTACTACAGCAAAGGTAAAAATGACATTATTATTTTTCATTTTAAAACCAGATGACATTTTGGCTTTTACTTTTAATTGTGCCTTGATATGTTCACTTTAATTTATTCCAGTAACAGGATTTCCTGCTACTTTTCTAGCCATTTCTAAATTGAATTAATATGTTTCTTTTTCTCTTTATATGCTCTCAGTGCTTATTGTCCTCTAACAACAACCTGTTTTTCCTCTCTTTATTTCCTTAAGTAATATCTATATCCTTCTTTAATTATTATTTAAATGATGATAAATTCTAAATATATATGTTTATCCCAGATCTATTATATGAACTCCAGACACTTATAACCAGTTGCCTAATAGGCATCTTACACTTGGGTTTTCCATAAGCATCTTAATTATTACAAACTCTAAAATGTCTTCTAATTTGCATATTTCTTAAATTTTGTTCATGACCCTATGTCTTAAATAGTTCAGCAATTAAGAGGACCTCCTATGGCTTTGCTATTTCTAAGCCAGACTCAGCTGTAGAAAATTTTGGTAAAAGTGTGCAAAATGTATCTTCCACACATGCAGCCAGGAGTCAGGACACAGACCCCTGCTCTAAGGAACCACTGTCCTTGGCCTAAAGTCCAGTCCGTACGATCATTTGATCCCTAATTTGTTACTGTAAAAGAGCATCAATCCCTCACATGCCTTACTATACCCATCGGATATCTAGCACAACTTCAATGGAATTTTACAAAATACACATCTTTTACGAGCTTGTTTTCTTAGTCTTATCAAAGATCCAAGAGGAAAAGAATAAAAGTCAGAATCCAAAAAGGAAAATATACATGGAGAGTAAACAAAATTTAACATTTCAATAAATGGTTTCATTACGTGTATAAAAACTTAAGCCACATTGTAATGAATGCATTTTAAATTAACATGGGAAGCCTACAAAAATGTTCTTGTCTGTTTAAAAGGATATCCCAATCAGTCACATTTAAGAAATATGACTATTGGCTACATTCTATTTCTCTCATATGAAAAACCTTTAGGGAAGAACCATAAACCATAAAAGAAATGCTCTAAATCTGAGGAAGCTAATACTTAAGGACACATGGCCCAAACTGCAACTGCAAGGTTTTACTCATTGTACTCCAAGACGATGGTATGCTGTAGGTCTAAGCTCTAAGTCCACAACTGCTCCTGAGTGAGTTTAGCATTCTATTGTATATGTTCATTGCTTGTCTCCCTCCAAGACTTTCATTGTTAATCTTACTCCCAAAACTGCTGAATTCCCCATGGCTCTCAACCTCCATATTGTAGGAACCAATATTCTTCACTTTTAATCCACTTGCACTTTTATCTTCCTAATTCTTTTTTTTTTACTTTCTTGTCATTGACCCGGTTTTCAATTCCCCTATTTCTCAACCGTTTACACTTACCTTCTGGAGTTGTCAATCATATTTAGCAAGTACTCTAAATCCTAAGTCTCTTTTCACTTCTACCTTTTTCCTTTAAGAAAAACCAAATGCTTTGTGAAGACACTCTCCCTTATGACCTTGAAGTGCTGATTCTTCTGTTTCCTTTTACCATATACTTCAGAAATGGCAGGCTGCTCTGCTGCTACCAGACTCTGTTCCTCTATAAAAACTTTTGTTTTGAGCCTTACTACCATTCTTTAGAACATTCTTTCTCTTTTCCTTTTGACATCATCTACTAATATTCCATGCACTCTTGCTAATTTATTGATGTCCTGGTAACCTAGAGTCTGTGTTTATTTGCTACGTGTGAAGAAACATAAATTTCACACTTCCATTAGATAAATTACTCCTCAGTTTACCAATGGCTTATTTTCAATAAGTTTTCCTCTATCACCATATTTACGCTCAAACCTGTCCATAGTGGCGAATTTTATACTTTCAAACCAGCACCTTCCTTTTTGACCACAAATAGTTTCTACAAGCTTGCTTTACAGAATCCCAAACACAATCCTTTGACTTCTTTAGGATCTACAGATTATTTAACCTGAATTTTCTCTCTACCCATTGGAGAAGACCTGAATGTTCCCATTAGCTTGACTAAAAAGTTTATTTCTCACTGTAGGCACCTGAGCTCCACTCTTATTTATTTTGTAAAACTTGTAATTTCATTTTCTTTCTCTGTCCCTTTGAGGTGTAAATATTTTCCCACTTTTAACAGTTTTACAATCCAGTAATGTCTTTCTCTAGGATCTGTGAGACATCCTTGGAAATCTAATCATCAGGAAAGACAGTGGCCCCATTTCCAAGTATCTGTAGGAGTTTAATAAGGCCAATTCACAAACACAAATTGCCTAACACATTGACCAACTTCTTGTGTAACATCCTTGAGTATTTTTCCATTAGCTCATCCCAGCACTTAAAATCTCTCTGGACTTTTGTTTCAGTGGTTTTTCCATTCAATCTCTCTCCCTCATTGCAAGATTTTTAAATAAAGGCTTCCTTTCAAGTTTAACTTGGCCAGTACAGTTTTCCTTTGACGTCACTAACATAAATTTATTTCTCAGTGTTGAACTTCCCCAACATTCCTGTAAATAAAGGCAGAAACTATCAGCTTAAAAGAAAGAGAAACCTATGATGAATCCTTTTACTTAAATAAATATATATATATGTGTGTGTATATATATAAAAGTATTATCCTGATTCATATCATGCTCTTGTCCAAACTATTATAGTTCTTACCTAAATTAGAGCAATAGTCTTTATACGGGTCACATCCATTGTTGTACCTCTCTGACCAAGTCTTCATGTAACCGCCATATTGTTTATCACAATGTATATTTGACTATATTTTTTATCATCTTAAAAATTTTCATAGTCACCCATTTCTCTCAGAATAAAAATTACAATTTTTACATTTCACAATAACTTGAAATATTTAGTCCCTGCCTATTTTTCTAACTTTATATTTTTCCTATGCCCAATCTTAGTTCATGTATTTTAATCACATTATCATTCTTTCACTGTTAATCAAGCTACCAAAATAATTTCTTAGGAACTTTACAGATAATGCTCAATTGCCTGGAAAAGCATAGCTGCATAAAAGTTAACCTTAATCCTAATTCTTATTCTTCCTTTGTATCATAGCTTATTTTCTCAGAAGAATTTATAAATAAATGAATGAATGAACTTTGCAAGGGCAGATATGATAGGACGATGTCACCATTAAAATGAAAGTATAATGAACATTGGGGAAATTTGATGATAAGTAAACAATGGTATGCCACTGAATAACTTTCTCTGAAAAAAAAAAAGATAAAAGGTTTTTAGACATTGGTTATCTTGGAGCATTATCAGTAGTTTGGCATAAGGTACTGAATTCAGAAGAATAGAATATTAAAATAAGTAATTGGTGGGGATACAAGTTTTTAAACATGAGTGAAGTATTTTAAGAAATCAGGAAGAAACCAAATAAAACCCAGGTCAGATAGAGAAACTCTCAGCAAGGAATCAAAATCTGTGCTGTGTACACAGATTGTGGATCTCTTTGATTGTATTCGTCTATAAGTTCATTGCTCAAACCACATGAGAAGAGATATGTTTTTGATTTAATATTATTTTCCAGATTTTAGAAAAGTATTAGATTACATACATTGGTAATTACTAAACAACCCTGATAAATTCTGACTCAATACTCTATAATCATATGACTTAAATTAAATATATGAGTATTCACACTAATTGGGGTAAAGACTTATATAGCCTCATTCAGATCAGGTTTTTATTCAAATACAATTATGACAAACTTCAAAAAAATGCACATATATTTTTAGAGACATTTATATTTTTAATTCACAGGAAAAAAGAACATTAGCCTATATTTTTCGAGAATCAATGTAATGAACAAAAGTGAAAATGAAGAAGATTAAGAGCTTCAATAAATAATTAAAAATGTAGATATAAAATCCCTAGACTGTACATGGTAGGTTAAATTAGACTAGAAATAACTACCTTGATGAAATTTACTTGTAAGGTCAAATGAAAATGTGACAAAGCAAAGTGAAAGAAAACAGTGAGCGGCTAGAGTACATTCTTAGAAATCCAGAGCATTTAATTGTGCTATAACATCCTGGTTTAGCCATCAGTGTTTCACATGCCTAATTTCTAAACTGTAAAACTATCTCTGACATATCTAACGTCTGGAAAAATTATTTTATCTCAAAGTATATGCAATGCAATTGGAAGGTTATAGACTCAAAACAAGAAATTTTAAAATAACTATAAAATACTTGATTCATATATGTTTTATACTTATTTGGAAATCATTAAGCTTTAATGAATTTATATTAAAATAATTATGAACTTTTATTTCCTTGGAGAAACATTATTTTTTATTAAAATAAAATATTAAAATGTTTTTCCAAAATAAACATTACTATAGATTTTTAAGTCTTTAAAATGTTGTGAAGTTATAGTAAAACACCACCATGTTTAAGAGATTAATGAACATGACTAGCTTAAGTAATGCTATCAATGTGGTTTTGTATGTAAGAACTTGATTTAAAATTTCAAATTAATTCCTTTGTCAGAGGGCATAAAGAGATTTTTATGGGGTACTTCCTTTTACTTTCCAGATAAATTTAATTCCTTTCACCAATTTGTAGTCTAGTTGCTAATTTAATTTCAATTCAAGATTTTGTATGCCTTTTAAATTTTTGGTCATACACTCTATGTGCTCTTATTTACTTTACATATGAGAGACCCCTTTTATTACTGATATACCTCTAAAATAATCCTGAAAATTGTTTTTATCTCTACATTAAATCCTCCATTGCCACAGCACATGACCTTTTCTCATGCCACTTGGATTGTTGTGGCATTTTCCCATTGCAATGTTCTTTAATTCCTGCAGGGTTATTTCCATGGAAATAACTAACTATTAAAATGGTGTTTTATTTGTTACTCAATTTATTGAAAATATTTGTCCAAAACTAAAACACTTTAGTTAAAAAATCAAATTTATTTTGCTTTAAAATATTTATAAAAAATAAAATGTTCTAAAAACAGTCTGTATTTCAGATTCATTCAGATGATTATTTTGAAAACAGCACATTCATTGTTAATATTAAGGTGGAAAAACATATCACCACCAGAGAAACTACAGATGCTAAGACATTTATAAGGCAATGTTAAAAACATACGTATGTCAATAATTTTGACAACCTAGAATAAGGGTCAGAAAACCACATCCCATGTGCAAATTCTTCCCATTGACTATTTTGTATATTAGCTCATGGACTACAATCAATAGAGGAATAATATTTGAGATGTGGAAAGTACATAAAATTCACATCAGTACTTATGAATAAAGTTTCATTGTAACATAGCCACACATATCATATATATACATAGCCACACATATCATATATATGTGTATATATACATAAATGATAACTACATTCAATCTATAATGGAAGAGTTGAGTTACTGCTATACAGACTTTATAGCTCACAGTATCACACTGCTCTTCTGTATAGTATGGATTTCAATGAAACAGTTGCAACTGTACAGTGTTTCAGGTTCAACTCCAAGTAATGGAAATGTAATCCCACAGACAAATTAATTATTCTCATTCATTGACCTGTATTACCCAGTGTAGTAGATCTGTATTATCTAAACATATACCCTATGATTATTTATTAAATTTATTTTTATTATATGAATATTTATATATATTTTATTATATAAATATTTGTACATTTATGTTATACTTATATATTATAAACATAAATATATATTTATAATATAAATATGAATATTTATAAAAATAAAGTTAATAATCTTAATGTTGATTCTTGACCTACAAAGCTGAAACATTTACTATTTGGTCCTTTAAAGAAAATTTTTCTGACCCCTGGCAAGGATGAACTAGGCAAATTATTTGAAATTTGCCTATCTTACCAATAAAGTGTAAGAAGAAATAGAAAATATATGTAATTTTGTAATTATTAAATAAATTGAATTTACAACTTAACAATTTTCCAGAGAAAACTGCATTCACAGATGGCTTCACCAATAAAAATTCCAGGAAACATTTAAGGAAAATATATAGTAATTCTATACAGATTTCAGAAATAGAGAAAGATTATTTCTCAATTCATAATATAAGATTAATATTTCTCTCAACAGACAAAATCATCACAAGAGAGGAAAACTACAGAACTATGATATTCATGAACTTCACCACAAATGGAAATATAGTAGCAAAACAAATGCAGGCATATGAAGTAAATAATGCATCATGACCAAGTGGGGTTTATTAAAATAAATCGTTTTGGTTTACTATAAAATAATTCAATGTGATTTACCATATTATAAAATAAAGGGGAGAAATTAGATGTCCATACTAGCAGATGAAAACAATTGCCTAATTTAACACTCATTCACCTTAAAAATTTGGTAAACTAGCAATGTAAATCAAATTTCTGAATCTCATAAAGACCAACTATATAAAAACTAGAGCTATCATTTTGCTTAATAGTGAAAGAATAAATGGTTTTCCCTTAAGATGGAGAATAAGCTGCAGAAATCTACTTATGTTCTAATGTGTTCCATAGATCTATATAATTTTCCTTATGTGAATGTCAATACCACACTGCCTTGATTGCTATGTCTTTATCTAGTATGTCTTCAAGTAAGACATGAATCGTCAAAATGAATTATTTCATGAAAGATACATATAAATATTATGATGACATGGTCAATTTCTTATTATAAAATAACCAGTTGAAAAAGTTGTTGGTACTGTGTTAAGCCCGTAGATAGATTTGAAGAGAGCTGGCTTCTTAGTATTATTGATTAACTGGTATTAATGTGGTATCTTTTAATCCATTAATGTGGTATCTCCTAATCTATTAATGAGGTATCTTCTAATCTATTAATGTGGTATATTCTAATCCACTAATGTGATATCTCTCTCCATATATTTAAGTAAGCATTTTAGCATTTTATTTCAAAATATTACACAGTTTTCAGTGAATAGATTTGGCACACCTTTCGTTAAAATTATTCTTAAATATTTTATCTTTTGAGTATTGTTTATGGTATGTTTGCTTGACATTTTATTTAACAATTTTTATAATGCTAGCAGTACATAGAAATAATGATTTCTTTTATAATCTTGTATTTTCCAACCTTGTTAAATTTACTCATTTCTAGTGACTTTTTATTAAGATGTATCAAGATTTCCTAAATGCCCAATTATATACTCTGTGAATAAATCAGGTTTTTTATCCTGTTTTAAGCTGGCTGTTCTCATTTCCTTTGATGCCTGATTGCAACAGTTAGAACTACCAATATATCAAATGCCACATAATAATGTTATGTTCTACCTATATTACTGCCATTTTTACTGCTACGTATAACACACAAAATATCTTATGTTTTTGAGCTGCTAATCTCGTAAATATTTTCTCATTGATCCTAAATATTTTCTCATTGTTTAAAATTTTTACTTCCCATTTTTATGGCAAGTCATATAATTAAGAAAAGCCATAAACTTTCAAATTTTATAGGGGTATTTAGCAAAAACCCTCCACACTCAAACCTCATCTCCAAAGAGTTTTCCTCTCCATCTAGCTCCCACATAATATTTATCAATGTTTCTAAAGCATGCATGCACCCTCTCACTTGTGAGTCTTAATGTCTTAATCTTTGCTGTTTTCTCTCTATGGAACGTACTTATCACAAGCAAGCCACATAAATCATCCCCTCATTTATTTTAGGTCTGGGCTCATATCTCCTTGTCAGTGAAACCTACTAAGACTTATGCTAGTTAAACATATCAATCCGAATCAACAGGCTTCCACTTCTGCCATGCTTTATTTTTCTCAATGCCACTTATTAACATTTGGCAAATACTTGTTTTCTTTCCACATTGGAATTTAATATTCTAAGTACAGGAACAATTTATTTGGTTCACTGTGACATTACCATAAATTGTAATAATGTCTGACAAATTATGGGTGGTCAACCAATATTGTGTAGAAAAAATGGGTGAATGATTAATGTATTTACTGTTTCAATGAGCAGTCAAAATATTTAAAGGAGCTCATTCAATATATTAGCAAGTGTTCATCATAGTAATCTAATGGGAAAAATAATTTGAGGATTTATAGAAGTGTGCTTAAAATACTTTATTTTGATAAACATTAAATATGCACAGAAATTATGCAAACCAAAAGTAACATTGGACATGAACTTTCAAAGTGAAATGACAAGCATATTTCTTGAGTTTATAGAATAAAAATATGAGAAACAAAATAAGTTATTTCTTGGATTCTTTATGAAGCTGACACCTCTCACCTAATATGGGCTGGAGATTTTGACATGAGAAAACATAGTCCTTATTTTCTAATATTACAGAACAATCTCTTACCACACATTTCCTAGACCAGAAAGACTTGCTCATTTCTTTCAGTGAATAACTGAATATAATACATCCCACCTTCATTTTTATAACCCAGACTTACTTATTTACACCCCATAAAATGACTGGATTTTTTTAAGCTGCAGAAAGATTCATTAGAGTGCTCTTGAAATCATTACGTGGTCAGCAGCAGTAGCAGAGTAATGATAGAGAGATCCAACTAGAGAGATTTAAAGAAGATAACATTGCTGCATGGAGATGAACCCACCCAACGGGAAGCAATGCAATGTATTGCCCATGAGAGATCAGCCTTGCAGTTTCCTCAAGGTTTGTAGAAGGTAATATAGCAGCCTGTGATGAGACAGTGGAGTGTAAAGGGGTCATCAGAGAATTCCCAACCAGCTTGTGCACTGGGAGAAGTGTGCAATGGAGCCTCAGGAATTCCTGCAGTTTGCAGCGAGGAGGAGCTTGGCCCTTCCTCTTCCTGGGTGGAAACTGGGATTCAATATGCAAAATGGGAAGTTCACTGGCAGGATTCTGGTTTTGCGGAGAGTCCCTGTTTCCTTTTTATTTTCCATTTCTGCCCAATAAATTTCATTTATTTCTCACCCTCCAAAGTGTCTTGCAAGCCTAACCTCTCTCATGGCCATGAAACAAGAACCTGACTCTTAGATGAACTAAGGAAAAGGTTCTACAACAGCTTTTGTGCCCAGAAATTGGGGCTTGAGAAGAGGTGAGTAAAATAGGGACTCAAAACTTCTCACTGTCTCTTCTAAGCCTTTTCATCCTCATATTTCTGAAGGTAGGGAAAACCACGCCCTCATCCCTGTTGCTCCTTGGTGTTGGGGGTCTTGCCATGGCCTTTTCCTCCCTTTTTGGGGGCTGACAGGCAAGCAGGATCTCCTAGTTCCACCCCCTCCCCAGCTGGAAATGGGGAAGGCCTTGTGTCCACTTCACCTTCCCCTTGCCTGGCTAACTGGTTCAGCTCCATGGGAAGTATTTCAGCTTCTATCTCTGGTGGAGGAGTCATTTGCATCAGAATAAGAGGTTCTTTCCCCAGGTATCCTTTTCTCTCCTTCATCCAGACAGCAGTTAACTTTTAAACCAGTTTTCTTTTCCTTTTGGAAGATGTACTTAGGATTGCCAAAATGATGGTCAATCTTCTTTAGTTTATTTTTTGTGAATAATGCTAATATGTTCCAAAATTATATAGGATTTCCAAAATTCTAATGTCTGTGTGTATACTATCAATCATAATTAAGGTTCTTCATTAAGTTATTGTAAACCGTGAAGATAACCAAACTTTGTCAGTTGTGTTTCTAATGTAATTACCATAATCATATTTCTATTCACAGACAATTGTTTTAATCCTTTTCAACAAGGTGGTTTATAATAAACCGTAGAACTTTGACAGGTGCTCTCAATACAGGCTTCTGATAACTTTGGAGATTGTGACACTGGAATAAAGGAAAATGTACATGACTGATGAACAGCTGAAATGTTCATGAATATAAAGCAAAACAAATGTTAACTAAATTAACCGAACTCAGGACACTGAAGCAAATCTTTTTGACTTTTACTTAAAATATTTCTTTTTCTCATTTTGTTTTCCCGAATCAAGGAAACATTTTGAATTATTTATGGTCTTTAATAATTGAGCAAGTTATACTCCTGTGAACAAAATTTGGAGGATATTTGATTCTCTCTGCCTGATTCCTCTAGAATTTGAAAACTATCTCTGAGTATTCTTAACATAAGTAATATAGTTGTTTGAATCAGTGCAATAAGAATCAACTTTTCTTTTTCAACAGGACACAGTTGGAGAAACTGGTGGTTTTACCAAGGCTTTGACTGGAAGGCTATGCTTCCCTTTAAGGAGTCAATCTCGACTTGCAGAGCCTATGAACGACTGGCCTCATACCCTTACCTACACAGGCCCTATACAGATTGCCTGACCTTCAACCAGTAAAGAATGTCACTTTCTGACAGACCCAGGAGCTCCAAGTTTATTGTGGAAACTTAAGAGAAGAGGATCATCCAGTTTGCAAGTTTTTGAGGATACAACTATATGGCTGGGCTTGGCTTTAAAAGTTCTGATCTGAGAGACTCCTTGTGGAATAGAGTTCCATCAAAGCCAATCCAAAAGGCCTATGTAGAAATATTCTTGCTTCATTTTATGCAAATAATCAGGCCAAATATAAGACTAAAGTCTATTTTGCAAATACAAGACTAAATAATAAAAAATTATTTTTGTTTTCATCAAAATTATTGATGATTTGTTTTCTTAACAAAAATGAGGACTGGAGAGAGAGAAATTATGTTTTAAAAGTTATACATTTGACATTACATTCCAAACTCATTAGTAGTTTTTACATTTTTGCTTACATTGTTAGACTAATGCTCCTTGTTCCTGTGAACCAACCATCAGTCTCTGGCTGCATTTCAGAAAGAACAAAAGGGGATAGGTAAGGTAGAAGTCTGGATCAATATTCTAGTTCTGAGCAATTATACTACAAATCCTGCCAGATAATGGAAATAAATAGAATGTCTTTAACTCAGAGTTTTCCTTTTTGGGAAAGTAAGGCCAAGGGAGCTGTCCAAAGCCAAGCATCATGCCCCCAAATCCTAGCAAGCCTAACTATAGCTACCAGTTTTCTGCGTGTGTCACAAGACATCCTTTCCTCTTCCTTGTTGGAGGAGGACTCAATTCCAGTTTCAGCTTATCATTTGACTTATGATAAGGAACCCATGCAGCCCTCCCTCCAAGACACATATTTATCTCAAACTAATTTCTAAGCTTTGGGTCAAAGCCCTAGGAAGACAGACTGGATCTAAAGGATCCAGGGACAGACAATAACAGAAGATAGAAGGCACAGCCCAAGTGAGCATGGCTAATTCCTGCCAATTAAACCAAGCCTCTCATTTTGTGGCTAAAGGTCATGCTATATCCATGGCATAAATGAGGTCCAGGGGACTCCAAGGCTACTGTCAGTAGGTGAGATAGAAACATAGGTCAGAGCAGATAATTCCTATTCTCTGGGCCCCCCATGCTTCATGGGTGCAAGCCACTTTGGCACCATGGTGGCACCTGCCAAAGTTTCCAGGACCCAGGTATACAAGGATGGAAGAGGGAAAGAAGACACTCTTTCTTCTCGCCCTCATGTACCCTGGCTATCTCCCAGGAACAGAAGGGAACCAAGGATGCCATCTCTCCTCTTTCTAGGAGGGTAGCCATTCTTCTTCAGTCTGTAGCCCTTTCAAATGCATTCTGAATCTCTGAGACTCCTTTAAAAGGTGGCTTAATTTTTCCTTTCTCCTCCTCTGTCCTCTCTTAGCTAATAGGTAATTGTGTCTCTGTAATACAAGACACTCCCCTCAGATGCACCCTTCAAACTGGAAAGAATTAATTTCCCAAACCTTAAACTTGTTGGTTTAGAATTGGTCTCAGGGGAAGGAAACCCGGAAGTCCAACACGCCAGCAGAAGGGTAAAGTATTTTTTACCAGTTGGGCTTTTGGCCTCTCTCTCCCTGGGCAAACTGATAAAAGACCTTGGAATTTTTTATCTGTCCTTACCCTTCCCCTAATTTCATTTTGATGCATGTTTTCTAATAACCCAGTTTGTCTGTTCTTGCCTTCATGCCATCAAACTCCAAACAGTCATGCAACCAGAGACTCAGATGACCCCTTTTGCTGAGGGTGATTTGACTGTCATCTTCCTGAAACAGTACTCTCTGTCAGCAGGACGCAGTTAAGATCGATATTTGTCCTTATCCTTGTGTTTATTTTAATGACAGTTAGATGTACTTCTTTAGATTGGGGAAAGAGACAGCCGAGTACTGAGGGGTAACTAAGAACCCCCAACCAGTCGTCACACTGGAAAGAGTGTATACTGGTTCATGCCGTTTGCAGTAAGGAGAGGCCTGGCCCCTCCTCTTTCTGGGTGGCACCTGGGATTCAATTGGCCAGGCAGGAAGTTCACTTTCAGGACTCTGGCTTTGCAAAGGGTCCCTGTTTCCCCTTTTCTCCCCCAACAAATTTCTGTTTTTATTCTCACTTTTCAAATTGTCTGCCAACCTAACCTCAGAAGAAGAACCTGGCTCTCAGCTGAACTAAGGAAAAAGTCCTACAACAGTGATCCTTGACTATGCCTGGTGAATTCCCTCCAAGCTCCAAAAAGTTGATGATTTCTGACTAAGAAGCTGCCCTTTTGCCATTCTTCTAAAAGAACTGACGTTAATAATCTATTACTTTTCAGTGAAATGTTAACAATAGAAACCCTTTACTATCAGCAAAGACACACATTTTTTCTGTAATAATGGAAAGGATTTGTGAGGAAAGAAGAAAAGTTATTCTAGTATCCTTAAACAGATCCTTTACCTTCTGCTAGAAAGGATTTAAGAAAATCTACTTACCAAGTATAATATATAAACCTATAAAAAGAAAAACTCTTAGTGTAATGTGCTGATAGTAAAGTCTATGTAATATATATTTGCCTTGGTAAGTATTAAAATAATAGGACAGGTAAAAAATTGAAAGATATAAAACTTAGATTTTTAAAAAAGTTACACCTCAGAGTGAACAATATTAAAGGAAAAAAGCAAGAAAAAACAAATCATGAAGTAAAATTTCTTCCCACTATTATTAGATCATTATTTGATTTCTGACACCGAAATTATTGCTCCACCATATACATATATGTGTGTATATCAGTACACGCACAAACATACATACACATACATATGCACATAGATTTTATATATATATATATATATATATATATACTTACACTCACTTTCTTAGTTGATAGAAGGTAAGTTATTTTTTTCTCAAAAACTAGAGTGTTATTTAGCAAGAAAGTTGGAGTATTTACTTATTATGTTCAAAGAATCATAGCTATTTCTGAGTTAGGTCCACATGCTGCCATTCAGTGTTGCCAACATTAACATTATTCAGCCCTTTTGGTAATAAAAGTTCCAGGATAATTATGTAGACAGAGAGCTTCTTTATTATAGGGTTTTCTATAATGTAGAGCCATATAATGTAGAACTATTTAATTCTCTTCTGTCTCATCTTCAATGCCTCTTTTCATTGAGAAACTTTAGACAATTCTGGGTTGGAACTGAGTAAAAATCAACTAAAATTAGAAATAAAAGTTTAATTTCAGAGTAGCAAGTGTCTGGTATTCAAGAAATGAATACTTTTAAGTGAACTTCAGGAGACATATTTTTTAATCAAAAACACCTGAATGAAATTATCTAGTATTAAAAATATTAATGCAATTTTATATAAGTAATAGATTTTTTATTTCTACAAAAAAGGCCTTTGAAAAATATTAGTATATTTTTGTAATACCAGTAGGATTTTTTCTAATTTACAGTATGTGTCAACCATTTATTGAATGAAATTATCTAGTATTAAAAACATTATTAATGCAATTTTATATAAATAATAGATTTTTATTTGTACAAAAAATGCCTTTGACATATTATTATATCTTCATAATACCTGTAGGATTTTTTTTCTGATTAACTGTATTTGTGAACCATTTATTGAAAACAAGGGAAACTGGAAAAAGAGGGAAAAAATCTCAATGAACAATTGGTAAACATGAAAACAGAAATATAAAGATCAAAATTAGCCTTCCTAGCCAGATACATTAATATCTTTTATTCTTTTATTCAATGTATTTAAATATTTTTATGTTAAAAAGTCAGAGTTGTACATATTAAAATTTTACAGTGCAGTTTGTCTTCCACAAGCACAGGTCAGTGAAAAAACTGAGACAGAGAGAGAAGCCAGAGCTACTATAAATTAGATTTCGTAAATTAACTAGGACACACTGCATCTTTTGTATTCTAGACCTAAATTTCAAGAAGGAACCTTTCATACACAATATGATAGGCAGAATAAGAACTTCCCATTAAGATGTTGACATCTGTCCACATCCTAATTCTGGAATGTGTTAATATATTACATCATATGGCAAAGAAGGATTAATGTGACAGAAGGAATTAAGGTTGCTAATCAGATGAATTTAATATGGAGAGATTCTTTTGGATTATCCAGGTGGGCCTAACAATCACAAGGATTTTAAAGGCAAAAGAGAAGAGATGTTTCAGTGGTTGAGTGATGCAATGAGAGAAAGACCACTGGATATTACTGGCTTAGACAAAAAGGCCAGGAGTCAAAGTAATGCAGTCAGTCTCTGAAAGCTGGGAAAGGTAAGAAATCAGTTTCTCCTTCAGAGTCCCTTGGAGAAAAAAAATGCCCTACTAACACATTGATTTTTAGCTCCGTGAGATGAGAGATTAATTCATGTGATATTTCTGACCTATAGACTGTAAAATAACAAATTCTTGTTACTAAATGTGTAGTAGTTTGTTACAGCAGCAATGGAAAAAGGGTAATTCATCAGAAACATATAGATGTTTTAAGACTCTCATTTCCTGTGTTAGGTCAGATCACCTCGGAAAACTCAAGATAAAACTAGTATTTCACATTGTTTAAGGTTGCATGAAATTACATAAAACTACTTTTGAGCTATAATATCTAACATTCATATAAGCCAATGTAAAAATCTTAAGTGAATAGTTTATATTTAACTAATATTTAACTTTGGAATGATTTAGAACATTAACTGATTTTAGAACCTTCAATGGATTTATACTCTCAAAAACCTCACATCTTTTTCACTCTTCCTCCCAGCTAATAGTTCTATGAAAATTAGATACTATTTTGAATTGTATTATTTTGATTTGTTCTGACAGTTTTTGAACTTTATTAATGTAAATGAAATCCACTGAGTATGTACTCTTTTTTCCTAGAAACTATTCATTAATTCATATATGCCTTAATCATTATGTTGTTGTTTCAAGTAGTTCATTCTTTTTGATTGCTATAAGGTATTTTGATGTATGGATATATTATAATACAGAGGAAATTAAGGTTGCTCATCAGTCAACATTAAAATACAGAGAGTAGTCTAAATTATCCAGGTGGTCCCAGTATAATCAATCATAAGGATCCTTAAATGTGGAAGAGGATGCTACATGCACATACACAATTCTGTTAGGATTATGATGAATGCATCAAATCACTGAAAAATTGACATCCTTTGATTATTTTTCCAATATCTTGGAAAGGTATTGGATACAATATTGTGTCTTCCAATGTATAAAACTTTATTACTCTCATTTACTTAGGGCTTTTAATTTATCTTTAGTATCTCTTATATATTTTCTTATGTCAGGTGTTAACACATAAAGAAGACAACAGTCAAAAATTCATACTCAGGACTCAGTCACCCTGATATTATAGATTTTTAAATTTGTACCAATGATATTATTTGAAATACCTTTCTGTAATAAGAAAATGGTAATGGAACAAAAAATTTCAGTGATCTCTTTTATATATTTAGATGCTAAAATAGATGATCAATTGTATCAATTAAACACAAGGGCCTAATAACACCAAATTTAACCATGTATATATATAGTGGAAGACATACTTTTTTGTGTCATTTTGCTTTACTTATGAATAAAAATAATTCTGCAATTGTAAATTATACTTTTTCATGTGTACTGTCTTAAAACCTGCAATATAATATATAATTTCTGTGATTGGAATGATTGCTTGGAAAATAGTGTCCGTGTATGAAATTATATTCCTGTGAAATTACATGATAAAAAGTTAAACAGTATATACTTTTTGCTTTTTGCATCCTCTTTTTGTTCTTCTAACTAAACATTTATATGTATATATAAATAAACAATATGTTTATAAATATATATGCAGTATATTTATACAGTCTTTTCTAGATAACATTTAGTGAAGATCAATTCATTTTTCAATTGATCTCTCCATTCTCAGTAACTAATTTATCATTGTTGTTTCTGGAGTCAATAACCATTATTTCTTTTTTATTATGTTCTATTAATTACTATTTTTTCCTTATTTTCTATATTAGCTTCTCAAATACATGAAAATGTTTTATTATTTTACAAATGCCTAAACATATTGACAACCTACCAGTTTCAGAGCCCACAGTGTCTTGTTCTAATCTGAAATATAGGTAACTTTTCAAACCTGTTTCTAGGAGTTCCATCCAATATTCTCTTGCTTGGTTTGACATTCAATTTTTTTAAAAGCAATGTGTATTAGTCTATTTCCATAGTGCTATAAAGAACTACCAGAGACTGAGTAATTCATAAAGAAAAAAGGTTTAATTAACTCACAGGTCCACAGGGCTGGGGAGGTCTCAGGAATCTTACAAAATCATGCTGTAAGTTAAAGGGGAAGAAGGCATGTCTTCTCAATGGCAGCAGGGTCGAAGTATCACACACTTTCAAACAAGCAGATCTTGTGAGAACTCAATATCACAAGGACAGAAAGAGGGAAGTCCACTCCCATGAATCAATCACCTTTCATCAGGCCCCTCCCCAACACACGGAAATTACAATTGGAGATGAGATTTGGGTAGCGACACAGAGCCAAACCATATTACAATATTATATTTTTTTGGTTCATCTTTTGTTTTCTGAATCAGAATACTTGATTCATACGGACAGCTATACAAGGCATACAATTTTGAATCTTTCCACATGATTTTTAAAAGTTTTTAAGTTCAGGTGTAAATGTGCAGGATGTACAGGTTTGTTAGAAAGATAAGCATGTGCTGTGAGGGTTTGTTGTACAGATTATTTCATCACCAAGTATTAAGCCTAGTATCCATTAGTTATTTTTCCTGATCATTTCCCTTCTCCCATCTTCTACCCTCCAATAGGCCTCATTGTGTGTTGTTCCCATCTATGTGTCCTTGTGTTCTCTTCATTTAGCTCCCACTTATAAGTAAGAACCTGCCTAATTTGGCTGTCTATGCCTGCATTAGTTTGCTAAGGATAATATCTTTCTTCTTCATTTGTATTCATACAGAAGACATAATCTCATTTTTTTATGGTTGCATAGTATTTTTGCTATTGTGAATAGTACTGCAATGAATATTCATGTGTATATGTTCTGTGGTAGAATGTTTTATATTCCTTTGGATATAAACCTGGGAATGAGATTGCTGAATCTAGTAGTAGTTCTGCTTTTAGCTCTTTGAAGAAATCCCATACTGCTTTCCACAATGGTTTAACTAGTTTACACTCCCACCAACGGTGTGTGACCGTTCCCTATTCTCTGCAACCTCTTCAGCAACTGTTATTTTATTTTTTAATAGCAGCCATTCTGTTAGTGTGAGATGGTATCTCATTGTGGTTTTGGTTTGCATTTCTGTAATAATCAGTAACCGCTTTGAACTTTTTTTTCATATGTTTGTGGACCACATGTATGTCTTCTTTGAAAAGTGTTCATGGCCTTTGCACACCTTTTAATGCAGTTTGCTGTACTCTTGTAAATTTATTTAAGTTCCTTATAGATGATGGATACTGGACCTTTATTTTTTGGTGTATCTTCTATCTTTGTTGTTTATTCTGTTATCTTGAACTTACATAACAATTTCATTTATAAATTATAGTTAGTATGTCCTAAATGCTTAAAGGTGGTATCCCCAAAATCTTTATCATAGCATTATATTCTTGTTTTATAGACTCAAAATATCTTCTCTGAATATTTTCATTATGTTAAGTTTTGTTATACTCTCTGCATAACCCCTTTCCTTCTGAACATGTATTTGGCTTTTTTGTTTTTTTTTTTTTTGTTTGTTTGTTTGTTTGTTCTTTACTTCCTTTCAAGCGCAAGGAGCTACTTAAATGTTAAGTGATCTTCAAATCTCTTTGCTATTTAAAATTGAAGCACTGAGCAGGTGACTGGGAGCTCTGTGTATATAGACTAGCGTGTAAAGGATTTGACAAAAAGTGGGCTTTCATGGTTTTTGTAATTCAGCATTATTTGCAGAAACCCAGGTCCCAGATGTGCACACCTATTTTCGAGGTGTGGTTCAGTTTCTGAAGGTTTGGGGATAGGTGAAATGAGCTATATAGCTATCTATTTTTGTTAAGAAAGTAAAATAGGGAAGGCCAAAACTTCTATAATTCCAGTTATAAAATATAATTAAATATAGTTTCAAAGCCCTTGTACTGTGCCTGACATGAATTTAATGGCCTCTATTGTCTGAAATCCTCAGATTCAATATCTCCAGTGAATAAATCTCTATTTTCCTACTAAGAACACAAAGGCGTATTTATCTGGTTACTTTTTAGATAATATTTTGTTTACTTCAAGTTCCTAGTTTACTTCAGGGGTTCCATAAGTAAACTGATGTTTATATTAGTCTTTTTTCTTTTTTTGTATTTTTTCTTTTTTATTGCATTTTAGGTTGTGGGCTACAGGTGCAGAACGTGCAAAATAGTTGCATATGTACACATACGGCAGTGTGTTTTGCTGCCTTCCTGCCCTTCACCCACATTTGGCATTTCTCTCCAGGCAAACCCTCCCCAGCTCTACCCCCTCACTGTCCCTCCTCATTTCCCCCAATAGACCCCAATGTGCAGTACTCCCTTCCCTGTGTCCATGTGTTCTCATTTTTCCTCACCCGCCTATGAGTGAGAATATGTGGTATTTCATTTTCTGTTCTTGTGTCAGTTTGCTGAGGATGATGGTCTCCAGATTCATCCATGTCCCTACAAAGGACATGAACTCATCGTTTTTTATGGCTGCATCGTATTCCATGGTGTATATGTGCCACATTTTCCCAGTCCAGTCTACCATTGATGGGCATTTGGGTTGGTTCCAGGTCTTTGCTATTGTAAACAGTGCTGCAATGAACATTCATGTGCATGTGTCCTTATAGTAGAACGATTTATAGTCCTTTGGATATATACCCAGTAATGGGATTGCTGTGTCAAATGGAATTTCTGTTTCTAAGGCCAGCTGAGGAATCACTACACTGTCTTCTACAATGGTTGAACTAACTACACTCCCACCAACAGTGTAAAAGTGTTCCTATTTCTCCACATCCTCTCCAGCATCTGTTGTCTCTGGATTTTTTAATGATCACCATTGTAACTGGCATGAGAGGGTATCTCAGTGTGGTTTTGATTTGCATCTCTCTAATGACCAGTGATGATGAGCATTTTTTCATATGTTTGTTGGCCTCATGTATGTCTTCTTTTGTAAAGTGTCTGTTCATAGCCTTTGCCCATTTTTGGATGGGCTTGTTTGTTTTTTTTCCTGTAAATCTGTTTGAGATCTTTGTAAATTCTGGATATCAGCCCTTTGTCAGATGGGTAAACTGCTAAAATTTTTTCCCATTCTGTTGGTTGCCGATTCACTCTAGTGACTGTTCTTTTTTTTGTTTTTTTTTTTTTTTTTTTTTTGCTGTGCAGAAGCTGTGGAATTTGATTAGGTTCCATTTGTTTATTTTGGCTTTTGTTGCCAATGCTTTTCGTTTTTTGGTCATGAAGTCCTTGCCTACTCCTATGTCCTGAATAGTTTTGCCTAGATTTTCTGCTAGGGTTTTTACGGTGCCTGGTCTTATGTTTAAGTCTTTAATTCATCTGGAGTTAATTTTAGTGTAAGGTGTCAGGAAGGGGTCCAGTTTCTGCTTTCTGCACATGGCTAGCCAGTTTTCCCAACACCATTTATTAAGCAGGGAATCCTTTCCCCATTGCTTGTTTCTGTCAGATTTATCAAAGACTGTATGATTGTATATATGTTGTGTTGCCTCTGATGCCTCTGTTTTGTTCCATTGGTCTATATCTCTGCTTTGGTACCAGTACCATGCTGTTTTGATTACTGTAGCCTTGTAGTATAGTTTGAAGTCTGGTAGTGTGATACCTCCTGCTGTGTTCTTTTTGCTTAGAATTGATTTGGCTATGTGGGCTCTCTTTAGGTTCCATATGAAGTTCATGGTGGATTTTTCCAGTTCTGTGAAGAAAGTCAATGGTAGCTTGATGGGGAGAGTGTTGATTATGTAAACTACTTTGGGCAGTATAGCCATTTTCATGATATTGATTTTACTAACCGTGAACATGGAATGTTTCTCCATCTGTTTGTGTCTTCTCTTAATTCTTTGAGCAGTGGTTTGTAGTTTTCCTTGAAGAGGTCTCCTACGTTCTTTGTAAGTTGTATTCCTAGGTATTTTATTGTTTTTGTAGCAATTGTGAATGGCAGTTCGTTCTTGATTTGGCTCTCTTTAAGTCTGTTATTGGTGTATAGGAATGCTTGAGATTTTTGCACATTGCTTTTATATCCTGAGACTTTGCTGAAGTTGCTTATCAGTTTCAGGAATTTTGGGGCTGAGACGATGGGGCCTTCTAGATATACTATCATGTCATCTGCAAATAGAGACAATTTGGCTTCCTCCTTTCCTATTTGAATACTCTTTATTTCTTTTTCTTGCCTGATTGCTCTGGCTAGAACTTCCAGTACTGTATTGAATAGGAGTGGTGAGAGAGGGCATCCTTGTCTAGTGCCAGATTTCAAAGGGAATGCTTCCAGGTTTTGCCCATTCAGTATAATATTGACTGTTGCTTTATCGTAAATAGCTTTTATTACTTTGAGATACGTTCCATCAATACCAAGTTTATTGAGGGTATTTAGCATAAAGGGATGTTTAACTTTGTCAAATGACTTCTCTCCATCAATTGAGATAATCATGTGTTTTTTGTTTTTGTTTCTGATTATGTGGTGAATTATGTTTATAGACTTGTGTATGTTGAATCAGCCTTGCATCCACAGGATGAATCCTACTTGATCATGATGGATACGTTTTTTGATGTGCTGTTGCAATTGGTTTGCCAGTATTCTATTGAAGATTTTTGCATCTATGTTCATCATGGATATTGGCCTGAAGTTTTCTTTTCTTGTTGAATCTCTGCCGGGTTTTGGTATCAGGATGATGTTGGTCTCATAAAATGATTTCGGAAGGATTCCCTCTTTTTGGATTATTTGGAATAGTTTCAGAAGGAATGGTACCAGCTCCTCTTTGTGTGTCTGGTAGAATTCAACTGTGAACCCATCTGGACCTGGGCTTTTTTTGTGTGGTAGGCTCTTAATTGCTGCATCGACTTTAGACCTTGTTATTGGTCTATTCATAGTTTTAGCTTCCTCCTGGTTTAGACTTGGGAGGACACAGCTGTCCAGGAATGTATCAATTTCTTCCAGGTTTACTAGTTTATGTGCATACAGTTGTTTGTCGTATTCTCTGATGATGGTTTGAATTTCTGTGGAATCTGTGGTGATTTCCCCTTTATCATTTTTTTATTGAATCTTTTTGGTTGTTCTCTCTTTTCCTTATTATCAGTCTAGCTAGTGGTCTGTCTATTTTGTTGATCTTTTCAAAAAACCAGCTCTTGGATGTATTGATTTTTTGAAGGGTTTTTCGTGTCTCTATCTCCTTCAGTTCTGCTCTAATCTTAGTTATTTCTTGTCTTCTGCTAGGTTTTGAGTTTTTTTGATCTTGCTCCTCTAGCTCTTTCAATTTTGATGGTAGGGTGTCAATTTCGGATCTCTCCGCTCTTCTCATGTGGGCACTTATTGCTATATATTTTCTTCTAGAGACTGCTTTAAATGTGTCCCAGAGATTCTGGTATGTGCTTTCTTCATTCTCGTTGGTTTCGAAGAACTTCTTCATTCCTGCCTTCATTTCATTGTTTATCCAATCAACATTCAAGAGCCAGTTGTTCAGTTTCCATGACGCTTTGTGGTTCTGAGTTAGTTTCTGAATTCTGAGTTCTAACTTGATTGCACTATGGTCTGAGAGACTGTTTGTTATGATTTCAGTTGTTTTGCATTTGCTGAGGAGTGCTTTACTTCCAATTATGTGGTCAATTTTAGAGTAGGTGTGATGTGGTGCTGAGAAAAATGCATATTCTGTGGATTTGGGGTGGAGAGTCCTGTAAATGTATATCAGGTTTGCTTGCTTCAGGTCTGAGCTCAAGCCCTGGGTGTCCTTGTTAATTTTCTGTCTGGTTGATCTGTCTAATATTGACAGTGGAGTGTTAAAGTCTCCCACTATTATTGTTTGGGAGTCTAAGTCGCTTTGTAAGTCGTTAAGAACTTGCCTTATATATCTGGGTGCTCCTGTATTGGGTCCATATATATTTAGGATCATTAGCTCTTTTTGTTGTATTGATCCTTTTACCATTATGTATTGACCTTCTTTGTCTCTTTTGATCTTTGTTGCTTTAAAGTCTATTTTATCAGAGACGAGAATTGCAACTCCTGCTTTTTTTTGCTCTCCATTTGCTTGGTAAATCTTCCTCCATCCCTTTATTTTGAGCCTTTGTGTATCGTTGCATGTGTGATGGGTTTCCTGGATACAGCACACTGATGGGTTTCAGATTTTTATCCAATTTGCCAGTCTGTGTCTTTTGATTGGTGCATTTAGCCCATTTACATTTAGGGTTAATATTGTTATGTGTGAATTTGATAGTGCCATTTTGATGCTAGCTGGCTGTTCTGCCCATTAGTTGATGCAGATTCTTCTTTCTGTTGATGCTCTTTAGCATTTGGTATGTTTTTAAAATGGCTGGTACTGGGGTTTTCTTTCTATGTATAGTGCCTCTTTCAGGAGCTCTTGTAAAGCAGGCCTGGTGGTGACAAAATCTCTGAGTACTTGCTTGTTTGCAAAGGATTTTATTTTTTCCTCACTTATTTTTTATATCAGTTTGGCTGGATATGAAATTCTGGATTGAAAGTTCTTTTCTTTAAGGATGTTGAATATTTGCCCCCACTCTCTTCTGGCTTGTAGAGTTTCTGCCGAGAGGTCTGCTGTGAGTCTGATTGGCTTCTTGTTTGTCTCTTATACTCAATTCACATTTTTCCTTCTGGTTTCCATACTCAAATGGCATTTTAAATATTTTATTCACTTATTTTTCTCTCTTCTCTTTATTTTGTGGGATAATAACAGCTATATTTTTTCTAATAACAATTTATTAAGGTTTGTGAACAATCAGCTATTAAATGTGTACCACATTTTCCTGAAAGTCTTTCTCTATATGTTCCTTACAAAGAAATCTCAACAATTATTATTTTTCTGTTGTAACATGAGATCTCATTAGTCTATTGACAATTCAAATGCTACATCCCTTAATACAAATGTGTACATTCTCCAACTTCTTACTCTTTTATATTTTTGCTTAGTTTTGGTTAGTGATATCACTTTTGTCTCCCTTCTCTGCATAAAACTTATTTTTGGAAGGTTTTTATTCTTGCCTTGTAGTTAGTCACAATGCTTTATTAATTCATCTTTCTTTTCTTTCTCAGTGCCATCATCTTACTTCCAAGATCTCTTATGTCATGCTTCCTTAAGCACTTAACCTGAGTTTAGTGTCCTTATATGTAAATGAAAAGGATAGGAAACAAAAGTAGTAAATGTTAATTTTTATACCAAGCAAATATATATGCCTTACATACACAACTTACTTTAATATTCAAAATGTTCTTGTGATATATCTTTTTTCATTTTGGAGGTCAATTCTGATCCCTAAACACTAAGTATATTAATTATCTTGACTTCAGACACTAATAAATAATTTTACCTGGTCTTCATATAAAATGCATATCATAGTGCTATATAAAATAATACTACATGTACTCACTGAGTATGACTTCTTTCTATGGAAAATAAAGTCTCTGACTTTATTACTGTCATTGTAGTTATATATTTTTTGCATTATCTCTTATTTTGTTAATGGACATTTAAGTTTTTCCAGTTTTAAAATGTTATGAGTATTATTGCTATAAATATTCTTGTACATTTGATTTGATGGATATATCCAGCATTTCATAGCTACATAAAAATTATTGGTATATAATTTTTTATTATAGGTATTTATATAGTAAAAACTATAATAAAATTATAGGTATATAATTTTTATATAGCTAAGAAATGCTGGATATATCCATCAAATTTGGATATATCCAAATGCTGGATATATTTATCTTATAATTTTTATATACCTAAGAAATGCTGGATATGTTCTGGAATCATCTAAAGACTCAGTGGACCTAGGCAGTAATAATAACTTAAATCACATGACATAACTGAATGCTGACTATTAATTAGGAGTTCATCCAGGTGTTTCAAACAGATCACCTACACATCACATCTGCTTCAACATTTTTGACCTTCTTACAGATAGGAACATTGAGATCCAGGAGGGAGTGTCACAAAAGTAAGCTTTCCAAAAATCAAGGAGGAAGTTGCAAGGCTGCTGATGACATACCCTTAGAAGTTTCATAAAATCACAACTACTCATTCAGTTATCCCAGCCAGTAACAAAGGGCGGGGCAGATTCAACTATAATTTATACAAAGGTCTGAATAGTAGGAGTCACAGTACATTTAGAGGTCATTGTTAGAGGTAAGCTACCAAACATATATTTACCTTTTGTAAACTGCTGAACAGTTTTTAAAAATAATTACACCAATAAATGGATGTTGCAGTTCCTCCACACTCTAATTAATACTTGAAGTTTTCAGTCCACACTTTTAATTTTAGCCATCCTGGTGAATATAAATAGGTCAATATTTGAGGCTATAATCTGCATTTTTAAAAAAAGTGTTGCTGAAGAGCTCTAGATTGTTACTGACCACTTGAAAATGTTCTTATGTGGCGTATCTATATAATTTTGTCTCCTGTTTTATGTTTTAATTATTTTGATTATTTATTTGTAGGAGCTCTTTATATATTTGAGATACATATTCCATGCTAAATATATCTTTTGCTCATATTGTATCCTAGTATGTGGCTTGTTTTGCATCATCAGAATTCTATGTTTTAGAAAAAAATTTTCTAATTACAATAAAGTTTATAATGTGTTTCTTTTATACCTAGTGTTTTTGTATTATATTTTAGATATTTTGACCAGGCACAGTGGTTCACACCTGTAGTTTCAGCACTGCACTTTGGGATGCTGAGGTGAGAGGATTGCTTGATTTCAGGAGTTTAAAACCAGTCTGAGCATCATACTGAGACTTTATCTCTACGAAAAAAAATAATTAAAAAATTAGAGAGGCATGATTGCACATGCCTATAGTTCCAGCTACTCATGAGGTGAGGTGGAAGGTTAGCCTGAGTTCAAGCAGTCAAGGCTGCAATAAGCCGTGATTGCACCACTTTAGCATAGATGACTGAGCAAGTGAATGTGAAAGTGAATATAGATAGTCTACTTCAAGAAAAGCCAAGAAGATATTTCAGAAAATTTAAATCCTAGAAATATTTTTTTATGTTTTTATTAAGGCCTATAATCTATCTCAAATTATATTTTTATGTAGCTTTGCAAGGAAATAAGTTTTGAACTATAAAATCTTTGAATGCTCCATTTACTGAAAGAAACATTGTTAAAAATAGAGGAATAAAAGGTGGATGCTTCATAGGCAGAGCAGTGATATCCTACAGGCATTAGCCTGAAAAAGATATTATTTCTCCTTCAAATTTCGTTATAAATTTTTTTGTAAACCATATAAATATAGGTGTATTTCTGGAGTTGTAATTACATTCTCTTTATCTATTTGTCTGTATACTTTGCATAGGTTTTATTACATTGTATTTTTATACATATTGGTATGTTTTAGCCACTAACAGAAATACAGCTGATAAAATCTAAGTAATCTCCACAAAATTAATAGTTGGAAAATAATAGAAGAAGTCTTTATACCCAATCCTGTATGCCTGTACAATTTGTGTTAGCAATACTTTACAATAAAAATTTCTGAGAATGTCACTTTTACATAGAATGGTTGCGTGGATCAAATAGAATAATGAGAGTGAATTTTTATGAGTTAGAAAGCACTAAAAAGAACAAATTACAAATTATTAATATGTAGATGTAGTGCTTTTCACTTGATGAGAAGGAAGTTATGAGTTCTGAATGTCTCTGTTAGCTATATGTAATTGAGTGAGTCACTATTTCTGCAATGTAGAATATTTGGCTTCAAAACTTTATTTTGCTTACTTTGTGGAATAAATTTAACCTATATATTTTCTAGCATCTTTTGTGGTTAATTACATTTATGTGACTAACTTTTGGCCAAAGAAATATGATGTGCAACAGTAATATACACCCCTCCCAGTTCTGCCCAATAAAATCTTCCTGTGCATTGTCTTCCATTACCATCTTTTCCCAACCTGCTGGTTAGACATTAACTTACATGATAAATTCAGAAACCACATATTGAAAGCATCAGAGACTCTGTCAAACTGCATTCTGAAATGTCTATGTGAGCCAGAAAACATCCTCTCCTATCCCATCCTCCAAGCTGCTATCAAAACACCATAAGCAAAAAATGAATTTACTTTAATCCTTTAAGGCTCTAAATGTTATGTATTTCAGTAAGTAGAATTGCCCTAACAAATACATCCTAATTTCAGTGTTCTTATATGTAAAGCAGGATAATACTAACTACATAGAAGGCTCTTGTGAAAATTTAAAATGTAATAAATATAAATAAATTTGTCAATAAAATTATGCAAAGTATACCCTATTTCTGTAGTCCATATTATTTCTTCAAACAGATTTAACTTAGAAAAAGTAGGGATTATATAATAAATAATTTTTGTTACTTAAAGTAACTACAGAAAGTCCTATATATGGTAGATGACTTATTTTATTGAATAATTTTATGGTAATAAACAAATCATGTTGATCTAGGGTTAGACATTTTGGCCTCTAAAATTGTTATATTTTAATTAATTACTTATATTAAACTGCCAATATGTTTGCATTATAATCTGTATAATAATGGCATTTAATTTTGTACTGATAGATATTTTTAAATATTTATGATTTTTAAAATTTACCCTTTATCTGTAAATTTGTTCTTTCTTGTACTCAGTACAATGTCTTTAAATAATATATTAGATTACTAGCAAAACAGAAATTACAGAATTAACACTATGCTTGCATCGCAAAGGGAAAAAACATTTTAATAAGCAAGTATTTACAGTAAATTTTTGGTAAAATATATGTTAAAACTATCTTCTGTAAGTCTATTGACTTTTACTATATACTATAAATGCTAATATCAGTTACAACTGCATATATAATAAAATACAGTTCTTAAAATATAAGCATTTGTTTCAATATCAAACCTGGTTCACTAATAAAACATTTTGTAACAAACTTTTAAAGTGGAAGATAATTTCTCTTATATATTTATATTGGAGCTTTATATTGAGTCTCTTTACTGAGATAAAAATTATTTATGAAAGAATTCATGTGTAAATATAGAATTTCAGAAAATATAAGCCATCATACAATTTTTGAATTTAAAACGGCTGGTTACAGCTTTTCTACTTTGTGAAATTTCTAAAATGAATAAGAGATTTAGAAGACTAAAGAAGGTGGCATGTATGTTTTTGATGTATTTGTATCATTTATTTTCTCTTTTACTCTATTAGCATCAGAGTCATAAAGTGTTAAAAAATAGCATATAGTAAGTAGTTGCATAGCTATTATATCTGTCTGTTCAATAGTATAATTGGCAGTGGCACCAGCATCTTTAAAGTTGCCTGTGGCTCTGTCAAAGATTAATCTGCTGAAGGATAAACTGTCTTTAATACAATTGCTTTTTCATAATCTCTTAGATTTCTGTGATATTACATTATATTACAAATCTTACTTCAAAGAGCTCAGAGTGCCTCACAGATGTTGCGTATTAATTCTCAACCTTCCTCCAAGGCCAAATCTACAAAGAATTATGTCTTCCTTTTTTGTGTGTTTGATGGGATTACTTAAAACATACAGCAACCATAATAAAGTGTTCATCCTAAATAATGTTAAATCTGTAGTCTTAATTATGTGAGAGACTATACAAAGTAAAAACAATCATGAGATAATTGTAATAAATTTTTTATTTTATGAATTAAATGATTACAATTATTAGTGTAACAAAAGTAACAATGCTATTCACAGCAAGAATTAATTTAAGGGTTACACAGGTCTGAATAATGAAGGTTTTAAAAAGTTATTGCATAATATTATTCAGATATGTGAATCTTTTAAAGTTATGTATTTTTTCAGAGTGAAAATATGTTGTAATGAAAATAAATTTTATTTGCTTCTGTGTCAGTTTTCTCTCATATGAGGTACCTTAAATACAACCCAGAAGTTTGGCCACTCTAAATTATTACTTAAGATTAGCCCAAACCAAATCTATAAAATGTAAAATAGGAGAAATATTTATACAGAGATGCAACCATAGCTTTATTTTAAAATTACAGGAAACACAAGCCAATATGTAACAGCTACCATTGATAAGGATCTGCCATGTTCCAGGAAAATAAAATATATAATGTCAATTCACTAAGAACTATAAAAATGATATTTAAAGGATTTGTTTATTAAGAAACAAGGCTAAATGACTTCTCTAATTTATATGGTAAGTGAATTAGCTGAAATGTGAACCAAATGTTGCAAAATTTTAAACTTCTGTATTAATTTAATGATCTCTGTTATCCAGTGAATACCTCATATATATATATATGAAAGAAAAGGCCAGAAATATAAATAAAGTTGCATTCAAAAGATATGCTGAAATATCTACTATTCTCCACCAGCAGTAGTAGTCATAGATTTGAAGAGATGATCACACCTCTGAGATACAATAGGCTTTACTCAGCACCAAGTTTATGTAGCTTTAATAATAGAGAACAACCAATACAGAATACACAATAGAAGAGCGGGGGTCTCATGACTTTCGGTGCAGTTTCTGAATGTCCTCATGACTCAGCTATGAGACACACATGATTAGAAGAGTTGAAACCAAGTAGATGAAGAACTTCTCAGCTTAAGCAATAATCATATTTGACATCCCTTCAAGCTTCATGCCTTCTGGTTAAATAGCCCCATCAGAAGTACATGACTAGCCCCACTCTCTAGTGAAGGGACACCCCATCAATTTTTGGTTACTCATTAATTCCAGGTGGTTAATAATCTCAACAATCAGATGGCTACTGGGCAAACTCAACCGGATGATCTTTATTTTATATCTGGTATATTTCTATACGTCACTTGAATATGTTTTGTAAGATTTAAACAAAGGGTCAAATTCTCAAATATCCTTGTTGTCAGGGGAAAGACTTACCAGACAGGTATTCAACCATTTCTTTCCAGGTTCTACCAAGCTTATGTATTTGACCTAATTGGAAATACATAAAGCTGATTCCTTATTGTCAAAGGCTCCCATAAATGTCATTTCTGTTGTCCTGTGTAATGTTAAGCACTTTTAATCTTCATATAAAATCTATTCACCTAAATGTGTTTCTTTGTTGTTTTTGTTTTTGTTTTGAGACAGAGTATGACTCTCTCTTCCGGGCTGGAGTTCAGTGGCATGATCTCGACTGACTGTGACCTCTGCCTCCTCAGTTCAAGGGATTCTTAAGCCTCAGCATCCAAGTACCTGGAATTACAGGCATGGGCCACCACACCAGGCTAATTTTTGTATTTTTGGTAGAGATGTGGTTTCACCATATCGGTCAGGATGGTCTCAAACTCCTGAACTCAAGTGATTCACCTGCCTCAACCTTCCAAAGTGCTGGGATTATAGGCATGAGCCACAGGACTGGCCATAAAATCTATTTATATGTGTCTATTGCTCTCTGTTTGTACTAAAAAATGTTCTTAGGGTAAAGATCTGACCTTAAGAAATTTTCTGTTCCCAATATAGTTTAGTTTAATGTAAAAGAAGAAAAATAAACTAGGAGAATAGGGACCTATTTTCTGATACTATTCACTAAATGTAGGACATTAAAGACCTCTGATTTTTAACCTATAAAACAAATGGGATTAACTAGATAATATAAAGTGCTTTTACATTAAATATAGTATTTATCTGAATCTACCAAAACGTCTCACACAGGTGTAACATTACTTGGGTGGGAATTTTGGAATGCATTCATTATGGGAGTATACATTTTCCTTGCTGATAGGAAGAAAGAAAATGTTTGGGCACTAGAAAGACAGCTGTGCTGGCTTGTATCCTTGTTATCTATTATTCACATGCTGAGTCCCTGTAAGAAGACTGTACATCCATGACCATTGTCATACAACCCATAGGGCTTTCTTGTGGAAGGAGTACAATTTCTTTTTTCTATTGTTAGGCTTGGCCACGTGAATTTGTTTGCAGTAAGAAAATTTGAGTGGAAGTAATATACGACAGTTCTGAAGAGACCCTTTAAGAGTCATTACATATTTTTGTAATTTATTTAAATTTTTCCATAAATATAAAGAGGTCATGTCTCCAGTAGGGTTAACCCCATTGAAAATACACCGTGCAGAAGCACAGCAAACTTGCAGTTTACATGTAATCAGAGAGAAACATAAACCTTTGTTTTGAAAGCCACTGAGATTAGAGTTGTCATCAACTATAGGTCATTCATCACTTCCAGATTATTCAATAAAAAAATCTCAAAAACTAAATTTATACATAGTAACAGCTCAGTAATATGCATCTTAAAGGAGATTCAGAGTTATATGTATCTCATTTTGCAGGAATTCTAACATTGTATAATTTAACCTCCCCAAAATATACATACTTGTATCTGGACACGATAATGTAACTCAGCCTGAGATGAGAACACAGAAAAAACATTATCATTAGAGAGTTTAATGCATCAGATGAAAGTAAGAAGCTTCAGTGGATTGTAGTTAAATTAATAAAACTTTCTGATTCGGATTTAGTTACCTTTGAAATACTACTAACTAGATGGTTAAAACTGAAAGGTTGAAATAGACAATTTAACAATTTCCTCACTTCAGTAACTCCCTGCAATTGTCCCCCCAAAAGTTTTTAGCATTGTTATTGTTAGTAATTGATGATAAGAATTCATTAATAATAGATTATAATAAAGGAATCGATTACATATTGTTCAATCAATCTCAGAATCATTTTTCTGACTCCAAAATGTACTCAGATGAAACATAGATAATAATATTAAGCACATCTAGTCAATAATTTTCAATGGTGCATATGGTTTTGAATGTTTTTTCTCTATTGTCTAGAATCATATATGATAAAATACTATTTGTAGATAGTATCTGCAAATACAGATCTTATTGTAGTTATTATATTGGAAATAGTCACTTTATAGGTTTATCTATAAAGATAAGTATAAAAGAAATATGGATACACTCACAAGCAGCAATTTAAACTGAGTATTGGAATGGCTACAGGTTAATCCCTCTTCCAGCAAAGTCAGGGCCTGCCACACAGGGGTCTCATCACCTGTTTCCCTCCATACATCAGTAAGCACGTGGACAGCAAGGAGACAGTTATAGTCAGAAAATTGCAATTCTGTTTATGAACAGGTTTTCCCAAATTCCAGTCCATGCTGATACCTTAACATCAATTCTGTGACCACACTCAATTTCTGATTTTTATCCATGCTGTGGTACAAGCCAAGTAACCTCGTCAGCTGCACCATAGACAAATACTGCTGCAGAGCTCTGATGTCAGCAGACAGTGCCAAGTAATCCTCTATTTGTGTCGACAAAGGAACAACTCCAAATAACTGATTAATAAATTTTGTACACTGTGTCGCAGGTAAGAGGTCAACAAACACCTTAAGGTCTGTAAAACAACAAGATTTATCACCAAACTTTTTAAAATACTGGAAAATTAATTCCAGATCACTCAGTTTGTACTCTTCATTACAACCTAGACTTCGTAAATGCCTAATTAGCTCCAACTTAGTTAGATGTGGTTCTCGGAGTTGGCAAGAACTGTTAGATTCTTCCGTTATTCAATCTTCTATAAACTTCACAGCTTATTCTACAGAATAACGTACTTCTCCTTCTAAAGAGTGTTCACCTTCAGCAGGAGGAATCCAGGCATCGTCAATCATTCGAAAGACAGAATTGAAATAAGTCAGATAGAACTGCCAGTCATCTGAGTTTTTTTAGTAAGAGACGATATTTATGAGCTGGATACCAGTGGTTTAGAGGATAAAATAGAGATCCAGGAACGAATAGAAAATAGTCTTCATTCTTTACTAGACTAGTCTTAAGACTTTACTAGTTAAAAGATGTTTTCAGTAAATGCAAAAGTGACCTCTTTTTTTTTTTTTTTTTTTTTTTTTTTTTTTTTTTTTTTTTTTTGAGACAGAGTTTCGCTCTTGTTTCCCAGGCTGGAGTGCAATGGCGCGATCTCGGCTCACCGCAACCTCCGCCTCCTGGGTTCAGGCAATTCTCCTGCCTCAGCCTCCGGAGTAACTGGGATTACAGGCACACGCCACCATACCCAGCTAAGTTTTTGTATTTTTAGTAGAGACGGGGTTTCACCATGTTGACCAGGATGGTCTCAATCTCCTGACCTCGCGATCCACCCTCCTCGGCCTCCCAAAGTGCTGGGATTACAGGCTTGAGCCACCGCGCCCGGCCAAAAGTGACCTCTTACAAGTTAAAGATAGTGACTTGAAAACACATCCTAATCTTTTAGAAAATCTGTTCTTCGTTGTTGAGCCTATTTTCTATTATCCTTTGGGTATCCAGTTACTGTGAGAGTGTCCTGCAACTATACAAACTAAATTTACAGAAAAGGAAAAAGCAGAAAAAAGAAACCAGCGTCATCATGCCACTCTTTACCAGTTTCCAAGACTGTGTTACTGGGCTTCAGACTCTAATTTCCAATGTTGTGGGTCATACTAAAAGGCTTGAAACACATCTAATTGCACTGAAACGTGAACTTATTTTAGAAGACACTTCTCTCTTACTGGAAGAGAGAAAGTTTTCAAAGACTGTATGAGGGAAGGTGCAGAGCAGTTATCTGCACTCACTTCAGGAAATGGGGGACCTGCAGAAAAAACGACTTGAGACCACAAAGAAACCAAAAATTTAAGAAAGTATCAACCATGAGTACTGATGACTCTGCAACAGGAAATGACACCATCTTCCAAGGCCAATGCAACATCTGGTTGACCATCATTTTAATCCAGAACTTACTCATAAAACGCGTGAAGGACTTTGATCATGACTTTTTTTAGGTGTTAAATATATACAACTGACTAAATTACTGTATATAAAGAAAGAAATATGGATATATTAATATTTTAAAATTCTAAGTAAAACTTTACATTTAATAGTCTTTCTAAACTGTTTTTAATACTTACAATTTGTCAATATAATATGATTTTTAAAGTATAATATAATCTTTCATCCATATGCTGTTGTCATATCAAAGTATATTCTTCAGACTCTTCAGATACATTTCTAGCTTTTTTTCTTGCATTTAGTACATGAAAAAGACAAATGCCTGATCATTTATTAATATTTCAGTAGGCAGAACAATTCCTCCCCTCAAATATGTCTATATGTCTATGCCTCTGTTTAGACTGAAAATTTTTCTGAGGGAAAGATCTTACCCTTTTAATGCCCAGACTCTTGAATATGTTAGGTTAGATGACAAAGGGAAATTAAGGTAACATTAAATTTGCTAATCAAATGACCTTAAGGTACATAGATTATCCTTAATTATCCTGGTGGGTCCATAAAATTACAAGGAAACTTAAAAGTAGAAGAGGGAATCAAGAGAGAGAGCCGAGGCTACATGGGAAGGACGTAGCCTGATGTTACTGGCTGTGAAGACGAAAGAAACAAGGCATGCAATGAGAAAAATGGGAGGCCTCTAGAACCAGAGAAAGACAGGGAAATGGATCCTAGAGCCTCCTTTCAGAAAGAAATGCTGACATCTTGATATTAGTCCAGTGAGATCCATGACAGATATCTGATCTACAGAACCACAAGATAAATTTGTGTTTTGCAATAAATTACAACAAATTTGCCACTAAATTTGTTGTAATTTATTATAGGAACTTCAGTAACTTAATGCAATTATCTGATAAATTTCATCACAGTTTTTGACCAGTACAGCATTTTTCTATGTTCAAATTACACTGGGAATGAAAATAAAAACAAGAAGAAGAAAATAGAAAACTTGAATTAATAAAATTGAGATTTATCACATTTTATCTCTAACAAAGATGCCTCTCTTCCCTTTTTTATTATTAGACTTTATTCACCTACATTTGGCAATTCACTATTGTAAATAAATTGTATAATTTAAACAAGCTCCTTAATTAGAATTTATTTGGTAAAATGCTACCAGATTTTCTTTTTAAAAAAACTTTGTATTTTATTGTTTTGTATTTTCTCAGAAATATTGACCAGCTTTCCATTCACTAAGTAATAAAATACACATACTTTATATGCTACTTCATATATCTGATATCTATATTTACCTTTATGACATCTCTTGAGTTATTAAAAAATAAATTTTTGTTCCAGTAGATTTGGTCTGCTCACTAACATCCAACTAATATACACTTTTCATATTGGTTACTTTTTCAATTCTCCACCACTGCTCAAAATATACTGTTGCCTGAGGTTCCTGTGGCCATTCATTTACTTATTCAACAAACATGTATCAAGGATCTATTACATATTAATTAAATAGAGCAAATTCAAGAAAAGAAAGATGAAAAGAGTATATAGGTTATTATTTTATAAAGCAAGAAAGACAAATTATTAATTTCAATACAGTGTGATATGCAAACCTAAAAACTTACATATATGAGTGATAGAGACAGGAGGCAGGAAGATGCTAAGTAGAAAAGGGCAGGGTTCTTGGTGAGGACTCCGCCCTCAAGCCCGGCACAGCTGCCCAATGGGACAACTTGCTATCCCAGTTTTCCCGTTTGAATGTTGCCTTTTTGATCTGCCTACCCCCATCCTGTACCTAGAAAAACCCCAGGCTCCACTGGCAAAGCAGTAGAGAATGACAAAAGAGAAGCAGCTAGACATAGGAGAGAAGCAGGTTGACTTCAGAGGGATGGCTTGATGGTGGGACTTCGGAGAAGAGCCCAGCCGAGGATAGACTCCCTTTTCCAGCTCCCCTTCCTACTGAAAGCCACTTTCATTGGCAATAAAATCCTCCATATTCACCACCCCTCAATTTGTTCATGTGACCTGATTCTTCCTGGATGTGGAAGAAGAGCTCAGGAGGTGCAGACACAAATTTAACACTTAAGCTGTCCACAGAGTACAAAGCTAAAAGAACATTAACACATGCCCTCAGGGGCTCCAAGGGTAGTGGGTCACCCCCCAGATGCTGCTGCGGGAGTGCATGGAGGTTCTGCTCCAGCCAGTGCCAAAAAGCACTGCTCCCAACTCTTGTACCCACCTGCTCCTGTGTTGAGAGCGGCAAGCTGAGTACAGGAGGCACTCCTGTCACAAGACCCATGAAGGGGTCAAGGAAAATTTCTTGTTTCAGGAGCCCAGATGGATGGGTAGAAAAATCAAATTGTGGAAGTACATTCACAATTAATTGATATTTGAATAAACTAATACAATTAGATAAATGTAATAGCATAAGTAGGAAACAGGGAGAGTGTTCCAGACTGAGAGATTTATATCACTATGATTGGTATGGAAAACAAAACACAGACAAAGTGTTGGAAAACATTTTAAAATAAAAACTAAAAATATTTTTAAAAATTATTTCAATAAGCTCTTTTGTAGTCTCCTGAGAAATTTGAAGTAAATAATAAATCACTCAGGAAATATGAAAATATTTTAAGTAAACTAATCCCATTATTCTTTTAATATTTTATCATTTACTATGGCAGTAGTACAGATATTAGAATGTTTGAAGGGATAGCCATGACAGATATCTGGAGGCTGGTTTTGAGACTGTTTATCTCAATGAAAGGAAAATACAATTTGCATACTTCTTTATTAATGAATTTGAAAGCAGTAATGAATATAAACAATATGTTCAGATATTTGCAACATATGTATTGTGATATTAAAATATCTGTTATTTCTATTGGTGACAAAGCAATTAGTTACTGATACTATCACAGTGATTTGCAGAAGGCAACCATAACTTTAAAAGTGCTAAATTTTGTTTGATATAAGTGAAAATAAAAATGAGTTTTTTTTCTATTCATGTTCAGGCATTTTCCAAATTATATGCATAAACCTCAGGTTAAGTATCCTTTGTAGTCCAGGTCTAGTGGTCCAGAATTCACTATCCTTCAATGCCAGCCAGAAACAAATATAATACTTCTCTGGAGAATATAATATTTTCAGGCGTCAACTTATATAGGTAATTTTTATATTAATAGTCTGAATATTCAAACAAAAATAATCAGAGGACATTCCAATGAAAAATAATAAACTGCACATTCTCTTCATGAGTACATAAAATTGCCAAGATAGACTATATTGTAGGCAGTAAAATAACCTGAACTAGTTTTAAAATAAATAATGCAAAGCATGTCCTTAGGCCATAGTTTTGTTAACTATAAATCAGTAACAGAACATAGATAGAAATTCCCAAATAATAGAAAATTAAGCAATACCCTTTTAAGTAGCCCATTGACCAAATGGGAAGATTCAAGTTAAATTAAAAATATTTTAACCCAACATAAATGAAAACTGATTACCAAGTTCATAAGATGCAGCTACAGCAAAGATTTAGGTGAAATTTACTGCATGAAAACACTTATGTCAGAAAAAATAACCAATTTGAAGGAATAGAAAATTAAACCCAAAGAGAGCAGAGGGTAAAAAATAAGAGCAGTTATCACATAAATCAATAAAAATAAAAGCAAAAACAATACAGTAAATCATTGAAAGCAGCATCCAGATCTTTGTAAAGAACAATGATATTCATAATATTTAGTCACAGAAATCCAAGAAAAGAAAGAAATAAGACAAATACACAAACGTCAGGATGAAAGAAGTTATATCACTACTGATCTCACAGACATTAAAAGAATGATAAAGGAATACTAGTAGCAATTCTCTACACATGAACTTGACAATTTAGCTACAATAAACCAACTCCTCTATAAATGCAAAAAGCACTGAAGAAGGAGCAAATAATCTGATTACTTTTAAATCTATTAAAGAAATTGAATTTTTAGCTTGAGAAAATAAAAAATAATGATAAAACCAGTCTCAGATGACTGCATTGCCAAATTCTTCTAAATAAGAAATAAATAATAAAATGTTAAAAAGTATCTTCTAGGATATAGAGTAAGAGAAATTATCCTAGCATAAATAGCAGATTAATGCACCAGAAGGAAACTACAGACCAATACACTTCATTAAAGACATGCAAGAATTCTCAAAATATTAGCACAATAGGGAGGAGGGGTAAGTTGGCACTGTAGAAGCAACTCGGGATTGCAGCTCTCAGTGAAGACGCAGATGGTGAGCTCACACCACATTTCCAGAAAGATCTTTGTTGCCCACAGAACGGGGAAATTCCCAGGTGTAGGAGAGACACGGACACCAGTGCAGCAGTTTTGGCTGGCATGGCCGCTTCAGCCGGTGCCGCAGCGCAGCGGCACTCTGCACGAAACGCACTGGTCTGGGTGTCCTGTTAAACCAGCAATTTGAGATTTGGGAGGGCAGATTAGCATATTCTTCTGATGAAATGGCACTTGGACAGTGAGCCAGGCCAGGAGATTCCCGGTAAGCGAACTGTGAGCCGGTGCAGTGGGTCGCTGCATGGGAAATCACACAGATCCCAGTGCACTTTCAGCAGGTGACTGAAACACCTGGGAGAGAGTCAACCATTCAACTTAAAAAAAAAAAAAAAAAAAGGGCTCTGAGGCAAGGAGCCAGGTGATCAGGCTCGAAGGGTCCCAGGCCCCCAGGGACAAACAAAACGGCAATTTAAAATGCTCGGGGTTGAGAGTTTCACTGAGGGCACATCTGAACCCAGGACGGTGCAGCTCAGTGGGGGAGGGGTGTCCGCCATTACCGAGACATTCCACCCCTACTGAGGGACCCTCCCATTGCTGACACAGCCTGCCATTGCCGAGGCAACCCACCATAACAGAGAGACTCGGCCAACAGGGTGGAGCCCATGGCAGCAGGGCAGAGCCCAAGACAGTAGGGCAGAGACAATGGCAGCAGGGTGGAGCCCACAGCAACAGGGCAGACAACATGGCATCAGAGCAGAACCTCGGCAGGCAAATACTGACTAAATGGCCTCCTAGCTGGGCAGGACACTGCAAGAGATACTCATAAATAAAGCCCTAACTCCCTGAGACAGAGCATCTGGGGGTAAAAGGGGTTTTATGAGTTCTGCTGCAGCAGACTTAAACGTACTTGCCTAGCAGCCCTGAATGAACAATGGAGCTCACAGCTCAGCACTTGAGCTTCTATAAAGTACAGACCATCTTCTCAAGCAGCTCTCTGACCCCGTATATCCAAAGAGTCACCTCAAAAAGGACTGATCAGACTGACATTTGACGGGCATCATTCTAGAACAAAGATAGCAGAAGAAGAAACTGTTAGCATCCCTCACTGTTCCGCAGCTGGTACAGGAGTTCCCCAGGAAAGCAGGCCCTGGAGTGGACCTCAGCAGTCTTACAGCAGAGGGGCTAGACTGTTAGAAGAAAAACTAAGAAACAGAAATACTCCATCATCAACAATCTGGGTTTCCACTCAGAGACCCAATCGAAGAATCAGCAACTACTCAGATGACAGGTGGATAAATGCACAAAGATGAGAGGAAACCAGCCAAAAAGGAGGAAGACACCGGAAACCAGAACACCTCGCCTCCTACAAAAGTCTAAAACTCCTCATCAGCAAGGAAACAAAGCTGGATGGAGAATGAGTGTGACAAAATGATGGAATCAGACTTCAGAAGGTGGGTAGTTAGAAACTTCCATGAGCTAAAAGAACATATTCTAAATCAATGCAAAGAAACTAAGAACCTTCAGAAAAGATTAGATAAAAGATTTGAGGAAATAATAACAAGAATGGACAACTTAGAGAGGAATATAAATGAATTGAAGGAGCTGAAAAACACAACACGAGAACTTCACGAAGCATGCATAAGTTTCAACAGCTTAATTGACCAAGCAGAAGAAAGGATATAAGAAGTCGAAGGTCAACTCAATGAAATAAAATGAGAAGCCAAGATTAGAGGAAAAAGCACAAAAAGGAATGAATAAAGTCTCTAAGAATGTGGGACTCTGTGAAGAGACCTAATCTACGTTTGATAGGTGTACCAGAATGTGACGAAGAGAATGAATCCAAGCTGGAAAATACTCTACACGATACTATCCAGGAAAATTTCCCCAACCTAGCAAGGCAGGCCAATATCCAAGTCCAGGAAATACAGAGAACACCACAAAGATACTCCACAAGAAGAGCAACCCAAGGCACATAATCGTTAGATTCACCAGGGTTGAAATGAAGGAGAAAATGCTAAGGGCAGCCAGAGAGAAAGGTCGGGTCACCCACAAAGAGAAGCCCATCAGACTCACAGCAGATCTCTCAGCAGAAACTCTACAAGCCAGAAGAGAGTGGAGGCCAATATTCAATATCCTTAAAGAAAAGAACTTTCAACCCAGAATTTCATATACAGCCAAACTGATATGAAAAATAGGTGAAGGAAAAATAAAATCCTTTGCAAACAAAAGAGTACTCAGAGATTTTGTCACCACCAGGCCTGCATTACAAGAGCTCCTGAAAGAGGCACTACACACAAAAAGGAACAACCAGTACTAGCCATTCCAAAAACATACCAAATGCTGAAGAGCATCAACAAAATGAAGAATCTGCATCAACTAATGGGCAGAACAGCCAACTAGCATTGAAATGGCAGTATCAAATTCACACATAACAATATTAACCCCAAATGGAAATGGGCTAAATGTACCAATAAAAAGACACAGACTGGCAAATTGGATAAAAAAAACAAAACCCATCAGTGTGCTGTATCCAGGAAACCTATCTCACATGCAAGGATACACAAAGGCTCAAAATAAAGGGATGGAGGAAGATTTACCAAGCAAATGGAGAGCAAAAAAAGCAGGAGTTGCAATTCTCATCTCTGATAAGATAGACTTTAAAGTAACAAAGATCAAAAGAGACAAAGAAGAACATTACATATGGTAAAATGATCAATACAACAAAAAGAGCTAATGATCCTAAATATATATGGACCCAATACAGGAGCACCCAGATATATAAGGCAAGTTCTTAACGACTTACAAAGAGACTTAGACTCCCAAACAATAATAGTGGGAGACTTTAACACTCCACTGTCAATATTAGACAGATCAACCAGACAGAAAATTAACAAGGATACCCAGGGCTTGAACTAAGACATGGAAAAAACAAACCTGATAGACAGTTACAGAACTCTCCACCCCAAATCCACAGAATAGACATTTTTCTCAGCACCACATCACACCTACTCTAAAATTGACCAAATAATTGGAAGTAAAGCACTCCTCAGCAAATGCAAAACAACTGAAATCATAACAAACAGTCTCTCAGACCATAGTGCAATCAAGTTAGAACTTAGAATTCAGAAACTAACTCAGAACTGCACAGCGTCATGGAAACTGAACAACTGGCTCTTGAATGTTGACTGGATAAACAATGAAATGAAGGCAGAAATGAAGAAATTCTTCGAAACCAACGAGAATGAAGGCACAACATAGCAGAATCTCTGGGACACATTTAAAGCAGTATCTAGAGACAAATATATAGCAATACGTGCTCACATGAGAAGAGTGGAGAGATCCAAAATTGACACCCTATCATCAAAATTGAAAGAGCTAGAGGAGCAAGATCAAAAAAACTCAAAACCTAGCAGAAGACAAGAAATAACTAAGATTAGAGCAGAACTGAAGGAGATAGAGACACGAAAAACCCTTCAAAAAATCAATACATCCAAGAGCTGGTTTTTTGAAAAGATCAACAAAATAGACAGACCACTAGCCAGACTAATAAAAAAGAAAAGAGAGAACATCCAAATAGACGCAATAAAAAATGATAAAGGGAAAATCACCACAGATTCCACAGAAATTCAAACCATCATCAGAGAATATTACAAACAACTCTATGCACATAAACTAGTAAAGCTGGAAGAAATGGATAAATTCCTGAACACTTGCGTCCTCCCAAGCCTAAACAAGAAAGAAGTTGAAACTATGAATAGACCAATAACAAGATCTGAAGTCGAGGCAGCAATTAAGAGCTTACCACACAAAAAAACCTCAGGACCAGATTGGTTCACAGCCAAATTCTACCAGACACACAAAGAGGAGCTGGTACCATTCCTTCTAAAATAATTCCAAATAATCCAAAAAGAGGGAATCTTTCCCAATTCATTTTATGAGACCAACATCATCCTGATACCAAAACCCGGCAGAGACTCAACAAGAAAAGAAAACTTCAGGCAATATCCATGATGAGCATAGATGCAAAATTTTTCAATAAAATACTGGCAAGCTGATTGCAACAGCACATCAAAAAGCTTATCCATCATGGTCAAGTAGGATGCATCCTGGGAATGCAAGGCTGGTTCAACATTTACAAGCCTATAAATGTAATTCACCACATAAACAGAACCAAAAACAAAAACCACGATTATTCCAATTGATGCAGAGAAGGCCTTGGACAAAATTCAACAGCCCTTTATGCTAAAAACCCTCAATAAACTCGGTTTTGATGGAACGTATCTCAAAGTAATAAAAGCTATTTACGACAAAGCAACAGTCAATATCATACTGAATGGGCAAAAACTGGAAGCATTCCCTTTGAAATCCGGCACTAGACAAGGATGCCCTCTCTCACCGCTTCTATTCAATATAGTACTGGAAGTTCTAGTCAGAGCAATCAGGCAAGAAAAAGAAATAAAGAGTATTCAAATAGGAAAGGAGGAAGCCAAATTGTCTCTATTTGCAGATGACATGATAGTATATCTAGAAGGCCCCATCATCTCAGCCCAAAAATTCCTGAAACTGATAAGCAACTTCAGCAAAGTCTCAGGATATAAAATAAATGTGCAAAAATCACAATCATTCCTATACACCAATAATAGACTTAAAGAGAGCCAAATCAAGAACGAACTGCCATTCACAATTGCTACAAAGAGAATAAAATACCTAGGAATACAACTTACATGGAATGTAAAGGACCTCTTCAAGGAAAACCACAAGCCACTGCTCAACGAAATAAGAGAGGACACAAACAGACGGAGGAACATTCCATGTTCAGGGTTAGGAAGAATCAATATCATGAAAATGGCCATACTGCACAAAGTAATTTACAGAATCAATGCTATCCCCATCAAGCTACCATTGACTTTATTCACAGAACTGGAAAAAACCACCTTGAACTTTATATGAAACCAAAAGAGAGCCTGCATAGCCAAGTCAATCCTAAGCAAAAAGAACACAGCGGGAGGCCTCACACTACCAGACTTCAAACTATACTACAAGGCTACAGTAATCAAAACAGCATGGTACTGGTACCAAAACAGAGACATAAACCAATGGAACAGAACAAAGGCATCGGTGGCAACACAGTATATCTACAACCATAGAATCTTGGATAAACCTGACAAAAACAAGCAATGGGGAAAGCATTCCCTGTTTAATAAATGCTGTTGGGGAAACTGGCTAGCCATGTGCAGAAAGCAGAAACTGGACCCCCTTCCTGACACCTTACACTAAAGTTAACTCCAGATGGATTAAAGACTTAAACATAAAACCTAACACCATAAAAACCCTAGAAGAAAATCTAGGCAAAGCCACTCAGGACATAGGAGTAGGCAAGGACTTCATAACCAAAACACCAAAAGCATTGGCGACCAAACCTAAAATAGACAAATGGGACCTAATCAAACTCCACAGCTTCTGCACAGCAAGAGAAACAATCATTAAAGTGAATCTGCAACCAACAGAATGGGAAAATTTTTTTGCAGTTTACCCATCTGACAAAGGGCTGATATTCAGAATTTACAAAGAACTCAAACAGATTTACAAGAACAAAACAAAGAAGCCCATTCAAAACTGGGCAAAGGAAATGAGCAGACACTTTACAAAAGAAGACATACATGAGGCCAACAAACATATGAAAAAATGCTCATCATCACTGGTCATTAGAGAGATGCAAATCAAAACTACTTTGAGATACCATCTCACGCCAGTTAGAAAAAATCTGGAGAGGATGCAGAGAAATAGGAACACTTTTACACTGCTGGTGGGAGTGTAAATTAGTTCAACCATTGTGGAAGACAGTGTGGCGATTCCTCAAGGACCTAGAAATAGAAATTCCATTTGACCCAGCAATCCCATTACTGGGTATATATCCAAAGGATTATAAATCATTCTATTATAAGGACACATGCACACGAATGTTCATTGCAGCACTCTTTACAATAGCAAAGACCTGGAATTAACCCAAATGCCTATCGATGATAGACTGAACAGGGAAAATGTGGCACATATACACCATGGAATATATGCAGCAATCAAAATCAATGAGTTTGTGTCCTTTGTAGGGACATGGATGAACCTGGAGAACATCATTCTCAGCAAACTGGCACAAGAACAGAAAATGAAATACCGCATATTCTCACTCATAGGCAGGTGTTGGACAATGAGAACACATGGACACAGGGAGGTGAGCACTAAACACTTGGGTCTGTTGGGGGAATAGGGGAGGAACAGCAAGGGGTGGGGCGTTGGGGGGAGATTGCATGTAGAGAAATGCCAGATATAGGTGAAGGGGAGGAAGGCAGCAAATCACACTACCACGTGTGTATCTATGCAAATATCTTGCAGGTTCTTCACATGTACTCCAAAACCTAAAATGCAATTAAAAAATAAAATAAATAAATAAAAATAAATAGCATCAACAAAATAGGCATCAAAGGAACATACATCAAATTAATAACGATATTTTAATCTATCAAAAACAAACAAAGAAAAAGAAAAGCATGAGAGAAAGGAAGGGGCAAGAGAAAAGATAATTTCTATATACATTGCAATATAGCTGAAATTGAAAAGTAAACTAAGTATGAACAATCTATTATTTTTACTGTTTTGTATAAGGCAGTTTATGTTGACCTCGGATGATTGTGATTTGATCTCAGCTTGCTCAGTGAGCTTTCTTAAACATATATAGCTAAAACAGTCAGTTGAAGTGGAAAAGGATTATTCACTAAAAGGAGAACTACAGTATGGGCTACTAAATTTAGGGTTCATTGCCTTATACTTCCTGTTTGTATAAAGGAAAAAGAATTAGAGTAATTTTTTCTCAAACCTTTTAAATCAGGACCTTCTGATTCACATTATCGTTGCATGTTCTTATTGAATATTTAAGCAACTCTCATGATAAAAAGTAAATAATTTGTTTCAGAAAAATCTTACTTTTCTATACTCCTAAAATTATCATAACAAACCAAACCAATGATCAACATAAAGGAATATGCTTTTGAATTCTACTTTTATAGAAGAAATCCAACAGATTAAACACCACTTATTTTTCAACATCCCCAGGAGACTCTTGAGAATGTGTCACTAAAAACACTGTAGTTGCTCTTGGGACTACAGACTATACAATTAAATCAATCAAATGTGTAAGTACTTTGATTGCAAATCTGACTTTTTAAAGAACTACACAAGCCTGAAAAAAATTGGAAGTCGTGTCTATTGATAGTACCAGAGGAAAAAATCTACCAATTAATTCATTTCCAAAGTCTCTCGTAGGAAATATATATATGAAGAACTTTCTAGAAAATCTCTATCAACTCAGGCTACCAAATACTCCAAAATTCACTCACCTTTTACCTTCCAAACACAGGTACATACAGACTGACAAAACTATTCTTTACTCTGAGCCTGTGAATGAAAAACAAGCATCCCTATTCCCTCCAGCACAGCCATTACCCCTTACCCCATCCACCAAAAGATTATGAATACAGGTTTGCATGTGAAGACCTTTTTTCTTCAAAATTTATTCTATTTTCATATTTGGCATAGTTTTGGAGATAGATTTACAGAGAGAATATAACATTTGTGGCCAGTCACTGTGGCTCACTTTGGGAGACCGAGGTGGGTAGATCAGCTGAGGTCAGGAGTTTGAGACAAGCCTGTCCAACATGGCAAAACGCAGTCTCTACTAAAAATATAAAAAAAAGTTAGCCAGGTGTGGTGTTGGGTGACTATAATCCCAGCTACTCAGGAGGCTGAAGCAAGAGAATTGCTTGAACCCCGGAGTGGAGATTGCAGTGAGTAGAGATCATGCCATTGTACTCCAGCCTGGGCAACAAGAGTGAAAACTCTGACTCAAAAACAAATTGTGCAAAGAATTTCCTCATATTCTCTATCCTATTTCGCCTAATATTAATATCCTATCCCACATAGTAAAAATTATTAACATTGGTACAATATTATTTAAACTATATACCTTACATGTGATGCTGTTAATCAGCCTTACTCACTCATAACTTCTTTGTACTTTCCCACTGGGAAGATGCAGTAGGGAACCACATAGCCTTCTTTAAAATCTATGGAGTTGAAAATTTAGGAAATTAATTTGTATTTAACAATAAACATTGTTAGATTTGGTTTTAAATTAAAGGTAAAAAAATCATTTAGAAAATACGAGGTATCTTCTATAAATATAAACATTATTTGTCTTCAATTTTTACTAATTATTATATACTGCCTTACAGTTTAATATGTGTTTTACAGAGTTTAATATTCATAACCATTTTGCAGATAATGAATGTGTTAAAAGGTTATTTGCAGTATTTCTAATTCAAAATCCACACATAAAATCATAACACACTTTGTTCTTGCCTTTTTTTCTCTTTCTGAGAAAGACTTCAAAGGATCAGAATTAATGCACTAAATAAAGGACTGTCAGTTCTGTATGCATTATGCTGTATTATTTTGCTGATTATTATTTGTTTTAGTAACTAAAAGAAACAAAGTTTCATCACTTACATTTTTAAAGATAGTGGTCAGCCATCTATATCCTACTAAATATTATATTTTTTTCCAGTAAATTACATTAATCAAAAAGTTGTATGATATGCTCTGTAAGATGAGTTGCCTCTTGTAGTATATTTGCTTACTGTGTGTTTTTATATAACCCAATTATCAATATAAAATTAATTATTTTGAAAATTTTGACAAATACTAACTAGAAGCAAAAGAATTTTCTGGAGAAACCATCAAATTAAAAAAAATAGTTCATTATATGTACACATTAAAATTTTGAAAGGCCTTTGGAGTCACAGATGTTTTAATGTATAACTTATGCTATTAGTAATTTCTTAAGTGTTCCCTCTTGGATATAATGTGTTAGCAGGCTTCCTAATGTTAACATTATGTAAACATCTATTTTTTCTCATATAATATTACTACACTTTTATATCTATATGCTTTAATTGTCAAAAGAGCAGCTTTATGCATTAAGTTAGCTAGAAATCCAATTGTTTATTATTTTTAATGCATTAGTTATTATAATTGTTTCATTATTAATTTAGCAAATGTTTATATTTCCTTATGCCCATGATTATTATAAGTGGATTAAAATATTAACTGATTTTATCTTCATGACAAACCTGTGTGGTTGATAGTACAATGACCCTCATTTTATTGATGCGACAATTAAGATACAGAGAGATTAAATAATTTATACAGGGTTATTCAACTAGTGAGAATTAGCTTTGAGATTTAAATCCAGAGCCTTTGCTTTTAACCATTTCTTATCCTCACTTATTTAAATTGCCACATTAATCTTATATAAAATTTATTTTCATATTTGACATAACTCTGACCACTGCAGTTCATGTAATCCATCTGTATGTAAGCTTCTGTTAATTTCATATTATTTTAATTAGTGAAATATCATTGTTAATCTTTATATCTAATGAGATTCATTACTATGTCTCTCTACCTTTCATCATCAATTTAATATAAACTCATGGTCTATTTTCCATGCATATATAATCTAGTAGCTGATTTCCACATTGGTTCACACTTGCTGATGTATAAAGGAATTTAGAGTTATTTCTTTTCTGGTTCACCATTCTTTGTGCCTTCAAACACAGTCTGGTGGATTTTCCTTTATTATGTCTTGGCAACATTCCTGGAAGGATCCGCAGCTTTCTGGTCATTGAGAGACTTTCTCTTTTAAATACACATCTTTGAGTATTTCAAATCCAACTCCATTTTATTAAAAAAAATCTAGTCTTCCACAAGAGTTAAAAGTTCTTCCCCACCACATTCCCATTTCCTCATCTTGCCAATTTTGCCCTCATCTACAACACTGGTATTCTAAGTTGGGAACTGGCTTGGGTCTGTTTTCTAGTTTACTTCCCACAAAGTCTTCTGTGCTGTTCCTACAAAACTATAGGTGGCAAAGGGGGATCGGGAAAAACTGACACATTTGAAGTGGTTTGTGCTGTTTAATTCTTCTTTTGGTGCCCTCTGTGCTCCAGATGCCCACATGATGGTTCATTCCTGGGTACACTGATGGAAGTCACATATGCTGCCTACTCATTTCCCTCCATGCACACTCACAAATGATATCCACAAACCGTGTCTTTGCCTAATATTAGTGAAGCAACTTCCAAATGATCCTCCAGTTTTTCACCTTTAATGCAATTACCACTCTCATTGTCTGGGTGGAAATTTTCTTGAAATCCGTATTTTGTGGCAATACTTTAGCCAATTTAAACATTTAGAAATGTTTAAAGAATATTTCTCTATGTTCTTCAAGGTCTATATGATCTACTGTAGAATTTATTTGTTTTTCTATATTCTACATGTATTGATCTATATTCTACATACATATTTGTTCTATATATATATATATTCTGAAACACACATATGCTCTAAAACAAATATTCTGAAATGTATGTTCTTATATATGTATTCTAAATATATACATTGAATATATATAAAGATATATATATATATGTATATATACACACACATATATATCTCCTGAGGTTTTATACAATCTCAGTGCTCCATAACAGCACATTATATTTCTGCTTATTATGTGTACCTCAGCACTACATAATCAGCACATCATATTTCTCCACTGAAAGATTAATGGAACCTTCAGAGCCATTTAGATATTGGATATGGGGGGAAAAGATTATTAAAAAGAATCCTTTTAGTATACAGTTGACTCTTTAACAACAGTGGATTGAATGGCATATGGAATATGGAACAATAGAATCCACTTATGTGTGGATTCTCAGCTACCTCTGTCACACCTGAGACAACAAAACCAGCTCTTCTTCTTCCTCTCTTTCCTCAGCCTATGCTGTGGGAAGATAATGAGTAGAAAGACCTTTATGATAATCCACTTTCACTCAATGAACAGTAAATATATTTTCTCTTTCTTGCAATTTTCTTAATAACATTTTCTTTTTCCTAGCCTACTTTATTGTAAAAGTGCAGTATGTAATACATATTACATACAAAATATGGACTAGTCTATTATTTATTTTATTAGCATGGTTTCTGGTCAACAGTTGTCTATTGAGTAGTTAAGTTTTGAGGGAGTGAAAAGTTATATACAGATTTTATTTCTGTGGAAGGCTGGTGCTTCTAATCTTGGCATTTTTCAAGAGTCAACTGTATTTTTATATTATGAGGTGATTTAGAGTAGATTGGCCTTTTTGAAAGAAATTGATCCAAAGATATGTGCTACACTGTTTTTTCCTCCAGTCTCATTTTTCCAAATTAGCTTCCATTAAAATGTCATTCTTTACATAAACAGTGCTCATCAGTAACTTTTGAACCACAGAATTTAAAGAACCATATTTGATTAAAAATATTTCAACACAATATTTTAAATCCAGCCCTAATGAGACTTTATGATATTAAAACCTTGTTTGAAAAGAATGACCCAACCCAAGTATGTATAAGGGGAAAATGCATTTTCTAATTTTAATATCAAGCCCTTGTCCATTAGCCAAAATTCATATGTATTGCTCTTTATTTCAGATCTTGACCGTAACTCACTCACCAAATTTTGTTTTCTTGATGATCTTCAAAGTTGAATAAGAAATATTAATAACTTAAATTGGCTTCTTCCCTTATGCAGATATTTTAAGTTTGTACACCAAATGATTTTTGACCATTAAAGGTAAATAGTTTCCAACCATTTGCAGTCTATACATCTGACAAAGGGCTAATATCTAGAATCTACAAGGAACTTAAATTTACAAGAATAAAACAAACAACCCCATCCAAAATTGGGCGAGGTTTATGAACAGACACTTTTCAAAAGAAGACATTTATGCAGCCAACAAACATGAAATTAAGCTCATCGTCACTGGTCATTAGAAAAATACAAATAAAAACTACATTCCCATCTCATGCCAGTTAGAATGGCAATCATTAAAAAGTCAGGAAACAACAGATGCTAGAGAGGATGCAGGGGCAAGAGGAAAAATAAGAACACTTTTACACTGTGGGTGGAAGTGTAAATTCATTCAACCATTGCGGAAGGCAGTGTAGCAATTCCTCAAGGATCTATAACCAGAAATATTATCTAACCCAGCAATCCCATTACTATCATATCTGCTATGAAGACACATGCACATGTATATTTATTGCAGCACTATTTATAATACCAAAGACTTGGAATCAACCCAAATGCCCATCAATGATAGACTGGATTAAATATATGTCATATATACACCTTGGAATACTATTCAGTCATAAAAAAGAATGAGTTTATGTCCTTTTCAGGGACATGAATGAAGCTGGAAACCATCATTCTCAGCAAGCTAACACAGGAACAGAAAACCAAACACCACATGTTCTCACTCATAAGTGGAAGTTGAACAATGAGAACATATGGGCACAGGGAAGGGAACATCACACACCAGGGCCTTTTGGGGGATAGGGGACAAGAGGAGTAATAGCATTAGGAGAAATACCTAATGTAGATAACAGGTCGATGGGTGCAGCTAACCTCTATGGTACATGTATACCTAAGCAACAAACCTGCAAATTCTGCATATGTATCCCAGAACTTACAACATAATACAAAAAAAGAGTATTTTATATCCATGTTTGGTAGTTTTCCTTGTAGAGGTTTTAATATTATTAATTGTATTTATCCCTGAGTGTTTTTGCAGCTATCATAAATATGACTGGCTTCTTGTTTTCTTTTCAGTTTTTATTGTCTGTGTATAGAAATACTACTGCTCTTAGTATGTTGACTTTGTATACTGCAATTTTACTAAATTTGTTTATCATTTCTAACATTTTCAGGTAGAATATTTAGGTTTTCTTTATATAAAAACGTATTGCCTGTTAACAGGACAATTTGACTCCCTTTGTTACTACTGATTTAGATGCACGTTTTTTTCCTTGCCCAATTGCTCTTGCTAGGACTTCCAGTACTACATTGAACAAAAGTTGTGAAAGTGGACATCTGTCTTGTTACAGTTCTTATAGGAAAAGCTTTCAATTTTTCCCAGATTGACTCTGATGTTAGCTGTGGATTGATCAATGTAGCCTTCATTGTGTTAAGGTAAATTTCTTTTCTCCTAGTTTAACTAGAGATTTTATCATAAGGGGAAGCTAAATTTAATCAAATGCAATTTCTGCATTCTATTGGCCTGCATGTAAAATCCTGAAACTTAAAACTACTTGAAGAAAATATAAAGAAAATTCTCCAGGACATTGGTTTGGGAAAGGATTTTAAGAATAAGACCTCAAAAGCACAGGCAAACAAAAGCTAAAATAAACCAATGACATCATATTAAACTCAAAATTATCTGCACAGCCAAGGAAACAGCATAAAAGGCAACCTACAGAATAGGAGAATATAGCTTCAAACTATTCATCTAACAGGCAATTAATATCCAGAATATACAACGAGCTCAAACATCTCAACAGTAAAAGAACAAAAAAAATCTGATTAATACATGGGAAAATTATCTGAACAGATGTTTCTCTAAAGAGGGCCTACAAATGGCCAAAAATATATGAAATAATACTCAACATCACTAGTCATCAGCAAAATGCAAATAAAAACTGAGATGGTGTATCATCTCACTCCAGTTAGCATGGCTATACTAAAAAAGATGAGAAATCACTTTTGGCAAGGATGCCAAAAAAAGGGAGCTCTTAAACACCATCAATGGGAATGCAAGCAAGCACAGCCACTATGGAGATCAGTATGGAGGTTCCTTAAAACACTGCAAATAAAACTACCAAAAAATCCAGCAATCCTATTACTGAGTGCTTATTCAAAGGAAAGGAAATCAGTACATTTCAGAGACATCTGTACTGCCAAGTTTACTGCAGCACTGTTTATAATAGCCAAGGTATGGAATCAAGCTATGTGTTCAACAGATGAATAGAGAAAAAGTTTTATACACACACACACACACACACACACACACACACACACACTGGAATACTATGCAGCAATATAAAATAATGAAATTCAGTCATTCACGGGAATATAGATAATACCAGAAGTCGTTATGTTAAGTGAAGTAAGCCAAGAACAGAAAGTTGAACACATGCTCTCACTCATGTGTAAGCTAAAAAATGTTGATCATATAGAAGTAAAAAGTAGAGCCAGGTGCTGTGGCTCACACCTATAATCCCAGCACTTTGGAAGCCGGAGGTGGGCAGATGATCTAGGTCAGGAGTTCAAGATTAGCCTGGCCAACATGGTGAAACCTTGTCTCTACTAAAAATAAAAAAATTAGCTGGGTCTGGTAGCGATCACCTGTAATACCAACTACTCGGGAGGCTGAGGCAGGAGAATCACTTGAACCCAGGAGACAGAGTTTGCAGTGGGCCAAGATTGTACAACTGCCCTACAGCCGAGGCAACAGAGCGAGACTCTATGTCAAAAAAATAAAAAATTTTAAAAAGAATTAAAAAGTAGAACAGAGGAGACAAGAGAGTGGGGAGGATGGAGCATGGGGGATAGGAAGAGCCTTGTTGAAAGATACAAATCTTTCGGCTACAATTACAGATACAATTACAACTAGATAAGAGGAATAAGTTCTAGTGGCACTTATATATACACATATTATGTACATAAAATTTATATAATAAGTTACATGGCACTATAGGATGATTATATTTAGTAATATATAATTTCAAATAGCTAGAGGGATATTGAATATCCTCAACACAAATAAATGATAAATTTTCCAGATGATGGATATACTAATTTCCTCAATCTATTGCACTATATTTACTGAAACTTCACTATATACCTCATTAATATGTACAATGCTATGTCAATGAAAGACATAAAAGAAAAAAATGGAAAGGAATATTATCTCAATGTGGCCTAAGGTATATAAATTCAGCTAAACTGTTTGAATATATTTTATTATAGTCCTCAAATACCTGTCTTTATTTCGTGCTTAGCTTAACTTTGAGCCAACCCTTTTTCTTGGCTTTTATTGAGGCTTTTGAGCTTTTTATTTTAGTGACCTGTAGAATTGCTAAAGGGAGACACAGAGACATAATGCACTATAGGAAAAGAGCCACACATTTGCAGTAAAAATGTTTGTTTCTCTACCATGCAACTTATTAGCCAGTGTAACTTATACAAGATATTTTTCCAAAAAATCAATTTTCTTGATAATATATGACACAATTTACAGATAAAGAAATTACAAGGCTTCTGCAAAAATACCTGAGAGATTAAATATAAAAGCATTTTAATTGTAAAATCTTAAACTACATAGGAATATTTTAATAGAATAGGCTTCTTGATGAATTTTTTGCAAAAATTTTTAAATTCAATTTTATTTTGGTAAGAGCACTTAACTAAAGATCTCTGCTTTCAACAAATTTTTACATGTGTACTACAGTTTTGTAGATTATTGGTACAATGTTATAAAGAAGATCTCTGGAGCTTATTTATCTTATTTTTAACTCTAAAGCCATTGGTTAGTCAATCCCCATTTCTTTTTTAAGTTTAGTTTTTGGAAGTACACAAGTATATACATTTTATGGTGTACATTAGATATTTATAATTTGTATTTGGGTGTAGGCATGCAACATATAATAATCACATCATAGGAAATTTAATGTTCATCCCCTCAATAATTTATTCTTTCTGTTACAAACAATCCAATCATATTATTTTTATAATTTTGAATTTTACAATTAAATTATTGTTGACTATATTTCCCCTGTTATGCTATCAAATACTAGGTCTCATTCATTGTATGTTTTTATATGCATTAATCGCCCCCACCTTTCTCCCACCCACTCCTACTAGCATTCCCAGGCTCCCACAATCATTAACCATCCTTCCATTTTCTATCTCCATGAGTTCAATCATTTTGATTTTAAACTCCACAAATAAGTGAGAACATGCAATATTTGTCTTTCTGTGCCTGGCTTATTTCGCTGAACATAATGACCCTCAGTTTCATCCATGTGTTGCAAATGAGAGCATCTCATTCTTTTCTATGGCTGAATATTAATCCATTGTGTATAAGTACAATATTTTCTTAATTTATTCATCTGTTGATGGACACATAAAATTGTTTGAAAATATTGGCTATTGCAAACAGTACTATTATACTGATTTCCTTTCTTTTGGGTATATACCCAGCAGTGGGATTGCTGGATTTTATGCTAGCTTTACTTTTAATTGTTTTAGGAACCTCCAAACTTTTCACCATAGTGATTGGAGAAATTTACATTCCCACCAACAGTGAACAAGGGTTCCCTTTTATCCACAACCTCTCCAGCATTTGTTATTGCCTGTCTGTGAATGTAAGCCATTTAAAAGACTCTGATGCATTCTTCAACATGTCAATAGCACTTTTCAACTCTGTAAGTTTGTTTAATTCATCTTAATTATTTCAATCTCTTTATTAAATGTATCTGATAGAATTCTGAATTCCTTCTCTATGTTGTATAAAATTTCTTTGAGTTTCCTCAAAACAGCTATTTGAATTTTCTGTCTGAAAGGTCATATAGCTGTGTTTCTCCAGACTTGGTTCCTGGTGCCTTATTTAGTGCATTTAGTGAGGTCACATTTTCCTGGATGACACTGATGCTTGTAAACGTTCATTGGTGTCCATTTATTGTAGTCTTCACTGTCTGGGCTTGTTGTTGCCTGTCTTTCTTGGGAAGTCATTCCAGGTATTCGAAGGAACTTGAGTTCGAAGCTCAATCATGCTGTAGTTTTTGCAGACTCATAGAGGTGCCACCGTGGTGGTCTTGGATAAGTTCCAGAAGAATTCTCCGGATTACCAGGCAGAGACTCTTGCTCTTTTCTCTTTCTCCCAAACACATGGAGTCTCTCTCTCTCTCTCGCTTTCTCTCTCTCTCTCTCTCTCTCTGTGTGTGTGTGTGTGTAATTTGACTAGGAGTTGATGTCCTTGTGTCCTAGATTGTCTTTCAAGTTACCTAGGACCCCAGAGCACTTCAGCCTGTGGTGGTGAGGCTTGCCATGAAATTCAAGTTCCAACTGATTCCCCCATCTAGGTATACTGTCTGCTGTGACAGGACAGCACTCATTTCAATGTAAGATCCCACAGTGGCTGAACTCTCCTTTTCCAAACCGTACAGATTTTCCCTCCGCATTGCATGACTGCTGCCAGGGCATGAAAAAGGGATGGAATTGGTAATTCAAGACTATCTTCTCTGCCCTCCTCATGTCCTCTTTCCATGATATGAAATTCAAACCAGATACTGTGATTGTTCACCTAATTTTGTTGTTGTTGTCATTGTTGTGACAGTGCCTTTCTTTGTGCAGAGAGTTGTTAAAAGTTTGTGTTCCTGTCTTCCATTCAGGGGCTAGGGGCAACGAACAAAAGATGTAGGCTTCTATTCTGCTAACTTGCTCTGCCTCCTCTCCATTTCTTATGTGTCTACAGTTTGTTAAAAATATCATACATGGATAAAATTGGATGTTAAATGTAAATGATAATTAAGTGTTTCAGTAAACTAGTTCATATTAAACTCATAGAAAGATAATATGCATGTTAATTTCCATTGTTTTAGGAATACAAAAGTCACTGGCACAAGAACAAAAAAAAATTAGGTGAGCAATCACAGTATCTGGCTTGAATTTCATATCATGGAATTTCATATCTTGTTTGAATTTCATGTCATTTTTACATTTAACATCCAATACTAAAACAATGGAAATTAACATGTAACAATCTCATTTGAAATGAGATTTATTAATAATTTGTAGTTAAAATAATGCACTTTTGGATAATTTCATTTGAAATGTGAAGCAATATGCAATAAATTGTGGAAATTCATGTGCATATTTTTTTACAACTTTTAAAACACTTTACTCTTTATGATTCTAACATTTTAAGACAACCCTAGTAATTGCTGTCATCTAATACATTCTGAGTTAAGACTTTTTACCATGTTATTATTTTTTATTTATTAGTAATTGACAACAAGTGTGTATTTTTTAAGTGTATGAGGTTTCGGTCCATGTATGCCTTGTAGAGAGATTCAATTAAGCTAATGAATTTATCTATTACCTCATCTACTTAACATTCTTTGTGGTAAGAATGTTAAATATGCTATTCTTTTGGCAAATTTGAATGGCAACTCTTTTTATTTGAAGAAATTAATCTTCACTTTAATATAAGAAAATATGATTGTGCTATATCCTTGAGCTAAGACAAAATAAAGAGTGCATCTCTTTAAACTAAAAGATTATGATTTACTATTGTAGTGACACTGTTTCCTATTACATTTTCTAATTTTTGTGTGAGAAAGTAAAAACACATCTTAAAATTCAAAAAAAATTTATATGGCAGTAAATATAATTTCAACATTTTGCACAAGTATTTTAAGCTAGAAAAAAGAATATAGATTTATTTAAAAGGAAACAAATATTTAGAAAAATAAGGATATACGTTTATGAATTTTATACATTTATAATACACCAAAATTAATTTTATATAGGTATTAAATATCTTTAAATATAGAGAAAGGAAAGAGGAAGATATTGGATTTTTGTTAACACCCCAAATTAACCTAGATTAAATGCTGATTCTAAATGTGTCTAAATAATATTTCCCTATACTGCTTGCTTTTAGTCTCCATAAACCAAAGGCAATCCCATAATTAATTCAAAGAATAGTAACATAGCCTGTCAAAATAGTTTAGAAGGTAAAAGCATTTAAAATTGTAAAGCAAACGTATTAACTTATAACAAATGTTAGTCAGCGTCATGAATATTTTAAATGATAATTTTAAAATAGTCACTAAAATAATATTAAGATACAGATATGTTGTCATTTCACTTGTAGAAAATAAATTCAATTTGTCCCTGACCTGTATCCTATCACATTTCCAAAAACTTATTAATTTGTGTTAATAAGGCAAAAGTGTAGAAAATAACATAGTGAAAATTAATCATTTAAACATAATGGATGACATTTAATATTATATGAAACAATAAATCATTTGGAAAGTCTTTTCTACTGGAAACTATACTTCAAGTACATATTTTGAAATATAGATATTTTTTATCAAGATGCCATCAATGGAAAAGTCTCTCAATGTTGCAGCCACTATTTAATGGCTAGGTAGGAAATTTGTCTTTAAAGCAACTCCTTTGTGCCTTACATGTGACTACATAAAATAGATTTTAAAATAATCTATACAATGGAATAATGACCAATTTCAATATTATTTTGGTTTTGTTTGTGCATACACACAAACCATTTTATTTATTCTTTTTAAAATTAGACTACCTATCAGTTATATTACAAAAGGATTTACATTTAGATCAAATCTTAATTTTAAGCTTCTTTGAAATTACTTCACTTTATGGAAAGTTCAGGCTGCCCTTATTGATACATAAATATGTGAATAAGATGCAAAAATTGTTTTATTGATCAAAGAGGAACTGCATTATATATATATGTGTGTGTGTGTGTGTGATGACAATGATCAAAGGAATGCACTCTGTGACAAGGGAGGACATTTTTATGTAATGTAATTGTGTCCTGTAAACCTACAGAAGAGCATGTGAAAATTTCCTTGTCTGGGAAAGCAGCAACATATACAATCTTAAGAATCCTTACAAATGGCTCCAATATGTATACAATGAATATTAATATCCATAATGAATCATTGTTCTAAATCACTGGTTTCTCAGACTTTAGTGAGAGTCAGATCTTATAGGGAACATGTTACAACACAGATTTATGGGGCCAACCCAAGGTTTTCAGTAGTTATGTGGTGAAGCCTCAGAAGTCACGTTTTCAGATATTGCTAATGCTTCTAGTTGCCAGGGCCCACACTTTGTGAACCCTTGCCCTAAAAGATCCTGTTACTTCCAGGCATAGGCATTATGAAAGACATTTTCAGCAGTGGGAAAAATTTTTCTCTGCATACATAATTAGAATTTGTAACTGATATTAGACACGTAGGTATGCGTTTTTATATACTAGAAAAATAAAAGACTGACTATTTTTTTCTTTTTTTTAACTTATTATCTGTGATATAGCAGACATGAAGATACATAAGCCAGCATCTTTCTTTCAACCTGGTTTAACTTAGTACAACCTAGCAGGGTTATAGAGAGATAAAATATGGTAAGCCCATGACAAAGAAATGTTTAAGAAATACAGAACTGAAAAGCATACCAACAGAGATGAAACTGGAGACCATTATTTTAAGTGAAACAACTCATAAACAGAGAGTCAAACACTGCATGTTCGCCCTTAAAGTGGGAGATAAGTAATGTGTACATATGGACATGGAGCATGGAATGATGGAGAGCAGAGACTCGGAAGAGTGGGAAGGAGGAGAGAGATGAGGGATGAGAGTTTGCTTGTTGAGTACAAGGTACACTGTTCAGGTGATAGTTGCTTTAAAAGCCCAGACTATGCAATGTATCAATGTAACAGAACTGGACCAATTCTGGCAACATGGAGATCTGAGTTAGAACAGACTTTCTGGAAGAGGTAACTGAAGGATTATATCTTTAAAAATGCATGTAAATTACCTAGCTGTCATAATGAAATAATTTTTTGACAATGAAACACAATGAAATATTGTTTATTTTATCTTCCTGATATGTGTGAAATAAATAAGATTAAAAGAACTTTTCTATTATAATCTGCTCAAAAAAATGCTTGACCCTATTCTATGTTCTGTTATTCTTTCCTTAGCACAATCTTGTCACATTCTGAATAAAAGTGTTTTGTTTGGTTTGGTTTTGTGTGTTTTGAGTTGGAGTTACGTTTGTATTTTCAGACTGAAATGATTCCCACTTCATGAAATGTTTAAGTTTCCTTGACTCAAATTGTGAAAAAGAACATCTTAAAAAGTTTCAGATCAATTTATTTGTGTTATTTTACAATTATAAAAAGCAATATAAATATAAACAGACAGGTTCACTTACACTTCCTACCATAAGAATGATGAATCACAGGGAAGATGAACATCGAGCTAGGTCCTTATTGTTCTGTGCTTGACCATCAGAAAAATTAGTCTATGGGTTATACTGGCCTGGGCTTTTGTAGAGAAAAATCATCTCCTATGACAAGAATGTTCTGCCCCTTCTGTCTTTTATTCTCTATGCTCTTAGGAGCTCAGAAAAATTTTGTATAAGGGAGTAGAAAGCACAGGAGAGACCTGTCCCCATTGTTCATTTATCTCTTACCAGGTCCCTCCCATAACATGTGGGAATTATGGGAGCTACAAGATGAAATTTGGGTGTGGAAACAAAGCCAAACCATATTGGCCACATAGGCATAGAACACCTGGATGACTAACCTTAACTACTCAGTTTTTAGCCCCAGGTTTCTGGGCCTGTTAATGGCAGGGACTGCTGCAAAGGTAATATGCTCTGGAGACATTTTTCCCATTGTTTTGGTGATTAATATTTAGCTCCTCATTATTTATGACAAATATCTTCAGCTGGCTCCATTTCTCCTCAGAAAATGGAATTTTCTCTTCCATTATGTTGTCAGGCTGCAAATTTTCTGAACTTATTCTCAGTTTCCCTTCTAAAACTGAATGTCTTTAACAGCACCCAGGTTACATCTTGAATTATTTGCTGCTTATAAATTTCTTCCAACAGATACCCTATATTATACATCTGAATTTCAAATTTCCACAGATTTCTAGGGCAGGGGCAAAATGCCACCAGTGTCTTTCCTAAACCATAACAAGAGTCACCACTATTTCAATTCCCAACAAGTTCCTCATCTCCATCTGATGCCACCTCATCTGGATTTTATTGTCCATATTACTATTGGCAGTTTTGTCAGAGCCATTCAACAAGTCTCTAGGGAGTTCCAAACTTTCCCACATTTTTCTGCTTCTTCTAAGCCCTCCAAACTTTCCAAATTCTGCCTGCTACCCAGTTCCAAAGTCACTTCCATATTTTTGGGTATCACTACCGCAGCACCCCACTCTACTGGTACCTATTTACTGTATTAGTTTGCTTTCACATTGCTAATAAAGACATACCCAAGACTGGGCAATTTACAAAAGAAAGAGATTTGTTGGACTCACAGATCCACATGGCTGAAAAGGCCTCACAATCATGGTGGAAGGTGAAAGACATTTTTCACATGAAGCAGCAGAGAGAGAGAGCTTGTTCAGGAAACTCCCCTTTTTAAAACTATCAGAACTGGTGAGATTCATTTGCTATCACAAGAACAGAGTGGGAAAGATGTGTCTCGATAATTCAATTATCTCCCATCGGGTGCCTCCCACATCACATGGGAATTATGGGAGCTACAAGATTAGATTTGGGTGGGGACACCTAGCCAAACCATATCAGTCACCTAGCCATAGAACACCTGAAAACTGATCTTAACTACTCAGTTTGTAGTCACCACTCCACACACCACACACAGAGGTCAAACTGATAGAGTGTCCCAGGGTCCCAGAAGAACAAACACTAGCATTCAGCATAAATGAAATTGTTAGCATAAATTACCTGGCATTGTCCAAGTCCACAGATTTACAATATTTATTAGGCAGTATATTCCAAGGGTTCACTAGTTATCTACTAGGAGCTGATAAAGATCCAGTCATTTTCTTTTAATGTGCAGAGTTTAAACACCCCAAGCTTACTTCATGAACATATAACCCTTTGGGCATGTACTTGCTTTAGGGTTTATAAACTCTAAATATAGACTTGCCTTAGGGTTTATAAACTCATAGTCTACCTTAAGGTAATAGTATACAATTTTATCTATAGCATTAGCAAGATATAAAACCATAAAACATTCTACCTAAAATTAAGCAATTGTCAGAACCAGACTGACAATACTGAATATGGTAAAGATTAATGGGAGTAGTAAAACTGTAACATAAGCATGTAAAAAGTTAAAATTAAATTGGATAATTATTTGCCATTATTTTTAGATTAAACATAGTCATAGTCTATAATTTAGTCATCCCCTTTTAGATGTATATTTTAGTAAACATATACATATGCATATACATAAACTATATACTCATAGCAACATTATTTATCACAGCAAAACTGTCCTTCAAAAAGAGAATGAATAATAACAAAAGACTATTCCAAGGCTGTTAAAATAAGCCATGCAATATGTATCAACAATCATGAATTGTATATATAATATTTGATACAAATTAGTCGAAAAAATAATTATCTTTAGAGATTAATATATACAAATATGTACATATATGTATTGAATATACGTTGAAAAATAATGCGATGAACAATTCAATACTATATTTTGCTCTGGGGAGAAATGTTAGCAGAACTAAATTCAAGAGGTATGAAAATGAAACCTCAGAAGTATTAATATATTCTCCCATCTTAGGTTGGAAGCTGGGTTTGGTTAGAGGTTTGGGTGATAAAAATAAAAGAAATCTAAATAAATAAAAGTATCATTGAAAAAAGATACTACCAAAGAATCACAAAAATGATGGTTTTATTCTAGAAAAAGTAGAAAGCGGTAGTTAACCCCTCAGAAAGCAATAAGAAAGTCAGCCAAGTCTCTAATCCTCCTTTCCTTCATATCCCTAGCTGAGACCACCAACTATTATTGGTTTAGGACAATCAAAAAATAATAAATATCCTGGTGAGGTGGTCGAAGTATTAATAACATGACCATGTAACAAATAATTAAATGGTTGCAGATATAAAAATTACATGAAACAAAAGTTCAAAATTCAGAATCAGACAAAGAAAGTTAGAAAATAAGTTGAAACAACAGTTTTTAGACTGGCTAAGAAAATATTAAATCACTTTAGTAATAAAGAAGAAATTAAAGGTGAAAAAAGGAAAATAACCATAATACTGAAAAGCACAAAAATAAATAAAGTATAAAGAGGAGATGAAGAATTAAATAAGTAGGCCAAAAGTATGTAATTAAAAATAAAGAAAAGGTTAAAAGAGTTTAGGAAAAATTATAAATATTTGGAAGATCTAACATAGAAAACAATGGAGTATCTGAAGAAGAAAATCATAGCAATGAACAGAGCTACCAATTACTACTGCTACTACTAATTCAAAAAAATTTACTATAAATTTACTACTAACTCAAGAAAACATTTTATGAATAAACAAAAACGTGCATCTATAAAAATATCAAACAAAAAGGGTCAATCCTGATACATAAATATTAAACTATGAGAATTGAATATTTTTAAAATAATAAAATAAAATACCCTAGACATCCAGGTGATCCACGTCCTAGATAAGGTGTAGAAAATTATGATGGCAGTGTGTATCTCATTAGTAACATAAAAAAATTACAGCAGTTTTGCAATACATGCAAAAAACTCAAACGTATAATATGTGAGCTAAGGATTAAAGACCCAGATAAAGTTTTTTCATTTGTCTCAGTTTTAAAAATAAAAATTAAATATCCAGGAACACAGGGAATAATGTACCTATGAGCCATTGTTTAGACTCTAACCTAGTGTCTAGATTTTGGACTCTTGGCATTCTAGGATTAATAACCAATGGTGAGATCTGGAACACATAAGGTTAGAAAGTGAGCATAAAATATTTATTGTGTTAGAGAAAGTAAGAAAACAAAGGATAGTGAGGATAGAAAGGAAAAAAAGGTCACAGAACCCAGTTTGAATAAGCTCATATTTGCAAAAGTTAGAGTTGAGCATTTAAAAGAAGAATGACTTTAATTAATTGTTAGAAATAAAACTTGGAAATTCTGTGCTTCCATGCAGATATACAAAAAAACAAAGGAAAGAAAAACTTTTCTGATATCATCTGTAGTGATTATGATACAAGCTCCTTATTCTGAAAATAGGTAATTAAAAGAAATAAATTAGGCTTTCATTCTCAATCCCAGTTGATGGAGGTAGCTTTTCTTATGGAAGTATGCCAGCTAATCAACACATAAAAATAGCAAAAATAGCATAATTTTTTTAAATGTCCATTTTGCAGTCTCTGATAAAACAATTTACTCAGGCCAGGATTATTAATAGAAACCATTAGAGATTCACATGGTTTGTTTGCTCTTCACAAAGTGAAATGCGTACCTTAAAATTGTAAGATAGGTTAGTTACCATTCCAACCAAGTAACGGGATAGCATTACTAACAAATGGTCTGCCCAACACCTCATGTGTTTTCAGAGGGTTCATCACCTGTGAAAGGTTCATAGCAAATAATGTTTCACCTGAGTCTAATCAATATTTTAAACCTACCTTCCATTTTCTTGGAAATAACAAAAGATGGAGAAATCCATTTAACACCTCAAGACACAATCAAACAAATCTAGACTGTGTGACATTCTACAAGACAGCAGCACTTGTCTCTTCAAAAAGTAGTCCCATGTAGAAAATGTAATGGAGTGGTCATTTCTAGATTAAAGGAGGCTAAATAAATATTCAGTATGCAAGGCATGAACATTGAGAAAAGCTTAGGCATTTTTGAGGCAATTATGAAAATTTGAATATTAACTATTTTTGAGATTGTTAATAATTGTCTTTGCTTAAATGGAATGATTAATATTTATAAAATGTATTTTTAGTAGATGCATGCTGAATTTTTACTTCATGTTTATGTAGCAAATGTGGCAATATATTTAAAAATATTCTATCTAGCTGACATGCATTTAGATGTTTATTCACTAACCACTCAGGTTGTCTATATTTTTGAAACTTTTTATTTTAAAATGTTGAAAAAATTTCCTCCTTCCATGTTTTCTGTCTTCATAGACCCTTCACACATTGCTGTTAGAATTATATCACTAGAGATTCAATTAAGCTATTTATTTCTCTAGGCTTAATTTAAGTAGTACCTCTTCTGAGATGCTTTATTTAACTCTCATAAGTAATCAATTATGATTGTGTGTGTGTGTATACACGTGTGTGTGCTCCCATAATTGTTTTGTCTTAACAATTGCAAGTCCATAATCTATTCAGGGCAGTTTTTAAACTATTTCCTCTTAGCTCTAATATATTTTGGTATGCAACTGAACTCCTAAGATTTAGTCTTTCTAAAGACCGATATTTAAGATCCATAATATCCCAGGTTCTAAAATGTTTAAAATTTTCTAAGTTATTACATTATTTAATATAATGTGCCTGGGTTCAATTTGTTAAGCAAATATGTTGTGTATAAAAAAATGATAAGCACACTGGAATAAACATATTCAAAATGTTTTTCTTAAACACTTTGGCATATTTTTTGAACATGGAATAAAATAACAATATCCCTAAATTTAAAAATATTGTAATTATCAGATCAAATACTAAATATAGATTTTATAATGTTCATTGAAAAAATCTCAAAGGTGTAATCCAATATTTAAGATGAGAAATACCTACATCAAATTTGCTATCAAAGAGCATGATACACAGACACATATATTCAGACAATGTATTAATATGAAGATTGACACTAAGAATTTTAAGTTATTCTTTTAAAACTTTTTTTTTGACATCACTGTACTTTTTTATTTTAGGTTTGGGGTTTCATGTGAAGGTTACACAGGTAAACACATGTCACCTGTTTTGTTCTGTTGTACATGTTATTTCATCACCCAGGTAGTAAGCCCAGTATCTAATAGTTATCTTTTCTGCCCCTCTCCCTCTTTCCAGCCTCCCCACTCAGTAGACCCCAGTGTCTGTTGCTTCTTTCTTTTTGTTCATAAGTTCTTATCATTTATCTCTCATTTGTAAGTGACAATATACGTATTTGGTTTTCTGTTTCTGAGTTAGTTTGCCTCCAGCTCCATCCATGTTCCCACAAAAAGCATGATCTCATTTTTTAATGACTGCATAGTATTCCATGATATGTGTGTGCAACATTTTCTTAATCCAATCGGTCATTGATGGGCATTTAGGTTAATTCCATGCCTTTGCTATTGAGAATAGTGCTGCAATGAACATTTGTGTGCCTGCATCTTTAGGGTAGAATAATCTATATTATACTGGGTATATATCCAGTAATGGGATTGTTGGGTCAAATAGTTAGTTCTGCTTTTAGCTCTTTGAGAGATTGCCATACTGCTTTCCACCACAGTTGAACTAATTTACACTCTCATCAACATTGTGTGTTCTCTCTTCTCTGCAACCTCGCCAACATCTGTTATTCTTTGACTTTTTACATAATGTCTAAATTTGTGCTAAAACCATAAATATCTTGAAAACTCTTTTAGCAGTAATTTTTCTTCTGGGTTGTTTTCACAAAATGGTATTATAGATAAGAGATAATTCCCCTGAATAAGGAGAAATTCTCACCATATAAGCTACACAAATATGATTCTGCTTGTGAGTCATTGAATCTATTGCTGCTAGCTTTCAAAATTGTTTTGATTACTGACATTTTAATTCTGTACTTTGTTGAGTGAAAATTTAGGTAATGAGGTTAATGAGAAGTTTTGTGTTTACTTAGTTTTCACTGATGTTATAGTTTGGGTGACAAATCAATTCACTTATACAAATCTAAAATATAAAGTAGATACTACCTTATATACTCTATTGTTTTCCCTTCTGTTTTTGCTGTCTCACTTTGTTTTTTTAAAATATACCTTCTTGTCATGCTTGCATTTAAATAAGCTCCCAGGCACAGTTGCAACCATACAAGACTCCTTAAAATGAAACAAAACACACTCCTCTTGGTGACCTTCCTGGCCTTAGCTTAGAATTAGACAACTTACTCTCTGTCTTAGACCCATGACAGAGCCACTGCTGTCATGGAAAGCTGCTAATATCTATTAGACAAGGCATAAATCACTGGCTGCTATGTAATGCTTTTCTAGCAGATAGAGCTTGCTGACTGCTTATGTTTTAACTCAGGAGACAACAAAAGCTTAAGAATTCTTCTATTTGTTCTGAGGTCTTAGTTTACTCTGCCAAGTAGAACTACAAAAGGCTTTATATTTCTACATATTATTTGATGATGATTTTTCATAGAAAATAATTTATAATGCTTCCTTCCTGATATGTTCCCTCTTACTCAAAAGAAATACACATAGAAATACTAGTTATAGTTAAAATAAATGGACACTGAAATAGGCTCCCAGAATCCTGTCTTTCCTTTATAGGGTAACTCTCTATCAGGATTCTGTAATTATACAACATAAATAAACATTACTTTCCAAATTGATAGTGAAACAAACAAGAAGGCAGTCAGGCATTTTTCTCCTGTTAAGTTATATTATTCCACAATTGAGGAATAGCAGCATACCTATACTGAAAATTCTATGGTATCAACCTCAATGACAGTAAAACTATGACCTTTTCCATAATCTTTTCTATTTTACAATGTATGTGTTCAAGTCTGTGATATATGTAACTATTTAATTTTGCATTTACAAAATTAAATATGTAACTATTTAATTTTACATTTGCTAAAACTAGGACTTAGAGACCTCTTAGGTCAAGTAATTTCTCAATGCTAAGAAAACTATTAATTGATAGATAATTCTTTTATCTAGATGCCAGTTTTACAGGGGCAATATATATAATGATTTGGATTCTGAAATCAGACAGTCGGGTTGTTTTTTTCTTTTTGATTTTGTTTTCTTTTTACAAATTCTAACAATTAGTAGCTGTGTAACTTTTGACAGTTTACTTAAACTTTCTGTGCCTCAGTTTTCTCATATCTCCTGAGATAAATAAAAACTGCTCCGCATAGATGATAGAATCAATAAAATGAAAGTAGTTGTGTAGTGCAGTAGTGGGACTGTGTGCTGTTTGGTTTTCCTTGATTTGGTTTGCCTTTGTTTTCTGATGTAGTTTCGTTATTATTGCTGTGGAATTTTACCTCACTCTCTCTAGTCACCAGTGTTATACCACAGAAGCCACTGCCCAGATTCATACTTTGCTCCATGTTTTTTGAGGCAACAGGCATTTGAGCAGTTGTAGCCATTGTGAAAGGCGTGAAGGAAGGGCATATCCTCAGGGACTCCCACGGTCCAGAGGGAGTAGGAGTGGAACCTGGCATGTACTAATTATATATTATGTGTCCAAACTACCTCACACAAGTGCTTTTTTTTTTCCTTTAAATTCCAATGTCCCCAGAACAAAAGGAAAATAATGTAAATAAAAAAGATTTTTTTCTTGCAGTTGTATATAGTTCTGTTTACCTAACCAATCTTGTATTTGTTTATAAAGTATAAATGTATATTGCTTTCTTTATTTGAATACATCAGAGGCATATATATATATAGATGGGAATGCCATGTTATGGCAAAACTGGTACAATTAAATTCTGACAAAAGTAGAGAGGAGTAGACCTTACTATTTCTCATACTTGACAATTGGGTAGGCAAGAGGATTTACTCTTCTTCTAACCTCCAGCCTTTTATTTACTTCACATTAAGCCTACACTAAGAGCATCCTCAGGGTGTCTTAACCACATCCTCAAGGCCCTCCTATATTCTGTCTTCTGTCCACCAGCCATTCTCAAAGCAAATGACATGCAATTTAGTTTAGTTTAGTTTAGTTTTATTTTAATGGCAGCACACCACACCAGTAACGAATTTCTATGTCAAATATTATTTCCACGTAACAAATTACCACAAAACTTGGCATTGTAAAACAACCATTTATTTTGCTCCTGATTTTGTGAGACAGGGATTTAGAAGGACTAAGCTAGGCAGGCAGTTCTCAGTTGGGGTCTCTCTTGTAGTCACTTGTCAGCTGGGCTCTAGTCATCGAAACTTTCTAGTGTGCTGGACCATCAAGAAGGCTCACTCACATGGCCAGCAGGATATAAGCTGAGAGCTCAGCTGAGACTGTTGATAAGAGCATCAGATCATTACCTCCCCAGCATGGTGGTGTCAGATTTCTTACACAGCCTGTTTGGGATCCAAGTAGGAAATCAGGCAGAAGTTGCCTTACCTTTCATGACTTAGCCTCCTAAGTTACACAGCATCAACTCTGTCACATATTACAGGTTACAAATGTGACACAAGCCCTCCTAGAATCAAAGGAAAGGAATACGAATCTCATCTCTTGAGGGGAGAGTGGCAAACTTGAAATGTAAAAAAGACTACGTGGGATTGGGAGTGTCACTGTGACCATATTTTGTAAAATATAATCTGTGAAAATATAGAATACTCTTTTAGTCTTTAAAAAGTTAGTACTTTTAAATTCTGTTCTCCTGCCTTAAAAATGTATTTTAAACGGCCGGGCGCGGTGGCTTACGCCGGTAATCCCAGCACTTTGGGAGGCCGAGGCGGGTGGATCACAAGGTCAAGAGATCGAGACCATCCTGGTCAACATGGTGAAACCCCGTCTCTACTAAAAATACAAAAAATTAGCTGGGCATGGTGACACGTGCCTATAATCCCAGCTACTCAGGAGGCTGAGGCAGGAGAATTGCCTGAACCCAGGAGGTGGAGGTTGCGGTGAGCCGAGATCGCGCCATTGCACTCCAGCCTGGGTAACAAGAGCGAACTCCATCTCAAAAAAAACAAAAATGTATTTTAAACTTTTATAGACCAGTGACATGATTAAATGTACAAGATATAAATGATTCTCCATGTATGTGTAAATATTTTTATTTTATTATAGCAAATAATTATGTTGGCAAGTAGTAAGTTTGAAAATGAAGGAAGCTTATGAAAAAATTATGACAATAATGAATATGATGGCTCTTAAAATTTGATAATAAAATATAATATAGAAGTCATTTCACCACAACTTTCTTGACATATTTTTTAAGCCTTATATTTTTTCTTATAATCAAACACCAGGATAACAACAAGGGAGACTTCCTAGAAATCTCTTCATCCATATTGCACTAATTACCTCAAGATCAAGATTATTCATGGGCTGGGTAAATGGTGTTAGAAGATATTAATGTTATGAAACCACATGGTCATTGCAAGAGATAGAATATTTTAAATTAATATGACCTATTCTCAACAAATTAATAGGGAGATGCAAAAGATTTCAGTGGTAAACAGTTATATACTTAGGAATTTCACAAGATAGTAAAGGGAGCTGTGGTGTGTAAAATTAGATATATGGGTCAGACTGTTACTACATGTTATGGAGCTTTCAAAATTAATAAACAACTACATTTTCCTAGATGGCACAGATACATTTTTGACATGATAAAAATTTATCTAGCTAACAATGAATTTTAAATGGAAATCATAATAAAATATTATGCTCTAACTGTTTAAAACCATGTGTTATTTCAATGGTTTAATAATTTCACACTTCGAACAAAAATATAAACAAGCTCTAGGTGAACAGGTTGGCACTTTGTATAAATTTTGACCTTATCTTAAATAATATGGAAAAAACATAACAACAACAAAAGGTAGGTTTATCTTTTATGATGGTTGAAACCCACAGTGAGAAACAGCTAATTTAGGACACGAAAGCTTGGAGCTTGGTAAAATGAAGGGCTAGGAACAGACACCAAAGAATTTTAAAAAATAAAATAAAAGCTGGAGTTTAGTTTGAGAAAATTTGGTACCCCTTTGGGAGTATTTAAAACATAGAATCAGCAGCAGATGTTTATTAATAAGTTTTTAATACCTTTTCTTCAGCCCTGGATGAGTATAAGCAAAAACGATGGCAAGAAAAGGAAAAATGACATGAGTTTCTAGGTAATAATGAGTATTAAAAATATAAAACAAGCAATAAAAGAGATGAGATGAAAATGAGAGCTATGGTTAGTAATACTTTCAAATAAAACTATGTTTCTTTAATATTCTAGCATCTTTCATCAGTTGTTTAATCAAGAGTTAAACAAATGATATTATCTAAATATTCAAGAATATTATTTTTATACATTTCAAGGCACAGGTAAGTAAGTTGAACATAATCATATTAGATTAGATATCCCTAGTTTCCACTTCTCTTCTACTTATCCCAATTACTTGTATATGGTATGACTATTCAATTCATAACAAACTTTCAAACCAAGGGGAGGAACTAAAACTACTTATTTATAATTTCTACCAAAATCATACATTAGGTACTTAGAAAATTCTATCCTGCTTCTATGTTATAGATAATTCTGTTATTGTTTATTAATTTGTTTATAGAGAGGGGTCTCACTCTATCATCCATGCCGGAGTGCAGTGGCATGATCACAGCTCGCTGTAACCTTAAACTTCTGGGCTCAAGGAATCCTCCTGCCTCAACTGCCCTAGTAGCAGGGAGTAGAGACATCCATGTCAACATGTGCCTATAATTTTTTTTTTTTTTTTTTTTTTTTGAGACGGAGTTTAGCTCTCGTTACCCAGGCTGGAGTGCAATGGCGCGATCTCGGCTCACCGCAACCTCCGCCTCCCGGGTTCAGGCAATTCTCCTGCCTCAGCCTCCCGAGTAGCTGGGATTACAGGCACTTGCCACCTTGCCCAGCTAATTTTTTGTATTTTTAGTAGAGACGGGGTTTCACCATGTTGACCAGGATGGTCTCGATTTCTGGACCTCATGATCCACCTGCCTCGGCCTCCCAAAGTGCTGGGATTACAGGCTTGAGCCACCGCGCCCAGCCCGCCTATAATTTTTTAATGTTTTTGCAGAGATGGGTCTTGCGATGTTGCCAGGCTAGTGTCAAACTCTTGGCCTCAAGCAATCTTCCTACTCAGCACTTTTTGAAAATACATGTATTTATACATATATCTATGGTGTACATGCAATATTTTGTTACATGCATTGAAGGTGTAATTATCAAGTCATGGTATACAGGGTATCCATCATCTTCAGTATTTTTCATTGCCATATGTTGGAAACATTTCAAGTCCTCTATTCTACCTGTTTGGAAATAAATGGTATGTTGTCGTTAACTATATCACTGACAGGGTTTGGCTGTGTTCCCACTTCCATTTCTTTCCATGCCTTAAGTGTTTCCTGTCACTTCTCTGTTGTATTTCATTGTTTTTTTCCTTAGGTATTCTATTAAAGTTTGATTATTTACTTGCTATTTGGGCTCTTATTTGTGTAGGAGGTGAGTGCCAGATGCCTCTCGTCAGCCATCTTGAAGACCCCTCTATTTCTGTTATTTACATAGACTACTTACCCATAATTTACCACCACAGGAATAAATAATTTTATCACTTTTATAACAGATTATTTTTAAATGTAACAAACTCTGGAGCTTGGGGAAAAATGCTAAAGCAATAGTTTTATTAACTAGTTTCAATAAAGTCAGATTTTATATAATAATCGTTATGGTGTTCAATCAATGCTGAATACAATTGCAGATTTATCTGGGTATGTATAAAACACTTTCTACATCTTTTCAATTTGTATTTCCTGTAAGAGTTGCCTTAATAATATGTCCCTAAATCCAACAGACCTCCTAGCTATTTAAAGACCTTGGTCCTTTCCCTTCTTTGAATTGAGGCTCTTTAGAAATAAGGATGAGGGAGAACAATGGATCAAAGTAATTGCATTTGCCTCAAGCAGATCAGTCAGCCTTCTTATCCTTTTTAGGGTCCTCTTGTTTTAATTCCACTGCAGATTCCCTTTCCTAGTAAGGAAAGGGTTCTGGCCCTGACATGACTTTTCAGTTCCAAAACTTAACTATGTTATCAGCTTCCCAAACTCTAGCAGCCAAAAATTTAAAAAGCAAACAAACAAAAAATACCTTACTCTTGTAATATCCAGTAATTATTGATGATTGAATATGTGGAGTAGCCCAATAAATTAGCAATTTCCTTTTTTCCTCCATATTTCACCACCATATTCTCTCTCCCTGTTATGTAAGGACAGATAGACTGGTAAAGTTCAATCTCTTCTGTGGTTATTATCTGAGGAATGTAGCATCATATTCCTACTATTGTCACTGAATCATCACTTAGTAATTCTAATGGCAAGTGTGTGTGTGTGCACGCATGTATGTGTGTTTGTGGGGAGGGGCGAATTAGATTATAATTAGATAGACATAAAGAAAATAAACTCTAAAATATTGTGTATATCCAGGGAATGTGTATTGTTGAAAAAATTCATTCCACCCCACTCTCTACCACTGTGATTTTGATTAAGTTCCAATGGCTTAGTCACTGATAAGCAGCAATGTAGATGCATGAGTGAAGAGTTTTGGACCTCCAGGAGCGAGGACATGCTCAACCTTACTTACAAGTCAATCCATAACTGCTCTTCCCTTCCTGTATTCTCAATTACATTTGGCCAGCTCCTTTCATGATGTACAAATAATATTTTATCACATTTCCTGTTGTCCTTCACCAAAGCTTGGCTGCTACTGGCCCTCTCCAGTTTTTCTGTTTGTACGTAAAATCAACTTTCAAATGAGAACATTTGAGTAGATGCCCATTTAGGTGTTTCAAGTACACTGTCAAGAAGTTCTTGTCTGCTCAGAACAGATAGGTGTTGCCTGATCTATCATTGGCAAATAAAAGTATGTCCTTCAGCCAAAATAAAGGAAAGTCATCAAAGTATACTAGATCCTTGAAAGCTTCTTTTTTCCTCCCCATGGAAAAAACATAGTTATATCTGGATTTAAATCTAAAAAATGTAGATAAAATTGATTCTTAATTATTACACATAGACTAGTAAGTTTAAAAGTATCTGTTGTTCACAGTAGATAACCACCTCCTTAGGGACAAGGGAAAACGTTCTCTCTCCTTTTTTATTAACCAAAGTATTTTTCCATATTTTTTTCAATTATTTAAGGAAGATTTTATTGGACGTGTTGCCAAAAGTTAGACTCTTCCATCTGAATGGAAGCTCTATAGTTGCTTACAAAAAACAATTAAGCCAATCAGTTTAATATTTTTCCATAATTACCATGATAAAGGTATACAGAGTGTTTCATGGAGTCCCAAGAAGATTCAACAAATCCATGTGTGGATAAATCTACGTGTGGAAACAGGGGACAATATTTTCTGGGAGAGACAATACATAAAATAAGTTTTAAAAGGTAATAAGAGGCAAGTGAATAAAGTATGCAAAAGAGTACAGAAGGGAGATAGCTTCCCAATTCAGGAAAGTGTAAAAACATCAGAAGGAACTGGTATGTTTGAGGTAGTAAAAGTAGAGAGGCGAGGTTGAGCTTGAGAGGGAGAACAGCAGGAAGGACCTTGTTCTTTATTCTGAAGCATATGGGACCACAGAAGGATGTCTTTTACATGATCGTATTTGAATTTTATAAATATCCCTTATTTCAGTAGTGTCGAAAATTCATAGGAGTGGAGCAAGACTGGAGGCTCAGGTGTAAGTTATACTTTGTTAAATATATCATACTGATGGTTGAGGTTATTGCGTCCCATATAGTTTTAAATTGGCCCAGATTGTGTATTTTCTTATCAAAGTATTATTATTAAAACAAGCCAAAATTTGTTTGATAAGTGGTCCTTCAAGCTATAACATGGCCTTGTCTGGTAATACAGAAGATCCATGTTACAGTGAAGAGTGCTCACATAGACACGTGGTGAAATCTGACTGATCTCTATTCCCCCTACTCTTTTAAGAATCAATGTAATAAGAACCTACCTTATTACATTGAACAGAGAGCAGGGCATTCACTAACAAAATAAAAAAAAAATGACCACAATATGAACAAGTAGCAAGAACTCATTTTCTGTTGGTGGTGGTAAAAGAAGCATCAGTTTCCAATTGGCACAGCAATATGTTGTACCAGAGTGGCAGGTGACTTGACCTACAGGTGGTATAAGGCCCGCAGCTCACCAGGCCAGGATTTGATGAAATCACCTGGGGATATGAAAAGGTATTTTAGGACCACATGAAATATGTGTACAAATGCAGAGTCAAGTTTCCTATTTGCACTACAAAGTGTCTCAAGTTATAGGAAGAGAGTTTTCATGAAGTCCTATCTTAATTGGGTAAATATATGTTCTACAGTAAAATAGAATAGATTTGGTAACGCCTATGGTTTTCAATGCTTGAATTTGGGAGACTATTCAAAAGAAGCATTCAGGAAACTTATTTGTTTCATTTCATAAAAATATTATAAAAAGAACTTTGTTGACCAAAAAAAATTGTACCTGTGCAAATGTTTACACATTTAAAGAGAAAATCTTAAATTGAGATTACTTTCTATTTAGCAGCATTTGCTTTGAGCTTAGTTGAAGTTCCATTAAAAAACAAAAGGAAGTATGTTAATGCCTTAGTTTGGATGCCCTCAAAATAGTGTTCTTGTTCTTGTGAAAGGGATTGACTGAGGGCAGGATCTCAGGAGAAGAGTGTAGGAAGCAGGGAAAATCACAGGAAAGAAGAAGGTGAAACAAGAATGTTTTCTTGGCATGGAGATTAACCACAGGAAAGCTCTGGAGCACAAATTACACCAATAACTGAAACCATCTCACTCCAGAGAGCTAGAGTTTTGTACTTCTTTGATGGAGAAGGTAATATTCGTCAGCAAGAATAAGTGCTATTCTCCAGGAAGATGAGGGAGCTCTGAGAGTTGTGTATTCATTACATTTGAATCTTTGTAGGATATCACTTAAACTGTATACATGCTGCTACATTTAAAAATGTATCAAATCTTCAAATGTAGCTTAAAAATCATGAAAATGCCTTCATATTTTTAACTCATTCACCACTTTAAATTAACCAATTATTTTTTTCTATTGTAATTGCAGAAATATACAGGTACCCTTTAAACACTGAGTGCTGATTTTCAGATTTTCAGAGTACAGTTTAAAACTTTGAAAAACAGGGGTTACATTGGAAGTGATGAAACAACCTTAATTATAGCACTGGGAAAAGTAGTGCTCTAACAGCTAAACAGTGGATTTTACTTCAAGTGAAGAAACAATAAAATTGTAAATCATGAAATGCAAGTGGAGGGATGAGACATATGTCTCATGCATTTAGCCTTGACTGTAGTGACAACAGAAACAGTTGGATTCTTTTTTTATAAAGACATAATAACTTTAATGAACATAAAATACTATATAGCACAAAATGAAATATACAGTGTTTGGACTGTATTCAGACAGTGAAAATTCTAGGACTAACTCACCATGTAAAATCCCTCTATTTTGCTTTCATGCCTACATGTTGAATTCTTTTTTATGCTGGCATCGAGGATTCTGGTGTGCTCTTCTTTCTGTCTTTCTCTGGAAGTCATTGCCTGTGCTAATTTCTGTCCCTTACTTGACTCATACCAGATATACAACCAAGTTACGCCAAATGTGCCAGCAGTGCCTTCCAGTCAAGTACCAGCCCAAGTTTTCATAAAAATTGGTCTCCAGTCCTAGTGGTTATTTCACTTCACAAAAAGCTTATTAAAAATTTTTAAAACAACACTTTCTCAGATAACAGCATTACATAGTTTGGTTTTACATTCGCAACAGCCCAGATATATTTTATTATTTACATTAGTGGAAAACTTACATTTAATTGTACACTGACATTCTGTAATTGATACTTGCAGGTTTAGTAAATAGATTTAATGTGTATAACTAACAACAGGAAGGGGAGGAAAAGGAGGATGGTTAGAGAATGAATGATGGGTACAAAGCTACAGTTAGATAGGAAAAAAGTTCCGGTGGTCTATTGCATAGTAGGATGATTAGAATTAAGAATAATGTAGTCTGTATTGCAAAATACCTAGAAAAGATGTTTGGAGGTTTGTTGGTTTGTTTTTGTTTTTGTTTTGAGACACAGTCTCCTCTGTTGCGCAGGCTGGTCTGTAGTGGTGCGATCTCAGCTCACTGCAGACTCGACTTCTCATGCTAAAGCAATCCTCTCACCTCAGCCTCCCAGGTAGCTGGGACTATAGGTGGGTGCCCCCATGCCCAACTAACTTTTAAAAAATTGTTTGCAGAGACAAGGTCATAGACTGGTCTCAAACTCCTGGACTCAAGTACTGCCCCTGCTTTGGCCTCCCACAATGCTGGAATTACAGGTGTGAGCCACCCACTGTGCCTGACCCAGAGAGAGGTTTTTGACTATTGGCATCACAAAGAAATAATAAATGTTTAAGGTGGTGGAAATTCTAATTACTCTCATTTGATCACGACGTATTATATGTATCAAAACCATAAATATGTGCAGCTATTATGTCATAAATAAAATTACAAAAACTAATTTGAGATACCTTTCAATGGTACTTCTCTGTGCCTAACTCTGACATTTTCAAATGTCACCTCGGTCAGTAGCTTAGTATTTTTTTTTTTTTCATTTTACACTTCCTTTCCTATTTATCATGAGGTGATATTTGATAACCAATAACTGAACCAACTATTTTTGTGTCGCATTATTTATTTATCATCTCGTTTGCAAACTGATGCTTGACCTCTACCTAATCAAAACCATGGGCATGGTAACTTGGCTTTTTTAAAATTCCTGCTATTTATTTATGCACATATAATTTTCTGAAACGTTTTCAAGTCAATGCTTTATTTTGTCATATCAAGTTACAAACATTTAATTAGCATTTCTTTATATTTTAGGTATCCTATCTTATTAAAGTATTATAACATATTATAATTAGTCTTTTAAATTATAGCACATTGTATTGTAAATCAAATAACTTTGTCAGGTATAAAAAGCTATCATGATTAGTGGCCATTAAAATAGATCATAAGTGTTTAAAAGAAATCTTCATTTCTTATTTCTTTTCCTTGGCACATGAGTTTCCCAGGAGTGTATATCTAGGCCCATTTCAAGCAGCTCGGGTCACTGTGATTCGGTTATTGTTAATTATATTTTCAAAAGTGATACAAATTTAAAACACCAAATAATTTAATCATTCATAATCCATAGCAAAACAAACAATTAGAACATTTTCACATTTACAATTATTTACTTTTCTTTGAGTACTAAGTTAAATCTTTATCTAAAAGGAATAATTGCTTACTAAATAAGGATCGAAGGCCTTTTGAGAAATAGGTGAGAAAAACTATTTGTCCATTGAGGTCACTGTGGTTACAAGCCATGAAGAGCTAAAATAATGATAAAAAACTAATATAATCTGTTATATTCAATGTCAAAATTAGATTAAAATGCATGCATAAGTGCTAGATATAGCTCTTGGTCAGGCATACATTATTTTATCCTTAAAATCAGTGCTTTAAAAATATCTATCACATACAGGTTAGCTATCACACTCTAACACCATTCTGTTACAACCTACAATTTAGTGAAACAGATTTGAAATGGAGTGATGTACCTGAGATTTCCTATTTTTCTCCTTTGTTTTTGCTGTTTGAGTTTTGTTTTGTTTTGTTTTGACGGAGTTCCACTCTTGTTGCCCAGGCTGGAGTACAACGGCATGATCTCAGCTCAACACAACTCCTGCTTCGCAGTCAAGCAATTCTCCTGAGAATTGCTAGGATTACAGGGTTGGTCTTGGGTTGGTCTTGAACTCCCAAGCTCAGGTTATCTGCCCACCTAAGCCTCCTAAAGTTCTGGGATTACAGGGATAAGCCAACCCACCTGGCCGAGATTTTTCATTTAAATTACATTGTCATTTCTGTACCTATGCAACAATCTTGCATGTTCTTCACAAGTGCCCCAAAACCTAAAACGCAATAAAATATATATATTAAATAAATAAATAAATTACATGGCATTCTGTTTTTAACATATAAATATTAATAAAACCTCAATACATTACTTATAGATTATGCAAGTATATAAACATTGTATATACATTGCTATATGTGCATTGCAAATATATTAAATATATGTCATAAATATGAGTGTAAACATATACATAAATATATGTATGTATATATAAGCACATATATACATATATATATTTTACACACACACCACTCATCTCACACAAATCTTATTTTAAACCACACAAATATCGACTAAGTCCTTTCATTCATCACAAACAATGGAATTCAATTTTGTTTTTATAGTTTTAATTTTCCCAATATTTACTAAATTTCTTTCTTTTTTTTTTTTTTTTGAGACAGAGTCACACTGCACCACTCCGGTTGGAATGCAGTGGCGTGATCTTGGCTCACTGCAACCTCCACCTCTCAAGTTCAAGCTATTCTCCTGACTCAGCCTCCTTAGTAGCTGAGATTACAGGCATGGAGTGCCATGCACAGCTAATTTTTGTATTTTTAGTAGAGACAGGGTTTTACCATGTTGGGCAGGCTGATCTTGAACTCCTGACCTCAGATCTGCCCTCCTCGGCCTCCCAAATTGCTGAGATTACAGACTTGAGCCACCTCACCCGGGCCTTCTTTTTATATAATAAGAGGAGGAGTTACACATCAATACACTAATAAAAGTCCTTTGATGGCCTTTACTGAAATTCTATCTGATTAACAATCTTTTTTTTTTTCATTTTTATTTCTAAATAGTATTTCATTGTGTATACATTTTCCTTATTCATTCATCTGTTTATGAACACTCAGATTTTTTCCATTTGTTGGCTATTTTGAATAGTGCTGCAATAAGCATGGGGATGCAAATGTCTCTTCAATATATTAATTTCACGTCCTTGGATAAATACCCAATATTAGGATTTCTGGATAATATGGTAGTTCTATTTTTAGTTTTGTGAGAAACTTCCAGATTATTTTCCATGATGACTGTATTAATTTAAATTCTCAAAAATAATGTATAAAAGTAGCTTTTCTCTGAATTCTTACTAGCATTTGTTATTTTATTTTATTTTATTTTGAAAGTAGCCATTCTAATTAGGATGAGAGGACATTACATTGTGGTTTTAATTTTCATTTTTCTGATGATTAGTGATGTTGAGCATTTTTTCTCCCTATTTTTTTTCAACTTTTATTTTAAGTTCAGGAGAACATATGTAGGATGTTCAGGTTTGCTATACAGGTAAATGTGTACTATGGTGGTTTCCTGCACAGATTATCCCATCACCTAATTATTAAGCCCAGCATCTATTCGCTATTCTTCCTGATGCTCTCCTTCTTCACCACCTACTTCTGAAAGGCCCCAGTGCATGTTGTTCCCCACCATGTGTTCATGTGCTCTCATCATTCAGCTCTCACTTATAAATGAGAATATGTGGTATTTGCTTTTCTGTTTCTGCGTTAGTTCTCTGAGGATAATAGCTTCCAACTCCATTCATATCCCTTCAAAGGACATGATCTCATTTATTTTTATGGCTGCATACTATTTCATGGTGTATATATACCATCTTTTCTTTATCCAGTCTATCTCTGATGAGCATTTTGGTTGATTCCATGACTTAGATATTGTGAATAGTGCTTCAATGAACATACACATGCATGTATTTTTATAATAGAATGATTTATATATATATATATATATATATCCTGGATATAAAATGATTTATATTTAGTAATGGGACTTCTGGGTCAAATGGTATTCCTGCCTCTAAGTCTTTGAGAAATTGCTGCACTATTTTCCACAAAGGTTGAACTAATTTGTACTCCCACCAATAGCACAAAGCATATTTTTCTTCCAAAATACTCCAGCATTTTTTTTATTATTTAATAATTGCCATTCTGACTGGCATGTGATGGTATTTCACTGTGGTTTTGATTTGCATTTCTCTAATGAACAATGATGTTGAGCTTTTTTCATACGTTTGTTGGGCATATATATGTCTTCATTTTGGAAGTGTCTGTTCACATTTTTTCTTGTAAATTTGTTTAGTTCCTTGTAGACTCTGAATTTTAGATCTTTGTCAGATGGATAGATTGCAACACTTTTCTCCCATTGTATAGGTTGCCTGTTAGCTCCGATGGAAAAATAAAGGTGATAGTTTCTTTTACTGTGCAGAAGCTCTTTAGTTTAATTGGATCACATTTGTCAATTTTTGCTTTTGTTGCAATTGCATTTTTGTCATGAAATCTTTTCCCATGCTCATTTCCTGAATGATATTGTCTAGATTTTCTTCTAGGGGTCTTACAGTTTTGGGTTTTACATTTCAGTCTTTAATCCATCTTGAATGAATTTTTGCATATGTTATAAGAAAAAGTCCATATTCAATTTTTTGCATATTGCTAGCCAGGTCTCACAGCACTATTTATTAAATAGAGAATGCTTTCCCCTTTGCTTGCATTTGTCAGATTTCTTCAAGATCAAATGGTTGCAGTTGTGAGAACTTATTTCTGAGTTCTCTGTTTTGTTCCATTCACCTTTGTGTCTGTTCTTGTACCATTACTTTGCTGTTTTGGTTACCATAGCTTTATAGTATAGTTTGGAGTCAGGTACCATGATACTTACAGCTTTCTTCTTTTTGCTTAGGATTATCTTGGCTACTCAGCCTCTTTTTTTGGTTCCATATGGATTTTAGAGTAGTTTCTTCTAATTCTGTGAAGAATGTCAATGGTAGTTTAATGGGAATAGAATTTAATCTATAATTAATTTGGAAATTATGGCCATTTATACAACATTGTTTCTTCTTATACATGAGCATGTAATGTTTTTACATTTATCTCTGTTATCTCTGATTTATTTGAGCCGTAGTTTGTAATTCTCCTAGAAGAGGTTCTTTACTTACATTTTTAGTTCTATTCCTTGGTATTTTATTCTTTTTTGTAGGAATTTTGAATGGGAATTCATTTATAATTTGGCTCTCTGCTTGCCTGTTGTTGGTGTATAAGAATGCTGACAATTTTTGCACATTGATTTTTGTATCTTCAGATTTTGCTGAAGTTGCTTATCAGTTTGAGAAGCTTTTGGGCTGGGACAATGGGGTTTTCTAGATATGGGATCATGTCATCTGCAAAAAAAAGATAATTTGGCTTCCTTATTTCCTATTGAATACTCTTTATTTCTTTCTTCTGCCTGATTGTCCAGGCCAGAACAGCCAATATGTTGAATAGCAGTGGCGAGAGAGAGCATCCTTGTTTTCTGCTGGTTTTCAAGGGGAATGCTTCCAGGTTTTGGCCATTCAGTATGATATTGGCTGTGGATTTGCCATATATGGCTATTATTTTGCAGTATATTCCTTCAATATCTTGTTTACTGAGAGTTTTCAACATGAAGTGATATTAAATATTATCAAAAGCCTTTTCTGCATCTACTGATATAATTATTTTTTCTTTATTGATTTTATGTGATGAAACACATTTATTGATTTATGAAGTGATATTAAGTATTATCAAAAGCCTTTTCTGCATCTATTGATATAATTATTTTTTCTTTATTGATTTTATGTGATGAATCACATTTATTGATTTGCATATATCGAACCAATGTTGCATCCTAGGGATGAAGCCAGCTTTATCATGGTAGATAAGCTTTTTGCTGTGCTGCTGAATTAGGTGTGACAGTATTTTCTTGAGAATTTTTGCAATTCTGTTCATCAAGGATATTGGCCTAAAGTTTGCATTATTTTGTTGTATCTCTGCCTGATTTTTGTATCCAGATGATGCTGGTCTCATAGAATGTGTTAGAAAGAAGTCTCTCCTTTTCAATTATTTGAAATAGTTTCAGTAGAAATTGTACCAGCTCTTCTTTGTACTTCTGGTAGAATTCAGTTGTGAATCTCCTGTGAATTGTAGAAAAATGACAGGAAAACTGACTCCAAAAGTCCAGTAAGATTCTGAAATGAAGGGTGAATATTTGCAAGAAGGTAGAGAGAGGACACACTGTGCTCCCTTTATGTTTTGCTAGGTAGGGTCTCTTTCAGTCCCTGTGTTATATAAATGGCATGCAGAAGTTCTTCTGTACTCTATTGAGGAGTGTATGAAATCTGAGGATGATGTTAGTCAAGCTCACTGGGGATATTGCTGAAGGAAGAGTGAAGCTACGCTGAAACTAAAAGCTGTAGGACAGATGATCTGGGTCAGACTTTATGGGAATATAAAATGCTAGAATAGCCCAGGTGAGGTAATATGGCTCCTCTGGGACACCAGATTACAGATTTCAGCTGCCATCAACTTTGCCTGCAGAATGCCCAAGAATAGGTTCTACCCAATATCTTCACTGAAAACACTAGCCAGTATACATTCCCCAAAACATGATTATGCAAACTTTCATATACAGATACTATATTGGAAAGAATCAGAGAAAAGATTTGAATATGAAATAATGAAATGACATAAACAGATTGGACTGCATAGGTTGATGATGCTAATTATTTGGCCATTCTAAGTTTATCAGTTCTCACGGTACTACACATGCAGTGTGTGTGTGTGTGTGTGTGTGTGTGTGTGTGTGTGTGTGTGAGGGTGTCTGCCTGTGTACATGACTATGAGTGTATTCAACAGAATACTTTCCTATAATTTGAGAGAGGAGGCCACGGGGGAAGTTCAAATAAATTAGGTAAGAGTTAAGCTAAGTTTTATTTGCCAACTGCATATAATATGAATAAATTTGCAACCACATCATAGAAATTTACAAATTTCAATTGAAACAAAAATTCTCAAACAAAGATATAAAATGTGAATATGGAACATCAAGAATCCTTTGTGCCGACTTCTTGTCATTTTTCCTGGTTACTACCCCCCAAATTAGGAGAGATTTACACTTTCTATTTTTAATTTGGATTGAAATCAAGTCATTCAAGACAGTATTTTTGTTAGTAGCCAGATAATCAAACTACAAGGGTCTTATGAAATAAATTTTCCACAAAAATATATTTAGCTTTAAAATATATCTTAAACAGTGAATACCATTTGCAAAGACCCTTCTTTCATGTATTTCATCTCAATAAAGCATTAATACTGAAAAAGATGTATCAATCAATTGGACAGAGGAAGAGACTGAGGCTCCCTGATATTACATAACTTGTCTGTATTCATATAGCCAGAAGGTCAGTATCTGGGACCTGGATGCAGAGACAATGGCTTTTTTTCTATATAGCACTGATAATATCACACTTATAAGAACGAGAAAAGTACTTGAGCATCTGGTAATAGTTAAGAGGTAGTACCTGGGAAAAGGTGGAGAAAAAGTTGTTGTACATACAGACTCATGTTCTCATGTTCCATACAGACTATGGAAAGATAGGATGTAGGAGACAGAGGTTGGGAACAATAACTGAAGAAAAACAATGTAAAGTCAAATGTAAGTTGTGCATAATACATAAAATTAATTACAAGAATTGCTTTACAGTTTAATATCCAGTAAGACCCAATGACACAATTTTTAAATAAGGCAAAATAATTTCACTAACCTTTACCAGATCATAAATATATATATATGATGTGTGTGTATATGTGTGTATGATTCAAGTAACAATTATACATATATTATATATGTAATACATATATTATAATTCTAAGCATATAATTGGTACTTAGATTCTTGGTCCCCAGTCAGTTCATGTAAAGTATAGAACAACTGCTTACATTCCTAGATGTATGTCAGTAAAAATTGCCACAGTTATTTTAAGAAACTTGTATTTCCTTAAGAATAGCAACATGAAATACACAAAAGTATAAAACTTGCTGGTAAAGGTAAATATATGGTCAAATACAGAATGCTGTAATGCCATAATGATGGTGAGTAAATCACTTTTATTTTATTATAAGTGCTAAAAGACAAAAAGTATTAAGAATAATAAAAACAATTTATTGATGGATACACTATATAAAATGATATATATTATGACATCAATAACATAAAATGGAGGGATATAAAAATGTAGAGGGTTATTGTATGTGATTTAAATTAAATTATTAATCACATAGACTATTATAACTACAAAATGTTTTATGAAGCCTCGAAGTATCTGACAAATAATTTTTATAGAAGATTCACAAAACAGAAAGAGAATGGAATCAAAGCATATCATTACAACGAAATCAACAAATCACAAAGGAAGATGGAAGGAGGAAAAAAAGAGTAGCAAAAGAAGTTTAAGACATACAGAAAATAATTTTTAAAATGCCAGTAATGAGTTCTTCACTATCAATTGCTACTATAAATGTAAATGAATCAAAGCTCCCAATTATAAGACACAGAATACCTGAATGGATTAAAAATGAGATTCAAATACATGTTGTCTGCAAGACACTCACTTCAGATTTAAAGACACACATGTGCTGCACATGAAAAAAATGGAAAAATAAATTTATGCAAATGTTAACTGAAAGACAACAGATTTGGTTATACTTTTATCAGACGAAATATACATTAAGTCAAAAACTGTTAGAAAAGACAAAGAAGGATACTATATAATGATAAAAGGTCAATTAAACAGGAAAGTATAACAATTATAAGTATGTATGCATTCAACATCAGAGCACTTACATATATAAGTAAACATTCACATAACTGAAAAGACGGACAGCAATACAATACCAGTAACAGATTTGAATATCTCACTTTCAACAGTGGCTAGAATAGCTCGACAGAAAATCAATAATAAAATAGGGGACTTGGCCAACACTGTAGATCAAATGAACTTGTCAAACATATGCAGAATATTCCATCCAACAGCAGAATTCACTTTATTCTCAAGTGCATAAGAAACATTCTCTAATAGGAGAAACATTCTCCAATATAACATGTTTGCTCACGAAACAAGTCTTAAGAAACTGAAGAAGACTGAAATTATACCAACTATCTTTTCCGACCACTCTCGAAAGAAGCTAGAAATTAGTGACAGAAAGACAATTTAAAAAAACAAAGTATCTAGAAATTGAATAATACACTCCTGACACCAACTGGTCAAAACGCTAAAAGGGAAAGGAAAAAAAATGTTGAACACCACACACTGTCACACATGTGCAGAAACCGACGCATACACCACACACAGAGTTAAACGTATTTCTAACAAACTAAAAAGGATATACTCATGACAGTTACAATCATCATTTCTATTAAAAAGAAAAGAGATTTGAATCTGCACTAGAACTTTTCCTTACTGGGAAAGGCAATTAGTTGCTACAAAGGTAGCCGTAAACAGTTGTCATCTCCAAAGGACTAGATATTTGGTTTCTCTTGTGGCATGGGATTTCATTTTTGCCCCTGTTTCTGACTGCTTATATAATTTTACATTACAAATTTTTACAAACAAAAGCTTTTAATCTAATAGAATTCAAGAGATTTTATTATTTATAAAATTAAAAAGTAAAATGTTAAATAACAATATAGACAGATAATGATCAAAACAATTTGTATATGAAATATTTTTCATTGAATTATATTAAAAAATCAAGAGAGCTTAAACATAAAGGGGAAACTGATACAATAACACTCAGAATACCACCAGAATTCGCCACATTCTTAAAACCTACTTAGAATTCAGTGAAATAGAAAATTAAAAAATATGGTAAAGGACTGTACATAAATTAAATAAAGTAGGCAAATAATTCATAAATGTGGCAAAGCTTGAGATAAGTCAAAGATGAATTGATGTTTAAAACTCTGTTTTCTGACAAATTAAGTGTAGTTTAAAAATTTCATGCCCATATGTGGGTAAAACAGCAACTTTTCTTGATTATTACATCTCATTTATAAATAATCCATTAAAATTTAATACATATTACCACATAGAAAGAATTCCAAACATTATTTACCTAAGTTATCAAATACCAGGATTAAATGTGAAGGATTCTATATGCAATTATTGCAACTAAATCAACAAACTTTAAAAATACTTTTAAATATTTTTTCATAGTCTATGAGTGAAAACTTATGGAAGGCAGATAATGGGACAAGACCATGGTTCAAATTTGTGACTTACTATAAGAATTGCCTACTAGAAAATATCCCATAGTACTACAAGCATATTTAAAACTAATCACATTTATGTTGCAATTATTTCTTTACAGTAACTAGAAGCAAAATAAATAAAAGGTAAAACATTCCATGCTCATGGATTGGAAGAATCAATATTGTTGTTTTTTTTTTTTTCTTTTTTATTGCATTTTAGGTTCTGGGGTACATGTGTAGAATATGCAAAATAGTTGCACAGGTACACACATGGCAGTGTGTTTTGCTGCCTTCCTGCCGCTCACCCACATTTGCCATTTCTCCCCAGGCTATCCCTCTCCAGCTCCCCCTACCCACTGTCCCTCCCCATTCCCCCCAATAGACCCCGATGTGTAGTACTCCCTTCCCTGTGTCCATGTGTTCTCATTTTTCCTCACCCGCCTATGAGTGAGAATATGTAGTATTTCATTTTCTGTTCTTGTCAGTTTGCTGAGAATGATGTTCTCCAGTTTCATCCATGTCCTTACAAAGGACACGAACTCATCGTTTTTGATTGCTGCATAGTATTCCATGGTGTATATGTGCCACATTTTCCTAGTCCAGTCTATCATCGATGGCCGTTTGGGTTGGTTCCAGGTCTTTGCTATTGTAAACAGTGCTGCAATAAATATTCGTGTGCATGTGTCCTTATAGTAGAATGATTTATAGTCCTTTGGATACATACTCAATAATGGGATTGCTGGGTCAAATGGAATTTCTATTTCTAACGCCTTGAGGAATCGACACACTGTCTTCCACAATGGTTGAACTAATTTACACTCCCACCAGCAGTGTAAAAGTGTTCCTACTTCTCCACATCCTCTCCAGCATCTGTTGTCTCCAATTTTAATGATCATCATTCTAACTGGCGTGAGATGGTATCTCAGTGTGGATTTGATTTGCATCTCTCTAATGACCAGTGATGATGAGCATTTTTTCATGTTTGTTGGCCTCATGTATGTCTTCTTTTGTAAAGTGTCTGTTCATATCCTTTGCCCATTTTTGAATGGACTTGTTTGTTTTTTTCCTGTAAATCTGTATGAGTTCTTTGTAAATTCTGGATATTAGCCCTTTGTCAGATGGGTAAACTGCAAAAATTTTTTCCCATTCTGTTGGTTGCCAATTCACTCTAGTGACTGTTTCTTTTGCCATGCAGAAGCTGTGGAGTTTGATTAGGTCCCATTTGTCTATTTTGGCTTTTGTTGCCAATGATTTTGGTATCTTGGTCATGAAGTCCTTGCCTATTCCTATGTCCTGAATGGTTTTGCCTAGATTTTCTTCCAGAGTTGTTATGGTATCAGGTCTTATGTCTAAGTCTTTAATCTATCTGGAGTTAATTTTAGTGTAAGGTGTCAGGAAGGAGTCCAGTTTCTGCTTTCTGCACATGGCTAGCCAATTTTTCCAGCACCATTTATTAAACAGGGAATCCTTTCCCCATTGCTTGTTTTTGTCAGGTTTATCAAAGATTGTATGGTTGTAGATATGTTGTGTTGCCTCGGATGCCGCTGTTTTGTTCCATTGGTCTATAGCTCTGTTTTGGTACCAGTACCATGCTGTTTTGATTACTGTAGCCTTGTACCATAGTTTGAAATCCAGTAGTGTGATGTCCCCCGCTGTGTTCTTTTTTCTTAGAATTGACTTGGCTATGCGGGCTCTCTTTTGGTTCCATATGAAGTTCATGGTGTTTTTTTTCCAGTTCTGTGAAGAAAGTCAATGGTAGCTTGATGAGGATAGCATTGATTCTGTAAATTACTTTGGACAGTATAGCCATTTTCACAATATTGATTCTTCCTAACCATGAACATGAAATGTTTCTCCATCTGTTTGTGTCCTGTCTTATTTCATTGAGCAGTGGTTTGTAGTTTTCCTTGAAGAGGTCCCTTACGTTCTTTGTAAGTTGTTTTCCTAGGTATTTTATTGTTTTTGTAGCAATTGTGAATGGCAGTTCGTTCTTGATTTGGCTCTCTTTAAGTCTGTTATTGGTATATAGGAATGCTTGTGATTTTTGCACATTGATTTTATATCCTGAGACTTTGCTGAAGTTGCTTATCAGTTTCAGGAGTTTTTGGGTTGAGACGATGGGGTCTTCTAGATATACTATCATGTCATCTGCAAATAGAGACAATTTGGCTTCCTCCTTTCCTATTTGAATACCCTTTATTTCTTTTCCTTGTCTGATTGCTCTGGCTAGAACTGACAATACTATATTGAATAGGAGTGGTGAGAGAGGGCATCCTTGTCTAGTGCCAGATTTCAAAGGGAATGCTTCCAGTTTTTGTCTATTCAGTATGATATTGGCTGTTGCTTTGTCGTAAATAGCTTTTATTACTTTGAGATACGTTCCATCAATACCAAGTTTATTGAGGGCTTTTAGTATTGTTAAAATTGTCATGCTGCCCAAAGCAATTTATAAATTAAATGTTATTCCTCTCAAACTACCAACATCATCCTTCACAGAATTAGAAAACAAAAACTTTTCTAAAATTCACAGAGAACCTAAAAAGAACCCAAATAGTTAAAGCAGAGGGCTCACACTAGTGACTTCAAACTATACTATAAAGTGGCAGTAATAAAAACAGCTTGGTACTTGTATAAAAACAGACACATAGACTAATGGAAGAAAATAGAAAACTCATAAATATAGTCACATACCTACAACCATCTGATCTTTGACATTGCCAAAAAACACAAGCAATGAGGAAAGACCTCCCTATACGGTAAGTGATACTGGGGTAACTGGTTACCCATATGCGGAAATTGAAGCTGGAACCCTGTGTTTAGTCATATATAAAAATTATCTCAAAATGGATAAATAATTTAAATGTAAGATCTGAAAAGACAACCTTGAAAATATTTTTCTCAACATCAGCCTTGGCACATAATTTTTGGCTAAGTATCCAAAATAAATTGCAATACAAACAAAAATAAACAAGTGGGATCTAATTAAACTAAAGATTGTTTGTACAGCAAAAGAAACTGTCAATAGAGAAAGCAGACAACCTGTAGTATGGGAAAACAAGATTTTCAATACAAGGGAATGCTTATACACTGTTGGTGGAAATGTAAAGTAGTTGTAGTTCAGCCACTGTAGAAAACAGTCTGGAGATTTTCCAAATAACTTAAAATAAGAGTTACTGTTCAACCCAGCAATCCCATTACTTGAGTATATATACTCAAAAGAAAATATATCACTCTACCAAAAAAAAAAAAAACACATACACTCGTATGTTCATCAGTGTACTACTCACAATAGCAAATACGTGGAATAAACCCAGGTGCCCACCAATGATAGATTGGATAAAGACAATATAATACATATACACCATGGAATATTATGCAGCCATGAAAAAGAATGATAATATATCCTTTGCAGCAACATGGATGGAGCTGGAGGCCATAATATTGAGAAAATTAATGCTGAAATAGAAAACTATCACATGTTATCACTTATAAGTGGGAGATAAGCACTGATCACATATGGTCATAAATATAGGAACAGTAGACACTGTGGACTGTTAGAACATGAAGGGACAAGGGTGGTTTTACAAACTACCTGTTGGGTACTATGATTACTACTATAGTGAAGGATCCATTTTCTAAGCCTCAGCATAATTCAATATTCTGATGTAACAAATCTGTACAGATACCTCCTGTATCTAACAAAAGAAGTTTAAATTTTAGAAAATAATAAAAGTTAGTATTAATTATAAAAATAATATAATGAATTAAAATACTTTTATAAGTTGAAAAATCATAGCCTAAAATTTATCTTTAAATTAATTCAGAAATATCCATTGCCAACAATAAGTGGTATTTTTATGACTATATTCCCAAAATGTTTTCCAGAATTCTAAAGCCTACCAAACTAACAGGTCACTCCAACATTGTGTTTCAGGTTGGGAATGAATAATTCCAGGCTGTACATAACACTGCTTCATTCAGTATTCTTAGGAATATGTCCAATTAATTAGAATAAATTTCCTCCCTCATATGTACCTTTACTTTAGCTATATCAGTTGCAGGGAAAAGCATTTTGAAATATCTTTTTTTATGTTCAAGTTTTTTAAAGAACCAGGCAGTTAAAAGAAGAAAGTGTTATCCCAATTGTGTTATATAAACTCTTCGATATATTTTATTATGTATCTTATAGACAAAAAATTCAAAAATTGTGCAACATAAACATTTTCCATATTTTTGTGTGTCAAGATTAAAAGCAGAGTGTCATTTTACTATCATACAAAAAGAACTGGACTAGGTATATAAAACACTCTTCTCAGAATAATAGGGAAGTGTTAAAGTGATATTTAATACATTTGCTCTAAGAATCTTCTATTAATACTTAAAGATAACTCAAGATTTTAGAAGCTGGTCTTTTTCAAATTAGGCAGTTGCCCCAAGCAGAGCTATGAATAGATTTCATAAGGTCTCAGGGTTTGAACTTTCTTTTTAAAGTCATCTAGTAATAGTGCTTATACAATGTTTGGATTTCTTCTGCTAGATCCCCACCAAGTGGTTGCAGTCTATGCCTGAAATCCTACAGTGGCAGAGAACTTACCATCTCTTGAGGCAGCAGCTTCCCATCAAGACTATTACAGAGTTCATCATTTTGAACCAAATTTATCTTCCTCTAATTTTTAGTAACTATATCTAACTGGACCACATAAAATAATTTCACTTGTGTTTCTATCGTGCAATTGTAAACAATATATTGACACATGTTTATTTACTTTTCTGTGTACCCATTATTTTGTGAACTACCGTAAGGCTTGATCCTCAGTTTAGTAATCTTTATATCCATAGCACTTAGTATGGAGCCAGGCACGCAATGGATACACAAAACAGAAGATTCTGAATGAATTACATCTGAAATGCAAACATTCATAACGCATTTTGCCAGTAATGTGGCATTGAGAATTGTGAGAAATTCTAAAAGAGTTACTAAGGAGTGAATTAAGGGACTGCTATTGAGAGGGATAGTCAACATTGCCAAACCTTTTCCTGACTTTGAATCCAAGTCAAGGTCTGGGAGCCAGAAGATGTTTTATGTGGTCATTAGGGGCAGTGATTTTACCTAAATAGGAAAGAACGTTCTTAGGTTGGCAGGTGTTTAAAGAGAAGTAGTAATCAGGAATACAGTCTTCTACACAATTGTTTTAAGATTCACTGAAAAAATATGGTAGTGTCAAAATTTAACAAGATTTGGTATCTCTTTTCTTGGCACCATTGGGGTAAGCTGAGGAAAGAATGGAATCTCTCCATACTATTCCTTAAAATTCTCATGTAAATCTAAAATTATCTCAAAATTTAATGTTTATTTTAAACATATATTAAAAAACACAATAAGATCAAAAACTATATAAAACATGAACTAGATTTACTGTATGATTTATGTGGAAATTTAAAAATCTTTTTAGACATGATCCCTGAAAAGTGGACCAAGCATTATGACATAGTTTTCTTCTTGTTACCACCACTATCATTTACAAACTGCCTGTTATACCCACTGGCAGAAGAGGCCATGCCTCTGTAATATCCAGTTCTCCAAACCAGTGGTTATCAACTGCTGTGTCATCACACCCTGACAAGCAGTGAAAGACTGAGAGAAAGGGGTGAGTTAGAGCACAGCATTGCATGTGCCCCTTGCCTCAACCATGACTCAGTCTGTTACCTTGGCCGTATATGACAATGTCTCACCCACAAGAATGAGTTACACATTGATTCCTACGTGAGAGTCACAGCCTCAACACTGTCATGACTGATTCAGAAACACATATACCTTTCTCTTCCATCAATAAAATGATTTGCAATTTAAGAATTTGAGCAAACGTGACATTGGCTTTATTACTTACATTCACATGCCCTTGAATACATCTGCTATTAAATAACATTCTGTTATTTCTTGAGGGATTGCTTGTTTTATAAAGAATTGAAAAAAATTTAATGAACTTGGATGTCCAGTTCAAGAGAAAAGTATGAATAATTTTGTTTACTTTCCTTCATTAAAGTAACTAAATAAACAATAAGTAAATATCCTCTTGTATCAGCAGAAAATATCAACAGGGAAAAATACTACAACACAGCTGATACTGGCAATAAATGAAATCAGTAGATTTCTGGAAATAGATGATATAAAGATCATTATACTAATGGGTAAAACAATATTTGGAATTACAAAGGTGGAAAGAAAGAAAGCAGTTCTTTTCATAAGGGAACTACAGGCCTGGCGCAGTGGCTCATGCCTATAATCACAGCACTTTGGGAGGCCGAGGCTCGTGGATCACGAGGTCAAGAGATCGAGACCATCCTGGTCAACAAGGTGAAACCCCATCTCTACTAAAAATACAAAAACTAGCTGGGCATGGTGGTGCGCACCTGTAGTCCCAGCTACTCAGGAGGCTGAGGCAGGAGAATTGCTTGAACCCAGAAGGCGGAGGTTGCGGTGAGCCAAGACAAGCCATTGCACTCCAGTCTGGGTATCAACAGCGAAACTCCATCTCAAAAAAAATAAAAGGGAACTACAGAAAGTGCTATATTTGGAGTAAAAAGTCATTCTAAAGTTGCCATTTAGAGTGAGTAGGTCCACAGCCTGCTTGCCTATTCCTCCACCCATGCAGTTTTGAATGAAGACGGGAAGACTATTTTCTTCCAGTTTTACAAAGTGCCTTCAATTTGGGGAAAGGCAAATTGGAGATTTCTGATTTCAGAATGAAAACACACAAGTTGTCTATATTAATGGTATATTATTTTATTCACAAATTTGGAGGAGCAGGGTGAATCAACAGATAATTATGTCTAGGCATGCTTTGGTTAAATTTTAGAAAATCAAAATATAGCTGAGGACCTAACAGATTGCAGATAGGATAATGCAGAACCAGGTTCTTTATAAGCAATACTATATGCAAATAATAATAATAATGGTAATAGAAAATATTGTTCAAAATTCTGAGGAATAAAAATAACTTCTTCAACCTATAAGTATACACAATGAAAAATTGAGAATGCATTTCTAGGCATAAAATATCTCAGAATTTTTTAGGAATATGTTAAATAATTACTCTGGGATTTCAGATATAAAGTATATTTTACATTTGTTGAGCCATTTTTTAAAGGAACTACTCCAGCAACATAATATAAGAACAAAAGAGGAATGTTAGGAAAATGCTAAAAACTATGGCACAAACAAATAGATTTCTATATAATAGATGACTGTGTGTATATATATCTGGGTGTGTTTTTAACATATAACTGTAATTAGATATACACATAAACAAATTTGTGGTGACAGATGTATAACAAACCCACAAGGAAATTATCTTAAATTAGATGAGAAATTTGGAAGAATACATGAAAAGTAACTTCAAGAAGAAAATGGATTAAACACTGAACACAGTGTTTCTGGTTAAAACAGAAAGTTAGTTATATAGTATTATTTGGTTTTGTTGTGTCCCTACCCAAATATCATCTTGAATTGTTGCTCCAATAATTCCCAGATATTGTGGGGGGAACCTGGTGGGAGATAATTGGATCATAGGGGCTGTTTTCCCCATACTGTTCTTGTGGTACTAAGTCTCATAAAAATCTGATGGCTTCATAAGGGGAAGCCCCTTTTGCTTGGTTGTCATTCTCTCTCTACCCTACCACCATGTAATATATACATTTTTCTTTCTGCCATGAATGTGAGGTCTTCCCACTGGGAGACCATTAAAGGTCTTTTCCTTTATAAATTATCCAGTCTCAAGTATGTCTTTATCAACAGTGTGAGAATGGACTAATACATAGAGTTTGTGCAATAATAACAAATAGAAGAAATACAATTGAAAACTCAAAAAAATAGAAGGGTCATGATATGATCAATATTAAAATTAAACAAAATATTCTGTAATTTAAAAATAATAATAGCACTTAAGAAAAAAGAATCCATTGTTTAAATCTTAACAATGATTTGATTCAAGGTTGATAGTTTATAGCATAGATGATTAACTATCTTCATATTACTTTTTGACCTATTACTTTCATGTATATTTATTTGCTATTATTATAATAATACTATATGTATGTTACAAAAATTAAAGATTATAAAATAGTTGATTATGTTATGATGTATATTCTAATAACTTTTGCTACAAAAATAATTACTGCAAAACTTGTAGGCTTAAAAGAAGCACTTTTTATGATACTGAGTGTATTAATCAGAGTTTGTTTAAAGTTTCCTTCTATTTTTAAATTATCTCTTTTTTCCCCCTCTAGATTAATTTGTTGCTTATCTGTCTTTCTTGATCATGCTAATGACTTTCCCGCATACATCAAGTGATTCTAATAATATCATCACAGTTATAAACAAAAGAAAAATAGTGGGAGTGGGTTCCCTCTGCCATTAGATGAATTTCTACCTTGATTGGCCTTTCTGTTGAGAATAAACTCTGAATGCCATGCACATTTTGTGAAACGACAGCGTTCAGGTTAGAGTGCATGGCACTAAATATGTTGTAAGGCCAAGAAAGACTGGGCCTTGTTCTGAGGCATTCATAGTCATACTAGCATTATTTTTAGAGAAATTTATTCACTTTTTAAAAATTTTACATAAAGGACATAGACATTTTGTCATTTAATAAATCTCTTAATAGCTCTACTCTGGTGAGGAAGGTTTAGGATGGCCAAGATATATAGTTACACTATATATAACTTCAGGTAACCCTTCTCAATCTCGGTCTCAATTGTCCCTGCTAAGACCAGGATTACAATAACCAAACTGTTTCCTTAGGTTATTGCAGGCACATGCTGAAACCTTCTATGCTGTCACATGTATTCTGTTCTGTCCCGTAACAAAAATAAGTAAAAGTATTTTGCTGTCAATGACTTCTATTATTTAGCAAGTGTGGGGCTATCCAGGTCTTCCTAAAACCCATTTATCTCCAAAGGTGAGCAGAGTTGTTTATAATAAAGGTGAGCACAGGAGAAACTAAATATGTCCGTGTGTGTGTGTGTGTGTGTGTATGTGTCTGTGTGTGTGCTTCTTGGGGGTGGGAGATGAATGTGCATACACATATAAACTCAAATAATTGAAAAAGAAGGGAAAAGAGGTGGGTGTCTGTAGAAATGTAGTAAATTTCTCATAGTTTTATTTATGGGAGGGAAAAATACTACCAAATAGATATATAAAATAGAGGTAAAAGCTTTAGAGATATAAAAATTACAAGAAAAACTTAGAATTAATACAACTATCTCTTGAGAGTAGGATCAGGCTGAGGACAGAGGCAAGATGGAGAGATCTGAGACTTTTATTACATTTTAAATTATTTTTAAATTTAACTTCTTATATTTAAAGTTTTTTTGCTATGTTCTTCAAGGATGTATGTTTGCATTTATAATAGCATAAGATAAAATATGACAGTGCCTCTCTATTACTACCTGGGGCATAAGGAACCTCAGCTATCAGACATTTAGCATTTCATCTCATTATAATGCCTTTCCTAAAGAGGTGATAGATATAGCTAGTTGTGGCTGATGGATTTAAGTGTTTCTATCTCAGCTGCAAATGCAATTTTTATTTTAAATGTATTAATAATTTGTCTTATCTTAGTAATATCAAACACTTTGTATATTTAACTTTTTATATTCTGAACTCCAAATATAATAAGCAATCTTCTGACTTATTATTATTACTATCTACAAAGTGGATCTGCCTGCCCATGGAAAGAAATGTCATCAACATGTTGATTTTAAGAATCAAATATTTGGTAGAAATAAATTGAAAATGGATAAAAGTATCTAAAGTATCAGTAAAAATACTAATGTTTTTGTTCCTCTTTAACATCTAAGAAACATACAATGGAATTTAAAATATAAAGATAGAAAATAGAACCTAATTAGTACTTATCATCTCATTATTAGATTTGTTTCAAATGTTATCATTCCAATGTAGTTGGTTTTTTTATTTAAAAATAAGACAAACTAATTTTGTTTGATCATGTGTTCAACGTCAGTTTAATGCCATATTATAAACTGTATTATATCACCTCTCATAAACTTACTTTATTTTATAATTTAGAATCTCATTATAAAATATTAAAAATAGTCTCGCGCTATACCTATGACCCTTAGTTCATATTTTAGATTAATTTCCAATTAAATCCTCTTATAACTATGCAAGGTATAAAAAGAAACTTCATAATCTTAATGAAGAAGATTTTACCAATGACACTGCTGTGGAACTAAAGATTACAATTTTTAAATAATTTTTTATTTTAGCACAAAAACGTATTATAATATTTTAGTATAAAACATATTAGCTAATATAATTAACTCACTTTCATGGTATTTCAAAATGTATTTATAAAATATGCAGGTAATTGAGCAAGTGAAGTAGTATTTTTATCTATATCAGAATAGATGTATTTTAGTTTGCTAAAAATGTTTGGCAAATCCTGGTTATTTTATAATCCTTCTACTTCCTGATCAAATAAGGATCTTAAAGCATAAAAATGACAATATAATTTAAAACGTAATTTACAGTAACAACAATGTTATCCAAGTAATAACAAAGTGTAACTCAATGAAATTTAATATTGACATCTAAAATAATTTAAAAATGTTTTGACTTTCTATTTTCTAATGATTGAAAACGGTGGTGATACTGTATTTCTTAAAACTATTTACCTATTACTAATAATTTTTATTTATTCTACAGACTACAGTTTATCATTTGTTTTTCTTTTTTATTGTTTTCTTTTGAAACTTGCAGTATATCATTTTGAAAAAAAAGAAAATATTTATGCTGTTGGTTTTGCATGGGTCATAATTGTACTGGTTTGTTCTAGATTCCAAGGAGAAGAAAAGAGTTAGCAGGTAAGTTCTGGACTTTCCTCTAGCCCCAGGGATGTCTGAAGATTTGAACCTCCATTAAATCTTTCCTGACAAACACAAGTATTTTATGAACATAAATGAATAAGGACCACATAAATGAATATGGCTGAAGTCTATGTACATGCGGTGCTCATTGAAGACTATTGGGTTTCATGCATTTAATTTTTAACCTAAACTCAGGAACTGCTGTTGGTCAGAGAGAGAGGGAATTTTACCAAGCAAAGTTTTCCTTCATTGTTCATTTGCTCTAAACCTAGAATAATACAATACGTATTTGGGCAAATCTAAGTCTAACCAAACAAAACAAAATAAACCACATCACACATTTCAAAAATTATATTATAGTATCAAATTGTTTTTATGTTCCCTGGAGGCATTTAATTGCTAGACTCCAATAAATATTTTTTTTAAATGGGAAAATGTAAGTTAATTCTATAGTTGGATAAGACTCAAGTCCATTGTAAGAGATCTAAAATATATAAAAAGTTTTGCTTATTAAAGTTAGTGTTCTTGGAAAACTTTGGTTAAAGATTATTAATTTTTTATTGTACTTTATTTTATGTAATGTTAGTTTGTAGACTGCATCCTCCTATGCCTTTGCAAAGTAATCAGAGTTTACATGTTCACTAGCCTAGCTCTTGTGGCAACAAAAATGTGAGAATTTATGAAAAGAAAAAGTCATCAGATATAATTAGCAAAACTGTTAAACATATCACTCACATGCTTTAAGGAAATTGCATAATTTAAATGACTATCTTTTGTTTTAATCTGCATATTTTGGTGATGTTATTTGCTTTTTAAATTCTTAGTCACTGATCTACATATCAATCAACTAATCTTTATGAAAACACAAATAGTACAAGAGATTCATTCAATCATATATTTAATATTTATATTATTTTGCATCGAAAAGACATTTAAAAGTAGAACAAATTTACTGCTAAATTCATCTAGCATAAATATAAGAAATTTAGCTAAAGGAATTTTTAGATCAATGAATTTGGTAAATAAATTAATTAAGCACACATACACAGAGAGACACAAGAACCTGTAGTTGAATTTCAAGTTTTTAAAAGATAAAATTCAAAATATCTATTCAGCAAATATTTTGAAATAGAATTTTCAAAATTAAATTATTAGCTACACAGAATTCAATTTTCCTACCTTCCTCTAATTACTTCAAAAATTTAAAGCCATATATTTAGGAACAGATACTGTATTAAGTTATATGCTCTTGTGCCTGTAACAAACAAGAATTATAAGGATATTTAATAGAATTTTCATTTTCTAGGTAATTAGTCTGCCAGGGGCCACACGTATCTTACTTTGTTAAGTTTATTCACTTGGAGGAAAAACATCTTTGAAAAATGAAAATGGACTTTGTAAGGATAATTAATTTATTGCAGAAATAATATTCCAAAAAGCACAGCTTTTATAAGGCCACAATAGTTGTTTTTCAGATTTATAGAAACCCAATAAAACACACATTAGATGGTCAATAAAGAACACTCCTGGGTTTTACTAATATCTGAAATTATCCTTAATTACACTTTATACTCTAGGTTCATTTTTTTCTTCTATGCTCACTTTAAATTAGGGCCATTTAAGGGAATGTAGTTATTCTGTATGTATCTTGTTAGCCTTATTAAAGGAAGTCATTCTTTAGCCTCAGCAGTGAAGTGAGGGCTCCTATTAGGCCTTGACAGCCAGTCCTTAATGTTCAGGAATTTTGTGAGCACACTGGTAGTTTTAAATTGGAAATAGGATATTTGTACCATGTATATTGGCAAGTATAATAAATTGACTTTTTTGTGTGCTTCCCTGTTTTTCTTTTTCTTTTCTGAAGAAACAATTATTAATTGCTCACCAGTTAAGTAATAGTGTACTGTTCTCAGTACTCACATGTGCAAGTACTAGCTGTGATTATAAATTTTTGTGCTAGCTGAGATTATAAATGGAGTGGTTAGTGAATTTCTTTGTGAATTAATCATTTGTTGTTCATCAAATTCTACCCCTTCTTCTTTACTTTCATCACTTTGCATAAGGCCAGCCTCCAGATTCCAAATATTATTTTTTACAGAGCCATCAGACACATCTCCCTAGAATGACACTTTCAGCATAATTTCTCTGCTCCTTTACCTGATGCTTTTGTTCAGTTGAGCTCTAGTGCTAAAACTCTCTCCAATCTTCTGTTTCTTTGCATGCCATTCTTTGCTCCAGCCAACTGTTTCAGTTCGCTAATGCCATTGTTTTTTTCTATAACATTACCCTTCTTCTCACTTAGAAATTCCTTTATGTTTTCTTAAATATTTGACTTCTGCGCATGTACCAACAGTCAAGCCTAGTTTTAGTTTCATTGGCAGAAATAAATAAGAGAATATCCCAAAATGGAAAATTGATTTTTTAGCCTAGAAGTTGACTAAGATGTTACAGATAAAGGATATATGATTTGACAGGTACTTGTTAGGAAAAAGAATACACAGTATTAAATGTGATATGATGCTTTGGTGACCATGAAAATCCACTTCTCAGACATCCTGCTACAGGAAACCCAGATGACCTGACGGGAGGAAAGAGACTGTGCACTACAGAAGCTGCAAGGATTGGCTGCATTTAGTAACAGAAGCCAGGAGAGTATCCTGGGGTTGGATTTTTAGGCTGTTAGATTGATAGGAAATGGAGTTAGAACTTAAGAGTAAATAGATAAGACATCCATTTAGGGATGCTTGACATGGGATTAAACACTCTGGAAATAACTCCAGGAGCAGTGGCTCTATCTTAGAAACCTGAAGAAAATGATGATGAATACTGAGCAAAATAAAAATACCTGAAGTTTCCTGGAAGATGGTACAGGACAGAGTAAGGGGGAGTGAATATACCTTAGTAGACATATCTGTGGTGCCAGAAGCCACACCAGGGATAATGTTCCATGGAATGACCAGGAGGACATGCCACTCACAAAGCCATTGGAAATGTGCTGGCAAGAGTACAAACAAAACCACTAATAATTCAATCACGTCTCCTCTCTGCAGGACAGTGATGAATTAGGAGAGGTATTCACAGATTTGGACTCCTTAATATAGAGGGAGGATGGGGACGTGAAGTAATAGAGGCCCTATGGCAGCACTTAATCACCAGAAGCCAGGAGGCTACGGTTGCCATGATTAATAATGGCAGGTTCAGAGGGACAATCAAGGAAGCTAAATCTTATGATTACTACAGTTTGGTAACCCTAAGAGAGAAATAAATGGTCAGAGAACAAGGGGACTTCTTAAAATTCATAACCCGCAGATAGAAATAAAGGTGCAGGACACTGAGGGCAATCATTCCAACAAAATGTTATGAGTAACTTGCTCAGTTCTCAGATTTGAACTAATTTTTAAATCAAAATCCATTGATAGCAGAGGTGGCTAGGAAGCCAGAAAAAAAGAACCCTGAAACACCAGAACAACTATATAAAGTACTGATGCCATTTCTTTTCCAAAGGGACCTGTGACAATTGAATGACCCTATGAACTAAAGAAAGATGAATATCCAGACATTTTAAGGCCTGTTGGAAACAACTGACATCTAGAAATCCAATCTACCATCATGATCTACTTGTCAGAGTGTAGATTCACAGAGATGAAATAATAAATGAATTCTGGCTGGAATCTAACTCACTTGTTGTATGGACTGACTCTAGGGTCATTTTCCCACTCCTGGGTATATAATTAGAACTGATATATCTGGAAGTTAAGTAACCACCACATATTTTTGATCTTTGAGAATAAGCTATCACAGTGGGAAAACCAAGAGGAAACCTCTGAGACTAAATCATAATCAATATTACCTTCTAGAGGGATAGCTGGCAAAAATTAGTGCCAACGTAAGAAACTTAAAGTATGCAGGAGCAGTGGTCCCTGTCATATCATGATTTGATTTACCATTAGATCTCTGCAGAATCAGAGTGGATCCTGGGGAATCACTATAATGAAGTCTCATTGTTAGAGAAGATTACTAGACATACTGCGTACATAGGTACTTGCCATATAGCCATGGGTTTTGCGAACACGTTATCTTTTACTTCACTTACAAAAGAGAATCAGAAGGTTTTACTTCATACAGATTAGAAAATAATAGCCATTTACTGTTTTGCCTGAGAGATATGCTAATCATTTTATCTTCCATCACAATTAGAGTCTGAAGAGATTTGTACCGCCTAAATGTCTCATGTAACAGCATGCTTTATATTATACAGCCATTACCTTAGCAGCATCATGTTGATGTAATAGATGATGCCTGGAGACCTTATTAAAACTATAACATCCAAAAGACACATGATAAATCTACAAAGTTTCAGGAGCATTCCTTGAAGTCTTAGGGTCTAGTATGGAGGAGCATGTAAAGATATCTTCCTTAATGTAAAACACAGATCCACACGTGTCACATCCTCTACCACAAAGAAGGTACTCCAGAAAAGGCATGATGAGCACGTGAAAAGAGTGGCCACAGAGGCGGATTATATATAGGCCTGAGAGCTTGGACTCCACATTACCAATGCCAGATTAGTTACTATGGCTAATAAACATCAAAATTGTTAGCAACAGAGATTAGTATTAAATCATCAAACAAAACCATCAACTTGTAACTTTGTGGTAAATTGTTTATGCTGAGCCGCTTCTATCTTAGAGGGCAAAAAATTTGTAGGAATGGATAACTCTTTATAGGAATGGATAACTCTTCTCAGTAAAGATATTTATTCCTGCATTCAGAGACTTAGACAGCATGGAACTCATGGAATGCCAGATCCACAGGATTTAGCATAGCGTCTAAATAGGCCTCTCACTTTACAGCAGAGGAGAGTGGGCATGGCCGTGGGACCTATCGGTGTACCACTCAGAAGCAGCCATACACGTGGAAACCTGGAATGACCTGCTCAAGACATGGCTAAAGTGATAATTTTGAGCAAATTCTCTGAAAGAAAGAAATGCCATCCTTCCATATACTGAATATTCACTAAATCAGAGATCTTTAAATTATGTCATGTTCCCAATAAAAATAGCATATTGGTCCAGAAGTGAAAGGCTAAAACAGGAGTAACCTCTTTTTCTATCACCTTCAATAACTCATGGTAGAAATCTGTCAGAAATTTGCATCCCCAATTTTAGCTCTTCGGGCTTAGGTATCCCCACATCTCCCAAAGAAGACAGACTCTCTCCAGGGCAGACAAAGGCCACATTGGCAGCCAACAAGATGTGGATTTCTCATATCCTAATCCCAGCAGACTTTACTTAAAAGATACAGAGAAAAAAATATATGGGCAGCCCAGGTGATTGATTATTGTGTCTCCTAGCACTCAATTGCCCTGTTGTATCTGTAAATGAACTGGCATAGCATGAGAAGGGTAAGATTTGCCTCTGGAATGTTGGTGTGAATCACATCATTAGATGATAGATGAAGGTGAGGTTAATTTTAAGATGCATAGTGGAGGAGCATGAAGATGAGTACCAGTGGCACCCCAAGGCCACCGCAAGGCCAACTATAGTATCAGGATCCACAGTTCTTCACACTAACCTCCCTCTTTTAAGTTTACACTTGGAAGTGGGGCACATGGTAACAATGAAGGGCTATTTTTCAAACGCACATGAAAAAGAAGATTTTTAAACACAAGAGGTGAAATACAGTGACAACAGAAATGTACCCCTCAGATTTACTGTTTTGGGGCACATACTTGGCTAATAGCTTCAGCTATCATCCTGCTAATTTACCTTTGTTTTCAGGCCAAGGACACACTTCTCTTAGGCAGCTCCGAACCAGTAACAGAGCTTGGCAGAGGAAATGGTTCTGGCCCCTTCCTATGGAAAGTGAAACTCCTTTCATGGGCAATTGGGGTGCATATAATTCTTAGAAATTGTATTAGATTTTGGAAAATCTCTATCAAGTATTTTCAGACATAAACTGTTACAGATAAACCTTCCATCATACACGTGTTAGAGTTGTGTTCCCTGCAAACGGAGGAGTCCTTCTAAAATTATGTATTTAGAAAGAAAGAAAAAATATGGAAATATAGCATGTATATGATTTTAATGTGATATTACTGAATGGCAGAAAAAGTAAGCAATTCTAATTGAGCATCAGTGAGAACTAAATCCTCACAGCAATGATGTTATTTATCTGATGATTGGAAGAATATTCCAAAGATTAGCTTCTGGCTTAGTACATCTCAAATCCCATTTCTCTTCCACTACTACATACTGCTGCTGCCAAACAACAAAAACTACATTAATATAAGACTACCACTGGCCCTGTGACTTTGTGTCACATTGTAGGTATGTTGGCAAATGTGTAGACCAAAGAAATATTTCTGAAAGTTATTTCTACAAGAGAATAGCTAACAATTTTTTTTTTAAATCAGAATATATAAATGTCTGTAGTGGCATAATCCCACTAAAAATTAACTGTATCTCCAACTTAAATTCTCTTTAGTCAAATCCCACTAATATTCTAGCCTCTACAATATATGCCAGCATAGTAAGAAGTGTGACAGACTTTTTAATGGTCACCATTCTAACTGATGTGAGATGGTATCTCATTGTGGTTTTAATTTGAATTTCTCTAATGACCAGTGATAATAAGCTTTTTCTCATATGTTTTTTTGGCTGTATAAATATCTTCTTTTGAGAAGTGCCTGTTCATATAATTCATCCACTTTTTGATGGAGTTGTTTGTTTTTTTCTCATAAATTTGTTTAAGTTTCTTGTAGATTCTAAATATTACCTTTGTCAGATGGAGACGTTTCAAAAAATTTCTCCCAATTTGTAGGTTTCCTGTTCACTCTGATTATAGTTTCTTTTGCTGTGCGGAAGCTCTTTCTTTTAATTAAATCCAAATTGTCAATTTTGGCTTTTGTTGCCATTATTTCTGGTGTTTTAGTCATGAAGCCTTTGCCTATGCCTATGCTCTGAATGGCATTGCCGGGCGCGGTGGCTCACGCCTGTAATCCCAGGACTTTGGGAGGCCGAGGCGGGTGGATCACGAGGTCAAGAGAACGAGACCATCCTGGCCAAATGGTGAAACCCCTTCTCTACTAAAAATACAAAAAATTAGCTGGGCATGGTGGCGCGTGCCTGTAATCCCAGCTACTCAGGAGGCTGAGGCAGGAGAATTGCCTGAACCCAGGAGGCGGAGGTTGCGGTGAGCCGATATTGTGCCATTGCACCCCAGCCTGGGTAACAAGAGCGAAACTCCGTCTCAAAAAAAAAAAAAAAAAAAAAAGTGTGACAGAAGAGTGATTTGAGTAGAAAAGATGGCAACCATAACTAATTTAAATTAAAATACTCAAGCAAATTTTTTAAAAAACATGAAATAGAAACAATACATAATCTTGTGAAAACATTTCTGCTAAGACTACCTCCTAAGCTCTTGGAAAGGGTCTAGACAATAATGTGGTTCTGAAGTTTGTATCTTAATTTAATCTTAATTTTTTTCTTTGCCAACAACAGATTGACTCATTTACTTCTACTTTTGTATTGCCTGCCTCTGTTAATAAGATGAGCTCAGGCTCAAGGTTGAACCTTCAAACCCATGCTTTACTTCTACCTATTATGTTTTTTCTTTCATCCAGGTTGTCAGAGAATTATTTTTGTCTATCTCGAGTATGTTGTAGACTCTATTTTTTTATTATTCTTTTTTATTTACCTTATTCCTAGTCCCTTCTCTTGCTTAAAATGGTAGAAAATTTCCAGACTCTAACTGATCTCTCATACTGATGCTAGAGTCACCTAGCATCAAGGGAGAGTTGCTCATATCCTTCCAACACAAAACACTAAAAAAGAATAAAGTTCAAATTACTCAGCAAAGAATGTAAAGACAATATCAAATTTTCTTTATTTACTTCTCCAGCTACTTTACCAAATATGGCATGGTAGAGCTTTTCAAATATCTATACCTTATGTTTATTCATTTATTACACAGAATATTTTTTGATCCTTTTATCACTTGACGAACTCCCAGACATCTATCAAGAGCTAGGTCTCGTGTCATCATCTGCTTCATGAAGATGGATCATTTTTCTCGTCTCAAGTCACAAAGTTACTTTGCTTTTTTCAATGTAATGGTATTTGTATGATATTGCTTTATACTATGATTTAATATTTTTGTTACATGAATTCTAAATTTAGATTGTGCCTTGTTCCCATTTTGTTTGAAGTAACTAGCAACAACTTTATTAAATACTTATTTTACAAATGACATCATTTAATTACATTCAATAACACATTGAATGTCATTTAATTTTTCTAGTGCTTGAGTCATCTTGCCAATGTGATTCTAAATATTTTGTGTGTGGAAAAGTTTCAGACCAAGTAAGTCTTGTATTCCCATGTTTTGAACATATGGCTATTTTGCTTTTGTTTTTCATCACTAAAAAGAAACAAACACAAATAGCTATAATAAGACAAATGTTAACAAGCTCTGAATATTCGAAAGGATGAATAATGTGCATAATGTGCACTTAATAGACTTTGCTATTAATTACCCTATAGATCTAGGTACCTTAGAATGTAATAAATTATCATTATTCATCTTGCTATAAGAAAAATGTTTAAAATTACTCTTATTGTCATATTTTATATGAAAAAAATAAACCTAAGCTCATTAGTCAAAAGGGAGTTAGGCAAAAGAGATTGACTTTTTTATCATTGTATTTTCACTAACCAATATAGAAACATTTTCAGTTCTTTCATGATATTTTAATGATAACAATAAAAAATGTTTAAATATAATGGATGTTATTTTAGATAATAATAAATGAATATAGGCAGTAGTCACTGAGAGACAACAAATAGTGAATAAGTACATTGAAGGAGATAATGACATACATTTGAAAGGTTAAAAATGGTAGAACCATCAGCATTCTAGAGTGGATTAGATGTAGTACTAACATTGACCAAAATGTAAAAAGGCAAATATCACATTCCAGATATTCCTTTCTGAAGTTGTACATTACTATTTAGAATAGAGTGTAATTTGGCAAAAAAAATTAATGACATCTTTAAAAGGATGATCAAAATAAAATAAATAATAGTTCCTTCTCAATGGAGTAATAGTGATGTGACCCATTTCACCTCTGCTTCTTTTCCAGTTCTGTTCTCTTTGCTGTAAGGACTGCATTGTCTTTTATGGTTCTCATACCACTTTATGGCTGTAGACACACTGGTATTGTTTGATTGAGATACATCTATTCCTCTCATCTTTACTTGTGTAAATTATTACAATGTCTCTGTGTGTGTGTGTGTGTGTGTGTGTGTGTGTGTGTGTGTGTTTACTAACTTTGGGGCCCACATCTTCAGATTTAAATCAAACCTCTACTAATAACTTTTTTTCTTTTTCTTTTTTTTTTAAGAAAGGAGAGAAGGAAAGAAAGAAAAAAAAGGAGTGAAGGAGAGGAAGAAAGAGGAAGAAAAAGAGGGAGAGAGGAAGGGAATATAGCTTTATTGTAAAAATGGGTATTGAAAACCTCTTTTATGCCAATAATTGTGCTTAATAATGGCTGATCATTTAAACCTATGAGTAGGTGTGATGTGGTACTGACAAGAATGTATATTTTGTGTATTTAAAGTGGAGAGCTCTATAAATGTTTATTCAGTTTACTTGTTCTGGATCTGAGTTCAAGTTCTGGATATCCTTATTAATTTTCTGTCTCATTGATCTATCTAATATTGATGTTGAAGTCTCCCACTATTATTGTGTGGGAGTCAAGGGAGTCTAAGTCTCTTTATAGGTCTTATGTATCTGGGTGTTAGGATCGTTAGCTCTTATTATTGAATTCATCCTTTTACCACTCTATCTTTGTTGCTTTAAAATCTATTTTATCAGATGCGAGAATTAAAACTCCTGCTTTTTATTTATTCATTTATTTTTGCTCTCCATTTGGTTGGTAAATCTTTCACCATCCGTTTGTTTTGAGTCTTTGTGTATCCTTGCATGTGAAATGGGTCTGAATGTAGCATACCGTTGGGTTTTGGCTGTATCTTTTGATTGGGGTATTTAGTCGATTTAAATTTAGGATTACTGCCATCTGATGTTAACTGGCTGTTTTGTCCATTCATTGATGTAAATTCTTCATTATGTTGATGCTCTTTACTTTTTGGTATATTTTTAGAAAGGCTAATAATACTGGTTGTTCCTTTCTATGTGTAATGCTTCTTTCAGAAGCTCTTGTAAAGCAGGCCTGGTGGTAATAAAATCTCTGCGTACTTGCTTGTTCATAAAAGTTTTTATTTTTCCTTCAGTTGTGAAGCTTAGTTTGGCTGGATATGAAATTCTGGGCTGAAAGTTCTTTTCTTTAAGGATGTTGAATACTGGCCCCCACTCTCTTCTAGTTTGAAGGGTTTCTGCTGAAAATCTGCTGCAAGTCTGATAGGCTTCCCTTCGTAATTAACCTGACCTTTCTCTCTGGCTGCCCTTAGTATTTTCTCCTTCATTTCAACCCTGGTGAATCTAATGATTATGTGCCTTGGGGTTGCTCTTCTTGAGGAATATCTTTGTGGTTCTCTGTATTACCTGGGGTTGAATATTGTCCTGCTTTGCTAGGTTGGGAAAGGTTTCCTGAATAATATCCTGAAGAGTATTTTCCAGCTTGGATTCATTCTCTTTGTCATATTCAGGTACACCTATCAAACATAAATTAGGTCTTTTCACACAGTCCCATTTCTTGGAGACTTTGCTCATTCCTTTTTATCCTTTTTTCCTCTATTCTTGTCTTCTCGTTTTATTTCATTAAGTTGGTCTTTGACCTCTAGATATCCTTTCTTCTGCTTGATCAATTCAGCTATTCAAATTTGTGCATATTTTGCTAAGTTCTCTTGTTGTGTTTTTCAACTCTGTTAATTCATTTATATCCTCTCTATATTGTCTATTCTTGTTAGCATTTCATCAAACCTTTTTTCAAAGTTCTTAGTTTCTTTACATTGGGTTAGAACAAGTTATTTTACTCCCAGAAGTTTCTTACCATCCATCTTCTGAAGCCTACTTCTGTTAATGGAACACAGTCCTTCTCCATCAGGCCTTGTTCCGTTGCTGATGAGGAACTGTAATCTCCCGTAGAAGGAGAGGCGTTCTGATTTTGGGTATTCTCAGCTTTCTTAGGCTGGTTTCTTTCCTTGGTTATAAATTTATCCATCTGTCATCTTTACAATTACCACCTTTCTAATTAGTTTTCTGAGTGGATGTCTAATTTATTGATTCCGAGCACCAGAATTTAGCAACCCACTGTGCCAGCCAAAACAGCGGTGTTAAGACTGATGGTGCTCTTCTGCCTGGGAATCTCCGGTCTGGCTTCCTTCTTGAGTCTGTAATAGGCGACTCTGCCTTCCCAGATCTCCAAATGTCGGTCAGAAGGGGAACCAGTCCCGTTTACTCTGCACCAAGAGCTGCTGCGCCGAGGTGCGAGCAAAACTGCTGTGCGAGCCACAAGAGTCACACTGGCGACACGTGGGGCACCTCCACTGGGAATCTTCTAGTCCATGAGCAACAAAAATTTATCTGAAAGTGTGGCGTCCTCTCGTTCTCTGCGCTTTCACTGGGCGCTACAATCCCGAGCTGTTAGCAATCAACCGTCTTGGATCTCTCTCCTACAATGTCTTTGTTAACCTGAATTGAAAATTGTTTCATTTCCCACACAGGATAGCACAACCAAGTTGAAATATGGTATCAATTGGGTTAAAACAGGTCAGTTATTACAGCCACAATACAGAATCATACAAAAAGACCAAGTCTAGCATGATAAGTGGCCAAGTAAACCAGAGGCCTGGGAGATCTTCAGAAGCTTGAATATATTTGTTTTTCCTTTGACAGAAACCAAAAAGAGAATAAAGGATTAGGAATACATCACCAGTGAAGACTCCAGAAAACTATTGAAATGGAGAAAGGACGGTAGTAATGTAACACTGGACTCCTGAATATCCAATGGAAAGTTCAGTATCTAGAAATACTGACTACACAGCAAAACCCTCCTGCGTCATCAACCTCCATACGATACAGAAGCAAAATTAGTCTCTACTACCAAATATTTACTTACCCCCAAAATTAACCAGGCTGTAAGAGTGACTGACTCCAAAGTGTGTGAATTCTTTTAGGCATCATAACAAAATAGAAATACATATTGCAGCATGTTTTCTAACCTCAAGAAACTTTAAATCGAAGAAGGCCCAGAATATAAAAATAAAACAAGCAAATAGTAACATGTAACATGACAGAAGACTAAACAAAGAGTAAAAGTAAAAGAGGATTCCATTATGTGCCTTTAAGCAAGAAAGCCAAGAAAACAAGTTTAATCAATTTCTACCATTTTTTAATTGTATGTAACAAGGAAAATGTTGTATCATTCACATTTATTGCATTTTCTGTATACTGAAGTTGAGTTCAAATATTTTTCAAATATTTCCCAGTCACCCTGAGTAAATATCATCCCTGCCAGCTTTCAGACTGAACTACACCATCCGCTCTTCTGGATCCCTAACTGCACATCTTAGGAATTTTCAGGCTCTGTGATTGCATAAGCAAATTTTGTATAATCACTAACTCAATAGCCTATTGGTTCTTCTCTGGAGAGCCCTGACTAATGCAATGACATTACCTTGTTCCAAATACTGTGTTCTCTGATTTTTCCCTAAACGATTTTTTTTTTGCATACAGCTGGATATATGCATATATGTATCACCAGCCATACACACACACACACACACACACACACACACACACACACACTAACTATATGAATTACTCTGATACACACAACAACAAATTGAAAAAAAGTGAATCTTTTTTTGTTTCTAAATTTCAATGCCTTTCTTTTTATCTTTTCAGACTCATTTTACATAGAAAATTCTACTTCATTACTTTATGTACTAATTGTTATTGAATGCATACCTGCTTTATAATCCTTTATTTGCTGTCTCTTACAAGTTAAATCCCTATACATCTTATTGTTTGTGTTTTTATATGATATAGCATTTGAATCCATATACCATTACATTTCTCCTTAAGTAGATGGTAAACTGATATTCTAAACTACTAATCTCAGTATATTACAAATAAAATAGACAAGAATAATGTAATGTTTTCTTTATTAGAGATCACTTTAAAATGGTAAAATTTCGTAATACTGGATGTTCTTTTATTTAAATGTTATATTCATTTTGCTTTTAATCAGAAAGTAGATAGGGTAGTCACTGGCCCCTCGCCTGACACTACTTACTTGTATATGTGTGTATATGCATACATGTGTCTTTATAACCACACATATTATTGAATGCCAATTTATAATAATTACTTAAGCTAACTGTTATAAATATGAATTTCTAGCCATAGAAAACATGCTGACTGACTAACACAAATACAAACCAGCTCTTTAATACTTGCTTATCTTCCACCAAAAAGGCTATAAAAAGCTAGGTAATTGCTTTGGTAGCCTATCTTATAGCTAATGACGCCAGCGTGACACTTGTATCTATAATATGTGAAGAAATCTTATAATCCAGTAATAATAAAGGAAACAATGCAATAAAAGAGGTAAAATATTCTAATAAATATTTCATAAAGACGTGTAAGTGGTCAATAAACACATTTTAAAAAGATAAACATTGAACATCTAAGAAATACACATTAAAACCAAATTGAAATATTACTAGACCTCTAAGAAATACATATTAAAACCAAATTGAAATATTACATCCACTAGGACTGACACTATCATGTGCTGTGAGATCGTGAGGCAATTGGAATTTCATTTATTATTGTTGGGATGGTAAAATTATACAACCCCTTTGGCAGATTATTATATTTGCAATGTGTTATGCCTTTCTCTTGTTGCTCTAAATAAATAAGTGAGACTAAGTAATTCATAAAGGAAAGATGTTTAATTAGCTCATGTTTCCACAGGCTGCATAGAAAGGATGCTGGCATCTGCTTGACTTTGGGGAAGTGTCAGGAAACTGACAATCATGGCAGAAGGGGAAAGGGGAGCTTGCTTGTCACATAGCTGGAGCAGCAAAAGATAGAGAAGGGGGAGGTGCTACATACTTAAACAACCAGACCTCCTGAGAGCTCACTCACGATCGCAAGAACAGCATCAAGAAGATATCTTAAACCATTCATGAGAAACTGTTTCAGTGATCTAATCACCTTTAATCAACATTGGGGATTACAGTTCCACATGAGATTTGAGCAGGTACCAGATCCAAAACATATCAGTTAAGCATACACTTACCATTATATACCAGCAATTTCTCTGATAGGCATTTTCCCCTAAAAAAAATAAAATATATGCTCAAGAAAAGGCTGGTATATGAACATTTTTATATAACACCATTATTTTTGATAATCCCAAAGGGAAAACAATTCAAACGTTCATCAGCAAATAAATAAATAAACAGATATAGGTAGTCATTTAATAAGAATTAAAAGCAATGACCTATTGATAAATACAGCACTATGAACAAATGAAAAAGCATTATGTTGCACAAAAGAAGCCAGTCACAAAAGAGCATCTACTGTATGATTTGATTTATATGAAATTTTTTAATCCTCAATACTAACCTCTAGTGATAGGAAGCAGAACAGTAGTTACAAAGGGTCAAAGTAAAAGAGAGATTAACTGTGAAGAGGCAAAAGAAATTTCTTGGAATGCAGAAAATATTCAATATTTTGATGACACTGGTGGCTACCAAAGTCCATTCATTTGTCAAAATGAATCAAACTCCACATTTAAAATACAATAGGCAAATGTACATTTACTTACATACACTTATTTACATAGGTAATTTACATTACCTACATTTTGTTGTAGGTAAATTATAGCCCAACAAAGTTGATTTAAAAGTTAAAAATAATAATAGAATATTATTAGTCAGATTATCTGATATTTATAACTATTGCATATCATGAATAAAGAATTAGGTTTTAAGATGCTTTTTTAACATACATTTATAGATTTTGATCTCTCAGATTAAACATCTGTGTTAAGTAAGGTCATAAAATATGTATTCTATGTGTGTGTATTTTCAGTTTTTCCATTTCTACTATCAGAATTTAGCCAAGTACTTGAGCAAAAATAACTAGTTTAACTATAGGTTTCTCATATTTTAAATTGTGTCGAATAAGACTACTAAAAGCCAATATGAACTTCAAGGCTATTCATCCCCTCAGAAGCTTTTTAGTCTACTTCAGGAGGCGTATACAGATGCAGTAGTAATGTAATAATAATTGTGATAGAGGAAGTATGCACATATCTACAGCTGATAGAAGAGTAAAATGCTTTACACTGATGCAACTACAGTAATTGGTTTGTTCTGCTCTGAGTTCAATTTAAAATGGCAATTATTTTTGAATGTGTGATTTAAATCTTTCAAGATATATTACAGCAAAAAGGAAAAGACTTTAGAATTGAAATGTAGACTCACAAAACTAGTTATGGAAGAGAAAATTAGTGTCCATGAGATAACATTTAAACTTTATGTTGTGGCTTCAATCAAGAATGAATTTGAATTTTTAAAATGTATTATAAGAGCATATGAATTTATAAGACTAACCATTTAAAAATGACTTTTAATTTACAGTTAAACTGTAATTAAAGAGAGTAAATGAGGTCTCATTCAATATGGTCAGCTGCACCATGCTCTGAATACAAAAATATCTCTCTAAGTCTGTTCCAAGTGTTTTTACATTCATGTTTTTGCAATTATACCATTTTATATTGCAGGTAAGACTATCTAGGTTAAATGATCTCAGTTTTATTCCTTTTTATCACAAATATTCATCTGCAAATGAATGTGTAGAGATGAATATTTAGGAATGCAACTGTGTGATTGTGCAAAATGATAGAACCTGCTTTTAGTAATTTACAATGCAGTTTAACGCAGCAACATTATCATTGTATTCACAGTTAAGTAAGATAAAACTTTGGGGAATTAATAAATTACAGTGAGATTCTTGGTAAAAAAAAATTACTCTAGGATTACAACATTTTCAGACCAACAAGGAAAATGCCATTTTTAATAATTTTAAAACATATTGGAGAATGTCACTTTTATATATAAAAATGGGGCATAAGATCTAATGAGTTTTCTTCCATTTATTTTACTAAAGACATATTATATTATTATTTCATTTCATTGCTTTTTCTTGTAATGCACTAGAATTTAAATGTTTCTTACTTTTATTTTACTGTGATTTGTTCTGTTATACTATACAGATTACCAGTGCAAATGAGCAACTTAACTGGTCTGTGCCTGCCTTATTGCTACCAATATTATTTCAAATTTTTATATGGAAAAGAACTGACAGTAATATACATGCTACTCTTTTTCATCCCCACTTCCCTATTCCTAATCTCATTCCTTCAAAATTATTTTAACTGTAATAATTAATAATGTTGTGTTGGCAAAAGTCTAAAGAAATGGGAGCAAACCATGTCCACAGAGGCAGTCATAAATGTTAATAAACTGGCTTAGTGTGGTCACAGGTGTTTTAACATCCTAAAAATAAATGGGTCTTATTACTAGTTAAAGTTTATTTAGGAGCAAAAACAGGGCAGTGTAGGTGGAGTTCTTGTAATAATAATCTACTATATTTAATTAGATTTTCTAGGCACTGTGGTATATATTATATATTCATTCTATTTATTTTGATTAAAAAATTTAGCTGGTTGTAATTACCTTCAGATAACAAATTTTAAAAATCAGTAGTAAATAGTTAAACCTTGTATTAACTTAAGGATGAAAGTGTAAAGTATACTCCACAGTATACACATACATTTTCCACACACAAAATTTTCAGACACATTTGATCTTTTTTAATCTGAGAATTCATATTACATTACATTATATTCTGCATAAGAAGAAATCCAGAATATTTACCTAGATATAATGTTGCAAGCTTTTTAGTACAATTAAGCCTTAATTTAAAAAGGTAGCCACAAATTCAGGATGAATCCTTTTTATATTAGTGTGATATAGTTGTTATAACAAAATATCACATGCTAGGGGTTTGGAACAACTGAAGTATTTATTTCCTTATAGTTCTGGAGGCTATTATCTCAAGAGCAACATTTGGCAGGTTTGGCTTCATCGGATGCCTCTCTCCTTGACTTGAAAAGAGTCACTTCACATTGTCTTTCTCCTTTGCGTGCATAAATGTGGGTCTAAATTTCATCTTCCTTTAAAGACACAAGTCATGTTGAATTAGGACCCTCATGAATAATTCCATTTAATTTTAATTACTTTTTTGAAAGCTCTATTGTGAAATACAGTCACATTCTGAGCTACTAAAGTTTAAGACTTCAACATATAAATTTGGGAAAGAAACATTGCAACCAATAACACCATCTCACCAAATTACCAAATACTCCTAAGTTATTCTTACAGAATAATCTTCCTTAACATATATTTTATAATTATTTTACAACATAATAAAAGCAATAAATTAGTATCAAAACACAAAAGAAGTTTCCACTAAGGGATCTATTTGTAAAGTATATTTATATTTTATTACAACACAAATATTCAGTGGAAGAAAAAAGAACTTTCTTCTTCTTATACATTTTCACCATATTATGACATTACAATTTTTCCAGTAGAACAACTATATAAGATCAAAATTTCATTGGGATAATCTTTAATTACTCTAAAAATCATTTCAAATTATACTTGTTTTTTTTTTAATTTTTTATTGGATTATAGGTTTTGGGGTACATGAGCAGAGCATGCAAGACAGTTGCGTAGGTACACACATGGCAGTGTGCTTTGCTTTTCTTCTCCCCTTCACCCACATTTGGCATTTCTCCCCAGGCTATCCCTCCCCACCTCCCCCTCCCACTGGCCCTCCCCTTTTCCCCCCAATAGACCCCAGTGTTTAGTACTCCCCTTTCTGTGTCCATGTGTTCTCATTTTTCATCACCCACCTAGGAGTGAGAATATGCGGTGTTTCATTTTCTGTTCTTGTGTCAGTTTGCTGAGGATGATGTTTTCCAGATTCATCCATGTCCCTACAAACGACACGAACTCATCATTTCTGATTGCTGCATAACATTCCATGGTGTATATGTGCCACATTTTTCCAATCCAGTCTATTATCAATGGGCATTTGGGTTGATTCCAGGTCTTTGCTATTGTAAACAGTGCTGCAATGAACATTCGTGTACATGTGTCCTTATAGTAGAACGATTTATAGTCTTTTGGATATATACCCAGTAATGGGATTGCTGGGTCAAATGGAATTTCTATTTCTAAGGCCTTGAGGAATCGCCACACTGTCTTCCACAATGGTTGAACTAATTTACACTCCCACCAACAGTGTAAAAGTGTTCCTTTTTCTCCACATCCTCTCCAGCATCTGTTGTCTCCAGATTTTTTAATGATCGCCATTCTAACTGGCGTGAGATGGTATCTCAATGTGGTTTTGATTTGCATCTCTCTGATGACCAGTGACGATGAGCATTTTTTCTTATGATTGTTGGCCTCATATATGTCTTCTTTCGTAAAGTATCTGTTCATATCCTTTGCCCACTTTTGAATGGGCTTGTTTGTTTTTTTCCTGTAAATCTGCTTGAGTTGTTTGTAAATTCTGGATATCAGCCCTTTGTCAGATGGGTAGACTGCGAAAATTTTTTCCCATTCTGTTGGTTGCCGATCCACTCTAGTGACAGTTTCTTTTGCCGTGCAGAAGCTGTGGAGTTTCATTAGGTCCCATTTGTCTATTTTGGCTTTTGTTGCCAATGCTTTTGGTGTTTTGTTCATGAAGTCCTTGCCTACTCCTATGTCCTGGATAGTTTTGCCTAGATTTCCTTCTAGGGTTTTTATGGTGCCAGGTCTTATGTTTAAGTCTTTAATCCATCTGGAGTTAATTTTAGTGTAAGGTGTCAGGAAGGGGTCCAGTTTCTGCTTTCTGCACATGGCTAGCCAGTTTTCCCAACACCATTTGTTAAACATGGAATCCTTGCCCCACTGCTTGTTTTTGTCAGGTTTATCAAAGATTGCATAGTTGTATGTATGTTGTGTTGCCTCCGGTGCCTCTGTTTTGTTCCATTGGTCTATATCTCTGTTTTGGTACCAGTACCATGCTGTTTTGATTACTGTAGCCTTGTAGTATAGTTTGAAATCCGGTAGTGTGATGCCCCCCGCTGTGTTCTTTTTGCTTAGAATTGACTTGGCTATGCGGGCTCTCTTTTGGTTCCATATGAAGTTCATGGTGATTTTTTCCAGTTCTGTGAAGAAAGTCAATGGTAGCTTGATGGGGATAGCGTTGATTCTGTAAATTACTTTGGGCAGTATAGCCATTTTCACGATATTAATTCTTCCTAACCATGAACATGGAATGTTTCTCCATCTGTTTGTGTCCTCTCTGATTTCGTTGAGCAGTGGTTTGTAGTTCTCCTTGAAGAGGTCCCTTATGTTCCTTGTGAGTTGTATTCCAAGGTATTTTATTCTTTTTGTAGCAATTGCGAATGGCAGTTCACTCTTGATTTGGCTTTCTTTAAGTCTGTTATTGGTGTAGACGAATGCTTGTGATTTTTGCACATTGATTTTATATCCTGAGACTTTGCTGAAGTTGTTTATCAGTTTCAGGAGTTTTTGGGCTGAGGCGATGGGGTCTTCTAGGTATACTATCATGTCGTCTGCAAATAGAGACAATTTGGCTTCCACCTTTCCTATTTGAATACCCTTTATTTCATTTTCTTGCCTGATTGCTCTGGCTAGAACTTCCAGTACTATATTGAATAGGAGTGGTGAGAGAGGGCATCCTTGTCTAGTACCAGATTTCAAAGGGAATGCTTCCAGTTTTTGCCCATTCAGTATGATATTGGCTGTTGGTTTGTCATAAATAGCTTTTATTACTTTGAGATACGTTCCATCGATACCGAGTTTATTGAGGGTTTTTAGCATAAAGTGCTCTTGAATTTTGTCAAATGCCTTCTCTGCGTCAATTGAGATAATCATGTGGTTTTTGTTTTTGGTTCTGTTTATGTGGTGAATTACATTGATAGACTTGCGTATGTTGAACCAGCCTTGCATCCCTGGGATGAATCCTACTTGATCATGATGAATAAGTTTTTTGATATGCTGTTGCAATCGGCTTGCCAATATTTTATTGAAGATTTTTGCATCTATGTTCATCATGGATATTGGCCTGAAGTTTTCTTTTCTCGTTGGGTCTCTACCGGGTTTTGGTATCAGGATGATGTTGGTCTCATAAAATGATTTGGGAAGGATTCCCTCTTTTTGGATTGTTTGAAATAGTTTTAGAAGGAATGGTACCAGCTCCTCCTTGTGTGTCTGGTAGAATTCGGCTGTGAACCCATCTGGACCTGGGCTTTTTTTGTGAGGTAGGCTCTTAATTGCTGCCTCAACTTCAGACCTTGTTATTGGTCTACTCATAGTTTCAGCTTCCTCCTGGTTTAGTCTTGGGAGGACACAGGAGTCCAGGAATTTATCCATTTCTTCCAGGTTTACTAGTTTATGTGCATAGAGTTGTTTGTAATATTCTCTGATGATGGTTTGAATATCTGTGGAATCTGTGGTGATTTCCCCTTTATCATTTTTTATTGCATCTATTTGGTTGTTCTCTCTTTTCTTTTTAATCAGTCTGGCTAGTGGTCTGTCTATTTTGTTGATCTTTTCAAAAAACCAGCTCTTGGATTTCTTGATTTTTTGAAGGGTTTTTCGTGTCTCAATCTCCTTCAGCTCAGCTCTGATCTTAGTAATTTCTTGTCTTCTGCTGGGTTTTGAGTTTTTTTGATCTTGCTCCTCTAGCTCTTTCAATTTTGATGATAGGGTGTCAATTTTGGATCTCTCCATTCTCCTCATATGGGCACTTATTGCTATATACTTTCCTCTAGAGACTGCTTTAAATGTGTCCCAGAGGTTCTGGCACGTTGTGTCTTCGTTCTCATTGGTTTCGAAGAACTTCTTTATTTCTGCCTTCATTTCGTTGTTTACCCAGTCAGCATTCAAGAGCCAGTTGTTCAGTTTCCATGCAGCTGTGCGGTTCTGGGTCGGTTTCTGAATTCTGAGTTCTAACTTGATTGCACTATGGTCTGAGAGGCTGTTTGTTATGATTTCAGTTGTTTTGCATTTGTTGAGCAGTGCTTTACTTCCAATTATGTGGTCAATTTTAGAGTAGGTGTGATGTGGTGCTGAGAAGAATGTGTATTCTGTGGATTTGGGGTGGAGAGTTCTGTAAATGTCCACCAGGTTTGCTTGCTCCAGGTCTGAGTTCAAGCCCTGGATATCCTTGCTGATTTTCTGTCTGGTTGATCTGTCTAGTATTGACAGTGGAGTGTTAAAGTCTCCCACTATTATTGTGTGGGAGTCTAAGTCCTTCTGTAAGTCATTAAGAACTTGCCTTATGTATCTGGGTGATCCTGTGTTGGGTCCATATATGTTTAGGATCGTTAGCTCTTCTTGTTGTATTGATCCTTTTACCATTATGTAATGGCCTTCTTTGTCTCTTTTGATCTTTGTTGCTTTAAAGTCTATTTTATCGGAGATGAGAATTGCAACTCCTGCTTTTTTTTGCTTTCCATTAGCTTGGTAAATCTTCCTCCATCCCTTTATTTTGAGCCTTTGTGTATCCTTGCATGTGAGATGGGTTTCCTGGATACAGCACACTGATGGGTTTTGGATTTTTATCCAATTTGCCAGTCTGTGTCTTTTGATTGGTGCATTTAGTCCATTTACATTTAGGGTTAATATTGTTATGTGTGAATTTGATACTGCCATTTTGATGCTAAGTGGCTGTTTTGCCTGTTAGTTGTTGTAGATTCTTCATTATGTTGAAGCTCTTTAGCATTCAGTGTGATTTTGGAATGGCTGGTACTGATTGATCCTTTCTATGTGTAGTGCCTCTTTTAGGAGCTCTTGTAAAGCAGGCCTGGTGGTGACAAAATCTCTGAGTACTTGCTTGTTCGCAAAGGATTTTATTCTTCCTTCACTTCTGAAGCTCAGTTTGGCTGGATATGAAATTCTGGGTTGAAAGTTCTTTTCTTTAAGAATGTTGAATATTGGCCCCCACTCTCTTCTGGCTTGTAGTGTTTCTGCCGAGAGATCTGCTGTGAGTCTGATGGGCTTCCCTTTGTGGGTGACCCGACCTTTCTCTCTTGCTGACTTTAGTATTCTCTCCTTTATTTCAACCCTGTTGAATCTGACGATTATGTGCCTTGGGGTTGCTCTTCTTGCGGAATATCTTTGTGGTGTTCTCTATATTTCCTGCAATTGAGTGTTGGCTTGTCTTGCTAGGTGGGGGAAATTTTCCTGGATGATGTCCTGAAGAGTATTTTCCAGCTGGGATTCATTCTCTTCGTCCCCTTCTGGTACACCTATCAAACGTAGGTTAGGTCTTTTCACATAGTCCCACATTTCTTGGAGACTTTGTTTATTCCTTTTTGTGCTTTTTTCTCTGATCTTGGTTTCTCGTTTTATTTCATTGAGTTGGTCTTCGACTTCAGATATTCTTTCTTCTGCTTGGTCAATTCGGCTATTGAAACTTGCGTTTGCTTCGCGAAGTTCTCGTATTGTGTTTTTCAGCTCCTTTAATTCATTCATATTCCTCTCTAAGGTATCCATTCTTGTTATCATTTCCTCGAATCTTCTTTCAAATCTTTTTTCAAGGTTCTTAGTTTCTTTGCATTGATTTAATACATGATCTTTTAGCTCACAAATGTTTCTCATTATCCATCTTCTGAAGTCTAATTCCGTCATTTCGTCACAGTCATTCTCCGTCCAGCTTTGTTCCCTTGCTGGTGAGGAGTTTTGGTCCTTTCTAGGAGGCGATGTGTTCTGGTTTCGGGTGTTTTCCTCCTTTTTGCGCTGGTTTCTTCCCATCTTTGTGGATTTGTCCGCTGGTCGTCTGCGTAGTTGCTGACTTTTCGTTTGGGTCTCTGAGTGGACACCCAGAATGTTGATGATGAAGTATTTCTGTTGCTTGGTTTTCCTTCTACCAGTCTAGCCCCTTCGCTGTACGACTGTTGAGGTCCGCTCCAGACCCTGCTTGTCTGGGGTGCACCTCTAGTAGCCATGGCACAGCGAGGGATGCTACCAGTTTCTTTTTCTGCTCTCTTTGTCCCAGGATGATGCCTGCCTAATGACAGTCTTTTGGATATAGAGGGGTCAGGGAGCTGCTTGAGGAGACAGTTTGTACTTTATAGGGGTTTAATTGCTGAGCTGCGCACTCTGTTGTTCATTCAGGGCTGTTAGGCTGCTATGTTTGATTCTGCTGCAACACAGCTCATTAAACAACCCTTTTTTTTTTTTCTCAAATGCTCTGTGTTGAGGGGTTTGGGCTTTATTTTTGGATGTCTGATCGGGTGTCCTGCCCAGCTCGAAGGCAGACTAGCCACTGTTTGGCTGCCGAGGCTCCGCCCTGCTGTTGTGTGATTCTCGCTGTTCCTGCCGGCTCTGCTGTGGTCTCCGCCATGCCCTGCGGTGCAGTCTCTTCATTGTAGCCTGTTGCCTCAGCAACAGCAGGCTGCGTCAGAAGTGGGCTTGTATCTCAGTAGGGACGGGTTGCCTCGGCAACGGCTGGCTGCGTCAGCAGTGGGCGTGTATCTCAGTTGGGGCGGGTTGCCTCCGTAGTGGTGGACGCCCCTCCCCCACAGAGCGTCTCGGACCGTCTGCCCGGGATAGTTTGAAATCGCAGTTTTGTTCGTCCCACTGGGTATCCCAAACGATCTGTCCCTGCAATCCCCTGGGCTGGGCTACTGTGCAAGTCTCGTTCAGTCTCAAGTCCAGCCCTCTCAAGTCTCAGGTTGCCGGTTCAACAAGGCACCCGGACAAGCGCGCCCTGTGGGGATTGCTGGGTAGGGCCGGCCGCCGCCGCCCCGGCTGCCGGCTTCGCCAGGCAGACCTACTGCCTGGCGTCCCGTGTCTTTTTATACTTGGGAGTTTCCCCGTTCTGTGGGCAACAAAGATCAGTCTGGAAATGCAGCACTGACTCACCGTTTGCGAATTCAACGCGGGCTCCAATCCTGGGTTGTTCTCACAGCGCCATCTTGAGTACCTCTCTATACTTGTTAATAGAGCAAGATGCCTTAACCCTTAGCTATTAAGTGTGGTCCAACACCAGCAGAATTAGCATCACCTAGGAGTTTACTAGAAATGCAAAATCTTGGGTTTCCATCTTGCACACAAGACAATATTACAAACAACTCTATGCACACAAACTGGTAAACCTGGAAGAAATGGATAAATTCCTGGACTCCTGTGTCCACCCAAGCCTAAAGCAGGAGGAGGCCAAAACTATGAATAGACCAATAACAAGGTCTGAAGTCGAGGCAGCAATTAAGAGCCTACCACACAAAAAAAGCCCAGGTCCAGATGGGTTCACAGCCGAATTCTACCAGACACACAAAGAGGAGCTGGTACCATTCCTTCTGAAACTATTCCAAATAATCCAAAAAGAGGGAATCCTTCCCAAATCATTTTATGAGACCAACATCATCCCGACACCAAAACCCGGCAGAGACCCAACAAGAAAAGAAAACTTCAGGCCAATATCCATGATGAACATAGATGCAAAAATCTTCAATAAAATATTGGCAAGCCAATTGCTACAGCAAATCAAAAAACTTATCCATCATCATCAAGTAGGATTCATCCCGGAGATGCAAGGCTGGTTCAACATACGCAAGTCTATCAACGTAATTCACCACATAAACAGAACCAAAAACAAAAACCACATGATTATCTCAATTGACGCAGAGAAGGCATTCGACAAAATTCAAGAGCCCTTTATGCTAAAAACCCTCAATAAACTCGGTATCGATGGAACGTATCTCAAAGTAATAAAAGCTATTTATGACAAACCAACAGCCAATATCATACTGAATGGGCAAAAACTGGAAGCATTCCCTTTGAAATCTGGCACTAGACAAGGATGCCCTCTTTCACCACTCCTATTCAATATAGTACTGGAAGTTCTAGCCAGAGCAATCAGGCAAGAAAAAGAAATAAGGGGTATTCAAATAGGAAAGGTGGAAGCCAAATTGTCTCTATTTGCAGACGACATGTTAGTATACCTAGAAGACCCCATCTCCTCAGCCCAAAAACTCCTGAAACTGATAAACAATTTCAGCAAAGTCTCAGGCTATAAAATCAATGTGCAAAAATCACAAGCATTCCTCTACACCAATAACAGACTTAAAGAAAGCCAAATCAAGAATGAACTGCCATTCACAATTGCTACAAAAACAATAAAATACCTAGGTATAAAACTCACAAGGAACATAAGGGCCCTCTTCAAGGAAAACTACAAACCACTGCTCAACGAAATAAGAGAGGACACAAACAGATGGAGAAATATTCCATTTTCATGGTTAGGAAGAATTAATATCGTGAAAATGGCTACACTGCCCAAAGTAATTTACAGAATCAATGCTATCCCCATCAAGCTACCATTGACTTTCTTCACAGAACTGGAAAAAAACACCATGAACTTCATATAGAACCAAAAGAGAGGCCGCATAGCCAAGTCAATTCTAAGCAAAAAGAACACAGCGGGGGGCATCACACTACCGGATTTCAAACTATACTACAAGGCTACAGTAATCAGAACAGCATGGTACTGGTACCAAAACAGAGATATACACCAATGGAACAAAACAGAGGCATCGGAGGCAACACAACATATCTACGACCATACAATCTTTGATAAACCTGACAAAAACAAGCAATGGGGAAAGGATTCCCTGTTTAATAAATGGTGTTGGGAAAACTGGCTAGCCATGTGCAGAAAGCTGAAACTGGACCCCTTCCTGACACCTCACACTAAAATTAACTCCAGATGGATTAAAGACTTAAACATAAGACTTGGCAACATAAAAACCCTAGAAGAAAATCTAGTCAAAACCATCCAGGACATAGGAGTAGGCAAGGACTTCATGAACAAAACACCAAAAGCATTGGCAGCAAAAGCCAAAATAGACAAATGGGACCTAATCAAACGCCACAGCTTCTGCACGTCAAAAGAAACTGTCACTAGAGTGAATCGGCAACCAACAGAATGGGAAAAAAATTTTGCAGTCTACCCATCTGACAAAGAGCTGATATCCAGAATTTACAAAGAACTCAAACAGATTTACAGGAAAAAAACAAACAAGCCCATTCAAAAATGGGCAAAGGATATGAACAGACACTTTACAAAAGAAGACATATATGAAGCCAACAATCATATGAAAAAATGCTCATCGTCACTGGTCATCAGAGATATGCAAATCAAAACCACATTAAGATACTATCTCACACCAGTTAGAATGGTGATCATTAAAAAATCTGGAGACAACAGATGCTGGAGAGGATGTGGAGAAAAAGGAACACTTTTACACTGTTGGTGAGAGTGTAAATTATTTCAACCGTTGTGGAAGACAGGGTGGCGATTCCTCAAGGCCTTAGAAATAGAAATTCCATTTGACCCAGCAATCCCATTACTGGGTATATATCCAAAGGACTATAAATCGCTCTACTATAAGGACACATGCACACGAATGTTCATTGCAGCACTGTTTACAATAGCAAAGACCTGGAACCAACCCAAATGCCCATCGATGATAGACTGGATTGGGAAAATGTGGCACATATACACCATGGAATATTATGCAGCAATCAGAAATGATGAGTTCGTGTCGTTTGTAGGGACATGGTTGAATCTGGAGAACATCATTCTCAGCAAACTGACACAGGAACAGAAAATGAAATACCACATATTCTCACTCATAGGCAGGTGATGAAAAATGAGAACACATGGACACAGGAAGGGGAGTACTAAACACTGGGGTCTATTGGGGGGAAAAGGAGAGGGCCAGTGGGGGGGGGTGGGGGAGCTGAGGAGGGACAGCCTGGGGAGAAATGCCAAATGTGGGTGAATGGGAGGAAGGAAGCAAAACACACTACCATGTGTGTACCTATGCAACTGTCTTGCATGTTCTGCACATGTGCCCCCAAACCTAAAATGCAATAAAAAACTAAAAAAGAAAGAATATGTATTTTTACAATTTCCTGAGGTGACTGTTATGTACAATAAATTTGGCGGGGAAACGTAAATAAGAAAGCAGTAGAGCAGTGGCTCACGCATGTAATCCCAACACTTTGGGAGGCTGAGGCAGGTGGATCACGAGGTCAAGAGATGGAGACCATGCTGGTCAACATGGTGAAACCCCGTCTCTACTAAAAATACAAAAAATTAGCTGGGCATGGTGGTGCATGTCTGTAATCCCAGCTACTCAAGAGGCTGAGGCTGGAGAATTGTCTGAACCCAGGAGGCGGAGGTTGTGGTGAGCCGAGATCACGCCATTGCACTCCAGCCTGGATAACAAGAGTGAAACTCCGCCTCAAATAAATAAATAAATACATAAAGCAGTGGAAATATAAGTGGGAGCAAGGTCAGAAGGAAGAAACAAAGGTGCAGAAGATTGATTACCTTTCTTTGTCATTTTTTACCTAATTTGTATCCACAAACAAAATATCAAATGTTACTTAAATGTGCTCAGTGCTTGTTTTACCTAATTTCTGGAATAAACGCACTCTGTGATAATGGTTTTACATGTGTTATTTTGGTAGTAGTTTGCAAAGTAATTACTTGAAATAATAGTACTAAAAATGTTTTGAGGGGAAAATAGAGGAGTATGTGGTCAGTAAGTGATAATAAGTGATAAAGTTTGGATGAACTCACCAAATCTCATGTTGAATTGTTATTCCCAGTGTTGGAAATGGGGCCTGGTTGCAGGTATTTGGATCATCCCTCATGAATGGCATAAGCCAATCCTTTGATGACAAGTGAGTTCTTGCACTGAGTTTCCATGCCATTTGGTTATTTAAATATGTGTGGCACCTCCCACCCCACTCTCTCCCTTTTGCTCCTGCTCTAGTAATGTGATATACCTGTTCCCCTTCACCATCTGCCATGATTATAAGCTTCCTAAGGCCTCCCCTGAAGCAGATGCCAGTACCATGCTCCCTGCAAAACATGCAGAACCATCAGTCAATTAAAATTCTTTTCTTTATAAATTTCCGAGCCTTAGGTATTTCTTTCTAGGAATTCAAGAATGACCTAGCACAATAAATCTGAGCAAGTCCAGATATTGTATCTTTCTTACACATACACAATATGCATTAGTGTATCAAAGATTGAAAATGTCAGCAATAAAAGAACATGTGCAATGTTGTTAAACTCTGTCCCAAATCAATTTTATCACAGACATGTTTCACTTACATTTCTGTCAACAAATATATGCTACCAAGTTCAAAATTCAGTTTTGTAGACAAAATTTGGGGCAAATATTTAACATATTTAAATCTTGATTATTTCAAAAGTAAAATGGAAGATACTTATCTATGTCACACTGTCACAGAATAACAAAGAATACCCTAGTTTCTAAATACGTGTAAGCTATTATTTCATGGAATACATCTTTTTTTTATTGTACTTTAGGTTCTGGGGTACATGGGCAGATCATGCAGGATTGTTGAATAGGTACACACATGGCAATGTGGTTCGCTGCCTCCATCCCCCCATCACCTACATCTGGCATTTCTCCCCATGTTATCCCTCCCTGACCTCCCCACCCTGCCCCCCGCATCCCCCACCAACAGACCCCAGTGTGTGATGCTCCCCTCCCTGTGTCCATGTGTTCTCATTGTTCAACACCCGCCTATGAGTGAGAACATGCAGTGTTTGATTTTCTGTTCTTGTGTCAGTTTGCGGAGAATGATGGTTTCCAGATTCATCCATGTTCCTACAAAGGACACAAACTCATCGTTTCTTCTGGCTGCACAGTCATCTTGAGGAAAGCTACACTGTGGCAAATGGAAAAATATAGCTGATGTTTGAACAACAAATGTCAGCACTGTGCAGGTCAGCTTACAAGGACTTTTTAAAATCAAACACAAATGGGAAATAAACAATTCAAGGTACATAAAACCTATATGTTCTGGGAGCTGACTTTTCATATAGGTGGATTCCACAGGGACAACTGTAGAACTTGAATAAGAGCTAATTTTGAGGCTGGATATTTTGGCTCATGCCTATAATCCCAGTGCTTTGGGAGGCTAAGTTGGGAGGTTCATTTGAGGCCAACATAAGAAGACTGACTCTCTGCAAAAAATAAAAACATTATCTTGGGCATGACAGTGATACCTGTGATCCTAGCTACTTGGGAGGCTGAGGTGGGAGGATCTCTTAAGGCTGGGAGATTGGGGCTGCAGTGAGCTGTAATTGTGCCACTGCATGCCAGCCTAAGCAAGAGGGTGAAACCCTATCTCTAAATAAATAAATAATAAAGCTTATTTTGGTATACGTAAGGGTCCTGGAAAAAATGACCACAAATACCAAGACATGACTATATAGTTTTTTCTATTATTAATATGTATGCTACTGTTCATATATATTATTTACGCATTATTCAAAATATTAGTCTATGGGTATAAATAATTGTAGTGCATGATGATTGTTACACACATATATAGAAAATTATATATAAAATAATTATAAATTATATATGTTTTCAAAGCTCATATAACATTTACTCTTTTCGTGCCTCACTAAAGTCCCAACCTAATATAAAAACATATATCAACTTTATCAATTTACTCTTCTTTTAAGAACACATGATTTTATTGTTTCATCAGTATTATTTTGCAATTTTCTCTGTTCTCATTCTATAACTCTCCAGTCAGAAGCATCTTAACTGATTGGTTTTCTGTAACTCCTGTTTGGTATTACAAAGATAAAAGAGAAATGCCTGGATGATCAAGAAACATTTTGAAAACCATATTTCTAATTTTGTCTACACAGAAAAGATTGTGTTTTTTTTTTTTTATGTAGGCAAAAACATTCAGATCATTATGTTAAGGGAAATAAGCCAGGTATAGAAAGGCAAACCCTATGCTTAAGTTTTAAAGGGATATGGCTCAATGATTTCTTTAGCCTGGTTCTTAAAGAGCCTGGCAAGTTAGTACCTATATACTCAAAAATTCACTATATGATAAACTAAAAAAGAATTATGTTTACATAAAACCAATTTATGTGCCCTCAATGTTTCTTCTTTCAAGTCATCACTAACAACAGTCACAAAACTAACAGACTTGCGTTTAAGAAATGCTAGGGAATACATAAAAATATTTTTCGAAGAATAAGGGTTAAAAATGGGGCCTTTTTTTTTGGTCTTAATTTAATAAGTTTCAAGGCAAATAGTTAATTTTTCAGAATACAAAACATCTTCACATATATTTTATGTGCTATAGTTGCAGGTGTTTTCCTGGAGGTTGAGGAGGTAGGGATACTGTCCCATAGTATCATAAATTAATTTTATTTTTTCATATTTATATTTTCTATTTAAAGTTAGACTTGCTGCTAAGTGTCAGTGCATTTTAGTGTCTATTAACTTTTAAAATACATATGAGTTTTTCCTTTAATTTATTGACATAGATTATTTTTATATATCTCTTACAGTGAATCATTCTATATTTCTAAAACAAAACTTGCTCACTGTCTGTTAAAATTCTTAATGTGCTACTAGGTTTAATTTATTTTTTTGACTGGATTTAATTTGTTCTTTTAATGTACTCATAATCAGGATAATTTTTTGTTTTTCTTACTATGTTGTGATTATTGCACAAAGAAACATTAATGCAAGTTTATGTTTGTTTTATAACTTTCACCTTTGCATTCATGATTATTATGCGAATATCATTTTTACAGGTTTTTTTCCTTGTATTCATTTAATTTAAATCAAATAGGCATACACTGACCTTAATTTTATAGAATTCAGCAGAAAACTATGGCATCTTAAGATTTATACTTCTTGGATTAGATCAATATTTTGTTGGAAATTTAGTATTTTCTCTACATTTTAAAATTTTTCTAATGGACTTGTAGATTTAGCTGTATCTTCATTTTACATTTCTCATGTATGTTTGATGTCACTCATTTATTACTAATTAGGCTTTCTTATTTTTGTTTCTTTTACTTTATTTTGTTTTTGTGCTTAATAGAGACATTTATCAATCAGTATATGTATAATTTTGTTTATGTGAGCCTCTGCTTTATTGTATATTTCTTGATATGGATTATCCACACAATGTTTCTTCTCTAGAGTAAGCATACATTTGAATTTGTGCACAGCAACTTATTACTTTAGGGCCTTGGGAAAAATAGCTAACTTAATTTCCAGTATAATTAATCTGAAGATAATTCTGTTATTTAAAGAGTTATTTCTATAATGAACATTCTTGGCCTATATTAATAGTTATTATTTTTAAATGCTGAGCATTTCTTTATTATTTAAGAATATGTATTTAAATTTAATATGTTTCTCTTACTTTAAAAAAGGTTTATACATTGTTCTTCCAAGTACTATTGCATTGAGTTTGTTTTGTTTTGTTTGCTTGTTTGTTTGTTTTTTTGGTGTGTTTCTGTTTTCTTTTCCTATCAAGAAAGGAGAAAAGCGAATTAAACTTTGCTCTACCTTCATTGATCAAGGATTAAACAAATGAATAAAAGCAGTTAAATGTCACCAAGGAGATTTGAAGAGAACCTCATAGTTATAAATATAATTAAGAAACCCTTCTGACTGAACTTCACACGATGTGATCAGTGTGAATGAGCATTTATTAATAAATGTCTTGATTAATTCAGAGATAACTCCCAAAACAAGAGAGAGTAAATAATCAAGTTACTTTGCCATTCTTCTAACAAATTGGTTATATGTTTGAAGAGATATCATGAGATTCAATAAAAATGAGAACTCTAACTGTCCTGATTCTAGTCAATGCTCTCAAATTAGGGGCCAGAAAATTCTTCCAGGTACAGCTGCAAAAAAGTCAATCTCTACCTAGTTTCTAAATCCTTCATGAATGAAAAGTCATCAGCCTTTACTAACCACACAGTTATTTTTTAAGAGGACAAGCATAATGTATTTGAGAGAACATGCTATGGGACTCTTGTCCACAGTCATTTGAAACTCTGGTTTCTTAATATTTGGCCAATGTAACAAGCCGTCATATTGGCTTGGCTCCCAGGATTTTTACATTAGAATTTTTTTTAATTTCCCAAATACCTATTGATTTAAAGATAGAACTTTTATTTTTAATTAACTTGCTGGTCTTAGAATATTCTAAAAGATAGGATGATGAATTTTAGCCTCTCAAAAATGGAAATATCTCTGTAGAATTTTCTATTTGTTTATTAGCAAAATTAATCCAACTTCATATTGAAATTTGATAGTAATTTTATATTTGTCTGGTGTATATTTTATAAACTAGTCCTATTTAAAATTTACATTTATATAATCTTCATACATAATGACCAAGTGGAATTATTCTAAAAATGCAAAGGTAGTTCAATATTTTGAAATCAGAAAACATATTTACAATATTAATAGAGCTATGTAGGAAAAAGCCAATGTTACTTCATTCAGACCTTAACTTTTTTGGATGTGCATATATAGACTATGCGGCCCTCTCACACATTCTCTTTTACAGACTTGATATTTTTATTTTTTTCATGCTTAAAAAAAAAGGTAGAAAAAACGTAAGCAGTGTTGATTAGATTGAACTTTTCTTTAGCATGATATATTGTCTTAAATATGCAAATTCTGTTGTTTCTTCATTTAAGACAACATTTTTTATCTATAACACTTTTAAAATTGTTGGCATATAGTTAATCTTTTCTCTACTTATAAAATACCCTCAGTTTCTGTGATCCATTCTGATTACGTATCTTTGAAAACTAATGTCTTCTCTAATTGTTTCTTTCCTTTTGCATTTCTTATCATTACCAGAAAACTTTTCTAATTATCTGATTCAGTTTTCTGCTTGGTGATTTTTGTTCCACTATTGATTATATAATAATGATATTTTTGAAGTCACATTGATATTTTTGTTATACAATTTTCCTTTTTCATCCTAATCAGTTTTTTTAATTCATTTTGTAATGCTTATTACATCACCTTTTCCAACGTGTTGAGTTAGAAGTACTTATTTGAGGAGGAAAATATTTTCTTTATTGAATACATCACTTCTACAAAGGTTCTTTCCTTTTTTACCATGCCGTTATCACTTCCTTCCCTGTTTAAATTATGTCCGTATTTAAATATTTTGCTGACTCTCCCATTATATACATTTTCTTTGAATTTATCTTTGACATGGGTAATTCAGTATTGTTTTTTGTCTGCCCAAATTCGTTGTTGATGGCTAATCCTTCGTTCAATTTTTCCTTATCTTAATGTCTTTGTGATTTCTTCACATAGTCTGTTTATGTTCAGAATTAATTCTGAATTATATAAATAGTTTCTTCAAATTTGCTGTGCTATATTTCAAACACTCAAAGGCTATATATAGAGAGGTTTTTTATTGTATTTTAGGTTTTGGGGTACATGAGCAGAGCATGCAAGACAGTTGCGTGGGTACACACATGGCAGTGTGTTTTGCTTCCTTTCTCCCCTTCACCCACATTTGGCATTTCTCCCCAGGTTATCCCTCCCAACCTCCCCCTCCCACTGGCCCTCCCCTTTTCACCCCAATAGACCCCAGTGTTTAGTACTCCCCTCCCTGTGTCCATGTGTTCTCATTTTTCATCACCCGCCTATGAGTGAGAATATGCGGTGTTTCATTTTCTGTTCTTGTGTCAGTTTGCTGAGGATGATGTTCTCCAGATTCATCCATGTCCCTACAAACGACACAAACTCATCATTTCTGAATGCTGCATAATATTCCATGGTGTATATGTGCCACATTTTTCCAATCCAGTCTATTATCAATGGGCATTTGGGTTGATTCCAGGTCTTTGCTATTGTAAACAGTGCTGCAATGAACATTCGTGTACATGTGTCCTTATAGTAGAACGATTTATAGTCTTTTGGATATATGCCCAGTAATGGGATTGCTGGGTCAAATGGAATTTCTATTTCTAAGGCCTTGAGGAATCGCCACACTGTCTTCCACAACGGTTGAACTAATTTACACTCCCACCAACAGTGTAAAAGTGTTCCTTTTTCTCCACATTCTCTCCAGCATCTGTTGTCTCCAGATTTTTTAATGACCGCCATTCTAACTGGCGTGAGATGGTATCTCAATGTGGTTTTGATTTGCATCTCTCTGATGACCCGTGACGATGAGCATTTTTTCATATGATTGTTGGCCTCATATATGTCTTCTTTCGTAAAGTGTCTGGGAAGGTACACGTGAACATGATAACAAAATTTTCCTCAGAAAATTAATGATCTAAATAATGATCTAAACTACCAAAAGGACTTTAGGAGTCTTGAGGAGAGCCAATAATGTTTTGTTTTACACAGAGAATACCAAGCTCATTTTGATGCAGAACTTGAGCTCAAGGTTGGATAGAGTATTTTTCCTGCCTGAGTTCAGTCTTTCCTGAAGATAGCTGAATCCTTGGTGTTAATTTAGCTGCAGGGATTATCCCCCACCACTGTGTCTCTTGATGTTTCACACTTGAATAATTAAAAATGCAGTTTAATGAAAAGTTGAGGTAGTGGATTTAGGTAATACTGGCAAAACCTCCTGGTAAATTGCAAATATTCCTGGGAAGTGGTCTCATGTTGAGTCATCCTTTAGAATACTGGAGTGGATTTAGAAAATCATAGTTAAACCCTGTATATATTTATAAGGATTATGAGCAAGATCTTCATAAAGTTCCTCTCTACACTATACAGTAGACCAGTGTGTTTAGAAAAGTTTGCATAGTTTGAATTTTTTTTGTAAATACAACATCTAGTTCCTTAGACAAAGACCTCACAATTACTAAGTAGACATTATATAGTATTTGTTTAGCAAAAGTTATATGATATCTTATATTTCTATTATCTTATTTCTAATAAACAGAATTTTTAGATGTAAGGTTAGTGAATAAAGTGTAAAACTTGATTATAATATAAAATATAAAATGAGAAAATGCAGAAAAGGAAAACAAATCACCAAGAGAAAAACTCTATTAGCTTTCATGTATTTATTGCCAGACTACCTTATTTTTACAAATTTAATGTGACAGTTGCTTTTAATTACTATACGTTATAACATAAGAATGTTTCAAGGTTATTACAAATTCTTAGGTATGCTACTCCATTCTAAGATCATACCTTTATCCATTTTATTACTGTTAGTTGTTATAAAATAATTATTGTAAATAAAACTACAATGCATATTGTAGAGCATAGTCTTTAGTTAAAATCTAATTTTTAAAATGTTAAAATATAAGTATCATGCAAATATAATCAATCACTCACCAAATATTTTATTCAACTTGATTAATGAGGAAACCATTAAGATGTTAAGTACTGCAAAGAAAAATTTGAAAACCAGAGATAAATAAAAATAATTAGAAATGCTCAACTTAATATGTTAATAAATGTAATTTTGTTTAGTATTCTCTGAGAATATAAAATGTAATAATTGTTTTTTTTTTGAGATGATAAGCCCATTTTATCTGTAGTGGATGATATCCATTTGCATTGCTAAGAACAAGGGTAATTTGTATTGCTATCATTATTCAACAACACAGCTTGTACACTTACAGAACTATCAACTAGACTAGACATTAGAATTAAAATCAAAATGCTTATATCCTAATGCATACTAAGGTACTTATATCCTAATAAATACTAAGGTTCACTGCCTAAGAAATTTCCTCATATTACCATATAAGCTTTGAAGAATCAATTATAAAGTGTCTACAAAAGGATACCCAGTAGTCTCTTTGCCTACATTTAAGTCTTAGAATATTTTCCTGAAACAGTTTGGCAATTCCAGTTAGTTCCACTTCTCTTTCAACTAGAAAAAAAAATCACAGATCAGAAAGAGAATATCTACATAAATAATACAAAGGACACCCAAATGTTTTTCAGTGTTCAGCTTCAGAAAAATAATGAAATAAAATAACAATCAATGTCTTTATTGATTAATATGAATTTACTTGTCATAAATATTGACCATCTTGCAGGAAAAATTTTTCACCTAAACTAGTATCAGTCCTATCACTTTAATTATAATTTCGTTTTGGTTCTGTGCTTATTATTTCGACAGAAACTTTTACACATTTATGGAGGCAAATCTGTCAATATCTTATTGTGGTTGATTCTTCTTTTAAACACAACATTAATATATGTTACATATTATGCATATGAAAATTACATACATAACTCTATTCCACCTGTTATTTTGTGCATGCTTATATTTGTGTGTTTTGGGCTGATGACCTGCATATATATTTCCTTCTCAAATAATTGAGTCACTTGTTCAACTATTATTCTTTTGTGGTAAAATAAAATTTGTACATGAATTAGTATTTATTTCTGGGAAATTATGTCAAACTGTGCTATTATGGAGTCATGACTACATTAAATTAGCAGTGCTCTTCTAAGAAGAAGCTGTTTTCTCTACTTTCTGTTTCATAACATAGTTAAGTATAGTTAGAGGGTAAAGGGAAATTTCTTCCCTACTCAATATTGTTCATTTAACTCCCTTGTATTAGAATACAGAGTCACTTATCTTTAATTTTACTCATGCTAAACCCGAATCAGAATAAAACAACCCCTGAAAAAAAAATTATTCAGAAGGGGGAAAGGAAGCAAAACACACTGCCATGTGTGTACCTATGCAACTGTCTTGCATGTTCTGCACATGTACCCCAAAACCTAAAATGCAATAAAAAATTTAAAAAATAAAAATAAAAAAAAGAAGTGGATCAATTGGTTTCTTTATCTCAGTCTCATCAATCCATCCGTAGAAATATAGTCACAAGGACCCTGCATATTCCCATTTTATTTCTTCACCACCTCACATTGAACTAGAGAAAAATAATACTCTATTTTCAAGTGAGAAAGTAAAAAAGAAAGCGAATATATATTTTTATATATTACATATGTATATAACTTGTTTATACATTTATATAAACATAATTTATACATTTAGAAATTTACACATTTCTGTTTATATGTTAATATATTTCTGTTATATATACATATTATAAATATAAATATACAATATGTAATCACATAAGTTATATAACACTATATGTGATTCAATTTATATAGAAATGTTCCGTTTCTGCCACATCTTTTTCTCTTTTCTCTTAATTAACATCAATTACAGTATTTTATAACTGCACTTAGCTAAGAAATTTATAAAGAAAACATCCAGTTGCAAAGCAAAAGTAGGTGATTGCTTAAAATAAAACACACAGGAAAAATATAAAGCAAAATGTTTCTTTTGTTTCTGTTTCCATCAGGTATGATGGATATTAGAACCTATATATCCGGAAAGAGAAAGCCAGGATGAATGACAAACGTTTTCTTCTCCCAGTAACAGCAAATACATGAAAAATTGATTATTCTAAAGCATGATATAAGAGTGTGTGTATTTTTCAGAATTGTGAGATTTTAATATATCCATTTATATTTTAAAGCAATCATTTGTCATCCTGCCTGGTTGTAGTATTTGGGTTATATGATCACCTCAACTCTGTTGACATTTTCCTGGTTGTAAGAATTTGGCATCTTTCAGATTCTATGGCACTATATATAGTATCTTAACCATCATCTTAACTGTGCCATAGATAGAAGGGTCATAACCTACTAGCTTCATAACATAATGTCTTTATGTACCCTAGGGTGTATTTCTTTGCTCAGATATTGTTTCTTTGATTGTTCTACCACAGCCAATGCATTTTCCTAGGGTTCATCTATCACAAAACAATTTACAGTGCCTCCCAACCCCCACTGCCTCGGAAAGAATGAATTTATGTTTTCTTTGTCTCAAAGTGAATGGCTCAAGAAATACCATATCCCTGAGGCCTTGTTCTTTAGGTTCTTTCATTAAAGAAAATATATTTAGGTCAGATACTGAAAAAAGGAGCTCTGTTTAGCTAGCTGTGAGAACTGGCAAAAAATTGCTTGGCAAGCAAACTTTGTTAGCAAAAGTTTGCTGAACTTAAGAGCCTTGAGTTGTAAAGAGCCTACAGGTTTACATTCTTTAAAATTGCAGAATTTAAAAAATTAGTTTCAAGGAAAATAATGAAAACTTTCATTAATAAACTAATAACATGATTTTTCAACTATGCCAATGATACTTCCCTTCCATAAGTGTAAAAAGAAATGACACATCGTTTCTCTCCTATGACATTTTTAAGTGGGCTTAATACGTAATTATATACTTGACAGGCACTACTGAGTATACAGCATAAGAATGTATTAATATGAAGAACCTCAAGGAACATTAAAAAATTATTTTGCCAATGTAATTTTGTAAGCACAGAGTCAGAATGATACATCTGTATAGTACAGCAGAGTTTTCAAAAAGATTGTAAATTATTTTGTGGTTAGTTGAAGTTAAATTACAATTATATTGTCTAATTTTTATTCCCTGTGTGGTTCTGTGTTAGACTTGTTCACAGGAGAAATTTGTGCTAGATTTGGAAGGTAGAAGTAAAGGAACAGCAGGTTTTCCCAACAATCAGTGCAGAGCCAAAGGCATCACTACAGCTCATACTTTACTCATCTGGCTCAGAGGTAGGCAACTAGATTACAGGTCCTTCTACACCTGCAAGATCTCCTCCTTTCGTTTCAGACTGATAATAAGCACGTGTGCAGTTCTCTGCAAAGGACACTTAGTATTTTTTGCACATCTTTCATGTTAACAGTGCTAAGTATCAGGAGACACAGAAGTGGGTTCCAGCTCATTATTTGAAATTCCACTTTGTCTCTATAGATTCCAACTGTTTTTTGTGGTCCTGTTCATTCTTTTTTTTTTTTTGTTCTTCCTGTTTTGCTTGAGCTTATTTTCTATTTTCTTATCTACTTGTCTGGCTTAGCTAGAACAATTTCAGATCAACGACCAGTTGGAGATACAGCTGCCTTCTCTAGACTTCTTCACCAGCAGCTTTTCCGTCTTTGCTTAGTATCTTTTCTCCATATCCAATAAGTGTCTCTTCAGGATACTACCACCACAGCAGCTGCTCTTGATCATGTGTAAGATTGAATCCCAGTTATCTATTCTTAATTGTATTTCACTCATAGTGATTCTGCTTTGCTACTCTAAGCATACTGACACATTTAGTGACAAGAAAGGGAACCTGAGACTGAGACAACTCTATCCATTCATTAAAATTAATTCCCCATGTTTCTTCGGCCCAAAACTACATTATATTTCTCAGAAATTTCTGCAGTTTGGTGGCAGATACTTGTCCTACTTGATAAAAAATTTAGTATGATTCTGCAATGCTCTCTTACCACTCTTCTTACTGATAAATATAGAAGGTCCAGTGGAGGATTCTGAAGACCAGGAGGATGCCTGAATCACTAAAAGGAAGGAACTTGTGTCCCTGAATGATGACATAGACTGTTCCTCTCTTCCAGTGTGTACTGTCTCATAATATGAGTGAGAAATAACCCTTCTTCAAATAAATCTCGATATTTTAGAGGTTTTAGTAACAGCAGTTAACATATTCTATCTAAAATGTTTGGAATAAAAGAGTAAGGTCAGAGCTTATAGACACCCATTTTTGAAGATTTTTTTTAAGTTAAGGGAGTAGGTAAACTTTCTCAAAGGAGTGAGAAGAAAAATGTATTAGAGCTTCTTAATGTGTATTAGGCAGATACAATGAATCCCTTAAAAATCCATATTGTGCTACATAACTGTGCATCCTTATCTACATAAATCTATTCACAACCATAAGCATATCCATGTCTGTAAAAACCAATGGAAATTTGAAAGTTTCATAAACAGACAAAATTGTTAATATCTAACTAAGTAGATTGATAAGAATGAAGATGCTAGTAAAATCTTCCAAAAAAACAAAAACAAAATATTTCAGCATAATGGAAGTAAAGTTAACATCAACAGATGCCAGAAGAGTTTAGAAAAATTTCTTCACCTATCAAACGTAAATTAGGTCTTTTCACATAGTCCCATATTTCTTGGAGACGTTCTCATTCCTTTTTATCCTTTTTTTCTCTATTCTTGTCTTCTCGTTTTATTTCATTAAGTAGGTCTTCGACCTCTGATATCCTTTCTTCTGCTTGATCAATTCGGCTATTCAAACTTGTGCAAATTTTGCTAAGTTTTTGTGCTGTGTTTTTTCAACAACCTGAATACAATGAAGAGAATGAATCCAAGCTGGAAAATACTCTTCAGGATATTATTCCAGAAAACTTTCTGAATCTAGCAAAGCAGGACAATATTCAACCCCTGGTAATACAGAGAATACCACAAAGATATTCCTTAAGAAGAGCAACCCCAAGGCACATAATCATTAGATCCACCAGGGTTGAAACAAAGGAGAAAATACAAAGGGCAGCCAGAGAGAAAGGTCAGGTTACCCACAAAGGGAAGCCTATTAGACTTACAGCAGATCTCTCAGCAGAAACCCTGCAAGCTAGAAGAGAGTGGGGGCCAATATTCAACATCCTTAAAGAACAGAACTTTCAGCCCAGAATTTCATATCCTGCCAAACTAAGCTTCACAATTGAAGGAAAAATAAAAATCTTTTATGAACAAGCAAGTACTCAGATATTTTATTAACACCAGGCCGGCTTTACAAGAACAAAAGCATTATACATAGAAAGGAACAACCAGTATTAGCCTTTCTAAAAATATACCAAAAAGTAAAGAGCATCAACATAAAGAAGAATTTACATCAACGAATGGATAAAATAGCCAGTTAACATCAAATGGCAGTAACCCTAAATTTAAGTCAACTAAATCCCCCAATCAAAAGATACAGCCAAAACCTAATGGTATGCTACATCCAGACCCATTTCACATCGAAAGATACACAAAGACTTAAAACAAAGGGATGGAGAAAGATTTACCAACCAAATGGAGAGCAAAAATAAATAAATAAATGAAAAGCAAGAGTTGCAGTTCTCACATCTGATAAAATAGATTTCAAAGTAACAAAGATATAGTGGTAAAAGGATCAATGCAACAATAAGAGCTAACCATCCTAACACCCAGATACATGAGACTCATAAAGAGATTTAGACTCAGTGAGACAGAATATTAATAAGGATATCCAGGACTTGAACTCAGATCTGGAAGAGGTAAACTAATAAATATTTACAGAGCTCTTCATTTTAAATACACGAAATATACATTCTCCACCTTAAATACACAAAATATTGATCAGCCATTATTAATATGCATTTTTAGAATAAAGCTACATTCCTGTTCTCTCTCCCACTTTTTCTTCTGCTTTCTTCCTCTCCTTCACTCCTTTTTTTCCTGTAAAAGAATAAAAAGAAAGGAAAAGGACACCTACATTCCTATGTTTATTGTAGCATGATTGACAAAAAAAAAAAAAGAAAACTATGTGTGCAAAATAAAGATACTTTGAACATTTTTGAGTTATATTTACTATATGTCCTATTAAAAAGTTTAAAATGATATCTGCTGGGCAATACACAGCAAAAATGAATGAAAGGAAAGACCTGGGTTTAAGATAAAGAGAAAGATTAAAAATTACAGTTATGTATAAATAAATGTTGATGGAAAATATAAAAAATTTTTAAGAAATAAAATTCCAGAATATCATAACAAGAATGGTTATAGAAAAAGCAAATGATCTAAATGAGGGAATAAAATCAAGCTAAACATTATGTACTATGTAGAGATGAGAAAGTTATAGATTCTTAATTGTAGATAGTCTGTATATAATGTATTTACAGAACATATATACATAAACAAAAAAAATCCCAGAATCAACCAAGAAACAAGAAACTATTAGAAATGATAAAAGAATATTGATACATTTTTCTGAAATAACAAAAACCTAAAAATTAAGAGAATACTTACATATAAGAACTAATCAACTAGCAAATATAATAGAAAATAAAGTTCATAATAGAAACACAAACTCTAAAGCAATTAGGTTCACTTTTTCTAATAGACACATAATATATCATTTTCATATATACAATTATATAACATTAAATTATATGAACTTTGATTTTTACAATGTATTTATTACATACAATTCCAGTCATGATTTCAACAATATCAAATTTTAATTTTAGTTTGATAAATTAAAATTTGATATTGTTGAAATCATGACTGCTTTTGCATGTAATAAACACATTTTTTAAATATGTAGAAAAATTAAAATTTATAATGTAAGGCCCACAAGTTTTTTTGTTTGTTTGTTTTGAGACAGAGTCTCACTCTGCTGCCAGGCTCCAGGTTGGAGTGCAGTGGTGTGATTTCCACTCACTACAACCTCCACTTCCCAGGTTCAAGCAATTAACCTGCCTCAGCCTCTCTAGTAGCTGGGACTACAGGCGCACACCACCATGCCCAGCTAATTTTTGTATTTTAGTGGAGACGGAGTTTCACTATGTTGGCCAGGATGGTCTTGATATCTTGACCTCGTGATCCACCCACCTCAGCCTCCCAACACACGTTTTTAAATAGAAAAAATATTAGGATTTACCCCCACAGATTTTTTATACCCTGCAAAGTTATAATAAAAAAGTATTGTACTGGAACAAAGAGATAAAACAACAAAATCACATAACCCAGAAAAGGACCTACATATCAAAAGCAACAAAGTAACTGTTAGATATTGCTTAAAAAATCAATGGGAGGCAACACTGAAGATTCTGCATAACTAGATCATGTTGTAAAATATAAATAAAATATCAATAATACATTCCCAGTAGATTATATCAAATGATATTGCAATTATGGATAATAAACCAAAACAGTGACTTAAGTGGAGCCAAGTGGGAAAAACATTTATTATAAGACCCGAGAACAGAAGCAACAACAAAAAAAATACAGATCTTGTGTTCTGTGAAAAAAAACACAACCAAAATTATTTTATGAATTACAGATCTGGAAGAGCTATTTGCAATGTCTGAGATCCTGAAGCTGTAATCTTAAAAATTCACAATAATAGAATAAAAGAAGAAGAGGATAAAGAGAAATATGTATATATGTGTGTTTGTTCAGTGAGGTGTGGGGTACAGGGGCTAAAGGAAAATCTTTCAAAGTAAAAAGAAAAATGTTAAAAACATGACAAATGTTCAGACTATTAAATTGAAAACAGACTGAAAAATGTAAAATGAGTAAGAAGTATAAAAGGAGCTCTAAATCTTGAAACAAATCTTGGAAACACATCAAAACAGAACCTCTTTAAAGCATAAATCATGCAGGACTGATGAAACAAAAATACAAGTTAAAAAACAAACAAATAAAGTACACAGGTAATGAATAGCACAATGAATGCAATGGTACCTCACATCCCAATACTAACATTGAATGTAAATGGCCTAAAAGCTCCAGTGAAAAGACACAGAACTGCAGAGTGGATAAGAACTCACCAATCAACTATCTGCTGCCTTCAGGAGACTCACCTAACACATAAGGACTCACACAAACTTAAACTAAGGTGTGGAAAAAGGCATTTCGTGCAAGTAGACACAAAAGCAAGCAGGGGTAGTTGTTCTTATATCAGAAAAACAAATTTTAAAGCAACAGCAGTTAAAAGTGACAAAGAAGTACATTATAAATGGTAAAGGCCTTGTCCAACAGGAAAATTTCACAATTGTAAACATATATATATTTATAAACAATGGCTTCTGCTTTTAGAAAATTCAACCCTATGTATTAGATAACTTAGGAACTTCAAGGGATAAATTATATGAAAATGATGTCAAGAAAAATGATATATATTAAAAGACTTATTAAATAAATATCACAAAAGTGAGGGACACATAAGTAACCTATAAAGTCTAGTGACATAGACTGAGAAATTATAAGTATACAGTAATGAAAGAAAGATATTTATAGGAAAATCAGAATAGTGATTAATTTTGGAGAATAAAAGGGAGTTAGGGTTAGGATGGATCACATGGAGAGACTATTTTCTTGACCTGGATGATGATTACAAATATTTTCACCTTGAATTCTACATTATTTTGTGTAATTTTTGAAATATTTTGTTTTGTAATAAAATAGGTTATGTAAAAATACGTAGAGTGTATAAGTGCATGCATTGGTCAGAAGTCATCAGCCAACTCTGGTTCAGGCCAAATCAGTGTTTTAAACTTGATCTCTCATGTGTGACACTTTTTTAGGCCACAGGAAAACACTTCACATCTTTTGCCCTATGTCTTTAAAACAAATTTAATTGTTTCAAAATGCCAGTAAATTCTTTCTGTTTATATTTACCCAAAGAATAGCTTGCATATATGCACCAAAGGAGGCATGCAAGCTATCTTAAAGCTTATGCATTTTGCCGTCTATTTGAAACATTCTATGTGTTTATCAATAAACCATTTGGATTAAGAAGGGTTTAAAATAAAATAAAAATTTCTGAAAGATGTATTATTGAGCAACCAATATTACCAAGATTACAGCTATCTACTATTTATATAAAAGAAAAATAATACCAATTATAATATACGATGCAATGTGTTGACTGACTATACACCTATGTTATCACAGGCATAGAAAAGATATTTACAATTGTACATTCCAAACTATCAGTAATCAAAAAATATTTCTTTAAAAAAAACTTTAAATATTTTTTGGAAGAAAAATATACTTAAGGGTTTCTTTCAAAATAAAATAAATGTTAAAAGTATAATTCTAATCAAAATCCCAAAAGATCTTTATGAATCCCATGATGTGATTCACAAAGAAAATGAATTAAATAAAATATTTTAAAATTGTAAAATTTGTTGATAACACAAGAGTTAACACATATAATGCTATGTGCTAAACAACATTGTAATACATATATTCATTTAATCTTTATGTCAATCTTATATAGTTATTATTCCCATTTTATAAGATGAGAATCTAAAAATAGAGAGATAATGGAACCTTTCTAAGATCACATAATTAGCAATTGGTGGTAGTGTTAGGATTCAAACACCGCCTAGCTCTAGGATTTGTATGTAAATCAGAGTTCTATATTTAATTTCCTAGAGGGATCATATTATTTTATATATATCACAGCTGTGTGATATTTATGCAAAATGGACAAAGGAATCAGTATATGAGTATATACATATACAAATATATATGAACTGAGCTTGTAATAAATGTGTCATTTCACATTTAGTGAACTAGGAAAGTTCTCTTTATTATTATTAAGAAAATCATCTACTTATTTATATTTTAAAAAGCATATCTCTCCCCATTCCAATAATAAATTCCAGATAAATAAAAGAATCTTGTCTTTATATGTCAATTTTAAGTTTATAAAAGATCTCACAAAGTCAGGCAAAGGATGAAAAAACCACAAAGATATAAAATAATTTTTTAACCTATAAATTTCTCAAAAACAAAATAATCTTCAAAAAGATAAAAGAGGCCTGGTATAGTGGCCTATGCCTGCAATCACAGCACTTAGGAAGGCTGAGATAGAAAAATTGTTTGAGACCAGGAATTTAGAGACCAGCAACATAGTGAGAATCATCTGTACAATTTTTTTAAATTTAAACATAAAGAGTGGTGGCCTTATATAAAAACTCTATTTCTTTTTCAGTAATTTTACATTTGAAATATTTTTATCTGACACTATTTTGAAGAGTTAAGAAAATAAAGTTTCTTCAGTGTTTTGAGACAGGTGGGCTGGCTGATTTCCTATTTTAAGATGGTCTAAGGAAAAGGATAAAAGCCCTTCAATCAAGCTCTATCTTATCTAACCCTCAGCCAATCGGTAACAAAAGGCTCAGCAATCTATTAATCATAAGTTTCTATTTAAAGGGGCTAGGGACTTCCCTGGAGCCCCAGATGTGCAGTTAGACTTTAACCTAAAGTTACCTTTTTCTCATTTTAATGCTAAGATTCCTGCTGAGGGGTAGAGATTTTAAATGCTAATGCTACATGCAATGTATGAAGAAATGTGTTGAGCAACTGCACAAGAGCTAGAAAACTCCTCTTATACATGCCCTGAAATGACCCTTCCCTGTGAAAAGACACTGACCTACACACTACCCTTGGGAAGCAGCCTTCTCCTGTTTACTTTCTAGGGGCTAGCTCCCTTGTGCACAAGCTAATAAAATCTCCTTTAATGCTATGTTTGGTAATCTTTCTTGATTTCTATCCTGGGAAATAGCAAGAACCCAAGCACTGGTAACATTTCTACCTCCACCGTTTCAGAGAACAAATTTCCGAAATTCTTTTGAGCACATAGTTTTATCAGTATTAATGTAGATTGATTTTTTTAATTAATAATAGTATTACTGGAGGTTAATCTGTGTGGGTCTGCAGCAACCTCAGCTCTTGCTTCCTCAGAAGAAAGAATTTGACTGATGGGGTATAAGCCAAAAGGAGAGACTAAGGAGAGTTTTAGAGAAGGAGTGAAAGTTTATTAAAAAGCTTTATTCCTCAAAGATCTAGAACTATAAATATCATTTGACCCAGCAATCCCATTACTGAGTATTTCCCAAAGGATTATAAATCACTCTACTAAAAAGACACGTGCACACATGTGTTTATTGTGGCACTTTTCACAATAACAGAGACTTGGAACCAACCCAAATATCCATCAGTGATAGACTGGATAAAGAAAATGTAGCATATATACACCACGGAATATTATGCAGTCATAAAAAAGAATGAGTTCATGTCCTTTGCAGGGACATGAATAAAGCTGGAGACCATCATTTTCAGCAAACTGACACAAGAACAGAAAACCCAACACTGAATGTTCTCACTTATAGTTGGGAGTTGAACGATGGAAACTCATGGACACAAGGAGGGGAATATCACACACCCAAGCCTGTTGGGAGGAGAGGGGCAGAGGGAGGGACAGCATTAGGAGAAAAACCTAATATAGATTACAGGTTGATGGGTGCAGCAAACCATCATGGCACATGTATACCTGTGTAACAAGCCTGCACGTTCTACACATGTACCCAGAGCTAAATTATAATAAAATAAAATTTAAATTAAAAAAATAAAAAGCTTTAGAGCAAAAATGGAAGGAAGTAAAGTATGCATGAAAGAGAGCCAAGTAGGTGACTTGAGAGATCAAGTGTGCAGTTTGACCATTTGACTTAGGGTTTTATATGTTGGCATACTTCTGGAGTCTAGTGTTACTTCTTCCCTGATTATTTCCTTGAGGTGGGCTGTCTTCATGCACAGTGCTCTGCTAGTGCTTGGGAGGTGCCACCTGTACAGTGTATTTACTGGAATTATGCTCATGCTCACGTGACATGATTTTCCCTTTTAAATCCAGGGTTCCTAGAGGACAGTCATCTGTCATTTTATCTCCTAGTGTTCATGCTTGACCCCACTTGCCTGAGATCTTGTCAGGAGGCTGCTGATCACCAATTTTGGATGTTTCTTTTCTATTACTCCTAATATTACTTCTATCACTGCCTTTCCTTGGCACTGACTGCAACCAATTATTATTTTAAAGAGATAATTAACAACCACTTGACCATCATCTGATAGTTGCCTGACATTCTGGTGGGGGTGGGGTGGGGTGAGGGGCTCCCTCTCTTTCCCAGCTCATGTCTAGCTAGCTACCTCTCTAACAATAGCATTTAAAACTATTGTGAGTTGTTAAATCAAGAAAATTAACCACACACTTTCTTTATAGCCATCATATTTACTACATCCATGAAACTGACCTGTTGAAAGTTTTCCTAGTCATTTATTGACCTAGATAGTTTTTATTGAAGTAATAAAATAAATCAATAACATTTAAATTAAAAATCTAATCTTCAAAATTTTATTATAAAGTATTTTTGCACAAATGATTCTCACTTGAGGATCTACTAATTTATTAATTTATTGAAATATATATCCAAAGACTATAAATTGTTCTACTATAAGGACACATGTACACGAATGTTCATTGCAGCACTGTTTACAATAGCAAAGACCTGGAATCAACCCAAATGTCCATTGATAATAGACTGGATTGGAAAAATGTGGCACATATACACCATGGAATATTACGCAGCAATCAGAAATGATGAGTTTGTGTCATTTGTAGGGATATGGATGAATCTGGAGAACATCATCCTCAGCAAACTGACACAAGAACAGAAAATGAAACACCGCATGTTCTCACTCATAGGTGGGTGATGAAAAATGAGAACACATGGACACAGGGAGGGGAGTACTAAACACTGGGGTCTATTGGGGGGAAAAGGGGAGGGCCAGTGGGAGGGGGAGTTGGGAGGGATAGCCTGGGGAGAAATGCCAAATGTGGGTGAAGGGGAGAAAGGAAGCAAAACACAGTGCCATGTGTGTACCTACGCAACTGTCTTGCATGCTCTGCTCATGTACCCCAAAACCTAAAATGCAATAAAAAAAAAATCAAATGTCCCCTTTTAGACCTAAAAAAAAAAGAAAAATATAAACTAATATCATTAAAACCTATTTTGAATATTTTGTATTACTTAAAAGCAATTTAGATAGAATAAGGACTGAAGAATTGTGCAATTTGTATGTAAAATTTGAATTCTTAACCTTCTTAATAAAAATAATTTCTCAAAATTTTCTCATCATATTCACTAAGCATATGAATTTGCTTTTGCTCAGTCAAACATACTAAGCCAGGGAAGTGTTCCAAATGAAAGCTCTAACAGGATTTATTATGCATATTGTTTGAAATTCAAAAAGCTGAGGTTCAAGTAATAATTTTGTTAAATTACTGTCAAAATTTATGTTATAATAAAACTAAATGTCAAAATAATTACATATTCTGATGACAAAACAAAAATTAATTTTGAAACTCATCAAAATGTGAGTCAAAATTTATATATATATACATAAATACATATATACATACATATATATACACACACACACATATATATATAAAGAGTGTGATGAAACTAGCAAAATCTCACCTTGGCATTAATTTGGAGTTTTATGACATTTTAAGAACATTTTTCAGGTTTCATGTCTATGTTATCTTTTGCAATTTTCCAAGCAATTTCCTTCTCATCATTTTCTTGACATTTCTGTTATCTTCACAAAAAAAAAAAACCTACTTTTTGCTAAATAAAAGCTGTTTTTCCTGCCACAGATTTAAAAAAATCCTTAACTGGAGGCAATTTGAAAATCTGAACAGGTATAGAATATGCATTTTCTACTCTATATTATATAAATTCAATATGATTATCTTGCATATATTTTACTTCTCTTGGTACTGACCTTGGAGGAATCTCATCTTATTTTTGCCTTTCTCAATTAAGTGGGGGAAAGAATTTACACATCTCAGTGCCTGGATTTCAATACGTAAAACACAATGGCTATAACGTTCATTAATGTTTTACCAATTTATTCCTAATGTTAACTTTGAGATAGTTTTATTTCCTGCAATTTGGCTTATTTTAAGCATATTGTGTAAAGCATTGTTGTGTATTGTGTTTCTCAAATTTCTCAAGTGGAATACAATTTTCAGCTCTGAAATATATCATTACATATAAATTTAAGGAATCGTATTATGCTCAAAGAAATCTATTGTCTCTGATAGAAAAAGTTATTGAGTATATTAATTATTTAAATCATTATTGCAATTCAAATCTTTCCTATTTCAATGTTAATAGATGTACTTTTTATTTAAAAAGCATTATGTTTAACTTTGTTAAAATAGATATTCAGACATTAGAATTTCATGAGGTATGTTTAAGCTAATTGAAAAAATAGTGTAACTTAGCTGTGTACCGGACACTGTGCTATTTACCAAATACACAGAAAGTCTTATAACATAGTTATCACTGCCTAAATAGGAGTGTTGTCTGAGCTATTCATTTGACACCTGAGTTAAATATACAAAAGTGATTAATTTTATCTTGATAGATAATGGCGATTGATTAAATAACTCCCTATATTACTTAAAAGAGCACTAGAACTGTCCATTCCTTAAGCAGTCTGTGTTCTAGATGGCCTTGGAGTAGCAACCAGAATACATTGGTCTTTAGGCACATTGCTTAAAACTTTTGTGCTTATGTTTCACCGTGTAGGTAATGAGAAGATTATTCCAGGTGAACGTTTGAGGAAAAAATATCTTACATCGTATCTCTTTCTTTCTGCTAGTAGTGTGAGTGGTTTCCTTAGTACCAAACAGATTCCTACACTAATTCCTCACGTACGGATTGCATAGGTTCACTATTATGTGGTGTGAGAAAATTGTGTAATTGTTCAGTCTTATCAAATAATTGTCGGTGAAAACAAAAATTTTATTTGCTTTCACAGGTAAACATGTAAATGATCCCATAATGAGAATGATACTTTATCTCTTATTTTATATAGTTTCTTTATGTTTATTTTTATAATAATTTTTGGGGTTGAATCATAGTCTTGAAAAATACCATCCTGAATGCAATAATACGAAATGTCAAAATCGTAGAAGATGAAAATCCCTAAAGTCAAAAATTGCCAAGGTCTGAAGCCCTCAAAATCACAATCACACAATAACATCATCATATTAGATAGAATTATTAACTTGTTATTGTCTTTAATTGGAAATTAAGTGTGATGCATACGATTGTCAAGTTGACAAAAGGTGGACATGTTAAATTAATTTTGGATGTTAATTTGGGATTAAAAAATACGTAGAACCTGGTAAAACAATTTGTTATGCTATGTATTTTATCTTTGCATCATTTTCCAATAACAGAAGTGTAAACTTTGTAGAGAATTTTACAGAATTCTTATTCATTTTATGCACTTATATAAGTAAATTTATATATATGTAAAGGCAATGTTTACATGATATATGTTTGTGCCCTCAGTTTCTTTTCTTTTCTTCCGTTTATTTATTTATTTATTTTGAAATGGAGTCCTGCTGTGTTGCCCAGACTAGAGTGTAATAGCGTGATCTAGGCTCACTGCAACCTCTGCCTGTGGGGTTCAAGCAATCCTCTCTGCCTCAACCTCCCAAGCAGCTGGGATCACAGGTGCTGGCCACCAAGCTGGGCTAATTTTTGTATTTTTAGTAGAGACTGGGTTTTACCGTGTTGGCCAGCTGGTCTTAAATGCCTGACCTCAGGCTTCCCAAAGTGCTGGGATTACAGATGTAACCCATGTCCCCCAGTTTCTGACAAAGAAAGAGCTCCTAAAGCTCTCCTAATTTCCTGAATTATTGGGGTACTAAAATCATCTTTTTAAAATACTTAGTCTTTGACATCAATTTCACACACAGATCTCTTAACACACAGAACTTTTTGGAACTTCTTGGGTAATAGAAGCATTTTTTGTTCTAATAAATCAACTTTTATTGGGCTTCCGGATAGGGGCTGGTCACCAAAAGGATCCAGCCATAATTATTGGAGCTTGGAATTTTCAGCCCACCTAATCCTCTGGGAATTGGATAGAAGCTGGAGGCAAAGTTAATTATTGATTACGCTGTGATGAAGCTTGCAAAAAAATACAAGTACAAGGTTTGGAGACTTCCAGAGTTTGTATTCTGAATAAAATTTTATCAGGCTGGTGAATATATCCACATGCCAGGAGAGTTGGCACCTCAACTCCACTGAGACATAAACTCCTGCATTAGAAATTTTCCTGGACCTCCATCTACATACCGCTTCATCTGTATCCTTTATCACATCCTTTGTAATAAATTAGTAAATGTAAGTATATGTTTTCCTGAGTTTCATGAGCCATTCTAGCACATTATAAAATTTTAGAAGGAGGTTGTAGGAATCCTGATTTGCAGGCAGTCTGCTAGAAATGTAAGTGACAACCTGTGCTTGCAATTGGTGTCTGAGATTAGGGATAGTCTTGTGGGACTGAATCGTTAACCTGTGGGATAGGCATTAAATCCATAATGTCTAACATCAGAATTGAGTTAGAATGTGGGACACTCAATCAATGTCCACTAAGAATTGGAGAATTGCTTGGTGTGGCAAAACCCCCACACATATGATGTCAGAAGTGTTGACTATAATAGCGGATATTTTTTTAATATCTCATTGATAAACTTTAAGAAAGTTGCCATATTTTTAAACAGAACAAAAATGGAAGGCCTTCCCCCTCCCCAATAATATGGCAATCTTTGGAGAGATTTTTCACATTTTTTGTATGAGTTTATACTGTCAAAGTTCTCTGCCTATAAATCATTGCGCATTTTAACAATCTTCCTCAAATACAAAAGTATTTAAACAGATTGTTACTCTATACCTCTCATGCTGTATACTTACTCTCATAAAAGGATAAGTAAATCCACTTCTTTACTCCTTGCTGATCAGTTCTTCAAGTGTCCTCAACATTCCATAGAGAGCCCACATTTGAAAAGTATATGCCAGTCGTTCCCCATTATGTAAAAAATAGTGCTTAATTTTTACAATGAAAGAGTTAATTGAGCCATTCTAAATGCAGTTAACCCTTGAACAATGCAGAGGTGAGGGGCACAGACCCCCTCCGAATGTTGTCACAGTCAAAAATCCATTTATAGCTTTGGGCTCCCCAAAAATGTCTCTACTAATTATTTATGTTTTATTATAACCTCCTGAATAACATAGTCGTTTAACACATATTTTGTATGTTACATGCATTATGTAATTTTATTCTTACCTTAAGGTAAGCTAAAGAAAATAAACATTATTAAGACAATTATAAGAAAGAGAGAATGTGTTTACAGTACTATACTGTATGTATTGATACCATAAGTTTACCTTATCTCTTTATAAGATGAGTCTTCTGTCTGAAATGGCAGGCAATCACAGCTGCAGACCTCAATCTCTGGTATGTATCAAGCAATTCCACTTTTCTTGTAATGTCATGACTTTTCTCTGCTTCTTAGAAGCACTTCCAGTATCACTAGTGGCACTTTGCATCCGTTCTATGATGTTATTCAAGATTTACAGTATTTCACTAAACACAATGAAAAATACGTGAGAACCATGAGAGATCACTTTTTATATGATATGCAATTTACTGGAGAAATGAACTGCTCATGCAGAGATGATTAGCATCACACGGTGTTTTAAGCATATACTCACAACACTTAAGCTCACTGCAGTAGCAATGAGAAACAGCTATGGAATTACTACAGCAGTACAGTGTGTACTACAGTTAATTTTATGTAGTTATAATTTAATACTGCATCTTTATATTTGTTTACATTTCTCTCCACTGCAAATGGGATCACACACTATCTGTGTTTGTGCATGTAAGTTCTTATAAATGTTAAATTTAAAAAAAAAATTGTGTATATTTTGTGGTGGAAAATGATACCACAGGCTTGTATCTACAAATAATGTTTGTGTACATAACATACATAATATTTTCTTACTTTTTTTGATATATCTAGGCTCACAGTCATCTGTGAGTTTTCTCAAACTGTTGCAAATCTCCAAAAATTATTCCTGTATGTTTATTTTTAAAAATTCATGAATAAGTGTACCTTCATAGTTCAAACCCATTTTGTTCAAGATCCACTGCAATGAAGCAGATATATAATCTAATGGAATAAAGGACAACAAATTTTACTGTTTTGAATTTAAAACCTCCTTTTACTTTTTTTATGAAAGATATAAGTGTATTTTGATATTTATTTGCTTATATATTTTAAATAAAATTGTTATTATATCTTGAATTACCAGATTACATTTTCTTTTTCATTTCAAATAATGTATAAAGTTAGTATTAAAATACACACATTTTGACATTTTATCAGCCAATTGAATACATATTTCATTTTATTTATTAAATTATTGTTTTGTTATTTGTGTTATTTTTCAAAACTTTTAGCAATATAATTTTTAAAATAAAAGCATTTTATGACAAAATAACAATATACTAATTCTTTCAACATTTCTTTTCTGAGGTATAAAGCATCTGAGAGCTCTCTACTAGGTACAAGAAGAATTAGATTGTAGTTAGGAAATCACTAGTTCATTTCCATGGAAAAATGTCTTAACCTGTCAAAAACTCAATTTCTTCATCTGACTTTGTACATAGAATAAGCTCCAGACAATCTTACAATAATTAAATACTAGATTATATAAATTTCTCCCAATTCATTGTCAGAATTCACCCAGTTGGCAATTATCATATTTTAAAAGATTAAGAAACAAAATTGTTGTAATTTGTGGCCATCTTTGGATCTGATTAATGTGATCACAATCTTACAGAATTTGTAGGCCCACTTTAAGAAAAATAATTCAGACTAAGCAGAGTCTTGGAAGGAGCCCACACAAATGAGAGACTCTAAAGCTTAAACTTTATTAGCTTTTTTGCAAAATTTATAATAAAAAAGCGATCTAGATTAGAAAGAGATAATTAGATAAAAGTTGGATACAGTGGGAAAGAAGAAAATGTGTTCCAGGATCATGTGGTTGAAGGCAGTATAGTGTATTCAATGAAATGAAAAGAAAATCAAAACAAAAGAAAATAAAAAATCCTGTGTGGATGGAATGGATGCAGCTTACAAGAATGTGAGCATTAAACCAGATAGGTATAAAAAAAAACTGCTTTATATGTTGGTAATGGGTATTGTAAATATTAACAACAATTATATGTTTAATATTGTCTTTACATCGAAAAAGGGAAAAAGTGATTTGAGAATAGTCAAGTGAGGTAAATGTGACCCCTCAAAGTGTAAGACTATTATAGGCCATTTTAAAGATTCTGTTTACACTTTAAAACAAATATAACTGGCCGGGCGCAGTGGCTCACACCTATAATCCCAGCACTTTGGGAGGGCGAGGCAGGCGTTCAAGACCAGCCGATCAACATGGAGAAATCCCCTCTCTACTAAAAATAAAAAATTAGCCGTGCATTGTGGCAGGCACCTGTAATCCCAGCTACTCAGGAGGCTGAGGCAGGAGAATCATTTGAACCCTGGAGGCAGAGGTTGCGGTGAACCGAGATCAGGCCATTGCACTCCAGCCTGGGTGACAAAGGGAGACTCCATTTCAAAAAAAAAAAAAGCATTTCAGAAAATTTTAAATTGGATAGATAGGAATGGGAGTAGGGCAAATGAATGCCACCAGACTTGTGTTTCATCAAGAGTACTGTGGCTGTGTTTAAACATGAATTAGGTAAATTTGATAATAGCAAGAGACAGTTGAAGCAAAACAGAAAAAGTAGTTAGACTGAGTGGTTTCTGGTAGATATCACGGAAGTGATCTGATTTGAGATGTACTTTGAAGGGAAAGTCCAGAGGAAAATTGAAGAGGACATTGCCTGAGGACTCCTGGATTTTCAGTTTACATAACAGGCAAATTGTAGAATCTAGAGGAAATGCGGATTAGGACAGGAGGAAGATTAATTCAGCATGATTCCTTTAGTGAGAGGTGGTATGCAGACATCTAAGAGGTAAGGCCAAATAGACTGCTGCGAGTTCTAGATCTGTATGGTCCAATCAGTAGCCAGTAGACACATGGTTATTAAAATAAAATTTAAACTTCAGTCTCTCAGTCTCACTAGCTTCATGTCTAGGCTCTATATCAAAGTGTAGCTAATGGCTATGGTTTTGGTTAGTCTTGATATAGAAAACTTCCATCTTAGTGGATAATTCTGTCAGAGTAGACTGGTCTAGGTAAAAATTCAATTGTGATTTTCCTGTAGAAAGAGATACATAAAAGTGTTAGAGGAAGAGTAACGAATAGAGCTGCTACTTGCAGAATGCTATCTTTAAACAGAAGATAAATAATGATCAGACAAATAATGTAGAAGGCCAAGGAGTTTGCATTAAACTTAAAGACATAAAACTTCAATATATGGGAAATGGCAAACAGGTCTGAATGCTGTGAAGAAGCAAAGGCAGGCTGGGTGTGGTGGCTCACGCCTGAAATCCCACTACTTTGGGAGACCAAGGTGGGAGGACTGATTACTTGTGGTCAGTAGTTAAAGAACAGCCTGACCATACATTATTTATGAACATAATTGGTACCATTTGTGGTATTTTGAGGTAATTCAGATAATTAATAAAAATGCAGTAGGATGGAGATATTTAGTTGTATTATGAATCCAAAGCTAGACAAAGGCTCAAGACTGAGCTGTCTAATTAGCGGTGCATGGTGGCTAGCACCTGTAATCCCAACTACTCGGGAGCCTGAGACAGGAGAATTGCTTGAACTTGGGAGGCTTTCAGGGAGCCGAGATCGCCACTGCACTCCAACCTAGGCAACCGAACAAGACAATGTCTCAAGAAAAAAAAAAAAAAAAAAAGATGCAAAAGCAGATGAAATAATCAATATTTCTTGGGTGCAGTAACAAGTATTTGAAAAAAATAATGGAAGTTCCCATTTTCAGAAGAGAGTTATGGTGAAAGCAAGAAGGAAGTAGTTTAAAGAACAAATGAGATTGGAGAATTAGTGCAACATTATGGATAAAATCTTCAATAGCTGGTTGTGAAAGAAGAAAGACAAAATGCAGAAGCTTCGGGACTATGAGTTGTCAAGTGGAAGATCTAGATATCTACATATGTATGTACATATCTATCCATTTATCTGTATATTTAGCTTTATAGAAATAATATGCATTAATTGAATGAATGAATTTAACTTAAAAGAGAATTATCCAGTGGAGAGGGAAAAGAAGTACATATACAAGAGTGAGAATAAATAATCTATGGTGTAAAATCCTGAGGAAAGAGAAGAGATATAATACACAGCAAAAAGTGGAAAGATTACCCTGAGATAGACTAATACAATTTACCAGAGTTCCTGGGATTTTATTATTTGAGTCATCTTTGAATTCATTTGTTTTGCTTTTGTTTTTCTAGTATGAAGCAATCCCAACATCTGGTTTCCACATGCACAAAATGAATTTAATTACAGGTATTTCCATTTCCATGCTTGCCTGTTGTTTATATTTGTTCTTCCATAACAATTTCAGCTCAATGAGGCAATAAAGTTTAGTTAATCATACAAGACTCCTCTGTATTTCTCCCACATGGCAGTTACTTACCAAATGTTAACTCCTTTCCCTGTCTGAGGACATGGAGCACTATCAATGATTTAGAGTTATTAATTACATGGTTCGATTTTCATTTTAGATAATTTCTTCTTCAGTTAAGTAGACAATATTTCTAAGCCAAGGAAAGACTGAAGTTAGGGCGGATAGTCATAGGTAAATGCAATAAACCAGCAGAAAAATGACAAAAGCCAGGGATGTAAATGAGAAAAGTCAAGAAAATAAAATAAACAGCCAAACTAAAAAAAAAAAAAAAAAAAAAACAGAATGAGTTTGTGTTCTTTGTAGGGACATGGATGAATCCGGAAACTATCATTCTCAGCAAACTGACACAAGAATAGAAATCAAACACTGCATGTTCTCACTCATAGGCAGGTGTTGAACAATGAGAATACATGGACATAGGCAGGGGAGCATCACACACTGGGGTTTGTTGGGGAAAACCAGGGGAAGGACAGCGGGGCTTGGGGAGGTTAGAGAGGGATAACGTAGGGAGAAATGACAGATATAGGTGACAAGGGAATTGAGGCAGAAAACCACCTTGCCATGTATATACCTATGCAACAATACTGCATGATCTGCACATGTACCCCAGAACCTAAAGTACAATGTAAAATAAAAGGACAAAAGAAAAGAAAAAGAAACTGGAATGTAGAATTATCTACAACAATAAGAGTTATGTTGGCTTCCTGCTTGTATTTTTTAAATCACTTAATCTAAGACTTAATGTTAGCAATGGCATTACAGTGTCCATTAATTTTGTCTATGTTTATATGCATTGATACAATACAAAGCATATGCCTATATAATTAATAGCTACACATATACATAGTATATGCCTATATATTGAATAGGTATGGATTATATATCTGTATATTTATAGCATGCTGATATTAAAATTAAATTTGTATCAAAATATACCAAATTCTTATTTCATGAGTGTGTAGACTTGAAATGTTTTTATCTCTATACAGTTTCAATTTTTTAGATATATACAGAGATCGATACATGAATCAAGTAAACAGATATCAACCAATAACTTCAAAACATTTCAGAAACTTGGAGTAGTTATCTCTGCTAGGTAATGGTTATTATAATGAAGTGTAATGCTTGGATTCCTTACATTTTAGAATATATGGGGATAAAATTATAGATAAAATTATAGAAAGGAATAAAAAATCAAAAGTATTTTACAATAATGAAAATTTGATAATCTAAAATGTATTTATACGTTTCAGCATGTCTATTTTCCTAAAGTGAAAAACTATGCCATTCTTGGATTTTCATGCTCCTCAGAGAATTGGCCGGAATTTAAGTTACCTCTTTGTCATCTCAATGTTCTGCTAATTAGACAGCTTAGTCTTGAGTCTTTGTCTAGCTTTTGATTCATAATACAACTAAATGTCTCCATCTTACTGCATTTTTATTAATCATCCTAATTACCTAAAAATACCACAAATGGAACCAATCATGTTCATAAAAATGTGTTCTTACTATTCATTTCTTATCTTGATTAGTGTCCTAAAAATATACTCAATTACCAAGTCCTGAAACTTGAGGGTTCTACTGGATTCCATCATTTTCTTTAATCCACTCTTTGAATCAGAGATTCTGATTCATTTATAATTTCTGTTCTGTTATAATCTCATTCCACTCTGGTCTACATAACAATATTCCCTTTGATAATAAAGAAAGAGAGATACATAAACTTACTTAAAGGTTTCTGTAAAATGTACTTCCAATATGTTATCTATCTCTATTTTCAATTAAACAGACTGTAAGGCTCCTATATATTCTGAGTAACAAAGACTAGGAATGGAGTCCATCCTGTGTTCCTACTAAGATTCTGTGTGTACTCTTTGATCTCCTCCTTTGTGTTAATAAAATAATTGTAATGCTCTTGGAATTTTGATGGGGAAGTAAGGCCTAGATTGGTTTTGAACTGAAAAATGTCTCTCAAATTGCATGATTTCTGTTACATGTGCCTCAGCTACAAACTCCACCATTTTTTAAAATGCCCATAACATTTAGTCTTTATTCTCATCTTCAAAATTTAGCCTAGAAATTTTAAGAACATATTTGGGTATATTCAACATATTTTATAGTCTGTGATTTTGAATATTACTTTTATTCAACACTCCTATTTAGCAAATGCATTGCGTTTGATACTTCCATTCATTTATTGCAAACCGAACACAATATAATCTCTTTCTTTTGTTTCTTACTGCAGTCATTTCTACTGCTTTAGAAAATGGAAGGGAAATAAAAAAAAAAAAAGATTGCCTTATTTTTCCCAAACTATCTTGAATAAAAGATCACCTTATTCTTCCTAAACACAAATGAATATACACTGAATGACCCCAAGGTCATCACAGGATAGTATTTAGAAATGTGTGCTGAAAAGTCAAGCAGGACTAAATTTAAATGTCAATTACCAAAAACCAACTGGAAATACTTATGAAATAATAATAAATATATTCAGATGTGATTTTATGCAAGGATGGGTTATAAATGGGCTCTAAACACTTTGGATAAATAAGAAATAAGAGTTAATTTGCCCATGATGAGGTCCCTGAAGTTTGGTCTCTTGCAAACCTCTATGGAAACCAACAACTGCTGAGTTCTTAGGCAGCCAACTTTGTATGAGGCTGAGATGGGGGACCAAGACATCAGCCTAGCACGTTATACTGATGCAATCACATGGCTGAGAACCAAGCCTTCTGATCATACCGTCATGCTTCTCCACATTGGTATGTCTCCTACCACAGATGCTGATCTGGAAAATATGGGCTAGCACCAACATTCTGCTCATCAGAGTGCTATAGAATCTGGCCTCCTTAGTCAGGCCAAGAAGGGGATGATGATTTTTAATTATGCAGTTTAGATAGCCCCACAGGCCAAGGGCTGGGTCCTTCTCCCACAGCCTAACCTCTGGTCCTGCTTTTTCCCTTGGCCTTAATCAAAAGTTAAACGGATGACAGAAGAGCCACACTCTTACCCAATGATCCAGTCTCATAACTCCAGTAATTATGTATATCTTCTCTCACCATATAGTTGACTTTTGTTAAATTGATACTGCATTCTCAATTTTCATTCTTATTTTCCATAATACTTTTCTACATGTAAAGTCATAACCCAGCATTATAGTTTTCCTCCATGGCTTTACCACTACTTCCAGTTCTGCCGAAATATCTTTCTCCTGGCTTAGTAAACACCTATTCCTTAGGTGTTTCCTTAGAACCTAAGCCAGGTGTCACATTCTCCTTTGTGTTTTATATTGCTTGCCTAATGGAAATATTAGTAGATGAAGATAATCACTGTACCTGGTACCAGTTTTATTAATTCTACAAATTTCTAGAAGAGCATATAAAATAATAGTTTTAATCATTTATTTGAAAGTTTTGCTTCTCTCACTAAAATATAAGTTTTGTAAGGGCAGGCAGCATTCATTGTTTTATCTCCATCTCTTAGCAAGATGCCGAAACAGAGTTGACATTTTAAAAATTTGTGTAAGCTAAAATCTGCCATAAAAACACCACTCAGAATCTATTGTGACATAAATAACCAAAATATTTAGATAATAAAGTTCAAAGCTACAATTTGAATGAAAATGATGCCACCATCTGGCTCATCACAAAGAGGAAGAATTACAAAAATAATCTTTCAGAGTACTGATTACAAAGTCAAAATATACTTGATAACCCTTTGAGAGAAATAAAAATTTTACCAGTTATGCTTCCTTAAAATGTCACTTAAAATTTCAAAATAATATTGAAACATTTGGATTTGAATAATGATCTGACTAACTTTCGTGTTATTCTATGGGGCACATGAGTTCTATTCACTGTCCTCTTATGCTCACAACATCTGACCAAAAGAGTACATATTCCTGCTGTATAAATATAGTTTATATAGTTGCATCTTCTACATTAATAGGTAGCTTAAAACAATAATTGATGATTTAAAAAGTTGATTTTTATCATGTTATTTATCTAACAAAATATATTCCTGAAATCATAGGTTACAATTATTTCTTAAAGTATTGGCATACTTTGTGCTACATGCCACATATTCTATTTTTTCACAAAGATTAATCTCTTCTTATACCATACTGCATATTTCTAGTTCATTGATAATAATATTTTCTCACTTTGACGTGTAGGTGTGAGAATACATGGAAGTTGTCCTTTTCACATGGGAATGATTATATAAATAAACATTCAAAAAAAAGAGCTTCAGGAAAGAGGAAAATCCAAGTGGTTGCAAAATCACTGAAGGGGCGGTAGCTGCCAAGTATGCTAATCTGTGAAGGGCACTTAAATCCAGAGAACACATTCTCTGAGCATGTTAAGTATTCACAATTTTACCAATAGAGACACTGTGCTTAGACTGAAATTAAAATAAGAATAAAAACAAACAAGAACAAATATATCTAGAGAAAACTCATCTCAGCCTGATTAATTATTCATTGAGCATATAAATTCGCAAATGGATTTTTAAGCCAAATGTCACATGGTATATTTTAGTTAAACCAAAAAAAGTGATTTGTTTTATTACCTAAATCACAGATATAACTATAATTTCAAAATGCTAAGTAAATTGGAAATTTTATCTGAAAACTATCTGAAGACAGACAAAAACTCCAAAAAAGTCAGAAATGTTTAATAATATTGAAACATATGTAACGTATTCTCGACCTTAGCCAGAAGTAGACAAGGAAGCAAGTCTCCTTTTGTGTACAGTTTTCATTATTAGAAAATAAGTTACATCACAATCCCACCAAACACTTAAGCAAATGAGTTAGCATAAAATATCAAGTGGTAAAATCAGAGATTTTACTCAGTTTTAAGCTTTATTAATAATTTCAAGTAAACAAGCTTTTAAGAGGCATAGATGAAGCAAGAGGTGAGGATGTTCTGCTTGCCTTTCTACCCACACTGGATGCACCCTCTTGGCCAAGTTGGAAGTTGAGGTCTCAAGTTAAGGTAGTGTGTGGTCTCCTTACTTACACAATTCAAAGCCAATTCAGTCATGAACTATCTCCATTTATTATTCAGATAAATAAATAAATTGTGTGGCATTTTCCAGAGAGCCATGCCCCAGCATTCCATAGATTCCACATTTATTTATTGTAAGCAATCTTGGATCAGGGACATCTGGCATTCAAGATGTTTATGGGATCATATATTCTAGGCTCATATAAACACTCTTGCTGGCATATGTCATTAGTTTGCTGGAAGGTGAGTTAGTGTGCTCACTAGGAGATTAGAACGGGATCATCTGCTGTCTTTCTATATCAAGTTTGTTCCCTCCGCTTCATGAATGGGAGTAAAATGAATTTTGAGTTGTCCCTTAACAGTTTTTTTTTTCTTTTAATCTAGCACGCATTTAACACATCTGGCTTATGTGACAGCAAATATTAGCTTTCCATCACCCACTTTAATTGGAAATCGGACTGACCCAAATGCAGGAAACTTATTAGAAACTTCAGGTTTTCTAATAAGTAACATGCAACAGTAAGTCACTGAATATTGGCAATAAACTATTAACATTAAGAAACCAGTTGCAAACATGGAAGATATAAAGTGTCTTTACCTTCACAGTGAACTGCTCAAGGAACTGGTACATAGTAGAAGCACGATCATACTTGTCAATTTTATTTTATTTATTTTTTTGAGACGAAATCTTGCACTGTCGTCCAGGCTTGAGTGCAGCGGTGTGATCTTGTCTCACTGAAACCTCCACATCTGGGGTTCATGCGATTCTCCTGGCTTAGCCCCTGAGTAGCTGGGATTACAAGCGCCTGCCACCAGGCCTGGCTAACTTTTTTTTTTTTTTTTTGTAATTTTAATAGAGATGGAGTTTCACCATGTTAGGCAGGATAGTCTGGATCTCCTGACCTAGTGATCCACCTGCCTTGGTCTCCCAAAGTGCTAGGATTACAGGCGTGAGCCACAGCTCCCAGACCAGTTTGAATTGTTTTTATCCAGAGACAACCTTAACTTGTGAAACATAAAACTCCAACTTGAAGGTTCAATTTAGGTTTCCTATATTTTAATTTAAACCTCTAAAACATTTTAAATCACACTATTTAAGAGTATGTAAACAGAATTTGGCAAGTTTTAACATTATTAAATGTGTTTAAATAAAAAATATATACATTTTCTCCAGGTACCACATAAGAGTACATAAAACTAACAGAAAAATTAATGCTGCTGATTGCAAGCTTTAAAAGGCGTATTACAAAAAGGAATAGTGACAGTAAAATGAACATTATGCAATAAAAGAAAAATATACCTAACTGTAGTTTTTAATTGACTCACACTCTCTATTTTTATATAGCATAAGTGTTGACTACAATCTGTCATACTTTAAACTGTTGGTTTAATTTACTTAAAAAAATGTTAATACTACCTTTTATTACTCTTTTAAAAAATTTGTATAAAATTCTTAAACGATGAGCATTTTTGAAAATTATTTGGCTGCTCCTTTGTAAAAACAAAAACAATGAAAACGTTTATCAATCCCAATATTTATTTAGCAAATGACTTTTTAAAAATTGCTTTTCTTCTAAAACTAATCAGTCCAAAGTGACAGCACAAATAAATAAAATGAGTAATATAAATTACTAGAATCAGATGTTTCAAAATGAAATTTGAGGGACTGCAATAAAAAATGTTCATTCTGGCTTATAAAAATCTCATAAATATAATTAAATATAAGTAAAGAAAAATGATGATTAATATGAATTCATACTTTACTTTTGTCTTTATTGAATTTATTAAAATATTTGTTCTTTAATTACAACAGAACTCCTCAGGTTATATGATAATTTAGTAATGAATAAAAATTTTTGGAAAGAATTTTAAAAGTTTGAGAAATACATGATGTAAAAACTTTTTCAGCTGAGTGCAGTGACTCACACCTGTAATCATAGCATTTTGGGAGGCCAAGGTGACTGGATTGCCTTAGGCCAGGAGTTCAAGACCAACCTGGTCAACATAGTGAAACCCCACCCCTACTAAAAAAGTAAAAGTATAATACAAAAACTGAGCAGGGAGAATCACCTGAGCCTGAGGAGGCAATAAGCCATGATCACACCACTGTACCCCAGCCTGGACAACAGAGCAAGAGTCATTCCAAAAAAGAAAAATATGCCCCATTACAGTCAAGCATCGCTTAATGACAGAAATATTTTCTGAGAAATGTGTTGTTAGAACATTTCTCAGAACATATTTCAGTTCATTGTATGAACACCATGGAGTTTACTTACACAAAGCTAGATAATTAGTCTACCATACCCCTAGGCTGTGTGATATAGCCTACTGCTCCACAACACTGTGCATGTTACTCTACTGAATACTGCAGGAAGTTGTAACATAATGGTAAATATTGTGCATATAAACACTAAAGGTTTCAGTAAAAATATATTACAATCTTTCAGGACCATTTCCTTATACATGGTTCATTGTTGACCAAAATGCATTAGACAATGTGTGACAAGAATTTATATTTATTATTTATTTTTTTGCAGGAAATTTTCAAGCAAACCAAGATGAGAATGTAAAATAGCAAACTGTAGGCTCCTTGTGGTCACTATTTTTGGTGCCAGTTTAAGAATTTGTGTTTCTATTATTTCTGCTAACATATTGTTATGTAATCTTATTAACATCCGCAGTCAATTTTGTTTTCACTAATTTAGGAGTAGCAATACGAATGTTGAAATTGTTGAAGTTTACCAGTTTTGTTCATAGAGCCATATTTATGTAGTAGTAGTTATTTACATCTAGCATGCTTATATATGGTAAACTCTGCAGTTTAACTATCACATACATCTTCCAACAGAGAATTATTCATATGTTCAGCCATAAGAAAATATGACATTTAAAAAAATTATCGTGTATAAATAAATCAATGCCATAATATATTATGGCATTCTGTTAAAAGTAAAATGACACAGAAACTAAAAACATTAATGATTGCAAGGGGCTGGGTAGGATGGGAGAACAAATATGCAGAGCACAGAAGAATTTTAAGGCAGTGAAAATATTCTACAATACTAGAGTAGTGGATACATGTCATTAGGCATTTGGTCAGACCAATAGAATGTACAATAGCAAGAGTGAGCCATAATGTCAACCATGGATTGTGGGTGATTATAATATATTAGCATAGGTTAATCAATTATAACAAATGTGCCACTCTGGTGGTTCTGGTTGGGTATATTAATAATGGAAGAAGCTATGCATGGGTAGGGGCAAAGGGGCATATGAGAAATCTCCATATCTTCCTTTCAACTTTGCTAAAACTACTCTGAAAAGAAAATAAAGCAACAGAAAATTATTATATTGTAAAATTTTTCTGGGCTGTGTTCAAAATGATTATAAAAAATTTTATAATGATGAATTTGTGCATTAGTCAGTTATCTTTAGAGAAATAGAATCAGTAGGTGATACACACACACACACATTAATTATATATAATTATGGATAGATAGTTTTATTTTTTGAGGTAGAATCTTGCTCTGTCTCCAAGGTTGGAATGCTGTGGCATGATTTTGGCTCACTGCAGCCTCTGACTCCTGGGTTCAAGCAATTCTCCCACCTAAACCTCACAAGCAACAGGGGCTACAGGCCTATGCCACCACACCCAGCTAATATTTGTATTTTTAATAGAGACGAGGTTTCACCATGTTGGCCGGGCTGATCTTGAGCTCCTGAGTTCAAGTGATCTGCCTGCCTCAGCCTCCCAAATTGCTAAAATTATAGGCATGAGCCACCATGCCTGGCCCAATTATGTATTTTATATATAGGCAATTATGTGAGCCAATTCCAATATATATGAGTTATTGTGGGGAATTGGCTCACATATTTGTGGAAGTTGAGAGGTCCCAAGACATGCGATCTGTAAGCTAGACATTTAAGAAAACTGACGGTATAATTCCTTATTGCTGAATCTGAAGGGCTGAGAACCAGTTCCCCCCACAAATAAATAAAATAATAACTTCTGAAATTTAGTAGCTAAAGATTTGTTTCTCAAGTTTAAGGCTTTTATGCCAGAATAAAAGGAAATATATCTTAGTCAAATCACATGTGAAGGTTTTTAATTTTGTTTATTTTTCTTGCAAAAGGATAAATGAATTTCAGTGGCAGAATCTCAAAAGACAGAAATTTAGGATCAAATATTGGTAGGAGGAAGAACCCTAATAATTTTACTTAGATTCTGGCTTGTATACAGATGTTGACTTGTAAACTTGATTTGTAGAATACGTTTCACCATTAACAAATTGGCCCTCCAACAGACTGGGAAAGATTATGTCATTTTTTTACAGTTCTTCCACCCTTTCTTACTATTAACTATCATAATTAACTGGGAATATAATATAATTCCCACCCATTGCCGTTGGGTATTGTATTAGTCCCTTTGCATATTACTGACAAAGACATGCCAGAGACTGAGATGCAAAAGAGGTTCAATAGGCTTACAGTTCCACATGGTTGGGGAAGCCTGACAATCATGGTGGAAGGCAAGGAGGAGCAGATCATGTCTTACATGGATTGCAGCAAGCAAAAAGAGAGCTTATGCAGAGAAACTCCTGTTTATAAAACAATCAGATCTCATGATACTCATTCACTATCATGAGAACAGTGCAGGAAAGACCTGCCCCCATAACTCAATCACCTCCCACTGAGTTCCTCCCACAACACCTGGGAAGTGTGGGAGTTACAATACAAGATGAGATTTGGGTGGGGACACAACCAAATCATATCATTCCATCCCTGGCCCCTCCCAAATCTCATGTCCTCACATTTCAAAACCAATCATGCCTTCCCAACACTTCCCCAAAGTTTTAACTCATTTCAGTACTAACTCAAAAGTTCACAGTCCAATGTCTCATCTGAGACAAGGCAAGTACTTCAGCCTAAAATCCTGTAAAATCAAAAGTAATTTAGTTATTTCCTAGATATAAGAGGGGTACAGGCATTGGATAAATACAGCCATTCTAAATGGTAGAGATTGGCCAAAACAAACAGGCTAAATGCCCCATGCAGGTCCAAAATCCAGCAGGACAGTCAAATCTTAAATCTCTAAAATGACCTCTCACATCCAGATCATGCTGATGCAAGAGTTGGGTTCCCATGGTCTTGAGTAGCACTACCCCTTTGGCTTTGCAGTGTACAGATTCCCTCTTGGCTACTTTTATGGCTGGCATTGAGTGTCTTTTAGGAACTCTGTGTCAGGCCTCTGACCCCACATTTCCCTCTGCACTGTCGTAACAGAGGTTCTTCATGAGTGCTCTGCCACTGAAGCAAACTTCTGCCTGGACATCCAGGCATTTCCATAAATCCTCTGAAATCTAGGTAGATATTTCAAAACACTAATTATGGTCTTCTGTGCACTTGCAGGCTCAACACCACATGGAACCTGCTATGGCTTACATTCTCTAAAGCCATGGCCTGAGCTTTATCTTGACCTCTTTAGTCATGGCTGGAGTAGCTAGGACACAGACACCAAGTTCTACACTGCAAACAGCACAGAGACCCTGGGCCTGCCCCACAAAACCTAGGTCTCTGGTTTTGCAATGTGAGGGACTTCCACAAAGACCTCTGCCATGACCTGGAAACATTTTTCTCATTGTATTTGGGATGAACATTTGGCTCCTTATTACTTATGCAAATTTCTGTGCAGGCTTGGATTTCTTCTCAGAAAGTGGGATTTTCTTTTCCATTGCATTGTCTGGCTGCAAATATTATAAACTTTTATGCTCTGTTTCCCTTTTCAAACTGAATGCCTTTAACAGCACCCAAGTCACCTCCTGAATGCTTTGCTGCTTAGAACTTCTTCCACCAGATCCTCTAAATTGTCTCTCTTAAGTTCAAAATTCCACAAATCTCCAAGATGGGGCAAAATGCTGCCGGTCTCTTCACTAAAACATAACAAGAGTCACCTTTGCCTCAATTCCCAACAAGTTCCTCATCTTCATCTAAGACCACCTCAGCCTGGACCTTATTCTTCATATTATGATCAGCATTTTCGTCAAAGCCATTCAACAAGACTCTAGGGAGTTCCAAACTTTCCCACATTTTATTGTCTTCTTCTGAGCCCTCCAAACTGTTTCAACCTCTGCCTGTTACACAGTTCAAGTAACTTCCACAGTTTTGGGTATCTTTTCAGCAGTGCCCCACACTACTGGTACCAATTTACTGTATTAGTTTGTTTTCATGCTTCTGATAAAGACATATCTGAGACAGGGAAGAAAAAGAAGTTTAATATAATTACAGTTCTACATTGCCTGGGAGACCTCACAATCACAATGAAAGGCAAAAATGAAAGTCGTGTTTTATATGGATGACAGCAGGCAAAAAGAGAGCTTGTGCAGGGAAACTCCCATATTTACAGCTATCAGATTTTGTGAGATTCATTTGCTATCATGAGAACAGTGCAGGAAAGACCTGCCCCTATAATTGAATCACCTCCCTCTGGGTTCCTCCCACAACATGTGAGAATTGTGGCAGTTACAATTCAGGATGGTATTTGGGTGGGGACACAGCCAAACCATATCAGGTATCCATGTGATTTGCTTGGATCAACGGAAGGTTGGCATAAAAGAGAAAATAATAGTAACAATCTGAAAGTTTAATAGGCATTACCTGTTCTCATTTACACCTATAATTATTCTACTATCTTCCACAAGAATGCATGTGCTGGGAAGGCATTAGTCAAGGAGAAAAAGGAGACATTTTAGGTATATCTGTATCTAAGTGTCATTCCTATTGCTTGCCAACATGTAAGTAAGAAAATATTAATTTTGCTTGTGGTCAGCCAATAATATTTTGGTTGTTCATAGCTGTTTGCTATGAACATTATTGCAGTAACAGTTGAATTCCAATCAATTTCTCCTTTAGCTCAATTAGCGAGCCATGACAATACATTCTTCTATCTATATTTGAACATAGATATATTGAAAAACTTACTCTGTGTGTGTGTGCATGCGTGTGTGTGTGTGTAAGAGAAGCTGAGTCTTTGTCCATGCATTACTATGCTGCTTTTTCCTTCATATGCTGAGAATGCACCCTCTTATTTTTACAATGTCTCATTCACAGCCATTAGAATATTTTGTATAACGTACACATACATTTTGCCTATCCCAGCTTCTTGAAAACATTTTATTTCATTGTTTGCTGTAAAGTTTAAACTGAAAATAGGGCTCTTCACGTGGTCCTAACCTGCAAGTCTATGCTTCTTTGATTCATATAGGCAGCTCAGTTAAGGATGCCTTAATCTTTCCAAAATTTCTGACAGATGCGCCTTTGTTTATGTCATTTTCTTTACTTGGAAATTTTTCTGTGTTTTAGCCTTTGTATTCACCACATTTAATTTCTTGCACCAGAACCGAGGAGCCAACGAGCTTAAATTAAACTGAATGTAACATTTTATATATCCACATTAAAAATGCAATGGTACCTTAGAAATAGTGTATATAAAAAGAAAGTAAAAAGATTTTCTCTTTTGTAAAGAGAAAAAAAATCAAAGAAAATGAAAGATGATTATAAGAAAAATAATGAAAAATCCTGGTTTACTTTCCACTCCCGAAAAAAAAAAAGAGATCTGAAGAAAAACATATCAAAGTAAACAGCAAATATTCTAGAAACTCTACAGTGAAAATTGAATGAAACAGAAGGTCATTTCTGTATGCAATCTTGCTCAAAGCCAAGAAAGAAAACCAGAAACTATTTTTGAGATTTTGTTTTAAAGATTAAAAAGATAAAATACAAACTATTATATTCTAGGAAAAAGTGTCTTTTAATTTTACTTTAGTTTCTGGCATTGTATATTTATTTACTTTTCTTGGCATTAATCTTCATTATTCAGAACAAATCAGCTTTAGTATCTGCAGCAAAGTTTGAAAATAAAGTGAAATTAGCTAAATAGAAACTGTCACTTAATAGAGATACATTTTACAGAACTTGCAGACTTGCTGAAATTTTGATAATAATAGAATAGTATAAATTTTCACAAAATGAAAATAATTTATACATCTATTACATAAGTTCTTTTATAAAGATATATGAATATAAAAGTGCAAATGACTTTTAATGATATTGGAAAAGATATATTTGCCTCAGTACAAAATCTAAATAATGTTAATTGTATAATTGTTTATATCAGAGTAAAACTTTAAGTTTTTATTTCCTAACCTCTTTATCTGTACATAGCAATTTTAATGTTTACAAATTTAGTATGTATAAAGAATGTGTAATAACTTTTTCAAATAAAATCCATTTAATCTTATATTTGACTACAATGAAGTGAATAATTGAAAAAAGCTTTAGTATTTTTATTTCTTGTAAAGAAACAGTATTCTATGCAAGAGGGCATGAAGTTTATACAATGAGATTCTATTAAATTGAGCTCAAGGAAGGTAAAGTTTGACTCTAAGAAAAGTTGGTTGGATTTTATAGAGAAACACATATTTGTGTGACCTTTTCCAGGCTAAAACTTTAATAAAATAAAAGATATTGCTATTTTAAAAAGTATCCATAGAAAATCTTCTAATATTTCAGAATTAACAAAAAATATTTGGTATTTATAATTTGTAAAAATGATATATTTTAGAAAACTATCACACTTCTGAATTTAGTAACCTTAACACAAGATATAACAGTAGACAAAATCAATAAATCTAATCATATTCTTATGAAATCCATGGATAAATTAAAATATCCAAAAATTTTGAGCACTGAGTAAATGTAGCTGAGTAAGCCTTAAGGCAGTGAGGAAGAGACCATGACTTGAACTTTAAGGGCACTGTCAATCTGATTCTGTGGTCTGTCCTGTGATTTGCTTTCCAATGGGACATCAGTGAATGAGATATAAGTATTTAAAAAATGATTACGTTTTGCAGATCATTCTCTCTTGCTGCTGGTGCTCTATAAGAGGTATAGACTACTTAGCATGACTTGAGGGTACAATGTTCCAGGCAGAGTGAAGAATGGGTGAGAAACCTTGAGGTAGGAGCATGCCTGATATGTTTCCAGAAATAACAGAGAAGATAATGTGGCAGGAGCAGAGAAAAGAGAGAAGCAATAGCAGATGTGTTCAGAGAGGAGCCACCTTGCACATCCCTGTATTTGGTGGTAGAGAATTTGATGTTTTACTCAGAATAATTTGGTATCAGTAGAGATTTTTGAACAGAGGATTAATATGAACTGGATTACATTTAACAAGAAATCCGTAACTGAAGTGTTGGGAAGAAACTGAACAGGAGCAACGGCAAAAGTAGGGAGCCCAAAAATAGTATTAAGTTTGGTGACGTCCATGCCAAAAATTAAAGTAAAATGTGGACCATGGGTTAGAGCCAGAATCAAATTAAAGGTCATGATGAGACCAGCAAACCACAGTATTTCACAAAGCACACCACATATTTATTAAAAATTAGAGTCACTGAAGCAAAATTTACTAATAGTGTTCTTCAAATTTTACTAAAATATTTTTTAAAATACAGGATTTAAAATAAATGAAGTTCAAGTAAAGCAGTTCAGAAACTATTGAAATATCATAGCAAAGGCAGAATAGATATTTGGATTATAGTGATGAACATGAGGAAAGCAGTCAGGCTTTAAACATATTTAGAACATACTGATCAATATAATATTGCCATGGGTTACCTGTGCCTTGAAATATCAAGGAAGAGAGGCCAGGGTTTAGAATATACTTAACTTCGCCAGGCACGGTGGCTCACACCTGTAATCCCAGCACTTTGGGAGGCCAAGGCGGGTGGATCACAAGGTCAAGAGATCAAGACCATCCTGGTCAACATGGTGAAACCCCATCTCTACTAAAAAAAAAAAAAAAAAAAAAAAATTAGTTGGGCATGGTGGTGCCTCTAATTCCAGCTACTCAGGAGGCTGAGGCAGGAGAATTGCCTGAACCCAGGAGGCAGAGGTTGCGGTGAGCCGAGATTGCGCCATTGCAATCCAGCCTGGGTAACAAGAGCGAAACTCTGTCTCAAAAAAAAAAAAAAAAAAAAAAAGAATATACTTAACTTCTAGGCTTTTTATTTGTGAAATAAAAATTATAGTCACAGGACTTTTGCAACAATCCAATAGAAGAGCTACAACATATATCACACTAGGTTTAGTCAGATAGTGATGATTTAACACACATAAAAAGAAACACCAAGTTGCCAGGTCTTCATTAATAGTGTATTTAATTAATATAATCATTCATGATTATTTTGACTATAGGTGATAAACTCATGGATATGGATGAGAGCACCTAGAGATAAAATACAAAACAAGACAACCTAATCAAGCAGGTGTTCTAATATTTACTGCCATGGTGCAGATAGGGTTGGCATGGAGATAGAAACAGAGGATCATCTTGTAACTTCATTTTCTATGGAAGCAAAGTGGCATCCAGATAGCATAGATTTCCTGGCAGGATCAAAATGACTTTTCCTAATTTATCCATGCCTCAAGCCATGGGTAGACCACAGATCTGACATAGAACATAATGATTTAAATTCTTCTCACTACACAGATTCAAAAGCATGTAAATAGAGAGGAATCAGGATTATCCTATGACTGACAAAGTGTTTGGGGTTTTTCCTAATGCACCAGAAAGGCAATTGGGTTTAGCTAAGAAACAGATACAAGCATAGCTGGCAAGAAGCAAGGTCAGTCATAAAGAGAAATAAAGCATCCTTTCTCCCAGGGCAACCAGCTCATTGACACAGAGAGTAAACTATGCAGAAATAAAATTCCTCTGTTAGAACTGCCCAGAGCTATGGTTCCCTTGCTGTTTGAGTCACTTTGTTAAATTGCTATAGAGATGATGTAAATTTATATCAACAAGTCTTCCAGCATATGATCTGAGGAAAGCTCTAAAACAGCAGCTAGGTAAACAGTAAGGAAATTTAACAACATACACCACCACTAATTAATATATACAAAATAGGGTGTATATAGAAATTCAAATGTAAATGAACAGTCACAAAATAAAGAAGTAAAGAACAAAAGAAGGAAAAGGAATAAATGTGTTTTGGGCTGTAAAAAATTTTGAAACAGAAAGAAATTAACATAGACTGAAAGATTTGTGAAGAATAATTTTTTTTTAATTTTTTATTGGATTTTAGGTTTTGGGGTACATGAGCAGAGCATGCAAGACAGTTGTGTAGGTACGCACATGGCAGTGTGCTTTGCTTTGCTTCTCCCCTTCACCCACATTTGGCATTTCTCCCCAGGCTATCCCTCCCCACCTCCCCCTCCCACTGGCCCTCTCCTTTTCACCCCAATAGACCCCAGTGTTTAGTACTCCCCTTTCTGTGTCCACGTGTTCTCATTTTTCATCACCCGCCTATGAGTGAGAATATGCGGTGTTTTATTTTCTGTTCTTGTGTCAGTTTGCTGAGAATGATGTTCTCCAGATTCATCCATGTCCCTACAAACGACACAAACTCATCATTTCTGAATGCTGCATAATATTCCATGGTGTATATGTGCCACATTTTTGCAATCCAGTCTATTATCAATGGGCATTTGGGTTGATTCCAGGTCTTTGCTATTGTAAACAGTGCTGCAATGAACATTCGTGTACATGTGTCCTTATAGTAGAACGATTTATAGTCTTTTGGATATATACCCAGTAATGGGATTGCTGGGTCAAATGGAATTTCTATTTCTAAGGCCTTGAGGAATCGCCACACTGTCTTGTGGAGAATAATTTTAAATGGCAGAAATTATTCCAATATTTGTAGCCAACGCCCTTGTTATAGAACTTTGAGGTCATTCTTAACCTGACTCTGTGCCCTGTGCTGTGATTTGCTTTCCAGTGGGACATCAGTGAATGAGATGTAAGTATTTAAAAATGAGTATGTTTTGCAGATTATCCTCTCTTGCTGCTCACAGAACCCTAATGCTCTATAAGAGGTGTGGACTAACTAGATGGATATGAGGAACAAGTGGTTCTAGTCATCTTGATGGCCACAAACCACAGCCAATTAACTGCAAGACATGTGAGTAAAGCCTTGAAAGATTATCCAGTTGAGAGAGACCCAGCCTAGATTACCCTCATATGGCTCAGAATAGTGCCTAGCAAAATTATCAGGTACATACATTTAAGTCAATAAATTTTGAAGTGATTTATGAGAAATGAAAACCAAGTGATACAGACATTTTTGCATACTTTTGTTTCTAATAAAAGTACAAAAAGAATATAATCCACTTATTTCTGTGATTATGTATTTACATATGATTATTGGATTAGTTTGTTTTCACACTACTAATAAAGACACACTCAAGACTGGGTAATTTATAAAGAAAAATAAGTTTAATGGCCTCACAGTTCCATGTGGCAGGAGAGGCCTTACAATCATGGCAGAAGGCAAAGGGCACAGTTTACATGGCAGCAAGCAAGAGAGAATGAGAGCACCAAGTAAAAGGGGTTTCTCCTTATAAAACCATCAGATCTTGTAAAACTTATTCACTACCACTAGAACAGTATGGAAAAAATCACCCCCTATGATTCAATTATCACCCACCAGGTTACTTCCACAATGCAAGGGAATTATGGGAGCTACAATTAAAGATAAGATTTGGGTAGGGACAGAGCCAAACAATATCATTCCAAACCTGTCCCCTCTCAAATCTCATGTCCTCACTTTTCAAAACCAATCATGCCTTCCCAGCAGTCCCTCAAAGTCTTAAGTCATTTTAGCATGAACTCAAAAGTACACAGTCCAAAGTCTCATCTGAGACAAGGCAAGTTTCTTCCACCCATGAGACTGTAAAAACAAAAGCAAGTTAGTTACATCCTAGATACAAGAAAGGTACAGGCATTAGATAAGTAACTCATTCCAAAAGGGAGAAATTGGCCAAAGCAAAGGGGCTAAATGCCCCGTACAAGTCCAAAGTCAAACAGGGCAGTCAAATCTTAAGGCTCCAAAATGATCACTTTTGTCTCATACCCAAGCAAAAATGGAAACTTATTTACTACCATGAGAGCAGTATGGGGGAAACTTTCCCCATGATTTAGTTATCTCTTACCAGGTTCCTCCCACAACACAAGGGAATTATGGGAGCTACAATTCAATATGAGATTTGAGTGGGGACACAGCCAAATCATATTAATTATGATCTAGTTGATAAAAATATGTGCCAAATGAGATAAAACTGGGGAGTCATGCCTTATAAGAAAAATGGAGAGATAATTTTACGCCAGTGACACTATATGTAAGAAGTTTTTAAATATGTTGAAACCTGAATATGTAACTATTGCAAACAACAAAAAAACCTACAATAAAAAGTGGGAATAGTAATAATAAAGGTCTAAAATCAGTAATATATCAATAAAAAACAACAAAAAAAGATTGAGTAAGTAGAAAAAAATATGGCATGCTTAATATTTGGATTGATACAATAGGAACTCAAAACATATATTCTTGATTAACATCATTAATAAAATATACATCAGATCAATAATGTATTTAGTAAATATTATTGCTAGTAGACCTAAAGGTAGCACATAGCTAAGAACCTCAATCAAAGCAAGGAATATGTAACTATGTAAAAACACAGACACATAAATTATGTGATGATAAACATGAGGCAAGTAGATCATGCAAATACAACAAGGGGATATTAGGTCACTCAAATAATGTAAGCAAAATAAAATTAAAGGCAAAAATCATTAAAAGGTACAGTTGTTTGATTTTTATAGATAGTATAACATACAGTGCATAAACTTTCAGTTCACAAGTTGAACAAAGACCGATAGAACAAAAGTAAACTGCTAACAAATAACCTTAGAAATATAGGAATAAATTAACAAGATTATATGGTTTTAGAAGACTTACCACACTTCTCCTTCCCTCTAGATACACAATAAAATAAGAAATCACAGAATCTGAGTTATTCAAATAATTTTAAGTAGAAGAAAATGAAGTTTTAAAAACTAGATAGTATTTATATTTAAAATATTATTAAAGATACCACCAGGAACAACCCAATCACCTGAAAATACTTTAACTCTTAAATATTTCAGATAAAGCAAACCGAAAATTTGTAATTGTACACATCCAAAAAATAATGAGATGTCAAAAATATGTAGAATGAATCCCAAACTATATTTAAACAAAATGCTCCGTTTAAAAGACAGTGAGTCTTCACTTAATAATATCTATAGGGTCTGGAAAACTGCAACTTTAAGCCAAAACACCTTGCAGCAAGATCCTTAAAAATATCATTTCCTTCAGTGTTTAGTTGTGACATTGATGAGAAAAACAATTCGTTTTGTTAAACATAGTTTTGCTTAAAGTCAGTTTCCAAGAACCTATTGACTACAAACATTAATTGAAGACTTACTGCACTTTATTTTTTGAATTAGAAAGAATACAACAATGTTTAGCAATCAAAGAAATAGTTAGAACAATTAAAACTTCAAATTATGTTTAGTAAATCTACACAAGAAGGGCAAATGTCTTTTCAGAACATATACAGAGCAAAAGAAAAGAAAAAGAAAATGGAAGAAGTGCTCTCTTCTCACAACCTTTTTATTTATGACATTTATGAGTAAGTCCTTTACATGTCTAATTTTCTAATAGCATTTAAATTGAACAAAGTGTTCAAAAGCTAAAAATTGATAGAAAACACTGCTTTCAAGCAATATTTATGCATATTGATACAATTATTTTAAATAAATGCCAATCATATAAAAATAAAACCAGAATATATCAGCTATAAATTATGATAATTATACTGCAATACCTACTGTTATAAATCTATAAATAGAATAAACACTTGTATTAGTCTAAAGGTATAACAAGAAATAAAAAAGGTCTTCATGGACATTAAAATAAATTCAATAAAATTATTCCTTACTATAAGAATATTTTGGTAAATTAGATGATGAATAATTTTTAAGTCAGAAATAAGACAAAATGTTTATATTACTACTATTAGTTAAATAGTTTTAGAGATTCAGGCTAATCAAGAGGAGAAGTAAAATAGCCAATCAATATAACTATTGAAAAGAAGGAAATATAATAATTATGTTGTGCATATTTTGAGTATCTCTCATGAACATCCAAGAATATCAACTGTAAAATAAACAACATAAAATTTGAGTAAGATGGATAGTTTTAAAATGGATTTTAAACAGCTAATAGCTATAGCTTCCAAAATAAAAACTGTAAATAGTTTAAAAACAAATTTTCATTAGAAAATTTAATCATACACAATAATGTTAAAATTTCTATGAATATGTTTAAAATGAAATATTAAAACCTATAAAATCAAAATAAGAAACTATTAGGGATAATAACATAATTTTTAAATAAACATCAGAAACATTTCATGTCTGTGCTTGGGAAGATTAATTATCCTACAGATTCCAACTCTCTTCAAATTATGTTACAAATTGGTATTTAATGCAATTCCAACTGAGTCTTTTTCCACTTGAAAATATGAAACTTATTGTGTCTGTGTGTACTTGCATACATCTATGTGTGCAGACATACAAACAGACACACATATTTACGAAACATCAATAGGTTTGCTGTAGGGTACTAGCTCCACATCACACCCATGGGTACCCTGTGTTTGGTGATGACAAAGGAATGAGAAAAATACAGATTAAGAGAGAAAGTGGGACCAGGCGCCATCACTTATTACTGGAGGAGACAGTGAAGGCCCAGAGCTTAAGTTCACCACACTATTTATTGGTTACAATCACTTTGATCTATAGGGTAGAGGTGGAGTGATGGTGGGGAGAGGGTGATGTGATGGTGGAGTGAATCAGTGAGCTGGAAGTGAATCAGTGAGCCAAAACTGGCGTTTCATTCTAAAGATTGATAACAGTGGCTGTTTGGAAATTTCAGAAAATGAGAACATGTGGTTATCTTTAGCTTATTATCTATGTGCAGCTGGTGGAACTTGGGCCTTACAAGGAGTCTGGTTATGTCTTAGTGCTATGAAGGGATTTTACATTTTTGAGCACAAGGTTTATGGTAACAGACCCTAGGTCACCCTGCACCAGAACATGAGGCATGGAGGAGTTTGCCTCCTCAGAGGCCTCCCACAGTTTGCTGTGGTTTGTTGTTCCCAGTTTATATGTTACTCATAACCAATTCATGTAGGCATTCTATAAGTGCTTTCTCCTTTGCTGCTTCTCCCAACAGTTTGCAAAGTATGGCTTAAACATGTTAACACAATTACTTAACAATACAAAAATATTATATTTCTTCCAGTTATGATATACACAATACAAAGAATATCTATGTCTAAAAGACTGGATAACTTATTTTTAAAATGACATTGAATTGGCTCATAGTTCTGTAGGCTTTATAGGAATCATGGTGCTGACATCTGCTCTGCTTCTAAGGAGGTCTCTGGCACATTACAAACATGGTGGAAGGCAAAGCGGGAGCAAGCACATCAAATAACAAAGCGGATGAAGGAGAGAGACAGAGAGAGTAAAGGGGGAGGCGCCACACACTTACATGACCAGATTTCACAAGAACTCAAAATCACAAAGGCAGCATCGAGCTACAAGGAATCTAACCAACTATGATCGAAATACCTCCCACCAGATCCCACCTGCAGCACCAGGGTTTACAACTGATCATGAGATTTGGGTGGGGACAAATATCCAAACTGTATCATTCCTCCTACTGTGCAATAGAACACCACATGTACTTCTCCTATCTAACAGTAACTTTGTATTCACTGACCAACCTCTCTCCACCCTTCCCTCCCCTCAACGTTCCCTAATACCTGGTAAAAACTGCTTTGCTCTCTGCTTCTATGATCCCACTCCTTTTTTCCGTTAGGTTCCATATCTGAGTGAAATCATGTTGTATTTTTTATTCTAAAAAAATGCTTCTGTTTATCTATTCAGTAATAATTTTTCAGGCCTTAGATTATTTGTTTACAGGCTCAAGCCTGTAATCCCAGCACTTTGGGAGGCCAAGGAGGGTGGATAACGAGGTCAAGAAATTGAGACCATCCTGGTCAACGTGGTGAAACCCTGTCTCTACTAAAAATACAAAAAATTAGCTGGGCATAGTGTTGCACGCCTATAATCCCAGCTACTCGGGAGGCTGAGGCAGAACTGCCTGAACCCAGGAGACAGAGGTTGCGGTGAGCAAGATCGCATCATTGCACTCCAGCCTGGGTAACAAGAGTGAAATTCCGTCTCAAAAAAAAAAAAAAAAAAAGAAGAAAACTCCATTATTAAGGGGGGTGTGTGTGTGTGTGTGTGTGTGTTGCTTTAAAATTACTAAAGCTTCAATTAATGGTTTTAAAAATTAAAAACAAAACGAAACATGGAGTTAGTCTGGGCATTGTCCTATAGGTGGACATCCCATAAACTGTTTATAATTTGGTCATTAGACATCCACATGCTGCTTTGGTTGTTAGAAGTTTGAAATTAGTCATATTTTCGTGCCTGTATCAATTTCACTGTAAAAGCAATAGAACTGCTTTATATTGATCCAAGTAGTAACACCTACATTTTTGGCTCTTGGTTCTTTTTTTTTTTTTTTTTTTTTTTTTTTTGAGACGGAGTTTCGCTCTTGTTACCCAGGCTGGAGTGCAATGGCGCGATCTCGGCTCACCGCAACCTCCGCCTCCTGGGTTCAGGCAATTCTCCTGCCTCAGCCTCCTGAGTAGCTGGGATTACAGACACGCGCCACCATGCCCAGCTAATTTTTTGTATCTTTAGTAGAGACGGGGTTTCACCATGTTGACCAGGATGGTCTCGATCTGTTGACCTCGTGATCCACCCGCCTCGGCCTCCCAAAGTGCTGGGATTACAGGCTTGAGCCACCGCGCCCGGCCCACTTGGTTCGTTTTTAAAAAAATATATCCACCATTTAATTAGTTGCCTTTAATTAATTATCTTAGTGCCTTCACTAGGAAATCTATTCTCAATTGCTAACCTGTATAATCGTAAGAAAAAATATATTAAAAAACGTTGGTAGCTGCTCAGATGACCCACTGAACAGAAATGAAGAGAAATCACCATTTTCAAGGGGTGATCAGTCCCTTAAAGGGAAAGGTTTCATGTGTTGATTCATGTTCTGCTTTCCACCTGGATGCTTTTTCTCTCTCTCATTTCCCTAGCTAATGCTTATCATGCATGCATTTGTTTAAATTTCACTGTCTCAGGGAAATTTAATTATGACACCACTCTCTCCAATCTGTTCAATTCCTTCGCCATTCATTAAAGCTAAAGTACAAGGCTCCACTGGATAAACACATGTGTCCTTATTAGCTTTCTGACATCACATACTTATCCTCTCCTTCTCTCACTCCTAATGGAGGGCTACCCTGCCATCCTTGCTGTTTATCCAACATACCAGGCATATTCTCTTCTCAGGGTCATGCCATTGCTGCTTCATCACTGGGTACACTCTGCTTCATTGCCTCAAATCTAGCTCCCCTACCTCATTTATATCTTTCTTCATATGTCACTTACTTAATTTTGTCCTATCCATTCTATTTAAAATGAATTTATCCAATCTTGCATCAAACTCATTTCTGACTTTTTTCCTCCATAGTATCCATCATTCTTTGTTATACCATACTGTATACTATACCCTAAACTATTAACTTCAAAAAGACAAAAACATTTTGTCTGTCTCATTGACTGCTCTATCTACACCTAAACTCCATAATACTTGAAATAAAGCCCAGCTTGTAGTAAGTGCTCAATAATTACTTTTGACTAAAGAAATGAATGGGTGAATTATTTATAGTAAGGACATTTAACTGGAGATTTGTTGATTCTATTTGACTTATAGATTCGTTTCACAGGCTCAATGAGTCTCTTGAAATTGATTATAAAGTATGCATAGGTCTGCCTGTGCAATTTGTGGGAAATGTGTAGGGGTAGCAATAATAAATATGAGATTTAAGAGACTGCAAATATAATTTACTTTTCAACACTCAATATGTTTTAGGTGCTCAAAATGATATTTGACATAACTGAATGGAACATTCCTCTGTTTCTTTCAATGTGCTACATAAAAAAACTTGAAAATTCTGAACTCATGTTATCTAACAATGTTTAAACTCCTATTCTCTCATATTTAAAATAAGCTTTGTTCTTATATTATCAAGCATAAGTCATGCTAGTATTGCTCAATAAATATTTGATAAACTGGCTGGGTATGGTGACTCGTGTCTGTAATCCCAGCACTTTGGGAGGCTGACACATGGGGTTCACTTGCTGTCAGGAGTTCAAGAACATCCTGGCCAAGATGGTGAAATACTGTCTCTACTAAAAATATAAAAATTAGCTAGTTGTAGTGATGGGGGCCTGCAATCTCAGCTACTTGGGAGGCTGAGGCTGAAGAAGAGCTTGAACACAGGAGGCAGAATTTGTAGTGAGCTAAAATTGTGCCACTGCACCCTACCTTGGTGAAAGAGAGAGACTCTATCTCAAAAAAAATTTTCGATAACCTGTAAAGTATATTTAAAATGTCAATAAAAAGAAAAATAAAAGTAGTTCAATTTGTTAGATTGAATGAGTACATACTCATCTCCTCTTTTTCCCAAGACTCCACTAAAAGTAGATAGATGTAACAAAAGTACAAGCCAACCACCAAAACGAGAACAGGACGTGACTACCATTGAACACAAAATTTAATTACATTGTTGGAAGATAAAGAATGAATAAAGAAGAAATTTCTACCAAAGACAGGTTTAGAAGGCTTGGGCCTCTAACTCTTAGAAGGGCTAAAGTATATCTGGGATACCTACAACTTCAAAAAGGCAGGCAGAGTATAACAATAAAGAGGAAGACTGAAATCTGAAATTACCTAAAAATCTATAGCTAGATATTCAGTCCCATAATCCCTCCAGACATAAACTTCATAATCTACCCTATAACCATTCTTAAAAGTAACTTCAGGGCTGATTCTACCACCACCAGCACAAAAACAACAAATTAAACCAGGGGAGAGAAAAACATACAATCTATAAAATTGTGGCTGAAGTCGAAGACGTCAAAAGATCATAGTGGAGGATTGATGTCAGGGAGATGGTAGAGTAGGAAGGTACAGACCCTCTTTTCACTCACAGAAACACCAAGTTAATATATGGATCATAATGCCACTGCAAGAATGCTAAAGACTACCTCAATGTATTTGACAAGGTAGAGAACATAGGCAAATGTAAAAGCAAGAAAGGATTCCAGCAAAAGAGGTGGGAAAATTTATGGTGTTTTGTATATCTATCTATACCACTATACAACCAGGAGAAAACTTCTCATTTGTGGACTCTTCTCTGATGACAGAGAAGTATAATATGTGAAATAAAAAATTCTCTAGAAGAATTCAAAGACAAATTTGAACAGGCAAAAGCAAAATTCAGAAAACTTAAAAATAGGACAATTAAAACTATGGAGTCTAAGAAACAGAAAGAAAGAAGACTAAAAAAAAACAGAACAGAGCCTAAGGGACTTGTGGACCTCATCAAGTATACCAGTAGACACATTATGGGAGTCTTAGAAAGGAACAGAAAGATATTTCAAAAATAATAATAATGACTGAAAACTTTCCAAATTTGAGGAAAGACATAAATATGAATATCCAAGAAGCTCAAGGGATCTACTTAAAGAAATCCATACTGGGATACATTTTAATCTAACTTTCAAAACCCAAAGATATAAAAAATGATAATTTTAAGAGCAGCAAGAGAAATGCAACTTTACAAAGACAAAGGATTCTCAATAAAACCATCTACAGAATTCTTATAAGAAACATCGGAGGCCAGAAAGCAGTTGGCTGATTCAGTCAAAGTTCTAAAAGAAAAAACAAGCAAACAACCCCCATCCCAAAAAAGTTCCTATCAAAAATGCTCCTATATCTGTAAAAATGTCTTTCAAAAGTGAGTATGGAATTAAGACATTTCCAGATTAACAAAAGCTAAGGGTAGTTGTTACCACTAGATCTGCCCTGGAAGAAATGCTAGAAAAAATAATTCTTGGAATCCAACTGTGAGGAGTCTGAACTTTCACATGAAGAGTCCCACACAGAAAAGAACCAGGTGATTGGGTGTTTGTTCCACACTGATGAGAAATTAAAATCGTATGCTTGAAAAGCTATACACACACATGTATTTAAATATATACAGATGCTCTTCAATTTACAGTGGGATTTTTCCTGATAAATCCATTGTAAGTTTAAAATATATCCCAAGAAACCTATCCTAAGGCCAAACAATCATAAGTCAAACCAGGGTAAATTAAATACTGTCAACGTATTCAGTATATATTGTCATAATGGATATACATATATATGATATACTTGAGTTCCAAAGCCACATAGTTAGTGACTCGGTTATTTTACTTCCCCCTTTACTTTCTGAAAGACCTTCGATATCTAATTATTCAAACTCATTTTAAAAATAAATGAAGGCTGGAAGTGGTTGCTCACACCTGTAATCCCAGCACTCTGACAGGCCAAGACCATCAAATCACCAGGTCAGGAGTTCAAGACTAGCCTGGCCAATATGATGAAACCTCATCTCTACTAAAAATACAAAAATAATTAGCCAGGCATGGTGGCACATGCCTGTAATCCCAGATACTCAAGAGGCTGAGGCAGGAGAGTTGTTTGAACATGGGAGGCGGAGGTTGCAGTGAGTTGAGCACTCCAGCATGGGTGAGAGAGTAAGACTCTGTCTCAATAAAGAAAGAAAGGGAGAGAGAAAAAAAAGAGAGAAAGAGAGAGAGAGAGGGAGGAAGGGAGGAAGGAAGGAAGGAAGGAAAGAAGGAAGGGAGGGAGGGAGGGAGGGAGGGAGGGAGGGAGGGAGGGAGGGAGGGAAAAAAAGAAAAGCAGAATCTTTTATGAGAAGCATTATTTGGCACTTCCATCTCACCCCTCCCAAATTGTAAGGTTGAGCTTTGTACCTTTCCTTAGTGTTTCCATAGTATTTATTAGAATAATGCTTGCTGAGAGGATAGGTGGTGGCATGTGTTGTCTCCTTTCATTATTTTATCACCAAATATTTCTATTACCTGTACATGCCTAGTTAACTAGGCATAGTGAGAAATAAAATTCTATCAAATTAGAAACTTTAGAAAGTTTATTATTCATGCAAAAGAATAGTTTATGAGCCAGGATACCCAAACCAAAAGTGGGCATGAAGCCCTGCTCACAGAAGGTGCAGGACTGTTTATAAAGCCTAAAGGAGGAAGTATGTTGACCTTTATTATGATTGGCTGTTAATACATTAACATTTTTTTTTAGAGCAAGTAAGACTGCTTAAGCTGATTTGTCTATCACTTACTGATTCAATTTCACTGAATCGTGCTGACAGGGTCACAAAACTTGCATTTTGTATTTAGTTTATAAATAAATGGAGGTAGTGTTTCCAGAAACCAGAAAGACTTAAGTTTGGGCTATGTTGTTATAGGTGATTGGGCTTGGCATATATCTAAATTGTGGCCTTCATTTTTATTTTTCTTCACAGCATCCTTTAAATATTGTAATAACTAAACTTTCTTATTGTGTTAGCTACCTGAAGTACAGACAAATGATCCTTGTAGTAAAATAAGAGCAAGGTAGAGGTGATGAGGAAGCAATTGGAATATAAATGTAATACACAAACTAACATATATTTAAGCCTTGTAACAACTGTTATAAGTAAAGAAATTGGTGTCCCAATAATTTACTGAAATAAATGAGATTTAAACTCAAACATGAGAGTCTTCAAAGTCCCAACTGTTACTATTGTACTATTGTGTCTCACATGCCCAACCCACACGATCTTGTAAAATATTAAATAAAATTATGTAAAATCAGAAAGTGTTCCACAGCTAATATAATATGGAAAGTTGATAGTGCACAAAAATATTAAGTCTTGGCTTGTCTTATATTATCAGACTTATGCCAAATATTTTATAAAGTACTGCTACACAATGTGTGGTCTGGAGAACCATCATCATCATCTGGATGCTTTTTGGAAATGCAGGGTCTCCCTTGAGCTACTAAATCAAATATCTGTGACTAGAGCCTAGCAATCTGGTATCACATAGATGACACTAATGTATTCTCAATTTGGAAACTGATGCCTTACAGTATTTGGAAGATAGAAGCACCCACGTAAGAGTTCCTCTTTTCACAGTTACAGAGACTAAAGAAAAGTACATTTGATCCTTTGAAGTTCTTATAATTAACAAGCGGCAGAGCAAAAATTAAAATCAAGATATTTTGATTACCAGTTAAAGGCAATTCAGTGAGATTTCACTTGAAACATATGTCAAATCTGGACTTTAAATAGCATAAAAATTTTGTTTCAAACAAAAGAATCAAAATTATAATACACATATAAACTCATCTAAATATGCTGAAATGACAATTGTTCTTGCAAGGGCATTTGCAGAAAATTGAATCTCACTCAGCAGGCTACCAAATCCAGCTGGAGTAGGGCACCAACCAGGGAGGTTCACAAAAGAAACATGCTAAGGATATATTGAGCCAGCATGAATTGATGAGGCATGATTATAGACTGTTGAGACGTAATCATAGCATAAAGAACAGATTAGAGTACAAAATCAGAAATATGAGCAAAAGCTTTGCAAACATCTGCTTTAACCCATCTCAAGATTACTATTCACATTTGTCCAGGGTAAAACAATCTTCTGGTCACACTTTATCAAACTTAGATATCAATTTTGAAACCTGAGAGCAGAAAGAAATGTATATCTGCATGTATATTCAAATGTACTTAAATACTCAGAAGAAATATATAAATATATGTAATAGATATAAATGCAAATGCATAGACAAGTATGGCATTTTAGTATTTCTGATGCCATGAAATTTCTATTTTAACTTTGGAAAGTTTGGTGAAAAATTGGGTATCATTGTCTTCACTTGGAGATTGGCAGTTACTTTAGCCTATAAGTTATCCTTAAAATGTCCAAGAGCAAATAAAACTTTTCGTTAGTCTTCATTAACCATTCTTACTTGAACAAGAACTTTTCTAAAACGTCCAAAAAGTATATAGTCTGCCACTAGGGACAGACATCCACCCTATTCTTCTTTTATCTCATTGTCCCTGATGCCTGTTTTGTCTTTTGGAAGAGAAGCAGGACTCTATATCCTAAATACCACTAACAATCCTGTGAAAAAGAAGTCATAGGCTGTCGAGATAGTGTATAAAAATATTAAGTGTTGGCTACTCTTAAAAAAAATTTGAAAAGAATGCACTTAACTTCCTGCAAGGCAACAATTAACACCGACCTATTAGTGGTTGCCATTTTGCAGAGGCAAGGGTTCTTCTTTTAAAACAGGGCCCACCTTAGTAAAATTCATTCTGTTTTATAATCTGTTTGCCCCTGTTCATTTCTGAGCTTATCTTTGCTGTAGAACTTATAGAGATAAGCGTTCACTTCAGATAACAAGTCATTGCCAATGATTTAGGTGCAAGTTTGCCCATAATTACTTTGCAGCTTCATGAATAAACTACCTTCTGATGATATTGATAGCTCAGAATGTAAACACTGCATGTACTCATAGTATTCTTCTCTTGCATATCCACTAACATTATTTCTTTTAGATTGAAAATAGTAAAATAAAAAAAATGTTGACAACTGTGAAGTATAAATGTAAATTAAAAACCTTTTCCCTTATGTTTCAATACGATGATTCAAAAATCATATCACCTCTCCTTTTTGAAAATCTGATGTTCATTAATTAATATTGCAGGCAATGTTATTCCAATCATCTCCTTGTACATAAGGGAATCAGATTGGCATTTGCTTTTACTCTATTTAAACATCCATGAAGAACAATAGTAAAATAATAAATATGCTAAATGTATATTTGAATTGCAATTTAATACAACACCTAGATTTTATATTTGGAGAGTATTCCTTTGGCAATAAAATAATTATCGTTTAAAAGAAATAGAAAAGCTGTGAAATAATACATAGTATTCAGCTTTTCTCTACTGGTTTCTAAGAGCTGTCTTTGTTCTTCCCTCTGGGCATGAAAAGAAGATAAGCCACTCTGACTTCCTCCTTCTGCTCATTTGTTTCTTCTGGCTATGGCTGTTCCTGAAGGAAATACAAAGTGTCAGGAAGCTGAAAAAGCAGCTTATGTTATCTGGGCTGGTTTTTCTGTTCTCTGCCTGCTCAGTAAGGAACTGTGGAATAATTCCCTCTCTTTAGTGTTGTTAGGGTTCTTTTGGGCAAAGGGGAAGAGGATACATTCTTTAAAAGTTTCTATGTTGAGATCATTTTAGACTCATAGAGGGGTTGCAAAAATAATATGGAGAGTTTTTATATCTGTTTCAACCAGATTCCCATTAGCAACCTATGTAACCATGGAACATTTATCAACACTAAGAAATAAACACTGTTATAAACATGATATAATCATATTAGCAAAAACAGTTTAATTTCATCAGTTTTTCTACTGTTGCCATTTTTATGATTTAGAATGTATGCCAGGATCTCATACTGCGTATTCTTACCATGCCTTCTTAGTTGCCTCCAACCTCAGAGACTGCTTCAGTCTTTTCTTTAACAAACTTGACACTTTTGAAATGTAATAACCAGTTACTTTTTGGAATGCCTTTCAACTTGGATTTCTCTGATATTTTCTCTTGATTAGACTGAAGTTAATCATTATTTGGTCTGGCATATTAGAGATATATGCGTTTCTCAGTGAATCTTATCAAGAGGATATATGATCTTCCTGTGTCTTATTACTAGTGATAATAACTGTGACCACTTGGCACTTGCTAGGATTCTCCAATGTAAAGTTATTATTTTTTTCCTTTGTAATTACTAAATATTTAATAGGAGGTACCTCAAGTCTATACAAATGCCCTGTTTCCTCTTTAACATTTTTTCACCAATTTCTACATTCAAAAGTGGATTGGCGATTTTTCAATTCTTGCTTTCCTTCCATCATTAATATATAAAATTCTTCCGTAGGAAATACTTGTCTATCTCCTCCAATTATTGATTTATGTTGTTGTTTCTTGTATTATATAGTCCAATGAATTTTTATTTTATTTTGGGAGCTAAAACTTAATACCATTGTTATAATGTAAGGTATTTCAACTTTGGCCATGGGGAGTTGTTTCAGGATAACTCCTGCACCTGTTTGATATTACCTGTCCCTTTAAAGAGCTATTTTGAAGCACTTCCTTATGTTGAGGCAACATAAATGCTTCAGGTTCATTTTGTATTTTTTTCTGTCTCTCCTCTAGAATGGCCATTTCTCCAATAAGTCCATGTTTCTTTTAAGGTATATGGTATTTAGAAACCAAAGTCTTGATTTTGTCTGTAGATGATGGCTCACTGCTACTATGATGTCAATGCTCCTAGCATTTCTCAGTGGATAAATCAAGGGCACATATATGTGTGTGTGTGTGTGTGTGTGTATATATAGCATATGTATCATAACATATATCAGTATGTTATATAAAATATATACAATGTATAAATAAGTATTTCCACATATATGCATATACATTGTAACTTGTACACTCATATATCTATCAATTTATCTATATACAAAGGGTTTATTTAATACTTCCCATTTCAATTCAGCATCACAGAACTCATTTTGGCCTTTCCTTTTCTTCTGATTTATAATGCTTATGTGCACAGTGAGAATCTCTTTCATAATCTACAATATATTTACTTATTTGTTCAACCCTAGGAAACAAAGTAGCTTCAGAATTCCTAACCCACAATCTTATGGAAAACAAATTTACTATCTAATATACAGTGGCTGCATATAGTTATTTTTGTCTTACACTATATAATATCCAGTCAAAATTCTGTTTTCTAAAGTCACTTAACTCACTTCCTCTCTTTCCCATCAGTGGTGGAATTTTTAATAAAGATCCTGAAGAATTTCACAAAACATACAGCTAAGAATGCATCTAAACTTCCACAGCAACTAGAACCAAAAAACCTGGATAGTATAAAATATTACTTAACACCAGCTCTTTTCTTACATCGGTTTTTCTTATTCTAAGTAATTACTACAATGATTTTTCCCCCTCTGTAGCATTCATTCTGTATGTAAACCATTTCTTTTAATTCATTGGTTCCTTCCACACATTAGGAAACATGTCCAGGTCAAGCCCTGGAAACTTACATATTAGGTCTTCGTTCAGCTTCCTGTTCAAGTCATGGAGAACGTTGCTGGTAAAACTGCTGCTGGCATATACACCATGGAATACTATGCAGCCATAAAAAAACAATGAGTTCATGTTGTTTGTAGGGACATGGATGAAACTGAAAAACATCATTCTCAGCAAACTGACACAAGAACAGAAAATCAAATATTGCATGTTCTCACTCATAGGCAGGTGTTGAACAATGAGAACACATGACCACAGGGAAGGGAGAATCACACACTGGGGTCTGTGGGTGAGGGTCAGGGAGGTATAGTGGTGGTGGGGAGGTTGGGGAGGGATAATATGGGGAGAAATGCCAGATACAGGCGACAGGGTGATGGAGGAGGCAAACCACATTACCATATATATACCTATGCAACGATCCTGCATGATCTACACAAGTACCCTAGAAACTAAACTACTATTAAAAAAGAAACTGGTGCTAGGTGGGTACTAACCTGGCATCCCATTTGTGATCATCATAATTCATCTTTCCAGCACAATAATTATTTTTTCACATAAAATTCTTCAAAATGCCCCCACTTATATTTAACGTTTCTCAAAACTATGGCAAAATCACACTAAAATCCTCAAAAACCACACCAAATCTATTCATCTCTCCCACATTTGTTAGTCACCGATTGTTATGTTTAGTTCATGACTCCTTAACAGCGTCACAGACACTATTCTCTGAATCCACATTCTCTACATATAGTTGCTATTTCATCTAATCAGTCTCAGTCTTTTTTCAACTTAGTTCTTCTCCATCTTGAAACATATGGTCTAAATCAAGGGTCAGCAAACTTCCTTGTCAGTGAGGCCAGTTAATAAATATTTTAGGCTTGATGGTCATACAATCTCTATTACTATGCTCAACTGTACCACTGTAGCACAAAAGCAGCCATAGGATCACTTAAATAAATGTTTTTTTGTTCCAATAAAATTTATTTATAGATATTGAATGGAATTTATATTTTATTATATTCATATGCTATGCAATATTATAAATTTTTTCCAACAAATAAATGTGAAAAGCATTTTTAGCTCATAGCCTGTACAAAAACAAACATTGGGCAGAATCTGGCCTAAGAACTTTCATTTGATAATCTGTTGTCTAAATAATAAATTTAGACACTTTCAAAATACCTGATACATTAATGTGAAAGCAAAGCAGAATAACCATAGTAAAGAATTCCATTCAGGGAAAGAGATGCATCAGGCCTTAACCATTAACTCTAAATGTCCTATTTAGTAGTCTCTTATACAGGGATAGTGAATCTCAGAGGTGTGTCCATATTAGCTTGCCTTTCTTAGCAGATCGTTCCCACTGGAAGGTTTTTTCTTATGAGAATTGAATTGGTTTCCTACTTTTACCTAGTCATTTTCTACAAATTTTCAGGAAATATCTATCGCTATCTAGAAACTTTTATGTGCCAAGAACATTTCTAGACATTTTATATGTAAAGTGAACAAAATAGACAAAAATATCTATATTCATGAAGCTTACTTTCCAGTATATCTTTTGGTTAGGAGTGGGTAGAGACAGATATCAAGAATCAAAACAATATAAAATTAAATTACATGTTATCTGCTGAGGTTAATTATTATGCAAGAGAAAAGCGTAAGTAAAAATGAGAGGAGAAATGAGATGGAAATGGTCCATTTTCAAACAGGTAGAGCAGATTTCACTGAGAAGGTGACATGAGAACAAATGACTTGTGAAGGTGAGGGAATTAAGCTTAGGAAAATCTGAGGATTGAAAGTTTTCAGGAAAGATAAGAGCCATCACAAAAGTCCTAATGTCCCAAGACTAATGTCTCTGAGGCAGAGTGAGGCACGGCAAGAATAGTTTATGTACGACAGAGGGATGAAACAGAATGTTCTGATATAATTCCATGGAGGCAAAGCTTAGCTAAACAAGTACATGCCAGAATATTTATTTATTTTTTTTTTTAATTTTTTATTGGATTATAGGTTTTGGGGTACATGAGCAGAGCATGCAAGACAGTTGCGTAGGTACACACATGGCAGTGTGCTTTGCTTTTCTTCTCCCCTTCACCCACATTTGACATTTCTCCTCAGGCTATCCCTCCCCACCTCCCCCACCCACTGGCCCTCCCCTTTTCCCCCCAATAGACCCCAGTGTTTAGTACTCCCCTTTCTGTGTCCATGTGTTCTCATTTTTCATCACCCACCTATGAGTGAGAATATGCGGTGTTTCATTTTCTGTTCTTGTGTCAGTTTGCTGAGGATGATGTTCTCCAGATTCATCCATGTCCCTACAAACGACACGAACTCATCATTTCTGATTGCTGCGTAATATTCCATGGTGTATATGTGCCACATTTTTCCAATCCAGTCTATTATCAATGGGCATTTGGGTTGATTCCAGGTCTTTGCTATTGTAAACAGTGCTGCAATGAACATTCGTGTACATGTGTCCTTATAGTAGAATGATTTATAGTCTTTTGGATATATACCCAGTAATGGGATTGCTGGGTCAAATGGAATTTCTATTTCTAAGGCCTTGAGGAATCGCCACATCGTCTTCCACAATGGTTGAACTAATTTACACTCCCACCAACAGTGTAAAAGTGTTCCTTTTTCTCCACATCCTCTCCAGCATCTGTTGTCTCCAGATTTTTTAATGATCGCCATTCTAACTGGCGTGAGATGGTATCTCAATGTGGTTTTGATTTGCATCTCTCTGATGACCAGTGACGATGAGCATTTTTTCATATGATTGTTGGCCTCATATATGTCTTCTTTTGTAAAGTATCTGTTCATATCCTTTGCCCACTTTTGAATGGGCTTGTTTGTTTTTTTCCTGTAAATCTGTTTTAGTTCTTTGTAAATTCTGAATATCAGCCCTTTGTCAGATGGGTAGACTGCGAAAATTTTTTCCCATTCTGTTGGTTGCCGATCCACTCTAGTGACTGTTTCTTTTGCCGTGGAGAAGCTGTGGAGTTTGATTAGGTCCCATTTGTCTATTTTGGCTTTTGTTGCCAATGCTTTTGGTGTTTTGTTCATGAAGTCCTTGCCTACTCCTATGTCCTGGATAGTTTTGCCTAGATTTCCTTCCAGGGTTTTTATGGTGCCAGGTCTTATGTTTAAGTCTTTAATCCATCTGGAGTTAATTTTAGTGTAAGGTGTCAGGAAGGGGTCCAGTTTCTTCTTTCTGCACATGGCTAGCCAGTTTTCCCAACACCATTTGTTAAACATGGAATCCTTGCCCCATTGCTTGTTTTTGTCAGGTTTATCAAAGATTGTATAGTTGTATGTATGTTGTGTTGCCTCCGGTGCCTCTGTTTTGTTCCATTGGTCTATATCTCTGTTTTGGTACCAGTACCATGCTGTTTTGATTACTGTAGCCTTATAGTATAGTTTGAAATCCGGTAGTGTGATGCCCCCCGCTGTGTTCTTTTTGCTTAGAATTGACTTGGCTATGCGGGCTCTCTTTTGGTTCCATATGAAGTTCATGGTGGTTTTTTCCAGTTCTGTGAAGAAAGTCAATGGTAGCTTGATGGGGATAGCGTTGATTCTGTAAATTACTTTGGGCAGTATAGCCATTTTCACGATATTAATTCTTCCTAACCATGAACATGGAATGTTTCTCCATCTGTTTGTTTCCTCTCTGATTTCGTTGAGCAGTGGTTTGTAGTTCTCCTTGAAGAGGTCCCTTACGTTCCTTGTGAGTTGTATTCCAAGGTATTTTATTCTTTTTGTAGCAATGGCGAATGGCAGTTCGCTCTTGATTTGGCTTTCTTTAAGTCTGTTATTGGTGTAGACAAATGCTTGTGATTTTTGCACATTGATTTTATATCCTGAGACTTTGCTGAAGTTGTTTATCAGTTTCAGGAGTTTTTGGGCTGAGGCAATGGGGTCTTCTAGGTATACTATCATGTCGTCTGCAAATAGAGACAATTTGGCTTCCACCTTTCCTATTTGAATACCCTTTATTTCTTTTTCTTGCCTGATTGCTCTGGCTAGAACTTCCAGTACTATATTGAATAGGAGTGGTGAGAGAGGGCATCCTTGTCTAGTGCCAGATTTCAAAGGGAATGCTTCCAGTTTTTGCCCATTCAGTATGATATTGGCTGTTGGTTTGTCATAAATAGCTTTTATTACTTTGAGATACGTTCCATCGATACCGAGTTTATTGAGGGTTTTTAGCATAAAGGGCTCTTGAATTTTGTCAAATGCCTTCTCTGCGTCAATTGAGATAATCATGTGGTTTTTGTTTTTGGTTCTGTTTATGTGGTGAATTACGTTGATAGACTTGCGTATGTTGAACCAGCCTGGCATCCCCGGGATGAATCCTACTTGATCATGATGAATAAGTTTTTTGATTTGCTATTGCAATCGGCTTGCCAATATTTTATTGAAGATTTTTGCATCTATGTTCATCATGGATATTGGCCTGAAGTTTTTTTTCTCGTTGGGTCTCTGCCGGGTTTTGGTATCAGGATGATGTTGGTCTCATAAAATGATTTGGGAAGGATTCCCTCTTTTTGGACTGTTTGAAATAGTTTTAGAAGGAATGGTACCAGCTCCTCCTTGTGTGTCTGGTAGAATTCGGCTGTGAACCCGTCTGGACCTGGGCTTTTTTTGTGAGGTAGGCTTTTAATTGCTGCCTCGACTTCAGACCTTGTTATTGGTCTATTCATAGTTTCAGCTTCCTCCTGGTTTAGGCTTGGGAGGACACAGGAGTCCAGGAATTTATCCATTTCTTCCAGGTTTACTAGTTTATGCGCATATAGTTGTTTGTAATATTCTCTGATGATGGTTTGAATTTCTGTGGAATCTGTGGTGATTTCCCCTTTATCATTTTTTATTGCATCTATTTGGTTGTTCTCTCTCTTCTTTTTAATCAATCTGGCTAGTGGTCTGTCTATTTTGTTGATCTTTTCAAAAAACCAGCTCTTGGATTTCTTGATTTTTTGAAGGGTTTTTCGTGTCTCAATCTCCTTCAGCTCAGCTCTGATCTTAGTAATTTCTTGTCTTCTGCTGGGTTTTGAGTTTTTTTGATGTTGCTTCTCTAGCTCTTTCAATTTTGACGATAGGGTGTCAATTCTGGATCTCTCCATTCTCCTCATATGGGCACTTATTGCTATATACTTTCCTCTAGAGACTGCTTTAAATGTGTCCCAGAGGTTCTGGCACGTTGTGTCTTCGTTCTCATTGGTTTCGAAGAACTTCTTTATTTCTGCCGTCATTTCGTTGTTTACCCAGTCAACATTCAAGAGCCAGTTGTTCAGTTTCCATGAAGCTGTGCGGTTCTGGGTCGGTTTCTGAATTCTGAGTTCTAACTTGATTGCACTATGGTCTGAGAGGCTGTTTGTTATGATTTCAGTTGTTTTGCATTTGTTGAGCAGTGCTTTACTTCCAATTATGTGGTCAATTTTGGAGTAGGTGTGATGTGGTGCTGAGAATATTTAAAAATAAAAATGGAAGAGAGAGAGGACTCTTACTCTAATAAAGACATGATCTCAGTGATTTAGATGTTAAGGACATTTCATTAAAAAAAGTTTGGGGCTACCCATTTCTTGAATGTTACCTTCTCTCTTCTCTCTCCTTTCCTATAAACTACTGAGGATGTGTATAATCTAGGGGCAGATGGAAACCTCAGTCTCATTGGGAACAAGGGAAAAGGGAGGGAAGGAGGAAGAGGAAATGAAAGAAGAAAAGGAGTAAAGGAAAGATCAATAAAAGAACAAAAGAAAAGGGAGAAATTGTACTACTTAAAAGATTATATATATATATATATATAATAGACTCAACTAACTTCTAGTAAACTCAAATATTTTCATCCCAACAGCTTAATATTAGAACTTTTTCTTTAAAATGAATATAGATCTTTCCATTTTGATCAAGTTTCAATGCTATCTGATTTGAGACTGCATTTTGAATAGAACATTAAACAATCCTGATGGTATTAGAATATGAAGTTTTAATAAAGGTTTCAGAATATTATATTTTAAAAATACAAAAATAGGCACACCTTTGAAAATCTATATGGGATTACTTCTACTTTCACAGAATCATTAGGACACTTGGATATTCCTTTGATTTTAGTATATCCTAGCTCATATGTGATAGTTTTGTCACCAAACAAGTAGGTTAGTAGTGCATGTTGATTCATGTCTAGGTTAGGTGTTCTCAAGTAATTACAGTTTTTTATCTTTTCTATTTAAACAGAAACGAAATATTTCTAAATATTACTTAATCTGAATTTTAATTGGCTATCTAGTACAAAATGAGGTTTATCATAATTTCATGGTCTTTTTGAATATAGAAACCATGAACCATTACTCTTTTTTTTTTCAGCTTTGATTGCCTTTATTTATTTATTTTTATTTTTTATTTTTTATTGGATTTTAGGTTTTAGGGTACATGAGCAGAGCATGCAAGACAGTTGCGTAGGTACACACATGGCAGTGTGCTTTGCTTTTCTTCTCCCCTTCACCCACATTTGGCATTTCTCCCCAGGCTATCCCTCCCCACCTCCCCCTCCCACTGGCCCTCCCCTATTCCCCCAATAGACCCCAGTGTTTAGTACTCCCCTTTCTGTGTCCATGTGAACCATTACTCTTTAATAAAAACATGACCTCAATGATTTCAAAGTTAAAGGGATTTCATTCATAAAAGTTTTGAGCAGTCTAGTTCTTGTATTTTACCTCTCTTTTCCTATAACCTACGTAGGATGTGTATGATCTAGGGACAGATAACAACCTCAGGCTCTTTGGGTAAACAGTCATTTAAACACAAATACAAAAGATAAAGCAATTCAGTGTATCATGAAATACTTTTATTTATCACAATAAGCACTGATTTATTCACAAATTTTATAAAATTTTAAATTATTTTTGCTTTTTACATCCCATTTCTTCTTTCTGGGTACATTTTTTTCTTCTTCCTGAAGTATTGAATGCTGCTATTATGAGGAGCCTGATTAGGAATATTTCTAAATTCTTGCATGTTTAAAATGATCTTAATCAGCCCTGTGTCTTGATTAGGGGATACTGGGTTCAAATTTCTTTTCCTCATCACTTGAAATACATTAATCTGTTGTCTTCTGGCTCCTTAACAACTGATAATAATTTTTAAACTAATAATAAATTTTAACCTCTAATATATACCAGTTTTTCTCTACATGCCAGAGATAGTTCTGAGGATTAAGTGAGATAATATGTGCAAAGTGCTTAGATGAGGAATACCAGGCACAGAAAGATGGAGTAACAAACAATTAGAGCTTGCACAACTTGGAAATGACTGAACAGAATTCAAGTTCAGGGACCTCAAACAGTTCATGTGAATTGTATTGCCCTGTAGTTAACTTGCCTTTATCACCTAGTACTTTTAATGGTTTCTTTTTAAAAAAATTTTTATTAGTGTTTTATCTTTGTTTTACAACATATCTATGTCTAAATGTATTGATTTCTAAATTATCTTCTCAGCACATGCTGGGTTTCTTAAATGTAAGACTCATGTTTCTCTTTAATGCTGCAAAACCCTTAGTAATCTATTTGACTATTGCATTTTCTCATTCTGCTTTATCTTTATACAGCAAATAATGGTTGTGAATCTGTGCTTCTCATTTTATCTTTCTCTTTTTATTTTTGTTTCTTAGAAATTTTTCTTTATTCATCTTATCGTCTCACCAACATTGCATTTATTCATCATATGTCTTAGAATATATACTTATTAATTTTAATTAATTCAATAATTTTCTCTCCAACTGTGTCATACCATTCTCCAGAAAATAGTTAGATTAGCCAATTTAATGCTCAGATTTTTAAATTTGAAAAATAGTTTTTAATCAACTTATGTAAAAAAATACTTTTTCACATTTAAGATTTCTTATTGCTTCTATTCATATACACCTCTTTTTTACTTGTTTATTTACATTCTTTCATTGTTTTCTTTGAAAGCATTTTTTATTTTTTGGATAAATAATATACATATAATTTCAGATTATTTTGTTGACTCTATTTCTTTGGAATTCTACTCTATTGATTGCTCTTTATGTTCCTGAGATTTCATTAGCATATTAATGTTTATGATTTCTGTTTAAGAGTTTATCTACTGTGGACATTTTTACCCTTCAGCTTACCTAAATCCTGTTGCTTGGTTGTTTAACCTGGCATGCCTACAAGCTGCCATCCATCCACAAAGAAAGTGCTATTCCAATTTGATACTTTTAATTTTTTTCTTTTTAAATCTTGGCTTCCCTGTGTTTTTTAATAATAATAATAATAAAAACACTGAGAACACTGTGAAAAAGAATTACAAAATGATAATAGAGGATTATTAGCTTGCAGGGAGCCTATATAATACTATAAATTGTTTCATTCTTCCTTGAAACACTTCCTCATTGAAATTCATGTTTACTCTGAAAGCACTTGAAAATCTAAAGCTTCTTTTATTTCTGGTGATGTTTTAAAGGTTCTTAAAGATATGTCGGATGAATACACCACAAAATATCTCTCAGAATTTAAAGTACATTTCAGAATAATCCGTAAGAAATGACATGGCAATATAAAGTCTTTTCTACTTCTAAGTGTACCAGGATACAGAACCTAATAGAATATTTATGATATCTTTTAGATATTTATCATTTGTAGAGAATCTTTTAAAAATAATAAATTGATATTGAGCATTAATGTCTAAGTAAAAAAATCATTACAAAACATGAACTTTGCTAATTGATATTTGCTATATTCACAAAGTAAGAGAGATGCTTCTAATTACTGCAGTTGAGCTACACATACTTTTTCAGGATCACTGGCAACTCTAGATATCATTATAATTGTCTGTGAAATCATAGTAGCAAACTTATTTTTCTATGTATTTAGAATTATAAAAATGATAAATTAAAAACAAAGAAAGGAAGAAAAATTAAGGAAAGAAGAAAAAAACATGCCTGTCACTGTAATAACATAAGAATAATGTAACTTGTTTCATTTCTCCTTTTTTATCCTCAAAGTTGAATCCCATAAAAATTCACTCTCATTACTTTTCTGTAAAGACAACTTCAAAACCAACAAATAATTAAATTTCATAGAAACAATAAAAACCTATCATTGTTTTTAATTCTTCATGATATATTTGGATATAATAATATTATAACTTGTTTATTTTTCTTCAAATTTAAGTACAGTGTTAAATTTAATTAGCAATTCAGTGATAAATGTTTTCTATTATTACTATTATTTGTTTTACAGTTATAGTTTAACAAACATCTTATGCCCAGATTTTCAAATGCATTAAAACTAGCTTTCAATGGAATATTTTAATTTCATGGCATTTCTTTGTACACTATCCTTTCTGTTCATTTTCAATTAGGTGTATCCTGCCTGAGGTAAAAGTTTCCAGACTGCTAGTCTATACATTGCTCTTCTGCAGAACGTCAATAAATATGTTGCCATAGATTTATTTCTCAAATAAACTTATAAATTTCTGTGTTAAAGCCAATTATGCTTCTGTGTTAGAGAAGATTTGAGAACTCTTAATATAACAAACATTGTTAATCTTATGCATTTTGTAGGGCTTTAGCACATTCATTTAACATAGGACCTTTTATTTAAAGAATAATTTGTATTCAACGACATTTGGAAAAAAAAAACTGATATAGGTCATTGTATTGTTCAGAATAGTTTAGCTATGGTTCAGTAGCAAACCAATCCAGAACTATAGGGTAAACAAAAGTTGTATTCTTTTCTCTTTGTTACTACAGGAGAGTTCTGTTTATCCATGGTTATTGCTGAGGGAGGCTTCCATTTCAACATACTGCAACATAGATTGCAATGGTAAGGAAAAACAGAGAAAGCTGGAGTTTTGAGAACTAGAAAATAAATGAGTGGTTCCAGAAATTATACATGCAACCTTTAGAATTAGATACATGAGCTGGTTATGCCGAAATTTAACAGAAGGGGAGGTTTCTCCTCAGCATAATCAGAAGTGGAAGAACACTGGATATGGGTAAATGTTGGCAATGTTTCATAGGTCTTCTAATGTTGTCCAAAGTATGTCAAATCTTTCCGGATAAAGAGAAGTTTAGGGACTGTATTTTTGTAATACAATGTTAATAAATACAATATTATTGATAAGTACATTATTGAGTTTATTTTGTGTCAAACATGTATTATGTGTTTTCTATGCATTTCTCTTTTAATGTTCACAGTAAATTAAAAGAGCCAAACATGGTGGCTGATGACTGTAATCCCAGCAACTTGGGAGGCTGAGGCAGGAAGAGCAGATGAGGTCAGTAAATCAAGATAAGCCTGGGCAATATAGCAAGACCCCATCTTTTAAAAAAGTCCATAAAAATAAAAAATAAGCAATTAAAATACCCTTATGGAATTAAAATAATATTTCTATTGTCCATAAAGTTAAAGGATGACTGCATGTCCTTTCACAATCACACTAGTGTCTCACATGACTAGCTCAGAGTTCTCTAATTTTCTAAGGTTAGATGCATTTTATTTTATTCACTATTGACTAACGTGTTCTACAACTCTCTAAGCATAGATACTGATTCATATAAAAATGATAGTACTGCAGATGCTTCATGTCAGATAGCAATGCAAATAGACAGTGAGACAATGGAAATAGAGATTTAAGCACGCTAAAGATTTTACTACAAAGTTTTCTTTTATTTTTTATTGCCCAATAGAGCATCAACCAGTTTTACATGCAATTTATGCATTTTATTTCAGCATTCAATATTCCTGTGAAAAGAAAAACTTGCTTTGTCTCAGAGTTTTAAAAGTAATCTTACTATCCTTTTGCTTTCTCATAAGATGTTAATATATTTTGACATGAATTCATTCTATTATTCTTTTTTTTTTTTAATAGAGTCTTGTTTTTTTCACCCAGGCTGCAGTGCAGTGGCACAGTTCCACTCACTGCAACTTCCACCTCCCGGGTTCAAGTGATTTTCTTGCCTCAGCCTCCAGAGTAGCTGGGATTACAGGCTTATGCCACCATGCATGGCTAATTTTTGTATTTTTAATAAAGACAGGGTTTTGTCATATTGGCCAGGCTTGTCTCAAACTTCTGACCACAGGTGACCCACCTGCCTCAACCTCCCAAAGTGCTGGGATTACAGGCATGAGCCACCATGCCCAGCCAAATTTATGCTATATTTCTATGAGCATTATCCTTTTAACTTTTTGAAAAGGGTTCTTCAAAATTTAAATGCCCTGATTAGCCTAGACTAAAAGGAAAAGATATAAAATTGCTAACATTATAAGATAAAGATTCTAGAACTATTCTTGACCATGAATACTTCTGTGAACTACACATTGGAAGGAGTAGTGCCTTCATAAAGAAAGATAAGATAGAAAACACACCGAGATGGCAGAAAACAAAAGGTGGAGAGAGCTGAGAATGGTGGCTCCATACCTATAACCCCAACAACTTGGGAGGTTTAGGTGGGAGGATTGCATGAGATCAGTGGTTAAAGATGGGCCTGGGTAATGTAGCAATATTGTATCTCTAAAAAACTGTTTTTTTAAAAATTAGCCAGGCACGCACCTGGAAATCTGATAGCTTGGACCCAGGAACTCAAGGCTGAAGTGAGCTGCGATCATGCCTGTGAATAGACACTGCAGTCTACCCTGGATGATAGACTGATTGAATGATTTCAAATATTGAATAGTTTTCAAATAATTGATCTCTTTTCTGAAATTCAGAACCAATCTTTGATGTTCACTAGACATTCTAGAATCATTATTATAAATTAAGCATTTCTTAAGCTAAATTAAATAATTTTGTTATTTGGTTACTTATTTGTAATGCAGCCCAAAATACAAAAAAAAATTAAGTATTTCAACTTATGTAGATAGGTGAGTGTAAGTGCCATGGATCTAAGTAAGGATTCCACATAGTAGGTTGGCAAACACCAGCTATTTTGTTCTTTCCTGTTGTTGTCTCTAGAGCACATGCTAGAGACCCACAGGAACTGGAGGCTTAAACTGAGTGGTATGTACATTAGTTTAACAACCCATATACAACAAGTATCTGAAATATGGAAGCCCTGCTCTAGGGGCTTTGGAAATATCAATAAATGAAACTAACAAAAATCTCTCTCCTCACAAGCAGCTTATATTTTGGTGAGGCATTGCTCTTAGTAGATCTTGCTGTCTTTGCTGTGGATTGCTTTGCCTTTCCTCAGATATATGTATGAGAGTGTTAGATTACCATGACCTGGAAAGACATTCAGAAAATGGGAGTAAGTGGATGTGATGGTTAATTTTGGGCACTGACTTTGAGTGGATTGAGAGATACTTAGAAAACTGGTAAAGTATTTTTTGGGGGTATGTTTGTGAGGGTGTTTTCGAGGACAGTGAAATGCGAGTTGATGAACTGAGAGGGAAAGATTGCCTTCAATATGGGTGGATACCTTCCAATCAGCTGGTAACCCAGATGGAACAAAAAGGCAGAGGAAAAGTGAATGCGTTCTCTCCTGAAGCAGGAATACTTTTTTACTCCTGCTCTTGGACACCAGAATTACAGGTTCTCCAGCCAATGGGCTCCAAAACTTGCACCAGCCTCTCTCCAACCCCCACTAGGGTTGTCAGGTCTTTAGCCCTGAACTGAGTTATACCACTGGCTTCCCTGTTTCTGATACCTTTGGACTTGGACTGAGCCATGCTACTGGCATCTTTTGAACTTCAGCTTGCAGGTGGCCTATCATAGAGCTTCTCAGCCTCCATAATTATGTGAGCCAATTCCCTTAAATCCTCTCACATATATCAATCTTTGTGTACATCATATTGGTTCTGTCCCTCTGGAGAACCCTGACTAATACAAAAGATGTTCTAAGTCTTCTAACCCAGTACCATTGCTGGGAATCCTTACCAAGAGGCAAATAAAAATACATCTAATGAGGGAGAATGAGACCTAGGATTAGAAGGGAGAAACAAAACCAAAATAATGGAATCAAATTAAGCAGCAAGATTTTATAAGATTCATTGATTTCAGCTACCAGCAAATGGAATTCCTTCAAATAAAATTGCTAATCAGCAAAGTTTTAGGATTAAAAAGTTTAAAGCTAATTGATGCAATTTATATTATTTTTGAATGATTGCTATTCTATGGAAGCATCCTGAATTTACTAAAAGCTTTAATTAAAATATGGACATAATTCGTATCCTTAGGAGCTTATAATTATTCTATGCAAAGTTGTGAGGAAATAAATAACGGTACAATAAGAAGAGAAAAAAAAGTCCAGAGAGATGAGCAAAGTCATAGATACTGCAACTGCCAAAAGGCCCAGATTTGCTCTAAGACTGAATCTATACACGCGATATTCAGAGTAAAACCAAATCCCACTTTAACGAGATCATTTTATCATCAGTTTATGCTTTTTCTTATTCAGTAGCTAGCTAGTAATAGCAATATGTTAATCTACTTTCAAAGCAAACATTGAAATAAGAAGTTGTAAAATATAACTTTATTCATGCATCATTACCTTTTTATTTAGCAGATTTTTAAAAATCTGTGTCTATTTTTCTGCTATGATTATATTAGCAAGATAGTCAATGCCTTAGTATCCTATGGAGAGGATAAGCAAATCCAAGGATAACAAAATGGAGAAAAAATATAATAAAATAGGAAGATTAATTACTGAATCTCAGATTATAGATCTTAAATATATATGCACCCAATACAAGAGGAGCCAGATTCATAAAGCAAGTTCTTAGAGATTTACAAAGAGACTTAGACTTCTATACAATAATAATAGTGGGAGACTTTAACACACCATGTCAATATTGGACAGATCAATGAGACAGAAATTTACCAAGGACTTGAAATCAGCTCTGGACAAAACAGACCTAATAGATGTCTATAGAACTCTCCACCACAAACCAACAGAATATACATTATTTTCAGCACCACATAGCACTTATTCTAAAATTGACCACACATAAATGGAAGTAACACACTTCTCAGTAAATGTAAAAAAAAAAAGAAAAAAAAAACGGAAATCATAACAAACAGCTTCTCAGACCACAGTGCCATCAGATTAGAACTCAAAACTAAGAAACTCATCAGGCAAAACTACATAAAAACTGAGCAACTTTGGCCGGGCGCAGTGGCTCACAGCTGTAATCCCAGCACTTTGGGAGGCCGAGGTGGGTGGATCACTGGATCAAGAGATTGAGACCATCCTAGTCAACATGGTGAAACCCCATCTCTACTAAAAAATACAAAAAATTAGCTGGGCATAGTGGTGCGTGCCTGTAATCCCAGCTACTCAGGAGGCTGATGCAGGAGAATTGCCTGTACCCAGGAGGCGGAGGTTGCGGTGAGCCGAGATCACACCATTGCACTCCAGCCTGGGTAACAAGAGCGAAACTCCATCTCAAAAAACAACAACAACAACAACAAACTGAGCAACTGCTCCTGAATGATTACAGGGTAAAAAATGAAATTAAGGCAGAAATAAATTAAGTTATTTGAAACCAATGAGAACAAAGACACAAAAGTACCAGAATCTGTGGGATACAGCTGAAGTAGTGTTGAGAGGGAAATTTATAGCACAAATGCCCACATAAGAAAGTTGGAAAGATTTCAAATCAATACCCTAACATCACAATTAAAAGAACTAGAAAAGCCAGGGCAAACAAATTCAAAAGATAGCAGAAGACAAGAAATAACTAAGATCAGAGCTGAACTGAAAAAGATAGAGACACGAAAACCCCTTCAAAATAATCAATGAATCCAGGAGTTGGATTCTTAAAAAGATTAATAAAATAGATAGACCACTAGCCAGATTAATAAAGAAGAAAAAGAAGAACAATCAAATAGACATAATAAAAAATAATAAAGGGGATATCACCACTGATCCCACAAAAATACAAACTGCCATCAGAGAATACTGTAAACACCTCTACTCAAACAAACTAGAAAATCTAAAAGAAATGGATAAACTCCTGGACACATACAGCCTCCCAAGACTAAACCAAAAAGAAGTCAAATCCCAGAACAGACTAATAACAAGTTCTAAAATCGAGGCAGTAATTAATAGCTTACCAACCCCCCAAAAATCCTATACTTCAAAAATCTGACCTTTATGCAAATACACTAGAAAATCTAGAAGAAATGGATAAATTCCTGAACACATACACTTCCAAAGACCAAACCAAGAAGTCAAATCCCAGAACAGACCAATAACAAGTTCTAAAATTGAAGCAGTAATTAATAGTCTACCAAACAAACAAAAAAAAAAAAGCCTAGAACCAGATGATTTCACAGCAGAATTCTACCAGAGGTATGAAGAGGAGCTGGTACCATTTCTTCTGAAACTATTCCTAACAACACAAAAAGAGGGAATTCTTCCTGACTGATTTTATGAGGCCAGCATCAGCCTCATTCCAAAACCTTGCACAGACACAACAAATGAAGAAAACTTTAAGCCAACATTGCTTAAAATTTTGGTGAACATGGATGTGAAAATCCTCAATACATTACTGGTAAACCATGATTCAGCAGCACATCAAAAAGTTATCCACCACTATTAAAGTTTATATTAAGTCAAGTTTTACCTAACTTCAAGAATATGACTCCTAATTTTGACTAAAGTCTAATTTTAAAGGAATAAAATATATTCTAAAATAATATTTGTAGAAAATCGAAGTTATTGACATAAGTAACATGCCATGCTAAAATTTCTTTTAAGAAAGGACAGATTAAGTTAAAGATTTAACAGTATAGAAATCAGGTAAGTTAACAGGGAGGTATCAGTCTCCCATAAGATGAGGTCATCAGTTCAAGAGGAAGGCATAGCGAATTCAAATCCTATACAGGCTGACACCCATGGTCAACAATGTTCACTCTGTAATGATAAAGAGTAACATGTGTAGAGATATTTCTAGAAGACAGCCATTTTCCACAACAGCAATTTTTCCAAATTACACATTTAGAGGTTTATGTGGCTTAATTAGAGGGATACCAGAAGATAGCAGTCATCACAGGAAAGGTCAATAGACAGCAGTCAAGTATATAAGCAAGTCAGGGTATCTAGAGAAAATACGCCTCAGAATCAGGTTGCAAATCAATTATGAATTTTTAACATTTTAATTGATAAATAATAATTATATATTTTATAGGACAAATTATAATTTTTGATACATATACACATTGTACAGAAAGTAAATCAAGTTATTGAACATATCCATCTCTTCATCTACTTATCAGTTTTTGGTGTAGTACTCTTTTAGCAACTTTGACACTTACAATACATTATTAACTATGGTTGGCATGTTGTACCATAGATCAAAGATCAAAATATATCCCCCATCTATTTTTAGTACATGTGCTGCCAAAGTGAGCACTCCCCATTTAACTGAAACTTCATACCCATTGGCCAACATCTCCCCTTTCCCTATTGCCCCAACCTCTAACCACCAATGTACTCTCTACTCTATGAATTATACCTTTTTAGATTCCACATATAAATGGAATCATGCAGTATTTGTCTTTCTGTGCCTCACTTATTTTACTTATTTACAAGATGCTGGAAACCAGTACTCAGGCAGAAAACAATTTCTAGAACATAGCATGCACTTCATAAACTTAAGTTAATACATGAAAGCTCATACCATCATTTACCTTTGAAACAGGTGAGTAACACCCTACACTCTACCTTCCTTTGTGCACACATTGCTTCAATACCTGCAATATTTGAAATATTCAAATAGGATCCTTTGAAGACACAAGGTAAAATGGACACAAGCCTGACCTCAAAAAGTACAGAGTTTAGTGAGCTATGACAAGCATATCAGCATCTAATTTAGAGGCACAATAAATGCAAATAATTGCTAGGTATAAAAGACAAAGCAGAAAGAAGTCACTTATAGTCAGAAGAGGGAGAGCTACAGTTTGACCATTGCTCTCAGAGCAAGAGAGCAACTGAGATAGAGTAGACAAATGTGTGCTGACATCCATGGGAAAAAATAGGGAGCTGGGCTTGTGCCCAAGCCTAAGGGATAGTAACAATTAGTAGAGTGATGGGAAAGATTTTAGAAGTTACAGTAGGATTCCTGAAAAGTCTTGGAAGTTATCTTAAATTTTCATTTTAATTATATGAAGGATCTAAAGGCCTGTGAGCTGTGGACTCAGAATCCAAGTGGCTTTATAATGCTTATTCTGGCAGTCATCTGTGGAATAGATCAAAATGGGAGAAACTGGATGCACACAAACGAATTTGATACCTATTGCAAAGGTCCAGATTAATAATATTTTCTACTATTACTTCTTATGAGTTTCAATGAAAGAAGATGTGATTTAATATAAAATGGTATCCTGTTTCATATAAATTGGATATTTTATAGCAAACTTTTAAAAAATCAAATATTTAGTGTTTTAGGAATGTCAAAAGCTGTAATAAAAATTCAATACAATATTAGGTCTTCTATTTTACATTATAGCAAACTCATAACTACTATCAACTAAATGTTTTGAAAGTTCTTTAAGGAACATTATAATAGAGTTTTTAATGGGAAAAAAAGAAGGTCAGTTTCACAGCAAGAGAGGTCTCCATCAAATGATAGGTGAAATTTACAGTTCACTGCCTTTCCTAGAGTGTATCTCTGCTTCTATTTCTTACTTGAGTTTGGAAGAGATAACAATGGCAGATGGAGGCAGCAAAGGTCAAATTGCTCTGAAGGTGATGAACTAAATCATTATTGAGAAAAAAAGAAATGATAGAAAAGGCATGAGAAATATCTCCAGGGACAGAAATCTTAAAATAAACTATTTGCAGCTGTACTACACAAAAACTGGATTTATGTTCTTATAATTTTACAATCAGTTCTTGATTATCAACTCTAATTGGGGAAGTAGTGGCACATTAATCTCTAATTCATTTGTATGAGATGATTGAATCAAGGACACTTGATAATATTCATAGCCTATTGAGATTCTCAGAGGACCATGTTCTAATAATCTAATGCCAGTATTCCAGTACCAATTTTTAGTACTCTTAGAGCATCCTTGAGAAAATTGTGAAAAGGAGTGAATAAGACAGACAAACAAATATTCCATTTTAATTCATTACCTATAGAAAATAGGACATGAATGTCAACATCGACTAAAATATCATTTCACAGGGCTGTCCTGAAATGTCCTACCTAGGCAAAGTTGGGGATTTAATTTTCTAATGGGAACAGGTGCCCTTCTAAAAACCTACACAAAATCTAAATCAACTTACTGTATGACGGATTATAGGATATATATGCCAATTTACAATCTAAGTTCAAATACCTACAAGTTTTACCATTTCCCATATTTAGATGAGTTATATTTGCAAAAAGTAATTCATAAACAGTAATGAGATCTCTTTCATTTTACACAGATATGCATGTGTATGTTATTCACAAAAATTTGCAATTCTGATGAAAGTTGCATATCCTAATTTGAGAAAACAATATTTCGATAAGTTGCTCAATAAAATTTGCCTAATAATTTGCATACAGTTTGAAAAACTCCAAAATAACCTAAAATCCTCACCAAACGGTGAGACTTTGTCCCAGGCCAGTGGCCTTCAGTTGCAGCCAATGCTGCCCAATTGTTAGCAAGGCTTGTGTTGGAAGAGAAAATTTTATCTAAACTTGTCTATCTTCCAGGATGAATGACTGAGAAATAAAAATAATTTTGATCATATTCATAATTAGAAAACAATACTGACATCAACACCTGAAGATTTTATTAAACATCTTTGTTTAAAATAAGCCTTTTGTTAAAAATAATTAAGTGAAACAAGTCCATTTGTTTTCATAAGCCATAGATAAATAAATCATGTGATGTTTTAAATTATTTAATCCAAAGTTGTAAATGTAATCTAAATGTTTCCATAGAATATGAAGCTTTTAATAATAAACCCACTGTAACTAAAGTAGTGCTTTTTCATTATGTAATTCTCCTCAAACAAACTAGCTGTACTTTTCAGAAAGTAATCCAAAAGTGGCAGCTCTCTCGTTCACTTATCATTCTCTCTCTCTGTCTCTAAAGTTAGGTTCATTATGAGTTTTGGATATCATTTTTATTTATATCTGCCTTTGTGACATACAGGGCAAAGCCTGTCTGGGGATCCTAGAGGTAAATCTGGGAATTTCACCAGTGATGTTGTCATCATTGACTTGCCAAAGTGTCTAGTCCTCAAAGCAGTTGGAAGATAGCTGAATACACTTCACTCAGAAGATGACAGAGTGAACTTTTAGCACCTTTGATGGGATCCACATTCAGGTCAAATGACATCAGAAGCATTGGGGTCTGAAGTGGGAAGCTTTTCTTTCCACCTGGGGGTACTGCTCTGTCTCCTGAGTGCCTTTCTTGAATAGAGAGGAATGTTTGCCTGGGTTTTTTGCAATATCTTTCTTAATCATTGCCACCTGTTGATAATGCAGTTGCATATGTTTTTAATGCGAACTAGAAAAACTGCTGGTATTCTATTCATAGTAATAATATAAAGTTCAATTTTAAGATATTTTAAAATAGCTAAAAACGAAGAAAAATATTAAGTAAATAAAAGCCCAAATGGTATAAAGACATGGTAAAAGTCATTGTTTTACCTGAAGAACTGAAATTTGGAAAAGTTATGTAACATTTTTTTCAACTGAGGTTTTTCTTCTGGTCCATCCCATCATTCACATAACTTCTGTTTTCTTGACAGTTGTTTCCTCTCTTTAACTGTACTTCTCAAGAAGTGTGCTCCTCTTGCAATTATTCCATATGTGGTTCCAAAACAAAATATAACAAAACAAAAAAGAAACAAAAAACACTGACTCTATGCTATGGTCTGAATATGTGTGCCCCCCTAAAATTTGTATGTTGAAAATGAATCCCCAATGTGATAGTATTAAGAGGCAGTGCTTTTGGGAGGTGATTAGGTCATAAGGACAGAGCTCTCATAAGTGGGATTAGTGCTTTTATAGAAGAGGCTCAAAGGAGCCTGTTTGCGCCTTTCACCATGGGAGAACAGAGTGAGAAAGTGCCATGTATGAATGAGGAAATGACCTCTTAACAGAGATTGCATCTGCCAGTGCTGTGACTTTGGACTTTCCAGGATCCATATCTGTGACAAATAAATTATCTCTTTATAAACCTCTCAATTTATGGCATTTTGTTATAGAAGTCTAAATAGACAAAAACACTCTATTTTCTCAAAACATATGAATTAATTTCCCCTGTGTGAGATCTGATATTCATTTTAAGCACCTGTTACCTCTCTCTCAGACCAATGCTCTGTTCCTCTACTAGACCCTGAAAGTCCAGGCATTTCTCTATTTCAGGCTTCAGGTAATCTGTTTTCTAAAAAGCACTTAATAGTACAGATCAAATAATAGAGAGAAATTTACATATTTAAATATTTTAACCTGGTCCTTACCATGTTAGTATTAATTCTCTGGACATCCCCCAAACCTTCATCTCCAACTATACTTATTACTTGCTTCTCAAAACATGTCATGCACTTTCATTATTTTGCTTCTACATAAAATGCACACTCTCTTTCTTTCATCTAGTGCACCTTGACTTTTTCTTCATAACTATCTTTTTATGATTTTCTAGATCATAACATGTACTGTCTTCTCAGCCTTCACAGCAGTGTATGTAATTTTTCACATCTATTTTTAATTTTCATTAAATTTATTCAGATTCCCTTTACTTTAATATTTTTAATTTTTTTATTTTTTACATTTTTGAGGTATATAGTAGGTGTATATATATTTATGGGGTATTTGAGATGTTTTGACAGAAGCATGCAATGTGAAATAAGCACATCATGGATAATGGGGTATCCATCCCCTCAAGCACTTATTCTTTGAGTTACAAAAATCCAGTTATAGTTCTTAAGTTATTTTAAAACACTCAGTCAAATTATAATATAGTCACCCTGTTGTGCTATATCTTATTCAAATATATCTTCTTCATTCATTCATAAATAGTATATCTTATTCATTCTTTCTATTTTTTGTACCCATTAACTCTCTCCAGCCCACCCCACATACCCACTACCCTTCCCGACATCTGATCACTATCCTTCTACTCTTTATCTCCATGAGTTTAATTTTTTAATTTTTAGATCCCACAAATAAGTGAGAACATGTGATATTTTTCTCTGCCTGGTTTATTTCACTTAACATCTTGATCTCCAGTTCCATACATGTTGTTGCCAATGATTGGATCTAGTTATATTTTTTTTGGCTGAGTAGTAAACCATAGTGTATATGTATTACATTTTCTTTATCAATTTATCTGTTGATAGACACTTAGGTTGCTTTCACATCTTAGCTTTGCAAACAGTGCTTCAACACATATAGCAATGCAGACGTCTCTTCAGTATATCAATTTCCCTTCTTTTGGTTATATACCCAGTAGTTGGATTTCTGGATAACACAGTAGCTCAAGTTTTAGGTTTTTGAGGAAGCTCCAAACTGTTCTCCTTAGTGGTTGTACTATTTTCCTTCCTATGAGCAGTGTACAAGGGTTCTCTTTTCTCCATGTACTCACCACCATTTGTTAATGCCTGTCTTTTGGATATAAGCCATTTTTATCTGTGGTGAGATGATATCTCTTTTTAGCTTTGATTTGCATTTCTCTGATGATCGGTGATGTTGAGCACCTTTTTATATGCCTGTAATTTGTATGCCATATGTCATATGTTTGACATTTGTATGCCTTTTTTTGAGAAATGTCTATTCAAATCTTTTTCTGAAATTTTGGCAAATTCTTAGATTTTGTTTTCCTATAGAGTTGTTTGAGCTCCTGATATGTTCTGGTTATTAATCTTTTGTAAGATGGGTAGTTTGCAATTATTTTCTCCCATTCTCTGTGTTGTCCCTTCACTTAGGTGATTGCATTGTTTGCTGTGCAGAAGCTTTTTAACTAGATGTGATTCCATTTGTCTATTTTTGTTTTGTTTGCCTGTGTTTGTGGGACATTGCTTAAGAAATCTTTGCCCAGACCAATGTCCTGGAGATTTCTCCCAATGTTTTCTAGAAGTAGTTTTATAGTTTGAGGCCTAATGTTTAAGTCTTTAATCCATTTTGATTTGATTTTTGAAAATGGTGAGTTAGTCGTCTAGTTACATTCCTCTGTGCACGGATATTCAGTTTTGCAGTACCATTGATTGAGAAGACTGTCTTTTCCACATTGTATGTTCTTGACACCTTTTAAAAAATAAGTTCATTGTAGGTATGTGTACTTTTTTCTGGGTTCTCTATTCTGTTCCATTGGTCTATGTGTCTGCTTTTATGCCAGTACCATGCTGTTTCCATTGCTACAACTCTGTAGTATAATTTGAAGCCTGTTAATATGATTCTTTCAGTTTTTTTTTTTTCTTTTTGCTCAGAATAGCTTTAGCTATTCTGGGTCTTTGTGATTCCATGTAAATTTTAGAATATTTTTTCTCTCTGTGAAGAATGTCATTGGTATTTTGACAGAGATTGTATGTAATCTGTAAATTCCTTTGAGCAATATGGACATTTTAACAATACTGACTATTTCAATCCACAAGCATGAAATATTTTTCCATTTTTTGGAGCTGTCTTCAATTCCTTTAATCAGTGTTTTATAGTTTACATTATACAAATCTTGTTTGTGTTTGGTTAATTCCTTTGGTTAAACTTCTTTGGTTAATTATTTGGTATTTAATTTTATGTGGGACTATTGTAACTGGGTTATTTTTTATTTCTTTTTCACATCATTCATTGTCGTATATAGAAATGCTACTGGTTTTTAGTTGATTTTCTATTCTGCAAATTTGCTTTACTTGTTTATCAATTTCAACAGCTTTCTTTTGGAGTCTTTAGATTTTTCCAGAATAAGATTATATCATTTGCAAACAAGGATCATTTGACTGCTTCCTTTCTAAGCAGATATCCTTTATATCCTTCTCTTCTCTGATTTGCTCTAGCCAGGATTCCACTCATATATTGAATGACACTGGTGACAGTGGGCATTCTTGTTGTGTTCCAACAAGAATTCTTAGAGATTAAAGCTTTCAATTTTCTACATTTACTATGATACTAACTGTGGGTCTTTCATATATGGCTTTTATTATTTTGAGGTATGTTTCTTCTATTCCCAATGTTTTGAGGGTTTTTATTATGAAGGATTTTGAATTCTATCAAATGCTCTTTCAGAATTGATGGAAAGGACCACATCCTTTTTATCCTTAATTCTGTTGATACAGTATATCACATTGATTTGTATATGCTGAATCATCTTTGCATCTCAGGGATCTATGCTACTTGCTCATGATAAATAATCTTTCGAATGTGTCATTGAAATCAGTTTGCCAGTATTTTGTTTATAATGTTTGCATCAATATTCATCAGAGATAGTGGCCTGTTATTTGTGTGTGGGGGGGGAGGTATATGTGTCTGGTTTTGGTATCAGGATAATACTGGCCTTATGGAATGAGTTTGGAAGTATTCCCTCCTCCTCTATTTTTTGGAGTAGCTTGAGTAAAATTAGAATTAGTTCTTATTTGCTAGAAGTCACCAGTGAAGTTATCGAATCTTTCCTGGGAGAATTGTTATTGCACTTTCCATCTGGTTACTTGTTATTAGTCTGTTGAGGTTATGAATTTCTTTCTGGTTCAATCTTGGTAGGTTGTATGTATCTAGGAATTTGTTCATTTCTTTCATATTTTCCAATTTATTGACATATGATTGTTCATATTAGCCACCACTGATCCTTTGTATCCTTTTTCTTAGCTGATTAATTTATTTGAATATTATTTCTCTCTCTCTTTTTTTGGTTTGGCTAAGGTAATTTTCAATTTTGTAAAACTTATCCAAAGAACTATAAATCATTCTACTATAAGCACACGTGCACACGAATGTTCACTGCAGCACTGTTTACAATAGCAAAGACCTGGAACCAACCCTAATGCCCATCGATGATAGACTGGACTGGAAAAATGTGGCACATATACCCCATGGAATATTATGCAGCCATCAAAAATGATGAGTTCGTGTCCTTTGTAGGGACATGGATGAATCTGGAGAACATAATTCTCAGCAAACTGACACAAGAAACAGAAAATGAAATATCGCATACTCTCACTCATAGGTGGGTGATGAACAATGAGAACACATGGACACAGGGAGGGGAGCACTACATATATGGCTTTTATTATTTTGAGGTATGTTTCTTCTATTCCCAGTGTTTTGAGGGTTTTTATTATGAAGGATTTTGAATTCTATCAAATGCTCTTTCAGAATTGATGGAAAGGACCACATCCTTTTTATCCTTAATTCTGCTGATACAGTATATCCCATTGATTTGTATATGCTGAATCATCTTTGCATCTCAGGGATCTATGCTACTTGCTCATGATAAATGATCTTTCGACTGGGGTCTATTGGGGGGAATAGGGGAGGGACAGCGGGGTGGGGAGCTGGGGAGGGATAGCATGGGGAGAAATACCAGATGTGGGTGAAGGGGAGGAAGACAGCAAATCGCACTGCCACGTGTATACCTATGCAACTATCTTGCATGTTCTGCACATGTACCCCAAAACCTAAAATGCAATAAAAAAATAAATAAAGGGGTCCAAAGTGGCTCCCGCCGGAGGTCATGGCACTCGTGAAGGCGAGGTCATCAGTTCAAGGCTAACCTGAGCAACCTCATAAGCTCAAACTGATTGGCAAATAAATAAATTAATTAATTAAATAAATAAATAAAATTTAAAAAAAGGAAAAAAAACTTTTCGGAACACCAACTTTTTGTCTCATTGATACTTTGTATTGTTTCTTTCATTTAAATATCATTTATTTCTGCTTTGATCTTTATTACTTCTTTTCTTCTACTAATTTTGGGTTTAATTTGCTCTGGCTTTCCTAGGTCTTCGAGATGCATTTATTAGATTGTTTATTTGAAGTTTTTCCCTGTTTTTTGAGGTAGGCACTTACAGCTATAAAATTACCACTTAGTACTGCTTTTGCTTTATTCCATATGTTTTGGTATGTTGTTTCTAGACATTTTTAAATTTTCTTTCCTTTTTTTGTTTTTGTACTTTGGGCTCTGGATATATATACATCCTGCATCCTGAAGGATTGTTGCATAGATGCATACATGCCTTAATGGTTTGCTGTCTCCATCTCCCCCAATCGCCTACATCAGGCATTTCTCCTGGTGTTATCCCTCCCCATCCTCCCCACCCGCCACTGTCCCTCCCCTCCCCTTCCCTCTACCCGTCAACCTAGTCCAGTGAGTGTTGTTCCCTTCCCTGTGACCAAGTATTCTCATTGTTCATCACCTGCCTATGAGTAAAAAAATGTGGTGTTTGGTTTTCTGTTTTTGTGTCAGTTTGCTGAGAATGATGGTTTCTAGATTCATCCATGTCTCTACAAAGGACACAAACTCGTCGTTTTTTATGGCTGCATAGTATCCCATGGTGTATATGTGCCATTTTTTCTTTGTCCAGTCTATCATTGATAGGCATTTGGGTTGGTTCCAGGTCTTTGCTATTGTAAACAGAACCGCAATGAACATACATGTGCATGCGTCTTTTTTTTTTTTTTTTTTTTTTTTTTTTATCGAGGCAGAGTCTTGCTCCTTCTCCAGGTGCAGGCTGGAGTTCAGTGGCGCGATCTTGGCTCACTGCAACCTCTGCCTCCTGGGTTCAAGCAATTCTCCTGCCTCAGCCTCCTGAGTAGCTGGGACTACAGGCATGCATCACCGTGCCTAGTTAGTACATTTTTTTTTTATTTTTTGGAGAGACTTTATAATAGAACAACTTATATTCCTTTGGATATATACCCAGTAATAGGATTGCTGAGACAAATGGAATTTCTATTTCTATATCCTTGAGGAATTGCCGCATTGTCTTCCATAATGGTTGAACTAATTTACACTCCCACTAACAGGGTAAAAGTATTCCTATTTCTCCACATCCTCTCCAGCATCTGTTGTCTCCAGATTTTTTTAATGATCACCATTCCAATTGGTATGAGATGGTATATTGATGTGGTTTTAATTCGCATTTCTCTAATGACCAATGATGATGAGCATTTTTTTAATATGTTTGTTGGCTGCATAAATGTCTTTTTTTGAAAGGTGTTTGTTCATGTCCTTCACTCACTTTTGACTTTTTAATTGACCTGGTCAATTTTATTGACTGGTCATTTAAGAGGATATTGTTTAATTTTCATTCATTTGTGTAGTTTTCAATATTTCTCTTATTAATTTCTAGTTTTAATCCATTTTGATCAGATGCTTGATATTATTTCAATTTTTTGAATGCTTTAAGATGTATATTGTGACCTAGTATATGGTCTGTCCTTGAGAATAATCCAAGAGCTGAGGAGAAGAATATGTATTCTGCAGCTCTTGCATGAAATGTTTTGTAAGTATCTATTAGGTTTATTTGGTCTATAGTGAAGATTAAGTCTAATGTTTCTTTGTTGATTTTCTGTCTGGAATATCTTTGCAGTGCTGAAAGTGGGATGTTGAAGCCTCCAGCTATTACTGTATTGGAGCCTATGTCTCTCTTCAGCTCTAATCATATTTGTTTCATATATCTGCATGCTCCAATATTGAGTGTATATATATTTAAAATTATTATATCCTCTTGTTTAATTGACCTCTTAATCATTATATAGTGACTATCTTTGTCTCTTATTTTCATTTTTGTCTTGAAATCTACAAAGCTACTTAGTCTGATATAAATATATTGACTCCTGTTCTTTTTTGATTTCTATTGACATAGATTATCTTTTCCCATTCCTTTATTTTCAGTCTATGTGTGTCTTTGTATGTTACAGGTGGAATGCATTTCTTGTAGGCGATGGAACAATAGGTCTCTTTCTTAATCCATTCAGTCAGTCTGTTGTTTGATTGGAGAGCTTAGTTCATATACATTCAATGTTATTTTTTATGAATAAGGACTTGCTTTTGCCATTTTTCTTTTCTTTTTCTTTTTTTTTTTTTTCTTTCCTTTTTTTTTTTTTTTTTTTGAGACAGAGTTTTGCTCTTGTTACCCAGGCTGGAGTGCAATGGTGCAACCTCCGCCTCCTGGGTTCAGGCAATTCTCCTGCCACAGCCTCCTGAGTAGCTGGGATTACAGGCACATGCCACCATGCCCAGCTAATTCTTTGTATTTTTAATAAAGATGGGGTTTCACCATGTTGACTAGGATGGTTTCTATCTCTTGACCTTGTGATCCACCTGCCTCGGCCTCCCAAAGTGCTGGGATTACAAGGCATGAGCCACCACTCCTGGCCCACTTTTGCCATTTTTTAACTCATTTTTTGGGTGTTTTGTAGTCTTCTCTTTCTTTTTATTTTCCTTCCTATCATCCTCTAGGGAAGGTGATCTCTGGCAACATGATTTAGTTTCTTCATTTTTATTTTTTGTGTGTTCATTGTATATTTTTTTGTTTGAGATTACTATGAGTCTTACAAATACTATCTTATAACCCATTGTTTTAAGCTGATAACAACTGAACACTATTTGCATAGACAAGCAAACAAACGAAAAATAATCTAATAAAAACTCTATGCCTTAACATTGCCCCAGCTGCTTAACTTTTTGTTGTTTATGTTTATATCTTATTGCACAGAATGTTTCTTGAAGTGTTGTTGTAGTTATTAATTTGGATTAATTCATTGCTTATTTTTTGTAATTATGATAAATGTAGTTTACACACCACAGCTACAATGTTATAATATTCTATTTTCCTCTGTACTATTACTAGTGAGTTTTGTATATTTGGGTGATTATTTATTGCTCATTAATGTCATTTTCTTTCTGATTGAAGTACTCCATTTAGCATTTCTTGTAGAACAGGTCTAGTATTAATTAAAGCTCTCAGCTTTTGTTAGTCTGGGAAAGTCTTTATTTCTCCTTCCTGTTTGAAGGATAAATTCACTGGATATAGTATTCTAAGGTAAAATTTTTTTTTTGTTTTTGTTTCCATCACTTTAAATATGTCCTGTCGTTATTTCTGGTTTGTAAGCTATCTACTGAAAAGTCTGCTGCCAGGCCTCATGGAGCTTCATAGTATCTTATTTGTTTCTTTTCTTTTGCTGCTTTTAGAATACTTTGTCTATGACCTTTGAGAATTTAAAAATTAAGTGCCTTCAGGTAGTATTCTTTGGGTTAAATCTGCTTGGTGTTCTGTAACTTACTTGTACTTGGAGATTGGTGTCTTTCTCTAGCTTTGGGAAGTCCTCTCTCATTATCCCTTTGAAGAAAAATTTTGCCTCTATCTCTTTTGTGGCCTCCTCTTTAAAGCCAGTAACTCTTACATTTGCCCTTTTGAGACTGTTTTCTAGATACTGTATGTATGCTTCACTGTTTTTTATTATTCTTTTCTTTTTTTCCCCTCTGAATCTGTATTTTCAAATACCCTGTCTTCCTCACTAATTCTTTCTTCTGCTTGATTAATTCTGCTATTGAAGGTCTCTGATGCAATCTTCAGTATGCCAATTGCATTTTTTAGCTCCAGAATTTCTCCTTGATTCTTCTTATTTCAATCACTTTGTTAAATTTAGCTGATAGAATTTTGCATTTTAACTGTGTGTTATGTTCAATTTCTTTGAATTTTCTCAACACAGCTATTTTGAATTAAGTGTTTGAAAGATCTCAGATCTCTGTTTCTCCAAGATTGTTTCTGTTGTCTCATTTGCTTAAGTGAAGTCACGTTTTCCTGGATGGTTCTGATGCTAGTAAATATTCTCTGGTGTTTCAGCATTTCACTGAGTTCTTTCCTTCAAGACAGAGGATTGATTTTGGACAAGATCCAGGATAATTATCTGGATTGCCAGGCAGAGATTCTTTGTTCTCCTTCCTTTCTCCCAAACAGTCTCACCTAAAGCTGGCAGTGGAGTGGCAGAAGCACCCCTGTGGCCACCACCACCATGACTAAACTGAATCAGGTCTGAAGCCAGCACAGTACTGGCTCTTGCCTAAGTTCTGCTGTAACCACTCTATGGCTACTGCTTATATTAGCTCAAGGCCCTGGAGCTCTATAGTCAGCAGGTAGCAATGTCAGCCACACCTGTGTACTTTTTGGGATGACGTGGTCCTCAAGGCCATTGGTAGGTCCAAAGTTGCTGGCCAGAAGTCAGAAACTACAGTCAAAACCTTAAAAGTCTACATGGTATTTTGTTGTACTGCAGTTGAACTGGCATTCAAACCACAAGATGCAGTCCTTCCAACTCATCTCTCCTATTTACAAAGGCAGAAGAATTTCACCTCTTAGGCATCACCAGCCGGCCATGGGGCATACTACCAGTGTTCTCTTAAGGCCCAAGGGCTCTTAAATCCCCCTGCGTTGAATGCTGCCTGGCCTGGAGCTCACCTTTCAGGGAAGTAGGCTCCCCTTTATCCCAGGGAGATCCAGAAAAGCTGTCTGAAAGTCAAGCCCTGGAATCAAGGACTCAGGAGCTCACTTGGTGCTCTGCCTTCTGAAGTTTTGCTGATACCTAAGGTGCAAGTCAAAGACCTCATTTACTTTTCCCTCTGCTTTTCTCAAGCAGGTGCTTTGCTCTATAACCACCCCACCTGTTAATGTTCTGAGTCTCACCTGAAGCCAGCGAGTCTCAGAGGTCCTTTCAAGTCCCTCAATGTAGTATCACTGAGTGATATCTACAATATAGTATCACCTGAGTATCACTGCTGATTATTTGGGGACCAAGAGCCCTTCAATTGGCAGGTAATAAATGCTGCCATGACTGAGTTCTTTCCTTCAAAACAGAAGATTCCCTTCTGGCTATTGATTATCTAAAAAATGTCATCTGGGAGCTTGAACTTGCAATGGGGGCCTCACAGCTTTCTCATGCTCTATCTTGCTGTGGTTGAGCTGGTATCGAAGATGCAAGGGAAAGTCCTCCCCACTCTTCCCTATTTTCTCTCAAGCAGAAGGAAATGGGTCTCTTTTGGAGCCTGAGCTGTGTAAACGAGTTAGGGGAGAAATTATGCCAGCACTCCCTTGTTGTCCTATTTGACATCTCAGTATTTTGCATGCTCTCTCAATCCACTGTCTCTGAGCCTAGTTCAGCACTAGGTCTCACCCAAGAATTGCAGTCATTATGGCCTAGAGAGTCATTCAAATTTACTTGGAAATGCAGAGTGCTACAGGCTTTGGTGGCAAGGTTCGCAGGCACTCAAGGTCAGACCTACTGGGACTGGTAATTTCCCTCTGTCTAGAACTGTTTTCAGTGCTCCCTCTGTGGTTGGGCATCATCTGAGTTTGGTCTGGTTTTCCTTTCTGCTCTAACAGGACACCATGGAGTTCAATGTTTCGAAATTGCTATGTTTGTTCTCCCTCAGTGCCCAGAGATGCCCTCTGTGGTATGACTACCAAGGGTTGGGGAGCTGTGGCATTGGCAATTCACTGCTGTTTTTGCCATCTATTCAGTGCCTCTTTCAGTGATACAAAGTTAAAAACAGATAGTCTGTGTGCTCACCTGAGTTTTGTTTTTTATGATGGTGTTTTTTTCTGTGCAGATAGTTGTTAACTTGGTGTCCTTATGATGGGGAAGATTGATGGAGCCTTCTATTCTGCCATTTTGCTCTGACTCCCCCCTAGATTCCCTTTGTTTTTAGAAAAGCCTGTCTTTTTTATTTTTTTAATGAAGTTTTGCTCTGTCACCCAGGCTGGAGTGCAGCGGTTGAGATCTTAGCTCACTGCAACCTCCATCTTCTGGATTTAAGCAATTCTCTGCCTCAGCCTCCCAAGTACCTGGGATTACAGATGCATGCCACCACATCTGGCTAATTTTTTTATTTTTAGTAGAGATCAAGGTTTCACCATTTTGGCCAGGCTGGTGTTGAACTCCTGACCTCATGATCCATCCACCTCAGCATTTCAAAGAGCTCGGATTACAGGCATGAGTCACCGTGCCCAGCCAGCCTGTCATTTTTAACAAAGTTGAAATGTGCACTTTTAAATTGACATTCACATTTCTCCCCTGTTTCATGCTATTTTCACTCCAAACTTACCTTGTTTTATCTTACCCTTTGTCATTTCTTTCAGACTGAGAATAATTCAGGTATCACTCACCCATTGTGTTTCATTTGTTTTCCTTCCAGACGTTTGAAGAAAGAAGGTGCCATTATACTGAGAAAGAATATGGTCAAATTATTTCACGGTTATACAGACCTGGTTTTGGATTTTGCATTTAGTGCTGCCTGGCTGTTTGATCTTGGTCACCATTCGTATCTATTATTTCAAATGAAAATTCTCTCATTTATAAATAGTTATTTTAATACTCACCATTCAGGATTTGTTTATTTATTTTATTTTATTTATTTATTTTGAGACAGGTTTCTGTTACCCAGGCCAGAGTGCAGTGGCCCAGTCATGGCTTATTGCAGCTTCAACCTACTGGGCTCAACAGATTCTCCAACCTCAGTCTCATGAGAAGCTGAGACCACAGCACATGTTACCATACCAGGCTTATTATTTTTTTTTCCTCCCTCTTTTTTTTTTTCCTGGTAGTGATGGACTTTCCTCATATTGTCTAGGTTGTTCTCAAACTCCTGGGCTAAAATAATCTTGCTGCCTTGGCCCCCTGAATTGCTCAAATTACATGTGGCCCCCCAAATTGCTCAAATAATGCCTGGCCTATTATTCGAAACTTTTAAAGATGCATGCATTAATGGATGTTAAATGCTCAGCTAGTTATAGGCATTAGAGTATGTTACTTCCTTTCAGCTTCTTCTTGTGCATGTCTTAACACAAGTAAACTAATGGGTAAAGAGCTATAAACCATGCAGAGTAAAATCTCTACACTGGACTTTATTTACAGCCTTTGGGACTTTTTTATGATTCATACTCTATGATATTAATACCTTAAGTGTTTTGCTTGTGGGAAACAGGGTGGTACAGTGAAAGAGACTTGAGTTATAATCCCAGCTGCATCACTCCCTTGTTGTATGACTTGGTAAGTTAATCAAACTCTCTGGGTTTCAGTCTACATAACTATAAAAAAATGAGTGTAAGAATGCTTACCCTTCAAAGGACTGTTTAAGGTTTAAATAAGATTGTGTTTGATGTATAGTTATACTTATGTAAATATAAATGGTGATCAGGGAGAACATAGAACTATGGTTAAGCTGTTTCACAAAGTAGAATAATATGGCATTCAGACTGTCACTGTATTTTGTAGAATAACCAAATCACTCTTAGTGGAAGGTGCTAGAAAATACTTTCCTCTGTAATGTGCTCATCTTGTCAGCAAAATCAGCACAAACAAAAAGTTAGCTGAATCAAGATTTTATACAATCTTATACACCCTTTTCATTCTGTTTTTATTCATTCTGTTCTGCTTGGCTCTTGTGAATATAAGTATATATACACATATTTCCCTATGTATATATGTATTTTTATCTTCTACTATTCCCATGGTTTACAACTCTGGCTCTGTATGAGAATCATCTGCAGAGCTCTAGAGAAAATATGAATGCTTAAGTTGCACTCCATATCAATTGAAGCATAATCTCATAATTGTTCTCAAACTTTATCATGCATCAGGGTCATCTGGAGTAAGACTCAGATATTAGCACTTTTAGAAAACATTCTCACAAGATTCTGATGCTGCCAAGGGTTGAGAATGCCTGTGCTATGCTTTCCTTGACTACAAAAGTTACTCATTTTTACTTTTTTTTTTTTTTTTTTTTTTGCCGTCCCGCCATTTTCAACCCATAAACCCAGATCTGCTGCTTTTCATTGTCAAGATAGTAGGGATAGGCTCATTATCCATCAAGCCACCCAATCATCTATATATTATTTATACATTCATTCAACACTTACAATTGAGATACATTCCTTGCCATGAAGGATATCAAGGACTAGTACAAGGATTAACAACTAAACACAACTTGAAGTATAACATAAATATGCTTAACCTTTGAAGTGGAAGATTAAAGAAAAGGCTCATTCTGACTTCATACACTGTGCACTGTTGAACTCAAGTCTCAAATTACAAGTACAAATTTGACAAGTAAGCCATGTAGGGAAGAACATTCTAAAACATATTTTTGGTTTTGTTTTTAGTTTTTATTCTCTTAGAAAGATGTACATTATAGGTACTTAATTTCTTAGAAGATTTTTAACTTTATCATAAGAGAGGACTGTCACTATGTGATCTAGGGAGACAGTGAGATACTTGGGTGGGGTGTAGGTGGGAAGAGGACAAATACATTTAGTCCAGCTATACTGAAATCCAGTACAAGTTTTAAAGTCAATGTCAGCACAAATCCACATTTTATAACTCAGAATAATCCTTACTTAGCAAAAAGAGTAATGGGACAGAGTTGCAACAATTTTCATCTAAAAAATTTATCTCTTCTATTTATTGTTGAGCCTCTCTAGTGCCCCCACTGCACTTGGCATCTGGAATTACTTATGCCTGATCAGTACTAGCCAAGATAGGCTATAAATCAGGCTTCAATCCCTGACCTCTGTTGGCGCCACCAAAAGAATAATTAGCACCTGCACCACAGGCTCAGATTCCCACTTTGCTGCCTGTTTATGCATCATTCCAAGTAAAACACTAACAACTTCTGCTGCCTGCTCTGACCACCTGCCATCCCGTTCCTTCATCATTTTTCTAGACATAACCTTTAAAGGTAGACTAACATGTGACAGACAACACAGCAGCTTTTTTAAAAGACATAGTTCATGTAGCTTTTAATTTAAATTCTGAGTGCCAATTTAAGTGATTCTTTGTAATAGTGGCTACCTGCTGAATTGTTGCTGCCAGTTCCCATACTTTTGCTGTTAACAATTGCTAGTGCTGCCAAGTCTCCATTTAAACATCTGAAGAAGTGTGCAGTTCAAATACAATTGTGACAAACACAAGAATGTCTTATTTGTTTGGGCGACTGTAGCACTTATATAAGTAATATATATAGACATCCTAGCTGATATTTGCAGTAAATATTTGAATCCTTCATCTGCTTTAGTTTCTAATTCCACTTCCCTGAAACATATAACTTGTCTGTGTTTACCATGTGAGTCCATCAATAATCTCAAATTAACATCAACAAATCTATGATATAGGAAAAGAATTATATACACCTTTTTTTGTAATGCATGCAGTGTAAAAATAAATGTATTTTGGTTCATATACTCAGCATTAAATAGAGTTCTTACAAAAACCAAAGATTGCCATGAAGGATTTCAAGGCCTAATACAAGGACTAACAAATAAACACAAATTGAAGTATAATATAAATGTGCTTAACCTTTGAAGTGGAAGGTCAAAAATCAAAGATTTTTACAATATAGTCTTAATTTACACTTAAAGAAATCAAGGTCTAATATAGTTATTAAGAGCAGATCCTCAATGAAAGAACCAAAATTAAAATTTCAGAGTTTTTGATTTCACATTTAGGAATCTTTTTACTAATCTTAATTTTCAAAGCAGTTCTTAATAAAACCACTTAACAATGGCAAAGCTAATGTGTATAAGTAAAATAAAATTGCAGACTATTAAATTGAAATATCTTTGAAATTTTTTGAAGTTATACATGTGCAAAAATAGTAGTTGATGCTTTTGCTATGTCTATGTTTATTTGTTAAAGATTTTCTTCTAGAGCTATTGTAACTCATTCATTCTGCTTTCATGATGCCATTTTCTACACTTTTAATTTGACAACAGTATTCACTTGTCTCTTTGGAGGATTACAGACAGCTGCAGAAGAAAGAGCCAACTCCATATTGGCAGAAGCTCATAGACATATAAGGCTGTTTAGGGTACAATTGTAGTTTAATTTAGGCTGATGAGTGAATACACCAGAGTTTGTTTGTCATGAATTTGGCCACATCTTTTGCTGAATATTTATTTTCTTCAAAATTTCTACAATTCTTAAGAAATACAATTTTTGTTGATTCAACATTTTGTATTTTAAAGAGCTTGGAGTTTCCTCATTGCTCTTATAAACTTTAGATTCTAAGGTTACATGATCCAAGGTGAAGTGTTTTGGATGAGAAAACAGATTCTGAGTGGTTAAGGGATAGTTTCGAAATTACACAGCTCATTCATTGGACACCTACATTTCGGGATTCTCAGTTTATTCTAATTGCCACCAGACCATGACTTTTTAGTAGGCATAATTTTAAGCAAGTATTATGTTTGGAAACTATATATTTTAATATAATTCCTGGCTAAAATAATGTAAATATCATGACTTTTATTTCCCCACTATTCCTTTATATGACCCAAAATGTCACAGAATTTTATAATAAACATGGTGCTGTATAACCAACAAATAATTATTTTTTCTCTATTTTGTATAACTGTAGTTAGATATTTACTTATCTACGAGACTTAGACTAAGTCTGAGAACTCATCTGTTCCTGTCTCCCTCTAACTTTGTTAATCTTCAGCATTATCCTACTGTGTGAATTAGCCAAACTCTCTGAATGCTTTAAGTAGCAAGAAGCTCTGTGAGGCAAAATTTCCTTGGTTGGACAACCTTAATAGAACCTGAGATTATTTTATTCAATTAGCCTATATTTCAGGCTTACTATGGGCAAAAGATGATTTGTTAAGCACTAAGACAGTAAAAGGAGAGATTAGTCACACTTGGAGACATCAGTTGTTCATAGTCCAGAAGAGACAAAAATAATGTTTGCCTGGAAATAAGCATAATGCAAATTAAGACTAAGTTTTGTAAAATCATTTAGATGAAATAGCAAGAGCTGCCATTTCCTAAATTTTACCTCTGTGCCAAACAATGTCCAAGTAAGGGTAATAAGTGCTCACTGAGGTAGAGACTGTCATCTTTACACATTATTTATAAGGATAACAAAGAGCAGAGTGTCCAATTCTATATTAAAGCCACACAACAAGTTGCTGGTGAATCTGAAATCCAAAGTAGATTGTTTCTAACTAGTACTTCCACAGTGTAATATCTTGCCAATCTTAAAGGAAAAGGAATCCAAAGTGGGTTTAAAAATTTTATGCTGAAACAATAATGTGGACAAAAATTGACAAAAATAATTAGATTATGCACAATAAAATATCTCCATTACAATAAGATGACTGTGAGAGAAAAAAGCAGGAAATGTGAACTGCAACCAAATTACCAAGAATCTAGCACACCAACCTAAGGTGTTTGCTATTTATTGAGAAGCTATTGAAATTTTAGAGTGTAGAAAATGACACAATCAGAGCAGAGCTTCAGATAAATTAACTTTAGAGGAGTCTGAGATAATGTTAGATGAAGCCAAAGAAGAAAAGGCACATGGTTTCAATAGTGGTAGTGACAATGAGAGTGATTTTTAATTTTTTTAACCGTAAGCCAACATATGTCTCCCTAAGTTTTTGTTATATTCTCAGTTATGTATCTATCATCTAGAGTGAGACAGGCTATGTGCCCTGATATTTTCTGAGGTTACATAAAAAATGTACATTTTGATGTATTCAAATTGCATGCTATAGAGATTATTTAATGCCCTATTTGCTAAATCTCTCATTCTGAAATCAAGCATATAAATGAATATGCACTTCTAGATTTCTTTATACAAGTAATACATACACTGATAGCACCAAGACAGCAACTATATATCAGATTTATTAGTAATTTCAGGATTTATACAAATGTATTAGAAAAAGTTCTTCAATGTATAATTCATAGTCATACATATTTGCACTTGATTAAGTGATTTATGGGAAAGATATGTGGAGCATTTTGGTCTAACAATTGGAGTACAGAAAAGAAAAGTTGTATGAGATCCATTAGTACAGTAAAATTTATAAAAAATCATTATGCCAATTATCAAGAAACTTATAAAATTAGGAGAAAGATAAATATTTATCCTCAATCTATATTCCAAAACTGCTTGTCATTAAAAAACAATCAGCTACAACAAAAGAGATAGTACTCTCATTCTATAGGTTGTCGGTTTACTTTATTGATGGTTTTTTTGTTGAGCATAAGCTCTTTAGTTTAATTAGGACTCACTCATCAATTTTTGTTTTCGTTGTAATTACTTTTGGAAACTTAGTCACAGATGATTTGCTAGAGGCTGATATCCAGAGTGGTATTTTCAACATTTTCCTCTATGGTTTTTATAGTTTAAAGTCTTACATTTAAGTCTTTAATACATCTTGGGTTGATTATTGCATATAATGAAAGGGGTTCAGTTTCAACCTTCTGGATATGGCTAATTACAGCACCACTTACTGAATAAGGAATATTTTCCTTACTGCTTGTTATTGTCATCTTTGTCAAAAATCAGATGGCTGTAGGTGTGCAGCTTTATTTCTGAGTTATCTATCCTGTTTATTGGTGTATGTGTCTAATATCCATAATGTGTAAGAAACTTAAGCAATTCCATAAACAACAAAGAATCTCATTAAAAAATAAGCAAAGGACATGAACAGACAGCTCTCAAAAGAAGATATATATGTGGCCAACAAATATGTGAAAAAAATGCTCATTGTGTCTAATTGCCAGAGAAATACAAATGTAAACCACAAGGAGATACTATCTCACACCAGTCAAAATGACCAGCATTAACAAGTCAAAAAATAACCGATGTTGGTGAAGTTGCAGAGAGTAGGGAACAATATACACTGCTGGTGTGAGTGTAAATTAGTGCAGCCACTGTGGAAAGCAGTTCAGTTGTAAGTCGAGATTTCTGTTGTCAATTCTTTGAAATTTCTCAGAGAACTTAAAACGAAACTTCCATTTGACCAAGCAGTACTACTGCTGGGTATATACCCAAAGAAAAGTAAATTGTTCTACCAAAAAGACACATGCACTCATTCATTACTCATACTCATGAATATGGTAGCACTATTTACAATACCAAAGACATAGAATCAGCATAGATGTATATTAATGGTAAACTGGACAAGGAAAACATGATGTAATATATATGTATATGTGTGTGTGTGTGTGTGTGTGTGTATACATATATATGTGCCATGAATATTGTGCAGCCACAAAAAGGAATAAAATCGTGTCCTTTGCAGCAACATGAATGCAGTTGGAGATCATTATCCTAAGTGTGAAGTGAATTAAGTCAGAAACAGAAAACCAAATACCACATGTTCTCACTTACAGGCAGGAGCTAAACATCGAATACACACGGATAGAAAGATGAGAAAAACAGGCACAAGGGATGATTTGAGGAGGGAGGTTGGGAAAGGGTTGTGAGTTGAAAAACTACCAATCAGGTAGTATGCTCACTACCTGGATGATGATATCATTTATACACCAAACTTCAGTGGCATGCAATTTACCCATGTAACAAACCTGCACATGTAACTCCCTGAAATTAAAATAAAATAAAATAAATGCAGTTCCCTCTCTCGGCTTGGAGACCCCCCCCCCCCAATTGTTTTCTCTGTACAGGGGAGCTTCTTTCTTTCTTCTCCCTTCTTTCTTGCTTATTAAACTCCCTCCTCCTTGAAACTACAAAAAAATGAAATAAAATAAAATAAATGTAAAAGACAGTGTTCTATTTAGTTTCTTTATGCATCTGCGTATGTATGCATATATCTGTCTGTCTATCTTTTCCACTTAAAAAATGGATCCTAAGACATTTCTTTTGTCAATCCATTTATTCATTTTAAATATATTGAGACTTAGTGTCAAAATCCCTAAGAATCTATGCACTATGTAAACCATCAATCTCAATCTATTCTAAGAGTAGAATAATGGATATGTGACAAAATGTTAGTACAAAAATATTTAGTGTATCATTACCAATAGCAAAAATATTGCTGGATTCATTAAATAAGTAGTGCCTTGAACAATTTAGAAATTATTTTGGTAAATGTGTATTCAATACATTAAAAATATTTTAGATAAAAATTCAGGCTATAAGACAAGGGAATGATGAAATTATGTGTATATCTAATAAATATGTAATATGCTAATTCCAGTTTTGATTGGGTGGTAGCCTCATAATTTTCATACTTTTATTCATTTAGAAAATTTTCTGCACTAGGACTTCTTAGAAAGTTGTATTTTAATAGCTGTCTGAGCTGCAGTGAACCATTCATTGAGGAAAGTTACTTCACTGATGTTTTTGATTATGAATTCCAGCTCAAATTTTCTGCTTTCACAGGAACACATAAAATCTTCTGCTCAGATATCTGTGTCTTCCATATATACTAGCTTCTCACTAATCAGTTTTGTTCGTTCTTAAGCAATCTCTACAAAATGTTACCCTCGAAGTACACATTCCATTTTCTATATTATTTATTTATTTTTATTACTGTAATATTTATATTATGTTGTGACATATTTAATTGAATTTCTTTTTCTTTTTTTTTTAATTGTACTTTGGGATCTGGGGTACATGTGCATATCCTGCATCCTGCAGGACTGTTGCATAAGTACATACATGCCAGGGTGGTTTGCTGTCTCCATCCTCCCTGGGCCTACATCAGTCATTTCTCCCAGTGTTATACCCCCCAACCTCTCTGCCCCTCACTGTCCCTCCCGTCCCCTCCACTCCACCCCCCCAACCTATCCCAGTGAGTGTTGTCCCCTTCCCTGTGACCAAGTGTTCCCATTGGGCTTATGAGTGAAAACATGCAGTGTTTGTTTTTCGGTTCTTGTGTCAGCTTGCTGAGAATGACGGCTTTAGTTGATTTTTATTCATTCATCCCACACACAATGCGTTATTTTTTATCTCAATATATATCTCCTTTATGTTATTTGTTTTTGTCTTATGCTGGCTTTTCTGAATCTTATCAATGATGTAAATATATTTATTTTTTTATTGCATTTTAGGTTTTGGGGTACATGTGCAGAACATGCAATATAGTTTCATAGGTATACACACGGCAGTGTGTATTGCTGCCTTCCTCCACTTCACCCACATTTGGCATTTCTCCCCATGCTATCCTTCCCCATCTCCCCTACCACCACTGTCCCTCCCCTATTCCCCCTAATAGACCCCAGTGTGTAGTACCGCCTTCCCTGTGTCCAAGTGTTCTCATTTTTTCTCACCTGCCTATGAGTGAGAATATGTGGTATTTCATTTTCTGTTCATGTGTCAGTTTGTTGAGAATGATGTTCTCCAGATTCTTCCAATGTCCCTACAAAGGACACGAACTCATTATTTTTTATTGCTGCATAATATTCCATGGTGTATAAGTGCCACATTATCCCAGTCCAGTCTATCATCAATGGGCATTTGGGTTGGTTCCAGGTCTTTGCTATTGTAAACAGTGCTGCAATGAACGTTCGTGTGCATGTGTCCTTATAGTAGAACAATTTATACTCCTTTGGATATATATCCAGTAATGGGATTGCTGGGTCAAATGGAATTTCTATTTCTAAGGCCTTGAGGAATCGCCACACTGTCTTACACAATGGTTGAACTAATAACACTCCCACCAACAGTGTAAAAGTTTTTCTATTTCTCCACATCCTCTCCAGCATCTGTTGTCTCCAGATTTTTTAGTGATCACCATTCTAACTGGGGTGAGATGGTATCTCAGTGTGGCTTTGATTTGCCTCTCTCTAATGACCAGGGATGATGAGCATTTTTTCATAGGTTTATTGGCCTCATGTATGTCTTCTTTTGTAAAGTGTCTGTTCATATCCTTTGCCCATTTTTGGATGGGCTTCTTTTTTTCCTGTAAATCTGTTTGAGTTCTTTGTAAATTCTGGATATCAGCCCTTTGTCAGATGGGTAAACTGCAAAAACGTTTTCCCATTCTGCTGGTTGCCAATTCACTCTAGTGACTCTTTCTTTTGCCATGCAGAAGCTGTGGAGTTTGATTAGGTCCCATTTGTCTATTTTGGCTTTTGCTGCCAATGCTTTTGGTGTTTTGGTCATGAAGTCCTTGCCTACTCCTATGTCCTGAATGGTTTTACCTAAATTTTCTTCTAGGGTTTTTATGGTGCCAGGTCTTATGTTTAAGTCTTTAATCCATCTGGAGTTACTTTTAGTGTAAGGTGTCAGGAAGGGGTCCAGTTTCTGCTTTCTGCACATGGCTAGCCAGTTTTCCCAACACCATTTATTAAACGGGGAATCCTTTCCCCATTGCTTGCTTTTGTCAGGTTTATCAAGACTGTATGGTTGTAGATATGTTGTGTTGCCTCCGATGCCTCTGTTTTGTTCCATTGGTGTATATCTCTGTTTTGGTATCAGTACCATGCTGTTTTGATTACTGTAGCCTTGTAGTATAGTTTGAAGTCCGGTAGTGTGATGCCTCCCACTGTGTTCTTTTTGCTTAGAATTGACTTGGCTATGTGGGCTCTCTTTTGGTTCCATATGAAGTTCAAGGTGGTTTTTTTCAGTTCTGTGAAGAAAGTCGATGGTAGCTTGATGGGGATAGCATTGATTCTGTAAATTACTTTGGGCAGTATCGCCATTTTCACAATATTGATTGTTCCTAACCATGAGCATGGAATGTTTATCCTTTTTTTTTTTTTGACTGTAGTAATCAGTTTATTACACAGATTAATCATTCTTGAATGTACAAGCTCCAGAGGAGCAACTGGGTCTTTAAATATACACAAGTATTTCCGTCAAATGAATTTTCACCCTTACATTCAAATAGACCTAAGCAGTTAAAAACATAAGAAAAATAAGAGCTATTAGCTATGTATTAACTGAGAAACCACATACAAACCAAAAAATATGGTAGAGAGAAAGAAGGGCTGAAAGGTCAAAGGTTGAAGGGGTAGGGAGATGTAAGAGTTGGGAACAAAGCCCATTACACTTGATGTACTAATAGCTCCAATCCATTTAAATGTTGACCAGTTAAACTTAGACCTTAAAATGCAGGATGTGAGTAGAGTTTAATCTGGTTGGTCATAACTTTCACCTAAGACGTAGCTCCTTCGGCATAAAATGAATATAGACACAGCTTCATGTTCTTCACCTTGCTTTTCATAACTGTTTTGAGTTTAAATGGATTCCACTTAAAAATAATCTCCTACAGGTGAGTGGAGCTTTTTCTTTCTCATCCAAGCACACACCATACCCACCACCCCCCTCACACCTTGCTGTTATCCAAATTTAAGTCAATAAGGAAAGCTTTTAGTCTCACACCTAGGTGATGCCTGTAGAACTGGCTTGTCACACACACACTTCTCTGCTAGGAGGCAATGTTGGTACAGAAGTACAGCATTTCTAGTTTGTTGTTCCAAGTATGTACAACACGCAGCACTGCTGTATCAGGTAAACATGTACACAGGGGAAGATGAGGCGTGGGCTCATAGAAAGCAGTCAAATGGAAATCAAAAGGACTTTTCTCTTTCACAGTTCCCCTATCTTTATTTGTAGAGGTTATCCAATAATTTCTTTAAATACATCGCATATTTCTGAGTCCATTCCTGAGCTATTCTGTTGTACTTTTCTCTATCTGTTTCTCTTCTCTCAGCAGAAACCCTAAAAGCCAGAAGAGAGTGGGGGCCAATATTCAACATACTTAAAGACCAGAACTTTCAGCCTAGAATCTCATATCATGCCAAACTAAGCTTCACAATTGAAGGAAAAATAAAATCTTTTATGAACAAGCAAGTACTCAGAGATTTTATTACCACCAGGCCTGCTTTACAAGAACTTCTGAAAGAAGCATTGCACATAGAAAGAAACAACGAGTATAAGCCTTTCTAAAAATATACCAAAAAGTAAAGGGCAGCAACATAAAAAAGAATTTACATCAATGAATAGATAAAATAGCCAGTTAACATCAAATGGCAGTAACCCTAAATTTAAATCGACTAAATCCCCCAATCAAAAGATACAGCCAAAACCTAATGGTGTATCCAAAGATACAAAAGACTCAAAACAAAGAGTTGAAGAAAAATTTACCAACCAAATGGAGAGCAAAAATAAATAAATAAACAAAAAGCAGAAGTTGCAAGTCTCACATTTGATAAAATAGTTTTCAAAGCAACAAAGATACACTGGTAAAAGGATCATCTCAACAAAAAGAGATCTTAATACCCAGATACATAAGACCCATAACGAGATTTAGACTCAATGAGACAGAAAATTAATAAGGATATCCAGGACTTCAACTCAGATCCGGAAAAAGTAAACTCAATAAATATTTATACAGTTCTCCATTTTAAATACACAAAATATTGATCGGCCATTATTAATACCCATTTTTAGAATGAAGCAATATTCCTGTTCTCACTCCCTCTTTTTCTTCCGCTTTCTTCCTCTCCTTCTCTCCTTTTTTTACTTTTCAACATCTAGTTCCTCACTTCTACTCAATACATTCCTCTGAACACCTGATTCCTTGTGATTCTCCCGTCCCACTAAAACCTCCAATCCATAAAAAAATAAAAAATAAAAAGAAAAATAAAGGAATGCTTTTCCGTTTGTTTGCGTCCTCTCTTATTTCATTGAGCAGTGGTTTGTATTTTTCCTTGAAGAGGTCCCTTACGTTTCTTGTAAGTTTTATTCCTAGGTATTTCATTCCCTTTGTAGCAATTGTGAATGGCAGTTTGTTCTTGTTTTGGCTCTCTTTAAGTCTGTTATTGGTGTATAGGAATGATTGTGATTTTTGCACATTGATTTTATATTCTGAAACTTTGCTGAAGTTGCTTATCAGTTTCAGGAGTTTTTGGGCTGAGGTGATGGGGTCTTCTAGGTATACTATCATGTCATCTGCAAATAGAGACAATTTGGCTTCCACCTTTCCTATTTGAATATCCTTTATTTGTTTTTCTTGCCTGATTGCTCTGGCTAGAACTTCCAGTACTATATTGAATAGCAGTGGTGAAAGAGGGCATCCTTGTCTAGTGCCGGGTTTCAAAGGGAATGCTTCCCGTTTTTGAACATTCAGTATTATATTGGCTGTTGCTTTGTCATAAATAGCTTTTATTACTTTGAGATACGTTCCGTCGATACCGAGTTTATTGAGGGTTTTTAGCATAAAGGGCTGTTGAATTTTGTCAAATGCCTTCTCTGTGCCAATTGAGATAATCATGTGGTTTTTGTTTTTGGTTCTGTTTATGTGGTGAATTACATTTATAGACTTGGGTATGTTGAACCAGCCTTGCATCCCCGGGATGAATCCTACTAGATCATGACAGATAAGTTTTTTGATGTGCTGTTGCAATCGGCTTGCCAGTATTTTATTGAAGATTTTTGCATCTATGTTCATCATGGATATTGGCCTTAAGTTTTCTTTTCTTGTTGAGTCTCTGCCAGGTTTTGGTATCAGGATGATGTTGGTCTTATAAAATGATTTGGGAAGGATTCCCTCTTTTTGGATTATTTGGAATAGTTTCAGAAGGAATGGTACCAGCTCCTCTTTGTGTGTCTGGTAGAATTCAGCTGTGAACCCATCTGGACCTGGGCTTTTTTTGTGTGGTAGGCTTTTAATTGCTGCCTCGACTTCCAGACCTTGTTATTGGTCTATTCATAGTTTCGGCTTCCTCCTGGTTTAGGCTTGGGAGGACACAAGTGTCCAGGAATTTATCCATTTCTTCCATGTTTACTAGTTTATGTGCATAGAGTTGTTTGTAGTATTCTCTGATGATGGTTTGAATTTCTGTGGAATCTGTGGTGATTTCGCCTTTATCGTTTTTTATTGCATCTACGTGGTTCTTCTCTCTCTTCTTTTTTATCAGTCTGGATAGTGGTCTATTTTGTTGATCGTTTCAAAAAACCAGCTCTTGGATTTATTGATTTTCTGAAGGGTTTTTTGTGTCTCTATCTCCTTCAGTTCTGCTCTGATCTTCATTATATCTTGTTTTCTGGTAGGTTTTGAGTTTTTTTTTTATCTTGCTCCTCTAGCTCTTTCAATTTTGATGATAGGGTGTCAGTTTTGGATCTCTCCTTTCTTCTCATGTGGGCACTTATTACTAGGTATTTTCCTCTGGAGACTGCTTTAAGTGTGTCCCAGAGATTCTGGCATGCTGTGTCTTCGTTCTCATTGGTTTCAAAGAACTTCTTTATTTCTGCCTTCATTTCATTGTTTATCCAATCAACATTCAAGAGCCAGTTGTTCAGTTTCCATGAAGCTGTGCAGTTCTGAGTTAGTTTCTGAATTCTGAGTTCTAACTTGATTGCACTATGGTCTGAGAGACTGTTTGTTATGATTTCAGTTGTTTTGCATTTGCTGAGGAGTGCTTTACTTCCAATTATGTGGTCGATTTTAGAGTAAGTGTGATGTGGTGCTGTGAAGAATGTATATTCTGTGGATTTGGGGTGGAGAGTTCTGTAGATGTCTATCAGGTTTGCTTGTTCCAGGTCTGAGTTCAAACCCTGGGTATCCTTGTTAATTTTCTGTCTGGTAGATCTGTCTAATATTGACAGTGGAGTGTTAAAGTCTCCCACTATTATTGTGTGGGAGTCTAAGTCTCTTTGTAAGTTATTAAGAACTTGCCTTATGTATCTGGGTGCTCCTGTATTGGGTCCATATATATTTAGGATTGTTAGCTCTTCTTGTTCTATCGATCCTTTTACCATTATGCAAAGACTTTGTCTCTTTTTATCTTTGTTGCTTTAGAGTCTATTTTATCGGAGACGAGAATTGCAACTCCTGCTTGTTTTTGCTCTCCATTTGCTTGTTAAATTTTCCTCCATCCCTTTATTTTGAGCCTTTCTGTATTCTTGCATGTGAGATGTGTTTCCTGGATACAGAACACCAATGGGTCTTGGCTGTTTATCGAATTTGCCAGTCTGTGTCTTTTGATTGGTGCAGTTAGCCCATTTTCATTCAGGGTTAATATTGTTATATGTGAATTTGATACTGCCATTTTGATGCTAGCTGGCTGTTTTGTCCTTTAGTTTATGAAGATTCTTCATTTTGTTGATGCTCTTTAGCATTTTGTATGTTTTTAGAATGGCTGGTACTGGTTGTTTATCTGTATGTATAGTGCCTCTTTAAGGAGCTCTTGTAAAGCAGGCCTTGTGGTGACAAAATCTCTGAGTGCTTGTTTGTTTGCAAAGGATTTTATTTATTTATTTTTTTTTACTTATGAAGCTCAGTTTGGCTGGATATGAAATTCTGGGTTGAAAGTTTTTTCTTTAAGTATGTTGAATATTGGCCCCCACTCTCTTCTGGCTTGTAGAGTTTCTGCTGTGAGATCTACTGTGAGTCTGATGGGCTTTGCTTTGTGGGTGCCCCAACCTTTCTCTCTTCCTGCCCTTAGTATTTTCTTCTTCATTTCAACCCTGGTGAATCTGACTATTATGTGCCTTGGGGTTGCTTTTCTTGCGGAATATCTTTGTGGTATTCTCTGTATTTCCTGGACTTGAATATTGGCCTGCCTTGCTAGGTTGGGGAAATTTTCCTGGATAATATTCTAAAGAGTATTTTCCAGCTTGGATTCATTCTCTTCGTCACATTCTGGTACACCTATCAAACATAGGTTAGGTCTCTTCAAATAGTCCCACATTTCTTGGAGACTTTGTTCATTTCTTTTTGTGCATTTTTCTCTAATTTTGGTTTCTCATTTTATTTCATTGAGTTGATCTTCAACTTCTGGTATCCTTTCTTCTGCTTGGTCAATTCGGCTGTTGAAACTTGTGCATGCTTCGCGAAGTTCTCGTGTTTTGTTTGTCAGCTCCTTCAATTCATTCATATTCCTCTCTAAGTTGTCCATTCTTGTTATCATTTCCTCGAATCTTTTTTCAAATCTGTTTTCAAGGTTTTTTAGTTTCTTTGCATTGATTTAGAACATGTTCTTTTAGCTCACAGAAGTTTCTTATTACCCACCTTCTGAAGTCTGATTCCATCATTTCGTCACACTCATCCTCCGTCCAGCTTTGTTCCCTTGTTGGTGAGGAGTTTTGGTCCTTTGCAGGAGGCGAGGTGTTTTGGTTTCTGGTTTTTTCCTCCTTTTTGCACTGGTTTCTTCCCATCTTTGTGGATTTATCACCCTGTCGTCTGAGTAGTTGCTGACTTTTTGATCGGGTCTCTGAGTGGACTCCCAGGTTGTGGATGATGAAGTATTTCTATTGCTTAGTTTTTTTTCTAACAGTCTAGCTCTTCTGCTATACAACTGCTGAGGCCCACTCCAGGCCCTGCTTGTCTGGGGTATACCTGTAGCAGCTGCAGAACAGTGAGGGATGCTACCAGTTTCTTCTTTTGCTATCTTTGTCCCAGAATGAGGCTCACCAAATGTCAGTCTGATCAGTCCTTTTGAGGTAACTCTTTGGATATACAGGGGTCAGAGAGCTGCTTGAGGAGACGGACTTTACTTTATAGGATTTCAAGTGCTAAGCTGTGAGCTCCGTTGTTCATTCAGGGCTGTTAGGAAGGTGCGTTTATGTCTGCTGCAGCAGAACTTATAAATCCCTGTCTCGGGGAGTTAGAGCTTTCTTTATGAGTTTCTGTTGCACTGTCCTGCCAAGCTAGGAGGCAGTCTAGTCCCTATTTTCCTGCTAAGGCTCTGCCCTTCTACCACAGAGTCCTCCCTGTTGCCGTGGGCCTTGCCTGGATGCTGTGGGCTCTGCCGTGCTGCCATGGACTCTGCCCTACTTTCGTGGGCTTCGCCCTGTTGCTGTGGGCTCTGCCCTGCTGTTGTAGGCTCCTCCCTGTTGGCGGAGTCTCTCTGTTATGGTGGGTTGCCTCGGCAATGGCAGACTGCATCAGCAATGGGAGTGTACCTCAGTAGGCATGGAATGCCTTGGTAGTGGTGGACGCCCCTCTCCCACAGAGCTGCACCATTCTGGATTCAGCTGTGCCTGTAGTGAAACTCTCAACCTCGAGCATTTGAATCGCCATTTTGTTTGTCCCTGTGGGGGTGGGACCCACTGAGCCTGATCACCTGGCTCCCTGCCTCAGAGCCCTTTCTCTCTCTCTCTTTTTTTTTTTAAGTTGACCAGTTGACTCTCTCCCAGGTGTTTTAGTTGCCTGCTGAAAGGGCACAGGGATCTGTGTGATTTACCATGCAGCAACCCACTGCACCAGCTCAAATGTCACTTCCCAGGAATCTCCTGGTCTGTCCAAGTCCCATTTAATCAGATGGATATGCTAATCTGCCCTCCCAAATCTCAGATTGTTGGTTTAAGAGGGCATCCAGACCAGCGCGTTTTGTGTGGGGTGCCGCTGCACTGCAGAGCCGGCCAAAACGGCGGCGCAAGCTGAGAGGGCTGCGCTGGTGTCCTGTGTCTCTCCTACTCCTGGGAATTTCCCCGTTCTGTGGGCAACAAAGGTCTGTCTGGAAATGCGGCTAGGACTCACCCTCTGCACCTTCACTGAGAGCTGCAATCCTGAGGTGTTCCTATTGCTCCATCTTGGACTCTTGTGTTGATGTAAATATATTTCTAAATAATTTTGTTAAGGTAAGTTTTGTTAAATAACTTTCAGAGGGCTCTATGATTCTATTCTAAGTCAAGATTATATTTTAGGTTATTGGTTCCAGTTTACTGGTGGTTCTGCTTATTCAAAGAAACATATGTACTCCACTTGGTCTGGAACCTTATTTACTGAGGACTGCTCAAGTCTCCTTCACACATAAGCTTATAAGCAGGCTGAAAGCATAATTCCTAGCTTTGTCCCTAATATCTAGTTAGCATTCTTGAACCAAGATTATCTTTTTTTTTTAATTATATTTTAAGTTCTCGGATACTAATGCAAATTATGCAGGTTTGTTTCAAAAGTATACATGTGCCATGGTGGCTGCTGCACCCATCAACCTGTCATTTACATTAGGTATTTCTCCTAATGCTATCCCCCCCAGTCCCTCACCCTGGTGTGTGATGTTCCTCTCTCTGTGTCCTTGTGTTCTCATTGTTCACCTCCCACATAAGTGAGAACATGTGTGTTTAGGTTTCTGTTCTTGTGTTAGTTTGCTGAGGATAATGGTTTCCAGATCCATCCACATCCCTGAAAAGGACATGAAATCATACTTTGTTATGTCCACATAGTATTCCATGATGTATATGTGCCACATTTTCTTTATCTAGTCTATCACTGATGGGCATTTTGGTTGGTTCCAAGTCTTTGCTATCGTGTATAGTGCTGCAATAAACATATGTGTGCATGTGTCTTTATAATAGAATGATTTATAATTTTTGGGTGTATATCCAGTCATGGGATTGCTGGGTAAAATGATACTTCTGGTTCTAGATCCTGGAGGAATGAATACATTGTCTTTCAAAATGGTTGAAAGAATTTACACTGCTACTAACAATGTAAAAGCATTCCCATTTCTCCACATCCTCTCCAGCATCTGTTGTTTTCTAACTTTTTAATGATAGCCATTCTAACTGTCATAATGTGGAACCTCAGTACAGTTTTGATTTGCATTTTGTGTGACTGTCTATCGATTTTTGCAATCCAGATCCATCACACTTGTTATTAATAGATATGTTTTCTAAATGCTATTAATAGTTTGAATCTCTCATCTAGTTTGGGATTTTTTTCTATGTTTTCTAATTGTTATATATATTTATAGAGGTTTTAATGGAAATTTGGAAGAAGGAGTAGCAGGTGTTGCTGATCATATTTAACTTTAAGATTAATTATAAAAGCAAAAATAAATAAATACATAAAAAGTAGAGGTTGCAATTCTCACCTCTGATGGAATAGATTTTAAAGCAACAAAGATAAAAAGAGGACATAATGGTAAAAGGATCAGTGCAACAAGAAGAGTTGACAATCCTGGATGTGTACACACCCAATACAGGATACATAAGACTTGTAAAGAGACTTGGACTCCCACACAGTAGTAGTGGGAGATTTCAGCATCAATATTAGATAGATCAATGAGACAGAAAATTAACAAGGATATCCAGGACTTGAACTCAGATCCAAAACAAGTAAACTTAATAAACATTTATAGAACTCTCCACTTTAAACACACAAGATATGCACTCTTATCAGTACCACATCACACCGACTCACTGGTTTAAATAAAATATTGGTTGGCCATTATTAAGCACAATTAATGGTATAAGGAAGGTTTTCAATACCCATTTTTAGACTGCATTCTAGCCTGGGCAATTAAGCAACACTCCCATTCTCTCTCCCTCCTCCTCTTCCTCTTTTTTCCTCTTCTTCATTCATTTTTCTTTCTTTCTTTCTCTAAAAAAAAAATAATAATTATAAAAGCCCATTTGCAAAGATTTGGAATGGTAATTTTTTTTTTTTCTGAAAAGCAAGGGTAATAGTTAGAAGTGCTAATGAATAATGATTTAATAAATTTAACACTCCCTAGGAAGGTAAAAAACTCTGATACTCACTAACTTTCCTGACCAGAGGACATTAATATGAACAGTATGAATTCCGTAGTGAGTAAGATGAAATTTAGATAGATACATATCTCTTCAGATGAACTTTAACTGATGACATTGATGAATTAATGAAGAAACTTGCTGAATAGGGATAAAAGATTGTTGTTTCTTTGGTTGGAGCAATATTGTCTTATGTTGTCATTTAGTGGGATAACAACATAAAAGACATAGTTTTGGGAATTAATAATAAGTCAAATTTTAGAAATGTTGGATCCGATATGCCTTTGGGCATCATATTGAAATAGTCAGTAAGCTAATAAAAAAAAGAAAAGGAGTCTGGACATGTTAATTTGATAAATATTTAATTTTGCATACTCCATGACAGATACTGAACAAAGATGTGTGCTATGACAATGAATAAAGCAAAATCCTCTCTTTTTCCTGCTAGAGACTTTATTTAACAGCATGAGGCAGGAAAAACCACACAGGCGTCACTGATAAAAATAATAACTTATATTTTGTTAATTAAAAACAAGTCATTTTGTTTATTGTCTTCTTTGGTTTATTACTAAACTAGCAAATAATATACAAGAGGTCTTACAGGATATGTAAGAGAATGGCTTTCTTGTTTTCTATGGGAAAGCTAAACTTTCTAATTGTGTGAAATAAGAAGTGAAAAATCATCATGCAGAACAGCTCAAAACTGAGGACTTATTGTCTTATATACATATCATTTTAGGAAGAAAGTACTACATCTCCATTCAAATTTCTACCTAAGGATATTCTTGCTATGACACAGTTACACATTGGCTTTCCAGTTTTTAGGATGCTACTGTGTCTATTTGAGGTTTCACAAAAGCAGGCCTGAGTGTTCCAATCACAGATGAGCAATAGCAATTGAAACCTAGTAGAGTATATACTTCATGTAAAAGAGAATAATGCAGAAGACTAATCTAGTGATACATCTTAAAGTCATAAAAGGCTCTGGAGGATTCACATTCTGGGAAAAGGAAATTAGCATAAATAAAGGTCTAGAATAAAGGAACAGTTTGGAGAAAATTAGGAAACACTATGTAACTTAATATGGCTACAGTTTGGTCCTCCTTTCCTTGGATCTTCAGAGAAAATTAATTTTAAAGGTATATCTTATGCATAAGGAACAAAATTACTTAGTTTCAACAATTGAACTCTTCAAATATTGAAAAAACAGCCAAAAGGAATAGTTAATAGGTTGTGATGTGTTCTAATTCAGAGTTTAGTTCCCAGTTATGCATTCAAATAAACTGCTACTACTTCTGACAACACTAGATACTATTTGTTAATTATTTTTAATATATCATCCCTCGGATTAGGCAGGGTTTCTTTTTAGCATCCATGTGCAAGTTACAATTTTATGTGAAATGTTGTTTTTCTTTAGCAATAATCACGAGTATGGATAAATAATTTTGAACACCTTTTCCCGATGTAATTTGTATACCTCATTATAAGAGCAAACATGTCGTGTCATAGAATTTCAGAAGTAGAGGAAAATTTAGCTAATTCCTCTTTCTGACAAAACTGAACTCCTAAGAGTAATTAACTCATTTCAGTGGTCATATAAGAGTTTGAATCTATTCTACTGACCAGGGTCCATAATATTTTCCAGAATTATAAATGTGGTAAAATTATAAACCACTTCTTAGTATATTTCTCTGATATTCCTTCATTTTTCATATTGAAAATATTTCAGCATTCTATATAAAGATTCAGTGCCTGTTAGTTGTAACAGAGCTTACAAACAACAATATCCAACTAGCATGGCAGCAACATCATCCCAGGTAATGTTATCTCATTTGCAGTCTTTCTGATTCAGTTCACTAAACACATGAGTGCCCAAACCTTTCTAAAATGCCTTTTTTATCCATTAAAAACATAGTGCTATAAACATAGTGCTTACTTTACTGCATATAAAATAACCTTTTATGGTAAGTAATTTGAACCCCAAACATAGTGTCTCAAATAAAATAGAAGTTTGTTTCTTTAATAAAAGTCTAGAATTCGGTGGGCAGTCCAAGTTGTTTCCATCATATTTTTCTTGCAGACACAGTTTAATTCCACCTTATTCTGTCATCTTTCCATGTGTTGTCCTTTTCTGCATAATCCAAGTTAGCCTTGCTTCACTTTTGTGTTTTTATCCCAAGTAGGTTTGTAGATGTGCATGAAGAAATGAAGGGACATTATATTCCCATTAAGCAGATGTAATAGTACAGATTCAGAGAAGTAAAAACAGTAGGATACAAAGACACATGAACACAATATTTTATAGTTAGAGTATTTATCCCCATCCAAATCTCATGTTGAACTGTAATCCCTAATGCTGGGAGTGGGACCTGGTGGGAGGTGCTTGGATCATGAGGAGCAGATCTCTTGTGGCTTCATGCTGTCTTCACGATAGTGAGTTCTCGTGCAATGTGATCATTTAAAAGTGTGTGGCACTTCAGCCCTTCACTTTCTTTGCTCCTCCTTTCGCCATGTAAAGTGACTGCTCCTGCTTTACCTTCTGCCATGATTGTAAACTTCCTGAGGCCTTCCCAGAAGCCAAGCAGATGACAGGACCACATTTCCTATAAAGCCTCAGAACCACGAGCCAGTTAAACCTCTTTTGTGTAATAAATTACCCAGTCTCAGTTCTATCTTCATAGCAATCCATCAATGGCCTAACAGAGAAAATTGATACCAAAAAGTAGGGCTTTGCAATTAGGTTGGTGCAAAAGTAATGGCAAAAACCACAATTACTTTTGCACTAACCTAACATAAAGATACCTGAAAATGTGGAAGCAACTTTGAAACTGGGTAACAAGCAGAGGTTGGAAGAGTTTGGAGGGTTCAAAGAATACGGGAAGATAATGGAATGTTTGAAATTTCTTTAAGACTGGTTCATTGGTTGTGACCAAAATGCTGATAGTGATATGGACAGTGAAATCTAGGCTGAGGAGGTCTCCAATGGAAATGAAGAACTTACTGGGATCTGGAGCAAAGGTCATGTGTGTTACACCTTAGCAAAGAATTTGCTGCATTCTCTTCATGCCTTATGGATCTGTGGAAGTTTGAACTTCATAGTGATGATTTAAGGTCTCTGGTGTAAAACATTTCTAAGTAGCAAAATGTTCAAGATATGTCTTAGCTGCTTCTAACTGCCTATGCTTAGGTGTAGTAGCAAAAGAATGACTTAAATTTGAAATATATATAAAAGGAAAGCAGAGCAAAAATTTTGGAAAATTTGCCACCTGGCCATGTGGCAGAGAAGAAAACGCTTTTTCAGAAAAGGAATTCAGGCAGACTTGGAGCAACCACTTGCTAGAAAAATTTACATAACTTACAGGGAACTAAGTGCTGAAGCCAGAACAATGATAGAAAGGCATTTCAGAGACTTTTGCAGCATTCACTCTCATCACAGCCCAGAGGCCTAAGAGGGAAGAATGGTTTCTTGAGCCAGGTCACAGAAACACTATTCCCCACGTCAAGGCCACTCTGGCTCCAGCATCAGCTCAAAAGGCTCTAGATACTACTCATACTGCTGCTCCAGCGGACTCAAGCTGTCATAACCTTGCCAGCTTCCATGTGATGTTAAGCCTGTGGATGTACAGAATGCAAGAGTGATGGAATCTTGGCATCCTCTGCCTAGATTTCAGAAGACATATGGAAAACCCCAGTGCCCAGGCAGAAGTTGGCTACAGGGCAGAGCCCCCACAGAGAACTTATACAAGGGCAGTGCCAAGGAGAAATGTGGGGTTGGAGCCCTTGCACAGAGTCTTGGAGACTGTCTAGTGAAGCTCCGAGAATTGGGCACCATCTTCCAGAGCCCAAAATGGCAGTTCATGGTGCGCCTGGAAAAGCTGCAGTTACTCAACAACCTGTGAGAGGAGCCTGAGGAACTGAACCCTGCAAAGTCATAGAGGTTGAACTGCCCAAGACCTTGGAGCCCTCCCTGATCACCAGTATGCTCTGGGTGTTGGACATGGAGTCAAAAGAGATTATTTTGGAATTTTATGATTTAGTGGCTGCCCTGCTAAGTTTCAAACTTGCGTGGGACCTGTAGCCTCTTTCGTTGAGGAGATTTTTCCCTTTTGGAATGAAACTGTTTATCTAATGCCTATAATCCCACTGTATCTTGGAAATAGATATCTTTTTTTTATTTTACAGGCTGATAAGTGGAAGGGATTTGCCTTGTCTCAGAAGAGACTTTGGACTTTTGAGTTAATGCTAGAATGAGTTAAGACTCTAGGGGACTGTTGGGAAGGTATGACTGTAATTTGAAACATAAGAAGGACATGAAATTTGGGAAGAGCTAGGGCAGAAAAATAGAGTTTGGATATCTGTCCCTGCCCAAATTTCATTTGGAGATGTAATCCCCAGTGTTGGAGTTGGGGCCTAGTAGGAGGTGTTTGGATACTGGGGACAGATCCATCATGAATAGCTTGGGCTATCTTCTTAGTGACAAGTGAGTGCTTCCTCTGAGTTCACATGGGATTTCGATCATTTAAAATTGTATGAAGCCTCTCTTGTCACACGTTTTGCCTCTCTTGTGCCCTGCTTTTGCCATGTGATGTTTGCCAGCTTCCCTTTACCCTTCCCCTATGACTATAAGCTTACTGATGCCAAATCAGAAGCTGAGAAGATGCCTGGTGTAATGCTTCTTGTACAGCCTACAAAACTATGAACCAATTAAACCTCTTTTCTTTATAAATTACCCAGTCTCGGGCATTTTCTCAAATCAATGCAAGAATGGCTTAAACACACCCAGCTGAAAATCCTTTAATTATGGTAGAAGAATAAAACAGACTTTGACAAATAACTGGTTGTCCTCCCCTGTTCTAGAAGATCCTTTGGTTAAAATGCTTCAAATTTGCATTGAAATGTATTAATTCACATTATTTTGTCTACTAAATGATCATCTCAAGTTTTCTCTGTTTGACCTTTCAATTACAGTTATTTAGAATTTCTCATTATCTTTTCTGTGTAGCTTGTTTCTTCCCAGTCCTTATTACTGGCCTTCACCCTTGTTCTACTTTCTCTTCGCCTGAAAGATACTTTTTTTTCTTTCCAGCAATATAGATGTTTACTTTTCTTAAAACACATAATACCAACATTCACATCAGAGCTATCCAATGTATCTCATTCTACAAATAACTTTTTCTCATTAAGCATTCCTTCAGCATCAAATATACTGTCGTTACTTCAGTATATTTGATGCTGAAGGAATGTTCAGTATAATATTCATTGTTTTAACTTTCTTCATAAAAGTTTTTATTTAGCATATTTATTAATTATATTTTTATCTTTCTTTTCTCTTCTTTCCATCTCTCTTTAAGCCTAGCATAAGTCAATGGAACAAGATTCACTGATTTAATAAGATTTAGCAGTTTTGTTATTAAAAACACTTAATGTTAGCAAGAGAAAAGCTTTATTTGTAGATCATTTATGCACAGCTAATTACACATATAAAGCTTTCTCTTAGAATAATGAACCCAGGCCGGGTGCGGTGGCTCAAGCCTGTAATCCCAGCACTTTGGGAGGCCGAGGCAGGTGGATCACGAGGTCAACAGATCGGGACCATCCTGGTCAACATGGTGAAACCCTGTCTCTACTAAAAACAAAAAATTAGCTGGGCATGGTGGCACGTGCCTGTAATCCCAGCTACTCAGGAGGCTGAGGCAGGAGAATTTCCTGAACCCAGGAGGTGGAGGTTGTGGTGAGCCAAGATCACGCCATTGCACTCCAGCCTGGGTAACAAGAGCAAAACTCCGTCTCAAAAAAAAAAAAAAATTAAAAAAAAAATAGTGAACCCAGTATATCCATGATGAAAATTTTCCAGGATAGAGTGAGAAGTTACAATTAAAATATCAGAATTTGTTGCTATCTCACCCTGAAGGAACCAGCACTGTAGGGGAAGGAGAAATTTAAGAAAATACTCACAATATGAAAGTGGAAGTATGAAGTAGGAAGAAAAATTGAAAAGAAGGGAGAGCATGGAGTTTAGGGCCTCTACAAAAGTCTGTTTTAGATTTAATCTGTTTGAACTTACAAAGGACGTGATGGAGGAATTGAGAAAGCTTTGCAATATATTCCGACTTCTTCCTTATCAACAATTGCTTACCCGTGAATTGCATTCTATTGTTACCAACCAAACTTTGATGAGACACCTAAGGTATTACATGAGGACAGTTTATCTTTCCTGACGCATTGTAATGTTCACAAAATGAGGGAACTCATTTCAGCACCTAGAACTCCTGAGGGTACCATTTTATTGAATGTTTATTAAATTAATTACTCAAGAAGTGGACAAAGTTGTGAGTCAGAACTTTATAATAATCTTTGGGCTAATAATCTTTTGTCTGATTATCTGACCTGGGTAAATAAGACACTCTTTTCTCCATGTGACTTTTCTGAGCACCTTTATAAAGTTCACTATAAGGTATAGAATATTAAGACATTCATAACGTTTACCTCACATTTTCTCTTCCAGTTACAAGAGGAAAAGAATTACTACCTTTAATCTTTCTAAATCCAGATGCAATCAGCTTCCTTCCATTTCCCATTCTCCTTTCTAGAACTTGACTTTTAATCCTGTTCCATTAGTAAATGGATTTGTTTGTTTCTACTGGCCAAAACCTCTTTTGCTTAGAAGGAGGAGAAAAAGATCCTACTTATATCCTCAGAAATTCATTCACTTGACGGAAAAACTTACTATAGAAGGCCAGAGAAGAAAATTGCCTTCCTGGGGTGTGTGACATATCCATTGATGTTCCATAGAGGTTAATAAAATAATACTTTATTTCATATTAGGATATAGGTTTGAGTGTATATGGAAACCATATTAAGTGGCAGTCTAAAGGATAAGATTAGGAAACTAATATCCCATCCCTGACAGCCAGATAAGTATAAAAGGTCTTTGACATAGCTAACAAATTGTCAAAGACAATTCTCATCATTTTTTTATTATCCTCATTTTGATAAAATTTGACATAACCTGTTATCCTAGTAGAGGATGAAATCAGGGAGCTCTACAAAAATGAGGTTATATTTATGCTTATTTGTATGAGTCAATGCTTCAACTTAATTGCTAGCAAAAGGGTCAGACATCTATCAGAGTATCGACTATAAAGCTATGTCACATTGCCATTTTTTATTTGTGCACCTATCCGTTTTATTCTTTTTTTCTCCTTCTGTAGCTTTCTCTTGCTTTCTACCATCCTTCTCATTTTCTTCCTACCCTGTGAATATTTGTGCTTTCACAGTGAACTCATAGAAACTGCTCACCTCTATAGCTGGCACTTAAGAACAAAGCAGGTGCATACTTCAGTTTAGCCCAAAACAGACTTTCCTTCCACTTTTCCACTAGTTGATTTTCTATCTCATAAACAACACTCAGATATTCTATTATTTGTTTTCCTTTTAATTAAGGCCACTACTAGGCTATAAAGTGGCTGATTCTGTCCTCTCAGCACACTTCATGAGGCTACTTTAGCACCATGTGTGAGTTGGCAGCACTTCAAGAGACCAGTGATATGGTGGTGTATTGTTGAGAGATTATCAAGCCATGTCCGTAGAGACTGAAAATTCTTTAGAAACATTGGCTAGAGAAAATTAAATGAACTTAGAACCCAGAGAAGTGCATTACTTGAGGTCCATGAAAATACTTGAAAACTTAATTATGAAGAAGAATGTGATGATTCTAGGGCAGGAGGTCAACTTTACTTCTGATTTTTACTGTCGATAATAAGGAAAAAATCCTTTTATGTGAAATAAAATTCACTAGGCATTTTCATTAAGTTTCTTATTACATACTCACTAATTAAAAGCCTTTTTTAACCTTTAAATAATAAATTAACAGCAAACACTTCCGTAATATTTACATACCCGGTCTAATGTCCTTTAAAGCAAAATGCAGCAACCATAGCATTATATATTAAAAAGGGAAATTGAACTCTTCATAAAGTACTAAAAAGGTGTTCCTCTGGAATATTCCAAACAGAGATCCCTAAGAACACTCAATTGATAATATGTTGAAATATATCAGTGCTCTATCCACTAATCACAGGATGAACATTCTGTTTTTTAAATTTTTAATGTTTAATATCAAAATGTAAATTTGCCCCTACAGAAAACATCAAAAGGCTAATTCCCTTAGTGGTATTTTACAATTAATTTTAATATCCGTAAACTTAAGCACATAAATTCTTCTAGTGGTAGCATATGCAAATATGTTGCTGCATATCTTTGAAGTAGCTGTTATTAAATGCAGATACCATCTCTGCTTGGAGCTGAGTATTAAAATAGGTTTTACAAAATAACAAATGATGCTGTGTGTTATTTTCTAGATTTATTCAATAAATTTCCTTAGACAAGAAAAACAAAAATGCTGTATCTCAAGTGCCATAATTTATACTCGTGGAATGTGAGCCTAAGTATAAACAAAGTTAAAGAAATAACATCAATATTCAATCTAAAGAAGAAAGACATAATTGATACTGGAAAAAATCTATCTCACATCAAAAATCTTACTTGAGAAAATTGAATTAGATATGTGAATTCATATCTACATGAATTACCCCAAGTGATAAAAGCTTGTAATGTTTTCTGCACTTGTGTCACATTTTGAAATATTGCCCAAATCATAGGAGAATTTTAGTCTAAGTATTAGCAAGTTGAAAGTTGAACATATTTTCACATTAAAGTATTTGTTGGAACAAAAGGAAATGGTTATATGTATAGGCCTGATTGATTACTTATTAAAGTAAATGAAAAATAAAATATTTACCTCAACAAACTTGTACATAATAATTATTAATTTTAAATAGAAACATATCATATCATATCATATCATATCATATAAAATACATGGTTGGGACTGTTTGGTATTTAGGATAGAACAGTGTTTTTCAAGTAAGACATGACTGCCATTGAGTATAACCAAAGAATTTTCAGGAATTATGATATTGAAATCTGGGGCACCAAGGTAATTCCATGGGGTAGACATATTGGTCTTGGCTAGTTTCTTTCCAGACAAATATGCTACCGAAAAATCTTTGAGGAAAGGTTATAGGGTAACTGAGGAAGAACATATTCATGAATTGTGAAAAATGACTTAGCAAATAAAGTTTCCAAAATTCTAGAATTTATTACTAAGTGAGGCACCCCACAGGCTGTTAAAGCAGTAATTGAATCCTCTTCCTTTTGTCCAGAGTTGTGCACTGGTATATCATTATATTAATATGGATAAACAGACTTCTATAAAGGATATGACAATGGTGTGTTAGGCAATTTGTAATTAAGTAAAACAAACATTCTGATAATTCAGTTCCAATGAAAGGTAATAGTTGGTGGAATTCTTTAGACATTCTCCAAGTCTCTGTCCTGTTTAACATTTTTCTGGTGAACAGGATGCAGGCATAGAGAGAATATTTAGTTGAGAGGTGATTTCCAAAAGTGGTAAGATTAGTTAATAAGTTGTGATTTAAAAAATAGTAAAGATTTCAAAAGTCCAGGGCACTTTTCTGTTATGAAGAAAAACTAGAAAACATTTCCAGGTGCAACTGTGCTCTTAAATTTAGGCTCAAAAGCCCTATTTTATTAATATCTCATGGCAAAAAATGTGGGAAAAAAATCTAGGAAGATGTTTCCATTTCTAGTAATATGACAGACTACAAATCCTGAAAACTTTATTATCAAAAAGCAACTAAAAATAGATAAATATTTTCAAACATACTGTGTTTCAAAGACAAGAAGGCAAGAATTGATTTCCCCAAAAGCTAGACATGGTTTTATTAAATAGCTTTATTGAGGTATAATTGATATTGAATAGATTGCATGCATTTAAAGTGAATTGAATTGATAATTTTGAAAAATATATCAACTTATGGAAATAACTCACCAGATTCAAGATAATGAATATTTTTATCACCCTGTAAGCTTTCTTTTGATCTTTTTGTAGTCCCTTTCTAATACCCTTTCCCATACTCTACTTGTGAGGAAAACACTGCTTTACCCTGCCACTATATATTAGTTTGCATTTTCCAACATTGTATGTACTTTGCAGCATATAATATTTATACTTTTCTTGTCAAACATCTTCAATTGAATTAATTAATATGTGATGCATTCATGCTAAATTACATATCAATAGTTCAGATTTATTGCTGAATAATATTCTATTATAGGAATCTTTCACAGCTTATTTAGCCATTTACCCAGTGATGAGCAATTGGTTTATTTCTAGTTTGTAGTTACTACAAATAAAGCTGCAGTGAACATTCTTGTACAAGTCTTTGTATAGATTTGTTTTCTTCTTTTTTTTTTCTTTTTTATTATACTTTAAGTTCTGGGGTACATGTGCAGAATGTGCAAGTTTGTTACATAGGTATACACGTGCCATGGTGGTTTGCTGCATCCTTCCCCCCCTCATCTACATTAGATATTTCTTCTAATATTAGCCCTCCTCAATTGCTCCATGCCCTACTATCCCTCCCCTAGCTCCCCCACCCCAACAAGCCCTGGTGATGTTACCCTCCGTGTGTCCATGTGTTCTCATTGTTCAACATCCACTTATAAGTGAGAACATGCAGTGTTTGGTTTTCTGCTCTTGTGTCAGTTTGCTCAGAGTGATGATTTCAAGCTTCATCCATGTCCCGGCAAAGAACATGAACTAAATACCGTTTTAGGGGTGCATAGTATTCCATGCTATATATGGGCAACATTTTCTTTATCCAGTCTATCATTGATGGACATTTGGATTAGTTCCAAGTCTTTGTTACTGTGAATAGCACCACAATAATTATATACATGCATGTGTCTTTATAATAAAATGATATATAATCCTTGCGTAGGTACTCTGTAATGGGACTGCTGGATCACATGGAATTTCTAGTTCTAGATCCTTGAGAAATTGCCAAACCACCTTCTACAATGGCTAAACTAATTTATACTCCCACCAACGTGTGAAACAACTCTATGCACATAAACTGGTAAACCTGGAAGAAGTGGATAAATTCCTGGACACTTGTGTCCTCCCAAGTCTAAACCAGGAGGAAGCTGAAACTATGAATAGACCAATAACAAGATATGAAGTCGAGGCAGAAATTAAGAGCCTACCACACAAAAAAAGCCCAGGTCCAGATGGGTTCACAGTTGAATTCTACCAGACACACAAACAGGAGCTGGTACCATTCCTTCTGAAACTATTCCAAATAATCCAAAAAGAGGAATCCTTCCCAAATCATTTTATGAGACCAACATCATCCTGATACCAAAACCTGGCAGAGACTCAACAAGAAAAGAAAACTTCAGGCCAATATCCATGATGAACATAGATGCAAAAATCTTCAATAAAATACTGGCAAGTCGATTGCAACAGCACATCAAAAAGCTTATCCATCATGATCAAGTAGAATTCATCCCAGGGATGCAAGCAAGGCTAGTTCAACATACGCACCTCTATAAACATAATTCACCACATAAACAGAACCAAAAACAAAAACCACATGATTATCTCAACTGATGCAGAGAAGGCACTTGACAAAATTCAACAGCCCTTTATGCTAAAAGCCCTCAATAAACTAGGTATTAATGGAATGTACCTCAAAATAATAAAAGCTATTTATGACAAAGCAACAGCCAATATCATAGTGAATGGGCAAAAACTGGAAGCATTCCCTTTGAAACCCGGCACTAGACAAGGATGCCCTCTCTCACCACTCCTATTCAATATAGTACTGGAAGTTCTAGCCAGAGAAATCAGGCAAGAAAAATAAATAAAGGGTATTCAAATAGGAAAGGAGGAAGCCAAATTGTCTCTATTTGCAGACGACATGATAGTATATCTAGAAGACCCCATCGCCTAAGCCCAAAAACTCCTGAAACTGATAAGCAACTTCAGCAAAGTCTTAGGATACAAAATCAATGTGCAAAAATCACAAGCATTTCTATACACCAATAACAGACTTAAAGAGAGCCAAAACAAGAGCTAACTGCCATTCACAATTGCTACAAAGAGAATGAAATACCTAGGAATAAAACTTACAAGGAACGTAAGAGACCTCTTCAAGGAAAACTACAAACCACTGCTCAATGAAATAAGACAGGACACAAACAGATGGAGAAACATTCCATGTTCATGGTTAGGAAGAATCAATATCATGAAAATGGCCATACTGCACAAAGTAATTTACAGAATCAATGCTATCCCCATCAAGCTACCATTGACTTTCTTCACAGAACTGAAAAAAAAACCACCTTGAACTTCATATGGAATCCTAAGAGAGCATAGCCAAGCAAAGCAAAATGAACACAGTGGGAGGCATCACACTACCGAACTTCAAACTATACAACAAGGCTACAGTAATCAAAACAGCATGGTACTGGTACCAAAACAGAGATATAGACCAATGGAACAGAACAGAGGCATCAGAGGCGACACAACATATCTACAACCATACAATCTTTTATAAACCTGACAAAAACAAGCAATGGGGAAAGGATTCCCTGTTTAATAAATGCTGTTGGGGAAACTGGCTAGCCATGTGCAGAAAGCAGAAACTGGACCCCTTCCTGACACCTTACACTAAAATTAACTCCAGATGGATTAAAGACTTAAACATAAGTCCTGGCCCCATAAAAACCCAAGAAGAAAATCTAGGTAAAACCATTCAGGACATAGGAGTAGGCAAGGACTTCATGACCAAAACACCAAAAGCATTGGCAACAAAAGCCAAAATAGACAAATGGGACCTAATCAAACTCTACAGCTTCTGCATGGCAAAAGAAACAGTCACTAGAGTGAATCGGCAACCAACAGAATGGGAAAAAGTGTTTGCAGTTTACCCATCTGACAAAGGGCTGATATCCAGAATTTACAAAGAACTCAAACAGGTTTACAAGGAAAAAACAAGCCCATTCAAAAGTGGGCAAAGAATATGAACAGACACTTTACAAAAGAAGACATACATGAGGCCAACAAACATATGAAAAAATGCTCATCATCACTGGTCATTAGAGAGATGCAAATCAAAACCACATTGAGATACCATCTCACGCCAGTTAGAATGGCGATCATTAAAAATCTCGATACAACAGATGCTGGAGAGGATGTGGGGAAATAGGAATACTTTTACACTGCTGGTGGGAGTGTTAATTAGGTCAACCACTGTGGAAGACAGTGTAGCGATTCCTCAAGGACCTAGAAATAGAAATTCCATTTGACCCAGCAATTTCATTACTGGGTATATATCCAAAGGAATATTAATTTTTCTACCATAAGGACACATGCACACGAATGTTCATTGCAGCACTGTTTACAATAGCAAAGACCTGTAACCAACCCAAATGCCCATCGATGATAGACTGGACTGGGAAAATGTGGCACATATACACCATGGAATATTATGCAGCAATCAAAATTATGAGTTTGTGTCCTTTGTAGGGACATGGATGAATCTGGAGGACACCATTCTCAGCAAACTGACACAAGAACAGAAAATGAAATGCCACATATTCTCACTCATAGGTGGGTGATGAACAATGAGAACACATGGGCACAGGGAAAGGAGCATTACACACTGGGGTCTATTGGGGGAATAGGGGAGGGACAGTGGGAGTGGAGCTGGGGAGGTATAGCACAGGGAGAAATGCCAAAAGTGGGTGAAGGGGAGGAAGGCAGGAAAACACACTGCCACGTGTGTACCTATGCAACTATCTTGCATGTTCTGCACATGTACCCTAAAACCTAAAATGCAATAAAATAAAATAATAATAATAATAATTAATAAATAAATAAATATGTTCAAGAAACACTCAAAAAAAAAAAAAAAAAAAAAGGAAAGCATTCCTATTTCTCCACATCCTCTCCGGCATCTGTTGTCTGCTGATTTTTTAATGATCACCATTCTAACTGGCATGAGATGATATCTTAATGTGGTTTTGATTTGCATTTCTCTAATGATCAATGATGATGAGGTTTTTTCATATGTTTTTTGGCTGCAAAAATGTCTCTTTTTAACAGGTGTCTGTTCATATCCTTCACTCACATTTTGATGGGGTTGTTTTTTTCTTGTAAATTTGTTTAAGTTCTTTGTAGATTTTGGTGATTAGCCCTTTTTCAGACAAGTAGATGGCAAAAATTTTTTCCCATTCTGTTGGTTGCCAGTTTACTCTAATGATTGTTTCTTTTGTTGCACACAGCTCTTAAGTTTAATTAGATCTCATTTGTCTATTTTTTTTTTTTTTTTTTTTTTGCTGCCATTGCTTTTGGTGTTTTAGTCATGAAGTCCTTGGCCATGCCCATGTCCTGAATGGTTTTCTTCTAGGGTTTTTATGGTGTTAGGTCTTATGCTTAAATCTTTAATCCATCTAGAGTTAATTTTTGTATAAGATGTGAGGAAGTGATCCAATTTCAGCTTTCTGCATATGACTAGCCAGTTCTCCCAAAACCGTTTCTTAAATAGCGAATCCTTTTCCCATTGCTTGTTTTTGTCAGGTTTGTCAAAGATCAGATGGCTGTAGATGTGTGGCATTACTTCTGCCGCCTCTGTTCTGTTCCATTGGTCTATATCTCTGTTTTGATATCAGTATCATGCTGTTTTGATTACTGTAGCTTTGTAGTATAGTTTGAAGTCAAGTAGTGTGAAGCCTCCAGTTTTGCCCTTTTTGCTTAGTATGGTCTTGGCTATGTGGGCTCTCTTTAGGTTCCATATGACGTTCAAGGTGGTTTTTTCCAATTCTGTAAGGAAAGGCAATGGTAGTTTGATGGAGATAGCATTGAATCTATAAATTACTTAGGGTACTATGGCCATTTTCACAATATTGATTCCTCCTAACAATGAGCATGGAATGTTTTATCATCAGTTTATGTCTTCTCTTATTTCCTTGAGCAGTGGTTTGTAGTTCTTCTTGAAGAGGTCCTTTAAATCCCTTGTTAGTTTTATTCCTAGGTATTTAATTCTCTTTGTAGCAATTGTGAATGGGAGTTCACTAATGATTTGGTTTTCTGATTGTCTGTTGTTGGTGTATAGGAATGCTTGTGATTTTTGCACATCGATTTTGTATTCTGATACTTTGCTGAAGTTGCTTATTAGCTTAAAAAAATTTGGAGCTGAGACGATGGGTTTCTAAATATACAATCAAGTTGTCTGCAAATAGAGACAATTTGACTTTCTTTTTCCTAATTGAATACACTTCATTTCTTTTTCTTGACTGATTGCCCTGGCCAGAACTTCTAATACTATGTTGAATAGGAGTGGTGAGAGAGGGTATACTTGTCTTGTGCCAGTTTTCAAAGGGAATGCTTCCAGTTTTTGCCCATTCAGTATAATATTTGCTGTGAGTTTGTTGTAAATAGCTTTTATTATTTTGAGATATTTTGCATTGATACCTAGTTTATTGAGAGTTTTAGCATAAAACGCTGTTGAATGTTGTTGAAGGCCTTCTCTGAATCTATTGAAAACATCATGTGGTTTTGTTTTCGTTCTGTTTATGTGATGGATCACATTTATAGATTTGTGTATGTTGAAACAGCCTTACTTCCCAGGGATGAAGCCTACTTCATCGTGATGGATAAGCTTTTTGATGTGATATTGCATCCTGCTTGCTTGTATTTTACTGAAGATTTTCACATCAATATTCATCATGGACATTTGCCTGAAATTTTCTTTTTCAGTTGTGTCTCTGCCAGGTTTTGGTATCAGGATGATGTTGGTCTCATAAAATGAGTTTGGAAGGATTCCCTCTTTTAGTATTGTTTGGAATAGTTTCAGAAGGAATGGTACTAGCTCCTCTTTGTACCTCTGGTAGAATTTGACTGTGAAACCGTCTGGGTTTGAACTTTTTTTGGTTGGTAGGATACTAAGTGCTTCTTTACCTTCATATCTTGTTATTGGTCTATTCAGAAATTCATTGTCCTCCTGGTTTAGTCTTGGGAGGGTATAAATGTGCAGGAATTTATCCATTTCTTCTTGATTTACTGGTTTATGTGCATAAAGATGTTTATAGTAATCTCTGATGGTAGTTTTTATTTCTGTGGAATCATTGCAATTCTCTTAAGTAAATATGTAGGACTAGAGTATCTACATCATATAGAGTGGGTATAATTAACTTTTTAGGATACTGCCAAGTTTTCTACAATGGTAGTAATATATTACAGTTCTTTTTTTTAATTGCATTTTAGGTTTTGGGGTACATGTGCAGAACATGCAAGATAGTTGCATAGGTACACACGTGGCAGTGTGTTTTGCTGCCTTCCTCCCCTTCATCCACATTTGGCATTTCTCCCCGTGCTATCCCTCCCCAGCTTCCCCCCTCCCTCGCTGTCCCTCCCCTATTCCCCCCAATAGACCCCAGTGTATAGTGCTCCCTTCCCTGTGTCCACGTGTTCTCATTGTTCATCACCTGCCTATGAGTGAGAATATGTGGTATTTCATTTTCTGTTCTTGTGTCAGTTTGCTGAGAATGATGTTCTCCAGATTCATCCATATCCCTACAAAGGACACGAACTCATCATTTTTGATTGCTGCATAATTACATTTCTACCAGCAGTTATACAAGCTCTAGTTCCTTCACCACTTTGCCAACAATTTTATGACCAGTTTTGTTTTTTTAATTGTAGCTATTTTAATATTTTATGCTGGTATTTAATTATGGTTTTAATTCACTTTTTAGTATTGACTAATGGTGTTGAGCATATTTTCATCTGTATATTTGATATATACACATCATCTTTGATGAAGTGACTGTAGTAGTATTCTTAGTGAAGGATCGCATAAACTTTTGGCCCATTTTTGTTCAGTTATCTGTTGTATTACAGAATTTCAGATTTGTTTATTGTATTATGTATTAAGTCTAACAGTTACAGAAAAATATGACACTAATAAAAATAAAAATCTATCAAAAATTTCAGCTGTTAGAATTAACAGTTTGGAACAACAAAATTTTCTCCTCATTATGTTTTATATCTTTCTAATTTTTGCATGCCCTGTAAATATTTTTCTTATTTCAGTCATTATGGTTTTACCATTTTAAGTGCTGGATATTTCAGTGTTTCTATAAACCTTCTCAAGATTTTTCCTGTAATGCAGCCAAGTTATTTGCAAACCATTTGATATTTTTCAAATCTTGCTTTTAGGATCTCTAAATGGGTGCTTAGTCTAGGAATATTTATTCTCCACTCTTGAGTCATTATTCTTTTCTGCACTCTACATAACATTTCATGAATTATGGCTTTTTCCAGACTGACTGATAAGAGCAGGTACCATTCCTGAAGCTTTGTGTGCAATAGGCAGTGTGATCTCTCAGTTTTGGAATACAGATCCTTATACATATGTATGGAAACCGGATATGTAACACAGTGATATTTATAATCAGTGGTGAAGAAAGATATCAAAAGATATGCTAGAATAAATTCCTAAATAAAAAATGTTTTTCCCTGGAAGCCTTATCAATAACATAGACAATTAATAGGTATTTTGCATGTTAATTGTATTATATGCCATATTCATAAAATAAAGGATGCTAGAGAAAAGAAAAAGTTATTAAGAAATTACAAGAGAGGAGGGGACTCAAGATGGCGCTGTGAGAACAACCCAGGATTGGAGCCTGCGTTGAATTCGCAAACGGTGAGTCAGTGCTGCATTTCCAGACTGATCTTTGTTGCCCACAGAACAGGGAAACTCACAAGTATAAAAAGACACGGGACGCCAGGCAGTAGGTCTGCCTGGCGAAGCCGGCAGCCGGGGCGGCGGCGGCCGGCCCTACCCAGCGATCCCCACAGGGCGCGCTTGTCCGGGTGCCTTGTTGAACCGGCAACCTGAGACTTGAGAGGGCTGGACTTGAGACTGAACGAGACTTGCACAGTAGCCCAGCCCAGGGGATTGCAGGGACAGATCGTTTGGGATACCCAGTGGGACGAACAAAACCGCGATTTCAAACTATCCCGGGCAGACGGTCCGAGACGCTCTGTGGGGGAGGGGCGTCCACCACTAAGGAGGCAACCTGCCCCAACTGATATACACGCCCACTGCTGAGGCAGCCAGCCGTTGCCGAGGCAACCCGCCCCAACTGAGATACACGCCCACTGCTGACGCAGCCAGCCGTTGCCGAGGCAACCCGTCCCTACTGAGATACACGCCCACTGCTGACGCAGCCTGCCGTTGCTGAGGCAACACGCTACAACGAAGAGACTCCGCCGCAGGGCCTGGCAGAGACCACAGCAGAGCCGGCAGGAACAGCGCGAATCACACAACAGCAGGGCGGAGCCTCGGCAGCCAAACAGTGGCTAGTCTGCCTTTGAGCTGGTCAGGACACCTGATCGGACATCCAAAAATAAAGCCCAAATCCCTCAACACAGAGCATTTGAGAAAAAAAAAAAGGGTTGTTTAATGAGCTGTGTTGCAGCAAAATCAAACATAGCAGCCTAACAGCCCTGAATGAAAAACAGAGTGCACAGCTCAGCAAATAAACCCCTATAAAGTACAAACTGTCTCCTCAAGCAGCTCCCTGACCGCTCTATATCCAAAAGACTGTCATTAGGCAGGCATCATCCTGGGACAAAGAGAGCAGAAAAAGAAACTGGTAGCATCCCTCGCTGTGCCACGGCTACTAGAGGTGCACCCCAGACAAGCAGGGTCTGGAGCGGACCTCAACAGTCGTACAGCGAAGGGGCTAGACTGGTAGAAGGAAAACCAAGCAACAGAAATACTTCATCATCAACATTCTGGGTGTCCACTCAGAGACCCAAACGAAAAGTCAGCAACTACACAGACGACCAGCGGACAAATCCACAAAGATGGGAAGAAACCAGCGCAAAAAGGAGGAAAACACCCGAAACCAGAACACATCGCCTCCTAGAAAGGACCAAAACTCCTCACCAGCAAGGGAACAAAGCTGGACGGAGAATGACTGTGACGAAATGACGGAATTAGACTTCAGAAGATGGATAATGAGAAACTTTTGTGAGCTAAAAGATCATGTATTAAATCAATGCAAAGAAACTAAGAACCTTGAAAAAAGATTTGAAAAAAGATTCGAGGAAATGATAACAAGAATGGATACCTTAGAGAGGAATATGAATGAATTAAAGGAGCTGAAAAACACAATACGAGAACTTCGCGAAGCAAACGCAAGTTTCAATAGCCGAATTGACCAAGCAGAAGAAAGAATATCTGAAGTCGAAGACCAACTCAATGAAATAAAACGAGAAACCAAGATCAGAGAAAAAAGCACAAAAAGGAATGAACAAAGTCTCCAAGAAATGTGGGACTATGTGAAAAGACCTAACCTACGTTTGATAGGTGTACCAGAAGGGGACGAAGAGAATGAATCCCAGCTGGAAAATACTCTTGAGGACATCATCTAGGAAAATTTCCCCCACCTAGCAAGACAAGCCAACACTCAATTGCAGGAAATACAGAGAACACCACAAAGATATTCCGCAAGAAGAGCAACCCCAAGGCACATAATCGTCAGATTCAACAGGGTTGAAATAAAGGAGAGAATACTAAGGGCAGCCAGAGAGAAAGGTCGGGTCACCCACAAAGGGAAGCCCATCAGACTCACAGCAGATCTCTCGGCAGAAACACTACAAGCCAGAAGAGAGTGGGGGCCAATATTCAACATTCTTAAAGAAAAGAACTTTCAACCCAGAATTTCATATCCAGCCAAACTGAGCTTCAGAAGTGAAGGAAGAATAAAATCCTTTGCGAACAAGCAAGTACTCAGAGATTTTGTCACCACCAGGCCTGCTTTACAAGAGCTCCTAAAAGAGGCACTACACATAGAAAGGATCAATCAGTACCAGCCATTCCAAAATCACACTGAATGCTAAAGAGCTTCAACATAATGAAGAATCTACAACAACTAACAGGCAAAACAGCCACTTAGCATCAAAATGGCAGTATCAAATTCACACATAACAATATTAACCCTAAATGTAAATGGACTAAATGCACCAATCAAGAGACACAGACTGGCAAATTGGATAAAAAGCCAAAACCCATCAGTGTGCTGTATCCAGGAAACCCATCTCACATGCAAGGATACACAAAGGCTCAAAATAAAGGGATGGAGGAAGATTTACCAAGCTAATGGAAAGCAAAAAAAAGCAGGAGTTGCAATTCTCATCTCTGATAAAATAGACTTTAAAGCAACAAAGATCAAAAGAGACAAAGAAGGCCATTACATAATGGTAAAAGGATCGATACAACAAGAAGAGCTAACGATCCTAAACATATATGGACCCAACACAGGAGCACCCAGATACATAAGGCAAGTTCTTAATGACTTACAGAAGGACTTAGACTCCCACACAATAATAGTGGGAGACTTTAACACTCCACTGTCAATACTAGACAGATCAACCAGACAGAAAATCAACAAGGATACCCAGGGCTTGAACTCAGACCTGGAGCAAGCAAACCTGGTGGACATTTACAGAACTCTCCACCCCAAATCCACAGAATACACATTCTTCTCAGCACCACATCACACCTACTCTAAAATTGACCACATAATTGGAAGTAAAGCACTGCTCAACAAATGCAAAACAACTGAAATCATAACAAACAGCCTCTCAGACCATAGTGCAATCAAGTTAGAACTCAGAATTCAGAAACCGACCCAGAACCGCACAGCTTCATGGAAACTGAACAACTGGCTCTTGAATGTTGACTGGGTAAACAAGGAAATGAAGGAAGAAATAAAGAAGTTCTTCGAAACCAATGAGAATGAAGACACAACGTGCCAGAACCTCTGGGACACATTTAAAGCAGTCTCTAGAGGAAAGTATATAGCAATAAGTGCCCATATGAGGAGAATGGAGAGATCCAAAATTGACACCCTGTCGTCAAAATTGAAAGAGCTAGAGGAGCAAGATCAAAAAAACTCAAAACCCAGCAGAAGACAAGAAATAACTAAGATCAGAGCTGAGCTGAAGGAGATTGAGACACGAAAAACCCTTCAAAAAATCAAGAAATCCAAGAGCTGGTTTTTTGAAAAGATCAACAAAATAGACAGACCACTAGCCAGATTGATTAAAAAGAAAAGAGAGAACAACCAAATAGATGCAATAAAAAATGATAAAGGGGAAATCACCACAGATTCCACAGAAATTCAAACCATCATCAGAGAATATTACAAACAACTCTATGCACATAAACTAGTAAACCTGGAAGAAATGGATAAATTCCTGGACTCCTGTGTCCTCCCAAGCCTAAACCAGGAGGAAGCTGAAACTATGAATAGACCAATAACATGGTCTGAAGTTGAGGCAGCAATTAAGAGCCTACCTCACAAAAAAATCCCAGGTCCAGATGGGTTCACAGCCGAATTCTACCAGACACACAAGGAGGAGCTGGTACCATTCCTTCTAAAACTATTTCAAACAATCCAAAAAGAGGGAATCCTTCCCAAATCATTTTATGAGACCAACATCATCCTGATACCAAAACCCGGTAGAGACCCAACGAGAAAAGAAAACTTCAGGCCAATATCCATGATGAACATAGATGCAAAAATCTTCAATAAAATATTGGCAAGCCGATTGCAACAGCAAATCAAAAAACTTATTCATCATGATCAAGTAGGATTCATCCCAGGGATGCAAGGCTGGTTCAACATACGCAAGTCTATCAACGTAATTCACCACATAAACAGAACCAAAAACAAAAACCACATGATTATCTCAATTGACACAGAGAAGGCATTTGACAAAATTCAACAGCCCTTTATGCTAAAAACCCTCAATAAACTCGGTATCGATGGAACGTATCTCAAAGTAATAAAAGCTATTTATGACAAACCAACAGCCAATATCATACTGAATGGGCAAAAACTGGAAGCATTCCCTTTGAATTCTGGCAGTAGACAAGGATGCCCTCTCTCACCACTCCTATTCAATATAGTACTGGAAGTTCTAGCCAGAGCAATCAGGCAAGAAAAAGAAATAAAGGGTATTCAAATAGGAAAGGTGGAAGCCAAATTGTCTCTATTTGCAGACGACATGATAGTATACCTAGAAGACCCCATTGCCTCAGCCCAAAAACTCCTGAAACTGATAAACAACTTCAGCAAAGTCTCAGGATATAAAATCAATGTGCAAAAATCACAAGCATTCGTCTACACCAATAACAGACTTAAAGAAAGCCAAATCAAGAGCGAACTGCCATTCGCAATTGCTACAAAAAGAATAAAATACCTTGGAATACAACTCACAAGGAACGTAAGGGACCTCTTCAAGGAGAACTACAAACCACTGCTCAACGAAATCAGAGAGGACACAAACAGATGGAGAAACATTCCATGTTCATGGTTAGGAAGAATTAATATCGTGAAAATGGCTATACTGCCCAAAGTAATTTACAGAATCAACGCTATCCCCATCAAGCTACCATTGACTTTCTTCACAGAACTGGAAAAAACCACCATGAACTTCATATGGAACCAAAAGAGAGCCCGCATAGCCAAGTCAATTCTAAGCAAAAAGAACACAGCGGGGGGCATCACACTACCGGATTTCAAACTATACTACAAGGCTACAGTAATCAATACAGCATGGTACTGGTACCAAAACAGAGATATAGACCAATGGAACCAAACAGAGGCACCGGAGGCAACACAACATACATACAACTATACAATCTTTGATAAACCTGACAAAAACAAGCAATGGGGCAAGGATTCCATGTTTAACAAATGGTGTTGGGAAAACTGGCTAGCCATGTGCAGAAAGAAGAAACTGGACCCCTTCCTGACACCTTACACTAAAATTAACTCCAGATGGATTAAAGACTTAAACATAAGACCTGGCACCATAAAAACCCTAGAAGGAAATCTAGGCAAAACTATCCAGGACATAGGAGTAGGCAAGGACTTCATGAACAAAACACCAAGAGCATTGGCAACAAAAGCCAAAAGAGACAAATGGGACCTAATGAAACTCCACAGCTTCTGCACGGCAAAAGAAACAGTCACTAGAGTGGATTGGCAACCAACAGAATGGGAAAAAATTTTCGCAGTCTACCCATCTGACAAAGGGCTGATATCCAGAATTTACAAACAACTCAAGCAGATTTACAGGAAAAAAACAAACAAGCCCATTCAAAAGTGGGCAAAGGATATGAACAGATACTTTACGAAAGAAGACATATATGAGGCCAACAATCATATGAAAAAATGCTCATCGTCACTGGTCATCAGAGAGATGCAAATCAAAACCACATTGAGATACCATCTCACGCCAGTTAGAATGGCGATCATTAAAAAATCTGGAGACAACAGATGCTGGAGAGGATGTGGAGAAAAAGGAACACTTTTACACTGTTGGTGGGAGTGTAAATTAGTTCAATCATTGTGGAAGACAGTGTGGCGATTCCTCAAGGCCTTAGAAATAGAAATTCCATTTGACCCAGCAATCCCATTACTGGGTATATATCCAAAAGACTATAAATCGTTCTACTAGAAGGACACATGTACACGAATGTTCATTGCAGCACTGTTTACAATAGCAAAGACCTGGAATCAACCCAAATGCCCATTGATAATAGACTGGATTGGGAAAATGTCGCACATATACAGCATGGAATATTATGCAGCAATCAGAAATGATGAGTTCGTGTCGTTTGTAGGGACATGGATGAATCTGGAGAACATCATCCTCAGCAAACTGACACAAGAACAGAAAATGAAACACCGCATATTCTCACTCATAGGTGGGTGATGAAAAATGAGAACACATGGACACAGAAAGGGGAGTACTAAACACTGGGGTCTATTGGGGGGAAAAGGGGAGGGCCAGTGGGAGGGGGAGGTGGGGAGGGATAGCCTGGGGAGAAATGCCAAATGTGGGTGAAGGGGAGAAGAAAAGCAAAGCACACTGCCATGTGTGTATCTACGCAACTGTCTTGCATGCTCTGCTCATGTACCCCAAAACCTATAATCCAATAAAAAATTTAAAAAAAAAAAAAAAAAAAAGAAATTACAAGAGAGAGAAAATATATTTACAGTATGTTGCTTATTTGTGATACAGTGCATAAATTTCTAGCGTTTCAACATAAACTTATAATAGTGTTGTCTGGTTTCAAGATGAGTTGTCTGAAATGGCAGGCAACCCCAGCTTCAGACACCAATCTATGATACATATCACTCAATTCAACTTTTTCTTGTAATGTCATAATTTTATCTCCTTCTTGAAATCACTTGCAGTATCACTAGGGGCACTTCATATGGGTCTCATAGTGTAATTAGATTTATTGTTTTGCACTAAACACAATGAAGAGTATGTGAGAGCCACAACCGATTACCTTCTACTGCAATATGCAACTTACTAAAAAGAAAACCTCTCATGGGGAGATGATTATCAACACAGGCCGTTTTAAGCTCACAACACTCACAACACATTATGTCACCACAATAGCTATAAGAGGTGGCTATGAAATTATTGCAGTAGTAGTACAGTATTTACTACAGTAAATTTTATGAAGTTATAAATTAATATTGCATTATTATGTTCACATTTCTTTTGACTGTGAATGGCCCCAAGTATGGTCTGTGTTTGAGTGTATATGTTTTGATAAATTTTAGAATAGATTAGTGTATGTTTTACAGTAGTAAATGATAAAATAGACTATTTATACTTTGTGTTCATGACATACCTTTTTCTTAATTTTTTGGTGTTTGTAGACTATGTGGTTTGTCAACAGTTTTTTTCAAATTGTCACAAATCTCCAAAGAATTTTTCAATACAATTGTTGAAAAAATCCATATATAAATTAACCCATACACTTCAAATCTGTATTGCCCATGAACCAACTGTATATACATACACATGTAGGTGGGGCGCAGACAAGAGTAAAATGTAAACTTGGTGAATCTGGTGAACCTAGCTATATGGAAGTTTCTTAAGTATTCTTACGATGTCTTTCTAAGTATTTAATATATCCAAATTAAAAGTTTATACAAAAGGTATTCTAATATCAATACATTTTTGGTAAGATTTCAAAGACAGATATAATGGCTCTCCCTAAGGAATTAAGTTTTAACAGAAAAACCTTCCCTTGTCCCAAATGCTGAAATATATGTGAAAAGCTAATGCTGCCTGACATTTTTCTTATCTGTCAGATAGACCATATAACACATTTCCAGCATTTCAGAATTCCACAAAGATATTTTTTAAATAATTGCTGCAAAGTACCCTAACATGTCATGCAAGGAGCTAAGACTGGAATTTCATGGACAACTTTTGGTTTAGGTCCATGGGTTTCATCTGAGTGAATTTAAGTTATCAGTAGCTGTGCACTGCATACAGAGAAGAGTATAATCCCAACTTCACACTTGCTTCTGGGGTAAACTTTGAACTTCTCTTTCTGTATCTATAATATAGGATAGGTTTATGCTGAAAACTATCAGCAAAGTGTTTACAGAGCAGGAAACATATTAAATAAGTATGTAAATGTATATATAAATATATTATCAGGTAAATTGGGTATTTCCATGTCTCACTATTTAAATACTTCACTTTGAATTATTCCATTCTGCCCCAGCTTCTGCTGAGAACTCAGAATATAAACATACTATTAATCATATTTTATCGAACATATCCTTATTTTAAATCATTGTGATTTATATTCTCAATACAAAACAATTTTTAGCATTTTCTGTTTCTCTTAATGTTATTATTTACTCCATAGGTGGAAAAGTTAATATAGTGGAGAAAAAAATTACGTTTTCTTGATTGACTCAAGTTAACAATATAGATAAAACATGAGTCTTAGAAAATGAAACATTTCCATTTTTAAAAAGTTGAGAATTTTAAAGCGTATTTTAAAGTAATAGCTATTCAGATATGTTTAAATACAATCACACACTCAAATGCTTGCATGTAATCATCTTTACTTAACCATATTTAGAAATAATTTATTGACTAACTACTTAATACATTATAGTAACTACTATTTTCTTCCTGCTCAGAAAATATTCATTAATCACCTACTATTTGCTGAGCATTATTTTAGAAACTGGGTATAGAGCAGTGAACAAACTCATAAAATTCCTACCTACACAGTGTCTGATGGAGCCCGTTAGCATGGCTCATAAGAGCTGACTGTGTTCACATTGTTACAACCTCAGTGGCATCACATTATGACTTCCAATCAGCCATGATGAAAGAATTAATGTTAAAGGGTAAACCATATGGATTTGAATATATCGAATTGGTGGAGGTGGGAGATTATGAACTGTCAATTGCGATTTTTTTTAATTTTTCAGAGATCATGAACTGAGAGTGAGGATGTAGAAGGAAGTTGCTGATTACATGAGAAGAGTAGAATATGTAGGAACTAATCATCTAGGAAAATAGCAGAAAAATATTATTGTTAAATAAGGTTCCTTTTATATTGTAGATGGCACACTCAGAATAACCCAAAAATAATTAATACACAAAGAGGTTATATTACAAAGGTGCACATACAGAGAAACCATAATGGTTACTGCAATATGTCAGTAATGAAAGCTTCCGGGAATTCACTGCTAGTCTGAAAAGTGTGAGAAAAAGAAGTTGGTAAAACTGAAAGAAGCTGCTAGTAACTGAGAACACTTACTAGAACTGGGAAGGTGGAGTTACTACAACAGCTGCTATCAGTGACATTTTGGCAAAAGATAGCTCAAGATAAATTTGAGGATGAGAGCCTAGAGAATAAATTATCTGTCTTCACTCTCCCCGTTTCCTTCTGGTTGCTTCCTAGGGTTTACCATTGGTAAAATACAAATGGAAGTTTGAAGGTGCAAAGGATCCTCTTGATAGAATCCATATGCCTTGGTATCCTAATGAACATTTAGAAAGTTTAAAAGAGTGGACCTCCTCTCGAGGTTATTAATCATAGTTTTAAAGTTCAAAAAATCAATACACTTATTTTCTTCAGCCATCTTTATAGTCAGGCATAAAGTAGCAAGAAAGCTGGATTTCAGTGAGTCTGCAAATTATGACAGTGTGAGAAGACCAAAAGAATTGTTTATGCAAGACAGTGTTTAAAACTCAAGAGTGATCAGAAGAAAGTATCCTTGTTATTATCTTTGTTAATCTTTTGTTAACTCTTAAGGAGAGAACAGAGAACATTCATGAATGACAGAGAGTAGAGAGAAGTTTATAGGTCTTAGTGAGGTTGAAGGATTGTTAGAACAGAAGTACTAAAAGGATTAAGATGCAAAGAAATGAGAATGGGGTTTGGGGTGAGTTGCTTAAAGTTGAGATTATGGAGATGGTGCCATTTTAGAAACAATTGTTCCAGGATATTTTCATGTTTTAAGTGGCTGAAAAGGTGAAACAAAAGCACTGGAAGAGAGAAAAAATTAGAAACTAAATCGGAACATTTTAGGAATCAAAGATATCATAATCTGAGTAGTACTAGAATGAGTAGCAGCCAGTATATTAATCAGGATTTTCCAGAGAAATAACCAATAGGATATATGGATGAGAGATAAAGACAGAGAGACAGAGATTGAGATTTTAGAGTTGGTTCACATGATGGTGAGAACCAGCAAGTCTAAAACAACAATAACAAGATTGTTATGAGTCTTTACTTTTATAGATTATCATTTTATTATTATTATTATGTCATATAAAGTGTAAATGTACTATGTATTGTTAAGCTTGATTTCCTCTGAATGAAGAGCTGAGAAATATAGCATTTCACATTACAGACAGGCATTTCCAATTTACCAATCACTTACCAGTTTTATCCTTAAGGCCATGCTGTCATATCATTTCAAAATGACAGAAAAAAAATGCTTCAGAAATTTTAATGAAAGCAGAATAATTAGTATCTGTTGTGATTATGGTATATTGAGAATGATTTAATAGATAATACCAAATGATACAGTCATAGTCCAAAAAATTATAATTTGTTTTATGCCTGTAAATATAAGATGATGGCATCAGAGTTTATAGACAATTTTGCAGAAAGATGACATGTTATTTTAGATATACTTACTGTCTGGTTTGGGGGCAAAAATGTTACCCATGTGATCACTGAATCTACTGTATTATTTGAAGGGTTTAGCAGCGAAGCCTAATTTAAATGTTTCTGGTTTATATTTAACGGTGGAAAAGAATTACTTCTGTATTATTCCTATATATTGAAATACTTATGTATATTTGAATGCATATTCAATGGATATTCCTATACATTTAAATACTTCTGTATTATTTCTATATATTTCCCCAAATCAAGGTACTCTTGTTTTTAAAAAAACATTACTCAGATACAATTGGCATACAAAACTGTTCATATTTAATGTATACATCTTGATGATCTGGAGAGATGTATACCACCATGAAACCATCACCATAATCTATGCTCCAAGCATATTCATCACCTCCAAGGATTTCATCCTGCACTCTTTATTACTTTTTGCTTCATTCTCAATTTTTTCTTTGTATAGGGAAGCATAATGAACTAAAGCAGTAATAATTTTAATTTCAAAATAACTAGCTGGATATTATAATTCAATATGCGTACTTGAATCTTTTGAATGCAATGGTACAAACGATTTTGAAAAATAAAATTATTATTGGGTTTCTGACACTTAAAATATTTATACCGGGACTAAATATGTATCTCTTTTGTTTAAACATTTTGTGAATTATATTATTCTAACACCCTGTTGACCAATTTATTTCCTCTATGTCTTACATTCTACTGTTGAGTCCGTCCACTGAGCTTAATTCAGTTACTTGTTTTTCAACAAATAAATATATACCACTTACATGACAGCCACTACTGAATCAGAAATGAGATAAGCACAACATCAGTTCTCAATGTGACCTCAGTGTACAGAGAGTGGAACCTCAATGTAGAGGTAATTAAATAGAGGGGATGAACTTCTACATATGTGAGTAGATTTGGGGGCAGGGGGAACATCCACTCTCCTTTAGAATGTTGTACAAAATGTGTATCTGCATACATTTCTCTTGCAAAAGTGACTTCATATGTTTCACTTGCAAATCAAAAAAGACCCATGACTCCCAACAAGTCAAGAACTACTGTGTTAAAAGAAGAAAAATATTTAACTAGAGTAAGCGAAGGCAGGTGAGGTATCCTAGGCAGACAGGGCAGGGATGAAGGGGGAATGCAGCAAACCACCAAGGCATGTGCATACCTATGTAACAATCCTGTATGATCTGCACATGTACCCTAGAACTTAAAGTATAATTTTTTAAAAAAGATGCAAACATATAGAGAATTGGAAATAGTCCCAGAGCCCAGTATGCTTATTATAACATTAAACTACTTAAACATCAACAGAGAGCTACTGAAAGGATTTAAAGCAAAATAAAAGCATATTCAAATTTAGCCTTAAGAAAAATCACTCAGTTGCACGGAGGATAAAGCAGAGAACTAGACTAGAGGTTTATAGAATAAATAGAAGCCTGATACTATATTCCAGGATGATGATGATGGTCCACATTGAGAAGAATAGTTGAGAACATCAGATAATGTGGGAACTAATCATCTAGGAGAATGGGAAAAAAGAATTATTGTCAAATAACATGAAGGTTCTTTTTATGTTGCAGATGGCACACTCAAAAATAGACTAACACAAAAAGAATTAATACATGAACAAGTTATAGAGTAAATAGAAGCCTGATACTATATTCCAGGTCAGAGATGAAGATGGTCTACATTGAGGCAGTGTAAGTAGGTGTGCAGGGAAAGAGAGAGATTTCAGATACATTTAGGATAAAAATGATGAGAAGTTGATATTATTGAATAAAAGTTATTCCTGAAATCTATAAATGTCTATATAAAAGTGAACTTTTCTTTCTAGCAATATGGAATAACAGATGCTCTGTTTTAGGATACTTTCCTTGGAAAACAGGTTAAGACAAAGCATATATGTCAAGGTTTTATTGAGAGGTGGAATTCTAGATAAGAAAGACAATAATGAGAGGAAAGGTAGTGGAAGACAATGTAATGAACTGATGAGTTACTGAGTTGCTTCCACTTCACAGGAAAACTACTGGTTGCTCAGTCACATGAGATGTGTAGAAATGCGGAACCTCAGAACACCCTAGAAGTTGAGAGAAGCAAAAGGCACTTACACTTTCTTTCTCATCTTCTTCTTCATGCTGCAGAAATCTTTCCCCAGAAGCACTAAGACTCTCATGCTTCCAGGACGTGTTAGATAATTTGACCAGGTGCTGGAGACTGCAGATACTCTGCCCAGAGAGGAGGCAATTCATATAAGTTCAGAAGTAATGGAAGAAAGAAGTCAAAGCATCCATGAGTGTAGTCATGGCAGGCCTAGGTGTTGGAACTTCTTAGATTCCCACTACAGCTGTCATAACAGACCTGTAAAAAAAGCCCCTAGGCTTAGGAGTTGTGGCAAATTGACTTTTGTGGGTGGCTAGACAAGGCCTAGGTGGCAGCAGCAGCTAAATACAGCCCAGGGAGCCATTTAGGGAATCCACGCCTAAAACCGCAATCTGAGAAGACAAAAGGAGAATAAAGCCCCATCCTTCAGCACGGTGCTAGCTACAATCTCCTAAAAAAAGGCATAACTGTAATTAGTAATCAGAAAATTTTCTTCGGTTCTGAATATTTCTTTGTTGTCACTCTGACTTTAAATCTCAGCAGCTTTTCCTCTCTCTCCTTTCCTCCTCATTCTTCCCTTTCTTTCTTGTTCTCTCCTCTGCTCGTTTTTCTTCTCTCCTTTTCTCTCACATAATTTATCTTTACTTTGACTTGTTTTTTTCACTCAAATTTAATTATTTGTAAAAGATAATTTTTCTTATTTTAACCTCAAGCAATTAAAAATATATAGTTTATACAAGGTAAAGAGATTGGAAAATCCATAGAATAGAATGCATCTATCTATTTGTGGATGTACCTCTAAATGTGCAGAGAGGAACTGGTTTTGCTTAGTTATTATTTTCATATTATAGAAAAATAAAATGTTCAAGATGAAATCAGAGGACATTTAGAAACTAAATAATTGGGACTTCATGAAAAAGAAAGAGAAATAAAAATCTCTTATAAGAGCACATATTTTGAATTGAAGAGAGCAAGAAAGGGCTTATGAAGCAGAAGTCAATATGGAACTTGGATAATCACAAATGGAAATAGATAAGAACTCTAACTATTATCAACAGAATTTATAGCTTCATGGAAGACATCCAAATAAGTTAAAAAAGGAAGTTATATTTTATGTATTTATTTATAATATATCAATTATCTCAGAGACACATGAATAGGAATTTAGCTTTATTTAGCTATTTTTCCATTTATATGTTCTCATTTATATGTTCTCTGCCTTCTAAAATGTTTAAGTAAAGTTCTGTTTTCATAATTGTTTCACCACCAACATTTGAATATATAGTAAAAAAATTAATATATAGCACGACCTTTCAGCTACTGTGTTGGTGAAGGATTCAAAACATACCACTGTGAATGTTCTCCAAAATTTGGAAATAAGCAAAGTGGCATCTCAATTTTTCAAGCAGTCCATAAACCATAAACAGATTTATGCCTATTGTTCTGTCATAGTTATTAATAGTGCACTGCCCACTCTCAAATGTGTTCTAGTGTGGACAATAAATAAAGAACTCAAAAATGAGGGCAAGAAGCTCTTCTTTGGTAATTGAAGTACAAAATTAACAGAACAGTTCAAATTATAGGTAGAAAGCTTCATCTTAAAGGCAGAATAAGAACTAATGAAGATAAGCATTCAGATTGGAAAGTAAGGAAGAAAGAAAAGTGTTCCTGTTTGAAGATAACATTTGCTTATGTAGAAAACCCTAATGACTCCATACAAAAAAAGCTGGTAGAACTAATCAACAAATTTGATAAATCTGCAGGATACAAATCAACATGAAAAAATCAGTTGTGTTTCCATACATTAACAATAAATTAGAAAAACAATATAATTTACAATACCAAAGGGAATAAAATACTTAAAAATAAACTTAATAAGGTAAAAGGGTTGTATACTAAAAACTACAAAGCACTGTTCAAAGAAATTACACAAAGCACAAGCAACTGGAAAGACATTTTGTGCTCATGAATGGAAATACTTAATATTGATAAACTATCCATGTTGCCTAAAGTGATCTATAAATTTTATAAAGTTCCCATTAAAAGCCCAATGGCATTTTATACAGGAAAACAAAACAAAACAAGACTTCCTTTCACATGGAAATACAAAAGACCACAAATAGCCAAATTAATCTTGAGAAAGAACAAAGCTGGAGGTATCACACTGTCCATTCTCAAAATACATTACAAAGTTATAGTCATGAAAATAGTATGGTACTGACAAAAAGAAATGCACTTAGACCAATAGAATAGAATAGAATAGATGTCCTGGAATTTAATACACACATATACAAACAGCTGATCTTCAACAAGATTGCCAAGAATATACAATGGGAAGAAATCTCTTCTCAACAAATGGTGTTAGGAAAACAGAATATCTATAAGAAAAAATAAAATTGGATCCTAATGTTATATCCTCCACAAAAATCAACTCAAAATGTATTAAGTATTTAAATGTAAGGGTGAAAACCATAAAACTTCTAAAGAACACAGAATAAAAAGGCTTTGTGACACTGACCTCAACAATGTGTTTATCAATATGACACCAAAAGCATAGACAAAAGAAAAAAAAAGGAGAAATAAACAAGTGGAACTACATTAAAGCAAAAAGTTTCAACACACTGACCAGGCACTGTGGTTCATGCCTTTAATCCCAGAACTTAAGAAGGCTGAGGAAGGATGATCACTCAAGCTCAGGCAGAAGGATCCCTTGAGACCAGCCTGAACAACATAGTGAGACTATATCCTATAACGTTTTCTAATATTTTTCCCTTTATATTTTTGCCATGACCCTGACTGAATTCCCACACATTTTTATAATTTTCTTTATTGTTTTTCTTTCTTGTTTCTTAAGGTGAAAACTGAAGTTATTGATTTAAGGGTTTTTTTTTTTCTAAAAAAGCATTTAGTTATAAATTTTCTCCTGTAATTGGCTATAATTACACTACACAATATTTTTCTGCTATGTTTCTATTTTTATTTAGTTTAAAATACATTTATTTCCATTTTGAATTCTTATTGGACTCATGAATTATTTAGAATGTAGTATTTTTCAAATACTTAAATATATTTAAATGTTGCATACATTCAAATAAAACGTTGATATCCAATTCAATTCTATTGTGGACAGAGGACATATTTTGTTTTACTTAAAGGGTATTTAATTTAATAAGAAAGCTTGTATGGTTCAGTGCATTGTCAATCTTGGTAAACATTCTGTGCACACCTAAAAGTAATGTGTTTTGGCTCATGCCTGTAATCCCAGCACTTTGGGAGGCTGAGGCGGTTGGATCCCAAGGTCAGGAGTTCAAGACCAGCCTGGACAAGATGGTGAGACCCTGTCTCTACAAAAAATGCAAAAAAAAAAAATAATAATTAGTCGGGTATGGTGGCAGGCACCTGTAATCATTCTAGATACTAGGGATACTGAGGTAGAGACTTGCTTGAACCTGGGAGGCAGAGATTGCAGTTAGCCTAGATCGTGCCACTATACTCCAGCCTTGGTGACAGAGCCAGACTTTCAAAATAATAATAATAATAATGAATTACTCTCTTGTTGGCTGAAGTGTTTTATAAATGTCAATTAGACAAAATCAATTCATGATAATATTCAAATTTTCTATGCCCTTACTAACTTTGTTAATTACAAAGAACAATGTTAAAATTTGACTGTAATTGAAAAATTGCCTATTTATGTTTGAAGTTCTATACAAACTTGCCAAATGTATTTTAAAACTTTGTTAATGGGTGCCTTAATGTTTAAAATTGCTACATAATCTTGATGAATTGAATCCCTTGTTTTCATGAAATAAACTTTTATATCCCTGGTATGATTATTTGATCTGAAATCTATTTAATTCTGATGTTAATTTTGTCATTTGAACTTTCTTCTGGTGTTAGCATAGCATATATTTCTTTTGTTCTTTTTTAGCTGACAGATTATAGTATCTAAATGTAAAGGGAGTTTCTTGTATGTAGAAAATTTTTTTATTTTTATTCAATCTAACAATTTTTGTTTTAATTGAATAATTTGGAAGTTACATTAATTATGATTATCAATATGTTTGAATTTATATACACACTTATTGTTTGTTTTCTTCTTGTTGCATATGCTATTTCCTTTTCCTTTTGTTCTGATATTTTTGGATTAATTGAGCAATGCTTAGTTTACTGCAACTCAATGTTTGCTTACTAACTATAACTTTGTTGCTTTATATTAGTGGTTGTTTAGCATGTATTGTATATGTCTTTAACTTACTATACTCTCTCTTCAACTGATATTATACTACTTCATGTATGGTATAATAACCTCAGAGTAGCTTACTTCCATCTCTCCTCCCAGAGCTTTGTGGTATTGATGTCATATATTTTACTTTTAATGTTTGATTCCTCAGAAAAATTCTCATTAATTTTGTTTTAAATGGTCTTCTGGAAAAAGAAAAATTATAACAGAAGAAAACCTGGATCTCCAAAAGGGATAAAAGAGTGTTAGAGGTAGCAACTACATGAGTAAATATAAATTTATTATTACTTGGCATCTTCAAATAATAAGTGACTATTTAAGGCTGAGTGCGGTGGCTCAAGCCTGTAATCCCAGCACTTTGGGAGGCCGAGGCAGGCGGATTACCAGGTCAAGAGATTGAGACCATCCTGGCCAATAGTGTGAAACCTCGTCTCTACTAAAAATACAAAAATTAGCTGGGTGTGGTGGCGTGCGCCTGTAGTCCCAGCTACTTGGGAGGCTGAGGCAGGAGAATTGCTTGAACCCAGGAGGTAGAGGTTGCAGTGAGCTGAGATTGTGCCACTGCACTCCAGCCTGGCGCCTGGCAACAGAACGAGACTCTGTCTCAAAAAAAAAAAAAAAAAAAAAAAAAAAAAAGGCACTATATCTCTTGTTTAAAAAAAAATATTTTCACTGGACAAAGAATTCTAAGTTAACAGATACTTCCTTTCATTAATTTAAACATGTGACTCCACTGTTTTATGCTACTGAAAAATAAGAATTATGCCAAGGTATATTATGCTAGTTAACTTACTTAAGAATGCTGGGTATACCAACATTGTTTCTGAAAGAAAAGCAGCTTCTCATCTGTATATTTGTTTTTTTTTCCTCTTATTGTTTCTAAGATATTCTGTTACTGGTTTTATGCAATATGACAATAAAGGCCTTAGTGGTTCTCATCACATTTCTTGCTCTTGCAGTTTATAAAGCTGCTTTTATCTGTGGGCTTCTAGTTTCACTCAATTTGGATAATTTTCAGCTCTTATTTTATTTCTTTGAATAATTTTTGTCTTTGGTCTTCAGGGGACAGCATTCACACATCTAGTTGTCCAGTTAAAATTGTCTCACAGTTCATTGTTGTCCCATTAATTAAAAAGGTTTTCCTCTCTGTATTCTATTATGTAAACTTCATATTGCTTAGTTTTAATTTCACTAATATTTTCTTCTGAAATATCTAATCTACTATAAATTGCATCCAGTGTATATTTTTCCCTGACACTGTAGTTTTCATCTCTAGAAGACCGTGTGTGTGTGTGTGTGTGTGTGTGTGTGTGTGTGTGATTTCTCTAGTTAGGATTTCAAACTTTCCTCTAACTTGTTTAACATATGATATAAAATCACGTAAAAAGAACTATTTACACTGCTAAACTATTTTTATCTTGTGTGTCATTTTTAGAACAGTTTCTATTGATTAATTTTTCATTTCACTTGGGTTGTACCTTGCTGTTTCTTTACATATCTAGTTACCCATTATTGATGCTGGACATTGTGAATTTTATATTTGCAGATATTGGATATTATGTCTTCTTGAGATTTATTTCAGAACACAGTTAAGCTATTCTAAAATAACTTGTTATTTTTGGTTCTTGCTTTCAAGGCTTTAATTTTTATTTTTTCAAGAGGAACACTGATCCAGTATTAATTTCCCCCACTGCTGAGGAAGACTCTTATCAGTACTCTAGCTAACAGCAAATATTTTTCTATTAAAAAACCTATATAGTTTCATATATATATATATATATAATAGTACACAGTTTATGCTTGGTAGATCATATATGGTTGATGTAATATATTCTTATTTACTTGCATGTATGTGTTCATGTTTGCTTTTTACCTCTGTTTAGTGTACAAATTGTTTAGCACAAAGTCTACACCAAAATAGGTCATAGGTCAAATTTGACTCACAGGCCAAGGTTGCCAAAGCCAGCTCTAACCTATCATCTGAATAAAAAGATGTTTTACTTCAACTATTGTAAACAGTCATTATTTTCTGCCCTGTGGGAACTTCATGTATTATTGCCCTAATTATTGTGTGTGGTTCCTTTGCTACCCTTGCATAGGTTTCTTACACACATTTATCAATTAAAACTATTTACAGATTCCTAAGGAGTACTCTCTACAGATTCCCCAAATTTCAGGTGCAGTTTTCTCTTTTATAGAACTCTTCCCTGTGAACTTTAACTACCTTGAAATCCCCAGAGGCACAGCTCTACATCCTCAATTCAGAGACTGCCAACTATTGTAGGTCAACAAATTAGTCAAAAATCATTTGTAGATCCACTTCAGGACTCTTTATTCTGTTCAATCAACCCATTTGTTTATCATCATGTCAATGCCACATTTATTTGATTGCTGCAGTTTTATATTACATCCTAAAACTAAATATTATATGCCTTCAATTTTGACAAGAAATTTTTCATATGTTCATATTATCCTTGTTTTATATAAATTGTAATGATATACTGTCCTTCAATTATTATGTTGTTGATATGTATTCTCACTGTTTTTTGTGATGTTTTGCTAGAACTTAATATTTTTAATTTTTTCAAAGAACAAATTATTGGCTTTTAAATATTTTTCTAATGATTGTATTCCATTTCATTGATTTCAATGTTTATTTTTTATTGCTTCAAAATTATTTTACATACTATCTGCTCTTTTTAAGTCTACTAATGTGAATGTTTAAAACGTTGATATATTATTTTCTTATAGAGGCACCTCAGTATAAATCATTTTCTACATTATTTTCTAGTTCTTCTTTGACTATGGCTAATTTATAAGCGTTCATTAATTTTCAATAATTTGCATATTTACTAGATATTTTATTATTTTTGATTTTTAATTAAGCTCTTTATTTTTTAAATTATTTTTATTTTTATTGCATTTTAGGTTTTGGGGTACATGAGCAGAACATGCAAGATAGTTGCATAGGTACACACGTGGCAGTGTGTTTTCCTGCCTTCCTCCCCTTCACCCACTTTTGGCATTGCTCCCTGTGCTATACCTCCCCAGCTCCCCTCCCACTGTCCCTCCCCTATTCCCCCAATAGACCCCAGTGTGTAGTGCTCCTTTCCCTGTGTCCATGTGTTCTCATTGTTCATCACTCACCTATGAGTGAGAACATGTGGCATTTCATTTTCTGTTCTTGTGTCAGTTTGCTGAGAATGATGTCCTCCAGATTCATCCATGTCCCTACAAAGGACACAAACTCATAATTTTGATTGCTGCATAATATTCCATGGTGTATATGTGCCACATTTTCCCAGTCCAGTCTATCATCGATGGGCATTTTTGTTGGTTCCAGGTCCTTGCTATTGTAAACAGTGCTGCAATGAACATACGTGTGCATGTGTCCTTATGGTAGAAAAATTAATATTCCTTTGGATATATACCCAGTAATGAAATTGCTGGGTCAAATGGAATTTCTATTTCTAGGTCCTTGAGGAATCGCCACACTGTCTTCCACAGTGGTTGAACTAATTAACACTCCCACCAGCAGTGTAAAAGTGTTCCTATTTCTCCACATCCTCTCCAGCATCTGTTGTCTTGAGATTTTTAATGATTGCCATTCTAACTGGCGTGAGATGGTATCTCAATGTGGTTTTGATTTGCATCTCTCTAATGACCAGTGATGATGAGCATTTTTTCATATGTTTGTTGGCCTCATGTATGTCTTCTTTTGTAAAGTGTCTGCTCATATCCTTTGCCCACTTTTGAATGGGCTTGTTTGTTTTTTCCTTGTAAACCTGTTTGAGTTCTTTGTAAATTCTGGATATCAGCCCTTTGTCAGATGGGTAAACTGCAAAAACTTTTTCCTATTCTGTTGGTTGCCGATTCACTCTAGTGACTGTTTCTTTTGCCATGCAGAAGCTGTGGAGTTTGATTAGGTCCCATTTGTCTATTTTGGCTTTTGTTGCCAATGCTTTTGGTGTTTTGGTCATGAAGTCCTTGCCTACTCCTATGTCCTGAAAGGTTTTGCCTAGATTTTCTTCTGGGTTTTTATGGTGCCAGAACTTATGTTTAAGTCTTTGATCCATCTGGAGTTAATTTTAGTGTAAGGTGTCAGGAAGGGGTCCAGTTTCTGCTTTCTGCACATGGCTAGCCAGTTTCCACAACAGCATTTATTAAACAGGGAATCCTTTCCCCATTGCTTGTGTTTGTCAGGTTTATCAAAGATTGTATGGTTGTAGATATGTTATGTTGCCTCTGATGCCTCTGTTCTATTCCATTAGTCTGTATCTCTGTTTTGGTACCGGTACCACGCTGTTTTGATTACTGTAGCCTTGTAGTATAGTTTGAAGTACAGTAGTGTGATGCTTCTCGCTGTGTTCTCTTTGCTTCATCTATGATGAACATAGATGCAAACATCTTCAATAAAATACTGACAAGCCTATTGCTACAGCACATCAAAAAGCTTATCCATCATGATCAAGTTGGATTCATCCCCGGGATGCAAGGCTGGTTTAATCTAGTGACTTGCCTGAGGGCTCTTTTTTGGTTCCATATGAAATTCAAGGTGGTTTTTTCCAGTTCTGTGAAGAAAGTCAATGGTAGCTTGATGGGGATCGCATTGAGTCTGTAAATTACTTTGTGCAGTATGGCCATTTTCACGATATTGATTCTTCCTAACCCTGAACATGGAATGTTTCTCCATCTGTTTGTGTCCTCTCTTATTTCACTGAGCAGTGGTTTGTAGTTTTTCTTGAAGAGGTCCCTTACGTTCCTTGTAAGTTGTATTCCTAGGTATTTTATTCTATTTGTAGCAATTGTGAATGGCAGTTAGCTCTTGTTTTGGCTCTCTTTAAGTCTGTTATTGGTGTATAGGAATGATTGTGATTTTTGCACATTGATTTTATATCCTGAGACTCTGCTGAAGTTGCTTATCAGTTTCAGGAGTTTTGGGGCTGAGACGATGGGGTCTTCTAGATATAATATCATGTTGTCTGCAAATAGAGACAATTTGGCTTCCACCTTTCCTATTTGAATACCCTTTATTTCTTTTTCTTGCCTGATTGCTCTGGCTAGAACTTCCAGTACTATATTGAATAGGAGTGGTGAAAGAGGGCATCCTTGTCTAATGCCAGATTTCAAAGGGAATGCTTCCAGTTTTTGCCCATTCGGTATGATATTGGCTGTTGGTTTGTCATAAATAGCTTTTATTATTTTGAGATACGTTCCATCAATTCCGAATTTATTGAGGGTTTTTAGCATAAAAGGCTGTTGAATTTTGTCAAAGGTCTTCTCTGCATCAATTGAGATATTCATGTGGTGTTTTTTTTATTCTGTTTATGTGGTGAATTACGTTTATAGACTTGTGTATGTTGAACCAGCCTTGCATGCCGAATGAATCCCACTTGATCATGATGGATAAGTTTTTAATGTGCTTTAGCAATCGGCTTGCCAGTATTTTATTGAAGATTTTTGCGTCTACGTTCATCATGGATATTGGCCTGAAGTTTTCTTTTCTTGTTTGGTCTCTGCCGGGCTTTGGTATCAAAATGATGTTCGTCTCATAAAATGATTTGGGAAGGATTCCCTCTTTTTGGATTATTTGGAATAGTTTCAGAAGGAATGGTACCAGCCTTCTTAGTGTGTCTGGTAGAATTCGGCCGTGAACCCGTCTGGACCTGGGCTCTTTTTGGTGGTAGGCTCTTAATTTCTGCCTCAACTTCAGACCTTGTTATTGGTCTATTCATAGTTTTAGCTTCCTCCTAGTTTAGTCTTGGGAGGACACAAGTGTTCAGGAATTTATCCATTTCTTCTAAGTTTACTAGTTTATGTGCATAGGGTTGTTTGTAATATTCTCTGTTGATGGCATGAATTTCTGTGAAATTTGTGTTGATTTCTCTTTTATCATTTTTTATTGCATCTGTTTGGTTATTCTCCCTTTTTTTTTTTTTATTTTTCTGGCTAGTGGTCTATTTTGTTGATCTTTTCAAAACACCAGCTCTTGGATTTGTTGATTTTTTGAAGGTTTTTTGTGTCTCTATCTCCTTCATTTCTGCTCTGATTTTAGTTATTTCTTTTCTTCTGCTAGATTTTGAGTTTTTTTATCTTGCTCCTCTAGTAGCTCTTTCAATTTTGATGATAGGGTGTCAGTTTTGAATCTCTCCGCTCTTCTCATGTGGGCACTTATTGCTATATATTTTCCTCTAGAGACTTCTTTAAATGTGTCCCAGAGATTCTGGTATGTTGTGTCTTCATTCTCATTGGTTTTGAAGATCTTCTTTATTTCTATTTTCATTTCATTGTTTATCCAATCAACATTCAAGAGCCAGTTGTTCAGTTTCCATGAAGCTGTGCGGTTCTGAGTTAGTTTCTGAATTCTGAGTTCTAACTTGATTTCACTATGGTCTGAGAGACTGTTTGTTATGATTTCAGTTGTTTTGCATTTGCTGAGGAGTGCTTTACTTCCAATTATGTGGTCGATTTTAGAGTAGGTGTGATGTGGTGCTGAGAAGAATGTATATTCTGTGGATTTAGGGTGGAGAGTTCTGTAAATGTCTATCAGGTTTGCTTTTTCCAGGTCTGAGGTCAAGCCCTGGATATCCTTGTTAATTTTCTGTCTGGCTGATCTGTCTAATTTTGACAGCAGAGTGTTAAAGTCTCCCACTATTATTGTGTGGGAATCTAAGTCTCTTTGTAAGTCGTTAAGAACTTGCCTCATATATCTGTGCTCCTGTATTGGGTCCATATATATTTAGGATTGTCAGCTCTTCTTGTTGTATTGATCCTTTTACCATTGTGTAATATCCTTCTTTGTTTCTTTGGATCTTTGTTGCTTTAAATCTATTTTATCAGAGATGAGCATTGCAACTCCTGCTTTTTTTTTTTTTTTTTTTTTTTTTTTTTTTTCTCTCCATTTGCTTGGTAAATCTTCCTCCATCCCTTTATTTTGAGCCTTTGTGTATCCTTGCATGTGAGATGAGTTTCCTGGATACAGCACACCAATGGGTTTTGGCTTTTTATCCAATTTGCCAGTCTGTGTCTTTTGTTTGGTGCAGTTAGCCCATTTTCATTCAGGGTTAATATTGTTATATGTGAATTTGATACTGCCATTTTGATGCTAGCTGGCTGTTCTGCCCTTCAGTTGATGCAGATTTTTTATTTTGTTGATGCTCTTTATCATCTGGTATGTTTTTGGAATGGCTGGTACTGGTTGTTCCTTTTTGTGTGTAGTGTCTCTTTCAGGAGCTTTGTAAAGCAGGCCTTGTAGTGACACAATCTCTGAGTACATGCTTGTTTACAAAGGATTTTATTTTTCCTTCACTTATGAAGCTCAGTTTGGCTGGACATGAATTTCTGGGTTGAAAGTTCTTTTCTTTAAGGATGTTGAATATTGGCCCCCACTCTCTTCTGGCTTGTAGGGTTTCTGCCAAGAGATCCGCTGTGATTCTGATGGGCTTCCCTTTGTGGGTGACCTGACCTTTCTCTCTGGCTGCCCTTAACATTTTCTCCTTCATTTCAGCCCTGGTGAATCTGACGATTATATGCCTTGAAGTTCCTCTTCTTGTGAATATCTTTATGGTGTTCTCTGTATTTCCTGTACTTGAATATTGGCCTGCCTTGCTATGTTGGGGAGATTTTCCTGGATAATATCCTAAAGAGTTTTTTCCAGCTTGGATTCATTCTCTTCGTCACATTCTGGTACACCTATCAAATGTAGATTAGGTCTCTTCATATACTCCCACATTTCTTGGAGACTTGTTCATTTCTTTTTGCTTTTTTTTTTTCTAATCTTGGTTTCTCATTTTATTTCATTTAATTGATCTTCAACTTCTGATATCCTTTCTTCTGCTTGGTCAATTCGGCTGTTGAAACTTGTGCATTCTTTGCATAGTTCTCATGTTGTGTTTTTCAGTTCTTCAGTTCACTCATATTTCTCTCTAAGTTATCCATTCTTGTTATTTCCTCAAATCTTTTTTCAAGGTTCTTAGTTTCTTTGCATTGATTTAGAACATGTTTTTTTAGCTCATGGAAATTTCTCATTACCCACCTTCTGAAGTCTGATTCCATCATTTCATCACACTCATTCTCTGTCCAGATTTGTTCCCTTGCTGGTGAGTTTGGTCCTTTGTAGGAGGCGAGGTGTTCTGGTTTCAGGTGTTTTTCTCCTTTTTGCACTGGTTTCTTCCCATCTTTGTGAATTTATCCACCTGTCATCTGAGTGGTTGCTGATTTTCCAGTTGGGTCTCTGAGTGGACATCCAGATTGTTGATGATGAAGTATTTCTGTTACTTAGTTTTTCTTCTAACAGTCTGGCCCCACTGCCATAGGACTGCTGAGGTCCACTCCAGGCCCTGCTTGCCTGGGGAACTCCTGTAGCAGCTGCAGAACTGTGAGGGTTGCTACCAGTTTCTTCTTCTGCTATCTTTGTCCCTGAATGAAGCCCGCCAAATGTCAGTCTGATCAATCCTTTGTGAGGTGACTCTTTGGATGTACGGGGCTCAGGGAGCTTCTTGAGGAGACAGTCTATACTTTATTGGAGCTCTAGTGCTGAGCTGTGTGCTCCATTGTTCATTCAGGGCTGCTAGGCAGGTATGTTTAAGTCTGCTGCAGAACTCGTAAAGCCCCCTTTTTTTCCCTCGGGTGCTCTGTCCCAGGGAGTTAGGGCTTTATTTATGAGTATCCGTTACACTTTCCTGCCCAGCGAGGAGGCAGTCTAGTCACTGCTTGCCTGTAGTGGCTATGCTGAGCTGCCATGGTCTCCACCCTGTTGATGTGAGCTCCACCCTGCTGCAGTGGGCTCCACCCTGCTGTCATCTGCAATTCCCTGTAGTCCTGTTTATATAAGTGTGGTTAGAACTGCAGTGGCAATGGTGGCCCGCCTCTGTAGTGGTGGACTCTCTCTGTTATAGCGGGTTGCCTCGGCAATGGCAGGCTGTGTCAGCAATGGCTGAGTACCTCCGTAGAGGCCGCATGCCTCGGTAGTGGTGGACGCCCCTCCCCCACCGAGCTGCACTGTCCTGGGTTCAGCTGTGCTTGCCATGAAACTCTTAACCCTGAGCATTTCCAATTGCTGTTTTGTTTGTTTTTGTGAGGGTGGGACCCACCGAGCCTGATCACCTGGCTCTCTGCCTCAGAGCCCTTTTTCTTTTTTTTAAATTGAGCAGTTGACTCTCCCCCAGGTGTTCCAGTCACCTGCTGTAAGGGTGCCGGGATCTGTGATTTCCTGTGCAGTGACCCACTGTGTTGGCTCAAACCATGTTGCTGCCCAGGAATCTCCTGGCCTGGCTTTCTGTTTAAGTCCCTTTTAATCAGATGAATGTGCTAATCTGCCTTCCAAAATCTCCAGTTGCCAGTTTAACAGGCCAACCAAACCAGTGTATTTTGTATGGAGTGTCTCTGCACTGCGGCCTTGTCCCAAACAGCCACGCCGGCCCAAACTGCCGCACTGGTGGCCCGTGGGGCTCTTACACCTGGGAATCTCCTAGTCTGTGGACAATAAAGATCCGTATGGAAATGTGGCGTCCACTCACCCTCTGGATTCACTGGGAACTGCAATCCTGAGCTGGTCCTACAGCACCATCTTCCCTCTTCTCCTAAGCTCTTTATTTCTATTAATAACTTGTAGTCAGAGACTACAAAACCTTTAATTATACTAATAGTTTTATATGAGGCCATTAGATGTTGGATATGTGTCCCTGCCCAAATCTTATGTTGAAATGTAATCACCAGTGTTGGAGGTGGAGACTGGTAGAAGGTAATTGGATCATTGGGGCAGGTTTCTCATGAATGGTTTAGCACCATCCCCTTGTGCTATCTTCTTCATAATCAGTGGCTGCAAGATCTGAGTATTTAAAAGTGTATGGCATCTTCTCCCTATCTCTTTCTCCTGCTCTAGCCATTAGATGTGCCTGCTCCCACTTTGCCTACCACTATGAGTAAAAGCTCCCTGAGGCCTTCTAAGAAGTAGTTGCTACCCTGCTTTACCATGAGCCAATTAAATTTCTCTTCTTTATAAATTACTCAGTCTCAGGTATTTATTTATGGCGATGTGAGAATAACCTAATATACCCAGAAAATGTTCTAGTTTAGTAAATAATGAGACTTCTACAGCTGTTGCATATAATGTTCCCTAACACTCAACTAGGTCAAATGGGTTAATAACATTCAAATTTTCTACATCCTTGCTGACTTAGTTGTTATATAAATCACCAGTAATATCCTTAAACAAAGATTTAGACTATGATTGTTTTAACTATGATCATTTTTATCTGTTCAAATTTTACATCCTTGCTGAATTACTTGTTATATTAATTACCAGGAAAGCTCTTTAGAATAAATGTTTAAATTATGATTGTTTGAACCATGATTATTTTTATCGGTGATAGTGAATTTGGATTTATCTATTTGTCGCCTTAGTACTGAGAACTTTTTGCTGTTACTGATTGCATGTACATTTAATATTATTTTATCTTCTTAATAAATTAATCATTTTTTATTACAAAACGTTCCTCTTTTTCTCTGTTATTGTTTTCTGTTTTAAATTCTATTTTATCTGATAATAACATAGATGTATCAGCTTTTCATGCATATACATAGATTATAGTGTATATATGCACTGTGTATATATGTGTGTGTATATATTTGTGTTGTGTGTGTGCACACACACACTATGCACTTTATTTATTTATTTTTAGAAAGAGTCGTGGCTCCCTGGAATCAATCCTTTTCCAGGGGAGTGAATGGTTCTGTCTCATTGGCATTCCAGAAACCAATGGGGTATGAAGAAAAACTCCTGAAGCTTGTTCAGTGTTTGCCCAAATGGCCACCCAGATTTTTGCTTGAAACCTAGGGCCCTTGTGGCATAGGCACCTGAGAGAATCTCCTGATATGTGAGTAGTGAAGACCACAAGAAAAGCATGGTACCTGGGCCAGATAGCACCACCTCTCAAGGTAAGGTCCCTCATTGTAGTTCTTCTTTGACTATAGCTAATTTACACTCTTTTCTTGGCAAGGGAGGGAGTTCCCAACCCCTTGTACTTCCTGGGTGAGGCAGCACCTCACCCTGTTTCTGCCTGCCACCCACTGTCTAACCAGTCTCATTGAGATGAACCAGGTACCTCAGATGGAAATGCAGAATTCATCTGCCTTCTGCATTGGTCTCACAGGGAGCTGCAGACCGGAGCTGTTCATATACAGCCATCTTGCCTGACGAACTAGAGAAGCAAGAGCAAACAAATTCAAAAGCTAGCAGAAGACAAGAAATAAATAGATCAGAGAAGAACTGAAGGAGATAGGAACATGAAAAACCCTTCAAAAAATCAATGAAACCAGGAGCTGGTTTTTTGAAAAGATTAACAAAATAGACAGCAAGCCATAATAATAAGAAAAAAGAGAGCAATCAGATAGACACAATAAAAAATGATAAAGAGGAGATCACCACTGATCTCACAGAAATACAAACTGCCATCAGAGAATACTATAAACACCTCTACACAAATAAACTAGAAAACCTCGAAGAAATGGATAAATTCCTGTAGACATACACCCTTCCAAGACTAAAGCAGGATGAAGTCAAATCCCTGAACAGATCAGTAACAAGTTCTGAAATTGAGGCGGTAATTAATAGCCTACCAAGCAAAAAAATCTCAGGATGGACTGTTTGACAGCTGGATTCTTCCAGAGGTAGAAGTAGGAGCTGTACCATTCCTTCTGAAACGATTCCAAACAATAGCAAATATAGACTCCTCCCTAACTCATTTTATGAGGCCAGCATCATCCTGATACCAAAACCAGACAGAGACACAAGAAAAGGAGAAAATTTCAGGCCAATATTGCTGGTGAACATCTGTGGAAAATTCTCAATAGAATACTGGCACACCAAATCCGGCAGCACATCAAAAACTTATCCACCAAAATAAAGTCAGATTCATCCCTGGGATGCAAGGCTAGTTCAATATATGCAAATTAATAAAAGTAATCCATCACATAAACAGAACCAATGGAAAACAAAACATGATTATCTCAATAGCTGCAGAAAAGGCCTTCAATAATACTAAACACCTTCATGCTAAAAGCACTCAACAATCTAGGTATTGATGGAATAAAGCTCAAAATAGTAAGAGCTATTTATGACAAACCCACAGCCAATATCAAACTGAAGGTGCAAAAGCAGGAAGCATTCCCTCTGAAAACTGGCACAAGACAATGATGCGCTCTCTCATCACTCCTGTTTGACACAATATTGGAAGTCTGGCCAGGGCAATCAGGAAAGAGAAAGAAATAGAGTGTATTCAAATAGGAAGAAAGGAAGTCAAACTATCTCTGTTTAGAAGATTCCATTGCCTAAGCCCCAAAACTCCTTCAGCTATAAGCAAATTTAGCAAAGTCTCAAGAAACAAGATCAATATGCAAAAATCACAGCATTCCTATATACCAAACATAGACAAACAGAGTCAAATCATGAGCAAACTCCAATTCACAATTGGTACAAAAAGAATAAAATACCTAGGAATACAACTTATAATGGATCTGAAGGACAACTTCAAGGAGAACTACAAACCACTGCTCAAAGAAATAAGAGAGTACACAAACAGATGGAAAAACATTCCATCCTCATGGACAGGAAGAATCAATGTTGCAAAAATGGCCATATGGCCCAAATTAATTTATAGATTCAATGCTATTTGCATTTAACTACCAGAGACTTTCCTCACAGAATTATAAAAATCTGTTTTTAAATTTCATATAGAATAAAAAAAGAGCCTGAATAGCCAAGATAATTTTATGCAAAAAGAACAAGCTGTAGGCATTACACTACCTGACTTCAAACTATACTACAAGGCTACAGAACCCAAAACAGTATAGTACTGGTACCAAAACAGATATATAGACAAATGGAAAAGAACAGAGACCTCGGAAATAATGTCACACATCTAAAACAATCTGATCTTTGACAAACCTGACAAAAACAAGGAGTGAAGAAATGGTTCCCTGTTTAATAAATGGTGTTGAGAAAACTGGCTAGCCATGTGTAGAAAGCTGAAACTGGACCCCTTCCAGTGGGAGTGTAAATTAGTTCAACCATTGTGGAAGACAGTGTAGCCATTCCTCAAGGATCTAGAACTAGAAATACCATTTGACCCAGAAATCCCATTACTGGGTATACACACCAAGGGTTATAAATTGTTCTATTATAATGACACATGCATATGTATGTTCACTGAGGCACTGTTTACAATAGAAAAGACTTGGATCCAACCCCAATGCCCATCAATGATAGACTGGATAAAGAGAATGTGGTACATATACACCATGGAATACTATGCAACCCTAAAATGGGATGGGTTCATGTTCTTTGCAGGGGCATGGATGAATCTGGAAGCCATCATTCTCATCAAACTGACACAAGAACATAAAACCAAACACTACATGTTCTCTCTCATAAGTGGTTGTTGAACAATGAGAACACATGGATACAGGGAGGGGAACATCACACACTGGGATCTGTTGGGGGTGGGTGCTAGAAGAGGGATAGCAGGAGTTGGGGAAATTGAGGAGGGATAACATTAGGAGAAATACCTAATGTAGTTTAAGGAGGTATGAAGGCAGAAAACCACCATGGCATTTATATACATGTGTAACAATCATGCAAGATCTACACATATATCTCAAAACTTAAAGAAAAAAAAGTCAATAAATAACACATGCTAGAGAGGATATGGAGAAATAGGAATGCTTTTACACTGTTGGTGGGAGTATAAATTAGTTCAACCATTACAGAAGATTGTGTGGTGATTCCTCTAGGATCTAGACCCAGAAATACCATTTGACCCAGCAATCCCATTACTGGAAATGCTGAGTATATACACAAAGAATTAAAAATCATTTTATTAGAAAGACACATGCAAATATATGTTTATTGCAGCATTATTCACAATAGTAAAGAGTTGGAACCAACCCAAATGCCCATCAATGTTAGACTGGATAAAGAAAATGTGGCACATATGCACAATGGAATACAATGCAGCCATAAAAAGGATGAGTTTATGTCCTTTGCAGGGACATGGATGAAGCTGGAAACCATCATTCTCAGCAAACTAACACAGTAACAGACAACGAAATACCACATGTTCTCACTCACAAGTGGGACTTGAACAATGAGAACATATGGGCATGGGGAGCCAGGGGCAAGGGAAGAGATAACATTAGGAGAAATACCTAATGTTGAAGACAGGTTGATGGTGCAGCAAACCACCATGGCACATATATACCTATGTAACAAACTTATATATTCTGCATGTATCCCAGAACTTAGAGTATAATTAAAAAGAGAGATAGAGAGAGAGAGAGAGAGAGAGAGAGAGAGAGAGAGAGAGAGAGAGAGAGAGAGAGGTAAGTAGTAAAGGATGGAAGGAAGGAAGGAAGGAAGGAAGGAAGGAAGGAAGGAAGGAAGAAAGAAAGAAAGAAAGAAAGAAAGAAAGAAAGAAAGAAAGAAAGAAAGAAAGAAAGAAAGAAAAGAAAGAAATAAGGGAAAGAAAGGAAAGAAAGGAGTCTTGCTGTGTTGCCTGGGCTGGATACTATCTTGGTTCACTGCAACCTCTGCCTTCCAGTTTCAGGCAATTCTCATGCCTCAGCCTCCTGAGTAGCTGGGAATACAAGTATGTGCCACCACACCTGGCTAATTTTTTATATTTTTAGTAGAGATCAAGTTTTGCCATGTTGACCAGGCTGGTCTTGAACTCCTGGCCTCAAAGGACTGGCTCTCTTTGACTTCTCAAAGTGCTGGGATTTTAGGCATGAGCCACTGTCCCTGACCTATATAATTTATTTTAATCTTTTACTTTCAAATGTCTTCATATTTATAGTAAATCATACATAAAAAGTTTATTTTTGGAATTTGATTTTATATACATTGATAATCGCTGCCTTTTAAATGGAAAAGTATAAATAATTGATTCTATTGTTATTGTATCCATTCCTTAAAAATTTCTGAGCTACAATAGCCATGTGCAGTTTCTTACTACAATTGTATTACAAGAATCTACCAAATTACTAAGTAAGGAAGCTATCTCATTTCAAAAGAAATGCAAGGTCATCTTCCAGAATCAGAAAAGGAAGAACTTCTTTAGAAACTAATTTTTCTGTGCTGATATTTAGCAGTAACTTTTTTCATACATTAATACATTTTCTTATTAATGTCTCATCATAATTTATCTCTTGGCAACTTTTCATATGTAAAATATGGCTCGCAAAATCATTATCATCTGATAAGAATATTGATTATTCTAGCCTGTGAAATTTTTATACTAGTAATGTTAAAAGTCATAAAGCATTTTTTATTGTTTATAAATTACAAATATGTTTATAGTCAATTCTTAATATGCACTTGAGCAATTTAAACAAAATATAAAGCAAAATATTCTGTGTCATGTAAACAAAATGGTAAATGTGTTTATATACATTAGTTAATGTTAACCACAATTAATATAATAATTTTATTAATAGCTTATTCTGCTTTACTTTCTCATAACTTTGTCATTAGTAGAAGTGCTGTTTTTATTAGTCTTAGTAATGCAATTTGATTGTGTTCATGTCATTTTAATTTTTTCATAAGAAATTCAAGTGTAGATACTACCTTTTTAATTATTTTCTGTCTGTTGCCTTTAAAGGATAAAATAGTACATACCATATTTTTTAAAAAAGATTATTTTCCTTTCTGTTATGGAGAAAAATATAGTTTGATTTACTTGTTATCTTGCTTTGTCATATCTGAAAGTTAAGATAAAATCTTTGATTGCTTCATTCTGTTTCATAGAATATTATTTTGTAATGGTCAATAAAATAGAAACAGAAACTAAAATATTACCAGTTCTATAAAGTGCAATTCTCAAATATTTACCAATATAATTTTATATTGCACTTCACTTTCTGGCTTCATGAGCACAATCATCACATCTAGAGATTGAATTTTAAGAGTACATACAGATTTATTGTATATTTAACCTATTAATTATATTTACAATTCTGACATTGTTCTACATTGTAATATTTTATGATTATACTTATCACCACGTTTATAGTTTGTTAAATTGCTCTTGGGTCATTTATGCTTTTTGAAAAGGGAAATGAAAATACAACACAGGACCAACACAATAAATGTTATGCATTTAGCTATAAAAAAGGATGAGTTCATGTCTTTTGCAGAGACATGGATTAAGCTGGAAACCATCGTTCTCAGCAAACTAGCACAAGAGCAGAAAACCAAAAACTGTATGTTCTCACTCAGAAGTGGGAGTTGAACAATGAGAACACGTGAACACAGAGTGAGGGAATATCACACACCAGGGCCTGTCAAGGGTTGGGGGGCTAGAGGAGGGAAAGCATTAGGAGAAATACCTAAAGCAGATAATGGGTTGATGGATGCAGCAAACCACCACAGCATGGCACCTGTGTACTTATGTAACAAACCTGAACATTCTGCACATGTACCCCAGAACTTAAAGTATAATACAGAAAACATCATGCATGTAAAACAGTTTGAAAGTACCCTGTATCACATGTCAAGACAGAATGTAATGCAGCCCTATAGCAAATATGCAATCTTCTAAAACATTTGTTGTTAAATACATTAAGAAGTTATTTATTTATTTATTTATTTTTTTGGAGAGAAGGAAAGAAAAAAAGGAGTGAAGGAGAGGAAGAAAGAGGAAGAAAAAGAGGGAGAGTGAACAGAAATGTTGCTTTATTCTAAAAATGGGCATTAATAACGGCCAATCAATATTTCATTTAAACCTATGAGTAGGTGTGATGTGGTATTGACAAGAATGTATATTTTGTATATTCAAAGTGGAGAGCTTTATAAATATTCATTAAGTTTACTTGTTCTGGATCTGAGTTCAAGTCCTGGATATCCTCATCAATTTACTGTCTCATTGAGTCCAAGTCTCTCTATAGGTCCCATGTATCGGTGTTAGGATCATTAGCTCTTATTGTTGCATTGATCCCTTTACCAGAATATCTTTGTTGCTTTAAAATCTATTTTATCAGATGTGAGAATTGCAACTCCTGCTTTTTTATTTATTTATTTTTGCTCTTCATTTGGTTGGTAAATCTTTCTCCATCCCTTGATGGAGTCTTTGTGTATCCTTGCATGTGAAATGGGTCTGGATGTAGCATACCGTTGGGCTTTGGCTGTATCTTTTGATTGGGGGATTTAGTCGATTTAAATTTAGGGTTACTGCCATTTGATGTTAACTGGCTGTTTTATCCATTCATTGATGTAAATTCTTCTTTATGTTGATGCTCTTTACTTTTGGTATATTTTTAGAAAGGCTAATACTGGTTGTTTCTTTCTATGTGTAATGCTTCTTTCAGAAGCTCTTGTAAAGCAGGCCTAGTGGTAATAAAATCTCTGAGCACTTTCTTGTTCATAAAAGTTTTTATTTTTCCTTCAGTTGTGAAGCTTAGTTTGGGATATGAAATTCTGGGCTGAAAGTTCTGTTCTTTAAGGATGTTGAATATCGGCCCCCACTCTCTTCTGGCTTGTAGGGTTTCTGCTGAGAGATCTGCTGTAAGTCTGATAGGCTTCCCTTTGTGGGTAATCTGACCTTTCTCTCTGGCTGCCCTTAGTATTTTCTGCTTCATTTCAACCCTGGTGAATCTAACGATTATGTACCTTTGAGGAATATCTTTGTGGTTCTCTGTATTACCTGGGGTTGAATATTGTCCTGCTTTGCTAGGTTGGGAGAGTTTTCCTGAATAATATCCTGAAGAATATTTTCCAGCTTGGATTAATTCTCTCTGTCGCATTCAGGTACACCTATCAAATGTAAATTAGGTCTTCTCACATAGTCCCATATTTCTTGGAGACTTTGCTCATTCCTTTTTATTCTTTTTTCTCTATTCTTGTCTTCTTGTTTTATTTCATTAAATTGGTCTTCGACCTCTGATATCCTTTCTTCTGCTTTATCAATTTGAGTGTTTAAACCAGTGCATACTTCTTGGAGTTCCATATTGTATTCTTCAGTTCCATTAATTCACTTATATTCCTCTCTATATTGTCTATTCTTGTTAGCATCTCATCAAACCTTTTTTCAAAGTTCTTAGTTTCTTTACATTGGGCTACAACATGTTCATTTAACTCACAGAAGTTTCTTATTATCCACTTTCTGAAGCCTAATTCTATTAAAGGAATGCACTCGTCCTCCATCAAGCCTTGTTTTCTTGTTGATGAGGAACTAGGTCTCTGAGTGGATGTCCAAATCGTTAATTCCCAGGGCTGAAATTTGAGCAACCCACTGCCCCGGCCAAAACAGTGGCGTTAGGACTGATGGTGCTTTTCTGCCTGGGAATCTTTAGTCTGGCCTACTTCTTGAGTCTGTAATAGGCAACTCTGCCTTCCCAGAGCTCCAAACATTAGTCAGAAGGGGAACCAGTTCTGTTTACTCTGCACCAAGAGCTGCCGTGCTGAGGTGCCAGCAAAACCACTGCGCTGGCCACAAGAGTTGTGCTGGTGACCCATGGGGCTCCTCCACTGGGAATCTTCTGGTCCTTGAGCAAAAAAATTTGTCTGAAAGTGTGGCATCCTCTTGTTCTCTGCACTTTCACTGGGAGCTGCAATCCTGAGATGTTAGCAATCAGCCATCTTGGATCGTTCTCTCAATACATTAAGAAGTTTATGAGAATATAATTAATCTTATATTTTGCAATCAACGTAAGACAATTATTACTGCATTCTTCTATGAAGCAGCCAAACCACTGAAACACCAATAACTGAATATCAGTAAATATTTACAAAGAGTTCATTTCAGAATGATGGCTCACAAATTCTTTATTGATAAACATCTGAGGGTACCACTGTGTGCAATGTTCCCCTGTGAATATTTTATATCAGCTGCTATAGAAAATAGTTCAAATGCAAATTTTCAGATCTAAATGTAAGTCTTCATCCTCCCACCCTGATCATATCATGGGTTTAGATCATCATCAGGTCTAAAGTTACTTTGAAAGTTAGTGTTAAAAGAGTTTTATTGGTTTAATTTTATTCATAGAATTTTTGAAATATTATACCTTGAACTTTTCACCAAAAATCAAGAAAAGAAGGCTGGAGGACAAAGATCTAACTAGTCCTTTCTTCCCCACAAAAGGATTTGAGGGCATGGTACGTGATAATCATCTAATCACTTTAAAACGACCTAATATTTTAAACTTCAGGTGTAAACACTGAAACTAAGTAATTCACTAAAATTCATACAACTAATTTGTTGGATTCAAATTCATGATTATTAGAATCTCAAAGCCTCATACTGCATTACATTGCCTCTCAAAGGATAGCAAATATACAGTTACATACTAAAATGTGTGCCAAAGTGCAGTTCTTAAACAACTTGTAATATCCTGGATTACAAGTTTAAAAAATAAAGCATTTCAATTTGCTTAAACAATATTTTTTGCTGAGGCCAAATATTAAAATTATCCTCAACTACAGCTATATTTTATTGCTAATCTCTAGAGTTCAAGCTGAAGTCTATTTTCCGTTTTTTTTTAACCAAATATCATAAAATTTTACTTATTCTTACCAAAAAATTTTTTTGGCTTCACAGGGGATAATTTTTAGTTGTTGCATTCTTTACAAATATAGAATTAAAAATTATGTATGTAGTTATTATGCAAGCAGTGGGGTTTACATGTGTTCATTTATATGTGGTTTATGATTTATCAATACATGTTTACAGATTAATCACTACTCCAGTCCAGTTTCAATTCACTGACATTCATGTATTTATACTTATTTTCTTATCTCCATTTATTCAGAAATATTAAATTTTGGCGTTTCATTGTAATATTTTTCTAAACTAGAAGTTTATTACTACTACTTTTATTAAATATAAAATCTCATTTTTTCTTTTATGTAACTTCCTAAAGATTCACTTACTTTTGAGATGCATAATAACATTCCTCACCAATGACTGTCTGGATCAGTATTAATTAAACCTAAACATAGATGTGCAGTTCGTGGAGGATTTTGACAAACTTGGAAGAACTCAAAGTATTGACTACAGTATTATTGCCTGTCTGGCATGCACAAATGCGAGTGGCAAATATGAACAACATCAAGAGAGGTTCCACGTGAATAATGTTTGATTTACTGCCTATACATCTTTTAAATTGCTTGTTAATTATTTAAGTTTACTCAGCAGGTCAAGTGAATTAAAAATGATGACCACTCACTGATCAGTCAATTAAGTCAAAATGATTGAGAAATTGTCTACATGGAAGCATAGCAAAAGCTTTTGAAAGGACTGAGAACTTGAAATGTGTGAATAAAGACAACTTTAATGATCTTAGAATGATGAGAGAAACAAATAAAAAAATTTAAATTAATTGTTTCTCCTTAGAGAAAGTCTGAGGAGGAGGGTAGTCAACCTGAAGCACAGAAAAATAAAATTCTTTGCACAATGCAAGGTATAGTCCCTGTGCCTACATTGGCTTCCCAGGACATAATGTGTCCACCAGTAGGAGATTTTATCCTCTTTTTGGGCAGGATAGAGATCCCTGATGCAATTTCAGGAGAAAGAGAACTTGATGCGTCAAGCTGCTAAATGCTATAAAACTTATTAACTATAATCTGAGTCTTGTATTACCAGCAAGTTTGTATCACTTCTGAAAATAATAATTGTCTTCCAGGTAGGATTTCTCTAAGGGTAGAGAATACCTGTGAAACCAATATAGATTTAAAATACATTTCAGTTACGTTTATAATGTTTCATCAGGTTAAAAAATAAATATATTGTGATTAACTTGGATACTGTAAATTGGTACAGTCCAAATTCATATCTAAAAATGACATGGTTATTGGATATAGGATGCTGGAATTGAGAATTAAATAGCCTCAGTAGGCAAATTTAAAAGCAGAGCTTCTCTGACACTGCAATTGGAAGAAGCAATGAGAGAAATCCATGGTAGGCTTGTTAGGTTTAATGAAGGAAAGCAGTTTGGTACTCAGTCAGGTAAACCAGCTGCAAATGCAAAACATAATATGAAAGTAATATAATGATTTACTATAGTTACTCAAGGTTCAATAAATGAAAAAGTTTGGAGAAAAATAATCTGCTTATTCTAGAGCTACACAATGTAACAAAGTAGCCACTATCCTATATGTCACTATTTAGACTTAAATTTAAAGTAATTAAAATTAAATAAAATAAAGTTTTCTGTTCTTCAGTCAAACCAGCCCTGTACCAATGCTTAATAGCCACATGTGATTAATGGCAAATTTATTGCACAATGAGTGTCTAGAGCATTCCCATCATCAAAGAGAGTTCTATTAGACAGTGGTGCTCCAAACTCATGACCTCAAACATTTCTAAATAGTAATTTTCATTTGCACGAATATGACACCTTGGTTTAAAGATAAAAGACAATTTCGCTGAAGCCAATGTCTCAATACAGATGAAATACAATTTCTAAACCTTCCAAACTTATGATCTGATCTTAGACTGTGATCACATCAAGGTCGTGTGGAAACAGACATTTTTTCTCACAGGAGTCTCTAAAACTTCACCCGGTTAGAGTATATTTCTGCTAATTATTCATGGATTCATTCATTCACTCATTCAAGACATTGAGTGTAAGAAGCATTTACTAGACACCGTGATAGGACATAGAAGGAAAACACACTGCCATGTGTGTACCTATGCAACTGTCTTGCATGTTCTGCACATGTACCCCCAAACCTAAAATGCAATAAAAAAATTAAAAAAAAACCCTATGTTTGATCAGTGGGCATGTTTAAGTCACTATCTGTCTTTCCTGAGCTAGTCAATAAAGGGAATTATAATTAAAACCTCAAAAAAAAAAAAAAAGAAATACAAAGATAACTGAGATATAGATTGCTCCTACAAAAACCTCATAGCCCAAATGCAGAGCTATGCATGCAAGATTATTATTCCAATACATTATTTGTGTTGTAATGGAAACGGTTAAGGCTGATTTTAAAAGGTCCATTCTGTCAGCGGTTTTAAGTGAAGATGAGACCATAGACAAAAACATAAGTTAATGTACTATGTCTGAACAAAGGCAATGGGAGACATGATAGAAAGACGATAGTTTCAAAAACAGTTAGGGGAAAATGAATACAATTTATGATAACTGAGTGTAGGGGTGATGGAGACTAAGGTATAAAAGATAATTATCACAAATTTGTTGCAGCCAGGTATTCTCTCATACCATTGTAAAGCATATTTCTCTACACTGCTGCCCAAGCCAGTAAACCTCAGAGTTATCATCGATTCCTCTCTTACCTTTGCTCCACAAACAATTATGTCTTATATATTCTAATTTCTCTGAAAGGTGCTTAAATTTCTTCATCCCTATTTTCATTGATTTAGGGTTTGGGGGTTTGTTTTTCAGTTTTGTTTTTCCTTGCAGAGATTGAACAGCAGTAACCTTTTTTTTTTTCTCTCTCCTTCCCTCCCTTCTTTCTTTTCTTTTCTTTCTTTCTGTAGATTTTTATCTTTTTTTCTGGCTTCAATCTAAAGCCCTCAAACTTGAGATCCTTCTAAACAATTTCATATGCTGATGATGAAGTGATTTTTTTCTGTAAAATATGAATATAATTGAATCAATCCCACTTAGTATTTCAAGGTCTGTTCATTTCTTGTTGGGTAAATTCAAACTCTTCCAAATGGCATTCCTTAAGGCCTTTTCCTTCCTCACCTCATATATATTTACAACCTCAAATGTAACCTTTGGAAGATATTTAAGCTTTAACAGTTTTGTGAATGAGGAATGATCTTGTTCTTCTTTTTTGTCTTTAGACTTATCCTCCTGGTAGCAATGCTCACCACAACTTTAACACTGTCTGGTTATCTTTGTTGGTGTACAAATATTTACATTTATGTTGGTGTATTGGCAGCTTATGTACTACCTCCTGAGGAGGCTTTCCCCATTCCTGCTTCCAGGCCTCCCTCTGCATTAGATGCCTTCTTTGCAAGATCATACACTCCTGTGCATGCCTATAGGAGCACTTTACACAAAGGGTGGTTAGCAATTTACTGTAATATGTTTATTTACTGTAATGCTGTTTAATCTGTGCTCTTCAGCATCAAGTAGAGAGTCTCATGGTTATTTCAACCAGGACATGGAACATAGGAAGGGGACATTGGGTGGGGAATCTGTAAATGCCCAATGAGCAGTTTCATGGAGTTATCTGGCAATGAGAGAAATATTCTAGGCTTGATATGTAAACGAGGGAGTTACCAAAATCTAGCTTGCAATAAAGTTGCAGAAAATGGCCATGGAGAAACAGCATGTTTAGAAAGACAAAAAGACAGGCAATATCTCTAAAGAAATTCTTGATTTTCTTTCACTCTAACATTTAAAATACAGAACTGAATAAAAGATTCACTTATATTGTTAACTCATGCTTTCCTCCATCTTTCTATGTAATCATGCCATTTGCTAAGTAACATTAATACATCTTTTACATTACATTTTCTTAATACCATTAAGTGTAATTTCCTGAATTTTCAACTTGACTCTCCTAACACTTTCTTGTCATAAGATCACCAGTATAGCCTTATCTGTCACCTCCACCTATTTTTGCCTGCTGAGATTTAACTATTATTTAGTGTTTTCTTATTTTCTTGAGACGCCACTGTTTATTTTTTCTTCCACAAATACTTGTTGAAAGTCTAAGCCTTGAACTTGTTTTGCAAACACAACAAATTATGTGACAATAAAACACTGTGTTTATCCTGCCCATTGAAAAACTGAGAATTTTTCTCCAAAGGTAGGCATGATAAAACTTTCATTTTGACTAGGAAAATCAGTCTTTGTGCTTGTGGATCCATTCATTTTAAACATTTTATTTAAGGTGGCAGGTCATGAATGCTTTTAATAGATTTTTGGAACTCTAAGAACATGACTGCCAAAATTATTCTAATCTGACTGTCAACAGAGTCACAAAATCGCTAATACATGTGAGCCTTATAATATAAAATCACTACTAGAGATTAAATAATCCAGAGAATGGCATCAGCAGATATGAAAAGAGATGTACGTACAGGAGTAGCGAATAATAAATTGAGTCTGGAGATCTAGACAAGTGCTGAGAAGAAATGGGAAATAATTAGGTGAGGATGATGCTGTAAGAAACAATCTCAAAAGACTGAGGCAAAATGAGTAATTACACATAGGTTGGAAACATTCCCTTTAAAGTTAGGAAAAGAGAGAGATGTTTACCACTACCTATTAGAATCAACATTGTATTAGAGTTTACAGACAGCTCAATAAGCAAAGAAGAAGCTTAAGAAGAAAAGATTGAAAAAGGAAACAAGATATTCATTATGTCATATCATGTGACTGTTTACATAGAAAATCCAAAATAATATAAAAACAAATATGTAGAAATAAAAAGAGAGTTTAGCAAGGTGACTGAGTATGTTTATATACATAAGATACATTATTTTATTTTATACAATACACACACCTAAGTATATAAATTGCATTCCATTATCCAAGCAGGACATGATATAAGAATAGCATTTTTTAAAAGACAATATTTACAAATGCTACAACACCTATAAATTATAAATTCTCTGGGGATAAATAAAATAAATTTGTGTGAGAACTTTAAGAAATTATCAAAAAGACATTTAAAAGACAAGTGCTCGTGGATAAGAAGATAATAGTAAACAAATACAAATTCTCTTCAAATTGATACAGAGATATGATTTTATTTCAAATAAAACTCCAATAGTTAATGATAAACATGTTTGTGAAACTTTTCTGGTTTAATCTGAAAGTTAGGTGATGTACCAACTTACTTCCAAAGACAAATAATAAAAAAGGGGGATTTTCTCTTCTGGAATAAAACAAAATCTTATGATAAAGCTATAGTAATTAATTGGTGCACTATTTCTATGATGAACAATACATTTTCCAATTTATGAATTAAAAACAAAGTCCAAATATAGATCCATGTACAATTGAAATATTGATATGCTCTAGATGTAACTTCACAGATCACTTAAGAGGGGATACTGGACAACAAATTCAGTAAAGGCAAATGATTATGCAGACGGGAAGAAATGAATGCACATATTGAATTTGAATTAAAACTGAAACCATAAACTAAATTTTTAAAATTTTTAGAAAAACATATAAAAATATTTCATTTGTTATTAAAGGAAACATTATTAAATGGTGTGTCAAAACCGCTAAAAGTGCAATAATAGATGGCAAATTTGGTAACATTAAAATTTGCAAAACTCTATTTATCAAAACACACTTTAAGGAACGTGAAAAATACAGTTATGCATCACTTAATGATGGAGATACATTTTGAGAAATACATCGTTAGACAATTTTGCCATTGTGCAAACGTCCTACTGTGTACTTCACAACCATCTACACCGTGAGAACAAATCTAAATAAAATAGCCTACTACACACCTAAGCTACATGGTATGGTCATTATAATTATGTGACCATAACCAGACACGTGGTTAGTTGTTGACTAAAATACTGTTATGCAGGGTGTAAATTGTACAGAGGTGACACATGTGAAGGAGAAATTTGCAGCAAGTAAAATAAAATAACAGATTAGATAATATCAATAGTACATAGACTTCTAGTAATTATTAAGGAAAATAAATCAATGGGACAATGGATAAAATACTTGAATAGACATTTCACAAAGTATTAAACACATGTAGCTAATATATATTGGAAGATATCATTAGCAAAAGGAAAATCAAGACCACAATGGCATCTGCATATACCTGGTAAACAAGACCTTTTTAAAAAAATCCGACAAGAACACAGGTTGCAGAAGGAATGTATTATCAGATTCTGTTATATTTTGATTGTTAAAGTGCTGATTGGTACAGCAGCTTTGGCAGTGTTGCTTAAACATAAACCAAGGCTGGGATACACCTGTACAGATATAAAATTTTAACCCAAGAATATCAGAAGACTTAAACAAAAGTACATACACTAGCACAGTTTATAACTTAAAACATTTTTAAACTAACTGGAGAATAGATAAATAATTTATAGTAAGTTCACATCTATTAATAGATGTTTGTTGCAGTGTCAAACAATGAATAAGAATCATCAGAAAAAAATATAAACAACTCTTAGTAACATAACTTTAAGTTTTAATCAGATGCTTCCAAAGACAGAGTATCATACGTGTTCTCTTTTTTGTCTCTGTCTCTGCCAATTCTTATTTCCACTGTGTTTCTCCTGGAGGTAAATAGAAGAAGGAAAAATATAATGAAATTATTGAAAAGCTTGAGAATGGTGAAGTCATGAGGTGAAAATAAGAGTAAAAGACTTCTGGGGAAATGAAAAAGTAAAAAAGATAAAACAGGAGCTTTTGTTCAGAGACAGTAATTTCAGAGTTTGATAACTGAAGGTGAGAGTATATTCCTTGTGGCACTGAAAGCAAAGATGTGGGTAGATCTGGGGGTTACCACAATGAGTTTGGTGCAAAGAGCCTCAGGATAGTTACCGGGTCACTATTGTGGATTACAATAATTGGTGGTGGTGGTGGTGATGGTGATGGTGGTTCGCTTTAAAAAACTTATTGGGCCAACCAGGAGAGTTCACACCTGTAATCTCAGCACTTTGGGACATTTACATAGGAGGATCATTTGAGGCCAGGAGTTTAAGACCAGTATGGCCAACATAGGAAGATCTCATCTCTACACAACAATAGTAATAATAAAATAACTATAACTGTTATTTTCTATGAATTTTATTTTATAGTCTCAGAGCTTCTCTGAAAATTTGTAAATATATACTCTGACTGTATGTATCTATTCAGTGGCCTAAGCAGACATTAGTATTTTTCACCAATGGAGCACTCAAGTCTTCAGCAGCAAATCACCAAATATATATATATATGTACATATATATATGTATATGTATATGTATATATATATATATACACATATATATATATGATATCTGCACACCTTTACACCAATATGCAATCTTGATTGACCAGTAGAAAATGTAGTATTTAGAGTGGGATATTCATCTTAAAACCATTCCTGAACACAGCCTTAACAGCAGGAACCTGTTCTTCCTTTTCTATCTCTTGTAGATATCTTTATAAGTACATATATGATCTCTACATAAGTAGAGATCAGGCATTCTTTCCATATGTGTTCACAGAAAATTATGCCATAGATAGGGAAGACTTCCTAGGCCAGCATCAACCATATTTGACCCACTGAGTGAGCTTCCTTATTGTGCAGTATGGCAACTTCCAAATAATATATGGATCTGTGTTACTTAAAGCAATGGTGGGAAGACTAAGCTAAGAACCCTCTTTGCCTGGGTTGATTGGTTAATGTTCTAGAAGTGATGTGCCCAAATAACTTCAGTACAAGATTCTAGCCAGTGTTTAGGAGTATGTGACACTGACTTCAGCTTGATTCTATTGTCAGCAATGGCCCAAGCTGCTAACAGATTCTTTGTCCCAGATACTTTTCGTATTACAATGTAAATGCCATTACTTTTCTTCTGGAAGGCAGGCTGAGTGTAACTTAATCATGTTCCCACAGCAAGGAAGCTGAGAAAATCTTCATTTTCCATTTGTAGGGCATTAAGGGCTGCAGACAATTTTCTATCAATCTCTGTCTGGGTAGCATCAAAAAATGTTAATGTTTTAAATGTCATAGTCTTATTTCTCTATCTCCTATATAAAACTTCCCTTCTTACCCAACAGTTAAAATTCAGAGATGATCAATGCTTTCTTCTAGACCCTTATTTATTCTTACAAGGTATTCTTTACTGAGACAATCTTGTTTACATTCACTACTTCAATTAATATCTCTAAGATACTGAATTTGATATACATGTATTTCTACCAAACTCTAGTTCATGCACTGTGATTAATTTCCTACAAAATATTTTTGCTTTGATTTTCAAAGATGTCTCTAAAGACTAAATGCATCCTCTTCCATTCAAATCTAAAAAGTTATTAAATTATATTCTATTTCCTATTTCAGTTGATGATAAGAGTAAGTGAGAAAGCCATAAATCAGGTACAGATGTGCATAGTGTTGCTGGCATCACTAGTTTTCAGGAAATCACTTGTCCTCTCCTTCCAGACTACATCTCCCTACAGTGCTTGTGAACTCCTTGAAGTAGGTGAAGACCATGTGACTAGGTCCTGCCAAATGCCCCTGAGAGTGACCAAGGAGGAGGCTTCACAGTGAGATGAGGTAGCTGAAAGACTGAAGCAGCCTGGAGTTTGAACTATCACAGACGACAATATTCAGAGAGAGACATTCAAAACCCACAGTAGCAATTTCATGAATGGGAAACAAACCTTCATTTTGATAAGTCATTGCAATGTCACTGTAGTTTGTTACTGTGACCAAATACAGTGTGAGAATATCAGAGTTATTCTGGCTGGGTTTGAAAACTGTAATTCTTTAAGAAATTTATTTAAATTTTCTTGTCAGTAATTTCCTTATCTATACAATGGTGATAACCTCAGTTCTTGCCTCACAGGTGTTTTCTGAGAATGGGAGGAGGTAATTTATGCAAAGCATTCATTATAAGTTACAGCAAAACAATTGTTAGCCACATTTATATTTATCATTTAATTCACGACGAAATGTGAATTGTTGCCAACTAATTATTTTTTAAATCTGTTTCTCTCTATTTATCTTCACTGCTTCATTGAGTCTAATCTAAACTAACATGTCATACCTGAACTTACTGATATGGCTTGCCAAAAAATCTTCCATTATCCACTGTGGTACCTTTTAAACTGTTCTCCAATTTCCTGTCTGAGTGGTCTTTACAAAATGCAGATATTATCTAACAATCTTCCTTCCGAGTAAGAGATTTAAAGAGTTATCTTTTGCCTTTTGGATAAGGATCAGATCACTAAGGTAATCTGTATGACCTTGCTAAGATCTGGTCCCTAGCTATATTTTTAATGCATCTCCTATTACATGGGGTCATGCTATTGTGCTCTATCAACATTGTCTTTCAGTTTCTCAAGAACATGCCATACTTCCTCCTATCACAGAACTTTTATGTAAAAACTTTTTCAGAATCTGGGAAACACTCTTTTGTTGAGAACTTGCTTCTCATCACTCATATCTCAATGCAAACATCACTTCTTCAGAGAAGTCTACTCCATATCTCTAGTCAAAATAAGGTTCCTTTATTATAAGCTCTTGTACAACCATATACCTTTACTTCCCATTACCTGTGGAAAAAGATTCAAATGTACTTTTCTGTGAACTTTTAGGAAAAGGCTAAATATTTGAGCCTTGACTCTGTGTGTTCCAAAGTCAATTGTTACAGCACAGTTAACTTCTACCTTGCAAGAAAAGCAAGAAACATTTTAAAAAGCACTATTGAAATATTTTATTGTACCTATGTAAGCACAAAGGAAAATATTCAATATAAAATAGGACTAGTATAGGTTAAAAAAGAGTTTAGGTAAAGTTATGGTGCCATATTTTGCATATAGTGGGAAATTGCCAAACTGAGTAATGGGAGGCCACTAATGCACTAATAGCATAGTTTCTATCTCCATACCTGGAAGAATCCTACCCTATGCCAAGGTTTAAAGCCAATGGAAGTTAGATACTCCTGAGAGAAAAACAAAAATCTATAATGTATTGCAGTATACAACTAGATACTTCTCTGTGTGCCCTTTATAAAGACGAACAAGCTTTTCATATTTTCAGCTATTAAACTCTACAGCTTGAGTTCTAGTGAGGGAAGTTTCACTATTCACCAGAATCTAACTAAAAAGAGAACTTTTTTTTTTTTTTTTTTTTTTTGAGACAGGGTCTTGCTCTGTTACCCAGGCTAGAGTCCAGGGGCACGATCTTGGTTCACTGCAACATTTCCCTCCTGGGTTTAAGTGATTCTCCTGTTTCAGCCTCCTGAGTAGCTGGTATTTCAGGCACATGCCACCACACCCAGCTAATTTTTGTATTTTTCATACAAACAGGGTTTTGTCATGTAGATCAGGCTGGTCTTGAACTCCTGACCTCAGGCGATCCTCTTGCCTTAGCCTCCCGAAGTTGCTGGGATTATGGGCATGAGCTCCCATCCCTAGTAGAGAACTTCTTATGACAGCACATTTCAGTTTAGATTTATATATTTCGTAGCTTATTTAATAAAGCTCATTCTCTTCTAGTGTCTAAACTCTGAGAGCCAGTGCCATGTCTATTTTTGATCATCATTGTATACCAACTATCTAACACAAAATCTGGTTTATAATGTATGTCTGCTGATTTTATTTAACATAAATGAATGCATACATAATTAACGGTGGCAGGCCATAGGCCAATGTTAATCATGATTTTTAAAGAAAAAAAATCTTGAAAATTAGAGTCATAGTTAAGATAAGGTACATATTTATTGATAACTAAATGAAAGATATTCTGCAGAGCAAAGAGATTGCCAACTTCTTTCTCTTTTATCATGTTTAAGACAAATGGTATCATAAGGGAAAATCTAGGTTTCCCTTAGGGAAAGAGGTATAGGAAATATAAAGGAAAACAAGATGAGTGACTCTGAGAAGAAGAGAATGATTGACATAGATATCACAGTAAATGAACAAAGTAGGGAGTCAACAAAATAAGGTAGAGTTTGATAAGCTGGAGTGAGAGAACAGAAAATACCAAGATTGACAGAGACCGCAATTTGTTTTCTCATGTCTGTTTACACCGTTTCCTTATTAATAGAACCCCTGGCTTTTACCTGGCACAATATCGTCTGAATTAAAGTCCACATTTCCCATTCTACTTTCCAGCTAGATGGGCATGTGACTAATTTCTGATTAGACGAATGTGAACATTGGGGAAATTATCTTTACAGGGAAAGAGCAAGACTCTTTTTCCTTTTATTTACTTCCTCTGATAGAAATGTGGATACAATGTTTGGAGCCACAGAAGCTATCTTAAGTCATTTAATGGCCTTAAATTAGAGGCTGAGACAAAAGATAAATGTTAAAAAAAATCCTTAAAACATTATAGAACACAAGTGTATTCCAGGTAATGGTGAAGTATTGAATATATGAATCTAATGTTACTCCCTACTCGACTATGACAATTACAGTAGAAAGATTTTTTTAAGTGCATAAAACCTCAAGGACAAGAATGAAAAAGGAGAAAATTTCAACAAAAGTTTAGAAGCAGAAAAACACATGAACAAATTATAGTTCCCTAAGAACACTTGAAAGAGTTGAATCCCAAATGGGCAGTAGAGAAAGCTGAGAACCAACCAGTTACACCACAGAATCCTCAAAAGGCAGAGGAACCAGCTATACAAAGTACATTAATAACATAGTATGAGAGAGAACATTAAATAAGGTGGATTTATTAAGTGTAGTTTCAAAGCCTTTAACATAGATTTGATCAAGGTTAGTGAAATTTAGGAGAGATTTTTCAATGTGTTAATGATGTTACATTAGATATTAAAGAGTGTTACACTTTTTGCATATATTAAAAAGAGTATTACACTTTTGGCATGTATAATATAAAATTTTAGTTGAAATGTAAGAAAACAATAATAATTCGTTGCAAAGAAGCAGAAACATATTTGTTTAATGTCTCTTTTAATATTATAATAAATGCAAAAGCAAAATACAGTGGAATGCAATGCTTTAAAAAGGAGTCTTAAAATCTTACCATTCAGTGTGGTTCACTAAGGAAGTGTTCCTTATCGACATTGTAACATGTTTCTTTAGCTTTATAAAATAGAAATTGGAGTGTGTTGAATTAGACCTCAGCCCTTAGAGTATACTTACACTGGCTTCCAAATTTATCATCATTTGACAGATACTAAAATAAAATTTTCCTGGTTTCAAAAACGTTCTTCGACTTCATTTTATGATTTAAAAATAAAATTCATAGATTCATTTTATTCTGAAAATGTTTTCTTTATATATAGAATTAGAAAGTTATTTGGTGAGAAGAAAATATTGTCGACATTTTTATATTATATTATTCTCAATTGCAAGAACAAGATCTTCTCTGTCTTGACTCTATTTGAACCAGTGTTCTAGTTTTTATGTGCTTCCTGTGACAGTTTTCTTCATAATATTTTGTTTAAAGAAAGGGCTCTTGTTGCAGGTAACAGTGAAGTATTGAATATATTAATCTAATTTTGCTCCCTACTCAGCTATGACAATTACAGTAGAAAGAATTTTTAAATACACAAAACCTCAAGAACAATGAGAATAAGAAAGGAGAAAATTTCAACAACATTTTAGAAGCAGAAAAACACACGAAAAAATTATAGTTACCTACGTAGACATGAAAGAACAGAATCCCAAATGGGCAGTGGAAAAAGCTGAGAATCAATCAGTTACACCACAGAATCCTCAAAAAGCACAGGAACTAGCTGTACAAAGTACATTAATAACTGGTAGTATAAGAGGGGGTTAAAATAAGGCAGATCTTCAGTGTAGCTTAAAATAGTGGATCCTGTATTATATCCTTTTTCACTCCTAGGAACTTGCCATCTGCAAATCCAGCAACTCTCTAAAGGAGAACACCAGATTCAATTGAAAGACTGAGTCTTATACTTAAAATAGGTTGATTAAATGACCACAATCATTCTGAATGCAGAATGCAGAGATCCTAAACTCTCTTAATTGATGTTTAGCAGAATACTGGCAGTTGGAGCCTTAATCTCTAGCCAGGAAAGTAAAAGACACTTCTCAGTAGAATCTAACAGGTCCAAAAGGAAAGATCCTAAGATAGGGACATTTTGAATGACTCCTTAGCATATAGGCCACCTGGATTAATCTATAGTAATGCTCAAATTAGGTAAGTATTCTTCCCCATCCTGCTGTAGAGGGATATGGAGCTTCAAAAACAGATTTTAGTTTTTCTTTCTTCATCATAACAAGGATGCTAAAATTAACAAATATCTGAAGAAAATTTCTAATATGAAAGACAGAAATCTAACTGAGCAAACAGAATAATGCAACTGAAAAGAAACATCTTTCAGGAAGAAGGAATAGCAAAAATTACTAGTAATGTCTTTAAAGATGTAAGATATATCACAGCCATAAAACAAGAACTCATGGAATTTAAAACAGTTTGGCAGAAATGAAAAACAACACAATAGTTGCAAGATAACAATGAAAAAATGAGAATTAGGAGAGCAAAAATACATTTAGACTCAAAAGTTCAGGAATTCTAATGTTAAAAGAAGAGTTGTTTAGCATGAACAGAGAAAGAAGGTGGAAAAATTGTCAAAGAAATAGTGCAGAAAGTTTTCCTAAAACTGAAAATTTGAAAATCAGCATGACCCCAGCACAATGAATGAAAGCAGATACATGGCTATGATTGGTGTTGTTCAGGATGCTAAATATAAACAGAAGATCATACAAACTTAAGAAAGAGTTAATATTTTTAAAATCACATGTGAAGAATCATGGATCTGAGTAACTTCAGGTTTTCTTCAGTATACTACTAATAAAACAAAGCAACAGTAGAGTGCCTTCAAATTTATCCAGGAAAATATTTTTTTCAACTTAGAATTCTATACTTAGAAAAGCTATTTATTATTTATAAGGGTATACTGAAAGCATTTTCAGACACTACCTGTCTTATACAAATGGACTTCAGGCACCCTTTCTTTAGAAGACACAAAAAATAGAAAGTAAATGAAGGAAAGGGAGAAGATATGTTAGAGACATGAAGGAGATTCACCATGGAGAGGGACAAGGGGAATTATCAGAAGGTGAGAGTGGAAATGAATCTTGCATTAATATTTGTGCTGCAGACACAGAGGCCTACCCATCAGTCCATATTGAAGTAGTGTGACTCAAATTATAGATACACTGAGGGCTGTTATAAATAAAGTCCTTGCCGCCATTGTACTATCTTTTAAAACCCAAAGACAAATTTTGCAGCTAAGCCTGATCCATATTATTCACAATGTGCTTGGTCACACACTGTTGAAGTTCTTCTTGTACCTTTCATACCCTGTTCTCTAAAATGAATGGGTACTCTTTTCTCTCTATGTAAGTATTCTGCTTAAATTTATAACTTAGAGTTATAAATAAGCCAGAATAAGCTTATAATCTGAATATGTGGAACAGCCTACTTCCTCTGAACAAGTACTTTGGGACCACATTACAGTTAGGTGCCATGATTCTGTTGCACACATGTGTTGCAAACATTCTTCTACATATTATATTTTTAACAAACAGGCATTTAAAAAGTATTGTGATGATAAAAATGGTTTGAAATCATTAGTGCTTTATAGATAAACTCATTCTATAATAGCAATAAGGACATTATATTTTAAAATATAACTTAATTGCAAAATATATAACATTGCAATCAATAAAATATTATCCCATTCACATATTTTTAAAATAGTGTGTATCCTCTTTGGGTTACATAGTGGTTAGGGTTGTTCAGTTGTTAATATTTGAATATATCTCTCTGGTGTTCTTAGAGGGGTACAGATTATTTAGGTGTGTTAAATGGGAATATAAATCTTTAGTGTTTTCATCCTGATTGCGGTTATTTAGTTGTGGTATATGTGCTTCCACTGATGACCGAGAGTCTCAGGTTATGTCGCTGATTAGAAAAAGTGTTCTCTTCCTCTCCTTCTTGCAACTTCAGTGTATTCTAGAGAATCAACTTACTCCAGTGTACTGCTTTTCCAGTGAAGAGATGCTCCTTAAAAGTTAAATTTTACTTTGAAAGTAACTATAATTTTGTTAGAATTAAGGTTAGTATCTCATATTGCATAAGCCCAGGAGTAGAAAAGTATCTGTTTTGGCAATAATGTAGATACCTTTTAGAACATTGATAAAAAGTAATACATTATTTATATATTCTACATTACTTGTAAAGTTGAGTGCAGCAAGTTTTTTACACTTTTCAAAGTTCACTAATGTAATTGAATTAAATAATTGTCAAATTTTTGCAAAAATCTAAATAACTATTTCCTGATTAATTAAAAATAAAGTTGCCATTTCCTGCCTATCATATAAGATTGGATAATCTATAATTGGAAACTGATTTTCAAAGTGCTTTAAAGTCAAATGAGAATCTGATTGATTAAAAGCTTAATATTATCCAAAATCTGAACTTTAATGAAGTATGTTTTTTGAGGACATTTACCACCAAACAAACCAATGTTGAGATTTTTAGCAGTGCTTTGTGCAACTAAAATTATATTTTGAGATACTATCACTGACATATGCATTTTAACTTAAAATAACCATGAGGCTATACATTTAGAATGCACTTGGATATTTAATTTTAATCTAATTTAGATATCAGGCACTTTATGCAAATTTTATGGGTTAATAAACTACTTTGCAGAGCTTTCTTTTTAATTTTTTTCTTTCTCTTAGTCATTCTGATTATAATTGTTTTGCTTAGCAAAGTATATGTTATAATTTATCATTTTAAAAAGTTTCTATTGGTATGTGAATATCTATGCCACATCATTACTAAGTGAATATTAGGCCTATCTCTTACTCTGTGTTTTACTGAGTTACATTGAATTATCAGTGTACAAGGCATTATGAAATACATTATGAGTCAAACTTTAAATATCAGTGATCACTGTATAGTCTTATACAACCCAATGTACAAAGTCAATATCGACCCATAGAAAAGGTAATATGTCTGTCACCTCTAGAACTACTGTTCATCTTATTTTAAAGGCTCTGAACCTAAAGATTACTTTTTATATCCCAGTCCAGCTTTTTCTAGATCTGAGTAGGTCCTCCCCCAAGCTTTCTTCTTCTGTTCTTCAGGTGGTTGGGAAGTGGCGCCATCCTTGATGACCTAGAAATATTCAGGATGTTTGCTTCTTTTAATGTAAAGAGTGTATGGTGCATTCATTACACATACAGGAGAAAAATGAAAGACAAAGCTGAAAGTAAAATGAACATAATTTTAATGATTTTTTAAATTTTGTGCATTGGATTCAAACAGCAAACTGTGTGCACTCAACTGTTATCACAATGTTGTCAAGAGGTCTGTGTCTTTTACCATTTTACACACAATTGTTCATTACAGTATGTTGTCAGCCTCGTGGAAACCAGGGGTGTGGCATGGTAAGCAGTGGTGGTAGTGCACCTAGCTTTTATATTATCTAACTTGAAAATATTTCTCTTCTATGATTCCTTTTTTTCTTGATAAAAATAGTTTTCACCAAACGTTGGTGGTGCACACGCACTACCATTCATGCTTGACATCACACCCCTGACAGGAACACGTGTTCTTGTTTTGTTGATAAAAAGTATTACAAAAATTTCCATACAAAAACTATTTTCATAGAAATCTTGCATTTCCACAAATAAACCTGAACATTTTTTGAAAAAAAACTGTTCAAGAATTTTGTTCATTTAACATTGTGACTGTATTGAGAAATGCAGTCCACTTCCATGTTCTCTCACAGATTTTTCTTTAGATGACTAGTCCCCTTTCTCGAATCACTGAGATGTGCCCATGCTCCATCAAGTTCATTTACAGCAGGAACAAGGGTTTGGATAGCTATATCTGAATGTTAGAATGAAAGTTTTAGTCTTCCACACAGCCAATACTCAGCCCTTTTTTACAACTTACGACGAAGATCGTAAAAGATATCCTTTTCATTCAGAAACACTGAACCAATTTTTTTTAATTTGGTTTATAAGGTTAGAGAAAGGGTGTTGGGGGAAAAGGAAGGGATCTGGTAGAGTTGCTTGTTAATCTTCTGCCTTAGGGAACTTAAGAAAAGCATTATTGCCCTGATAATTGACATTTCTATCTCCGTCATTGACACAGACTGTCAAAAAATGAAAAAAAGAAAAATAAGTAATGAATATCTGCTTTATATTCCACCTGCCATGGGATTCAAATTTGTTTTTCCTCGCATCTTTTCACATCCTATAAACACATATTGTGTATTCAGACAATAATTATACTGACTAGTTGGGGGCTAGTAACATCATCATCTCTATGATCTGGGTATTCAGAAGACTGTACTGTTTCCTGTAACACTACAGTTTTTGCTGATTCCAAATATTTATATTCTTAGTGACACTTTTATTGGTTGCCCTTTTGGGCGTTGATATTCCATCTCCTGGCAAAAGTTGAGCTTCGAAAGGAACCTGTAATTTCTCACTGGACTGCATTTGAAACCAGCCACAAAATGCGCATGTAACATTCACTCAGTAGAAGGGAGGAACCCATGAATAACAGTGTAACCCCGTGTAACTTGGTTGATCCATGATGTTGTAAATCAGGTCTGATCATTGCAACTGCTTAGATCACAGAGTCTCTAGTTCATAGACACAGCGGCATGAGGTAACTCATTTTATTTTGCACAGGTTGCATATTTCCACAGGAAACATTCTCGCTAAATTGTTTGGAAAAAGACGACAGTTTGTGCTTGGGTGTTTGGCCTCCCAGCTTTATGCCATGGTTTCTTTACCTGGCAACCTTCTGTCGTTAAATGTGTGCATGTTGATAACTTCTTCTGTTTTCACAATAACTGGGGCCTGTGGCTTATGTTTTAACCGACGCTGGCACTTCAGGGACATCCTCAATTCTTCTACCATGGCACTACAGAAGGACCTCTACAGAAGAACACAGAAAAATTAAATATTATAAAATACATAAACTGTAACTGTCCAAGATCAATATTAAAAATCATTCTCAATAGACTTGTCACATAACATCTTTAAAGGTTTGAAATTTTTCATTGTAAAATTTATAACAAATTGTCACTTTTAACACTCAACTCATAATTAAAATAATATTCTATAAAAGTGGGCTAAAGAAAATCTCCACCTGATTCTGAAATAAACAACTAGTTATGTGTATATTACATATATATTAGATAAAATGTTCTAATAACATTATGCAAAATTGATTAGCATGAGATAGAAATCTACTTGAAAATTTAAATACAAAGACAATTCTATACCAGAAATCCATTCTTGATATAAAAAAATAGAGAAAACATACTACTTTTCAGATCACAACATGAAATATGCAAATGTTCTTTGAACATTGATTCTTCATTGTACATCTCAAAAGAAAAATAGTACTCACACAGACATAAAATATGGAAAACAATTTCTGATATTTCATTATGTCTTTTTTGTGATTATGCCTACAGAAACATTGACAGTGATTACAAACAAACATGACTTAATCATGAAATGACAAATTATAGCATGTTAGACATCTACAAGCAAATATTAACTTTTTTGTCACCATTAACTTGATAATTGAGAGCTGATAATTTATCTCATGAAAAAAATATGACCCTCTGAGGTTTTTTTTTGTCTTAGTTCCCATCTCATAGGAAATAGATTTGCTAGAACCTTTGTCTATCTGGGGTTTATTATTATAGCTCCTCAAAATTTATATTATAGAGTTATATATATGTAAAATGTTGTCAGTCTCTCTCCCCACCTGAGATACATGTATATTAATTACATATGAATCAGATCCAAGAACCAACTGCATATTGTAGTTGAAACTCAGAGGGTTAGATTTTTGTGTGTTCAAGGACCAAGAATTTAGACATCAACAAAAGATATGAGCAGGTATAAAAAATTTACAAAACCTAAAATGTGATACAAAAATATATAATGAAGTCCATCTAATCAAATATGCATGTAAAGACTTATTTATGCTTTAGTTACTTTATTGATTGTCAACAGACTATTTCCAAGAGAACACAATGAAAATACTTAAGACCATACTTGTGTCATTTTTTGATATATATTTATAGTTAGGAAGAAGTTCAAGAGCCCTATTCCACAGCATGGCCACTATAGTTAATAATAATATATGTTGAAAGGTGCCAAAAGAGTGAATAAGTGTTCTCACTACAAAAATAATAAATATGTGAGGTAATGCATTAATCTAATTAGACATATCTAACCATTCCACAATGTATATATACCTCAATATTATACATACTTACAATTTTATATGTTAACTTAAAAAATACATTTGGAAAAATTTGTTTGCATAATAGTTTCTGCCAGTCAAAACATACTTTGAATTAATCAGGCATCTATGTGTCAGACAAAATTGATTCAGAGAGAGGGTGAATAACTTCCTACAGCTCTCACCTAAGATTGCAGTGGGATATTCTCATATATCCAGTTTTATGATTTTGACACTGCTCTATTACCTTCTTGTCAATCTCTGGCTATGTCCTAATTTTTCTTTGATGGGCTCCTTAAAGAGTTCCCTTAACGGTCTTCCTAACTGTACGTCTACCCTACTCTTCCATAAAGGCTCACAACTGTCAAGATATTCTATTTTAAAAATATCAATTACTAATAGCATTTTCTCCTTTAGGAAACAATCAAACCCACATCTATTATTTTCTCCATCACGACTTCTCTGATCTGATCTAGTCCTCTCCCACTTCCCCACTGCTTCTCTCTCTCTCTCTCTCTCTCTCTCTCTCTCTCTCTCTCTCTCTCTCTCTCTCTCTCTCTCTCCCCCCCGCCTCACACTTCCTTTACTAGTGGGACTTCCATTAATATTTCTCCATTGTTCCTCCTTGCTCTGGTATCCTGCTGAGTTCTTTCTTCTTTCACATCATCTCAACTGTATCCCCTACCTCAGATGTGGCTCAAGTTTCAACTTAATTAGAAAGCCCTTTCCAAATGACCAGGCACATTACTTTGTTTTCACAACTTGATTTTGTTTTATCCTCTCAGTATTTTCGACTCGTTTTCCTGTTTTTCTGTCTGGCCTGTAGGCCTCACTGAATTGTGAATAGCAGAGATCAGGTTATCAAGGCACTGCTTGTACACACATGAGCTCTTTAAATGTTGACTGAGTTAACAACAGTGACACAGGACCCTAATATTTTAATTCTTATTTAACAGTGTTTCTAATTCAATTGCTTAAAAAATTTTTAGTTTTAGAAGCCTAGTGAAAATATACTGGATAGAAGTTACCTAATTAAATTAGGCAAAATTTTAGCATTTGTTTAATAACATCAAATTAATAAAATATTAATTTATTGGCACTTGCAATGGGTGATGATCAAATGTGGCTTGTGAATTCCCCATTAACTGCAGAGCCACTGGCATGCATTATGTATTATGTGTTCGATTATGCAGTTCTGCAATTCATGAATTATATTTCTACTAAAGGATTTATGTGGCACCTGACAGCCAGTATATGGAAACAGTGTTTCTTGTTGCTTAATACCTACTATTAGATGTACTTATTAAGAACATGATGATAATGATGATGAAGATGGTGATGATGACAACACTGTAGAAATGGAAACTGACTCCAAAATAGGGAGGAATACATAGTCTTGAGGTAACTTAGTCTTGGCTCTCTGTTGAAACATTTAACAGAAGAATTAATTAGATGACATAACACGGTCAAAACTTGATCCCGTTGACATTTAAAACTGTTATAGGATGTGAATAACACTGAATTGTTTGAAATAAGGCTTCGTTTAAAACCAATAAATTTCCCAAATCTTTAAAAATGCATGATGCCTTCTTCTTGGCAATCTCAATTTTCAGACATTTTGGTTACATTAGTTTCAAAAAAGAATAGAGTATAAATATTAATTAATAATTTGCCTATACTAAGGGAGTAGTCTAAGCAATTAACACTCTTAGGGAAAATCTTACATATGTACATACACGGTCCACTATGAAATTATTCAGTATTATTTCTAGTAAGTTAAGAGGTAAACTCTGTATTTAGTACCCCATACTTACTTCAGACTGCAAATAAGAACATTTAAAACTATTTAAGCAATTTTATATATTAAATTTATATTGCTGAGTAATAAAAATGTACACTGAAAAAAGCCCATTCTAATCAATGGCCAGAATAGTATTATTTCTTATAATTTGAATTTGTCTTAAATAAATGATATTTACAAATTTTACAACTATCTCAAAATTGTAAACATGTAAACCACCATTGTCATTATAGTCTTTCTTTATTCTACAAAGGCATCAGAAACTAAAAATTTAATCAAGCAATCTTTCATGTGTCAGTCAATGGTCTTGATTACATAATAACAAAATACAAATTTTATTAATTTTCTTTTTCCAATAAGATTAATTTTGCCAGCTCTTTTGTTATCTATCAATATAAGTTTACCTGATAAATATGTTTATTTAGGTTATTGATAAAGTCACTGTGAGACAATAGGTTCTCTTCTCATTTATATAATAATTCTAACACATTATAAAACTTCATAATCTTTAGATTTGGGCAAAATTTTAGAATTAAGGTGTCAAATTAAGCAAATGTAATAATATTATAAAGTACTGTTCATTTATGGTACTAGAGCAAATATATATTATTTTCTTTCTCTTTAGAGGTTTACAAGGCAAATTCTGTAACTTATATAAATGTCTAAAGCTGAAACCGTACAGTGTTTTGTGAAATATAATTGTTTCCCTGTGCTGTGAATTGCCCAAAACTTACCATGTTTAACTGTTAAATAAAATTCTAACTTATTATCATTCAATAGAGACAAACTCTCTTTTATACATTATATAAAGATTCAAATTTATTTTATATCTTCTTATTGAACTGTGAAAAAAGTCTAAAAACCCAAGTGCACTGAAAAGTCATTTCCCTGTTTATACTTAAAAAAAAGAAGAATGAAGGAAATGAAAGAGAGAGAAAAAAAAAAGAGAAGAGAAAAAAGAAGGCAATAAAGAAAAGGAAGAAGAAAGAAAAAGAAAGAGAAAGAAAGAGAGGAAGGAAGGAAGGAGAAGAAGGAGAGGGAGGCAAGAGGAGAGAAGAGGAGAGGGAAAGCTGGAGGGTAAGAAGAGAGAGAAAAAGAACTATCTTGCTTTTTAAATCACTCCTTAGGGGTGGAAACCCATGCACTGTGTCAATAAATAAGGTAAGTTCCTTAGGGTGAAAACAACAATAAAAATGTTTCTCCACATTAATATAACAGACTACAAAAAGAAAAAAGAAAGGCACAAGGATACTAACCATTATTAAAAACCTCTTTTAGTAAGTTTCAAAAGATTACTAAACAGTGTCTGGATGGTATGGTGGCACTAACCAAATAGAAGATTCCTGAAAATGAAAATTTAAATCTTTGAGCTGTTAGCATGTATAATTGCATTTAAATTAGTAAAACTCTTTATAGAATTCATTATATTTAATGAGGCAAATTTATATTTACACAACTCTAATTCTTGAAACAATGTCAATCTGGAAATCTTGATAGTATGAACTTGGCCATATTTACATTGACTTTTTTATAGAGCTCTTTTTGTAAAGAGGTCTATTTTGTATTTTGAGAATAATAGAAAAATACATCAATAGTCCACAGATAAATGTTTCCAACAATATCATTGTTGATGTTACAGAATATCTATTCTTTATAGCTTAACTTCCTAATTAAAAGATATATTTTTATAATAAGATGGTATGACAGCACTTGGAGAAGCACAGATTTGTTTTATATTAGAAATGTAGTTGAAATCATGCTCCACATTGATCACTGACATATTTAGCTTCATTTTTAAAGTTAAAACCATGGTATTTAGCAATATATTTATTTTTAAAAAGACACAGTATCTGAGGAAAAATAACCAGCTTGATTTAACTTTTATGCTCATCACTCTTTTTTTGAATACATGTATTCATTGGTCAAGAAATATCATAAAATATGTTATTTTCAAGCCTGCATTTAATATTTATTTTAAAGAGGGAATCCTATTTTATATATCTTGCTGGCCTGTATTTTGATAGTATAAAATAACTAAATGGTATTTTAGTATTCATTCAGGATAATTCCTAATTCTGCATACAATCTCTACCTGTCTTACTAGCAGCCATACCAAAATTTGAGGTATTTCTATTAATGGTATCTCTATGATACCATTGTACTTCAATGGTCTAATGTATTCTAGCACACATCAACCAACTTTTTACTTTGTGTTTGTCATTTACATTATTTGTTAACTAATTATGGATTGTATAATATATAATTCTTAGACACTTGCTAATTAATTTCTGACTCTGTAGACCATTTGGCCAAGAATTGTTAAGTAATATGTGATGAAGACAAATCACACCAATCACTGTGATTAATCGCAGAAAATTATCCCACCACATTACATAATAAGATAATAAGTAAACCATAATATAGAATAAAATATTGATAGGATACAATATATAATATCTTACATAATGTTGGTGTGTTAAATAAGGAAAATAAATGTCACTTAATGTGACTCATTAATTTTCTTCTTTTGAATATAAAAATTTTGATTGGCAGCCTTTTAAAAACATCAGTTAATGCTATACATCAGAAGTATGAATTGACCTAAGATGAAAAATGACTGGTTAAATAACTCATGTTAAAAAATATATATAACCTTGGTCTTGATATTCAGTTTTAGAGCAGCTATCTTTTAAAAATTATTTTATTATTTACAGAAGCTATTATGCAGTCAAAAGTAACTTTATGTGTAGCAACTATCGTGATCCTATTCATTAATCACTGTAATTTTACAGCTAGAAAAATTAAAATTTATGAAGTTATATATCTAACTAGTCAGAGCTAGGACAGGAACCCTATTATCTTGACTTTCATCTATGAAAGCTTTATCATATTAGCCTGCCTCATTTATGATAATTTCATTCTCAGCAGAGCTTTAACCTGGACGCTATTCTTACTAAATATTAATTTTTTGAATACTAAATTATAAAGCAGACAGAAAAAAATTATGAGGGCAAAAGAAATACATATCTTTCTTAGAGAATTAAATTAGGAATCATGTTATGCTTTAGCCTGGATTATTTTACAATGATAAACATAATCGAAGATTAATATATTCTCAGAAACCTTTACTATTACAGAAACAGTTAGTATCTTCATATTGCATTTGCAAATACAATGAGACAGAGAAAAATTGAGGATCATTATACATTTTTAAATTTTTCCTATTTACACTAGTAAAAAAAATCAATAAATTGAGGACTAACAAGAATCAATACTTTAGTTAATATAGCTGTGCAATGCATTTTAAGAAAAAGTAATATTAATCATCACATTTTTGCTAGTAGTCATAATGATACAATTCTATTTTTAAGCATAGCATCCAAATAACTAATACGTAATTGCTGGAAAATTCTCTTTTCCTAAGGTGCAGCAGTTAAAAATGTACCAGGTTTACAAATAATAATAAGGATACTATTTGTAAAAGAGCTGCTTGTTATAAGTCAGTTATTTGCAAAAAAGTCCTCTATGTATATTAACTATATTAATTCATTCTTAAAACTATTTTCTTATGTATTCATACCTTATTTGTTTATTTATTGCTTCATTTATTTATTTAGAAAGAAGAAGGGCTAAATAATTTCATCTAAAGTTAAACAAAGCTGAGCTATGCTTCCAAATGTTTTTAATTCCAAAACTCATACTTACTATCTACGAAAGCAAAATTATTAGGATGAGTATGACCAAAGCCCATAATCGGTTTATCTAATTCCAACTCCTAATCCACATAATTCCTTAGTCCAACTTCAAGGAGAAAGAATAGGTAAATATTCTGCCTCCATTCTGTACAGCTTGATATGGTTGAAACAATGTTTGAGTAAGCGTCTTTGACCTTGAAAAACAACTTGACCATTGAGACACTTATTATCCTCATCCGCACTATATAGATAATAATATTTGTGTAATTCTCAGGGTAATTTTGTATTAAAAAGGGGTATTACACTTTAAAAAGTAAAGTCATTTGTAAAAATAAAGTGGTAAAATTATCTATCAAGCTATAATTTTAATTAAAAACGATGATTTGTGGGGATACAAAGAATATGGGTTATCATTAACAAATGACCTGAAAATCCTTTAGCTGATTGGGAAGTAGACCAGTTATTAAAATGAAGATTGGCCTCATTTCAAAGTAGAGTATTTTATATTTATACGTGGAGACATTTTAAAAATTCATCCAATTTGTCCTTACATGGGTCATTAATGGAAATTGAAAGACACTCAGCTCTTAAAGAAAGGCAGTAATATTAAAATACAAAATGGACTATTTGTCCAAGTTTATTTATAGATTTTAACTTCTGAAGAACAACACGCTTTGCAGTTGTAATTTTTTACACTGAAAATTTACTTAAATGCAGCCACAATTTTTTACATCAAACATAATTAATAAAAATTATGGATATCTTATGGTTTCTAAATAGGCATTGCTGGGAAAAACATAAATACTGGTAAAAAATTTTTATTGATAATTTATAATACTATTTGCATTCCTATACCTTACACAAAAAAGTATATTCTTTTAAAAGGCATTGCTCCTGTTAGAACTAATTATTTAAAATTTTAATGGCAGCTTATATGTAGGTATCTGTGAACAACCCGTTTTTATTCTTCTGTTTCCATTAAATACAGAATTAGCTGGCTTTGCTACATGGTTTCCTTATAAATAACCTTTCAAATAGTATCCCTAGTGTCTTGCAGGTTTAAACTAAACCCTCTAATTTTTTTCTTATCATCCCTCAAATTAAAATGTTTTGCTCATTTGTGCTTCTACGACTCTGATTTACATCCGTCTTCTATATTTGTTATTCAGCTATACACTGAAGAACATTCTATGTGCCCTCAAGAAAATTTTTGAGCTATTAGTGCACCAGAAAAATATAATTATTTAGAGATTGTCTTAGACAAAATTTACCAGTGTTCTTTAATAAAAACAACATTGACCAAAATATACTACACACTAAAAAACAACAATATCACATAGATTTAAAAATACATTTTAACCATTTTTTTTTTTTTTTTTTTTTTTTTTTTTTTTTTTTTTTTTTTTTTTTGAGACGGAGTTTTGCTCTTGTAACCCAGCTTGGAGTGCAATGGCGTTATCTCAGCTCACTGCAACCTCCGCCTCCTGGGTTCAGGCAATTCTCCTGCCTCAGCCTCCTGAGTAGCTGGGATTACAGGCACACGCCACCATGCTCAGCTAATTTTTTGTAGTTTTAGTAGAGACGGGGTTTCACCATGTTGACCAGGATGGTCTCAATCTCTTGACTTCGTGATCCACCCGCCTCGGCCTCCCTAAGTGCTGGGATTACAGGCTTGAGCCACCGCGCCCGGCCCATTTTAACCATTTTAAAGACCACAAATATGTGTGTTCAAGATGAGACACCTATTGCACAAATTCAGTATCTGACCAGTAGTTCAAATATACATTTTTTAAAGTTATGAGATATATTTACTTAGTTTACATGTAAGTAATAAGAGAAGAAATACTTTTGGCTTTAAGATCTTTTATGTCAGGAAACTCAATAATTTATATTCAGTCAGTTCAATAGAAACAATTTGTATAAGTAAATAACACCTTCAAATACATGGGGAAGATATTATTTTTATATGCAAACCACATGAAAAGATAACAAACTATAGAAGTTATGTTACTGTTCTTGCTGAAAAACCTAAAAAAAAGAAAAATTATGTATGTCTGTTAAAAGCAGACATATTCAAAATTTACAAAATGCATAATTTTAAGCATAATCATTCTTAATATTATAAAATAGTTTACCAAAAATTTAAATTATTATGATATCTTAAAATTCTTGCTCACAAAGCCAACATATTATAAATATTACCAGAAAAAACAAAACTCAGTATATAAGCAGCTTATTACAGCCAGAAGTAAGTCTTAGAAGAGGGAAACAAGACCTTTGAACCAAATCTATACACCTAAAATGTTATAATTGTCTCAAATATATAACAGTTTCTTCAATTTCTTTCTCAGTGAAACTTCAGTAGAAATATATTTAAAATCAAAGAAAAGGTAAGGCAAAAATCAAATTAATTATAAAATGCATATGTTGATTAGTTACATTTTCAGACATATTCAGATGAGAAATGTTTTGGAGTATTTTAAAAGTTTGAATGAATAAAAAGCAATGTGTCCTTAATGCATTAATAATTACATCACAATTAAATCCATTTTTACAAAAATTATGATACACCATCTTTTGGTTAGCCGAAAGGAATGCAATTTCCATTTTTAAAATGTTTTAAGGTCCACATATTTCAACATTATTTTATGTTTTTATTTTTAACCTGCTCCCATTTGAAAAAGAAACATTTGCATATTAATCTTAATTATCCAACAACTTATAAGAAAGGCTATCATCATCAAGAGCTATTTACTTTCACTAATATTTACAATATGTGTTATAAAAGGCATTTTGTTTTTATCTATGGATTAATATATTATAATTTGAACATCATCATTAAAAGTAAGACAACATATTCATTATTTATCAATTTTATTCACAAAGTTCACATTTAACTAAACTTCATATATATTATATCTGATAAACTATTTAGTTACCAACACATTTGTGCTTACCTTCAAAGGGCAAAACACAATTCATTGTAGATTTATTTCTCAATAAATAAATATGTATTAAGTAAATAATTGATCTCACAAGTGTTTACCTTATTTTTGAAATTTAAGAAAACCAGGTTAAAGATGCAAGTGTGATAAGTAAAAGTAAACTGAATTTCTGTATGTTCTCAAACATATGATAAGATCCAAGACTATCTTACAGTTAATTTTAATAAGTTAAGTAATGTGTTAAACAGCCATACAAATTAACCTAATTTTTCTCAAGAAAAATGAAGAATTGAGCCTAAGAACCTAATTTATCACAACAAATAAAATGAGTAATTTCCACTGAATCCATAATTATTTGATTTGCCATTTTGAATTATATAGAAAAATAATTTTTTTCTTTATGATACTCTTTTAAAAGTTTACTGCAATCAACTTCATTCTTAATTTAAATGATAAGTAGATAGATAGATAGATAGATAGATGATAGATAGATAGATAGATAGATAGATAGATAGATGATAGATAGATAGATAGATAGATAGATAGATAGATAGATAGATAGATTGTACATAGAAAGAGAGAGAGATTAGGCCACCAGGCACTATTTGAGGCCTTTTAGAGACAAACAAAAAATACTAGATCTTTGTCCTAATGGCATGAATAATTTAATAGGTGAAAAGGTACCCACACAGAGAAACAAACAAATATGAGTAAAATAGTGTTGAAGGCGTAATGGAGATGTGCCTAGGGGTACACAGAGGGAAGATCTCTAGACTTAATGCAGGAAATGGTGTGAAATGGGAAAAGATCTTCTCATCTTTCTCAAAAGGAGATATATGTTTTTAGATTATCACAGTACCTGAAATAAACTAAGTAAAATGATGAAATATATGAGTCACAATTTTTTTTTCATTACAGTAGGAAATGAAAACATACTTCCAATTCTGTTCCAATGCTCTGTTTCCAAATCCATTACATCTTTTGATTCGGGAAAGCTTTCTGTACAAGTTAAGGTCTCATTTTAAATGCCTAATACAAAGTGTTTGTAAGAGTTTGCAAGTTATACAAACAGATAACATTTGCTCCAGTCAAAAAGAAGAATATGATCTTGGGAAAGTGAGAGTTAAAATGTAGTATGGCTCTGGTAAAGGTGCAAATTGAAGAGGAGCAAAAGGTAAAACTACAGCAGTGGACAGGGACAGGTCTGACACAGTCTCATCTGCTAATCTAAGAAATTTGGATTTCATTGTGGAAGCTATGTAGAGACAGTGTGCAAAGCACTGCAGTGTGTGACTAGCATGCTCATGTAATACCCACTCAGTTATTTCTTTCTAGTGTAATGTTAATGCTTCATTGTTTCAGTTTGAAAAGGTACATTAATTTTATTTTTCTCATTTTTAGAAGGTCACATAGATCCACAGAACAGGAGATTGGGGTAATTAAGAGATCTGGGTAATATCTGAAAACTTCAACTTAACTTGTTCATAATAACAATGATGCACATTATATTACAAAATTAAATCATCACATTCTTTGTTTTTGGTTTAAACAAATACTTGTAAAACAAAATTGTGCTAGAGATACAGCCTAGATAAACCTAATGAACAGGACACATACAGGTACATACAATAGAATATCACATATCAAGAGGCTAATTTATTTTATTTTAATACTGATCTATAACTTTAAGAAAATTATTACATATGGATAATTTGAGATTTCAAGCAGAAAACCCATATTTCTTCTATGATATTCATTCTTATATTATGCATTAACACATGAAATATCACATTTATTGACAAATACTGAAAATGATAATTAATGAGTTAATATTTCTTCTTTGGTTAGTTCTTTAGACTTAATTGCAAAATTCATTTTGACACTTTAAAAATGATTATAACATAAAAAGTGTACTTAGACACATAAATGCAACCAATATTTGATATAACCAAGCCAGCTATATAACAACCCTGAATGTTTTGTGAAAACAAATCACGTTATTGTCTGAATTCTTTAAAAACTTCAGTTATTTTAGTCATAGACAAAATGAGGTTATAAGAATATACATTTATGAAAACACTTCTCAGTGTCAAGTACTATAATCAAGCAAAAATATATAAATACTGTATCTGAAATTCTGACTACAGGAAGGATAAATAATTATAATATAAGTTACTAGATACAAAGGAGGATTTTTATTTTCAAAAATAATACTAAAGGTGCAAACACTTCAAAGAATATTAGAAAAATATATTTACCTTGTATTCGTGTATGGCATTATTTTCAAAATACCACTTTTCTGCTCTTTATATTTACCAATAAAAGTTCAGAAACCTCTTAAATATTAAAGATTATATCATCTCCCTCTGCCACAGTGGTCAAAGTCTAAAATATTGTGAGTTTTATCAAAAACAAAGATGTTTACACACAAGAGTAAATAATATACAGGAAGACTTTAAAATGTTAGTTTTTTCATATCCAGATCAATCAATATGCATACAAAAAGTATCATTTAGACTCTGAAAGAGTTCTTTTATCTAGTCTTCCTCATATTTATAGAAATGAGGAAATTATAGCACTAGAAATATGGAATCTGAATGAGGTGACAAATTTTTCAAGTATTATACAAAAAGCATTTATACAAATGACTACATACATTAAATGCAAAATATAGCAATAGCCTCAATATTTTTGAAGTTTATACATATTTTTAGAAGGACTCCAGTGTAAAAAAAAATAAAGAACCAATTAATAATACTACTAAATGGGAAAGAGAAATTATAATATTTTCACTAACTCATTAATATAGAAAATTAACTAATTTCTCCTATGAAAGCTAACATCTTTCTTAAACTATAAATGTATTGGACTAAAGCTATTCAAATGAAAACTTACTCTTTAAATTGAAACTGTTAACCTATGTTGTATATAAAACCTCTTTTTTAATCTGCAGAGTACATTTTCTTTCATATTACAGTTTCTAATTTTTACTCAATTAACTACATCTCATCAGTAAGCCACAATGAACTTCAAGCCACAAAAGTTGTTTTTTCAGTCTCTAATAAGAGTAGAAATAGCTATTTGTCCTGAAGCTGGCCACAATTAAACATATTACAACTAAATTAAAAATCATTAGGTGATCATGAGTCATTATATTTTGTTATACAATGAATGACAGACAATTTAGAGCAATAGTTCTAAGCATTATCCTTAGTTGGTAAAATAAAAAATATTTTGGTTTGTGTTTTAATATAACAACAACAAAAATTTTAAATTTAAACTGTAAAAAAGTGACATTTACCTTTTCCAATTGAGCGTTTTTTTTGGATTTATATAAAAATTCTCCCACTGCCACAAAAACTGAAAGCACCAAGCCGGCTGCCAGAACAATGAAGATGCCACCAATATTCTGAACCCCAAGGGCACTGGCCTCTTTGCTCTCCTCTTCTGGGCAACCATTGCCCCTCCACCATTTCTCCTTCATCATATGCAGCTTGCCTTCCTCTTGCAGCTGAAGAATTGCTATAGTAATCTTATCTCGATATGGAGAACCTAAGAAAGGAGAAGTTATGTTAACTATTCAAAGAACCTGGAATTTCATAATTAAAGGTTAGCAAGATGAGAGGAGGGCAGAGATTTTTCAAAATGCTTCAAACTGTGCCAATGTTTTTTCAGAAGAGAAAAACAACTGGAAAAAGGCATAGACATTTAATAAGATCATTAAAGTGGATAGCTTTGCTAGATATTGAGGGATTAAATGAATTTTGTTTTAAGAAAGAATATGTCTTCTAAATGGTGGACTCAGCTCTCAGCCTTGGAAAATAGTAAGAAATAGTCTGCAAAGGGAAATGGATAGAGTACAAAGATGTTTCATCCATATCTACAAATTATTATACACTGAAACCAGAGCACTGATAAAACAACTATCTCTATTTTTAGAAAACTTGTGAAAAAAATGGTGTTTCTCAAGATTAAATGCAGTAATTTAAGGAAACCATTACTAATAAGCTTTATTCAATGGTACCTTTTACTTTGCAGATAATGGGCACTCATATCTGTTATGTGATGTTCATATCAGAAGTCACAGGTTGTATAGACTTGGATAATTTTTAGTCACTATGGCAATTTAATTTATAAATCAAGGGGTTTACAGCCTGATATTGTAAAAAACTGGGGGGTTGTTTATCAGTTTATTCATTAAAAGACAATGTTTTTCCAAGTGGAGGCAATAATATAAATAAAATTTAGTGTTTATGCTAATGGAGGTACATACTCATCTGCATTAGATATTACATGATAAGTAATATCTTTGCTAATTCATTGGCTGTAAACATATAAAAATATAGAAGCATATACATTTTTCTACATATGTTCCAAGGGATTGGTTTTATTGCTTTCTCCCAGAAAAATAGCCTGCTACTAAAGTGAAATCTTCCTCCTAAGACACTATACTGCACATTCCATTTTGTTGTGTACAAATTCAGCCATACTGTTTCCCTGTTTGCAGAAAAATACTAACCATTTTAGCTTTTATTCAATATTGCCTATAATTTTGTTTCAATTTGAATGTGTTTACATCTATACATCTCTTTTAGTGAGAGACGGCAATGTAAAAGTAGAAAGATGAGAATCATAGAATATTAGTAACCTGTTGAAAAAGTTGGAGAAATGAAGATCTACCAAACCCAACTGGAGAGCTGTTTCTTTAACATAATCTTTTATCTATTCAGAAGCTGTAGATGTGTATGGCTTCTCTACATTTTTTACATTTTTCCTAAATAAGGGCATTGACCATTTCTATAATTAGAACTCAAATATTTTCTTTTCATTATGCAATAAGTCTTAAGTATACTGGAGGAATTTTTGCTTCTTGGTTTCTTCCCTGTGCTCTTAAAATACTAATCTAACACCAATGTTCAGTGTAAATTCTCCCCCCAACCACTTCTGATTTCAATATATTAGCCCACCTTATACTAATTTCTATCTTTGTCACTCATTTACTAGGCATTCAGCCTAGGTTCCCTGGTAGTATTATTTACCGGTGGAGACATGGCCTATTTTTCTAAGTACATTACAAGCTTTTTGGTATGGAGGATATCAATCTGTCGGTCTATCCAATCAGTCCATCCATCCATCCATCCAACCAACCATCCATCCATCCATCCATCCATCCATCCATTCATTCATTAATTTATTCAACAGATGTGGAAAGATGCATGTGCTTCAATATTTTTATATGTTTCTGGTTAATGAATTAGCAAAAATATCACTTATTATGTAATATCTAATGCAGATGAGTATCTACCTCCATTAGAATAAACACTAGAGAACACTAAATAAACATCCATCTATCTAAATTCTCAATGATTTTCTTTCTTTTTTATTGCATTTTAGGTTTGGGAGTACATGTGCAGAACGTGCAAGATAGTTGCATAGGTACACACATGAGTGTGTTTTGCTGCCTTCCTCCCCTTCACCCACATTTGGCATTTCAATAGGTTCTCAACAAATGTTTGCTTATTCTGAGGAACATAATAACTCACTGAAAGCATTTTAACATAATGTAAGAGCAATAACATGGTCCTTAAGTCTCTGTGATATGTAATAAAACACCATAAACTAAGGTGATTTTGTTTGACTACTCAGTATTTATTAATTTGCTGTATCTAGCCTGGCACCAGCTGCAAGATCAATTATCTAGACTTCTATAGAATTCTACAATTCTATAGAATGATGGAATTAGAAACAGTATATGCAACAAATCTTGTGCTGATAGTATTTGTAATAATGGCCACACCTGAAGCTTGTAATTTCTTTTCTTGTGTGTTGTGTTTTGTTTTGTTTTGTTTGTAGACAGAGTCTCACTCTTTCACCCACGCTGGAGTGCAATGGTAGAAATTATAATTTCTAATTATAGAAATGACCAATGCCCTTATTTAGGAAAGCTGTAAAAAATGTAGAGAAGCCATACACATCTACAGCTTCTGAATAGATAAAAGATTATGTTAAAGAAACAGCTCTCCAGTTGGGTTTGGTAGATCTTCACTTCTCCAACTTTTTCAACAGGTTACTTACATTCTATAATTCTCGTCTTTCTACTTTTACATTGCTGTCTCTCACTAAAAGAGATGTATAGATGTAGACACATTCAAATTGAAACAAAATTACAGGCAATATTGAATAAAAGCTGAAATGTTTAGTATTTTTCTGCAAACAGGGAAACAGTATGGGTGAATTTGTGCACAACAAAATGGAATGTGCAGTATTATGTCTTAGGAGGAAGATTTCGCTTTAGTAGCAGGTAGGATCGTGGCTCACTGCAATCTCCGCCTCCTGGGCTCAAGTGATTTCCCCTGCCTCAGCATCCTGAGTAGCTGGGATGACAGGCACCCACCACTGCATCTGTATTTTTAATACAGATGGGGTTTCACCATGTTGCCCAAGCTGGTCTTGACCTCCTAAGCTCAAGCAATCCACCCACCATGGACTCCTAAAGTACTAGGATTAAGGGCATGAGCCACAGTGCCCAGCCTGTAATTTCTTTTCCATAAATATAATTATAAGTAAGATTTGGGGAGGGTGATTACTTGGAAGGTAGACATTCAAATATAGAAAATTCCTAATCCACCTAAATATTTTGCAAGAGCTCATTTCTCACTTTGAGAACCATAGAAAGAATATAATTTTATTGCCAACTCACTATACACACCAACTGCATTGGGATGTCTATTTCAGTATCTTCAAACACAATATTCTTCATTATATTCTCAAGAACAAAACAAGATGCAAATAAACAAAGGCAACCTACTTTTCAGCAAATGATGGACACCTCTTGATTTCTTGCCAGCTGAGCTTCCTATTTCCAGCATTATTGTGAATATCCAAATTTCCCATTGCTAGCATACCTCAGCACACTTGCCTTTATGAACATGGGAATGTTTAAATGATATTTCATTTGAATCAAATATACAAAGCTAATGGTCTTCTTAGGCGTTTAACAAGATGCAATAATATAGGGAATATAATCGATGCCAATAAATCACTGACATGTTTTACTTGTCATTCCATCATTGATCTAGTTTAAATATTTTTTAAAGGACCGGTAATTTCAAAATGAATTATTACTTCCTTGATACATAATTTGATGCTCTTTTGGAAGTTTTTCTACAAATATGACAGTTGAAGTCAAATGTGGACTGGAATTTCAGCTAGTTGAAAAATCTCAGGGACACACTAAGACCGAAGAACGAAAGTATCTTCCATTCTTCTTGTGACATGAACAGCCATGCACTTAGCTCTAATGAAGTGAACAATCATTAATTATGTAAATAGAGATAGTTTCTCCCAGGTCCAAGCTCCCACAACAATCCATACGCTGGCAAACAAAGAACTGATGGTATTGAATTTCAACTGAGAGCAGCTTAGAATTCACACTTTAAGGTTGCCTTCAAGAAATATGATATTTTTTCAAGAGGTCTCTAAGTTTAATTAGAAAACAACTAAGGAAATTTCAAATGTGTCTATTATAACATTCATTATTTTAACTTAGAGTCAATTTTCAGATTGTTAAGAGGGCAAATAACTATAAATAAATGGAGGAAGATAGACAAAAAAATCTGGAAAACTGCAACACTCCAAATAGACAGATGGCCTTCAGTTTTAGTTTTACTAAAACCTTCTGAGAAGGTTTCATTTTTTGTGAGATCCTATGAAATATTTTATCTAAAATTTGCACATTTAAAATGTAGACAAATAAATTATTTCAAAGAAGATTCAGAATAAACCAAACACTTTTAAAGCCAAATTAGGTTTGAATCTTCACTCGAACCTCTGAACTTTGGTTCTTTTTATGTTACTGCTCTTAGTGGGCCTTTCTTTAGTTATTTAAACAAATTCTCTATATAGACAGTAAGGAACTGATATGTTTGTAAAATGATCTTTCTACAAGTTGCCAAAAGATCCCATTTACCAAGTACAAAAGAAGTTCTAGCTTGCAAACAGACAGGAAAAGGAAAGAAGGAAGGAAAGAAGGAAAGAAGGAAGGAAGGAAGGAAGGAAGGAAGGAAGGAAGGAAGGAAGGAAGGCAGGAAGGCAGTCGTAGTACATATGCTTACTACATAGTGAAGCCTCTTCATATGTCAGATGTATAAGACCTGATACTCAAAATGAGCCCTTAAAGGATGTATAGAGGCAGTTTCAAGTCACATATAATGACAGCATATTGATGGGTACATAAAAATTACACATGTATCTAGCGAGAATTTCCTCAACAATTGAATTATTGTCTCTAAGTGTCCCTTTTAAATTAAATTTTAATCAAATATTTTTTATGTGATATTGTGATTTCATGAGAATTTCTCCCAAGACGTAGATTAAAATTCTTTAAGAGATTAAACTGTGATTATTATAAACAGTGAACACAAATCTCACCAAATATTTCAAATCTAACATGCTGGATTTATCAAATTGAGTTATTTCTACCTTCTTTCTCTTCCTTCCTTCCTTCCTTCCTTTTTTCCTTCTTCCCTTTCTCCCTTCCTCCTTTCCTTCCTTCCTACTTTCCTCCCTTTCTCCCGCCCTACTTATTCATTCCTCTGTCCTCTCTTTCCTTTTTCTCACCCTTTCCTGTCCTTTTTATATCTTATTCTGTTTCCTTCTCCTTCCTTCCCTAATTTTCACTTCCCTCCCCACCTCTTCTCTCCCATCCTCCTCTATCATTCTTTCCCTTCCCCCGTTTTCCTGCCTCCTTTCTTTCCTCTCTATTATTCTAAGAACCTTACTTGTAGAATGAAATGCACAGGTAGTTCTAAACACTTAATTTTAACGTTTAAGTCTACTATATACAATATATTGCTTTACTTATTCTATTGCCTTTTTACTATTCTGTACAAACTCTCAATTTTATAGACCAACATTTTTATCTTTATCTTATTTCATTACATTTATATAACACAGTAATAATAAAGTAAATGCAGTTAGCATTTCTTTTAACTCTGAGGCAGGCTTATTGGTTTATAAATAACTTTTCTTTAAAGATTGCACAGCAAATTGTTCAATAGTGATCATGCAGAAATCACACATTCCTATATTTAAAAATTATATCCTGAAATCAAATATTTTATATTTAACATGCTGAAATTGCATTATCTTACATTCTGGTTACCTCTCATTCAGCCTTTCAAATGTTTCTTTACTTTCAAATCAAGTTTCTGTATATCTTAATCAATTACAAGCGTCAGAAACAAAATCATTCTTGCTTTTTATACAAGAATATTTCCCAAGCAGAATATTCCCACATGTCCTTCTGCTTTTGGTAAGTGTTCAACTGTTTGATTTTTGAAGGATTATTTGTTCAAGTAATCTTGAAAAATACTATATACCAAATACATCTCATGCAAATTCACATTATATTAGCAAAATAAAGGCTTCCATGTATCTACTAAAGGAATGAACAGAACATATTAAATAAAACTTGTTTATAATGTTTAAATTTATTGTCAGGAAGAATTTTCCCTCTTGCTCATTAATGTCCCCATAAATTCTTTTCTTTTAAATTCAATTAGTACTGCTTTAGAAACAATAATTACTATTAATACTTGTAAGGTAAGATAACCTTAGATAGCAATTACTATTGTTATTACATGAGTTTTCTCTGTCGAAAATACGTTGTCCCTTGGTTAGATTTTTCTGTCTTACCCTATGTAGTCTTCTTTCTGCCTTGGAACTTACGCACTGTGAACTCAGAGCTTATCAATTTTTGTTTTGTAGACTCTGTTTTTCTTCTATTGCTCCATATGCTTCATAAGAATTCACAGGAAACTGCTTGTATTAAAACACATTTCCACAACTGGCTTCAAAGTCTCTTTGCAAGATATTTTTGTGGGACAATAGTTATAAGAACTATTTAAATATATCTGTGTATTGAAATTGATGAAACCAATTTTTTAAGAAATAATAAAAAAGACGTTCTGTTCTTCCTTATTAGAACCCGAATCCTTCATACATTTTGTTAAAAGTCTAAAGGGCTTACTAGGTATTGCTTTTTTTCATATGACATATCTTCCCTGGCCACCTCCTAAAGGACATTTGTTTCTTTTATTTTATATTCATTAATTATTCAGATATTATAATTATATTGTATTACATGCTGTATATGACCTAGAATTAGGTAGTGGTCTGGTACTATTTGCTCCCTTTGGGTCTGGAAAAATATTTTTATGAAGTAGACTACTAATAATATGACATTTCTTCTAGCTTGTCATTACTCCAATATACTATGCATTGTTTGAAATATACTAATATACATGCCTTGTGGGTAGGAGATTATAACATAATCATTAGTCATATAACATTCCAGGGACTTGCCTCAAAAAATCTCTAATAATGCTTTAGTTATTTCTCTATTTTGAAAAAGTTTAGTCTGTTAATTGTTTCCAAACATACCCCAAACTTGAAATCAATTTGAGTATTGGCTTGAGACCAGATCAGACTACCTGTCAGGTAGGTTAGCAACCATCCCTTACTCCCCTATTTCATTAAGCATTAATGCAGTGCCTATGACATAGTAAACACTAAAGAAATGTTTTTTAAATAACCTGATGAATTCAAAAACTGATTAACTATAGGCAAAATATGTTGTTAGAATTTTAGTATTGCACTTCTCAAGCTCTTATTAAATTTAATGGAATACATAGCATTCATAAACAGGCTTATTTCACACTTCTTGCATTGACCACCCAGAATATGTGGTGACACAAAGTTTACAAATTATTTTTTTTTTTTAATTTTTTATTGGATTATAGGTTTTGGGGTACATGAGCAGAGCATGCAAGACAGTTGCGTAGGTACACACATGGCAGTGTGCTTTCTTTTCTTCTCCCCTTCACCCACATTTGGCATTTCTCCTCAGGCTATCCCTCCCCTCCTCCCCCTCCCACTGGCCCTCCCCTTTTCCCCCCAATAGACCCCAGTGTTTAGTACTCCCCTTTCTGTGTCCATGTGTTCTCATTTTTCATCACCCACCTATGAGTGAGAATATGCGGTGTTTCATTTTCTGTTCTTGTGTCAGTTTGCTGAGGATGATGTTCTCCACATTCATCCATGTCCCTACAAATGACACGAACTCATCATTTCTGATTGCTGCATAATATTCCATGGTGTATATGTGCCACATTTTTCCAATCCAGTCTATTATCAATGGGCATTTGGGTTGATTCCAGGTCTTTGCTATTGTAAACAGTGCTGCAATGAACATTCGTGTACATGTGTCCTTATAGTAGAACGATTTATAGTCTTTTGGATATATACCCAGTAATGGGATTGCTGGGTCAAATGGAATTTCTATTTCTAAGGCCTTGAGGAATCGCCACACTGTCTTCCACAATAGTTGAACTAATTTACACTCCCACCAACAGTGTAAAAGTGTTCCTTTTTCTCCACATCCTCTCCAGCATCTGTTGTCTCCAGATTTTTTAATGAGCGCCATTGTAACTGGCGTGAGATGGTATCTCAATGTGGTTTTGATTTGCATCTCTCTGATGATCAGTGACGATGAGCATTTTTTCATATGATTGTTGGCCTCATATATGTCTTCTTTCGTAAAGTATCTGTTCATATCCTTTGCCCACTTTTGAATGGACTTGTTTGTTTTATTCCTGTAAATCTGTTTGAGTTCTTTGTAAATTCTGGATATCAGCCCTTTGTCAGATGGGTAGACTGCAAAAATTTTTTCCCATTCTGTTGGTTGCCGATCTACTCTAGTGACTGTTTCTTTTGCCGTGCAGAAGCTGTGGAGTTTCATTAGGTCCCATTTGTCTATTTTGGCTTTTGTTGCCAATGCTTTTGGTGTTTTGTTCATGAAGTCCTTGCCTACTCCTATGTCCTGAATAGTTTTGCCTAGATTTTCTTCTAGGGTTTTTATGGTGCCAGGTCTTATGTTTAAGTCTTTAATCCATCTGGAGTTAATTTTAGTGTAAGGTGTCAGGAAGGGGTCCAGTTTCTGCTTTCTGCACATGGCTAGCCAGTTTTCCCAACACCATTTGTTAAACATGGAATCCTTTCCCCATTGCTTCTTTTTGTCAGGTTTATCAAAGACTGTATAGTTGTATGTATGTTGTGTTGCCTCCGGTGCCTCTGTTTTGTTCCATTGGTCTATATCTCTGTTTTGGTACCAGTACCATGCTGTTTTGATTACTGTAGCCTTGTAGTATAGTTTGAAATCCTGTAGTGTGATGCCCCCCGCTGTGTTGTTTTTGCTTAGAATTGACTTGGCTATGTGGGCTCTCTTTTGGTTCCATATGAAGTTCATGGTGGTTTTTTCCAGTTCTGTGAAGAAAGTCAATGGTAGCTTGATGGGGATAGCGTTGATTCTGTAAATTACTTTGAGCAGTATAGCCATTTTCACGATATTAATTCTTCCTAACCATGAACATGGAATGTTTCTCCATCTGTTTGTGTCCTCTCTGATTTCGTTGAGCAGTGGTTTGTAGTTCTCCTTGAAGAGGTCTCTTACGTTCCTTGTGACTTGTATTCCAAGGTATTTTATTCTTTTTGTAGCAATGGCGAATGGCAGTTCGCTCTTGATTTGGCTTTCCTTAAGTCTGTTATTGGTGTAGAGGAATGCTTGTGATTTTTGCACATTGACTTTATATCCTGAGACTTTGCTGAAGTTGCTTATCAGTTTCAGGAGTTTTTGGGCTGAGGCAATGGGGTCTTCTAGGTATACTATCATGTCGTCTGCAAATAGAGACAATTTGGCTTCCACCTTTCCTATTTGAATACCCTTTATTTCTTTTTCTTGCCTGATTGCTCTGGCTAGAACTTCCAGTACTATATTGAATAGGAGTGGTGAAAGAGGGCATCCTTGTCTAGTGCCAGATTTCAAAGGGAATGCTTCCAGTTTTTGCCCATTCAGTATGATATTGGCTGTTGGTTTGTCATAAATAGCTTTTATTACTTCGAGATACGTTCCATCGATACCGAGTTTATTGAGGGTTTTTAGCATAAAGGGCTGTTGAATTTTGTCGAATGCCTTCTCTGTGTCAATTGAGATAATCATGTGGTTTTTGTTTTTGATTCTGTTTATGTGGTGAATTACATTGATAGACTTGCGTATGTTGAAACAGCCTTGCATCCCCGGGATGAATCCTACTTGATCATGATGATTAAGTTTTTTGATTTGCTCTTGCAATCGGCTTGCCAATATTTTATTGAAGATTTTTGCATCTATGTTCATCATGGATATTGGCCTGAAGATTTCTTTTATCGTTGGGTCTCTTCCGGGTTTTGGTATCAGAATGATGTTGGTCTCATAAAATGATTTGGGAAGGATTCCCTCTTTTTGGATTGTTTGAAATAGTTTTAGAAGAAATGGTGCCAGCTCTTCCTTGTGTGTCTGGTAGAATTCGGCTGTGAACCCGTCTGGACCTGGGCTTTTTTTGTGTGGTAGGCTCTTAATTGCTGCCTCAACTTCAGACCTTGTTATTGGTCTATTCATAGTTTCAGCTTCCTCCTGGTTTAGGCTTGGGAGGACACAGGAATCCAGGAATTTGTCCATTTCTTCCAGGTTTACTAGTTTATGCGCATAGAGTTGTTTGTAATATTCTCTGATGATGGTTTGAATTTCTGTGGAATCTGTGGTGATTTCCCCTTTATCATTTTTTATTGCATCTATTTGGTTGTTCTCTCTTTTCTTTTTAATCAATCTGGCTAGTGGTCTGTCTATTTTGGTGATCTTTTCAAAAAACCAGCTCTTGGATTTATTGATTTTTTGAAGGGTTTTTCGTGTCTCAATCTCCTTCAGTTCAGCTCTGATCTTAGTTATTTCTTGTCCTCTGCTGGGTTTTGAGTTTTTTTGATCTTGCTCCTCTAGCGCTTTCAATTTTGACGATAGGGTGTCAATTTTGGATCTCTCCATTCTCCTCATATGGGCACTTATTGCTATATACTTTCCTCTAGAGACTGCTTTAAATGTGTCCCAGAGGTTCTGGCACGTTGTGTGTTCGTTCTCATTGGTTTTGAAGAACTTCTTTATTTCTGCCTTCATTTCGTTGTTTACCCAGTCAGCATTCAAGAGCCAGTTGTTCAGTTTCCATGCAGCTGTGCGGTTCTGGGTCGGTTTCTGAATTCTGAGTTCTAACTTGATTGCACTATGGTCTGAGAGGCTGTTTGTTATGATTTCAGTTGTTTTGCATTTGTTAAGCAGTGCTTTACTTCCAATTATGTGGTCAATTTTAGAGTAGGTGTGATGTGGTGCTGAGAAGAATGTGTATTCTGTAGATTTGGGGTGGAGAGTTCTGTAAATGTCTATCAGGTTTGCTTGCTCCAGGTCTGAGTTCAAGCCCTGGATATCCTTGCTGATTTTTTGTCTGGTAGATCTGTCTAGTATTAACAGTGGAGTGTTAAAGTCTCCCACTATTATTGTGTGGGAGTCTAAGTCCTTTTGTAAGTCCTTATGAACTTGCCTTATGTATCTGGGTGCTCCTGCATTGGGTCCATATATGTTTAGGATCGTTAGCTCTTCTTGTTGTATCGATCCTTTTACCATTATGTAATGGCCTTCTTTGTCTCTTTTGATCTTTGTTGCTTTAAAGTCTGTTTTATCGGAGATGAGAATTGCAACTCCTGCTTTTTTTTACTTTCCATTTGCTTGGTAAATCTTCCTCCATCCCTTTATTTTGAGCCTTTGTGTATTTTTGCATGTGAGATGGGTTTCCTGGATACAGCACACTGATGGGTTTTGGCTTTTTATCCAATTTGCCAGTCTGTGTCTTTTGATTGGTGCATTTAGTCCATTTACATTTAGGGTTAATATTGTTATGTGTGAATTTGATACTGCCATTTTGATGCTAAGTGGCTGTTTTGCTTGTTAGTTGTTGTAGATTCTTCATTATGTTGATGCTCTTTAGCATTCAGTGTGATTTTGGAATGGCTGGTACTGGTTGATCCTTTCTATGTCTAGTGCCTCTTTTAGGAGCTCTTGTAAAGCAGGCCTGGTGGTGACAAAATCTCTGAGTACTTGCTTGTTCACAAAGGATTTTATTTTTCCTTCACTTCTGAAGCTCAGTTTGGCTGGATATGAAATTCTGGGTTGAAAGTTCTTTTCTTTAAGAATGTTGAATATTGGCCCCCACTCTCTTCTGGCTTGTAGTGTTTCTGACGAGAGATCTGCTGTGAGTCTGATGGGCTTCCCTTTGTGGGTGACCCGACCTTTCTCTCTGGCAGCCCTTAGTATTCTCTCCTTTATTTTAACTCTATTGAATCTGACGATTATGTGCCTTGGGGTTGCTCTTCTTGCGGAATATCTTTGTGGTGTTCTCTGAATTTCCTGCAATTAAGTGTTGGCCTGTCTTGCTAGATGGGGGAAATTTTCCTAGATGATGTCCTCAAGAGTATTTTCCAGTTTGGATTCATTCTCTTCGTCCCCTTCTGGTACACCTATCAAACGTAGGTTAGGTCTTTTCACATAGTCCCACATTTCTTGGAGACTTTGTTCATTCCTTTTTGCGTTTTTTTCTCTAATCTTGGTTTCTCGTTTTATTTCATTGAGTTGGTCTTCGACTTCAGATATTCTTTCTTCTGCTTGGTCAATTCGGCTATTGAAACTTGTGCATGCTTCGCGAAGTTCTCGTATTGTGTTTCTCAGCTCCTTTAATTCATTCATATTCCTCTCTAAGTTATCCATTCTTGTTATCATTTCCTCAAATCTTTTTTCAAATCTTTTCTCAAGGTTCTTAGTTTCTTTGCCTTGATTTAATACATGATCTTTTAGTTCACCAAAGTTTCTCATTATCCATCTTCTGAAGTCTAATTCCGTCATTTCGTCACAGTCATTCTCCGTCCAGCTTTGTTCCCTTGCTAGTGAGGAGTTTTGGTCCTTTCTAGGAGGCGAGGTGTTCTGGTTTCGGGTGTTTTCCTCCTTTTTGCGCTGGTTTCTTTCCATCTTTGTGGATTTGTCCGCTGGTCGTCTGTGTAGTTGCTGACTTTTCGATTGGGTCTCTGAATGGACACCCTGAATGTTGATGATGAAGTATTTCTGTTGCTTGGTTTTCCTTCTACCGGTGTAGCCCCTTCGCTGTATGAGTGCTGAGGTCCGCTCCAGACCCTGCTTGTCTGGGGTGCACCTCTAGCAGCTGTGGCACAGCGAGGGATGCTACCAGTTTCTTTTTCTGCTATCTTTGTCCCAGGATGGTGCCTGCGTAATGTCAGTCTTTTGGATATAGAGGGGTCACGGAGCTGCTTGAGGAGACAGTTTGTACTTTATAGGGGTTTAATTGCTGAGCTGTGAGCTGTGTTGTTCATTCAGGGCTGTTAGGCTGCTATGTTTGATTCTGCTGCAACAGAGCTCATTAAAAAAACCCTTTTTTTTCTCAAATGCTCTGTGTTGAGGGGTTTGGGCTTTAATTTTGGATGTCCGTTGAGGTCCTGCCCAGCTAGGATGCAGACTAGCCACTGTTTGCCTGCCGAGGCTCCGCCCTGCTGTTGTGAGGCTCACCCTGGCTCAGCTGTTCTGCTGTTCTCTGCCACGCCCTGCGGTGGAGTCTCTCTGTTGTAGCGGGTTGCCTCGGCAATGGCAGGCTGCGTCAGCAGTGGGCGTGTATCTCAGTTGGGACGGGTTGCCTCAGCAACGGCTGGCTGCGTCAGCAATGGGCGTGTATCTCAGTTGGGGCGGGTTGCCTCGGAAATGGTGGCAACCCCTCCTGCTCAGAGCATCTCGGGCCGTCTGCATGGGGCTTATTTGAAATCGCGGTTTTGTTCGTCCCACTGGGCCAATCCTAACGCTCTGTTCCTGCAATCCCCTGGGCTGGCCCACTGTCCAAGTCTAGCTCAGTCTCAAGTCCAGTCCTCTCACGTCTCCGGTTGCCGGTTCAACGGGGCACCTGGACAAGTGCGCCCTGTGGGGAGCGCTGGGTAGGACTGACCGCCGCCACCCCGGCTGCCGGCTTCGCCAGGCGGAATATCTGCCTGGCGTCCCGCGTCTCCTCTTCACTTGGGAATTTCCCCGTTCCGTGGGCAACAAAGATCAGTCTGGAAATGCAGCTCAGACTCACCTCTCCGCCGACACAACGAGAACTCCAATCCTGGGTTGTTCTCACAGCGCCATCTTGAGTCCTCCCCCCAAAATTTACAAATTCTTATGCTTATTTAATCACTAATATATTAGTTTGATATTTTATTTAGTCAAGAATACTTTTATACAAAATCATAACATCTTTTTCTTTTCCTCTGTAGAACTTGTCTCAGTTTAAACTAAAAAATAATTATCCTGATTATTCGATTAATATTTATTGATCTGAATAGGCAGAGGTGGCATTTATTTTGTTAGTATAATACCTGGTACACAATAAGCATTCAATATTTATGGAATGAATGCATGCATACATAAAGTAACATGATTATTACCTAATAATTTTTCATGCATTTTGCAATTTTATCTTCAGCAATTTGAATTATTTAGCCAACCGTATCTGTAATTGTATGTAATCTATATCTAATAATTATCTCCCATAATTATAATGTATTTATATAAAGTGAAGCATTTATTATGTAGCAATTAAATATTTCATGGGCCCATTTCTAACTTTCTTTTAAGAGTAGCTAAAGTGGGGTATAGTTATTCTCATCACTCCTTATATTTTCTTTTGAAGGTTGATTTGATTTGGCTCTGTGTCCCCACTCAAATCTCATCTTGAATTGTAATCTCAATATCCCACATGTTGTGAGAGAAACCTGGTAGGAGATAATTAAATAATGGGGGCAGTTTCTCCCATACAGTTTTCAAGGTAGTGAATAAGTCTCATGAAATCTGATGGTTTTATAAAGGGTTTCCACTTTTACTTCTTTCACATTCTCTCTTGCCACCACTGTGTAAAAAATGCCTTCTACCTCCTGCTGTGATTGTGAGGCCTATCCATCCATGTGGAACCATGAGTCAATTAAGCCTATTTTCCTTCCCAGTCTTGGTTATGTCTTTATCAGCAGTGTGAAAAATGACTAATTCATAGGTATACCATTGAAAGGCTTTAATTTTATAGAAGTATAAAAAATTTATGAGCAAAAATGATGAAGAAGCAAAAAGAATAAATTCACCTTTAAGAATGTGTCAGTCCATAACGTCTTAATCACAAAATGGTACATATTAGATAAAAGTGAACAAATCTTTATGATACCTAATATTCTTTTCACATTGCATATCTGTTCAATCATTACCTTGCTGAAAATTTTGTAATGGTGCTCTTGAGCTATCAGGTAAAATACTAATTCCTAACTAGGTCATACAATTTTTTTTCTTTTTTTTTTTTTTATCTATTTCAAGCTTTCTGTATTAGTTTGCTTACACACTGCTGATACATACCTGAGACTGGGAGAAAAAGAGGTTTAATTGGACTTACATTCCACATGGCTGGGGAGGCCTCAGAATTATGGTGGGAGGCAAAAGGCACTTATTACATGGCAGCAGCAGGAGAAAAATGAGGAAGATGCAAAATCAGAAACTCCTGATAAAACCGTCAGATCTCATGAGACTTATTCACTACCGTGAGAACAGTATAGGGGAAACAACTCTCATGATGTAATTATCTCCCACTGGCTCTCTCCTACAATATATGGGAATTATGGGAGTATAATTCAAGATGAGATTTGAGTGGGGACACAGAGCTAAACCATATCACTTGTTTTCTGAATTTATGCTCTTCTTCCTATATCTAACCTGATAACAATACAAACAAGTTGAGTTTTCCTTTCTAGGGGTGACCTTTTTTCACTTTTCCTCCAATTTTCTAGTTGACCTTTCATCCAAATAAATCTCTTATGCTGATCTTTTCATCTCTTTACACATTTTTCCCAGGCTGACACAAAGATACATAGAATCTCTCTCTTTTAGAACCATAGCACATTTGCATATACTCTGATATACTATTTGGTATATATTATTTTATTTTTTAAATACCTTTTTCTCCATTAAGATGATACTATGAGTGTCCTAATAGCAAGACCATATATGAATCAATTTTTACCCCTACTATCTCACTATTAATCATTAAGTACACAAATATTACTTAGCACAGTTATTAGATCGTAAGTATATAATGGTGAACAATATAACCATGACCTCTGCCTTCCTAGAGTTTTCAGTGTAAAAAATAATATATAAAATTGAGCAAGGTTTTACAAACAAAAAGGGTAATGTGTTACAGAATTATGTGACAGATGAAACTATAATAACTTAGTCTTCAGGAATGGTAAGCAAAAAAGATTACTTCTATTTGATAACATGAGTAAGAATGATACCTCTTCTTTTAGTTTTGCTACATTTTCCTTACTTATCTCTCTTCTCTTTTCATATACATTCCATTTGGAAATGTATGCATGGGAAAGGAAAATGATAGTGAGAGCATATCAAATAAATTTTGTCCATTTCTCCTAGATTTAGAGGATAGAATGAGGTACAAGATATCAGGACCACGGAAGAATTTAGCCAACTATAAATGGCATTGTTCATGTAGAAAAAAGAGTAGAAAAGTTAAAAATCATGTGTTATCAAGATAATAAAGATATTTTCTAAAGACATACCTAATAAATAGTTAGCTAAAAATGCAAAGAACTCTTAAAACACGGCCATAATAAACAACCCCACTACAAAATGGATCAAAGATCTTAATAAACACCTCATCAAAGAAAATACACAAATACCAAGAAAGCATATGACAAGATGCTCCATATCATATATCATAAAAGAAATGCAAATTAAAGTAATCCTTTATTTAAAAAGCATTGAATAAAAATTGTAAGAGTAACTCCTTACCTATCAATAATAACCTTGAATATAAATGAATTCTTCAATCAAAATACATACAATGGCTGAATGTATTTTTTAAAAAGATCAAATTATATGTTGCTTATAAGAGATTCTTTTTAGCTTTAAGAATATTCATAGCAATGGAAGAAGGTATTCCATGCACAAGGTAACCAAAAGTCAGCAGTAATGGCTATACTTAGAGTTCAAGTGAAAAACTTTTAAAAGATAAAAAGAAGATTATTATTTAATGATAAAGGAGTAAATTCATCAAGAGGACATAATGATTGTAAATATATGGGTACTCAACACTGAATCACTTAAATATAAAACAAATATTAATGAGCTGAAAGAAGAAATAAATAGAACTATATTAATAGTAGAAGACATCAATACCCCACTTTTATTAATAGATAAATCAACCAGAAAGCTGATTAACAAGAAAATACTGGGTTTGTACTATAGTTTTGATATGGTTTGGCTCTATCCCCACCCAAATCTCATGTAGACTTCTAATCTCCACATTTTAAGGAGGGACCTAATGGGAGGTAATTGGATCATGGGGGCAGATTTCCCCCAAGCTTTTCTTATGATAGTGATGAGTATCACAAGATCTGATGGTTTAAAAGTGTGACACATCCCCCCTGCTCCGGTCACCATGTGTAAAACATCCTTGCTTCTCCTTAGCCTTCTGCCATGACTGCAAGTTTCCTGAAGCCTCCCAGTCATGCTTCTTGTTAAGCCTGCAGAACTGTGAGTCAAGTAAAACTCTTTTCTTCATAAATTTCCCAGTGTCAGGTAGTTCTTTGTATCAGTGTGAAAATGGACTAATAAAACTTTATGCAGAATGAACCTAAAATAAATATATATGACTTTTCCATTCAAGAGCAGTAGAATATGCCTTCTTCTCAACTGTACATGTAACATTCTCCAAGATATGACATATTTTAGGCCACGAAACAAGTCTTAACAAATTCAAGAAGGTTGAAATGATATGTAGTATTGTTTCTGGCTGCAATAGTATGAAACTGGAAATCAGTAAAAAGAGAAATACTGGAACATTAACAAGTATGTAAAAATTTAAAAACATGTTCCTGAACATATAATAGGTCAAATAAAAAAATCAAAACAAATATTTAAAAATATATGACAAATGACAATAGAAACACAGTATATCAAAACCTACAGAATGCAGCAAAAGCAGTTATATGAGGAAATTTTATAGCAACAAATGCCTTTATTTAACAAAAAAAAAAGACCCCAAATAGCCTGAAATTATGCCTTAAGGAGCTAAGAAAAGAACAAACTAAACCCTAAATTTGCAGAAATAAATAATAAAGATCAGAACAGAAATAAATCAGAGAGTTAAAAACCCATAGAAAAAAATCAATAAAACTGATATTTTATTTTTAAAAAATAGACAAACCCTTTACTAGACTAAGGGCAGAAAGAGAGGAGAATCAAACAAATTAAATCAGATAGCGAAAGGAGACATTGAACTGAAAACTCTAAAGCATTATTGAAAGAGATTGAAGACACAATAAGTAGAAATATATCTTATGTTCATAGATTGAAAGAATATTGTTAAAAATTTTCTTCCACATGAAGATCCAAAGTGGCCAAATAGGAACAACTCTACAGTGCAGTTCCCAGCAAGAACAATGCAGAAGGTGAGTGATCACCACATTTCCAAATGAGTTTTCACTGCTCACAGACTAGGAGATTCCCAGGCCAAAAAGCACCACGAGTTGCTAGCATGGCTGTTTCAGCCAGTGCCATGGGTCGGTGCACAGAAACTCACACAAATCGGGGTGGATGCTTCAATTGGTGCCTGGAACATCTGTGAGACGAAGCCTCCCATTCAGCTGAAAGGGAGGGGGCTGAGACAGGAAACCAGGTGATCTGGCTCAGCAGGTACCAACTCCACAAAACAAGCAATCTACAATGCTCTGGATTAAAAGTTTCATAGCAAGAGCAGGTGGACCCAGGACAGTCCAGCTCAGTGCAGGGAAGGGCATCCAACAATACTGAGGCAGTCTTCCCAGGCAGTTCTAACTGTACCTCTATAAACAACACCTCAAGGAAGTTCACACAGCTGCTTGGCAGAGCCTGTGGCAGCTCAGCAACACCCCTACTGGCAGACTGAGACTAGACTACCTCCTTGCTTGGTAGGGCATCTATGAAAAAAGGCAGCAGCACATCAGGAAATTATAAGTAAAGCCCGACCTTCCTAGGACAGAGCACCTGGGAAAAGAGGTGGTTATGAGTTCTACTGCAGCAGACTTAAATGTACCTGCCCAGCAGTTCTGTATGAAAATACAGAGCTCCCAACACAGCACTTGAGCTCCTATAAGGGACAGATTTGTCTCCTCAAGCAGCTCCCTGACCCCTGTATACCCAAAGAGACACCTACCTCATAAAGGAGAGCTCAGGCCAACATCTGGCGGGTATGCTTCTGGGACAAAGACAACAGAACAAGAAACTGGCAGAAACCCATACTGTTCTGCAGCCCCCATGGGTGATCCCCAAGCAAGCAGGGCCTAGAGTGGACCTCCAGCAGTCCTGCAGCAGAGGGGCCTGACTGTTAAAAGGAAAACTAAAAAAAAAAAAAAAAAAAAAAAAAAAAAAAACAGAAAGAAATAGCTTCAAAATCAACAAAAAGGATGTCCACTCAGAGACCCCATCAGAAAGTCACCAACTACAAAGACCACAGGTAGATAAAGCCACAAAGATGGGAAGAAACCAGTGCAAAAAGGATGAAAACACCCAAAACCAGAACACCTCTCCTCCTCAAAGGGATCACAACTTCTCACCAGCTAGGAAACAAAGCTGGATGGAGAATGAATCTGATGAAGTGACAGAAACAGGCTTCAAAAGGTGGGTAATAACAAACTTCTCTGAGCTAAAAGAACATGTGTAACCCAATGCAAAGAAACTTAGAACCTTGAAAAAAGGTTAGATGAAATGCTAAGTGGAATACACAACTTAGAGAAGAATATAAATGACTTGATGGAGCTGAAAAACACAGCACAAGAACTTCGTGAAACATACACAAGTATCAAGAGCCAAATCAACCAAGCAGAAGAAAGGATATCAGAGATTGAAGATCAAATCAATTAAATCAAATGAGAAGGCAAGATTAGAGAAAAAAGAGTGAAAAAAAATGAGCAAAGCCTCCAAGACATGGGATTATGTGAAAAGACCTAATCTGTGTTTGATAGATATACCTGAATGTGATGGAGAGAATGAATCCAAGCTGGAAAACACTCTTCAGGATATTATCCAGGAGAACTTCCCCAACCAAGCAAGGCAGGCCACCATTCAAATTCAGGAAATACAGAGAACACCACAAAGATATTCCTCAAGAAGAGCAACCCCAAGACACATGATCTTCAGATTCACCAAGGTTGACATGAAGGAAAAAACACTAAGGACAGCCAGAGAGAAAGGTTGGGTTACCCACAAAGGGAAACCCATCGGACTCACAGCAGATCTCTCGGCTGAAACGCTATAAGCCAGAAGAGAGTGAGGGCCAATATTCAATATCCTTACAGAAAATAATGTTCAACCTAGAATTTTATATCCAGCCAAACTAAACTTCGTAAGTGAAGGAGAAATAAAACCCTTTATGGACAAGCAATTGCTGAAAGATTTCATCACCACCAGGCCTGTCTTATAAGAGCTCCTGAAAAAAGCACTAAACAGGGAAAAGAACAAACAGTATCAGCTCCTTCAAAACATACCAAATGGTAAAGACCATTGACACAATGAAGAATCTGCATCAACTAACCAGCAAAACATCCAGCTAGCATCAAAATGGTAGAATCAAATTCACACATAACAGTATAAACCCTAAATGTAAATGGGCTAATCAAAAGACACAGACTGGCAAATTGGATGAAAACTCAAGACCCAATAGTGTGCTGTATTCAGGAAATCCATCTCACATACAAAGACACACATAGGCTCAAAATAAAGGGATGGAGGAAGATTTATCAAGCAAATGGAGAGCAAACAGCAGGAGTTGCAATCCTAGTCGCTGATAAAATGGACTTTAAACCAACAAAGATCAAAAGAGATCAACAAAGCCATTACATAATGGTAAAATAATCAATGCAACAAGAAGACCTAAGGAAACTAAATATATACTCATCCAATACAGGAATAACCAGATAAATAAAGCAAGTTCTTAACTACCTACAAAGAGACTTAGACTCCCACACAATAATAGTGGCAGACGATGGTGGGGTGGGGAGGTTACAGAGGAATAACATGGGGAGAAATGCCAGATATAGGTGAAGCGGGGGATGGAGGCAACAACCACATTACCATGTATGTACCTATGCAACAATCCTGCATGATCTGCTCACATACTCCAGAACCTGAAGTATAATAAAAAAAAGCTTTCTTCTTACCCAAAGCTATCTACAGTTTTAATGCAAGCTCTATTAAACTTCCCATGTAATTTCTCATAAAAAATAAGAGAAACAATCCTATAGTTTATGTGAAATCACAAAAAGCCTTAATACTGAAGGCAATCATGAGAATAATAATAATAATAATAAAGCAGCTAGAGGCATCACACTATTTGATTTCAAATTACACTACAAATTGATAGTAATCAAAATAGCATGTTACTGGCCAAAAAAAAAAAAGAAAAAAAAAAAGACACATTGACCAATGGAACAGAATGGAGAATGCAGAAATGAACCTACACATGTATGGTCAATTGTCAAAACTATCAAGAACACACAATGGAAAAAAGATAGTCTCTTCAATTAACAGTGTTGAGAAAACTGGATATCCACAAGCAGAAGATGTAATTTGGTCTTTTTCTCATACCACATAGAAAGGTCAACTGAAAATGCATTAAAGACTCAAAAGAAAGGCCAGAAAATGTAGAAGTACTAGAAGAAAACATAGGGCAAAAACTATACAACATTGATTTGGGCGATTTTTTTTAGATTTGAACCCAAAATGCAGGCAACAAATGCAAAAATAGGCAAATGGGATTACATCAAACTAAAAGCTTCTGCAGAGCAGGGGAACAAATTAGCAGCATGAAGAGACAGCCTACAGATTGTGAGAAAGTATTTGCAAGCCACGCACCCAATAAGGTGTTAAATCAAAACTGTATTACAAACTCAGACAAGTGGATAGCAAGAAACTTTTTAGAAAATGAGAAAGGGACCTGAATACACATTTCTTAAAAGAAAACATAGAAATGGCTAACAGAAATATGGGTAAAAAATATTCAACATTGTTAAATCACTTGGGAAAGGCAAATTAAAACCCCAATGAAATATCACCTCATACCTGTTTAGAATGGCTATTATGAAAAAGACAAAAGATAACCAGTATTGGTGAGGATGTAGAGAAAAGAAAACCCTTGCAGACTGTTCGTGGGAATATGAATTAGTGCAACCATCATGGAAAACAGTGTGGATGCTCCTCAGAAAACTAAAACTAAAAGTACCATATGATCCAGCAATTTTATTTTTAGGTATTTACTCAAAAGATTTGAAATTGTATTGTAAAGAGATGTCTGCACTTCATTACTCATTGCAGCACTTTTCACAATAGTTACATTATAGGATCAAACTCATACTTGTAATGGATGAGGGATCAAACTCATACTTGTAATGGATGAGGTAATGAAGAAAATGTGGTGTATATACAAACAGAGGAATACTAGTCATCCTTAAAAAAAGAATGAAATTCTGTCATTTGTGATAACCTAGATTGAACTAGAGAATATTATGCTAAATGAAAGAAGCCAGGCACAGAAAGACAGATACCACATATTCTCACTTACATGTAGGATCTAACACATTTGAACTGATAGAAACAGAGAGCAGAAGCTGGAGGGGTGAGAGAAATGGGGAGATGACAGTCAAAGAGTATGAAATCTCAGACAAGAGGAATAGGGGTTTTTTTTCAATCTATTGCACAACATAGTAAATATAATTAGTAGCAGTGTACTGTACATTTCAAAATTTCTGAGAGTAAATTTCAAATGTTCACACCACAAAAAAGATAAGTGTATGAAGTGATTGATATGCTAATTAGCTTAATTTAATTATCCCTTATTGTATTCGTAAATCACAATGCCACTTTTACCTCATAAATATATACATTATCCATTTTTAGTTTACTAAATTTTTTAAATAATATGAATGCATTCTACTTAAAGGAATCTTAGGTATCTGAATATTCTCCTGTATATTCCTTCAGGTAGAATCTGAATATTCTACAAACACACAGGAGAATATTCAGACACCTAAGATTATAAAGGGAGATGTTTATATATGGCATATAAAATTGTATCAATGAAGAGTTCAAATTATAGAGTATATGTAGTAGACAGTGGCCTTTTATTAATATTCTGTATATCCTCTAACTTGTGAAAAAGAAAATGTTATCAATCTGTAATGAAACAGCCAACTGTTTTTCCTTGTTCTGACATATTTCATATATATTAGTTAAAAGTGACTGGCAAAACAGATTTGCTGTCATATTTCTTGAGTATTAAATCATGAAAGTCTACATATGAAAATAGAAATAATTTTATCCTATAAACCCTACTTTTCTTATGATTTTGGCATCAGCATAGTAATCATTAGAATAGTGTTAAGAATGGATATGTCAGCAATAATTTCCTAATATGCTTTTAATGCAAATGTAATGTAAAATCCCAAGGAATAAATTATAGGCGTTAGACCATTTTACATTAAATCACCATCTTAATTAATCATTAAGAACCCATAAATTGGAAGAAAAAATTATTGTTTTTCAAGAGACAGTGAACTACCCATCCTTTAAGGATTTCTTAAGTCCTTTTTGAAATTTGGCGTATCTGTTTTGGTCTCACTAAACTCCACCTATGTAAGCCCCTGCACTAATAAAAAGCATTGGTTTATATCAAATATTGCATTTTCTCTATTTTATGTCAAATTGGTTTTTCCATATCTGTCTTCTAAAAAAGAAAGATGATTTAAATTTATATTTTATGTTCATTATTTTACAGAACTAAGGTTAGAGTAATAAAATTCTTGTAGATTGGGCAAATGTAAAGAAAATATACACGTCTCTAGAGATGATACTTCTCCTAATATGTTACTAGCTCTGTTTACTAAATATTCAAGACATGCTGAAAATGGAAAATCATTTTACTTGTTTAGATAATGTCCTATGATACGAATTTTCCCAACTTTATACAGATTTCAGTCACTTTCTTCCCAGAAAATGATAGTTATCTAATTACAGTATACTGATCGGCTGATGGCAAAATTCCAGGTAGGTTTTCTTAGGAACAGGTTTCCAATTGGTTAGCAATGGGTCATCCAAATACTCTGCTTTCTCTGCTATATTTAATATCTCTAAACATATAAAGACTACAACAGTTCTAAAAACTTATAGAGACCACTAACATATTTCACTCATTAGAGAACATTTCTTCAAAACCTTTTTAAATTTTTTTTTTCTATAACCTCATATTAGAAGTGATCAAAACACTTATTTAAAAACCTTTATGCATAATATGCCATGGTGTATATGTGCCACATTTTCCCAGTCCAGTCTATCATTGATGGGCATTTGGGTTGGTTCCAGGTCTTTTCTATTGTAAACAGTGCTGCAATGAACATTCATGTGCATGTGTCCTTATAGTAGAACGATTTATAGTCCTTTGGATATATACCCAGTAATGGGATTGCTGCAATCAAAAATGATGAGTTCGTGTCCTTTGTAGGGGCATAGATGAATTTGGAGAACATCATTCTCAGCAAACTGACACAAGAACAGAAAATGAAATACCGCATATTCTCACTCATAGGCGGGTGAGGAAAAATGAGAACACATGGACACAGGGAAGGGGGTACTACACACTGGGGTCTATTGGGGGAAACAGGGGAGGGACAGTGACGGGGGAGCTGGGGAGAAATGCCAAATGTGGGTGAAGGGGAGTAAGGCAGAAAAACACACTGCCATATGTGTACCTATGCAACTATCTTGCATGTTCTACACATGTACCCCAAAACCTAAAATGCAATTAAAAAGAAAAGAAAAAAATCCTTTATGCTAGGCATTCTGATCCAAATACTATAAATACAATATGCTCAATCTTTTTCACAATTCAATTATGTGAACATGGTTATATCTACTTAAAAATGAGGATACTAAATATAATAAGGACTCAGTAACCTCATTAAGTTTCATCCAGGTGAAACTAAAATTTGCATACAAGTCATCTGACTACAAAGGTCATACACTCCTTGCAGCTTGCTAAGAATATGCCTGTCACATGGGGGTCAGCAAATGCAAAGCACTTGGCTTTGGTATTTACAACAAACATTTGACTTATTTTTTCTAATAAGAGTGACTCATTGATCTTACCTACCTCTGCTAACCCCAGGACAACCGTCTAGCACAGTCAGTCTGTGGCTAACTAATGTAAAGTAAAATCTGAAGACATGGTCTTGGATCGATCAGTACGAAACACTAAATGAATCAAATGATCCAATCTTTGTGTATAAAATCTGTCAGAACTCTGTTTTATGAGAATTATCCATTTCTGCATTGTCCGGGTACCATTTGGTCAACATTTACAATATTAATGACAGCTGTTCACAGTGGTGCTCACAATTCATCACATTCCCTCTTGAAGCTCCCTAGATTCTAGCATGCAGTCTGTTGACGATGTCTGTGGAGCAGGCATAACGTACTGAGATTCTCATCTGTTTTCAATGACATGTAATCTAGACTTTAACAAATATGCCAGCAATGTGCAGCTTAAACAGGTGTAATTTGAGTGTTTTTTTTTTCTTTAATTCAGTCTCTGAAAATTATTAGATCTAGATTTAGCCCTGCAAAATCAATTCAAATATTAAAATTGTGCTGCTTATATAAAGTGAAAATAGAATGTATTTTAATGGAAGGGTTGACCTCCAGAAAGATGAGTAATTTGCATCAATTTTTGTGCATTATGTTAAACTAATGAAGACAAATGTATTCATTTGTTTCAGTAAAGCTGAAAAACTGAAGGCTGGCAATTTTATGCATCTATAAATTACAGTACTTATTATATGATGAATTTATAATTTTAGAAATGGATAGTGAACAAAACAGGGAAAGAAAATTCTTCTCATACTGATTTCTATATTTATAAACCTTGGCATCTGCCTCAAACAAATAGCATACCTCCACTGGTACCAATTCTACATTTCTTACTTCAACAAATAATGAGAAATTTAAAAATAAAGAGTGAATCTTACGCATTTAATATTAGAAAATAAATTTTAAAAATGGAAATTTCATCTTGTATATGTCAAAGAGGTGCACTTCTACCACAAAAACTCAATAATATAACCCATTGTTCCATGTTTTACTTTAGGCTAATTATGGGTAAGCATAATACAATTTGATAAAAGTTACTTGAGAATTATCAATAGTACTACTGTTTATTTATAATCATAGATAATATTGTTTTAAAGCATTAGCTTGGAAAGGTAACATTAAAGTCAAATATTAAATAAAATATACCCTAATAGTTCTAATTAAATCAGTAAATATGAGAGAAATAAATTGTATATAACAGATTTGTGTGTGGCTAAAATTATCTTTACATTTAATCTTCATATTAAAGGGCATTGTAACCATATCCACTTCATGTTTACATTCTTCATGTATAGTATTTATTTCTGTAATTCTCTAACAATGACGTGACTAATTTATTTCAGGTTTTGTTCACAGAAAGAGTTACTCACTGACTGTTAAATAATTATACACTGACTGTTCGGAATTCACTATTGATTTAATCCCACAAATAAAATGGAACAACTGAAATTACAGAAAATTCTATTATCAATAATAGGCACAGACATGAACACAATTCCCTTTCACCGCTGCCACATACATTGTTTGTTATTAAAGTTGTGAGGAACTAATACATGAAAGAAAGAGGCCACTAACTCATTGTTAAAAATAGAAATCATATTAATGACACCCTTCATTCGTTTTATATTTCTACCAAATTGCATCAAGCAAAGCAAAATAACACCAACTGGTCCTAATAGATTTTTTTCTAGACTGCTGTTTTCCTACCAGCTCATGCACTGCTGAGTCTGCCTAGTCCTCAAAGTGCAATATGCACTCAACATCTGAAAAAGAGAAACCAAGAAGGCTTTTAAGTATGAGCAGTCAGGAGAGAAGCAATGCAGCCAAAAATGCCATTAAGGAGGGGAAATGTTCCCAGTTCAGATAAATAGATTATCACCTATGGTGAAATAAGAGACAGGACTGCAACTGCCCACACAATTTAAACATTCTTTAATGAAACTGCTGTGATTTGCTTTGCTTTTAACTCACTCTGAGCTTTTAAAAATATTGTTTTGAATGAAATAAGTTCAGTTAACTTACTAAGATCCCTACACCTTCAAATATCTACCATACATGTATATGCCACTTTAAAATGACATTGCTGCAGTCAGAAAAACTCTGAAAGGATTTAATTCACTCCAAACTTAATTAAACCTGCTTCAGCTTATTTAGCATTTACCTTCACATCATTGTTGATTGCTCCACTAAGGTATTTTTGTGTAAACAGAGATTCCTTAATTAAATAGCTTATTCTGAGTCATTCAAGTGATCTCACAGCACACTTTGGGCAGTAATCATCACACGCAGAGTGATGAATGGGGATGGTGAGGCCCCTAAATGAACCATTCAGAAGGAGGCATGTCAGGCTATGAAGAAAATGTACGAATCTGGGGAAAATGGGGCAGGGTGGATATATGTACAATTTTTAATCCTTTGTTTTCCTGATTTCCCACTTGAAAGACTCATGATATTTCCTGTTTTCATTTCCTTACCAAACCACATAGGCTTCCTTGAAAATATCTCAAAATCTGAGCAATAATAAAAGCAAAGGAAGTTCCTCTCTTTGATCACATATAGAATATTAGCAAAGGTGAAATTTTCACTATGGATTAGAGCTCCTGAATATATAAATTAAAAAGCCAGGGGAATTTCTTAAACTAATCTGAATTTTTCAGAACCTTAGCCCATATTGCTCTGCTTTGAATATAACTATCTCATTAACTCTTGCTGAGAAAGAGTAAGAACCTCAAGAAATATTTTTCACACCTTAATGAATTCCTTTTTTTGTTTATAATTATGTATAATTTTTTAAATAAGTAAATATATTAATACACTACTAACCATTTTCAGTATGCTTCAGCAATGGTAACATAAAAGGCAAATGCTAATACTAGTTGGTTGAAAGGCTATGGGAAGTCAGAATCTCATTCAAGTATTAGAATAGCACGTCACTGATTTTATTAATGACTAAATAAATACAAAGAATTCATGAAGTCATATTCCTAGTAGATGTATAAAATAGTAAACTATAAATTACTGCCTGAAACCATAAATTACTGCCTAAAACTTTTATCTGAAATAAACTATTTAAGGGAGAATAGTGTGAAATGTCTGTTCCTAAATCACACCTCTTCAATGAAGTGATGTGAGAGTGTTAAGAATCATAATGTACTGTGCCTCAAAGACATTTTGACTTTATGTTCTGTTTTGAATGAATAAAGTATCGTTCTGTAAATTTAAAAATTTAATATTATCAAGTTAAAAAGAAGAAAACGGGGGAGGACTCAAGATGGCGCCGTGAGAACAACCCAGGATCGGAGTTCTCGTTGTGTCTGCGGAGAGGTGAGTCTGAGCTGCATTTCCAGACTGATCTTTGTTGCCCACAGAATGGGGAAATTCCCAAGTGAAGAGGAGACACGGGACGCCAGGCAGATATTCCGCCTGGCGAAGCCGGCAGCCGGGGTGGCAGCGGTCAGTCCTACCCAGCGCTCCCCACCGGGCGCACTTGTCCGGGTGCCCCGTTGAACTGGCAACCGGAGACTCGAGAGGGCTGGACTTGAGACTGAGCTACACTTGGACAGTGGGCCAGCCCAGGGGATTGCAGGAACAGAGCGTTAGGATTGGCCAAGTGGGACGAACAAAACCGCGATTTCAAACAAGCCCCGTGCAGACGGCCCCAGACGCTCTGAGGGGGAGGGGCGGCCACCACTACCGAGGCAACCCGCCCCAACTGAGATACACGCCCATTGCTGACGCAGCCAGCCGTTGCCGAGGCAACCCGTCCCTACTGAGATACACGCCCACCGCTGATGCAGCCAGCTGTTGCCGAGGCAACACGCTACAACAGAGAGACTCCGCCGCAGGGCATGGCGGAGAACAGCAGAACAGCGGAGCCAGGGCGAGCCTCACAACAGCAGGGCGGAGCCTCGGCAGGCAAACAGTGGCTAGTCTGCATCCTAGCTGGGCAGGACCTCAACGGACATCCAAAAATAAAGCCCAAACCCCTCAACACAGAGCATTTGAGAAAAAAAAGGGTTTTTTTAATGAGCTCTGTTGCAGCAGAATCAAACATAGCAGCCTAAGAGCCCTGAATGAACAACACAGCTCACAGCTCAGCAATTAAACCCCTATAAAGTACAAAGTGTCTCCTCAAGCAGCTCCCTGACCCCTCTATATCCAAAAGACTGACATTAGGCAGGCACCATCCTGGGACAAAGATAGCAGAAAAAGAAACTGGTAGCATCCCTCGCTGTGCCACAGCTGCTAGAGGTGCACCCCAGACAATCAGCGTCTGGAGCGGACCTCAGAAGTCGTACAGCGAAGGGGCTAGACTGGTAGAAGGAAAACCAAGCAACAGAAATACTTCATCATCAACATTCAGGGTGTCCACTCAAAGACCCAATCAAAAAGTCAGCAACTACGCAGACGACCAGTGGACAAATCCACAAAGATTGGAAGAAACCAGCGCAAAAAGGAGGAAAACACCCCCCGAAACCAGAACACCTCGCCTCCTAGAAAGGACCAAAACTCCTCACCAGCAAGGGAACAAAGCTGGACGGAGAATGACTGCGACGAAATGACGGAATTAGACTTCAGAAGATGGATAATGAGAAACTTTGGTGAGCTATAAGATCATGTATTAAATCAATGCAAAGAAACTAAGAACCTTGAGAAAAGATTTGAAAAAAGATTTGAGGAAATGATAACAAGAATGGATACCTTAGAGAGGAATATGAATGAATTAAAGGAGCTGAGAAACACAATACGAGAACTTCGCGAAGCATGCACAAGTTTCAATAGCCGAATTGACCAAGCAGAAGAAAGAATATCTGAAGTCGAAGACCAACTCAATGAAATAAAACGAGAAACCAAGATTAGAGAAAAAAGCGCAAAAAGGAATGAACAAAGTCTCCAAGAAATGTGGGACTATGTGAAAAGACCTAACCTACGTTTGATAGGTGTACCAGAAGGGGACGAAGAGAATGAATCCAAGCTGGAAAATACTCTTCAGGACATCATCCAGGAAAATTTCCCCCACCTAGCAAGACAGGCCAACACTCAATTGCAGGAAATTCAGAGAACACCACAAAGATATTCCGCAAGAAGAGCAACCCCAAGGCACATAATCGTCAGATTCAATAGGGTTGAAATAAAGGAGAGAATACTAAGGGCAGCCAGAGAGAAAGGTCGGGTCACCCACAAAGGGAAGCCCATCAGACTCACAGCAGATCTCTCGGCAGAAACACTACAAGCCAGAAGAGAGTGGGGGCCAATATTCAACATTCTTAAAGAAAAGAACTTTCAACCCAGAATTTCATATCCAGCCAAACTGAGCTTCAGAAGTGAAGGAAAAATAAAATCATTTGCGAACAAGCAAGTACTCAGAGATTTTGTCACCACCAGGCCTGCTTTACAAGAGCTCCTAGAAGAGGCACTACACATAGAAAGGATCAACCAGTACCAGCCATTCCAAAATCACACTGAATGCTAAAGAGCATCAACATAATGAAGAATTTACAACTAACAGGCAAAACAGCCACTTAGAATCAAAATGGCAGTATCAAATTCACACATAACAATATTAACCCTAAATGTAAATGGACTAAATGCACCAATCAAAAGACACAGACTGGCAAATTGGATAAAAAGCCAAAACCCATCAGTGTGCTGTATCCAGGAAACCCATCTCACATGCAAGGATACACAAAGGCTCAAAATAAAGGGATGGAGGAAGATTTACCAAGCAAATGGAAAGCAAAAAAAAGCAGGAGTTGCAATTCTCATCTCTGATAAAATAGACTTTAAAGCAACAAAGATCAAAAGAGACAAAGAAGGCCATTACATAATGGTAAAAGGATCGATACAACAAGAAGAGCTAACGATCCTAAACATATATGGACCCAATGCAGGAGCACCCAGATACATAAGGCAAGTTCTTAAGGACTTACAGAAGGACTTAGACTCCCACACAATAATAGTGGGAGACTTTAACACCCCACTGTCAATACTAGACAGATCTACCAGACAGAAAATCAACAAGGATATCCAGGGCTTGAACTCAGACCTGGAGCAAGCAAACCTGATAGACATTTACAGAACTCTCCACCCCAAATCCACAGAATACACATTCTTCTCAGCACCACATCACACCTACTCTAAAATTGACCACATAATTGGAAGTAAAGCACTGCTCAACAAATGCAAAACAACTGAAATCATAACAAACAGCCTCTCAGACCATAGTGCAATCAAGTTAGAACTCAGAATTCAGAAACCGACCCAGAACCGCACAGCTTCATGGAAACTGAACAACTGGCTCTTGAATGTTGACTGGGTAAACAACGAAATGAAGGCAGAAATAAAGAAGTTCTTCAAAACCAATGAGAACGAACACACAATGTGCCAGAACCTCTGGGACACATTTAAAGCAGTCTCTAGAGGAAAGTATATAGCAATAAGTGCCCATATGAGGAGAATGGAGAGATCCAAAATTGACACCCTATTGTCAAAATTGAAAGAGCTAGAGGAGCAAGATCAAAAAAACTCAAAACCCAGCAGAAGACAAGAAATTACTAAGATCAGAGCTGAGCTGAAGGAGATTGAGACACGAAAAACCCTTCAAAAAATCAATAAATCCAAGAGCTGGTTTTTTGAAAAGATCAACAAAATAGACAGACCACTAGCCAGATTGATTAAAAATAAAAGAGAGAACAACCAAATAGATGCAATAAAAAATGATAAAGGGGAAATCACCACAGATTCCACAGAAATTCAAACCATCATCAGAGAATATTACAAACAACTCTATGCGCATAAACTAGTAAACCTGGAAGAAATGGACAAAGTCCTGGACTCCTGTGTCCTCCCAAGCCTAAACCAGGAGGAAGCTGAAACTATGAATAGACCAATAACAAGTCTGAAGTTGAGGCAGCAATTAAGAGCCTACCACACAAAAAAAGCCCAGGTCCAGACGGGTTCACAGCCGAATTCTACCAGACACACAAGGAAGAGCTGGCACCATTTCTTCTAAAACTATTTCAAACAATCCAAAAAGAGGGAATCCTTCCCAAATCATTTTATGAGACCAACATCATTCTGATACCAAAACCCGGCAGAGACCCAACAAGAAAAGAAAACTTCAGGCCAATATCCATGATGAACATAGATGCAAAAATCTTCAATAAAATATTGGCAAGCCGATTGCAACAACAAATCAAAAAACTTATTCATCCTGATCAAGTAGGATTCATCCCGGGGATGCAAGGCTGGTTCAACATACGCAAGTCTATCAATGTAATTCACCACATAAACAGAACCAAAAACAAAAACCACATGATTATCTCAATTGACGCAGCTGATTTTAGGGAGGAAGAAGATTCTCAGGTTTAAGTTTTAACTTAGGTATAAGCCAAATTCTTTACTTTAGAAATTTTAATACTATGAATACTATTATGTAACTCTCAATAATAAAACACATTTGTGATACACTCCAAAGTCCTCGCACATCTTCCCCAAATCTTATTCAATTTTTATTTCCCTGGATTATTCAATTTTATTTAATGAGGCAATCACTTTTGATAATGTAATATGCCATACTTATCATAAGCTCTAAAAGTGATCTGTTGTTTCTGTTTATAGATCTTGCTGCATCATATTTCCAGATATAAAATTCACTCATTCAATAAATAATGATTGAGGGTGCATAGAATGCAAGCACTGTTTTTATATGGGCTTACAACAGAAATAATGAACAGCAAAAGAGAAACAACTATCTCTGCCCTTATCCAGGCAATGCAAACCAAGAGAGAGTGGTAGCAATATATGAGTCTTATCCAGACAATACACCTTCTAAGAAAACGGTAGCAATATACGAGTCTCACCTCTTTCAGAGACGACACTAAACAATACGTTTATTTCAGCTCTTCCCAAATGACAATGCAGGACAATGGAAGCCTAACAATCACTGCTTCCACCTCTCATAACTACTTTAAGAGTATGCCTGATTTTTTTAATGTATTCTAAGACATCAGCTAACTATATTTCTCCATGTAGTCTAGCCTAATTTAAACTCTGAGAAATTGTCAAACACATTATTTGCCAAATTATTATGTTTAGCATTTAAATAAACCTGAAATAATACAATCCTCTTCTTTTACTAGTTAAAAAAATTGAACTTAGAGGACATAAATTTCAAGTGACTTGTTCAAGGGCACCGTAGTGACAAGAATAAGTTCAGAATATGAGTGTGCAGAATACTGTATGATGATATTCATAGCACATTATCAGCCTCTTCTTTTGATAATATATGATGTTTCCTAGAAAAAAATATATTTCAAAAATTATCAAAGAAGTTGTGCATCACAAATTCCAAATAACCGGCACAGTAACTCATGAGGTTTCTGGGTTCAACTTGCATTTCTTACTGAAGGAAAAAGCCATAACTGACTTAGCTATGCAGAATGCCAAGATTTGAGCACTCCCATCACACTTTTATTTTGAGATGGAGTTTCGCTCTTGTTACCAACGCTGGAGTGCAACGGCACGATCTCGGCCTACTGCAACCTCCACCTCCTGGGTTCAGGCAATTCTCCTTCCTCAGCCTCCTGAGTAGCTGGGATTACAGGCATGCGCCATCATGCCCAGCTAGGTCAATAAACCAAAGCTTTATTGGGGATAAAAGTATAAACTTACACATTTTGAGAAGAAATGCTTTTCAAAATTATAATTGTGAAAACACAATCATTTAAATACATTTATAGTATATTAAAATTAATTGCCAAATTTTGAATTTGCACATAATTTTGGAATAACAGGGACAAAGGTTCAGGAAGTCTTCCCCTGGTGCAAGTAACACAGGGGTTATATTTTCTGTGGAGAATTTAAAAATAATGGTAGCATCCATTATCATTATGCACTGGGAAGTCTAAAACATGTAAAAGATAAAATACTCCTCCTTCAAAATATCTTTTGTTGGTCTAAGTTCTAAACAATTATTGTTTAGCTTTAACAACTGAGCTTTTGTTGTCTTTCGAATTGGCATATACTTGTATTTTATTCTTTAATAAGCATTATAGTCTACCTGGAAATAAAATAGGAAAATTCCAATTATACCACTATCCCCTCAATTATATAAACTCAGCTACACTTGTCTATTTTGAGAGTAAAAACTCAAGTTTGTTTATTTCATTTCTACAATGACTGCACAATTATTCTTTATTATGAATCTACCACATAAATGCAAGAATAAGTATCTCAAAATTTTCTCAAAACTAATTCAAGCTATTTTAAACCATAATAAATCTCAGATGATTTTTCCAAATATAATATGATTTAATTTTAATCTTTTTGGTAAAGGCTTATTGGATTTCCTAGGCATTTCAGAGTTTCCAGAAATCAAGGATAAGTTTTGACCAGGTTATTGACAAAGTTGCAGAAGTTCAAACATGTATAGGGTTATTAGTTACTAATCAAGAATATGTTTTCCCCTTTCTTTCAAAAAGTACACTAATGTAATTAAAATATGCTAACAATTACTTTTTTCTCTATATACAATTAGTTTCCTGTTGCTACTCTAAAATATAACCATTAATTTAGTGACTTAAAACAATACAAAATTTATTATCTCACAGTTCTAGATAGCAGAAGTCCCAAAAGTGATGTATCCGAAGGACTATTTCCCTTTTTTTTTTTTAATTTTTTTTTATTGCAATTTAGGACTCTATTTCTTGTAAAGTTAACCTGAATTTCTTGGCTCATGGTGTCTTGTTCCATCTTCAACATCAACAAATAATATCTTCAAATCTCCTTCCTTCCTTTGTCTCTCTCTCTCTCTCTCTCTCTCTCTCTCTCTCTCTCTCTCTCTCTCTCTCTCTCTCATTCTCAAAACTAGGAATTAGTTTTGCGAAAATTTCAAGATACTAACTCTCTCATTCTTTCTCTTCCTCTTTCGCTCACATTCCTGTCACAATCACACCTTAACTATGTCTCTAACCTACAGTCTCCCTATTGTAAGGGCTCCTGTGATTACTTTGGAGCCATTTGGCTAATGTAGAAAAATCTCTCCATCTCAAGATCCTTAACTCAATCACATTTGCAAAGTATGTTTTGGCATGTAAAGTAACATATTCACAGGTTCTGGGGATTAAGTCATGGACATCTCTGGGGAGCCATTGTTTTGTCTACCACATGTACACATGTACTGTAATGTTTATATATATATATATATACACACACACATACATACACACATATATGTATTTACTTAATAGAACAAACATAAACATATTCATACATGTTTATACATATAAATCAATATCTGTATTATTTTTTTCTAGAAATTACAATTTATTATGTAATTTTATTATTTTGGCTAAAAATGATTTTGTCATATGGAAGAAGGAGGATGTTAAAAGTAACCCTGAGTGTTAAATATTCTAGATATGTCATTGGTAAATAGCCTATTTGTACCTTATTTTAAGTAAAACAATTCTAATAATATTTGTGAGAACCATTTATGCCTCGCTTGTTTTAGTTAACTCTCTGAGTCAAATACTATACTCATAAGCCACAAATTTTAAAAAGTAAATTGTTATAAAAACTTTAGTCTACTCATAAAACATTTTTTTGAATTTAAGATTGAAAAGAGGTAGGGTGGTTATGCTGTGGGTTTCTCAACACTGATGCAGTAAGAATAGCTACTGACCATTTTGATAGAAATTATTTCTTCTTTTTTTTTTGAGTTATCTATTTAGAATAATATGCCTAAATTGGTAACCTGCTTTTACAGAGTCACAGAGGGGTAGCAGGATGTATTTGGTAAAAACAAAATTCCTAATGAATGGCATATGTGGAAACACTGTTTTTCCCCGTCTTAAAGCAACTCAATTTAATGAACAAAGAACAAATGGCTGACATGTAACTTACCCATGGGAGTGCCAACGCCATAACCTTTGGAGTCTATAAGGCCGCCAATCTGTGTCAGGTTACAGTTCCGCTGGGTGACAAACTCGATGGTTGTTGACTCCATTAGGAAAGCATAATCAGAGGTGAGGACTCGCTGGATTCCTTCTTCATTACTTTTGACCAGCACTGACTGTCTTCTGCTACTCATAAAGGCCCACATTTTGTCGTACGTGGAGATTTTTGATTTCTGAAGAAAGTAAATGTAAGTTCATAAGAAAGGTATTCGCTTAGTTTCCATGTGGCCCTACAATGTTTAGACACAATGGACTACATTTAGTCTACTTGTATCCTCTTAAACAATATAATTTTTAAGGATATATATAACAAAAAAAATCTGAATCTGTATAACAAATTTCTCATAGCAATTGCTCATCATATTTCTAGGTTTGGCATAGATTTGTTTAACAAATATATTTTTTATAATCTTAATGTTCAAAATGCATCTCAGTGCATCATAGAAAGTTATACATACAACAGAAAATAAACGATTTATAAGGAAGCTCCTTTGTGCTGGTATCTTACCTGAATATTTCATATTTGTCAGCATATCTTTAACAATAAATGGAAGAAAGAAGCACTGCACTCAGATTGGCACTGTAAGACTACAAGAATTTGTTTTCCCCCAACTTGGATTAACATAGCACAGATGCTACATTAGCCTCCAAGGATACACAAAAAAAGTATAGATTGAAGAGATGAAAGGAAGTTGTTACAAAGAAGAATGTTACAAATAAAGATGTCTACATTTCCAAGGAGAAACAGTTTGATCACCTCAGAACTTCTTAAGCTTGCCTTCAGAAATCTATTATTCAGGCCTACTAAATAACTAAAGATTCCTGGACCAATAAAATCGAATAGTTTTTATATCCAACTGAAAATTCTCAGTAGGGCTTTACTAGAATTTCATTACTAAAAGAAGAAAATAGGTTTGTTCAGAAGGCCCTGGTAAAACATAAACAGGAAAAATGTTAGTATTGGCTTCTTGAAAGTTCATCTGTGAAATGTTTACTGTCATTGAATTATTACATTATACAAATACCAAAACTAATACTGAAGTTATAAACACAGGAATGCTATTTAGCATACTGGTTGCATTATTATAAAAAGTCAAAACTGTTTTCAAGCAAATAGATATGGAAATTTTTTTACAGATTAAGTGTGCTTTTATTTCTACATGTGCAAGGAAATAAATGTGATGTTACCACTACTTCCACTAAAAGGCAGGCACACAATCATACAGAGAAAACTCCTGGCACTGTTTCAATGACAAAATGTAAATAAGTACCTTATGATTTACTAGGAAAAAGAAAAAGGTACAATGAATGCTTTACAAAGACAAGAACAGAATCAGGGCTAAGACTGGGTAGAAATGCTGAACATGCCTGCCTCATCCTCCCAAATTGCTGGGATTACAGGCATGAGCCACTGTGCCTGGTCAAGATAATTATATTTTACAATACTATATGAATTAATTAATTATTAATATTTTGCTATAATCCATGTGATAAACTCATCATTAAGTCACAACTGACAACCAATGAACTTTAAGAAATGTTGCTACTCTTTCCTTTATACATGTATATAGTTTAATTTTAAATTACCATGAACTATCATATTATTTTACATTTGAAATATCTGATCTACAATGCTAACAGTTAATTGGTGTAATAAGAATTTTACAAAATATATACTCACTTAAAATTCTTGAAATACTTTCCAGCACTGATTTTTCATTTCTCTAAGCATTTCTATTATTTTAATGGCAAAATATAGTTAGATAGAAAAGTCACCCAAACTGTTTTGATTCTAATAATAAATATAAAAGCCCAATTTAAGAAATTTTATTATCCGCTGGTCACCTTCCAGGGAAGGGGTAACTTTAGAATGCACCCTCACTCCACATATGTCCAGAGATAGTCCTACATCCCTTTCCAAGCCAAAATAAACATGGGTTTAAAAAAGAATTTATTGAAAGGATGCCATAAAAGCAGTTAAATTGTTACAGTCTATCTCTGAATAGAATGATGACTCCCCCGTCCCACCAAAGCAAGGACTAGTAGTATTATTCTCTGGAGAGGAAGCAAGACCATGCTGGACAGTTGAGCCAGGGAAGACCATACTGAAACCAGAAGGAGTAAGTTGAAATCCATAACCAGTGTTAAGATTAGTCAGCCTTATTCCTGTTTTGATTTATATAGTTCCTCCAGAAAGAAAAATAAAAATGCTTTTCAAGCAAAATGGATAGTATTAATAGTAATGATAATAATAAAAGTTTAAATTTAGCATGTGCCAGATGCTTTTCTAAATTTTTTACCAATATTAAAATTTGTAATTTTTATAAAAATTTGTGGGTATTTTCATACTCCTTACATAAATGAGAAAACCAAAACACAATGATTTAATGATTTGCCTAAAATTACATGGCTACCTTGTGACAGAACCAGGACTCAAACATGTGAAAATTACCTATAAGGTTCATAAACTTAATCAGTGCACCACACAAACTCTACCTAAATATACATTTCATGGATTTTCTAACTAAATGATCTACTACATACCCTACAGTGAAACTCAGTTTTTCAGCTTTGAGTAAGCACCTAGAGTTTGCAGTGAGCCTTTTAAAATCTGTTAAATGTGATCAAACAGCCAAATATCAAACAGATATTTGATGACAGCCTCTAACATAAAATAAAAAGACTAAAGCAAACAGAATGGCATAAATGATCCTCAAAGTAGTAAAAAAATATTGTACAAATGCAACAAAACAAAAACTCAAAATGCATTCTTTTGCATTTAGAACATTAAGAACACTCTAATATGAGAGAAAGCACTCAAGAGATGCTACCTTGGATATGAAACTGATGGGAGGGATAATTGAAGAAAGAATTCTTTGGCTGGGGCACCAAGAGCTAAGGAACAGGGTGCTAGAAAATAATTGTGAAATAAATAAGGGGTAATGAAGGTGACCTGAGGGTTCCCTTAGCTTTTTAAACTTTAGACAGTCTCCTTCTGACTTCCAGGCCCCAAAGCTCACTCAATCCCTTCTGTGATTCAGACAGCCCAAGCATCAAGGTACTTTCCCTCCCTTCTCTTAAATAACTTACTTCAGAATTCTTGTAATTGTAAAATCTTTGTCTCTTTTAAATGTAAATCTTTCTGAAAGTCTCTTGGCAGTTTTTCAACACCAGACTGTCTTTCTAAAGGGTCTGGAGCCATCCCTTTGAAAGGTAATCATCAAGGAAGAAAGCATCTCTATCTTTCAGTCTCTGGGGAAAGGTAGGAACCTAACTTCAGACAGAGGGTCTCTTGTTACAAGTTGGAAAACTAGTCCTGTGATGAAGATATGAGAAAGTTTATATTTCCCTTGGATAAAGCCAATTAGCAAACACTTATGGTCATAATCCCCCACACCCACCCAATTGTTGTTAAAAACTTTCCCACCCTTAAAATCTCCCAAATAATCCTTTAAAAAGCTCCGGAGTTTCCGCCCAGTGCAGAGATTGAGTTCTGATCTCTCTCTCTCTCTCTCTTTTTTTTTTTTTTTTTGGAATAGAAAAGTCTTTCTTGTTATTTTAACTTTTCCCAGTACAATTTTTGCTTTCACAGAGCCAAGTTACTCTTTTATTTAAAATATGTGTATCACCATAGAATACTACAAAGTCATAAAAAAGAACAAAATAATATCCTTTACAGCAGTATGGATGCAGCTGGAGGCCGTTATCCTAAACAAATTAACACAGGAACAGAAAACCAAATACTGCATGTTCTCAGTTATAAGTGGGAGCTAAACATTGAGTACTCGTGGACATAAAGACGGCCACAGTGGACATTGGAGAATGGCAAGAGTTGAAAAAATCAACTAATGTACACATGTAACAAGTCTGTATATGTATCTCCTGAATTTAAAAGTTAAAATAACTAAAACCACAATGGATATAGAAAGATAATTTAGAAGCACATAACTTCAGTCTAAGGAAACAGTACTTGGACTAGAGAGATGGTGCTGGAGATGAACAGATATCCAGAAACTGAAGGGGTGTGTGGATGTGTGTGTGTAAAATGATGCATAATACTAGGTAATTATCAAAATATAAAAAGTAAAGAAGAGGTTTAGGTTTAACAAGTCTTTGGTTTCTGGTTTAAATTTTAGCATTACTGATGGGGAAAAAAACTAAAAGAAGATGAAATTTTAGGGGAGAAAGATTAAACTTTGTGAGTTGGGGACACATGAGGAGCATTCAAATGGATCTAAGTCTGGCGTTCAGAGGGGAGACCAAAGCTAAAAATGTAGATTTTTGGATGTCATATTAGATACAGTTGACCAAGTAGTGGACAGATGTGGAAAAAGACAGGAGAGAAAGATGAGTCCTAGGATTAAGGCTTGTGGAATTTTAAATTTCACCAGCTGGCATAGGAGGCTGAATCTGCCAAGGAGACGTAAAAAGAGTAAACAGAGAAGGAAAAAAATCCAAGTACTACAGAAATTAAGGCAAGAGAATGTTGAGTAAGGAAGTGGTCACTTGTAGTGACTTTGCTAAAAAACTTCTAAAAATGAAAACTGAATAATTTCCTTTGGATATGGCAACAGAGAGTTTCTTGGTTATTTTAGAAAATAACCAAGAATTGAGGGGAGTGAAACTTTTAGAAGTCACATCAAAGTGGATTAAGAAGGGATTTGAGGAAAGTACATTGGTAGGAGTAAGTGCCAAAAAGAAAAATATAAAAAGTACAACTCCAAAGATGAGCAGTTCCAGGACAGTAGATAGAAGAATATTTTGGTTTAAGATTTTTAAAAGATTGAAGAGATTTGAACATGTTTAAATGCAAATAGGGAGATGTTTCAAAAGAAAAGAGAGGTTTAAAATGTCAGAGAAAGACCAATCAATAATGCCGTTGACTAACACCTCCCCAGTTCCTCCCCTCAAACTCCTATTGACTAATATTCTACTTCCTGCTTCTATGAGTTCAACATTTTTTAGATTCCATGTATAAGCGGGAACAGGCAGCATTTATCTTTCTGTGCCTAGCTTATGTCATTTAGCATGGTGACAACAATTAATTATACTGTGAAATTATACTTGAAAGTTGCTAAAAGAATAAATCTTATTCTTACCACGTACACAAAAATATAGGATGATGAATATGTTAATTAGACTGATTATGGTAAATATATATATGTAGATATAGCTAAGATGCCAAGAAAGACTCAGGAATTGAGACACAGCCTGGCTCTGTGCATACTTGCTGTCAAATTTATTAGGAAAGACTTTACAAAACTGTAAATATATATATAATTTTTATTATTTTATTAAGGTCAACTGTACCTCAGTGAAGCTGAAAAAAATAAGGCAATGTTCCTAATAAGGTGGGTCCTAAGTAGAATAAATGAGGATTTAAAATGCTACAATCAGCTTGACCTCTGGTTTCAAAATATTATATTAAACACCCATGGGGTTATACTTCCACTATAAGATATATCGTATAAGGAGAAAATAAGAAGCCTCAGCTAGATTTCTTTTTAATAAAGCAGAAAGTTGTTGAACATTCTCAAAGTTAAATAGATTATAGGATCTTGAAAGGTAAAAATCAATAAATGGGAGATGTACAAGTTAAAGAAAGGAAATAAAACTGAAATTAAGAACAGTGAGGAGGTAAAAATAAAATTAATAATCAAATATTTCTTTTCTTTTTTTTTTTTTTTTTTTGAGACTGAGTTTCGCTCTTGTTACCCAGGCTGGAGTGCAATGGCGCGATCTTGGCTCAATGCAACCTCCGCCTCCTGGGTTCAAGCAATTCTCCTGCCTCAGCCTCCTTAGTAGCTGGGATTACAGGCACGCGCCACCATGCCCAGCGAATTTTTTTTGAATTTTTAGTAGAGACGGGGTTTCACCATGTTGACCAGGATGGTCTCGATGTCTTGACCTCGTGATCCACCCGCCTCGGCCTCCCAAAGTGCTGGGATTACAGGCGTGAGCCACTGCGCCCGGCAATAATCTAATATTTCTGTGTTGAAGAGGAAAGTTGTATGCAAACTGACATATAAGAAAGGAAATATAAAGTTACAATATAAACTATTTTAGGTGGAAAACAATGGACATGTTGAAGGAACCTCCTGTAAATACATTTTGCTCCATCTCCTGTGATAATGGTTAGTGTCATTCAATGAAGTAGATACTGATCATTGCCAAGGGTTCTGATGAAAATCAAGCATAGGGACTAAGCTGATCAGCCAAAATGTCCACAGTCTTTGAAGGTTCTCTGACCACTGTGATGACAGAAAGTGAGAACTGAGACAAAATAACAGGAAGATTCAGGAATTGAGTCACAGCCTGGCCCTATGCATAGGTGCTCCAAATTTGTTAGGAAATATTTTACAAAAGAATGTAGTACCTAAGAGAAATATATAAAATAAAAGACAGGTAGTAAGCTAAGAACTTCATAAAATAATTTTCTGTTAGCCAAGAATTGAGGGAACAACAAATTGGAGGATAATAAACAGCTTAACTTCAGGGTAGTGAAGTAAAAGAGATTAAATAGTTAAAATATTTTTCTTTCATTCACAGTTGAGAGAACCAAACCTCCTTGCTTAAAAATAAAAGAAGAGTGAAAATATAATTTATGGCAACATAATTTTACAAAAGAATTTTAATTACATAAAACATAAAAAGATTATAACTTATTTGAAAAATAATAAAAAGATGTCTTAATACTATCCTTATGTTACACAGAGTAATTAGCCAGATAAAGCCAAGAATATGAACTAAATAATGTCTCACAGATAGTACATGAAATGTGTATGTAAAAGAAAGCACTGCAAAAAAATGCATTTTTAAGTTTTTGTAAATAAAATCATCTTATTTTTCTCACTCAGTTTATCTTATCTGCCACCCAGATAGGAATACTAGAATGTATTTCTATTTTATTTCTCCTTTCCTTAATTGTGCCCCACATTCAAGAAACTTATCTTTCTTTGTTACATTAGATGGATTTGGGGTGTCAATGTTAAGCAGTGTTTATTTCATCCAAAGGGTGAGGCTTGTAAGTCAATTTGTTTTTTGCTACATCAACACAAGCCAATAAAATCCTTCATAAGATACTGTCTGCTTATAATAGCACTTTTCATGAACTTTGAAACATCAACAAAACGATGATATTCTTCTCAATAAACTTTAAAGGAATAATACAACCATTTTTAAAATTCACAATTGCCAAATGATTTTGTGTACTAAAAAGTGCATGCAATGTAAACATTTAAAATACTTTAAATATACATCTAATAACTTAAAACTTATAGACATTTTAGTTTAGTTTCTGCTAGAACACTGAATAAAGTTTGCAACCTGGAAATTATTTGGCTTTTTGTAATTCCCAATAACTAACAAATTTTAAGGTAAATTTCTTTTCTGAATGTTTTAGTGAACAGGTAAAATATTAGTGTAAAAATAGTGGTTTGCAATTTTGTTTTGAATCCCTTCTAAAATACTGCGATAAGCTAATAAGGTAAGGTTTACTCTTGCAATGCTTACATAAATGTTCTTTTCTTTTACTGGGAGCAACATATTTGACAAATACAACGCCATTTTCTTTTTAAATATATCTTTGGCATAAATTACCCAAATGAATTCTTTACCTTCATTCATTTTGTTTGCTCTCAGAAACAAATTAAAATTTAGAAACCATCTTATGCTCATTGAACCTGCTTTTATAAACCTGGTTGAGTGCCTTAAGTGACAAGAAAATAACATCAATATTTGTGTAACTTCTTGTATCAAGGATTTAGAATTAACTTTTTAAGTTTGTGTTAGAGGAAAGTTTTCTCCATGAATGAAATGAAAAACATTTACTATTAATTTTGTTTTAAATGTCATAACAACAACACAATACAAAGAAAATTGAGTACTATTTCATAATATGTTTTATTATACATAATATTAGAAATGTTGACTTCAGCTCAGAGTCCTTAAAAAGTTAATCAAGTGGTACAGCACCAAAACATCTTGAAGTAATCCAAAAAAGACTCTTTTTGGTGAACAAATTCCATTTCTTTTGAATTAATAAGCAGACATTTATAAATAAGAATTTTGTCTCCTAAATAGTAAATCTGGTGGAATTAGTTTAACATTGATATATAGATGAATAACATAAAATTGCTTTAAGCAAATACAGTAATTTCTGACATTTTTCTTAATTAACAAAGTAAATTTTGGGGTACTTGGTACTTTCTCAAATTATTCTTTTTCAATATATTTTACATGACCAATTTTGTTTATAATACTAACAAATATTTGGCTATAAGTGCTATCATAATAATTTTTGTTTTGTTATGAAAAAGTCACATGTAATAGGCCCTAATGCCCATAGCAAGGTCTCCCTTCATAAAAGAGATCTGAATGAGATTTGCATTTTAATTTTTTATTACAGAAATAAATTACCAACAATCCTGGAACATATGTGCTAGGTAAGAACAGCTGAGCCCTATCTGGACTCATCTGACCTTGGTCACTAGGAAATTAGAGTTAATTCAGGGAAACAAGACTAAAGCCATATGTGGTTCATATCAAAGGTGGATCTGAGTCCAGTGCAGTGATCTGAAAAGCATTCAGTTGTTAGCAAACCTGTCAGTTCTAGGGATAATTCCGGCAGTTTTATCTCAAGGCATCTGCAATCTCTTAAAACAGTATATTTGAAGGGAAGGACAATGAAATAGAGAGAATTGCTCTTCTCTGTGTTACTATGAGTTAATAGAGGAATAAAAGAGATCAGAGTGACTAGGCATAATAGGATAGGTAGCGAATTTAGTACCATTTGGTGCAATTAAATACAGTTATCCTTTTTAGGTAGTTGAAACAGCATTTGATAGTTCATTGTGTACCGTTCCAAGTTTTCATAATAAAGGGTCATTTCATGTTTTCTTTTAAATGAGATGTCTTCAACTTTCCTGACCAAATGTTTTCTTTTCTTATAAAGAATAGCCATCAAGAATATATTTACTATCATGTGGCCAAACTGAAATAAAATTAAGAAACTTTACCACACTGGGTCAATGAAGGACCTTGAATAAGTCACAATTTCTTTGCCCTGCCTAATGTAATAAAAAGCTTCTTTAATAATATTATGGAAGTATTGTGAGAAGTAAATGAGAAAATTTATCTAAAGTCACTTTACCCCAAATCTCTGTAAAGATAATGAGGATTTATTCTTGTTGCATATTTTACATAATCAATCAATAAAGAAACATAGTACTTCTACATAGTATGACTGTAGCATATGCCTACTGTCTTCATATATATGTAAGTATATAGATACATGCCTTCATCATTAGAATAATTTATAATTTTTTAAGGATATGGAAACTTGTTTTCCCCTCTATGTTATCTAATCACCCTAGTAAGCAAGAATAGGAAAAGCACCCTGAGCTTTTGCTGAGGTAGAATCTTTAACCAACATGGCCTTTAATGTCAGGGCTTTTCAGGTGAGGAGACTTAGAGGCACAAAAGTTTTATTTTAAATCTCACCTTATTCGATATGATAATTCACCAGACCATTCATTCATTTGGTCTTTTATTCTAATATATATTCAGCACCAGCTTGGTATAAAGTATCATGCCAGGCACTGTGTGGGTTGAGTTTTACCGAAAACAAAACATGACCCCTGTCCTGGCAAAGCTTAAAGTCTTATTTATAACGCATTAAAGAATTAAAATGTACCACAATAAGAATATGTATAAATAATTAATGATTATGTCAATCATTAATCAGTGTCTAGGATATAATAGATACCAATAGATATTTACTGAATAAATTTGAAAATAATGAATAAATGAATGGCTAGATGCATACTATAAAATCATTCCTCTTGTGCTGGAGTTTAGAAGAGACATGTTACTTTCGGCTCTAATATTGCCAAGCTAAATGATCTGTGGTGAGTAAGTTTCTCTCTCTAGAAGTCAATTTGTTCAATGTGGAATAAAAGGATTAGGCTATATAAATGCCAAGATATTTTTCAGTGGAGATTGTCTATATATCTATTAATATTTATTTATTTTTGTTCTTTTTTATTTTTATTTTATTTTTATTTATGATAAAATCAGTTTAAGAATAACTAGACATGTACTTCTTTCTCTCAGATTCTGTTTATAGCTTAATTCAATAATGAAAAAATTATATACCTGACCCAGCTTTAAAACAAAACAGAAAGATAGCCACATTATTGCTTTACATAATTTTAAATTCTAATTACATACAGCTTTAACACATTAATGAAAAATGTATTTCACACTCCACAAATATCAAGAATGGGAAATAAAATATGTCCATCTTGTTTCTTTCCTACTTCTAGATCATCACATTCCACGCTCCTCTTGAAAGCAAGCAATGATACAAAACCCTGTTCTTTTACGGTTCATACCACGCAATCGTACTACCTGATTTATTTTACTATAGTCTTCTATTCATTTCCTGGATACAGATGTTTGCTTCTCCTCAGTGATTAACTAGTGAATGTTCAACAATTGTTTCTCTGAAAAAGGGAGATTTGCCTTGATTTGTAGTGTTTGATGATTTTTATTTGCTTTATTGTTATTTGTGGTCCTTGCTGATTTTATATACATTATTAATGATTTTAAGCTATAGCTATTATGTCAGCCAAAATATGAAATTTCTGAAAATTTAATTCCTGAAAGTCAGCACAAGTCATTTCCAGCATACCGCTGCTTCTGCTTCACCAGCTTGAAACTGACAGTCACTCAGAGTCCTTCACAGAGTGCCCTTCACACAGGACTCGGAGTGACTTGCCAGTCATTCAAAATCATTACCAATAATTTTCTTAGTGCTTCAGCCAGTCATGGTCACATAATGCTGTTTTTAAACACCTGAATTTATTTTACTTTCTGAATGACTTACTCAACCTTTCCTGCTCTATGATTTTAGACTCTTTTTTCTCCCCACTTTGCCTATTTGGTTTCTTTACTAATAATATTTTCCAATCCCACAGAAGCCTCATGACCATTAGAGACCTACAGTATTACAATTCATTAGATTTTTCTACTTTTTTATATTACACCATGTTCAGATGATTTTCCGTGATATATAATCTCAATGTTACTTTTGTCATTATCTTAAACTTACTAAACTCTCTCTTTCCTTTGAACTGTCTAATCCAACCCTAACCCTAGAGTAACTCAACTATTAATGCCTTCTGAATCTGAAGCAGCTGGAAAAAGTGATACTAACAACAGTGAAACTAAGGTATATGTTCAACCTTGTCCAGAAAGCTTATTATTTCTTTCAACTTATTCTCTACAGCGTTTATTTCACATTTCTCCTTTCCTGACACTCACAACGTTCTGTGAACTCAACTCACTTTTAGTAGTTAACCTTGCTTTTACTTTACAGAGAAAAATAAAACCATGTATGGAAATACACTCAACAATCAATCACTCCAAGACCTTCTTATGTCAAAGATGGTATGTCAAAATCTCTCCTCATTGTGTTTGTTACCCTACCAGCCACAGCAAACCCTTCATTTGCTACTTTAAATTCCATCACATTCATACACCATTTACAGGAATCTTACACAATTATTTCTCTTTTACCACTCCTTTTTTTCTGACAACATTTAAACATATACAAGCCTTTTAGGTATTATTTTTCTTTCCTCTACTTAATATATTGTCTCCCATCAAAATGGAAATCATCAAAAATTTTATTCATGGTTTCATTTCCTTATTTTGAACTAGTCCACTGGATTCCTTAGTGAAATAAATCTGAAAAAAATATACCAATGATCACCATATATTTTAAATTTAAATTCATTTTTGACAGAGGTTACTTTACCACTCTCCAGCATGCCATTCTCTTAACCACTCCTGCATTGCTGTGACATTCTAACAACTATTCTCATATCCACCACTTCATTTTCAGTCTGTTCCCTACACTGAGCCAGGATTGCTTTCCTAAATCTCAAACTTGATCATATCAATCCATACTTTATTAACTCTCTTATAAGGCTCTATGTCACTCTTAAGATAGAAAACATGGCTCCCTATTATGCTCAAGATTAAAATGAAAATAATACTGATGGCAAAGCTCCAGCAGATAGAGCTAGTTGTCTACCCATTTGCTCAATAAATATTTGAAGAAATGAATGAAGTGAGCTAATGAAGTGATGAAGGTACAATGGCTATGGAACACTAGGTTATAAAAAATATAATAATGAAGATGTATTTTCAGAAAAACATCAATACTACATCTTTATTTAACGGTATATAAACTATGCAAAAAGTTATCATAGAATAGCTGAAGAAAACTTTCAAATCAATCATGAAAATGTATTCAATTGGAGTCTGTTTCAAGATGGCGCAGTAAGAACAACTCGGGATCGCAGCTCTCAGCGAATGCTCAGAGGGTGAGTCAAAGCCGCATTTCCAGATGGATCTTTGTTGCCCACAGAATGGGGAAAGTCCCAGGTGTAGGAAAGACAGGGGACACAAGAGCAGCCAGTTTGGCTGTTGTGGCCGCTTCTGCCGGGCTGCAGCGCAGGCAATCCCCAACAATCTGCACAAAACACAGGGGCCTGGGTGCCCTGCTAAACTGGCAATCTGAGATTTGGGAGGGCAGATTAGCATATCCATCTGATTAAATGGGACTTGGACAGTGAGCCAGACGAGGAGATTCCTGGGAAGTGGCGTTTCACCCAGCGCACTGGCTAGTTGCATGGGAAATAACATAGATCCCAGCGCTCAAACAGCAGGCAACCAAAACACGTGGGAGAGAGCCATCTGTTCGACATAAAAACAAAACAAAAACAAAAACAAAAGGTGCTCTGAGGCAGGGAGCCAGGCGAGCGGTCTCAGCGGGTTTCTCCCCCACAGGGACAAACAAAACGGCAACTCGAAACACTCAGGGTGGAGAGTCTCACAGCCAGCACAGCTGAACCCAGGACGGTGCAGCTCGGTGGGGGAGGGGTGTTTGCCATTACCAAGGATATCTGCCCCTATGGAGGTACACTCCCATTGCTGATGCAGCCTGTCGTTACCGAGGCAACATGCCATAACAGAGAGACTCCACTGCAGGGCAGAGCTGGTGGCAGCAGGGCGGAGCCTGCCACGGAGCCCGTGGCTGCAGGGCTGAGCCTGCAGCAACAGGGCCCATACCACATCAGCAGGGTGGAGCCTCGGCAGGCAAATAGTGACTAGACTGCCTCCTAGCTGGGCAGGATAGTGCCATGGACACTCATAAAGAAAGCCCCAACCCCCCTGAGACAGAATATCCGAGGAAAAAAAGGGGTTCTAAGAGATGTGCTGCAGCAGAATTAAACGCACATGCCTAACAGCCCTGAATGAACAACGGAGCTCACAGCTAAGCACTTGAGCCCCTATAAAGTACAGACGGTTTCCTCAAGCAGCTCCCTGACCCCTGTATATCCAGAGTCACCTCAAAAATGACTGATCAGACTGACATTAGGCAGGCACCATTCTGGGACAAAGATAGAAGAAGAAGAAACTTGGAGCATCCCTCACCATTCTGCAGCTGCTACAGGTGTACCCCAGACAAGCAGGGCCTGGAGTGGACCTCAGCAGTCGTACAAAAGAGGGGCTAGACTGGTAGAAGGAAAACCAAGGAACAGAAAGACTTCATCATCAACAATCTGGGCGTCAACTCAGAGACCCAATCGAAAAGTCAGCAACTACTCAGAAGACCGGTGGATAAATCCACAAAGATGGGAAGAAACCAACACAAAAAGGAGAAAAACACCTGAAACCAGAACACCTTGCCTCCTACAAAGGACCAAAACTCCTCACAAGCAAGGGAAGAAAGCTGGACGGAGAATGACTGTGACGAAATGACAGAATTAGACTTCAGAAGGTGGGTAATGAGAAACTTCTCTGAGCTAAAAGAACATGTTCTAAATCAATGCAAAGAACCTTGAAAAAAGACTTGAGGAAATGATATCAAGAATGGATAACTTAGAGAGGAATATGAATGAATTGAAGGAGATGAAAAACACAATACGAGAACTTCGTGAAGCATGCACAAGTTTAACAGCCGAATTGACCAAGCAGAAGAAAGAATATCAGAAGTCGAAGATCAACTCAATGAAATAAAAGAAGAAACCAAGATTAGAGAAAAAAGCACAAAAGGGAATGAACAAAGTCTCCAAGAAATGTGGAAATATGTGAAGAGACCTAACCTACGTTTGATAGGTGTACCAGAAGGGGATGAAGAGAATGAATCCAAGCTGGAAAATACTCTTCAGGATATTATCCAGGAAAATTTCCCCCACCAAGCAAGGCAGGCCAACTCTCAAATCCAGGAAATACAGAGAACACCACAAAGATATTCCACAAGAAGAGCAACCCCTAAGGCACATAATCATCAGATTCAACAGGGTTGAAATAAAGGAAAAAATATGAAGGGCAGCCAGAGAAAAAGGTCGGGTAACCCACAAAGGGAATACCATCAGACTCACAGCAGATCTCTCGGCAGAAACACTACAAGCCAGAAGAGAGTGGGGGCCAATATTCAACATTCTTAAAGAAAAGAACTTTCAACCCAGAATTTCATATCCAGTCAAACTGAGCTTCATAAGTGAAGGAAAAATAAAATCCTTTGTGAATAAGCAAGTACTCAGAGATTTTGACATGACCAGGCCTGCTTTACAAGAGCTCCTAAAAGAGGCACTACACATAGAAAGGAACAACCAGTACCAGACATTCCAAAATCACACTAAATGCTAAAGAGCATCAACATAATGAAGAATCTACATCAACTAATGGGCAAAACAGGCAGCTAGCATCAAAATGGCACTATCAAATTCACACATAACAATATTAACCCTAAATATAAATGGACTAAATGCACCAATCAAAAGACACAGACTGGCAAACTAGATAAAAAAACAAAACCCATCAGTGTGCTGTATCCAGGAAACCCATCTCACATTAAAGGATACACAAAGGCTCAGAATAAAGGGATGGAGGAAGATTTACCAAGCAAATGGAGAGCAAAAAAAAAAAAGCAGAAATTGCAATTCTCATCTCTGATAAAATAGACTTTAAAGCAACAAAGATCAAAAGAGACAAAGAAGGTCATTACATAATGGTAAAAGGATCAATACAACAAAAAGAGCTAACGATTCTAAACATATATAGACCCAATACAGGAGCACCCGGATACATAAGGCAAGTTCTTAATGACTTACAAAGAGACTTAGACTCCCACACAATAATAGTGGGAGACTTTAACACTCCACTGTCAATACTAGACAGATCAACGAGACAGAAAATCAACAAGGATATCCAGGGTTTGAACTCAGACCTGGAAAAAGCAAACCTGATAGACATTTACAGAACTCTCCACACAAATCCACAGAATAAACATTCTTCTCAGCACCATATCACACCTACTCTAACATTGACCACATAATTGGAAGTAAAGCACTCCTCAGCAAATGCAAAACAACTGAAATCATAACAAACAGTCTCTCAGACCATAGTGCAATCAAGTTAGAACTCAGAATTCAGAAACCAACTCAGACCACACAGCTTCATGGAAACTGAACAACTGGCTCTTGAATGTTGACTGGATAAACAATGAAATGAAGACAGAAATAAAGAAATTCTTTGAAACCAAGGAGAACGAAGACACAACAGGCCTGAACCTCTGGGACACATTTAAAGCAGTCTCTAGAGGAAAGTATATAGCAATAAGTGCCCATATGAGGAGAATGGAGAGATCCAGAATTGACACCCTGTTGTCAAAATTGAAAGAGCTAGAGGAGCAAGATCAAAAAAACTCAAAACCCAGCAGAAGACAAGAAATAACTAAGATCAGAGCAGAACTGAAGGAGATAGAGACACGAAAAATCCTACAAAAAATCAATAAATCCAAGAACTGGTTTTTTGAAAAGATCAACAAAATAGACAGACCACTAGCCAGATTGATAAAAAAGAAAAGAGATAACAACCAAATAGATGCAATAAAAAATGATAAAGGGAAAATCACCACAGATCCCACAGAAATTCAAACCATCATCAGAGAATATTACAAACAACTCTATTCACATAAATTAGTAAACCTGGAAGAAATGGATAAATTCCTGGACTCCTGTGTCCTCCCAAGCCTAAACCAGGAGGAAGCTGAAACTATGAATAGACCACTAACAAGGTCTGAAGTTGAGGCAGCAATTAAGAGCCTACCACACAAAAAAAAGCCCAGGGCCAGATGGGTTCACAGCCGAATTCTACCAGACACACAAAGAGGAGCTGGTACCATTCCTTCTGAAACTATTCCAAATAATCCAAAAAGAGGGAATCCTTCCCAAATCATTTTATGAGCCCAACATCATCCTGATATGAAAACCCGGCAGAGACCGAACAAGAAATGGAAACTTCAGGCCAATATTCATGATGAACATAGATGCAAACATCTTCAATAAAATATTGGCAAGCCAATTGCTACAGCAAATCAAAAAACTTATCCATCATGATCAAGTAGGATTCATCCCGGGGATGCAAGGCTGGTCCAACATACGCAAGTCTATAAACGTAATTCACCACATAAACAGAGCCAAAAACAAAAACCACATGATTATCTCAATTGACGCAGAGAAGACATTCGACAAAATTCCACAGCCCTTTATGCTAAAAACCCTCATTAAACTCGGTATCGATGGAACGTATCTCAAAGTAATAAAAGCTGTTTATGACAAACCAACAGCCAATATCATACCGAATGGGCAAAAACTGGAAGCATTCCCTTTGAAATCCGGCACTAGACAAGGATGTTCTCTTTCACCACTCCTATTCAATATAGTACTGGAAGTTCTAGCCAGAGCAATCAGGCAAGAAAAAGAAATAAAGGGTATTCAAATAGGAAAGGGGGAAGCCAAATTGTCTCTATTTGCAGACGACGTGATAGTATACCTAGAAGATCCCATCACCTCAGCCCAAAAACTCCTGAAACTGATAAGCAACTTCAGCAAAGTCTCAGGATATAAAATCAATGTGCAAAAATCACAAGCATTCCTCTACACCAATAACAGACTTAAAGAAAGCCAAATCAAGAACGAACTGCCATTCACAATTGCTACAAAAAGAGTAAAATACCTAGGAATACAACTCACAAGGAACGTAAGGGACCTCTTCAAGGAAAAGTACAAACCACTGCTCAACGAAATCAGAGAGGACACAAACAGATGGAGAAACATTCCATGTTCATGGTTAGGAAGAATTAATATCGTGAAAATGGCTATACTGCCCAAAGTAATTTACAGAATCAACGCTATCCCCATCAAGCTACCATTGATTTTCTTCACAGAACTGGAAAAAACCACCATGAACTTCTTATGGAACCAAAAGAGAGCCCACATAGCCAAGTCAATTCTAAGTAAAAAGAACACAGCGGGGGGCATCACACTACTGGATTTCAAACTATACTACAAGGCTACAGTAATCAAAACAGCATGGTACTGGTACCAAAACAGAGGTATAGACCAATGGAACAGAACAGAGGCATCGGAGGCAACACAACATATCTACAACCATACAATCTTTGATAAGCCTGACAAAAACAAGCAACAGGGAAAGGATTCCCTGTTTAATAAATGGTGTTGGGAAAACTGGTTAGCCATGTGCAGAAAGCAGAAACTGGACCCCTTCCTGACACCTTACACTAAAATTAACTCCAGATGGATTAAAGACTTAAACATAAGACCTGGCACCATAAAAACCCTAGAAGAAATTCTGGGCAAATCCATCCAGGACATAGGAGTAGGCAAGGACTTCATGAACAAAACACCAAAAGCATTGGCAACAAAAGCCAAAATAAACAAATGGGACCTAATGAAACTCCACAGCTTCTGCACAGCAAAAGAAACAGTCAGTAGAGTGAATCAGCAACCAACAGAATGGGAAAAAATATTTGCAGTTTACCCATCTGACAAAGAGCTGATATCCAGAATTTACAAAGAACTCAAACAGATTTACAGGAAAAAAACAAACAAGCCCATTCAACAATGGGCAAAGGATATGAACAGACACTTTACGAAAGAAGACATATATGAGGCCAAAAATCATATGAAAAAATGCTCATTATCACTGGTCATTAGAGAGATGCAAATCAAAACCACATTGAGATACCATCTCACGCCAGTTAGAATGGCGATCATTAAAAAGTCTCGAGACAACAGATGCTGGAGAGGATGTGGAGAAAAAGGAACACTTTTACACTGTTGGTGGGAGTGTAAATTAGTTCAACCATTGTGGAAGACAGGGTGGCGATTCCTCAAGGCCTTAGAAATAGAAATTTCATTTGACCCAGCAATCCCATTACTGGGTATATATCCAAAGGACTATAAATCGTTCTACTATAAGGACACATGCACACGAATGTTCATTGCAGCACTGTTTACAATAGCAAAGACCTGGAATCAACCCAAATGCCCAATGATGATAGAATGGATTGGGAAAATGTGGCACATGTACACCATGGAATATTATGCAGCAATCAGAAATGATGAGTTCGTGTTGTTTGTAGGGACATGGATGAATGTGGAGAACATCATCCTCAGCAAACTGACACAAGAACAGAAAATGAAATACTGCATATTCTCACTCATAGGAGGGTGATGAAAAATAAGATCACATGGACACAGGGCGGGGAGTACTAAACACTGGGTCTATTGGAGGGAAAGGGGGACCAGCTGGGGAGGGATAGCCTGGGGAAAAATGACAAATGTGGGTGAAGGGGAGAAAGGAAGCAAAACACACTGCCATGCGTGTACCTATGCAACTGTCTTGTACGTTCTGCACATGTACCCCAAAACCTAAAATGCAATAAAAAATTTTTAAAAAAAGAAAATGTATTCAATTTCATTTGCATGAAAATTTATGTATGTATGTATGTATGTATGTATGTATGTATTTATTTATTTATTTATTTTTAGAGACATACTCTCACTCTGCCACACAGTCTGGATTGCAGTGGCACAATCACAGCCTATTCACTTCTGGATTACCAAAATATAAGGTTCAATAGTATACAAAAGAAACTAATAAACTAGGCTCTCAATGTGTAGTCACAGAAAATGTATATGTGAGCCTGTGTGTGTATGTTTGTATATAATTAGCCAACTTTATCAAATTTTAGAATGAGAAGTAACTACTGAGAAATATGTCATGGCATTAATTCATTTAACAACTGCATATAAAGATTTTTTTCATTATGTATGGACTCCGTTTTGAAATTTACCCAGTTATTTATACAGAAGTTATTTGTCAAATTTTTATATATAAATATATATGTGTGCGTATGTGTGTATTATATAGACAAACTCATTTAAAAGGAAAAGAAAATGAATTTTAAGAACCAATGGGAGAACTATGCTTGATAAGGCCAGTGATGTTTTAAAATAATATAAGTTATTTGTATGAATATGTAAATCTACCGTTCTAAAAATCAAGAAAATGTTGACATATTTATATAATAGCTTTGTTTTCAAATGTATTAGTATTTTGGCCATGCTATGTTTGAAACAAGTGAAGAAAGGTGTATGCTACTATTTAAAATAAAAGTGACTCCCACTCAAAAAACTAACTTCTAAAATTCAAAATTCATTTTAGATTGGTTGAAGTTTCAAGGACACTTTAAAGAAATTATAATTATAATTCAACCTTCTTATTACATAAGCAGGGGAACTCAGCTGTGACTAAAAATGTATGAGAATTAGATATGGATGAATTTAGTTAAATAAAGGAAACATCCAAAAATATGGTGCAGAGAGAAAATTGAATATAATATAGGAGTTTGAAAAATACTAATAAGTCTCTCAAAGAGCAAATGGTAAAACTCTAGGATAGTATCACTATTATTATTAATGGATTCTAATATTTTACTTTAAATATTAATTAGCAAACTACTATCTGAAAGCTAGTGAATAGCATTAGTAAAAACAGTATTAAATATTATCTGAAACAAAACTAAAGTTCAGTCATAATGTAGATGGATTACTTGTAATATAATTTATATAATTATTCATCTTGTAATGAGTATTATTTTAACCATCCATTATCAGATAAATTAAAAATGAAGAACTTGTTTACCCTCAGTTTTCTATGAAATGCAATTTCACTACTCACATTTATTTCCTTTTCAGGATTTTATAAAAGCAGAGTTTTTATTTACTCTGACACTTAACAACTGGGGAATCAATGCTAGTAATAATAACATCTTAGACTGTGATACAATAGTATTTGAGCTTTTACTTTAACTGTTTATCATTCAGATTTTCTGTCCTTCCTGAGAAAACCAACATAAAACATGAAATATTTTTTAAAAAGCAATGTTATTCTCATTAGAATATTTCTTACTATCTTTACTTCCCATATGACCTTTGTGACCATGTCTAAGAAGCACATGGTTTCTTATAGAATGAAAATTTAAAACAACTTATTTTTATGTGAATGTTCTCATATACATGTAAATCACTGTTCCATTTTCAAAATAGTCACTTTATTTTAAATTTGCTTGAATGTTTCAAGTTTCTCTTTTGAAATTGCCTTCAGATATTATACTGTTCCTTCTGAATATCCTCATTAATAACAATTCTAATATTAGGATAGCTTTTCTTTTCGAAACATGTCACAGCATTTTAAGTACAATAATGCACAAGTCATATACTATTTTTGTTATTGTTCTAAAAGCAGGAATAGCTACTGACAAATATTCTCTGATCAAACTTTACCAAGGCTTTTGAACTTTCACCTAGGCACATCTATGAACTTCTTTATAAAATCCAGTTTTAGCAAAGAACCCTGTTAAGTCAGTTTAGCAAGAAGTTCTCATTCTTACTGTGCAATGAATTACCTAAAATATCTCATTGAGTTCCTCATTCTTCATCATCTTGCAAGGGAAGTCTGATCACCTTGGCCTGTGTTCAGCAGAATCTTCTTAGGTTGGTTTAGCCAGAATCTCCTTACCCTGATGTTTCCATTTAGTAATTTTTCACCCACTGACCCTCACTCTGCTCCATGGCTATAAATTTCCACTTGCCTAAGAAGTATTCAGAGTTGAGCCCAGTATCTCTTCCCTACTACAATATCCCATTACAGCGATCCCTGTAACTCTATCAAAGATCCTGAATAAAGTCTGCCCTACAATGTTTTAACATATATCACTGATTATTTTTTTCTTTAACATATAAATAAAGTAACTAGTTCTTGTACCATAAGCAAGGGTATTCTGAAAACAATTCCAAAATGAAATATCTATAAGATTTTTTAGCAATCACATCAAAGTCAGGCTGCTGAAATACTTATTCTGTGGAATGCCATTTACTTTCTGTAAGAACTCTACATTATTTCTATACAATATAGTCTTTTTAACCTAAAGAGGTTTCTTCTTAACTAAACATCTTTATATAATAGAAAACATATTTTTAAAAAAACTACATCTGTCTAAAAATTCTTTAACAACTGTATGGGAATATGATGATAAATTAGACATTTCAGTTGATGCACAAAGAAATCATAAGCATAACACACTAAATAAATATGAAATAGGCAACCATTAGACATTTCATAGTAGGGGATCTAGAAGCAGTTAGATAGTTAATTTAAAAAGGGATATATAAAGATGATTTTAAAAGATTAAGAGTAGATATCTTAAGGATAATTTGTTAGAAGAGAGCAATGTTCTTGCTGTGATTCCCAATACTCCTTTGCCTTGGCTGGGGTGTGTGTGTGTGTGTGTGTGTGTGTGTGTGTGTGTGTGTGTGTGAAATAAAGCTCATAATCCTAAACTGGTTGAAAAGTGACAAACTGAAAAGAATGACACAAATCCCATGTATAGGTTGACACAGAGAATGCTTGTACCTCACACAGTTAGGAAAGCTGAAGAGTAAATGCCCACCTGTGAAAAATAACTGCACTCCTTTCTGGAAAGGCAGGGAGCTGTTTGAGCACTCATAATAAACTGTGAGCATCTGAGTAAGAACGTTAGTCTGGGCTCATTGTGATAGTAAATTTTCCCAATAGAGCACTTGCAGTAGAAAGAGGAAGTGGATTTTACAGTTAGCATAATTTCAGCATTTGCTGAGGTAGATGTCACAGCTACTTCACCAGAGCACTTCTGTTGATTCTAAAAAAGTTACAGATGTCCAGGAATGCTTCCTTTACTGATGGGGAGTTTCCTGTAACACCATCCATTAAAAATATATTTGAAGAAGGTATCAAACCAGATGGTAAAGACAAGTTTTGAGTTGGCAGTTTTAAATTTCAGCTGATACCTCATTTTGACTTGATAAAAGTAAGCAGAACTGTTAACATAACCAACTGATTTGCCAGAGGAAATGCTACTAACAAAAATTTATTTAAATAAAACCAAGACAAATTTTATCTATTTTTAAATGTTTATAGAGCCAACCGAAAACATAGGACTATTATTTTAAACCCTTTCACAGAAAAAATAATTGAAAGTTTATTTTAAGCAAAAAAAAAAAAAAAGCCATTGGAATGTCTCAAAGAACATTTTGTATTACTTACTTTTTTAAAAAAGCTGCATTCTTAATACAATCATTAAACATTAAGATTTTACTAGTTTTTCCTAGAAACATTGCCATTTTAAAAAATATTGCTTCCAGCCCAGCACATAAGGCACTCAAACGTCTTAATTACATCTTATCAAGTAGAAAACTGAACAACCTGAAGAGTCAACAACACTTCTTAGATCTTTGATGGAAGAGATGTCACACGGCAAATGGCTGCCCCTAACATTAGAGAGCCAGATAGATGGACATAAAGAATCACAGATTACTGAAGTAGAAAGCTGTGGCTGGAAACTTCAACGGGGACAAGTACCACTGGGGTGGAAAACCCTAAACAGATAATTAATGCTGGCTGCTAGAAGAGGGAGGAAACTAAAAGATAAACAAACTCTAGGGGAACCCAGTCATGGTGTCTGACCTATTTTGAAATACTTCACAGTATATTTACTATCATTTTCAACAAGGCCAGTCCTCAGGAGAAACTCTATTACCAGAGCCTAAACTGCTGGGGTTATATTAGAGTCTAACCTATTTAGGAGAAGGAAAATAACCAACTCAAGCTCTCTCTATTCTTCCATATAGTAGAAGGAAAATACGCAATTCTAGCTCCTTCTCGTCATTCTGTCCCATCTAAAACAGATGAGGGGCCTATGAGGCACTAGTGAAGTTCACAAACCAGGAGCAAAAGCTCACCAAAAGCCTGATATCTAATAACAGGACTGGAAAAAGTTACCGTCTCCTTATAGCTTCCTACTACATTACTAAACGCCTATTTACTACAGTTATATTTACTCAGTACCGCATATCTGCCTTTCAACAAAAAGTTACAAGGCATACCAGAAAACAAAAGAAACAAATTTAAAGAGACTAAACAATCACCAGGACCAGAGTCAGATATGGCAGTAAGTTTGGAATTATCAGGCCAAGAACTCCTAAAATCTATGATTATTTTTCTATGGCCTTTGATGGAAAAAGTAAACATCAAGCAAGAACAGAACAGACTGATAATGTAAGCAGGGGGATAGAAATTCTAATAAAGAAATGCTAGAGATCAAAAGCATTATAAATTAATGAAGCATGAGACTTTCAGGGCTTCAATAGTAGACTGGACACACCTGAGGAAAGAATCTCTAAATTTGAGAATTACAACAATGGAAAGTTCTCAAACTGAAAAGTAAAGTGAGAAATCTACTGAAAAATAATAACAGAACAAAATATCTAAGAAGTGTGTGAAAAATATAAAATATATAATATGCACATAATAAGAATAATAAAAGGAGAAGAGAGAAAGGAACAGAAACAATATATAAGGCAATAATGCCTGGGAATTGTCCTGAAGTTAATGTCAGACATCAAACTACATATCCATGAAGTACAGAGAACACAAAGCAGAATAGATAAGAAACCAAACCAAACAAAAAAACTACACCTAGGCATATCATATGCAATTGATATGATTGGCTGTATGTCCCCACCCAAGTCTCATCTGGAATTGTAATCCCAAGATGTCAAGGGAGGGACCTGGTGGGGAGGTAATTGGATCATGCAGATGTTTTCCCCCATACTGTTCTCATGATAGTGACTGCGTTCTCACAAAAGCTGATGGTTTTGAAAGTGTTTAGCAGTTCTCCTGTCTCTCTCTTCATCTTCTGACACCTTGTTTGTATGGTTGTTTTATTGTCATCATGTTGTCAGCTGTTTATTATGCCAACTTGTTTGTGTGGTCTAGGGACACAAGTGTGTTTTGTAGTGACTGGTAATGGTCTTTCCTTTTCATATTTAGTGCTTCTTTCAGGAGCTCTTGTAAGGCAGGTCTAAAGGTAATGAATTCCCTCAGAATTTGTGAGTCTGGAAAGGATCTTATTTTTCCTTTGCTTGTAAAACTCATTTTAGCTGGATATGAAACTCTTGGTTGAGAGTTATTTTCTTTAAGAATGTTGAATATGAGGCCCAATCTCTTCTGGCTCATAGGGGATTTTGCTGAAGTATCTACTTTTAGTCTAATGGGCTTCCCTTTGCAGGTAATCTGTCCTTTCTCTCTAGCTGCCTTTATTTTTTGGTTGTTATTCATTTCGACCTTGGAAAATCTGATGATTATGTTTCTTAGGGTAATCTTCTTGTGAAGTATTTTGTGAGCTCTTCATTTCCTGAATTTGAATGTTGGCCTCTTGTGCTAGATTGGAAAAGTTCTCATGGATCATATCTTGAAACATGTTTTCCAAGTTGCTTTTATTCTATCTATTTTAGGGACATCAATGAATTGTAGATTCTGGCTCTTTAATTAATCCCACGATTCTTTGAGGTATTTTTTTGGCCCTTTCATTCTTTTTTTTAATCATTTTTCTTTCCTGACTCTTATTTTAGAAAAACAGTCTTTGAGCTCTGAGATTCTTTCCTCAGAATGGTCTATTCTGCTAATACTTGAAAATGCAGTATAAAATTCTTAAAGCATGTTTTTCAGCTGTATCAGACTGGTTATGTTCTTTTCTACACTAGCTATTTTATCTGTCAGCTTTTGTAGTGTTTTATTGTCTTAACTTCATTATATTGGGTTTCAATCTTCTGAAACTTGATGATCTTCATTCCTATGCATACTCTGAATTCTACTTATGTCATTTTTTAGCAATATCAGCCCAGTTAAGAATCCTTGTCAGACAACTAGTGTGGTCATTTGGAGGAAACAAGACACCCTAATTTTCTGAGTTCTCAGAGTTCTTGTGCTGGTTCTTTCTCATCTTTGTTGGCTGACGTTCCTTCAGTAGTTAAAGCTGCTGTCCTTTGGATTTTTTTTCGTTTATCCTATTTGATGACTTTGGGAGTTTGATTGTGGTATAAGATGGGTTCAGTGAACTGGCTTCATTACTTAAAGATTTAAGGGTCCCAAGGCTCAGTTCAGGAATCCTGTACTGAATTTTCTAAATCTGGGTGGGGGCCCATTGATATTAGGCCTTGGCCTTGATTTCTGGTTCCTCAAGGTTAGGAACCTGTTGGAGGGGCTGAAGTGATCCTGCAAGACTGGTCACAACACTTTGAAGGGTGGTGCCAATCAAAGCCCATCATAGGGCAGTGGCAGTGGCAGTGGCAGTGGGATCAGTACTCATTTGCATGTGCCAGAAGCAGTGGCAGCAGCAGCACAGTGAGTTACATGCGTGCTGCTGTAGAGTGCTAATGGGTGTCAGGGTGCTGGTCTCTGTGCAGGTGTTGGTATGACAGAGGGTTCTTTCACATTTGCTGAGGATTGTTTTATATCTGATTGTGTAGTTGATTTTAGAGTATATGCCAAGCAAAGATGAGAAGAATGTATATTCTTCTGTTGTTTTGGGGTGGAGAGTTTTGTAGATGACTTTCTGATACATTTGGTCAACTGTTGAATATCTTTCAAGTCCTGAATATCTTTGGTGTCAATTGTCAGCAACAGTGGCAGTATGGGTTGGGGGACAGGGGCCTTGCTGACAACTGTATGTGCATCTGTACCGGTAGTGGTGTTAGCAGTAGGGCGGGGCTCTAGTATAGGATTGTGTGCATCCACACATATCTATATTAACGTTGAATGTAAATGGGCTAATGCTTTCAGCTATAAGGCACAGAGTGGCAAGCTGTATAAAGAGGTAAGATCCAATGGTATGCTATCTTCTAGAGACCCATCTCACATGCAATGACACTAATGGGCTCAAATAAAAGGATGAAGAAAAATTTACTAAGCAAGAGGGGGAAAAAAGGAAAAATTCAGGGGGTACAATTCTAATTTCAAACAAAACATACTTTAAACCAACAAAGATATAAAAACAAAACAAAACAAAGAAGCCTGTTACATAATAGCAAAGTGTTCAATTCAACAAGAAGAACTAACTATAATAAATATATATGCACCCATCATAGAAGCACCCAGATTCCTAAATCAAGTTCTTAGAGACATTCAAAAAGACTTAGATTCCCACACAATAATGGTGGGAGATTTCAACCCCTCACTGATGGTAATAGGTAGTTCATCAAGGCAGATATTTAAGAAAGATATTCAGGACTTAAAAGATATTCAGCAGTTGACCAAATGCATCAGAAAGACATCTACAGAACTCTCCACCATTAAACAACAGAAGAATACACATTCTTCTCATCTTTACTTGGCATATACTCTAAAATCAATTACACAATCAGATATAAAATAATACTCAGAAAATGCAAAAGAACCCTCTGTCATACCAACAACTCTCATGGACCACAGCACAACAAAATAGAATTCAAGACTAAGAAAACTGCTCAAAACCATACAATTAGATGGAAATGAAACAACATGCTCCTGAATGATTTTGAGGTAAATAATAAAACTAAGGCAGAAATCAAGAAGTTCTTTGAAACTAATGAGAACAAAGATGTAACTTGCCAGAATTTCTGGGACACAGAATTTCTCGGATACATTTGTAGCACTAAATGTCCACATCAAAATGTTAGAAGGAATTCAATTTAACAACCTTACATTCCCTCTAAAAGAAGTAGAGAAGCAAGAGAAAACCAAGCCCCAAGCTAGCGAAAAACAAGACATAACCCAAATCAGACCTACACTGAAGGAAACTGAGACATAAAAACCTATTCAAAAGATCAACGAAACCTGGAGTGGGTCTTTGGAAAAAAAAAACACAATAAATAGGCCACGAGCTAGACTAATAAAGAAGAATGAGAGGTGATCCAAATAACCAAAATGAGAAATAATGAAATAAATATTATCAGTGACCCCACAGAAATACATAATAGAAGACTATAAACACCTATTTTCACACATGTGAAAATCTAGAAGAAATTGATAAATTAATGAATAAATTACTGGACATATACAACCCCCAAAAACTAAAGCAGGAAGAAATTAATTCCCTGAAAGAATAGTGAACTCAAAAATTTAATCAGTAATAAATAAATAGCCTATCAACGAAAAAACAAGCCCAGGACCATATAGAATCACAACCAAATTCTACTAGATGTACAAAGAAGAGCTGATACCATTCCTACTGAAACTATTTCAAAAAATTGAGGAGGAAGGATTCCTCCCTACCTTGTTCTCTGAGGCTAGCATTATTCTGATACCAAAACCTGGCAGAGATACAACAAAAAAAGAAAACTTTAGGACAATATCCTTGATGAACACTGATGCAAAATCCTCAACAAAATACTAGCAAACTGAATCCAGCAGCACATCAAAAAGCGAATCCACCACAATGAAGTAGGCTTTTTCCCTGGTCTACAAGTTTGGTTCAGCATATACAAATCAATAAATGTGATTCATCATATAAAAATAATCTAAAAATAAAACCACATGGTTATCTAAATAGATGCAGGAAAAGGCTTCAATCATATTCAACATCTCTTCATGTTAAAAACTCTCAACAAATTAGGTATCAAAGAAACATATTTCAAATAATAAGATCCATCTATGACAAACCCACAGCCAGCATCATAATAAATAGGCAAAAGCTGGAAACATCCCCCTTGAAAATAGGATCAAGGCAAGGACGCCCTCTCTCACCACTCCTATTCAAAACAGTATCAAAGTCATGACTAGAGCAATGAGACAAGAGAAATAAGTAAAAGATGTCCAAGTTGGAAGAGAGGGAGTAAAAGTATCCCTGTTTGTAGATAACATGATTCTATATCTAGAAAACCCCACATTCTCCACCCAAAAGCTCTGTAAATCAGTAAACAACTTCAGCAAGGTTTGACTACAAAAACAACATACAAAATTAGCATTCCTAGACACAAGCAATTGCCAAGGCAAGAACCAAATTAGGAATGCAGTCTCATTCACAAATGCCACAAAAGGAATAAAATATTTAATAATACAGCTAACCAGGGAAGTAAAAGATCTTTACAATGAAAATTACAAAACACTGCTCAAAGAAATCAAAGATGACACAAACAAATGAAGAAATATTCCATACTCACAGACAGGAAAAATCAGTATCATTAAAATGGCAAATGTCCAAAACAATTTACAGATTCATTCTATTCTGATTAAGCTACCAATAATATTATTCACAGAACTAGAAAACTAAAATTAAAATTCACATAGAACCAAAAGAGAGTTTGAATAGTCAAGGCACTCTTAAGCAAAAAGAACAAAGCTAGAAGCATTACATTACTGACTTCAAACTATACTACAAGGCTACAGTAACCAAAACAGGATGGTACTGGTACCCAAAGAGACATGTAGTCCAATGGAACAGAATAGAGAATCCAGAAATAAGGCCACATACCTACAACCCATTCTTTGAACTAATAAACAGTTAGAAAAAGGTTTTAGGATTCAGTTAATATACAAATGATAGTTGTTTTCCTATATACCTGCAAATGTTATTTGAAATTAAAAACAAACACATTACTATTGGCATTAGCACTCCCCAAAATGAAATACTTAGGTATAAATCTCACAAAATATGCACAAGATATATGAGGAAAATTATAATACTCTGATGAATGATTTCAATAAAAAGAACTAAATAAATGGAGAGATATTCCATATTCATGGATAGGAAGACTCAATATTGTCAAGGTGTCAATTTTTTCAACTTGATCTATAAGGTCAACATGATTCTAACCAAAATCTTAGCAAATTGTTACATGCATTTTGGCAAACTGAGTCTAAAGTTTATATGGAGAGGCCAAAGGCCCATAACACTAAATTCAAAACAAAAAAGAGAAGAACAAAGTAAGAGGACTGACACTACCCAATGTCAAGGCTTACTGTAATTTTACAGTAATCAACATAGTGTGGTACTGGTGAAGAATAGATAAGTTGATCAATACAACATAACAAATAGCTCAGAAGTATCCCCACATAAATATAGCCACCTAATCTTTGATGGAGGAACAAAGTCAATACAATGGAGCAAACAGAGCTAGCAAATCTTCAAATAAAGAAAAGTGAATTTACACACAGATCTTACACCTTTCACAAAAAATAACACATAATGGATCATGGAGTAAAATATAAATGCTAACCTATAAAATTATAGAAGATAACAATGGAGAAATTCTCTTTGGATATGGTGATGACTTTTTAGATACAACACCAAAGCACTATTTATAAAATAAATAATTCATAAGCTGGACTTTGTTAAAATTTAAAACTCTGTTCTGCAAAAGACAATGTCAAGAGAATGAGAAGCCATGATACAGACTGGGAAAAAATATTTGCAAAAACCTTCTAATAAAGGACTATTATCCATAATATTCAGAGAACTCTTAAAATTTATGAACAACCCATTTTAAAAATGGGGAAGAGATCAAAACAGACACCTTACCAAGGAAGAGCTACAGATAGAAAGTAGCAGGGCATTGCACTCAAGTACAATATCACGACTGAGCATATTAAAAGGGCCAGTAAACTGTGTACCAATGATGGTATATTTAAGAAGAAAACTCTGAACATCCATGTTATATTAGAGAAGCTTTTGTTGTTAAATGGACTTAACTCCATTGATTCTCCAGAAAATGAAACTGTTGGTAACAGTTTTTCTCAGGAAGAGGAGCCAGTGGTGGCTCCTCAAGAATCTGATGTTCAGCCTGTTCAGCCTGAGGAAGTATCAGGCAGAGATTTCCTGCAGAGACTTAACTTGTGGATTAAGTTGTCAACCCAGGCAACCAAGAAGCTAAAAGAAAAGAGCAGAGATGAAAAAAGTCCCTATGCAACTTCTCTCTATAACAGTTTGGTGATTTGGGGACATAATTCTCACCAAAATTAAGATATGTTTGGACCATAAAGAACCCAACAACTGGAGATTCATAAACATCCCTTCTGGATTCCCATAGTGTTCATCTTAAAATCATAAGTAGGTAGTTCTACCTGCTGCAATTACACTGTAGTGATTAGTTCCCTCTGGATTTCTGTAATTTCAAGTCTTTATTATGGCATGATGGCAAAGTTGTATCCTAAAGCTTATCACTTTTGTAGATGGTATTAGTTTCTAGACTAGCTTTTATAAATATGAACTGACATAAAGCATCAAAGACTATTTATATATTTAGGCTAAAAATAATGTTTATCTCCTTATGCAATCCTGATTATGTGAAAATATAGTTGCTGTTTAAGTGATGCTGAATTTGCTTTGTGTTTATAATTTAAATGTTTATATATATATATTTCAATGTCTTACATATTCTGTATTAATACAAAGAACCAAATTTTGTTTGCTATTTTAAAAAATATACCACATAAGTCTGAATGAGAAAATAAACTATGTTAATGAAAAGAAAGTAAGCTCATAAAAAATTGTTCAATATCACAAATAATGAGGGAGTTGCAAATTTAAACACTAAGATTCCACTACATATCCAATAGAATGGCTAATATCTAGAACACTGACAACATCTAACATTAGTAAAAATATGGAACAGGAACTCTTACTCATTGCTAGTGGGAATGCAAAACGGTGCCATTTGGAAGACACTGTGGCAGACAGCTTGACTCTGTCTTACAAAACTAAACTTACTCTTCCTATATAATCCAGTAATCATGCTTCTTTATATCTACCCTAAAAAATTGAAAACTTATAAACACACAAGATCCTATTTGTAAATGTTACAGTTTACAGTAGCTTTATTCATAATTGCCAAAATTTAAAAGCCAGCAATATGTTTTTCATTAAATGGGTGGATAAATAAACTGAGGTACACCAACACAAAGGAATAAGCACTTATTAAAAAGAAATGAACTCCCTGCCCAAGAAAGAAAATACATGGAAGAAAATCAAATTCTTATTATTAAATGTAAGAAGCCAGTTTTGAAAGACACTTACTGCATAATTCTGACTGTATGACATTCTGGAAAAGGCAGAACTATGGAGTCGTAAAAAGAAAAGTGGCTGTCATAGGTTAAGAGAAGAGAGAGATGAATAGGAAGAACACAGAGGATTAGGGCAGTGAAATTATTTTGTATTATACTATAATGGTAAATAAGTATCATTAGACATTTTTCAAAACCCATAAAACACAATATCAAGAGTGAAACAATATAAACTAGGGACATTGAGTGATAATGATGTGCCAGTGTTAAATCCATCAGTAGTAACAAATATAACCATTCTGGTGCAGCATATTGATAGTGGGAGAGATTGTGCATGTGTGGTGACTGGTGGGTATATTGGAACTTTTGCTATTCATTCAATATTGTTGTTAACTTTAAAGTGCTCTAAAATAAAGTTTATTAATTTATATATATATAAATTAATATATTTATAAGTATACATATATGATGTTGCTTAAGTTTTCATAAAGCAGTAGTTATATATTGCACTCAAGTTTTAAAAGCACATATATATGCACATGCTGTGCTTTTGTACTTCATGGTTTCTAAAATCTTCTAAACAAGGTAATACTTATTCTTTCCCCAGAAGATTGCATACACTCATTTGGCCATGCATCTCACATACAAGGATACGATTTCCTACCTAATATGGTATAGTTGTTGAGTGTGTCCATGTATCTCATATACAGCAAAATTAGACAGTTAACAGTGTAAGAGTTTGGAAAAGTAAAGTCAAAAATGGAAAAATAGATATAGACAAGAGTAAACTCATTAGTTCAGTTAAGAAACTTAGAGTATCAAAGACTTTTGAAATATGAGGGTTCAAGTAGTAATTAATCCAGAAGTCATTTTCTTATATCCAAATCCTTAACAGTCTGTTACCTTCCTTTTCTGTTATCACTTGTGGAAAGAGAAGTTCTTTCTTTTTAGCAGTTTTCGTTGAAGGTATTCACAGAGAGAAGTGGAAATAAAGAAACTTAACTTAACAGAAGTCATATGAACCTGAATTTTAATAAGCCAGGACAAGTAATGTATATAATTTAAAAACTATAGTTTTGGGAGATGCAAATAATCTTTTAAATTTAAACAACTGGAAGTAGAAACTGAATAAACTTGACATTTATATAAAAGCCCCACAAGAAATAATCATTATTGTGATGATAAAGTAGGGCACCACTCAAAATGGAGCAAACAAAAGTAAGTCTGTGATACAGAGCCACAAAATGAAAAATAAAAAGCACTCATTAGTTATATCTGCCAATTCTTTTTTATGTGTTTAGAAAACATAAAGTGCATATCTACATAAACCATCAAGTAACAATAAAAAACAATCTAATTAATATATAGATATACATTTTAAAAATAACTGGTTACTAATTTATTTCAATTAACTTATACCAATAATACTTTTTGATGTTAATTTGAAGTAATTTGATCTAAATTTGTTCTTCTGTTACTTAACAACAATAAATAATTAGTTCTTTAAACATATTATAACTATGGATATGTGTGTATACATGTATATTACATGTTATTTATTTGCAAACTATGCATAACATTACATTTTGAAGTATTTTCTTGGGATTTATATTATACTAGTATGGTTTTGGTTATAAATGGCTGTATAGTAACTATTCTTTTTCAAAGTCCTGAAACACTCACTTTCAGTGAGAGTCACTATGATTCACCAGAAGTTTACTGTGGATTCATTAGGACTCATAAAATTATTTTGATAAGATAAGTACTGTTAGAAAATATTTTACAGTTGGGAAAGCCAAAAGTGAATCCTTAAATAGTTCACCTAATATTAGCATCTCATGTTTTAGAGGCAAAATTTCTACTAGAATTCAAATCTTTAAACTCTCAGAGTTTATTATTAATGATGGGTCACATGAGTATTCTTTGCTAATTATAATTTTCACCCATCTCTTGCTGTGTCCATAGAAAATATTTTTTACTTTTCTTAATCACTGAAATACTTTTTTATTTGTGCTCTGTCATCAGTTGACCTTGCTTTCAACTTTCCTGAAGCCATTAGAATTGGTTCCATCAAATAGCTTATGCCTATTTCGCATATTCTCAAAACTACTCCTTTCTAATTTTACCCACCCTGTGCTGTTTGAGTCTTCCAACTCCTCATTCCAAAAAGCATGCTTTCTCTTTCTTGCCTTTTTCTATCTTTACCTTTCCAGTTGCTCTTTTCTATTTGCATACTGAAGCTTTAAAGTCACAGACCAATGGTTTCCTAACATTCTTTAGCTAGACTTCTTGACATCTTCCCATCTCCTTGGCATAAAACACTTTACTTTTCTTCGGTTCCACCTTTCTAATTTATTTTAAGATGTTGTTGTTGTTGTTGTTTTTCCTTTTCCCTGCCTTCTAACTTTTGATTTTCTTAATGTTTTACCATTGCCTTTTCTTATCAATGTCAACTTGGTAAGACCATAAGTTTAAGAACTTGAATAATAATGTGTTAATGGGATTGGTTTCCCTTACTTATACCTAAAATGTAGGGAGATTTCTTCCTACATTAGGAAGGATAGAGACATTTCCCTAAGAGACAACAAAATGTCTCATAATTTATTTAAAATTGCCATCTACTTATAATTCTAGCCTCTGAAACTTTATCTGGCCCAGAGTGAATTAAACATCTTCTCCAAGAAAACATATTTTTTCAACTTGACTTTATAAAAATGGCATTATCCCTTTTTTACTTTCTTCCCTCACTATCATGTAGTGTAAAAATTATCAATTTCATCTGTTTCAACAATTGTATTGTTTCAATGCAATTCAATTCTTAAAGCTTAATAAGAATGGTTCATATAATTGTTCTCATGAATTTGGTGGGAGAAAAACAAAATGTAGTATTATTGCCACCTCCATAAATATGGGGTCAAAAGAAGAATACAACCATTGTTGCTGATGATGCAAAGTAGAATGACTACTGTAACAAAGTGAAGGTATCAGGAAAAGAATGTTCTAACAGCTTGCAAACCCTACTTTTAAATATTTATGTCATTTATCTTTCTCTTATCTAGTTCTCAAATGTTACTTTCTTTCAGGACTTCATTACTTTTCACTCAAACTCATACTATGAATCCTTACACTGGCCTAATTTCCTCCCAATTCTCTCCTTTTGAATTACCTTCTCAAAATGTATTTTCTTATCTTCTCTTTCTGCACAAAACATTTACGATCCTAACTTTCTACAAACTTTCATAGGCTATAGCCAAACTTAATGTATGGTTATCTTTAAGGAACCTTCCATAGTCAATTTGGTATATGACTTTTACTGGAAACAATTGTCTTAAAAACTGGAATATGTTTTGTTTAAATTTGTATCATGCACAACACCCAATCTAGCATTTTATATATAATAGGTTCTTAAAAAATATACATTAATTTTCACAGGATTAGGAGTATTTTTAAATAATTGAAAAGGGTCTCATAAAGTTCTCCAACAAAATTAATAATAATTATTTTCATTTAAAATTGTACAGAAAATATGTTTTTTTGTCAGAATTATGTTACACAAAAATGAAGATAATTATAATTATGATAGCAATATCAAATAATAATATAATTATTTGTAATTTTATTATAGTAGAACTTGCAAATATATTACTCATTTGCTCTCCCAAAACATTATTCTGTAAACACATCATGAAAAAAAATAACAGGGCTTATGGGGTCAAGGGGTTTTATGAGGATCATTACTTTAATAATAAAGTATACGAGACCAGGCACAGTGGTTCACATGTGTAATCCCCACACATCGGGAGGCCAAGGCAGGAGGATCACTTGAGCCCAGTTGTTTGGGACCAGCTTGGGCAATATGGCAAAATCTTGTATCTACAAAAAATATAAAAATTATTCACGTTTGGTGGTGCATGTATGTAGTTCCAGCTACTCCAGAGGCTGAGGCAGGAGAATTGCCTGTGCCTGGAAGATCCAGGCTGCAGTGAGCTGTCGTTGCACCACTGCACTCCAGCCTGTGCCATGGAGAGAGACTCTGTCTCAAAATATATATATATATATGTAAACATATAAATATTTATACATATATATGTATAAAAGGTTTATTATCTGTTCTCAAATTCAATAACCTTTGTACCAACATCTCCTAACTATTGTACCAAGAAATAAAATACAGGCTCCTTCATTTTTGTCGAATTGCCCTGTGATTCTATTGTACCAGTTCAATAGTTTTTGGACCTCTTCCTGAAACCTTACACTAAAATTAACTCCAGATGGATTAAAGATCTAAACATAAGACCTAACACCATAAAAACCCTCGAAGAAAACTTAGGCAAAACCATCCAGGATATAGGCATTGGCAAGGACTTCAGGGCTAAAACGCCAAAAGCAATGGCAACAAAAGCCAAAATAAACAAATGGGATCTAATTAAACTCCAGAGCTTCTGAACAGCAAAGGAAACAATCTTTGGGTGAACTGGCAACCAATAGAAAAGGAAAAATTTTTTGCAATCTACCCATCTGACAAAGGGCTAATATCCAGAATCTACAAAGAACTAAAACAGATTTACAAGAAAACAAACAAACTCATTCAAAAGTGGGCAGAGGATAAGAACAGAGGCTTTACAAAAGAAGGCGTCGTTGAGGCCAGAAAACATAGGGAAAAAAGCTCATGATCACTGGTCATTAGAGAAATGCAAATCAAAACCACACTGAGATAGCATCTCACTCCAGTTATAATGGTGATCATCTAAAAACTCTGGAAACAACTGATGCTGGAGAGGATGTGCAGAAATAGGAACACTTTTACACTATTGGTGGGAGTGTAAATTAGTTCAACCATCGTGGAAGACAGTGTGGCAATTCCTCAAGGATCTAGAAATAGAAATACCATTTGACTCAGCAATTCCATTACTGGGTATATACCCCCAAAATTATAAATTGTTCTATTATGAAGACACATGTACATGAATGTTCATTGTGGCATGGTTTACAATATCAAAGACCTGGAACCTACCCAAATGTCCATGGATGGTAGACTGGACAAGGAAAATGTGGCACATACACCATAGAATACTATGCAGCCATAGAAAGGAATGAGTTCATGTTCTTTGCAGGGACATGGATAAAGGTGGAAACCATCATTCCCAGCAAACTGACGCAAGAACAGAAAACCAAACATCCTACGTTATCACTCATGGGCGGGTGTTGAACAATAAGAACACATGGACACAGGGAGGGGGGCATCACACACTGCAGTCAGTGGGGGGGGCTGGGGAGGGCAGTGGGGGAGGGGAGGGTAGGAGGGATAATGAGTGGAGAAATACCAGATATAGGTGATGGGGGGATGAAGGCAGCAAACCACCTTGCTATGTATGTACCTATGCAACAATCCTGCATGATCTGCACATGCACCACAAAACCTAGATTACAATAAAATAAGAAAAATAAAAAGAAAATATTTCTTATTTTTTATTACACAATGCTGTATTTTTTCTGCACTAATGTTATAAAAAAATATTTACTTAGCAGAATCTTTGGTACTATTTGCTGAATTGTATCCCCTTCAAATTCATCTGTTGACGTCCTAACTCTCAATACCTGAGAATGTAACTATATTTGAAGATAGGTGCATTTAAACAGGTAATTAAGTTAAAATAAGGCCATCACGGTGGGCCTTAATCTAACTGAGCTTGAATCTTTATAAGAGGAAATCGGGACACACAAGAGACACTAGGGACACAGATGCACACAGAAGAGAGACCACGTGCATACACAGAGAAGGTGGCCAAATAGAGAGGCTTTAGAAGAATACAACCCTGCCAGCATCTTGTTCTTGAATTTTTCAGCCTCCAAAACTGACAGAAAGTTACTATCTATTGTTTAAATTACCCAATCTGTAATATTTTGTTATACTAACCATAGCGAAGTAATATAATACACTTGGATAAGAAATAAAATATAGTTTCACTTATTATATTTGAAGCTTAGTGTAAAAGTGAATTTACTGGACTAAATGTTATGCTTTAAGCATTCTAAACAGTGATTCAATGAAAAAATAAATGCATAAGATAAGTGCTTAATATATCAAAGATAAAGCTTATTTATAAGGAAAGGTTTTATAAATGGAAAGATTTGCATAGGAGGGCCAATAAGGACACTTATCCCCCAAGAGTTATGCATAAGACTGAATCAACTATCAGTAGTTCTTCTTGGCCAAGAATCACACATATGCATAGATCCAGAGATCAATGATTGGACTCTGGCATTTACTTATTTAAATTTTATAATATCAACAAAATTATACTACTAAATTATAAATAAGAAGTTCCAAATGTATCGCCAAAATAGAGATCACAACTTATAGATTATATATTAATCTTTTATTTGAAGATCAGAATTTTAAAGAACATATTTCACTGATGAGTTTGTGTCGTTTGTATGGACATGGATGAATCTGGAGAACATCATCCTCAGCAAAATGACACAAGAACAGAAAATGAAACACCGCATATTCTCACTCATAGGTGGGTGATAAAAAATGAGAACACATGGACATAGAAAGGGGAGTACTAAACACTGGGGTCTATTGGGGGGAAAGGGGGAGGGCCAGTGGGAGGGGGAGGTGGGGAGGGATAGCCTGGGGAGAGATGCCAAATGTGGGTGAAGGGGAAAAGGAAAGCAAAGCACACTGCCATGTGTGTACCTACGCAACTGTCTTGCATGCTCTGCTCATGTACCCCGAAACCTAAAATTCAATAAAAAATTTAAAAAAAAGAACATATTTCACAGAGTCTCATATTGTAAATATGTATAATATTGTATTATCTTATGTGTACATTATGCTTATACAAATATATATGTAGATATCTTAGAGTGAATTGTATATACTTCATTTACAAATATATATGTAATATATACATAACACATGAAATATTGTGCTTCTAGTCAGTACAAACCTAAAGATAAAAATTTCAAGAGTAATAAAATATGTAAAAGGAAGTACATGAGAAGCTCCTATTTCTTGATAAAAGTATTAATAAATATAGGTTAATGTTCTCCTGCCATTTACATACATTGAAATATATTTTTATGTCAGAAATTAATGTTAAAATCTTAACAATTCCATGGAAATACCAAATGAATAGATTCTGCTGTGGACAAAAAAAAAAAAATGCATTGGTGTAAAGGTGGCGGGGATGCAGTTAAACTATAATAATATAATGTGAAAGGCTATTCTATATAAATATATTTCTCTCCTTGGTATTAGATATATTTATTATACTCTCTGATTCTAAAGAGCAGAAATTATAATAGCTGATTTTTGTATTAAGAGGTGAAAACGAAAACAAGGTTGCACTAGAGGGCAGACAAGTTTAGGGATGAGCAACAGGTATATCATGCTTTCACCCCCAAGAACTGAATTGCTTCTAACCCTCTGTGATCACCTCATCATAATATGAAATTAGTAATTTTAACATTGAAACATAAATCTTAGAATTAATCAGGCCTCAAGTGGAGGTACAGAAAAAAAATCAGAAGGGTATGTTACATTCTAATATAAGGCAGTGTGTGGATGAATGAGACCAGACCATAAAAGCAGTAGGTATCTGCTACCTCTCTCTCTAACCTCATAAAAGCTCTATAAGGTATAAATCAGAAACTAGTTTTTCCCCCTCCCCTCAGTAAGTTATTATGATCCGAGGCTGATAACTATTCCAAAAAAATTAACTTACATGAAAAAAATTGATACATAAGGAATATGAAGAACTATAAAAGACAGCTTACTAAACAAGAGTAGCAAATTAAAAATAATTGATGGAAAATATAAATGTAAAAAAAAAGAAACATATAATAAAATAAATATTCAAAAATAGAGGGAATGTGAATAAATATAAATGCAGATATAAAATACATTGGTGATACTAGATAAAATATGGTAGTTGAAATAATGAAAGAAATAAATGTGCAGTTAAAATTAAAGAGATTTTCTACATGAGTAGAAATCTACAGAAAAGTAGATGGAATTAATAAAAGGGAAAGAAATAAAATATAGGAAACAAAAATAAAACTTTAATACCTAGTCAATATGATTATATTACAAATCAGATTAATAAAGTTTTCAGAGTCCTAACCAGTATAGAATTTTAAAAATTAACTTCTAGTTACACTGTATGAAAAGTTCTAAATTATTTCTAAAAAGAAATTATATCAATTAAAAGGAACAATTATTAGATACTTATTGGTCTTCACAACAGCCACTCTAGATATGAGAAGTCGAAGGAATAATATTGTTGAATAGTTGAAAAAATTATAGTCTAATTATTTCCAGCAAACTTGCAGATATATGCAATGACAAAATAAAAGTCTTTGTCATGCAAAGACAGTTTTTCTTAATATATTTAAACAATATACTATAGAAAGAAATATCATAATTTCAATATGTCATGTATTTAGGATATGAATAAGAATAATCAGTAAATTATTTGTTAAATATTAATGTCATCAACATAAACAATAAAGAAAGTTTCAAAATAAATGTAGTATATTTATTACAATCAATAAATTTATGTAATATCAATATGATATGTGTTTTGGGTGTTGTGATATCTATGAGCCAGAGGGTTCCTAGATGATTCCAGGAAGTGAATAGCAAAATAGAAATGTAAGCATGAGTGCATGTATACATGCACTCCCATTCCATATGTCCCATGTTTATTTATATATGTGTGTGTGTGTGTGTGTGTGTGTGTGCATGCAATTCCATTCATCTCATAAATACAAATAAACAGGATAAATGGAATCGTGATAAACAAATGAATATAAAATGAAAAAGCTATGGTAAATCATAACATAACTGTAATTAAAACTAATACAACTAAGTTAAACTTATATCAAGGCATTAACTTCAGATTGAATAGGAGAAGTTCTAGGTTTCTGAAATCTATAAGAGGCACAACCAAAAGAACAAAGAAAGTTTAAAAACAAAAGCATGGTAATTTAAATAAGTCAATTATAAATCAAAGAAGCCTATTCAAGCAACTTTATAATTAAAAATAGAACTAATGGATACAAATCATAAAGAATAAAGTCAAATTCATACACTATTTAAACAATAGATGAATAGAATATAACAAATATAAATCTATATATGTATCTAAAAAATGTAATCTTTTTAGATATTTATAAAAACAACTGATGGAACTATAGGTAGAAATGAACAAATCAGTGGTAGCAAGTAGGTGGGATTGTAACTGGAGTTACCTTCTTATCATTGTTTCAGTGACTTAATAATTATAAAGTCATTAATAAAGAAGTATATAAATATTTGATTATTGCATTGATATGCTAATGCTTGTTACACAAAATAACAAAAAAGAACTTTATAGCATATATAAATTTAACAAAAATAGATCTTGTAAAGAAAACAATGGAAGCATTAGTAAATTGCAAAAATCAAGAGCAGAGAAAGTATGTTCTTCATGAATTATTAAATAGAATTAAAATGCAATAAAAATAGCTAAAAACATCCATCTGTACATACATATATACATACCTACATATATACATATATACATACATCATACATACATATATACATAATCCAGGTACTTAGTTTAAAAAGTCAAGCTCAGCACAATAGAAGATAGGCCAATAAAACTCAAAATCATTCCCCTAAATAGTAATAGTCCAATATTAATAGGGCTAATATCATATAAATAATGATATAAATTGTCAAATATCTAGAAATAAAGAAGTAAGTTTTAAAATTATTAAATGGCTTAGACAAAACCTGGAGGAGATAGATATTAATACCGTTCTAACATAAGTTCACTTTTGTAAGTATCTACTCCCTACATTATATATATAATATAGTTATTAAACATATTAAAAACAATTAAGCCTTATAAGCAAAGAGTGAAAAAAACTTTGAAATTAATTCCTTGTAAAATTAAATTAGAAATCAAATTAATAGAAAAATAGAAAATCCTTGAGTATTTAGAAAATAACACAATTTCATATAGCAAATGAAAGAAGAAATCAAAGGAGAAATTTCAAAACATTCTGATCTGAATGAAAATAAAAATAAATTATATAAAATGTATCAGTTTTAGATAAAATAGTAACACTACATGAAGCAGTAGCACTACCCATCCAGATTAGAAAAGATAAAAAGATTCAAATCCACTACCTCAACTTCCACTTAAGTATTTAATAGCAAAGACTTGGAACCAACTCAAATACCCATTAACGATAGAATCGATAAAGAAAATGTAGCACATATACACCATGGAATATTATGCAGTCATAAAAAAGAATGAGTTCATATCCTTTGCAAGAATGTGGAAGAAACTGGAAATCATCATTCTCAGAAAACCAACATAGGAACAGAAAACCAAATATCGCATGTTTTCACTCATAAGTGTGAGCTGAAAAATGAGAACACATGTACACAGCAAGGGGAATATCATACACTGGGGGCTGTCAGAGGGTGAGGAGCAAGGGGAGGGAGAGCGTTGGGACAAATACCTAATGCATGTGGGGCTTAAAACCTACATGACAGGTTGATAGGTGCAGCATACCACCATGGCATATGTATACGTATGTAACAGACCTGCACTTTCTGCACATGTATCCCGGAACTTAAAGCAAAATTACAAAAAAAAAAAAAAGAAGAAGAAGAAAGGAAGAATGCCTGGAACAGTGTTGGGCACCTAGTGGGCATTTGGGGTTTTGGTTAAATAACTGAATGTTAGCAATCCATAGATTTGTGATGTGACAAATAATGACTTCCACTCACTCATCATTTAGAAGTATCCAGAAGTATCTGTATTTTTAAAAATTCAGCTCAATTATATTTTTCATTAGGTGTAGAAATAATATGAGGCAAAGAATGTCAGAATATCAGAAAAAAAAGAATGAGAAAAAGAACAATGAAACCAACAGTAAGCCGAGAAAGGGCATACTATAGATTATAGTGGGAAATGAATAACTAGAAAAGAGAAACATAGAGAAAATCTATGAAAATTTAAATCTGGCTCTTTCAAAATGTCAATAAAATTTATCAGGCTCAAGCCAGATTGATCAGAAACAAGAGAGAGAGAACACAAATTGCTAGTAGCAGGTAACACCAATTGTAGATTTTACAATGCAAGAAGTAACACTATTGTAGATTTTACAGATATATTTTTAAAAATACTAATAAGGCAAAATTGTGAAAACCCTTAAACTATTAAATTCAACAGCATCGATAAATGGACAAATACTTTGAAAGACAAAAACTACCAAAGCTCACTAAAAATAATATGGATAACCTAAATAAACCTACATTTGTGAAAAACAGAACTTGTCATTGAAAACAGAAAACCTTATGTTCGTAGAAGCAAGTATTTCGTTTTCTGTTTTTAATGAGCACAACTGGAAGTAAAATATGGGAACCATTGAACACACCTGGGTGTAAAACATGGGAACCATAGGCACTGTGGACTATTAGAGGGGTGAGGTAGGGAGGAGGCATAGACTGAACAACTACCTGTTGGGTACTATGCTCACTACCTGGATAATACGATCATTACCCCAAACCTGAAGCAGTATTCCCATATAACAGACATGCACATGTGTCCTCTGTATTAAAAAAAAAAAAAAAAGAAGAAGAATTAAAAAAAAGAGAGAAAAACAAAAGGCTTCCAGAAAGAAAACTCTATGCCCAGGTGATATCACAGTAAATTCTACCAAACATTTAAAAAAATATTTTTAAATATTCCAGAAAATTGAAGATAGAATATTCTCAACATGATATAAAGCAAACATAAGCAAAACTAGCAAAGAAACAATAGAAGCCATATTTATAGACCAATATCCCTCATGAACATAGATGCAAACTTTTTTGAGAAAATGGTAACAAGTTAATTCAACACTATACATAAAACAGAGGCCAATTTGACTTTATCTCAAAAATGCAAGGTTGCTTTAACATTAGAATAAAATGGAATATTACTCATCATATACATATGTGATCATCTCAGTAGATTTCTAAAAAGCTTTAAAGAAATGGAGCTATTGTTTCCGATTAGAAGTGGGAGGGGGAGGTGGGGAGGGATAGCCTGGGGAGAAATGCCAAATGTGGGTGAAGGGGAGAAGAAAAGCAAAGCACACTGCCATGTGTGTACCTACGCAACTGTCTTGCATGCTATGCTCATGTACCCCAAAACCTAAAATCCAATAAAAAATTAAAAAAAAAAAAAGAAAGAAAACACTATAAAGAATATTTCAGTAAACAAGAAAAAAAGGAAAATTCCCCTACCTGATAAAAGGTACCTACAACAACCTGAAGCTAATATAGTTAATTATGTTAAAACTGAATGTTTTCCCCTTTGATAGGAAAAAAGAGAAATGTATCTTTTCTCCCTATTCCTAGTCAAGATTCCAGTCAATGCAGTAAGGCATAAAAACCTTATATAGTCATTTGGATTGATGGGAAAGAGAAAAACATTTTTTTTTTTATAGACAACATGTTACTTTACAAAAAAATTTCTTGAACTTATAAGACAGCTTAATATATGTCTCAGGATACAAGATCACTATAAACAATCAATTGCAATCAATTGTGTTTCTACAAAATTGAAATTTTTGAAAATACCATGTACAATAGCATCAAAATTATAAAATACTTGGGGATAACTGGAAAATTTATGTAAGATCTAGAAACTGAAATCTAAAAAACATTACTGAGAGAAATTAAACATTAATGATGAAATACAGTTTATATAGTGATATTATCAATTTTTAAGATGTTAATTATTCACCAAATGATCTATAAATTCAATGAAATGCCAATGAAATTTTTAGCAAGTATTTTATAGAATTTGTCATGTTGACTCTAAAATTTATATAGAAATGCGAAAGGACATATACTACCTGACTTCAATAATTATTACAAACTTACAGTCAACAAGACAATGTAGTATTGGGATAGACAACGGTAGCAGATTAAAGAGTTAAATAAAACCCCTGTTTTGGAGGCTGAGGCAGGAGGATCACCTGATGTCAGGGATTGAGACCAGTCTGGCCAACATGGTGAAACCTTGTCTCTACTAAAAATATGAAAATTAGCAAGGTGTGGTGGTGCACGCCTGTAATCCCAGCTACTTGGGAGGCTGAGGCAGGAGAATTGTTGAACCTTGAGGCAAATGTTGCAGTGAGCGGAGATCTTACCATGGCTCTCCAGCCTGGGAGACAAAATGAGACTCTGACTCAAAAAGAAAAAAAAAAAAGAAAGAAAGAAAATCCCACACATATATGTTCAAACTGATTTTTTAAACTAGGTGCAAAGGACATTCATTAAAAAAGGATAATCTTTTCAAAATTTGGTCACGTAACATTATACATTCAGAAAAATTAAACAAAAACTTTGATCTATATCTTTATCATGTACAAAAATTAACTCAAAATGAATCTTAAAACCAATTTTTAAACCTAACCCTATAAAACGTCTGGAAGAAAATATAGCAGGAAAATATTGTGGATTTGAATTTGGAAAATATTTCTTAAGTAAGACAACAAAAACACAATCCAAAAGAGAAAAAAAAACCCACATAAATCAGGTTTTATTAAACTTGGGTGATTCTGCTATTCCAAAGCCACTTTTAAGAGTATTAAAAGACAAGTCATAGACTAAGGTAAAATAGCATAGGTAAATCTCAAAATATTTAAGCAAAATGAAAGAAGAAAGACAAAAATGAGCACACATTGAGTACACACAGTAGTGTTCCTTTATCTTTGGTTACATGATTACCTGCAATCAACCGTGGTCTACAAATATTAAATGGAATATTTCAGAAATTAACAATTCATAAGTTTTAAATTGTGCCTCATTTTGAGTAATATGATGAACTCTCACTCTATCCTCCTTTGTCCAGCCCAGGGTGTGAACCATTTCCTTATACAGTGTACCCACACTATACAATTTGACTTATATAAAATTTTAGAAAATGTAAACTAATCTGTACTGATCAGTACAGATCAGTAGTTGCCTATGATTGGGGTGGTATTAAGAAAAAGTGTGGGGCCATATTACCAAGGGGTACAAGGAAACTTTCAGGAGTGGTAGATATGCTCACTATCTTGACTGTGGTATTTTCTCACTGATGTATACATATGTTAAAAATTTCAAATTTACATTTTAAACTTGTAAAGTTTATTGTATGTCAATTTTAGCTCAATAAAGCTAAAAGCTAAAAATAAAGCTTTTTTATTGTTGTTCTTTGGCAAACGAATTCCAGTTTACATATCATAATAAACTTCCATAGAAGAGTAAATTTTTCAAAAGAAGAAAAAAGAGAAACTACTCAATATTAAATAACCTACTAAAATTTTTAGTAAAAATAAATGGAGCTAAATCGACAAAGAGATTGATAGAATATAATTAAGACTGGAAACAGATCAATGTGATGATATATAGATGATAGGTAATAGACCAATAGATATAGACAGATATTTGGCACATTAACTGGCACCACATATTGATTAGGAATGAATTAACACTGTATGGAGACTCTTATTAAGGTATAATTTCTGATAGCAGGAAACTGAAGTTATTAAAGAAATAATAGTTTCTGAATTAAAACTGTATGGACACTCTTATTAAAGAATAGTTTCTGATAGCAGAAAGTTGAAGTCAATGAAGTTTCTATCACTAGGAAATAAATAGTATGTGATGGGCAGGTACTGTATAAAACTTGTGGCAACAAGTTAAATTGTTAGAAACAACTAACAATTAATAATTATATTGAGTGGAAAATAAAACAAAAATACAAATTTAAAATTTAAAAATACCAAAGACACATATTAAAAGCACCAGCATAAATTCTTTAAGGATCTAACCATAATCAAAGATATACACAAATGCATGTTAGAGTGGTTCATTATGTAAAGAGAGTGGTGTATGGGTCTTAATGGGGCTGAGAGGATAACAATTAAAGTTTTAAAAACTATTTTTAAATAATACAAAATAAGGACCTTGCAAAGATTAATAACAGTGTAACTTAGAAGTAAGATGAATCCAACTCACCATACCCATAAATAAGAGAAACAAAAGCAAACATAATTAATCTTTACCCTAGTTGGTTAGTGTATATTTTTCTTAGAATTTGTACTTTTTACAGAGAAAAAAGAACAGAACTGACACTTTTAACAAGTTACACATGTTTGTGTAAAATAGCATGGAAAAGAGTATTAACAAAAGAGTTAGTTATTTTTTAACAACTCAAATAACAGATGTTAACAGGAACTCAAATGTGAATAGATAAACATCATCCTCAGCAAACTGACACAAGAACAGAAAATGAAACACCGCATATTCTCACTCATAGACGGGTGATGAAAAATGAGAACACATGGACACAGGGAGGGGAGTACTAAACACTGGGGTCTATTGGGGGGAAAAGGGGAAGGCCAGTGGGAGGGGGAGGTGGGGAGGGATAACCTGGGGAGAAATGCCAAATGTGGGTGAAGGGGAGAAAGGAATCAAAACACACTGCCATGTGTGTACCTACGCAACTGTCTTGTATGTTCTGCACATGTACCCCAAAACCTAAAATGCAATAAAAAATTAAAATATATATATATATATCTGAAAGTAATATTTTTAATTCAGTTAAAGCCAGTGCTTAAAATAATTCAAGATATCTGAAGAATTGAGAAATTCTACCATTTACAACACTCATGAAAATTGGCCAATGGAGGAGGAAACCCTAAGTTTCTAAGTAGCAATTCTTTGTAACAAATCTGTGGCCAACCCTCAGTGAGTAAGTGTAAGGGACATAGACTTGTAGGGCAGGATGCTAAGGCCAACTACAGGATTCTGTCCCTCTCTTCATGCTTCTTGAATAAAGCACATCAAATTAAGACATAGCAGATGCAAAATATGTCTACTCTTCAGCAATAACCTGTTTGTCCTGTCACTGGTGGTGCTCTTATTATAGACTGATAATTTTTTAAAAACGTACACATTTTGATCATTTTGTTTAAATGCTCTAAACAATGAAGATAGCTTTGTGCACAATAAAAACATGAAGATTCTCCTGCTAAGAGATTTTATTAGAAACAGCACTTTTTGGTATTTTTTGGTTATCTGTAAAAGTAATTAATGAATAACTTGGCCATGAATACAACAGGAAAGAAAGAAGCCTAATTGTTGAAGTTAAAAACATAATTTCTTCACCATTTGAAATACTCTGCCATACACACTTTGTTGTCAAGCATTTTTCCCTAAACTGAAATGGGCTTCTTTTGATAGAAAATCTAATGTAATAAAAAACAGGAAATGAGATCAAAATTATAATCAAACTGTTAACTGCCTACATTACATTTTATTTTAGTCATAAACTTTAGCATAGTGAGAAATTTAGAATAATTTTAGAACAACCTTAGAACAATGAATTGAGTAACATTAAGGTATTATATGTGGGAGAATCTTCAATAACAGTTGAAGAGACCAAAACCTGAAACAATTTACTGAGCTAGCTCACTGTGGATTTTTAGTCTAGTCACATGCAGTGATGCCACAAAGATCTTGCAGTTCTTATATTCTCCTTGAAATATCTTCAATTCTAGCATGCTATGAACTTATCTAAATATACTGTATAAATTTTAAGTCAAAATGGTTATTGATATTATATAGAAATAATAGTGATGTCATTGTATTGTTTAGACTTATTTAAACAATTTTGTGAATAGGCATGGCCAGAGATTTTTCATTCCTGTCCTGTACTTTCTATAATAGGATTGTCAGAAATAATTTTATCTACATATTTGGAAGGGTTATGTGCCATTCATACACACACACACACCTATCACATCTCACATACATACTCTAGGATTGAAATATTTGAACAAATCTCAACCTCTGTCAGCTCTTATTTGGAAATAGATTACAAGAATAATGATCTATTTTGAAAAGACATTGAAGAGCATTTAAGGCAATCTGCTCTTTGCTGTCAAATAGTATCAATAATTACAACTTTCTTAACAAAATGCAGTTTTGAAGCTGGACAAAAGAGTCAATATCGTTAATGTCAAGAGTTCATTTCTGAAGAGAAATACATTAATTACAAAAAAAAAAACATGTTTTAAAATACATTCAGTTGTCATACCACCAATTTTAAAACTATGGAATCACAGAAAATTTGAAATGTTACTTAGCTTTGTAGTCAGTTTTTAGTAATAGGGAACACAGCCTAATGCCCATTTGGTTCTTCTAGTCAGACTTGCATTCTGATTAATCAGAGTGTCTCTCATTACAGTCAACCTGATGCAGTTTCCACAGCAACTCTCTATTCTCATCCCATCTGATGGCTGGCATGTCAAACCTGAGTTGTTTGGATCTACCATGGGTTTGTTTTCACTCAGTGTAGTGTCTTAAATTTGTTTAGACCACATTTAGGGACAATCACAGATAATTCAGTAATTTTCAAATAATAAGAATCTATATCAAAGTAGTGATCAATATTCACAAGGTAAGTTTTCTATCTTGTGAATCATTTAAACTATATGATTATTTTGTTCATGATAATAAGCTAATATGATCTGACCAACATTGATATCAAAATATCTTATTCTGGGAATAGCCTATTTCTTTTTCTTATTTCTTACTGTGAGATATAGTTATGGTTGCCTTATAATTTATTGTTTAAATCAGGACAGGAGAGTGAAAAATGGCACAATTAATTATCAAATCAAGATACCATGTATTAAGTGAAATTTTCTGGAAAAAATAGGGCATATGTTCATTCTAGCTCTAATGGAAAAAGACAAAGCACAGATGGTCAGGAATCCTAGATTCCAGTGCTACTTCATCATGTGCTAGGGGAGAAATCCTGCACAAACCCTTTCTCTATCCCAGACAAAATTTCCCCTTTATAAGTCAGAATAGTAATTCTTGCTGTGTCTAATTTCCAAGATTATTGTGAGTTTAAAAATCACATAATTCAGTAAGAATTAAGTCCTTTTTGTAGTCCAAAATGTATTTAAAATGCTAGTCCATTTCTATCATAATTTTTATAATTCAGGAGCAAGATAAAAATCTTTCATTATTATTATTATTTGAAAACTTTAAATATGCATGAAACAAGATTTATCCTTTCATTATTTATGAATTATTTCATGTAATGAAGACTGTTATGTATAACATTATGAATACAAAGGCAGATAAGATGAGGCTAGAAATGTAGTTAAAGGTCCTATCCTTGGGAACCTAAAAACAACAGATGCTGAACCTGAGATCATGGACAGATTAGGAATGACTATTGGCAGAAAATATAATTATACAATAATATAGAATGCTTGAGCAAAGTAGTTGGTGGCATTATAAACGGACAGAATGTAAAATTTTCAAGTAGAATGTATATATTTCTACCTTTGTATATAATGTATATATTTGTATATAAAGTATATTAATATATATCTGTGTATAATGTATACATATTTATATACACATTTTGCATATATGTATATACATTTTAAGTATATATTTATATGTGCATTTGTATATAATATATTCATGTTTGTATATTCTGTATACTAATGCATATATGTATGTATAATGTATATTAATGTACATGTTATATTTATATTAAATAATAGCAAATATATTATTTGCTAGTAGAATGTATATATTTATATTTGTTTATTCTAGATATTAATATGTAGAAACACACACACACATATATATAGCCTAATATGATTCAAATACATGCAGGGATAATAGATTTATCTATATTACAAGAAATAATATCTATGCAAAGATAGATAAATATGTACATATTTCTAAAGGAGAATAATCAGGACTTTTAAAAGTTATTTCCTCAAAGAACTATAGCAATAATCTTTAAATAAACCATTTACATAAAGTACTATATTATTACAGATACCGAAAGTATCCAAATTTATGGTTGCTTATGAAATTTTCATTAGATTATAAACCTTGTGAAACAAAGATCATACAGATCTTTGAGCCTTCTAAAGTCCTTGAAAGGCACCTTACAATGTCAGCTTTCAATACATTAAAATAAATAATAGTAAATATATTTGAAAATAATCCAGAGAAAAATAAAACGTTAGCACTGCAATAAGATAATTGGCAAGTAGGTAAATATATCACCCTTCTTAGTTAGAGAAAACAAAGTCACCAATTTATTCAAAATTCAAATAAGAGGAAAGAGATTTATGTAATCACACAGTAAGATTTTTCATTTCTGTTCTTCTTTCCTTCATCCTCCTCTTACTCCTCATCATCCTTCTTTTTCTTCTACTGCTTTCTATATGTAGAGTAAGAATGGTTTGCTAGAGGAAGATAATATTATTGCGTTTCTCCCACTCAGGATTTGTCAAAGAGGGATTTAGTAAACTCAGAATATACAATTTACAGAGACATTTGTAAAGTCTTATAAATATTCAAATAACCTATATTTAATTATGGAAAGTATCTTATAACATATGCATACATATACACATATTGCTCATCTGTGACATAAAGCAATATCTAAATTATGTATGCTAAATAAAACCTGCACACATTGAAAATCTCCGTTTTAAAGAGGCTACTTTAATCTTCCAAAGTAGTGACATTCCTCAAGAAAAGCAACTTTTATAATTTTATTTAATCTTTACAAATAATCCGTCCCTTTTCCTGTTGGTTTTTTAAGGTTAGTTTGGATAGTTCAAACTCGAGTATCTCTTTTAAAAACCTCTACTGAGAAGTCATTAAAACTTGCCCACTGTGCTTCTGCAAACTGAATCTGATTTTGTGACCTATTTCACTTAAAAAAAAATTCAATCTGTCTGAAATTACTAGCTTAGTTCTCCTTTTTGTCTTTACCAAAATCCTCTCTATTGACCTCAGTTGGTTTAACCCTCACCCACATGCAGTCTGATTAATACCAAAGTGGAGTTGCATTAAGCATTTGCTTTGATGGGCTCATTATTTTTCCTCTTTGTTACTTTTCTTTGAGTCTTTTTTGATAAGTATGAATTCGTTGAAAACTGACAAGAGGCTTATGGTGATCTTATGCCCCCTAAATAAGCTTTTAGTTATGCAATTTAAAATGCTACAGCAATATTAGAATATATTCACCCCTTTTACTATGAAAACATAATCTATTTATTCAAAAAAATTAAATAAAAGGGAAGAGATTAATCGGAGGTCACGTAACTATATCTTTCCTTGGGAACAACATCCTGGACCTTTGTAGAAAAGCTGTTTACAGATGATTTCTGCAACCAGCTGATCTGCTTCTTTATAGTTCTCTCTTAATTAACATAAATATTAACACTATTAAATACAAGGATGCCTGCACAAATAGAAAATATTTCAGTTATTGCAAATAATTCAAATATACTATGCAGCAATCCAACGCTAAATTGCATCACTGAACAAATTTTACCATTTTTACAAGCTCGGTCATCAGAAATGTAAAACTATACATTTATATATATCCTCTTTTTCCTCATCACACACTTTATATGTCATGGGGAAAAAGAGGATATATATAAATGTATTTATGGATAAATGTTTCCAGGAAAACTCTGTCTTACATGATATAACTTGACATTTCTTACTCCCCAAAGCATGTTGCTATGGTTGTTGAATAAGCAAGAGGAAAACATAGAAATTATAAGTCAGTTATAAACAGGATCTGCAAAAATTTGCATACTGCTGCAAGTAACAATGACAGAATCATATATGCAGTATTTTCTTTTTTTTTCTACCACTGAGTACTAAAGTCTAATTAGGAATATTAAAGTATGTTTGTTTCTTTATTTCACAGTAATAGATTAGACATTGAATTTAACACCACCGATAATTAGGGGGGAATTGGCTATACTTTTCTGGATTTTACTAAAATAATTTTCCACTGGCACATTAAAGGTGCAAAATATTTTTTAATATTATATTTATTTTGCTAACATAAAAACCTACTCTTACAAAGAGCTCTATAACAAACTCTTCTAGTTATTAGTGTTTCATGTTTTTCAATATTATTATTTATAAAACAAGAAAAAATTAGCAACAAGTTGTAAAAAAAAAACACAGCAAGTAAGCTAGGCTTTGGAGTCAGACATTCCAACTTCATACTATTATTTGCCTGTCACTGAGTAAGTTACTAAACTTCTTTGAGCTTAAATTTTCTCATTTGTAAAATGGAAATGAAAAATAAAATAGTTTATGTGTAAGTTATTTAGCATAGTGTCTGGCAAATGAGGAAGTCTCAAAGGGGAGGGATAGCCTGGGGAGAAATGCCAAATGTGGGTGAAGGGGAGAAAGGAAGCAAAACACACTGCCATGTGTGTACCTACGCAACTGTCTTGCATGTTCTGCTCATGTACCCCAAAAGCTAAAATGCAATAAATTTAAAAAAAAAGAATAATATTAATCATTGTGTGACTGACACTCACTAGCATTAGTAACTAAGATGATAACATCACATAGAGGAAAGGAATCAGAGTCCATACTTGTTACTTTTGTCAATCTTATTCTATTATGAATCAATAAGAGCAGCTTATGAAATGAACATTCATGCTTTAGCATGTGCATCTTACATCTATAGAATCTTTCCAGGATATCTTTTTTTTTGTAAATAAACATTTACATAATTTACTACTTACTTGTAATAAGGCATTTAGCATGCAACTTTACTATTGAAATGAAGCAACGTTAGGGTTTAAAAATGTTCCTTTTTATGACATAGTGTCTAAGGAAGATAAAAAAATTAAGAAATTAAAAACAATGATATAATAACACACAATAATCCTATTAACTTATTATTTATGTCCATTGTCATTTTTTATTATTTACTTAGGCATAAAGAAGTGATCTCCCAACCGAAACACTAAGGCAGCCACTGAAAACCAGAAGTGCCCTCAAAATCCTCCCTTTCACTTCCATAATTAGATTAGAATAAGATTTTTTAAGGAATTTCTGCTCTTGAAGTGGTCTGACATTATACACATGGTTACATTTTATCATGTTCTATCTCTCCCAGTGCTAAGTTTTCATTTCCTGCCTCCGAGATATTCAGGCTTCAAAATGTATAGTTACAAGTGATCAAATTCATCAATTAGTTTCAAAGAACACAAAATATTAAGTGAGAAATTGGAGTGGAAATTGGAGTGAGAAAATGAACAGAGATATAGTACATAGTCGTCTGGACTAGAGGCTCTGAAATAAAGCCTGAGTTCAAACACTGGGTCTAGCACTTTAAATCTGTATGACTTTGAGCAAGTCTTTACATCCCATAAACCTTAACTTCCTTACTCTCAAATGTGAATGTGGATAATAGGAATGCTCAAATCGTAAGTTGGTATAAGAAAAAATGCCTGTGCTAACACAGTGCCTGGTGTATAGTGAACACTCATTGAATAAAGGTTCACTGTACTATTAGAGTGGCAGCAATAAATCTTTCCTCCAAATAAGAGAAAATGCAAACATTAGGGGCCACACATAACAAAACATGTTGCAATCACTCAGTATAATATTCACACTGAAGTAAAAGGAGATAGTTTTAGAGCAACTATTCTTGGAAGATGCCTTTTTCCTCTGATCCAATCTCACATTTCCTCTAATGATTGATGAAGCATAATCTAAATTTCTATTAAGTCCTTCTTTCCACTTTAGTCATATTTAGTAAATGAGTGCTTTTAAAAACAAATCTGATAAAAGTGTCTAAACATACTATATATATTTTTTTTAATTTAATGGTTCCTACTAAGGAAATAGATAAGCTAATATTTATTGTGTATCAATGAGGAGTTTATTGGCTTTCTTTGAAGTGTGCTTTATAATGAAACTGCTAAATATATAAAATACTGCAAAATAGAATTTTTTAGCTCCATGGCGTATTGAAGAAACCAAGACTTAGGTGAAGCATTGTTACAAGGTAACATAATAATAAATAAAGGTCTGTGAGTTCTTAGAAAATAAATCATTACTTAAGGTCACTGAATTTTCACATATGGATAAAATCCATTGCTAATCCCAAACTAATTAACTCAGTTTTCTGCTTTTCACTTCATTCGCTTTTTTTCCTACAAGTGAATTGACCTGAAAACGTGTTATCAGGGAAAAATGTCCTAAGTGACATGAAGAATTAAAAAATTGAATGCTTTATCCAGACAAGCATATCTCAATCCATAATGCAGATGAGATACTCAAAGACTGTAACTTAATTAATAAATGTCTTTGGTACAGTAAGAATTTGAAAATATCAAAACCAATGTGAAGTATTGTGAAGTGGACTATTTGCAAGGACATCCAAAAATAATTAATAACCTCCTGAGGGTCTGGTGTAAACAGCATGTAAATTCATTATACTTTGACTTCAAAATTTGGACTGAAAAATAAATCTCGAAATCAGTGGTATTATCAAATAAAACTATTTGATTTTATTCACATTTAACACCCAGACTATGAATTTATAGATATAAATTAAATTTCTCTTTAGATCACCAGGAATGTATTAGCATAGGGATTAATTAAAGTTTAAAATCAATCTGTTTCAGATCAGTTGGTTAGACCCCTGGCATCCATTAAACTAAGTATTCTAGGTACTTACAAGAATTGACTGATAAGCCTATGAGGAAGGCACTTTTATTAACCCCATTTTACAGATAAGTCACAGAGCATTAAGTAGCTTATCCAAGGTCAAACAACTAGTATGTGGTGAACCAGAATTCAATTTAGGCAGTGCAGCCCCAGAACCTATATTCTTTGCCAAAGTATTGTGCTGCCTCTTATAGAGCAAATTAGAGCTAAAAATAACCTCAGACTGTTTGAGATAAAGTATTACAATGCTGTATATCTTGTTCTCGTGAAATACTACATACTACAGATTCAGATATTAGAATATTCATAAAAGGAGTTACTTCAAAACCCAGTTTTTAGACACACAGGTAGCTCCCTAAAATCATAATGGTATGAAGCAATGTATAAAACATGATTAAGTTTTATTAGTCATTCAGGAAACATAAGCACACATATCTACACATATGTATGGACATGCTCTTGCACACACACACACACACACACACACACACAAACACACACTCTATAATACTGGTATAAGCCCTAAGCTTATCAGTTGCCACAGCACTGAGTTATTTGAAACAGCAGATGAAGGAGAAAGAAGGCAGTTTTATAATCTGATAAAAACAAATAGTAAAGAGAAGATACTCTTTAAATAGTTTCCAAGGTAACAGTTTATGGACTTGGAATCTATAAATAGGGGTATTAAGGAATCTAAGGTAAGGAAAGAAAAGAGAAATTAAATTCAGAAAAATGGATGTAAATCAAATGAAAAAAATCTGCTAGAAACAGAAAAAGAGTTATAGAAATTGTACTGATGTTGATTACATATATATTATATATATTCCAAATCTATAATTACTAGAGTCTAAAAATTAAGATATTAAAATATAAATTCATGAATTTAGATTTCTATAAATTGATTAATATAGTTAAATATAACTATATATAGTTACTTGTATATTTTGTCATCTGAAAAATTAGTACACATCTAATAATATGGGAAGCTAAGTGTGTTTAATAGGATATCATTAATAGGCTTAGGATATATTTAATTCATCCTACATATTTAAAGTAAATATCATATACCTAGTAAGAATTGAACAGGCCGTAGTTAAATTTTCATTTCTTTAACAGAAAACAAGCTTACTATTAAAAATGATCAAAGATGCAACTGCATTATGCTTGCAAATGAGACATGACAGAAATTACTAAAGCAAAACTATGCAATTACTTATGAAATTATTAAAGGATTACCACCTCTTTGTTTTTGTTTTGTTTTCATACTATTAGAATTTATTTGCTACGATTCTCATGGATCAACCTAAAATGTAGCCACAAGTGCTTTTTCATTAATGCCTTCCACACGATAGATTGTTCCCAAAAAATAGTATAAAGGGAATGATAATATTAATCTCTTGTAGGGATAGGTAGACTAAGTTTTTTTTATTTATTTATTTATAGACAAGGTCTTGGTCTGTCATCCAGGCTGAAGTGCAGTGGTCTGATTGTAGCTCACTGCAAATTTGAACTCCTGGGCCCAAGCAATCTTCCTGCCTTCGCCTTCCAAGTAGCTAAGACTACAGCTAAATACAAGACCCAGCTATTTAAATTTTTTTAGTGTAGCTGGAGTCTTATTACACTGTCCAGGCTGATCTTGAATACCTAGCCTCAAACAATCCTCCTGTCTTTGCCTCTCAAAGTACTGGGATTACAGACATGAACCACTGTGCCTGGCCAGTTTTTTAACTAAGACTAGCTTTTAAATGTTTTTCAGCTTTGTAATGAACTTCTGTTTTTGAAAATTTTACTTGGTTAACAAATAAGTGCTGGAGAGTGTTTAGCCATAAACTACAATAGAATGAAGTTTTACTAATGGTCTGGTGAGATATTATAATCAGGTCTAGATATAATATTCTTTCACAGTTTCATCAGTTCATCCAAGGAAGTAAAGTACCAATGCATCAAAACAAAACTGAAAATATGAGTTCTTATGTTTTTATTTGAAAAAGCAAATAAACCTCTGTATTTTTCATTGTGATATCATTTAAATGCTTTCATCTCTTTATGACTGTCGGAGCTAGTGCAATGGCAAAAGGCAGCTGTCAAGGTCAAACAATGCAGAAGAAAATAGGAAAACTGAGTAATATGTGGCTAGCTCAGGTAAAATAACTAGTAAAATCACACTACCACATTCACTAATGGCTATATCACTTTTCCGTTTTTGAGTGTGAAGTATAACTCTCTCACATACATGAAATATATTGAATGTAAAGTTAAAAGAATAAGAATAAATCTCCATTATTCATAATTCTAAATTATATATTCCTTTGTTACTTGAAGAAATAAAAAATAAGTCTTCATTTTGGGGATTTATCATTATAACCCACTAAAATTAAATAATCATATTTATGAGTATTCTGAAAGATTCAAATGGAATTTAAATCATATCACGAGTGCATCTAGTTCAATTTAATTGCTAATTTGCAAGAGATTGAAATCCAGACATTGAGATAAAAGTGTATAAATTCATATTCAAATGTAGTTTCTCATAGTATAAAATGCATATGGCATAAACTTTATAAGTGAACCACTTCTTTAATAGCATCAAGACAAAATATGCAATAGCTTTTACAATATATTACATTACATTATGTTTCCTCTTTTTAAAGAGGAAATATATGGCATAATTACATAACGAGGCAAAAATATTACATATACACCAAATTTTATATAAATTAATTTCCAAATATGTTTACCTTAACATTGACTTCCATTCACCCATTTCTCTATTTTATTATCACTTTTCTTTCTTAATTTTCCACATCTTTCTACTACAAGGTATACTCTCTGCATCTATTCTAAGAACCTTCTTTTAAGACTATTCCGGATTATACCTTCACATTTTATCCCACCCTTGACTTCTATTACTAAGGGCTAGAGTATTATGTGTATTTATAATCCCAGAGTTTGTCTGGTAAGGATAAGCCTCATTTATGGACAAATTGTGCTTCACTAAGCAAAGCTTACACACAATGTAATCCAAATAGGGTCCCAAACTTGCAGGGATATATCAGAAGGCAAAAGTTCTTCAAATCAATGGGAGACCTTATGCCCTACATTCAAGAAGTATGCCAAAAGCCAGGATGTAATCAGGGAAGATAAGAAACTATTTATCTAGGCTGATAAAATGAGTTGGAATTTTATCATCTTATAAGACCTAGTATTGAGGTACATAATGGCTTCCGGGATAAATGTTCTAGTTAGAAAGAATAAACAAAGTTTCCTTTAATGATGTAACAGCATCCAGCGTAGAATACAATACAAAAATACGCTTCAAGGACAAAATATAATTTATAGAAGTGTTTTCTTTGGCCTACTTTTTCTTTCATTGAATTCTAATGCTTGAGGGAATGGTATGAAGTCTTAAATTTACTTCAATTCTACCACTACTGATTGTCCATGACTGACACAATCTACTTCACTTGCTTATTATCTGACTATTCACTGAGTTTAGTTATGTCTAATTTAAAGCAATAAATTTTCCACTGTGCTCTGTGAAGCCTTTGGTTTAACAGAGAAGTCTCTGGAGTTCCCACCAGAGGGGAAGAAAGAGGAGATCATGGGGCATTGAAGAACTCAGCTTATATTCATTGTATATATAGGCTGTGTATTATTTTATTTGAAAAAGAGTACATTGCTTCTTTTTAAAAAAAAGATACTTTGCAATTGCTGTGCTCAAATGTAGTTTAATTTAATTATTGGGGTCTGATATAGGGTTTATCTTCCTGAAAAAAATGTTATGAAAAGACCATTTTTACCTGCATAACTAATTGATTATGAAAAAGAGTAGCCTTTTACTGACTTCCTTTACATAGAAGTTGTAAAGTGTGTGTTGAAGTTGAAAGTGTGTGTGTGTGTGTTTTAATATGTATTCTGCATATATAAACCACAAATATATCTGATTCTACTAGATTAACTGTTTTAGTTTAATTCTTTCTAAGTAACAGCTGAGGAATATTTCAGAATTGAAAGTAACCTTAGATGTTCAGTGGTGCCCAACAAATATAAATAAACTTAATTAAGTTCTAGTCAAGGGGGATGTTAATAACAATAAAATTTTTTGTGGAACAATTCTTTGTCAGAAACTTTTTTATACACAAGCAAGGTAGTTGAGAATTCCTTAGGGTGACTGAAAAAGAAAATCTCATATCCTACATTTCCCAATGACCTTTCTACTGGGGATGTTAAAATGGTCCAGTTTAGAATCCCAGGTTATCATTTAAAATTGAACATGGCCAAAGCTCTAGGTTCAAAGTGTTGGTCTTTTCCATTAAATAAGCACCTATCAGGTAATTCATAATTAATAAGTGAATATTTTGAGAGTATTTAGTAATTTTACCCATTTGACATGTGAATATTAAAACTAACTTATTACTGGTTACATTCATGTAGCTGTAGTATATGTAGAACATATAAGTTTTATTGAAAGCCTGGCTTTGCTCTGTCTGTGAAATTATTTAATTTGCTTTTTTTTAAAAAAATAAGTGGCAATGACGTTTATGCTATATGCATCTATTTTCTTACCTTTGCTATAAGCAAACATATTTTCCAAATTTTCAAAAAATATATGGTGATTCTCAAATTTCTTTTTCAAAATAAAGACCAGGATATGAATTTTAAGAATTTTAAGTCTAAGGTGTCCAAAAAGTCAACAGAACTATGTTAAGAAATTATAAATACATAGTTACAGCACATTCCTAGGACAACCTTATTCAAACATAATGCATTTTCTTTGAGATTGACAGGAAATTGTAGACAGGAGAGAAAAGTTAAAATTTCTGTTTTGTACATACCTTATATAAAATGTAAGAGGGATTACAAGTAAATATTCCATTAAACAAAATATTTTCGTCATTAAGTTATATATTTACTATCCTAGATAATGATATATGCCAGGGGGTCATTCAACAGTAGAAATTCAATAAAACACCAGGATACTTACTACTGGATTTATAAAATAGAAAAAACTCTAGGTTTACAGTTACACTAAACTTTTGGTGGATGCCCTAAAAGATGGTGATATTCACCAATGTGAATTAAAAAACAGTGATTAGAGACACTGTGGCAACACTCTTCTTTCATTACACACAGACGTGTCTACCCAAGATTAATAACAGCAGAATTAAGAAGTAAAGCCTTAAAATAACATGCAAAAACAACTATCATTTTCTCTAACTAACTTCATTTTGCTCTGCAATTTTTTATTTCCAATGATAATGGGGAATATAGGGAATTTGAGAGTAGGGATAGAAAACCAATAAAAGGCCAAGTTTTGCGGAGTAGACTTGCCAAGTTTATTATCTTCCAGTTTAAAACTGTCAGTTTATTGCACATATTAAATAGATTGAAAGTTCAAGCTCCCTGATATCCAGGTGGTCATTTATTGTCAAAATTGATAGTTTTACTAAAATGAAGACATTACTTGATTTATAGCAGGTGAAAATTAGGTAAAATGAACATTTGGATTCCATCTTTTAGGTGTGATTTTCCCCTCTAAGGGAACTTCCCTGTTCCTCCTTTTTCCAAATCTAGAATCTGAGTATAGAAAGAAGCAGATTTACCTTTATCATTCATTCATCCCATAAGGTAACAGGCACCTGAGGGTTTATGTAAGTGGTGCCATTTGGATCTGTTGAAATATTTTGCTGTAGTCTACCCTCTTCTCTAATCCGGGCACCTTTTGTCTCAGTTGTGGCACTGAATAAATTCTGAATTCTTCAGTGCCATACACCAAAAAAAGTGAATACACACCAAAAAAAGGTGATAGTAGCAGTTAATTCTGACGAAATAGATATGGTCCTTTTAATTCCTTTTTTCTCTTCTTATTCTTTTAAGCTTCACTACCCAGGACCAGAAGGACTTTCCCCATTTCTGCCTTTTGAATTACACACATGATTCACATAAAACTGAGTAAGATAAGCTACTCTTCAGCTTCTTAAATGGCTGATCATTCAGTCTACTGCCCCAAATTAAAACTGAGCAACTTAACTACCATATACGCATGGTAGAGCGACCATATATGCAAACAGTACAGAGTTGTCACTTAACTCCATGCAATTTTATTTTTACCAGAAAATTATATTTCTGAAGAGACCATTCAGGTAATAAAGCAATTAGAGAAAGACATGGGATCAAATAAGAAAATCAAGGAAAGGTCGCAAAATGGAAGGTGGATCACTGTTTCATATAATAAAATAGGTGAAATTCTGTTGCCTGGGACTATGCCTTACAAAAAGCTGCCCAAGTAGAGATCCAAGAAAACAAAATGATAGTTGACTGGACCAGAAATTAATCCAAGTTGCCTGTTCTAAATTTTTTTTTAAAAAAGAAAAATATAAGAGGGTAATTGTTAATTTGTTACTTCAGCATTTATACTTTTAAGAAATAATAATTTTTATTATTTATGCTGTGTATTTTCTTATAACTAATGCAAATGTTTTAAATGACTCCATATGGCATTATAACTGTTTCATAAATCTATGATTAAGTTGTATTAGAAACTTCAAAGATCGTATTAGATACTTAGAAATCCAAATGAGGCAAATCTAGAAATCCTAATGTTATACAAGTATACACATATCCTTAAAAAGTTCTGAGCCAAGCAATGTGCATACTTTGGTGGCACATAGTAATGAAATAGGAAATATTATTGATTTATTAATAGTTTAAATACTGTTGGATGTACAAATCTATTATAAAACAAGAGCAAAGGTTTTAAAAATATTGAATTAGCCATACGAATGCTCTTATATACCTTCCTCTGCTTTTCTAATTCTTCTGACACTAACATAAATAACTTTATAAATCTAACAAACTCCAATTCTTCTGAGGGATCTCTAAAATATTACCTCCCTCAAAAAGAGTTCTCCCCTTTCTCTCAGACTCAAGAAAAGCAGTTGCAAAAGTAAAATGGTAAAACATTGTTTCTTCATCCCACTGGAAAAAATCATTTGTACTTTCCAAATTCTCTTTAAAGATTTCAAAAAGGGTTTGCTCTTTCAACAGCCTCAAAAGCTCCGTGTATTAGGAGGGTATATGACATAATAAGGAGTGGAAGAGCATTATGTAGAATGCATGCCTAAGTTCCTTATCCATTCATTTCTTTCTGCTTGACATGTTTCCCTACCCCCTCACCAGCATCCTATCAAAAAAATTGTTAAATGTCACTTCTTCAAAGAAGCCTCTCTGACAACTGAAATAAATCTAGGCCTCCAGTTACATGCTTTCCTGCCAAACAAACTTTTCCTCCACAGAAAATCACCCCAGCTTTAATTGGTCATCGTTTGTGAAATAACTGGCTCTGTTTCTTTCCCATATCATACTCTTGGTTGCAGCAGGAGGGCAGAGACTAAGTGCTCACTACTGCACCTGATGCTTAGTAGTAAGTCAATGAGTATTGATGAGTAAATAAAAAGCAGGTAAAATATTCATGGGTTAATATAGACAGGATGTCTAACGTGGACAAATTACACTTTTTTGTGTCCCTCCTTCACCAAGGTGAAGGAGGAGTGTGTGCTAGAAGAACTAGCTTCACCAATAGACTGCTAAGAGTTCTTGCATGGAGTATAAGCACATTCCTCCCACAGCAATCCAAAGTGAACCCTGTACAACCTTACCTCCATCAAGAGGGATTAAGACAGAGCCATTTCTTTGTACCCACCTCTGCTTATATTCCAACACTCACAAGTTTTCCAGGGTACACTCTGGCATTCAGCAAATGTCTTTCAAGCTCAGTCTCTTATGTGAACATTCTACTCACCTTCCACATTTAACAGATAGTTCCTGAAGATGGTGCTTCCTCCATTATTCTTAGCAGTGGTAGTTATTTATTCAACATTATGGGATACTGACTCCTTTGCTGTCATTACCCTTTTCACACCATTTTTCCCTATTCATCTCTAAACTCTAACATGCTTTAAAATCTCAAAATCTCCTTAAGATGATAAGCAATTTTAGCAAAGTCTCAGGATACAAAATCAATGTGCAAAAATCACAATGATTCCTATACAACAAAAACATTCAAACAGAAAGCCAAATGTGGAACAAACTTTCATTCACAATGGCTACAAAGAGAATAAAATACATAGGAATACAACTAACAAGGGATGTGAAAGACCTCTTCAAGGAGAACTACAAACTACTGTTCAAGGAACTAAGAAAGGACATAAACATGGAAAAATACTCCATGCTCATGGTTAGGAAGAATCAATATTGTGAAAATGGCCATACTGCCCAAAGTAATTTATAGATTCAAGGCTATCCCCATCAAGCTACAACTGACCTTCTTCACAGAACTGGAGACAACAACCTTAAACTTCAAATGGAACCAAAACTAGCCTGCATAGCCAAGACAGTCCTAATCAAAAAGAACAAAGCTGGAGGCATCACACTATCTGACTTCAAACTATCTACAAGGCTACAGTAATCAAAACAGTATAGTACTGGTACCAAAACAGAGATCTACAATAATGGAAAAGAACAGAGGCCTCAAAAGTAATGTCACACATCTACAACCATCTGATCTTTGACAATCCTCACAAAAACAAGCAATGGGGAAAGGACTCCCTGTTTAATAAATGGTATTGGGAAACTGGCTCATCAAGTGCATAAAGCTGAAACTGGACCCCTTCCTTACACCTTATACAAAATTAAACTCAAGATGGATTAAAGATTTAAACATAAGACCTAACACAATAAAAACCCTAGAAGAAAATGTAGGCAATACAATTGAGGACACAGGCATAGGCAAGGACTTCCTGACTAAAACACCAAAAGCAATGGCAATAAGAGCCAAAATAGACATAGGGGATCTAATTAAACCTCCAGAGCCTCTGATCAGCAAAAGAAACAATCACTAGCATGAACCAGCAAACAACAGAATGGGAAAAAATTTTTGTAAGCTACCCATCTGACAAAGGGCTAACATCGAGAATCTACAAAAAACTAAAACAAATTTACAAGAAAGAAACAAGCAAAACCATTCAAAAGTGAGCAAAGGATATGAACAGATACTTTTCAAAAGAAAACATTTATTCAGCCAACAAACAAATGAAAAAATGCACATCATCACGGGTCAAATCAAAACCAGAATGAGATACTGTCTCACGCCACTTAAAATGGCAATTATTAAAAAATCTGGAGACGACAAATGCTGAAGAGGTTGTGGAGAAATAGGAACACTTTTACACTGTTGTTGGGAGTGTACATTAGTTCAACCATTGTGGAAGACAGTGTGGCAATTCCTCAAGGATCTAGAAATAGAAATACCATTTGTCCCAGCAATCCCATTACTTGGTATATACCTGAAGGATTATAAATTGTTCTATTATGAAGACACATGCACATATATGTTCATTGTGGCACTGTTTACAATAGCAAAGACTTGGAATCCACCCAAATGCCCATGAATGAGACTGGATACAGAAAATGTGGCACATATACACTATGGGATACTATGCAGCCATAAAAAAGGTTGAGTTCATGTCCTTTACAGGGACATGAATGAATCTGGAAACCATCATTCTCTGCAAACTAACACAAGAACAGAAAACCAAATATCACATGTTCTCACTCATAAGTGGGTGTTGAACAACAAGAACACATGGACACAGGAGGGGAACATTACACACTGGGGTCCGTTAAGGTTGGTGAGATTACAGGAGGGATAGCAGGGGGTGGGGGATTTGGAGAAGGATAACATTAGGATAAATACCTATTGTAGGTGACGGGGGGATAGATGCAGCAAACCACCATGGCATGTGTGTACCTATGCAACCATCCTGCAAGATCTGCACATGTACCCTAGAACTTAAAGTATGTATTTTAAAAAAATCATGTTACCAGATCATAGCCTAAGTATTGCCATGACTAAAAATTTCAACTCTTTCATAATCAGTTTCCTGCAGTCCACTCTCTGACTACTACTTCCTATTTTTCCAAAAATCTTTCAACCCGAAAACGTTCTTACTGTCGCTTATCCTTTGTTTGCAATCATACTAACTGAATTTAGGAGCATAAAACTGACTTGTTCCTGTTTGATTTTTACTAGGCAAAAAACTGTTTATATGACAACTGGATATACTAATTGGTTGCCAATAAGGTATGTTATCCAAAGCTGACCATGGAAAGTGGGGTATTGTGGCTCATGATTAATATAACATATGGAGATAGGAATAAAATAGCAGTTGAGAAGTATCCATATTTCTGCCCTTAAGTAGTATTAGAAACTGGGGCAGAGGAGAGATTTAAAGGCAGCAGCTAATTCTGCAAAATAACTGTCATTTATTTATCACTAGCAAATAAATACAGCTTTTCTATTAAATAGAAAACTGATCATTAACTAATAATTCTAAATATTATGTACATGGCTTTAATAAAAGTGAGCTGATTATTATTTATAAGCCACTGACATTGTTTAATTCAACTACTTTTTTATAATATTTCTATGGTTGTAGGTATATCAGCAATTCTACCAGAAAAAAAAAATACAGGGGAGTTGGCTTTTATGTTCTAACTTCCTGCTGTCAGAAGCTGCCAGATTCCTTCAAATATATGACACCAGTATTGAAGATATAATGATTATAAAGTGAGTAATGTTCAAGGGGAAAAAAGTAAGATGAATAGTACTCAACAGCTGCCAATCAGAATTAAATGATATGATGAGGTTACTGTCTGACAGCCAAGAAAAGGACAACTCAATAGCCATGATATTACTATATTTAGTCATTTCATAACAAATGACATTTTTAAAGTTCCAGATCATACATGGCAGAGATGTGGATATACTATTCTTAAACTCTTTATATAATTAGATACATAAATGTATAATCAAGTGCATATAACAACTATCAGTTCCCTGATGAAGAGACCCCTCCCCTGCCTTTAATCTTGAAACACCTGTGATACACAGACTTTTAACCCATCAGATTTGATCCATAACACACTGACATCCAAGCCATACTCTGCATGAAGATTAGAAGCCACCTGGTAGCCAGGCTTATGGACTTAGTCTCTGACAATAAAATTATGTGGGGGCTCAGAAAAAAATTTCCTATCAGGCAGAAATGTAACTATCATTATTTTATTTTAAGACTTTTATATCCAGATTAGAATTTAAATCACTTTCTTTCTTCAACAAGTAAGCATATAGACTGCTGCATCTAATTCACAAGAACAACTTTGTTTGGACCATTTCAAGTATGTTTGTCATATAGTCCACCTCCAGGAAAGTTTCTTGGAAAGCTTTATTTAGTAGGTGTCATTTTCTAAACAGAGTATTTCTAGGAAAGAAAGCAAAACAAACCAAATAAAATAAGTGCCATGAGAAAAGGCTTAAAGGACTGTGTGGAAGTGATGGGATACCTGAGAGGATGAAGCATGCAGGTTCTAGATATCTTCCACTAAAATCTCCCTTGAAGAAAATCTTCCATGTACACAGAATTGGCTGATAACCTCCAGCACCTTGGGGTCCACAATGGCTTTTACTCCAAAGCCACACATACTATGCTCTGCTCATAGCCAATGATTAAATATGGTGAGGTCTCTAAATCTGGGCCATGCCTGCTTGATGTGGGATTTTTACAAGGAGTAACATTTGCCTAGGGACTCCACATTGGTCTGTCTGATGCTTTTGCAGAATGCCAGGGTAGTCTTAGGAGTTTTCTATCAAGTACTCTTTCCTTCCTTATCTCCTTTCACACATGTCAGGGCTGAATTGCTGTCTGAAGGCATTTTTTGCCTGCTTCTGCTTCCTCCCCTTCTTCTTTATCCCTCACAGATAGTTTCCAATAAATCTTGGCACTTCTAATTCCATCTTGGCAACTGCTTCACAGAGGACTCAATCTCACCCATATAGCATAACCACTAATAAATAGGTATACACTCAATTCTTTTATTTCATATTATACCCTCTCTTGTAAAATCGAAAAAAAATCTCTCTCCTATTTAGTTCACACCATATGGCTTTATAAATTCCTCTGTCCCTTTGTTTCTGTCACTGCCTACTTGCCTGGCTACTTCCTCACTCATTTAAGTCATTGGTACCCGTTCCATCATGTTGTCCACTCCAATTTTTGATATGATACTGTGACAATTTTATGGACAGATGGACAGCTGATTAAACGCTTAGCATCTTTGTCTTCTGCTAAGTGTTTAAAAATTTCCTCCACTAGTCCATGGAAACTGTCACTCTTTAATAAGTTATTCCACTGCACAACTACAAATTCTGTCCTCTTATTTATCTATTTGGCTTATACCACTGCAGGATTTTTTTTCCAAACAATAAAATTTCTGTCCACCAGACTTTTTTTCTCTACTGTATGCCTCCTCTATTTTCTAATGTCACTTACCTCTACTCTAGATCCAGATTTCACAGATCCTTTTCTTTATTTAAGAGACAGGGTGTCTCTCTGTCACCCAGGTTGGAGTGCAGCGGCATGATCATAGCTCATGGCAGCCTCAAACTCCTGGGCTCAAGCAATCCTCCTGCCTCAGCCTCCCAAGTAGCTGTGACTGCAAGTGTGTTATCATGCCTGGCTAATATTTTTATAGAGACAGGATTTCTCCATGTTGCCCAGGTTGGTCGCGAACTCTTGGGCTCAAGAGGTCTTCCCTCCTCGGCCCCTCAAAGTGCTGGGTTTACAGGCATAAGCCACTGCACCCAGATGCATAGAACAGTTTTAAACTGCCCACTTTTTTCCAGTAGCCTAAATTCCTGGGCTTTGTTATCCTTTTATCACACTCATCTAAATAATCTAGAAAAATCTAGCCATTTATTCCATGACTATATTTAAGCTACTCAATTCCACTGAGAAAAATACATTACATAACAGAAGATAAATTTCCTCAGTGGTCTCCAATTTCCACTGATTGTTCAAAACTATCCTATAATTTTACTGTTACCCAATGAGTTGATCTCCGGTTTCTCACTGTAGATCTTTAAACACTTTCCATTTTCCTGAAATGTCAGATCTTGCTAACTTTCTGTTCATTTTGACCTCCTTTTACTCCTCTCCTTCCAATATAATGACAGACCCCTCTACCCCTACCCTCCATCCAAAACTAAATGATTTTTGTTTCGTATATCACACTTTTCAATTTTTTCAGGGATGCTAGGCTATCAATTACTCTCTGTGTTTACAGATTTTAAATCTCTTCTCTCTTTGATCATTCATAATTTAAGCCAAAAGAAAAATAGATTAAATAGATGATGGAAAAAATAGATTAAATAGATGAATGAATAGATAGATAGATACACACACACATACTTATATACATAGATAAAATAATTGTTTACAAATAAATAGTCTAAAAACTACCTGACTCCACCGGTCCACCTTGACCTTCATTATTGGCACTCTTGGTCTTTTTCTACTCTTAGGCATTTAGTTAAATTATGTTTCCATACATGCTATTTCTATTTCCTCAACTCCAGTTTTTCCTCATGTCCCTCAAATTGGGCTTCTGCAATGGATTCAATGTCTGAAATACCAACGGATTCCTCTTTATCTTTGTCTTGCTTGACATCTCCGCAGGACTTAACATTGTTGATCACAACATTTTTCTTAGAACAAGCCTTTTCTTGGTTTCCCTAAGATCACACTCCACATTACCTATGTATTTCAATCTCCTTTTATGGCTTATTTTCTCAATCTCCTTTTTTGGGTTATTTTCCTATGAAATCTTGGTCAGTTAAGTGCCACAGGTCACTGACTAACCACCTTCCTCATCACCTTGCACTTCCCTAGGTGATTTCATCTATTCTCAATATTTAGATTTCTTGAGTTAACAACATCAAACATAATCTCTCTGTCTCATATTCTTATATTCTTACTAGACATCTCTGTGTGGAGTGCTCATATGCACTTCAAAGTTAACCAATCCAAAACTGAAATTATGATTTTTCTCTACTATTTTTCATGGTTCTATAACTCCCTCCATGGAACCAAAGAATCATCCTTGACTTCTTCCTTTTTTGTGCTTCCTATATAAAAGAAAGAAACAAAATAATCAGCACTATTCTTTTCATGTTTGAGTATTTCTACGTAAGAATTTGTTTCTTCTGAATCCAACCTTACCTTATAATTTAATCTTAATTTTTACTTGGCTAACTCTATTTTTGTTTCCAATCTCTCAATTAAATTCAATTCAATTTTTAAATAAAACCTACCTTGAGCTTCCCAGTTTGACTGATTAACTGTTTCATATACGCCCTTTTCTAGATTGCTATGATGGTTAGTTTTATGTATCAACTTGGCTAGGTTAGTACCCAGTTATTTAATCAAATGTTAATCTAGGTGTTGCTTGAAGGTATTTTGTATATGTAGCTAACATCTACAATCAATTGACTTTAAATAAAGGAGATTTTCCTCAATGATATAGATGAGACTCATCTAATCAGTTGAAAGGCATTGAGAACAAAAACTAAGATTTCTCAGAAAAGAAATTGTTTGTCAATACTGTAGCATTCCCCTGCCTGAGTTGCCAGCTTGCTGGCTCACCAACAGATTGAGACTTTGCAAAGTCCCTATAATTCTGTGAGCCAAATCTTTAAATAAAATTTTTCTATGTGTGTATGTGTGTGTGTTCTGTTTTTCTGTAGGACCTTGACTAATGCAGTTTCTATACCACCCTCCACCTTTTTAGCTAGCATTCAACATATGCCTAATAATATCTTAATATTTATCTTTTCTATTATATCATAACCTCAAGGAGGAGAAGGTATATATCTATTATTGATCAATTTCCATATAATTTAGCACATTTGCTGGCATATGTAGTACGTGCTCAAAAATTTTATTTAAAAATAAAGTAAGATACGTTCCAGGATGGCTGAATAGGAAAAGCTCTGGATTTCAGTTCCCAGTGAAAACACAAAGGCCACTGCAGGTGATCCCAAGCAAATAGGGCCTGGAGTGGACCTCCATCAGTCCTGCAACAGGGGGCCTGACTGTTAGAAGGAAAACTAAGAAACAGAAAAAAACAACTTCATCAGCAACAAAAAGGATGTCCACTCAGAGACCCCCTCTGAAAGTCACCAACCCCAAAGATCACAGGTAGATAAATCCACAAAGATGGGAAGAAACCAGCACAAAAAGGATGAAAATACCCAAAACCAGAATGCCTCTTCTCCTCCAAGGGATCACAACTCCTCACCAGCAGGGGAACAAGGCTGGATGGAGAATGAGTCTGATGAATTGACAGAAACAGGCTTCAGAGGTGGGTAATAAAAAACTTTTCTGAGCTGTAAGATCATGTTCTAACCCAATGCAAAGAAGCTAAGAACTTTGAAAAAAGGTTTGATGAAATGCTAATGAGAATTAACAGCTTAGAGAGGAATATAAATGAGTTGATGGAGCTGAAAAACACAAGAACTTCATGTAGCATACACAACTTTCAATAGCTGAATCAACCAAACAGAAGAAAGGATATAAAAGATTGAAGATCAACTCAACGAAATAAAATGAGAAGGCAAGATTAGAGACAAAAGAGTAAAAGGAAATCAACAAAGCTTCCAAGAAATATGCAATTATGTAAAAAGACCTAATCTACGTTTGATAGGTGTACCTGAATGTGACAGAAAGAATGAATCCAAGCTGGAAAACACTCTTTAGGATATTATCCAAAAGAACTTCCCCAACCTAGCAAAGCAGGCCAACATTCAAGTCCAGGAAATACAGAGAACACCACAAAGATACTCCTTGAGAAGAGCAATTCCAAGGCACATAATCTTCAGATTTACCAGGGTTGAAATGAAGGGAAAAATTGCTAAGGGCAGCCAGAGAGAAAGGTCAGGTGACCCACAAAGGGAAGCCCATCAGACTCAGAGGATCTCTCAGCAGAAACCCTACAAGCCAGAAGAAAGTGAAGACCAATATTCAACATCCTTAAATAAAAGAACTTTCAACTTAGAATTCCATATCCAGCCAAACTAAGTTTCATAAGTGAAGGAGAAATAAAATCCTTTATGAACAAGGAATTGCTTAGAGATTTCATCACCACCAGGCCTGCTTTACAAGAGCTCCTGAAAGAAGCACTAAACATAGAAAGGAACAACCAGTACCAGCCACTCCATAAATGTACCAAATGGTAAAGAGCATCAATACAATGAAGAAACTGTGTCCACTAATGGGCAAAACAACCAGCTAGCATTAAAATGGCAGAATTAAATTTACATATAACAATATTAACCTTAAAAGTAAATGGACTAAATGCCGCAATCAAAAGACACAGACTGGCAAATTGAATAAAAAGCCAAAACCCATCGGTGTGCTGTATCCAGGAAACCCATCTCACATACTAGGATACACAAAGGCTCAAAATAAAGGGATGGAGGAAGATTTACCAAGCAAATGGAGAGGGGAAAAAAAGTAGGAATTACAATCCTAGCCTCTGATAAAATAGACTTTAAACCAACAAAGATCAAAAGTGACAAAGAAGGGCATTACATAATGGTAAAAATATCAATACAACAAGGAGAGTTAACAACCCTAAATATATATGCACTCAATAGAGGAGCACCCAGATACATAAAGCAAGTTCTTAATGACCTACAAAGAGACTTAGACTCCCACACAATAATAGGGGGAGACTTTAACACTCCACTGTCAATATTAGGCAGATCGATAAGACAGAAAATTAACAAGCATATCCAGGACTTGAACTCAGACATAGACCAAGCAAACCTAATAGACATTTACAGAACTCTCCACCCCAAATCCACAGAAAACACATTCTTCTCAGCACCACATCACACCTACTCTAAAATTGACCACATAATTGGAAGCAAATCACTCCTCAGCAAATGCAAAAGGACAGAAATCATAACAAACAATCTCTCAGACCACATTGCAATCAGGTTAGAATTCAGAATTAAGAAATTAACTAAGAACTGCACAACTTCATGGAAACTGAACAACTGGGTCTTGAATGTTGACTGGAGAAACAACAAAATGAAGGGAGAAATAAATATATGTTTTGAAACCAACGAGAATGAAGACACAACATACCAGAATCTATGGGACACATTTAAAGCAGTGTCTAGAGAAAGATTTATAGGAATAAATGCCCACATGAGAAGCAAGGAAAGATCCAAAACTGACACGCTATCATCAAAATTGAAAGAGCTAGAGGAGGAAGATCAAAAAAAGCTCAAATGCTAGCAGAAGAGAATAAATAACTAAGATCAGAGCAGAACTGAAGGAGATCAAGACACAAAAACCTTCAAAAAAATCAATGAATCCAGGAGCTGGTTTTTTGAAAAGATCAACAAAATAGACCACTAGCCAGATTAATAAAAAAGAAAGCAGAGAATAATCAAATAGATGCAATAAAAACTGGTAAAGGGGATATCACCACAGATAGCACAGAAATAGAAGCCACCATCAGAGATTACTACAAACTCTATGCACATAAACCAGTAAGCCTGGAAGAAATGGATAAATTCCTGGACACTTATACCCTCCCAAGCCTAAACTAGGAAGAAGTTGAAACCCTGAATAGATGAATAACAAGGGCTGAAGTTGAGGCAGCAAATAATAACCTACCAACCAAGAAAAGCCCAGGTCCAGATGGATTCACAGCCAAATTCTACCAGATATACAAAGAGGAGCTGGCGGCACTCCTTCTGAAACTATTCCAAACAATCCAAAGAGAGGGAATCCTCCCCAGATTATTTTATGAGACCAACATTATCCTGATACCAAAACCCAGCAGAGACTCAACAAAAAAACAAAACTTCAGCCCTATATGCATGATAAACATAGATGCAAAAATCTTCAAAATGCAAAAATCTTCAATAAAATACTGGCAAACCAATTGCAACAGCACATGATCAAGTAGGCTTCATACCAGGGATGCAAGGCTGGTTCAACATATGCAAGTTTATAAATGTAATCCACTACATAAACAGAACCAAGGACAAAAACCACATGATTATCTCAATAAAAGCAGAGAAGGCCTCTGACAAAATTCAACAGCCCTTTATGCAAAAAACTCTCAGGAAGCTAGGTATCAACGGAATGTATCTCAAAATAATAAAAGTTATTTGTGACAAATTCACAGCCAATATCATACTGAATGCACAAAACCTGGCAGCATTCACTTTGAAGTCTGGCACTAGACAAGGATGCCCTCTCTCACCACTCCTATTCAATATAGTATTGGAAGTTCTAGCCAGAGCAATCAGGCAAGAAAAAGAAATAAACAATATTCAATTAGGAAAGGAGGAAGTCAAATTGTCTCTATTTGCAGATGACATGATTGTATATTTAGAATACCCCATTGTGTCAGCCAAAAGCCTCCTTATGCTGATAAGCAACTTCAGCAATATCTTAGGATACAAAATCAATGTGCAAAAATCACAAGCATAATGATACACCAAAAACAGACTTAAAAAGAGCCAAATCAAGAATGAACTGCCATTACTATTGCTACAAAGAGAATAAAATACCTAGAAATACAACTAACAAAGAATGTAAAGGACCTCTTCAAGGAGAACTACAAACCACTGCTCAATGAAATAAGAGAGGACACAAACAGATGGGGAAACATTCCATGCTCATGGTTAGGAAGAATCAATATTGTGAAAATGGCCATACTGCCCAAAGCAATTTACAGATTCAACACTATCCCCATCAAGCTACCAATGACCTTCTTCACAGAACTGGAAAAACCCACATTAAACTTCATATGGAACCAAAAGAGAGCCTGCAGAGCCATGTCAATTATAAGCAAAAAGAAAAAAGCTGGAGGCATTCTGCTACCTGACTTCAAACTATACTACAAGGCTACAGTAATCCAAACAGCATGGTACTGGTGCCAAAACAGAGATATAGACCAATGGAACAGAACAGAGGCTGTGGAGGCAACATCACACATCTACAACCATCTGATCTTTGGCAAACCTGACAAAAACAAGAAATGGGGAAAGGATTCCCTGCTTAATAAATGGTGTTGGGAAAACTGCCTAGCAGTGTGCAGAGAGTAGAAACTGGACCCATTTCTGACACCTTAAACTAAAATTAACTCCAGATGGATTAAAGACTTAAACATAAGACCTAACACAATAAAAACCTTAGAAGGAAACCTAAGCAAAACCATTCAGGACATAGGCATAGACAAGGACTTCATGACTAAAACACCAAAAGCATTTGCAACAAAAGACAAAATCAACAAACATGATCTAATTAAATTCCAGGGCTTCTGCATAGCAAAAGAAATAATCATTAGAGTGAACCAGCAACCAATAGAATGGGAAAAAATTTTTGCAATCTACCCATCTGACAAAGGACTTATATCCAAAATCTACAAGTAACTAAAACAGATTTACAAGAAACAAACAAACAAACCCGTTCAAAAGTGGGCAAAGGATATGAACAGACACTTTTCAAAAGAAGACATATATGAGGCCAACAAACATATGAAAACATGTTCATCATCACTGGTCATTAGAGAAAGGCAAATCAAAACTACATTGAGATACCATCTCATGCCCATTAGAATGGGTGATCATTAAAAAATCTAGAGACAACAGATGCTGGAGAGGATGTGGAGAAATAGGAACACTTTTATACTGTTGGTGGGAGTGTAAATTAGTTCAACCATTGTGGAAGACAGTGTGGTGATTACTCAAGGACCTAGAAATAGAAATTCCATTTGATCCTGGAATCCCATTACTGGGTATACACCCAAAGGATTATAAATTATTCTATCATAAGGACACATGCACACGTATGTTCACTGCAGCACTGCTTACAATAGCAAAGACTTGGAGCCAACCCAAACGCCCATCAGTGATAGACTGGACAAGGAAAATGTGGCACATATAACCATGGAATACTATGCAGCCATAAAAAATGATGAGTTCGTGTCCTTTGTAGGGACACGGACAAACCTGGAAACCATCATTCTCAGCAAACTGACACAAAAACAGAAAATTAAGCAGCACATGTTCTCACTCATAGGCAGATGTTGAATAATGAGAACAAATGGACACAGGGAGGGAAGCATGACACACTGAAGTGTGTTGGCAGGGACTAGGGGAGAGACAGTGGTAGTTGGTGAGAGGGATAACATGGAGAGAAATGCCAGATATAGGTGATGGGGATGGGAGCAGCAAACTACATTGCCATGTATGTACCTATGCAACAATCCCACATGTTCTTTACATGTACCCCAGAACCTAAAATGCAGTATAAAAGATTTTGCCTGTCTTTTTATCAAGTACAAGGAGTACTTGATAATACTCCTTGGGATTATTTACATTTTATAAAATGCATTTTTATTTACAATTATTTACAAAAAGGCAAGTTAGCTAAATTTACCTAGACACAAGTAGTTAAACTCATAGAGACTCTATTATTAAAAATAACTTTCAGAATTTGGAAGTAGTATAATTTAATTGAGTGTATGTTGATTGCCAATTTAAAGGGACCAACTGTATGAGACATATAAATCAGCATATCTAAATTTATGTTTCTTCATGTTATATTTCTATATATTAGTTAGGCTAAACAGTTTGGGGAAGATTGAGCACTTGTAAGACCTCTCCAGAACCTTTGATATCTTATTGTGCATTGTAATTCATTGCACTGAGATGTGCTATATAATGCATCATTTCTCACACTTATTTGATCACAATAAAGCATTTAGTTCATACAGTATCTGAAGGTAATAGGGTTCCAAAGAACACACTTTGAGTAACATTGATGATTGAATTATTTTAAAGTTACTTAGTGGAATTTTGCTTGATATTTGCCAACATTATCACATTCCTGATCCTTTAAAATTATTTGACATAAATAACCTTAAAATTGATTATATGTTTAAAATAATATCTAATCAACACATCTTGAGGTTCACAAAAATTTTGAAAAATCATAGTGATTCTAAATTTCTGAGGATAAGACAGCAAACAAATTTCTCCTGAAAGGATATGACAGTGAGAATCTTTCTATGTCTTGCCTTATAAGTTTTGCTTTGTAAAGGTAATCAGTTATTTAATTAGATTCCTAAGACATTTAGAACACCAATTTTTGAGGATAAATTCCACTTGTCAGGGCAAATACAGATCAGAGGTAGCCCCTGGAGCTGAGGAATAGCTTTGATTTTCAGTAAAATTTGTGAGTCCACAGCTTTCTGATCAATCTTGAGCTGCTCTGTAATCTTATACTTTTCTTTTTCTGTGTTGAAGATCTCACCTTCCTGGTGTCTGGGCTTCTGCAGCTTCTTCTTATTGAAGTAAGCATCAGTAAGATGTTTTAGGATTTTTACATTGCTGATATCAATTTTGGTTGAGGTGACAATGACAAATTTCTGGTGTGTTCTTCATAGATGAACTTGATTAAAGACCAGAGGTCCCTTCACAAATAACAAGCCACTAGCCAGCTGCTTCAGGAAAACCACCCTCTTGTCCTGTGGCGTCCAGTGAGGATGATCAGAATGGTCTTGGGCGTAATGCTGGCTCACAGTTTTCCCAGGTGCTGTCTGAGGGTTTTTTGCCATGGCTCAACAGCTTTCAAGGCACATCTTCAGTAGGATAATACCTAGGTATTTTCTGAAGTTTAACCACCTGGGCACCACCATTCTTATCACCACCAACTGGTTTTGTAACTATTGCAAGAACCTTTTCCTTCTTAATGTGCTTTCATTGTAGAAGATCTTTATGTTCTTGCATTTTTAGATATTATCGAGACTGAATGTGTATTATGCATACTTACAACTATAATCATAAATGTATTTAGAAGTGGTGTCATTTATTAAGAAGTTATCACTTTGAAATTTTAGGGTTTAGAAGCATTACTTCAAGTACTTTCTAAAAATAGTGAATTCCAGATACAACTCTAGAGTTCTTGATACTGTAAATCAGAAAAAAAAAAAGTGGCTCAAATTTTGCATTTTAAAAAAGTCTTTTAGATAATTTTTCAACAGCTGAAGTTTTTATGTCCCATAATGCCTGAGAAATAGGTGATATTTCTATTAGTGATACTGGATCAACAGTTTTATGATTAAACTCTGGGCTGAGAGTTAACCCCTACTAGACATAGAAAAATGTATTAGATTTTGGATTCCAGAAAGCTAAAATGATCCTGAGCAAAGTAACAAAGTTTGAGGCATCACACTGCCAATCTTCAAAATGTACTATAAGTCTATGAAAACGAAAACAGCATGGTACTGGTATAAAAGCAGACACATAGATCAATGGAACAGAATAGAGAATCCAGAAATAAAACCACACACCTAAAACGATCTGATCTTCAACAAAACTGACAAAAACAAGCCATGGGAAAGGGACTCCCTATTCAACAACTGGCTAGCCATGTGCAGAAAAATAAAACCTTACCGCAACCTTTCACCACATATAAAAATCAAGTCAAGGTTAATTAAAGATTTAAATGTAAGACCTTCAACTACAAAAATCTTAGAAGAAAACCTAGGACATACCCTTCTTGACACTGACTTTGCAAAGAATTTTTGGCCCAAATCCCCAAAATCAATTGCAATAAAAGTGGACCCTGGCCGGGCGCGGTGGCTCAAGCCTGTAATCCCAGCACTTTGGGAGGCCGAGGCGGGTGGATCACGAGGTCAAGAGATCGAGACCATCCTGGTCAACATGGTGAAACCCCGTCTCTATTAAAAAGACAAAAAATTAGCTGGGCATGGTGGCGCGTGCCTGTAATCCCAGCTACTCAGGAGGCTGAGGCAGGAGAATTGCCTGAACCCAGGAGGCAGAGGTTGCGGTGAGCCGAGATCGCGCCATTGCACTCCAGCCTGGGTAACAAGAGTGAAACTCCGTCTCAAAAAAAAAAAAAAAAAAAAAAAAGTGGACCCTAATTGAACAGCTTTGGCACAGCAAAATAACCTATCAACAGAGTAAACAGACAACCTACAGAATGGGAAAAAAATCACAAACTGCATCCAACAAAGGTCTGAAATCCAGAATCCATAAAGAAGTTAAAGAAATCAACAAGCAAAAAACAAATGACTCCATTAAAACATGGGCAAAGGACATGAACAGATACTTCTCCAAAGAAGACATACAGACAGACAATGAACATGAAAAAATGTTCATTGCCACTAATGATCAGAGAAATGTAAATCAAAACCACAATTAGATACCATCTTACACCTGTCAGAATGGTGATTATTAAAAAGGCAAAAAACAACAGATGCTGGTGAGGCTCAGGAGAAATGGGAATGCTTATACACTGTTGGTGAGAATGCAAATTATTAATATTTCAGCCACTGTGGAAAGCAGTTTGGAGATTACTCAAAAAATGTAAAGACAGAACTACCTTTCAACCTAACAATCCCCTAATTGGGTATATATCCAAAAGAAAATAAATCATTCTACCAAAAAGACACATGCACTCATACATTCATCACAATGCTATTGACAATAGCAAAGACATAAAATCAACCTGATGCCCATCAACAGTGGATTGGATAAAGAAAATATGCTACATATACACCTTGGAATACTATGACACCATAAAAAGAACAAAATCATGTCCTTTGCAGCAACATGCGTGCAGCCAAAGGCCATAAGCCTCAGTGAATTAGCACAAGAACAAAAAGCCAAATACTGTATGTTCTCACTGATAACTTAGAGCTAAACATTGCATATACATGGTCATAAAGATGGGAATAATAGACACACCACTGGAGGCAGAAGAAAAGTAGACAGGACATGGGTGAAAAACTCCCTATTGGATACTAATCTCAATACCTGGGTGACAGGATCATACCCCAAACCTCACTTAAAATTAAAACTATTTGTATCTACAACTGAACAAATGTCACACAATATACCCATGTAGCAGATCTGCACATGTATCCTCTGTATCTAAAATAAAAGTTAAAATTATAAAAATAAAAGAAAAAAACTAAGAATTTTGGAGCAATATGACATAAATGTTTGGAAAATTACTTTGATATATCCACAGAAATATCAGAATCTTTCCAGTGGAGGGTACATTTTGCATTCTATTCCATATCATCTCCCATTGGGAGTGCCTATTCTAAAGTATATGGAAACGTAATACTGCACCTGTTCACAGATGTTAGAGTGGTGTCTCAAAATAAAATGTTTAAAATTGTCTTTATTTTCTCTTAATATAAACACATATATCATTGTTGCAGAAATACATTTTTGTTACAACTAGAAAAATGGTTGTAAAACTAAGTAATATAAAAACAGGAGTACTTTTTAGCTAACAAAACATGTGAAATAAAAAATAATGTTTGCAGATGTGAATATATCTCATTGACTTCCTGTTTAACTTGATCTACAAATATTTTCCAATTTGTAAAAGATTTTCAAAATTCACAACTTTTTCTAAAATTTAGAAGTGCACACATCAAAGAGAATTTGAAACACACAGCAAGGAATGCAGTGATGAATACTATGGAGTTCATGTGTCTTTCCTACATTTCCCGTTATGCCAAAATAATGCTGATCTTCTGGAATCATATTTTCCCTTATAAAAATAGAAGAATAACTAATGATTATTGCCATTTGTGTCATTTGAATATGGATACATTTCTGCAAAATTAGAGTTTTTCAACTTAAATTCAACTTGAGTTAGGAGGTGGGACTCGACTCAGGAGGCAGAACTCAACTGCAGAGGTGGGGCTCAGGCATTAGATGAAATTGAGGACTAGCTAACACAGGGATGGGGCACTAGGAGCTTTCGATAAGACATGACCACCAGTGTGCCATGTCATTTACCCTTGCCAGAACAACACTCAGATGTTACTGTTTTCCTAAAGAACATGGCAATGTCCTGATGACTTGGAAATTACCACTCCTGTCCTAGAAATTTCCGTATAACCCACCACTTAATTTTCATATAATAACAAGTGGGTATAAATATGACAGCCAAACTGCCTCTGAGCTGTTCCTCTAGGCACATTGCCTATGGGGTTGCCCTGCTGTGTAAGGAGAAATACCTCTACAGCTGCTGTACATTGCCACTTCAATAAAAGTTGCTGTCTAACAACAGCGGCTTGCCCTTAAACTCATTTCTGGGTGAAGGCAAGAACTGTCCTGGGCCAAGCTCAAATTTGGGGGCTTTCCTGGCCTAAATTAAAATGTTGAAACTGCTTGAGGTTACTACATTTTTTCCCCAAAATTTCTAGAGAAAACAAATCATTACTCTGGCCCTTTGGCATTAGATCTAATTGACTGGTTTATTAATTAAGGTATTAATAAATTCAACAAATTTTCATTTAGAAAAATCTCTGTGTACAAGGTTTCAAACACCAAAAAAGAAGCATAAAATGCTATAGAGATAAAAATAGGCAAGTGATTTCAGTGGGATTTGTCTAACAAGGCTTTACGGAGAAAGCACAGATAAATTGAATTAGGTGAGTTGGTTGAGAACATTACAGGAAAAAGAGAAAGAGCTACACACACAAAACACACTCTCCAAGCCATGTAATAAATTGAAGATCATTAAAACAAGAGGGTTAATAAGGTGGTTATAAGCCTAGAGGCATTATTAGAACTGCAAGTCTTTCTTATACAATTTGCAAACCAAACAGTTGCTGTTTACAATTACTCCAATTTATAATTTACTTGGACTTACCTAAGACACGCAAACCCATATATGTATTCATTGACATTTCATCTACAAAGATTAAGGTGCTCAATTAAATATTATGCATTAAGACTAAAAGTACATCTTAGAAGGAAAAAATTCCATTAGTCAACAAATCTTCAATTATCATTTTGGAAATTACCCTTTATGTCACTGAAGTGGCCATATGCTCTATTGCAGTTTTTAAAGAGTGGCAATTGTCTTAGTATTACTCCTTTACTTATTCTTTATTATTTTTATAAATTGAAATCAATTATTTGAGGTCATTGTTCATATTTTCATAGGTCTTTTTCTTAAAAAATGATGAGTAAAAATTTGAGGAGAAATGCTCATGAAATTAAAAGTAAGCATTTGAGAAGTAACATAAATTTAAATACAGGCTGCAGAACAAATAATTTCAAGCTATAGAAAGCTGAATATTTTATCATGAAACTAAAAATTGCCTAAATATAACTTCTTGCATACTTTTACTATTCATATTTTAATGAAAAGCATTACATTCTTCTTTAAATGCATCCTGTGTAGAATATTAATACAATAGCTGCTTGCCACCCACAATCATGCATTTAAAAAATATACAATCCAACTCTTAATCGTTATAAATTATATGTGTTTATTTTCTTCTTAAATTATATTGCTGTTCCATATCTTCTATAAGATTTTATTCTAAGGAAATATACTTTATGCTTAAAAGTATTTTATTCAATCACTTTATTATACTTCAAAATGTTTCTATAGCATTAAGATTAAATATTTCTTAAAAGTTATTGTCATGAATCTTTAATGTTTAAAATACTCTGTATTAAGTTAAAATTAAACTATTTTTAGTCTACAATTAAACAAATGTATTCATTGCATTATTAACAATGAATAAATTGATATTGAAAATGCATCTATTATAAAGATAAGGGGTGTTATCTCATTTTTACAGTTTACAGTATCCTCATTAAAGAAGTCTTCTTAAATATCAGTTCTTCTAATTAATATTTTTCTGTATGCCACAGAAATTTTTTTCCCTAAGGGAATGCAAATTTTTGATGGGTGGGTGAAAGTGTGATTTATTTTACCAAGTTCAAGAAGTTCAAGTGTGACAGGAAAGTGAGAAGATGAAGCACACATAAAGTACATATCTGCAGGCTTGTTCTCAGCCAAATCAACGTGAGGAAACAAATCTTGAGGCTGAGCATATAGAAACATTAAAATGATTGTTTCATATTGAAGAGTGCTGGATATTACTAGCACACTCTCTGGGGATTGTCTGATTCCATATTGATAGCTCCTTTGACTGAACTTCTATTGACCAGACTTGCAGCAGTTTTGTAGAAGAAGAATTGGTCATGAAAAAAAAAAAAAGAAAACTGACACTAATGCAAATTATTTTTGCTTATAGCAATGTAAATTTGTTTTATCTAGTTAAAAAATTGCTTTAACTCTGTAGAAAACATAACTCCTAAACGTCTTATTTTATAACAGATAAAGGGTTTTAAGAAGCTTTGCATCTATTAGCAAATGCATTTCAGCATTCCTGATTGTGTGTACCTATGTGTGTATGTGTTCTTAAAATTCTCCTTTGAACTATAATTAGTAATTGAATAAAATCTTCATCATGCTTTCAGTTTATATTTGCATAAGATTCTTTTTTAACTTTTTGAAAATTATGCTTTATTGATTCACTTGACAGAGCCAAATAAATTGCATTACTGAACAAGGACATATCCAGGGATCTTTAAGTAAAGTCGTATCTTTTCTAGGTCTAAGAGAATCTCAAGCATCAACAGAACTTTAATTTTTCTGACTCTCAAGTTCTTTTTTCCTCTTACTGGGGGCAGGCGGTGGGAGGAATTGTTGGTTTGTTGTTGTTGTTTTGGTTTTTATTTCTAGATCTTGGTAAAACATAAATTATCCCCCGTTAGTGGCAGCAATGACTAAGATTTTGGTTTTCTGTTCTGATCATTTGGTGATCTCTATGAGATGAATAATGCAATTCTATTCGCTATTGGATTAAAAATGAGTGAGATACTGGTTTGTTAGTTTGCTTAGATATCAAATTAACTGAAAAAGTGCTTCCAGCCCACTGGGAAGGAAACCACTTACTTGATATCTGCGTCAGGAAGTTTTTGGGTTTTCATGTTCACTTTTGACCCTTGACTGAGGGGATAGGGATGCAGGTATAAATTATATTTGTGATTATGCAACTGTGTTTGAGATTGAGAAAGGTCTTCACTGCTATTTCCAGAGGATGAAATACATTAAACTATAGTATCTCTTAAGTTAAAGAATCACCGTTCTAATTTTTTTTAATTTTATGTATTTATGTATATTTTTATTTTTTTATTTATTTTTGAGACGGAGTCTTGCGCTGTCACCAGGCTGGAGTGCAGTGGCACATCTCGGCTCACTGCAACCTCCGCTTCCCGGGTTCAAGTAATTTTTCCGCCTCAGTCTCCCGAGGAGCTGGGATCACAGGCACGTGCCACCACACCCAGCTAATTTTTTTGTATTTTTAATAGAGACAGGGTTTCACCGTGTTGGCCAGGATGGTCTCAATCTCTTGACCTTGTGATCCACCCACTTCGGCCTCCCAAAGTGCTGGGATTACAGGCGTGAGCCACCGCGCCCGGACCTAATTTGTTTATTTAAAAAGTGCTTACATAAATTGGATATTCTCAAATACATAGAAATTTTTTAGACAAATTTCTAACATGAATTATGATAACCTCCAAAAAAGATATCCCCAAAGCCATTTTCTATAAAATACCAAATCACTCCTGGCTTAATAATAATGATGTAAAGAAGAGGACCAGTTATAAAATCATAATTTATATGATTTTACATAAATTATCGATGTTAAGTAATATACAAGTGTGCAATTTAATCTCTTTAAGATTTAGTTTGATTCCTCATGAAAAGTCTATTTAATCTGAATTTCTGAAAGTTTATATACTAGGTTACTAATAAAATAAAACCATATTCCTACATAAAAGTTTAACCTTATAAAAATATATTTTAAAGAAGTTGAATCATAATTCTGCCAATCTTTTTATATCAACAATAATTTTGTTTTCTAGTTTGTCAACATAAACAAAATTTTCAATATCTTTAGGCAACTTAAAACTTAGACAAATATTACATTGAGTTACTTGTCATAGAATACATAAATAATATCTCTATAAAATACTATAAATTATTGATCACCAAGCATAAAATTAAGATTATTTTTGTTGTCTATAAAACATGAGTACATATAACAAGAACTGAAGAGTATAAAAGAGGAAATTACATTTGCCTTGGATTATAAGACTTAGCTAAAAACCCACCAATAAATTGTTAATATTTTCTCAGTTTGCTCGGTTTCAATGAATTTATTCATAAGACATTCTTTTATAATCTCAGGACACAGCTGAGAGCAAGTGAGGAAGAGATGGACTTGTCAAATATTAGTTCCTCTTCCTTCATCCACTGAATCACTTATGCACTGACAATTTCTTAAGCACCTGCATTATGTGCTCAGAGGAAACAGAAGACTAGAACATTCAGGTCCTCAACATGTCTTGTTTTGAGAGTTAATGTTTAAACAATTAAAGTGGATTTAGTAATGTGCTTAATTTCTTACAGGATTTCCAGACTTATTAAACCTTATTAATTCTGTTAACTCTCAAGAACTACTTGGGCCTCACTACTTTTATATTTTAAAATTTTCTGCTTTACTTCTGCCCTAGAAAAATCAATCACTTCATTCTTCATATTACCTAAAACGTTTGTGTCTTTTGTATTAAACTTACACTATAATGCAACTATCAGTTTACATATTCATATTATCTAAATAAATTGTTTTCTTCCTTAACTAAACAATTTGTTAAAATACAAAGTACACTGCTCCATAGGGGAGAATAATTAACTTTAATTTGAGAATGTCATGTAAAATATATATTCTGATAATGGCAAAATGATGGTAGACAATGATTTCAATTTTCTGATGAGGAGAAAATTTACAGATTAATTTACTTGTATGAAAAAATGGCATATAAAGTTATACACTAAGTACATGCAGTCACTAAATATTTATTGGTTATATGCTATATGTGTTTCTATTCTATCTAATATGCATTACAAACATATCTAAGTCTATTTTTTTTGAGACAGAGTTTTGCTCTTGTTACCCAGGCTGGAGTGCAAAGGCGTGACCTCGGCTCACCGCAACCTCCACCTTCTGGGTTCAGACAACTCTCCCGCCTCAGCCTCTGGAGTGGCTGGGATTACAGGCACGTGCCACCATGCCCAGCTAATTTTTTTGTATTTTTAGTAGAAATCTAAGTCTCTTAAACATCATAATTATTCCAAAAAGAAAAATAGATTAGAGCTACCTCTAGGGAAATATAATACCAATTATTATTGAAAAGTGTTTTATACAAACAAGGATTATATTATCAAACACATTTTCCTCCAATTAGTTATTACACTCATTTCCTCCTTCTTTCCTTCCTCCTACTTTTTACACTTTACCTCGTTTGAGGCTTACTCAAATGAGGTAAAATTAACCATTTCCACAGACATCAAATTTATGACTGATGCGTTTTTACTAACAAGTAACAGCAAATATACTGTTAAATCAAAAGTATAAAATGTTGATACATTATTGGGTCATTCAAAATAATTTTGTATGATAACATGCAGGGAAAGTATGTTTTCACTGAGAGATAGTCTTATATAAATTATTTATTATAAAAATAACTATCATGTTTTTCTATTAAGACTAATGTGAAACATTTCACAGAGGTATTTTTCAACCCAAGGAACAAACTGAAAAATGAGGGAGAACAATGATAGATAAAACTGAAGATAAATTATCTGACTTGTAATCTACATGGCATGGTGAGAGTGACAGAATCAGGTATCTGAAAGAAAGACAGAGAACTAAGTTGTATTGGATTTTTTAGAGCAGACATTGTAAAAATAAGGTTTATAAATTTACATAAGCCAATATTGAAAACAGCACTATATACCTGGTACTTTATCCAATTTTATAAGACATGTAAGATGCCCAGCAGTTCAGCAAACATCCCAAGATCAAAAAGTGAATAATGGAGGATAGTAAATTCTTATAATTTTATGTTGCCTCAGTATCCAATTTGAATACAAGTTTAACTTTCTCATAGCAGAAGCAGGGTTTAGTCACTCTTAACTTAGTTTCCAGTTCTACATCAAACCCAAATCCCTCAAGCCAGAGGTCGGAGATAACAGCTTAGATGCATCTCTCCTGCCTAACAGACCAGGCTCCTCATTTTCCTGCTGCTTCCTTTAAAAGGACTATTCAGGTATTTTCCTACAAACTCAAAGTAAGCTACACCCTGTTCCCTTACATATCCTGGTAATTTCCATATATTGTCTCTCTCTCTATGCCTGACTTTTCATTTCTGCTTTGCATGTCCTGGAGACGGAGAACTGTCCTCCTGACTCATTGTGTCCTTCCTGCCTAGAATCCGTAAGTAAAAAGTCCTTGAGCTAGATTCCTACTGTGGTAGTATATCAAATTTGCACCATGCATATAAAGAACTAGAGCTTCCCCAATCCAGAATTTCCCTGGGATGCCAGGGAGGACATAAAGTCAGGATCCCAGTGCCACAGCAATGGTCAGGTAGGAATAAACTGAACATGGATCAAACAAGAACCACAAGGGCATCTTCCAATATAAACATATTTCCTGTATGAAAGACCTCCAGGCCACAGGTCTGACAACTAAACGTTAGGCTGTCTAGTAGGTAAAAGTAGTATCCCACAAAAGTCACACTGTAAATACCCATGTCTAGCTCTCCTTCATTTCCCAGTAGGGAATGGTTTCTAACAGGTCTGGTACTGAAACCCCAATAGCTAGAGGCTCTTAAAAGAAGGAAAATCCACTTCTAACTGGGATCAGAAGACATTCATAAACCTCTTCGCTAGTGAAATATTCATAATTAATAAAAATAATATAATAATGTACATATATTATAATGTTACATCATATGCAAATTTATGTACCTAATTATATATATAATATGTGATTTTACTACTTATTGTTTTATTATGTACAACTATAATCATATATATGTGTAATTACATATATAATACATTAAATAAATATAATTATGTATATATTATATATATAAACATTCGAAGCCTCCAGAAATTTTTCCAAAGGTATACACCAAATTAAATATATATATATAAAAGAAACACTGCATCTCGGTAACAGCAAGAGTCTATGTAATTTGAACCTAAACTAGTCCCTTCCTTCCCATTCCTAGCTCCAGAAAAGCAGTGCATATTTTGGCAAAGAAGAGAGGCAGAAAATAAGAACTGAGAACTCCGAAGTTCTGCCCAAAGAACTAATTTTGTTTAGAAAAGAATGTAGGCAAGTTTGAGTTGAAGGGCACTCTCTGAAATAATGCATATTTTATTGCTAAGCAATTAAGTAGAGACTGCCAGATCCATGATGTATTATTGGGTTTGCAGCATACATAATGATACATGGTTGGGTTTAGAGCATATATATATATACACATATATATATACACACATATATATATATATAATATGTACAAAAATTAGAGCACAGAATGGAGAAGAGGAAATAGAGCTTTCTAGGATTATTTCTATGTTAAATTAAATAAGTCTAAATGTGAAATAGATTCTGATAAATTAAGGTATATATGGTAAGTCCTAAATCAACCACAAAGAAAATAACAAAAAATACAAAGAAAAATCATTAAACGAATTAAAATGTTACAGAAGAAAATATTTTCTTAATGCAAAAGCAGTAAAGGAGAGAGGACAAAAGAGACATTAGAAAGATTAAAAAATTTGCAGATGTAAACTTAACTATGTCAACAATAACATTAAATTCTAACGTATTATTCAATTAAATCAAAAGGCAGTTTATCACACTGAATTAAAAATGAAAAACAATATTCAACTGCCCATTTTCTCTAGAAAACAGTTTATATTCAAAGATACATGTAGGTTAAAAATAAAGGGAGAGCAAAAGATATGTTATGTAAGTATCAATCACAAGACAGAAAGGCTTTACAAATATCAGGAATAGTAGGCTTTTAAAAACAAAAACAATCACTAGATATAAAAACAGATATTTTATAGTTATATTGAGATCAATTTTGTTGTTCTAGTTTAATTATGTTAATTTATCAAAAATCAGAACAATTATAAATATATATGCACCAAACAGCACAACCTCAAAATATGAAGCAAAAAATTACAGAATTATAATTAAAAATAGAGAATTTGCAAAAAGAGTTGAGGACTTCAGTATTGCACTTTCAATAATGGATAAGATAAATAAGCAGAAGTTCTATTAGAAAATGAAAAACTTGGACAACAATAAGACAGACTGAACTCAGAAGCCTTTATAGAACACTCCATCCCCAAAAGAGCAAAATACACATCCTTCTGAAGTACACACAGTACTACAAGGTAGACTACATTCTAGGCCATGAAATAAGCCTCAATACATTTGAAATAATTCAAAGCACACAGAGTATGTTCCTTGCTACAATGGAATAACATTACAAATTAATTACAGAGTTGGTGTTTTTTCAGGATGGCTGACTAGAGGCATTGGATGCCAGTTTTCATAAAGAAGAACCAGAGCTACTGATGAGTAAACACATCCTGAGTGGAATACTGAGGGAAGAGTGCCATATTCTCTGAAAGAACCCATGGGATGAAGCTGGGGCACAGTAAAAGAAGGAAGCAAGGGTTTGGCAGAGATTGACCCCTGAAGATCTTGGAGTCCCATGGATAAGGTAGGTGGGGTTATTTTTTGCTTCCTTCACCCCCGTGTCAGACTGCTGACTTCTGAACTGTCAGAGAGCCTGTCTGCCCTCATGAGCTTAAGTACTGTTGTGGGTAGTGTTTACAAATTTCTTGAGGGCAGAGTACTAGGCCGTCAGCTCATGCAAGTATACCACCCCCTCCTCCACTGTCAAGATCCAAGCTAAGGTAGTAGGTGCATTACTAGCTGGGCATCCACTGTGGATCTCTATCCTATCCAAAGAGTAGAATCTCTTTTGCCTCAACATCAGTAGATCCCTTATGAACATTCCTTAGAATTTACTTGGACAGCAGCAACCAGAAAGGACAAGCAAGATAAAGGAAAGCTGTGATATTCCTGGAATTATAACGCTCCGGGTAAGCTGTCCCTAGGGGAAGGGAGAGCACCAGATGCCAAAGTGCCCTTGGAACAACAAAAACCAGAGCGTGCCGTCTACTCTGTACAAGACCTCCCCACTTGTAAGCTAAAGATGATTGCGCCCATCGCAGCAGCAATGTGGGCATGGTACTGGGCTATGTAGGGAAAAGTGTGGTTCCATCCCACCAGCAGGTGGCACTGGTGCCTGGGAACAAATATGGATGGAGGACCTCTGTTTGCTGATCCACAACTGTGGATGCAGCTGCAGCTATTCTTTCAGGGGGTTGGCATGGGTATGCCCAAGGAGAGCCATTATAGGACTATTAGGAGGGGCTGCACCCCCACTTTTTGTATGCTTATCAGCCCAGCTTGCAAGAATGATGGGGTCCATCCCTGACTCTAAACAGAGCAGCAGCATTCCTGCTGCAGAGTACAGGTTAGCCAAAAAGCTATCTTTTTGGAGTTGAGGAAAGAGGTTTCTCCCTGAGGTCATTTCATTGGTAGCTATGGGGAAGGGATTTGCTATATCCCTCAGTTACATTGAACCCTGAAGATAAACTGCAATGTCTATCTGAACTGAAAATCCTGAGACCTGGAAGAAGGGTGTGATGTGGAGGTTGACCACTTTCCTGCCTGCCCATGATGTGGAACTGGGAGAAACATGCGAGCCTTTCACTACATGCTCTCCCTGTCATTCCTGTGAAGGCAAGTACATTAACTTATCATTGAGGTATCTGAGGGTGAGTTTGGTGATCCAGCTCTGCCCAGCTTTGTCCACGTCATACCCTTCAGCAGGGAAGTCAGAACATCAGTCATTTCTCAGACCAGCCCTCTACTTGTGACAACAGAGAGCCCTTCTCAATAAAGAGAGATCAAACATATAGGACAGCCAACTGTTACCTATAAGCACCACCTTCTGAACTGGAGATTCAACTGCACAATCAAATTAAAAATCTTCTGTCAGAAGATCATGGTGCTGGGCAATTAGGTACGTTTCCTGAGACTTCCACAATCTCAGTCCTGCTCAATCATAGCCGCAATGTATTGGGCCTTTGAGCAGGACTAACAACCAACAGAAGGTGTTAGTTCTGCTCATAGGCCCAATACATTGTGGCTATGATCAGCATTTGAAAGAGCCACCACACAAAGGCTATCTATAATCAAGGAATGCATCCAGAACATTGGCCCCTGAAAGCACCCAGAAGTGAAGCCAAACAGCCCTACACAATATACATTACAGTTACACTCTCAAGAGAAAAATTTTTAGTAAGTACCATCTAAAAGAAAGTAAATTTGCCGGGCGCGGTGGCTCAAGCCTGTAATCCCAGCACTTTGGGAGGCCGAGGCAGGTGGATCACGAGGTCAAGAGATCGAGACCATCCTGGTCAATATGGTGAAACCCCGTCTCTACTAAAAATACAAAAATTAGCTGGGCATGGTGGCGCGTGCCTGTAATTCCAGCTACTCAAGAGGCTGAGGCAGGAGAATTGCCTGAATCCAGGAGGCGGAGGTTGTGGTAAGCTGAGATCGCGCCATTGCACTCCCGCCTGGGTAACAAGAGCGAGACTCCGTCTCAAAAAAAAAAAAATAATAAATTAATTAAAAAATAAGAGACAATTTCTTCAGGATGAGAAGAAACATGCATAAGAACTATGGCACCATAGAAAAACACAGTGCTTTAACATCTCCAAAGGATCACAATAACTCTCTAGCAATGGATCCAAAACTAAATGAAAATTCTGAAATAATAAATAAAGAATTCAAAATATAGATTATGAAGAAGCTTAATGAGATCAGACAGAAAGCTAAAAACCAATCTAAAGAAATCAGAAAAAAAATTTAGGTTTTGAATAAACAATTGCTATAGACATTTAAAAAAACAGAACTTCTGAAAATAAAAAAATCATTGAAATAATTACAAGATACATTTCAAAGCTTTACCAGTAGACCAAGTAAAAGAAAAATAAGTCAAAGCTTAAAGACAAGCCTTCCGAATTAACCAAATCAGAGAAAAATCAAGAAAAAAATTAAAAGAATCGATTTTGAGAAATATGAGATTATGTAAAGTGGCCAAACCTATAATTTATAGGGATTCCTGAAAGAGAATAAAAAGCTGAGAAAACTTATTTGTGAGAACAATCCATGAAAACTTCCCTGGTCTTCCTAGGGAATTAGGCATGCAAACACAACAAGTTCAGCGAATACTTGGAACATACTTAAAAGATGAAACTCATTATTGCAACTGTTGGCAGGTTATCCAAAATCAATGTGAAGGAAAAAAATTCTAAAAGCAGCAAGAGATAAGTATTTAATCACTTATAAAGACAATCCCACAAAACTCCCAACAAACTTTTTATCTGTGTTAAATGCCTACATTAGAAAGATAGAAAGATTCCAAATTAACAACATTGCAAGTCCTCAAGGGACTAGAAATTCAAGAGCACACCAAAGCTAAAGCTCAGAGAAGAAAATAAATAACAAAGATCAAAGAAGGACTAAATGAAATTGATAACAACAACAAAAATACGAAGGATCAACAAAACAAAAATTGTGTTTTGAAATCATAAGCAAGATTAATAGATGGTTAGTTAGATTAACCAAGAAAAATGGAGAGAAGACTCAAATAAGCACAATCAGAATAAATAAAGGCATGACTACCGGTGATACCACAGAAATATAAAAGATCATCAGAGACTACTATAAGCATCACTAAGCATACAAACTAAAAAAAACAAAACAAAACAAAACAAAAACTTGAGGAAATTCCTGGAAACATAACCGCACAATACAGTAACAAGAAGAAATAGAAATCCCTAACAGACCAATAATGAGTAATGAAGAGGGGGACTCAAGATGGCGCTGTGAGAACAACCCAGGATTGGAGCCCGCGTTGAATTCGCAAACGGTGAGTCAGTGCTGCATTTCCAGACTGATCTTTGTTGCCCACAGAACGGGGAAACTCCCAAGTATAAAAAGACACGGGACACCAGGCAGTAGGTCTGCCTGGCGAAGCCGTCAGCCGGGGCGGCGGCGGCCGGCCCTACTCAGCAATCCCCACAGGGCGCGCTTGTCCGGGTGCCTTGTTGAACCGGCAATCTGAGACTTGAGAGGGCTGGACTTGAGACTGAACGAGACTTGCACAGTAGCCCAGCCCAGGGGATTGCAGGGACAGATCGGTTGGGATACCCAGTGGGACGAACAAAACCGCGATTTCAAACTATCCCGGGCAGACGGTCCGAGACGCTCTGTGGGGGAGGGGCGTCCACCACTACGGAGGCAACCTGCCCCAACTGATATACACGCCCACTGCTGAGGCAGCCAGCCGTTGCCGAGGCAACCCGCCCCAACTGAGATACACGCCCATTGCTGAGGCAGCCAGCCATTGCCGAGGCAACCCGTCCCTACTGAGATACACGCCCACTGCTGACGCAGCCTGCCGTTGCTGAGGCAACACGCTACAACGAAGAGACTCCGCCGCAGGGCGTGGCAGAGACCACAGCAGAGCCGGCAGGAACAGTGTGAATCACACAACAGCAGGGCGGAGCCTCGGCAGCCAAACAGTGGCTAGTCTGCCTTTGAGCTGGGCAGGACACCTGATTGGACATCCAAAAATAAAGCCCAAACCCCTCAACACAGAGCATTTGAGAAAAAAAAAAAAGGGTTGTTTAATGAGCTGTGTTGCAGCAGAATCAAACATAGCAGCCTAACAGCCCTGAATGAACGACAGAGTGCACAGCTCAGCAATTAAAACCCTATAAAGTACAAACTGTCTCCTCAAGCAGCTCCCTGACCCCTCTATATCCAAAAGACTGTCATTAGGCAGGCATCATCCTGGGACAAAGAGAGCAGAAAAAGAAACTGGTAGCATCCCTCGCTGTGCCACGGCTACTAGAGGTGCATCCCAGACAAGCAGGGTCTGGAGCGGACCTCAACAGTCGTACAGCGAAGGGGCTAGACTGGTAGAAGGAAAACCAAGCAACAGAAATACTTCATCATCAACATTCTGGGTGTCCACTCAGAGACCCAAACGAAAAGTCAGCAACTACGCAGACGACCAGCGGACAAATCCACAAAGATGGGAAGAAACCAGCGCAAAAAGGAGGAAAACACCCGAAACCAGAACACATCGCCTCCTAGAAAGGACCAAAACTCCTCACCAGCAAGGGAACAAAGCTGGACGGAGAATGACTGTGACGAAATGACGGAATTAGACTTCAGAAGATGGATAATGAGAAACTTTTGTGAGCTAAAAGATCATGTATTAAATCAATGCAAAGAAACTAAGAACCTTGAAAAAAGATTTGAAAAAAGATTCGAGGAAATGATAACAAGAATGGATACCTTAGAGAGGAATATGAATGAATTAAAGGAGCTGAAAAACACAATACGAGAACTTCGCGAAGCAAACGCAAGTTTCAATAGCCGAATTGACCAAGCAGAAGAAAGAATATCTGAAGTCGAAGACCAACTCAATGAAATAAAACGAGAAACCAAGATCAGAGAAAAAAGCGCAAAAAGGAATGAACAAAGTCTCCAAGAAATGTGGGACTATGTGAAAAGACCTAACCTACGTTTGATAGGTGTACCACAAGGGGACGAAGAGAATGAATCCAAGCTGGAAAATACTCTTCAGGACATCATCCAGGAAAATTTCCCCCACCTAGCAAGACAAGCCAACACTCAATTGCAGGAAATACAGAGAACACCACAAAGATATTCCGCAAGAAGAGCAACCCCAAGGCACATAATCGTCAGATTCAACAGGGTTGAAATAAAGGAGAGAATACTAAGGGCAGCCAGAGAGAAAGGTCGGGTCACCCACAAAGGGAAGCCCATCAGACCCACAGCAGATCTCTCGGCAGAAACACTACAAGCCAGAAGAGAGTGGGGGCCAATATTCAACATTCTTAAAGAAAAGAACTTTCAACCCAGAATTTCATATCCAGCCAAACTGAGCTTCAGAGGTGAAGGAAGAATAAAATCCTTTGCGAACAAGCAAGTACTCAGAGATTTTGTCACCACCAGGCCTGCTTTACAAGAGCTCCTAAAAGAGGCACTACACATAGAAAGGATCAATCAGTACCAGCCATTCCAAAATCACACTGAATGCTAAAGAGCTTCAACATAATGAAGAATCTACAACAACAGGCAAAACAGCCACTTAGAATCAAAATGGCAGTATCAAATTCACACATAACAATATTAACCCTAAATGTAAATGGACTAAATGCACCAATCAAAAGACACAGACTGGCAAATTGGATAAAAATCCAAAACCCATCAGTGTGCTGTATCCAGGAAACCCATCTCACATGCAAGGATACACAAAGGCTCAAAATAAAGGGATGGAGGAAGATTTACCAAGCTAATGGAAAGCAAAAAAAAGCAGGAGTTGCAATTCTCATCTCTGATAAAATAGACTTTAAAGCAACAAAGATCAAAAGAGACAAAGAAGGCCATTACATAATGGTAAAAGGATCGATACAACAAGAAGAGCTAACGATCCTAAACTTATATGGACCCAACACAGGAGCACCCAGATACATAAGGCAAGTTCTTAATGACTTACAGAAGGACTTAGACTCCCACACAATAATAGTGGGAGACTTTAACACTCCACTGTCAATACTAGACAGATCAACCAGACAGAAAATCAACAAGGATACCCAGGGCTTGAACTCAGACCTGGAGCAAGCAAACCTGGTGGACATTTACAGAACTCTCCACCCCAAATCCACAGAATACACATTCTTCTCAGCACCACATCACACCTACTCTAAAATTGACCACATAATTGGAAGTAAAGAACTGCTCAACAAATGCAAAACAACTGAAATCATAACAAACAGCCTCTCAGACAATAGTGCAATCAAGTTAGAACTCAGAATTCAGAAACCGACCCAGAACCGCACAACTTCATGGAAACTGAACAACTGGCTCTTGAATGTTGACTGGGTAAACAACGAAATGAAGGCAGAAATAAAGAAGTTCTTCGAAACCAATGAGAATGAAGACACAACGTGCCAGAACCTCTGGGACACATTTAAAGCAGTCTCTAGAGGAAAGTATATAGCAATAAGTGCCCATATGAGGAGAATGGAGAGATCCAAAATTGACACCCTATCGTCAAAATTGAAAGAGCTAGAGGAGCAAGATCAAAAAAACTCAAAACCCAGCAGAAGACAAGAAATTACTAAGATCAGAGCTGAGCTGAAGGAGATTGAGACACGAAAAACCCTTCAAAAAATCAGTAAATCCAAGAGCTGGTTTTTTGAAAAGATCAACAAAATAGACAGACCACTAGCCAGATTGATTAAAAATAAAAGAGAGAACAACCAAATAGATGCAATAAAAAATGATAAAGGGGAAATCACCACAGATTCCACAGAAATTCAAACCATCATCAGAGAATATTACAAACAACTCTATGCACATAAACTAGTAAACCTGGAAGAAATGGATAAATTCCTGGACTCCTGTGTCCTCCCAAGCCTAAACCAGGAGGAAGCTGAAACTATGAATAGACCAATAACAAGGTCTGAAGTTGAGGCAGCAATTAAGAGCCTACCTCACAATAAAAGCCCAGGTCCAGATGGGTTCACAGCCGAATTCTACCAGACACACAAGGAGGAGCTGGTACCATTCCTTCTAAAACTATTTCAAACAATCCAAAAAGAGGGAATCCTTCCCAAATCATTTTATGAGACCAACATCATCCTGATACCAAAACCCGGCAGAGACCCAACCAGAAAAGAAAACTTCAGGCCAATATCCATGATGAACATAGATGCAAAAATCTTCAATAAAATATTGGCAAGCCGATTGCAACAGCAAATCAAAAAACTTATTCATCATGATCAAGTAGGATCCATCCCAGGGATGCAAGGCTGGTTCAACATACGCAAGTCTATCAACGTAATTCACCACATAAACAGAACCAAAAACAAAAACCACATGATTATCTCAATTGACACAGAGAAGGCATTTGACAAAATTCAACAGCCCTTTATGCTAAAAACCCTCAATAAACTCGGTATCGATGGAACGTATCTCAAAGTAATAAAAGCTATTTATGACAAACCAACAGCCAATATCATACTGAATGGGCAAAAACTGGAAGCATTCCCTTGAAATCTGGTACTAGACAAGGATGCCCTCTCTCACCACTCCTATTCAATATAGTACTGGAAGTTCTAGCCAGAGCAATCAGGCAAGAAAAAGAAATAAAGGGTATTCAAATAGGAAAGGTGGAAGCCAAATTGTCTCTATTTGCAGACGACATGATAGTATACCTAGAAGACCCCATCGCCTCAGCCCAAAAACTCCTGAAACTGATAAACAACTTCAGCAAAGTCTCAGGATATAAAATCAATGTGCAAAAATCACAAGCATTCGTCTACACCAATAACAGACTTAAAGAAAGCCAAATCAAGAGCGAACTGCCATTCGCAATTGCTACAAAAAGAATAAAATACCTTGGAATACAACTCACAAGGAACGTAAGGGACCTCTTCAAGGAGAACTACAAACCACTGCTCAACGAAATCAGAGAGGACACAAACAGATGGAGAAACATTCCATGTTCATGGTTAGGAAGAATTAATATCGTGAAAATGGCTATACTGCCCAAAGTAATTTACAGAATCAACGCTATCCCCATCAAGCTACCATTGACTTTCTTCACAGAACTGGAAAAAACCACCATGAACTTCATATGGAACCAAAAGAGAGCCCGCATAGCCAAGTCAATTCTAAGCAAAAAGAACACAGCGGGGGGCATCACACTACCGGATTTCAAACTATACTACAAGGCTACAGTAATCAAAACAGCATGGTACTGGTACCAAAACAGAGATATAGACCAATGGAACAAAACAGAGGCACCAGAGGCAACACAACATACATACAACTATACAATCTTTGATAAACCTGACAAAAACAAGCAATGGGGCAAGGATTCCATGTTTAACAAATGGTGTTGGGAAAACTGGCTAGCCATGTGCAGAAAGAAGAAACTGGACCCCTTCCTGACACCTTACACTAAAATTAACTCCAGATGGATTAAAGACTTAAACATAAGACCTGGCACCATAAAAACCCTGGAAGGAAATCTAGGCAAAACTATCCAGGACATAGGAGTAGGCAAGGACTTCATGAACAAAACACCAAGAGCATTGGCAACAAAAGCCAAAATAGACAAATGGGACCTAATGAAACTCCACAGCTTCTGCACGGCAAAAGAAACAGTCACTAGAGTGGATCGGCAACCAACAGAATGGGAAAAAATTTTCGCAGTCTACCCATCTGACAAAGGGCTGATATCCAGAATTTACAAACAACTCAAGCAGATTTACAGGAAAAAAACAAACAAGCCCATTCAAAAGTGGGCAAAGGATATGAACAGATACTTTACGAAAGAAGACATATATGAGGCCAACAATCATATGAAAAAATGCTCATCGTCACTGGTCATCAGAGAGATGCAGATCAAAACCACATTGAGATACCATCTCACGCCAGTTAGAATGGCGATCATTAAAAAATCTGGAGACAACAGATGCTGGAGAGGATGTGGAGAAAAAGGAACACTTTTACACTGTTGGTGGGAGTGTAAATTAGTTCAACCATTGTGGAAGACAGTGTGGCGATTCCTCAAGGCCTTAGAAATAGAAATTCCATTTGACCCAGCAATCCCATTACTGGGTATATATCCAAAAGACTATAAATCGTTCTACTATAAGGACATATGTACACGAATGTTCATTGCAGCACTGTTTACAATAGCAAAGACCTGGAATCAACCCAAATGCCCATTGATAATAGACTGGATTGGAAAAATGTGGTACATATACACCATGGAATATTATGCAGCAATCAGAAATGATGAGTTCGTGTCGTTTGTAGGGACATGGATGAATCTGGAGAACATCATCCTCAGCAAACTGACACAAGAACAGAAAATGAAACACCTCATATTCTCACTCATAGGTGGGTGATGAAAAAATGAGAACACATGGACACAGAAAGGGGAGTACTAAACACTGGGGTCTATTGGGGGGAAAAGGGGAGGGCCAGTGGGAGGGGGAGGTGGGGAGGGATAGCCTGGGGAGAAATGCCAAATGTGGGTGAAGGGGAGAAGAAAAGCAAAGCACACTGCCATGTGTGTACCTACGCAACTGTCTTGCATGCTCTGCTCATGTACCCCAAAACCTATAATCCAATAAAAAATTAAAAAAGAAAAAAAAAATGAGTAATGAAATTGAATCAATATTAAAAAATTGTCCAACAGATATAAGTCCAGTACCAGATGGATTCAGAGCCAAATATTACTAAGATGTATGAAGAAGATCTGGTACAAATTTTACCATAACTGTTCCATAAATTGATAAGAAGAAAATCCCTCTAACTCATTTTATGAAGTCATTATCACCCTGATACCAAAGCCAGGCAAGAACACCATGAGAAAAAGAAAACTATAGGCCGTATTTGAATATAAACATGAAAACCCCCAACAAAATAATAGCAAACCAAATGCAGCAGTACATCAGAAAGATAATACACCACAATCAAGCAGGTTTTATTTCTGAGATGCAAGAATGGTTCAACATATGCAAATTAATAAATGTGATTCACCAAATAAACAGAATTTAAAACAAAAATCATATGTTCATCTCAATAGATCCAGAAAAAAATAATTTTATGAAATTCAGCATCTACTCATGATAAAAACACTAAATATACTAGGCATTGCACAAACATACCTAAAATAATAAAAGCCATAATAAACTCATAGCCAACATCATACTGAACAGGGAAAAGTTGAAAGCATTCTCTTTTAAAACTAGAACAAGACAAGGCTGCACATTTTTACCACTCATATTCAACACAGGCCTGGAATTTCTAGCTAGAAGAATCAAGCAAGAGGAAGAAATAAAAGGCATCCAAATTGGAAAAGGGGACATCAAATTATATATGTTGACAGATGACATGATCTTAAACACTAAAGACTATACAAAAGACTATCAATAACATTCAAACTGAAAACCAAACCAAGAATGCAATCTCACTTGTAATAGTCACACGCACACAGAAAGGAAGGGGAGAGGGAGGGAGAGGGGGTGAGAGAGAGAGAGAGAGAGAGAGAGAGAGAGAGAGAGAGAGAGAGACTTAGCAATACATTAACCAAGAAGGTAAAGATCTCTATGAGAAAAAGATCCAAAACACTGATGAAAAAACTGCAGATGACACAAATGAATGGAAAAACATTCTATGCTCATAGATTGGAAGAATCAATACCATACTGCCCAAAGCAATATACATATTCAATGCAATTTCTATAATTTTTCACAGAATTAGAAATATAATCATAATATCTATATGTAACCAAAATACAGCCTGAATAGCCAAAGCAATCCTAAGCAAAAAAAAAACAAAGTTTGATGCATCACATTACCTGTCTTTAAATTATACTACAAGTTTACAATAACCAAAACAGCATGGTGCTGTTATAGAGACACATAGATCATTGTTCATAATATAGATCATTGGGTTCATAATATAGAACCCATCAATGAAAGCAACCAACAGTTCTTCAACAAATATTCAACCTACAACTAATAAACCTTCAACAAAGTTGACAAAAGCATACACTGTAGAAAAGACACCCTATTCAATAAATGTTGCTGGGAAAACTGGATTACCATACATAGAAGAATAAAACTGGATCCATATCTCTCACCATATACAAATTAACTCAAGATGAATTAAATCCCTGAAGATAAGATCTGGAGCTATAAAAATTCTGGAAGAAAACATTTGAAAAGCTTTTCTGGACATTGGCTTAAAGAACAACAAAAAATTATAATGAAGTCCTGAAAAGCAAACAACAAAAGCAAAAACAGACAAAAGGGACTTAAACTAGAAAGTGTCTGAACAGTAGAAAAAAAAATCTAAAGATTAATAGACAACCCACAGAGTGGAAGAAAATGTTTGCAAATTTTGTGTCCGAGATAAGGCTAATATTTAGAATTTACAAAGAAGTCAAGTCACTCAATAAGACCAAAACAAATAGCACCATTAAAAAGTGTGTGAAAGATATGAAGAGATTTTTCAGAAGAAGATATACAAGCAACCAAGAAAAATGAAAAAAATGTTCAGCACCACTAATCATCAGAGAAATGCAAATTAAAATCACAATGAAATAACATTGTGCACCAGACAGAATGGCTATTATTAAAAAGTCAAAAAATAACACATGTTGGAACAGATTTAGAGAAAAATGTACATTTATACAACTGTTGGTGGGAATGCAAATTAGCATAACTTCTGTGGAAAACAGTATAGAGGTTACTGAAAGAACTAAAAATAGAACAGTTATTTAATCCAACCGTCATACTACTGGGTATTTACCCAAAGGAAAAGAATTCAGTATATCAGAAAGACACCTGCACTTAAATGTTTGTCACAGCATTATTCACTATAATGACTATAGTATTCACTATTCACTACAGTAACGTCATGGAATAAACCTAAGATAAAGATATATATCCAAAGATACACACACACACACACACACACACACACACGCACACACAGCTTGGAATACTACTTAGCCATTAAAAAAATGAAATCACATCTTTTGCAAAAACATAGATAAAGCAGGAGATCATTATCTTAAGTGAAATAATTCAGAACAGAAAGTCAAGTACTTCATGTTCTCCTTTAAAGTGGGAACTAAACATTGGGTACACATGGGCATAGAGAGGAGAATAATAGCCATTGGTGATATAAGATGGTAGGAGGTTAGGAAGGGGGTGAGGAATGAAAATTACCTATTGGGTGCAATGTTCACTATTGGGGCGATAAGTACATTAAAACTGAGACTTCACCACTGTACAGTATATCCATGCAACAAAAGTGCACTTGTACTCCTGAAATCTATAAAAATAAATTAAAAATCTCAAGTTTATGAAACAAAAGATATAAGATTGTTAAGATAACAATATTCTCCAAATAGATATACAAATAATATCTTATGTGGCTTTCTGGAGAAATTGGTCAGTTATCCCAAAATTCTTATAGAAATGAGGACTTAGTCATAAGTTTAAACAAAGAATTAATAACAGAAAGAAATAGATTTATGGAAATTTAAAATATATTACTAATTTAAAAGAATAAATCACACTGACATAAAAACATATTATTAGCTGAATAAAAATACATGACATAATAAAACTTCTAGGATGAAGCTAAAGTAGTGCTTAGAGAGAAGGAACTAAAACAGATTTACAAGAAAAAAATAAACAAGCCCATTCAAAAGTGGCAAAGGACATGAACAGATACTTTACAAAAGAAGACATACATGATGCCAACAAACATATGAAAAAATGCTCATCGTCACTGGTCATTAGAGAAATGCAAATCAAAACTACATTGAGATACCACCTTATGCCAGTTAGAATGGTGATCATTAAAAAATCTGGAGACAACAGATGCTGGAGAGGATGTGGAGAAATAGGAACACTTTTACACTGTTGGTGGGAGTGTAAATTAGTTCAACCATTGTGGAAGACAGTGTGGCGATTCCTCAAGGACCGAGACATAGGCCGGGTGCAGTTGCTCATGCCTATAATCCCAGCACTTTGGGAGGCCGAGGCGGGTGGATCACGAGGTCAAGAGATTGAGACCATCCTGGTCAACAAAGTGAAACCCCATCTTCACTAAAAATACAAAAATTTAGCTGGGCATGGTGGTGCGCACCTGTAGTCCCAGCTACTCAGGAGGCTGAGGCAGGAGAATTGCTTGAACCCAGGAGGCGGACGTTGCAGTGAGCCAAGATCGCCCCATTGCATTCCAGCCTGGGTAATGAGCGAAACTCCATCTCAAAAAAAACACAAACAACAACAAAAAAAGAAATTGCATTTGACCCAGCAATCCCATTACTGGGCATATATCCAAAGGATTATAAATCATTCTCCTATAAGGACACATGCACACAAATGTTCATTGCAGCACTGTTTACAATAGCAAAGACCTGGAACAAACCCAAATGCCCATCGATGATAGACTGGACAGGGAAAATGCGGCACATATACTCCATGGAATGCTATGCAGCCATCAAAAACAGTGAGTTCTTGTCTTTTGTACGGACATGGATCAACCTCGAAATCATCATTCTCAGCAAACTGACACAAGAACAGAAAAATCAAACACCGAATGTTCTCACTCATAGGTGGGTGTGAACAGTGAGAACACATGGACACAGGGAGGGGAGCATCACACACTGGGGTCTGTTGGGGAGAAATAGGGGAGGGACAGCAGGGGGTGGGGAGTTGGGGAGAGATAGCATGGGGAGAAATGCCAGATATAGGTGATGGGGAGGAAGGCAGCATATCATACTGCCATGTGTGTACCTATGAAGCAATCTTGCATGTTCTTCACATGTACCCCAAAATCTAAAATGCAATAAAAAAACTGAGGAAAAAAAAAAGAAAAGAACTAAGATTTCAGAAATAAACCTTTACATTTATATTCATTTCTTGTTTTACTAGAGTACCAAAACAATTCAATGAGAGAAATAATGGTCTTCAACATGCTGTGTTGGGACACTTTGATATCTACATATAAAGGGATGGAATTGTGTTTGTCCTTCACACTATACACAGTAATTAAACCAAAGTGAATTATAGACCCTAATATAAAAGTTAAAACTATAACACTCCTAGAATAAATATATTAGTAACTCTTTAGGACCTTGGGTTAGGAAAAGTCTGCTTTGATATAAAATCAAAAACAAGGAACCAAATAATAAATAATTAAATAAATGTCATTAATATTAAAACTTTTGAACATCAATGGACACAATCAACAAACAAGAAGACAACCCAAGAATGGAAAAAGAACGTTTGCAAATCATATTTCTGATGAAGGATTTAGATCTATAAATTTAAAAATACTCTTATAATTCAATAATAAAGTAACAATCCAATTTAAAAATGAGAAAAGGTTCTGAACAGATATTTCTACAGATATACAAATGGTGAATGAGCACCTGAAAGATGCTCAACAGCATTAGCTATTAGGGAAATATAAATCAAAGCCAAGAGGAGATAGCATTTCCTCACACTTGGATGGCTATAATCATAAAGTCAGAAAATAATGAGTGTTGGCAAGGATGTGAAGAAATTGGAGCCCTTGTACACTGCTAATGGAAATGTAAAATTATGCAACTATTTAGAAAGTATTTTGTTTTTTCTCAAGTGGTTAAACACAGATTTACGATACGAACCATGAATTTCACTTCTAGATATATACCCAAGAAAAATGAAGATATATGTCTACCTCAAAACTTATACATTAATTCCTATAGCGGTATTATTTATAATATCCAAAAAGTGGAAACAATTTACATGCCCATCCTCTGATAAACAGATAAATAAATGTGATATATCCATCTAGTGCAATACTATTCTGCAAAAATAATAAATTTTGATACACACTGAAACACAGATGAAAGTTCAGTTAAAGCCAAATAGCATGTATTTTATAATACTATTGACATAAAATGTTCAGACTAAGAAATCTGTAGAGTCAGAAAGCAAATTAGTGGTTGATTAGGTATGGTAGAAGGTGGAGGTTTGAGATGAATAAGGAATGATTGTTAATGAGTATATGGTTTATTTTCAAAATATTGAAAATGTTCTAGAAATTATTGTGATACTGATTATGCAGTTCTGAATACACAAAACATTCTTGAATTTTACACTCTAAACAGGTGAATTGCATGGTATATAAATTACGTCTTAATAGAGCTTTTATTTAAAAAAAAAACTAAACAAAACTTGTAACTATAATTCAACTCTGCAATTGCACCCTTGGGCTTTGGTCACACAGGAAAAAAGCTAATATTCACACAAAACTTGTACATGAATATTCATAGCCGCTCTCCTCAAAACAGCCAAAACCCCAAAGCAACCCAGACATACTTCAGTCAGTGAATGCTTAAATAAACTGTGGTACAGCTATACCACTGAAAGTTACTCGGCAGTAAAAAGGAGCAAACCGTTTATTCTCATGGATGAACCTCAGGAGAATTAAACTAAGTGGAAAAAGCTAATATCAAAAGGTTTCATACTGGATGGTTCCATCATAGTGAGTGATTCCATTTATGTAACATTCTTGAAGTGACAGAATTATTGAAATGGAGAACAGATTAGTAACTGTCAAGAATTAAAGAAGGGGAAGTGGGAGAAAAAAGATTATGACTATAAAAGGAAGACATGATGTGTTTGTGATGATAGAAATATTGAGTCTTTCCTCTAACAATGCCATCATCCTCGTGATAATGTACTACTGCTTTCACAATATGACATTGAGGGAATCTTATTTAAAGGCTATGTATTAGTTCCTTCTCATGCTGCTATGAAGAAATACCTGAGACTGGGTAACTTATAAAGAATAAGGGTTTAATGGACTCACAGTTCAACATGGTGGGTCACAGTTCACCACGAGGCTTCACACTCATGGTGGAAGATGAAGAAGGAGCAAAGGTACATCTTACATGGCAGTAGGAAAGAAAGGGGTGCAGGGGAACTACTCTTTATAAAACCATCAGATCTCATGAGAATTATTGACTGTCGGCAGAACAGCACGGGAAAAACCTGTCCCCATGATTCAATTATCTCCCACTGGGTCCCTCCCATGACATGTGGGGATTATGGGAGCTACAATACAAGGTGATATTTGGGTGGGAACACAGCCAAACCATATCAGGCTACATGGGATGTCTCTATATTATTTCTTACAACTGTATATGAATCTACATTTAAAGTAAAAAATTTAATCAAAACAAGTATATATTAAATCCAGAATTTAAACCCATTTGTGAATTATATCAAAATCCATTCCATTTACTTCAACAATTGTTTTAAGATTGACAATATCTAGAAGGTGGTAACAGACAGTAGAAAGATAAATTCCATCAGATTTGCCACAGGACTAAATGTTTGTTTCTTAATTCTCTTAAATGCCTTGTATCCATCATGTTAAAAAATAACTGTGAAAGAAGACATATATGAGGCCAACAATCATATGAAAAAATGCTCATCGTCACTGGTCATCAGAGAGATGCAAATCAAAACCACATTTAGATACCACCTCACGCCAGTTAGAATGGCAATCATTAAAAAATCTGGAGACAACAGATGATGGAGAGGATGTGGAGAAAAAGGAACACTTTTACACTGTTGGTGGGAGTGTAAATTAGTTCAACCATTGTGGAAGACAGTGTGGCGATTCCTCAAGGCCTTAGAAATAGAAATTCCATTTGACCCAGCAATCCCATTACTGGGTATATATCCAAAGGACTGTAAATCGTTCTACTATAAGGACACATGCACACGAATGTTCATTGCAGCACTCTTTACAATAGAAAATACCTGGAATCAACCCAAATGCCCATTGATGATAGACTGGATTGGGAAAATGTGGCACATATACACCATGGAATATTATGCAGCAATAAAAAATGATGAGTTTGTGTCGTTTGTAGGGACAGGGATGAATCTGGAGAACATCATTCTCAGCAAACTGACACAAGAACAGAAAATGAAACACCGCATATTCTCACTCATAGGCGGGTGATGAAAAATTAGAACACATGGACACAGAAAGGGGAGTACTAAACACTGGGGTCTATTGGGGGGGAAAGGGGAGGGCCAGTGGGAGGGGGAGGTGGGGAGGGATAGCCTGGGGAGAAATGTCAAATGTGGGTGAAGGGGAGAAAGGAAGCAAAACACACTGCCATGTGTGTACCTATGCAACTGTCTTGCATGTTCTGCACATGTACCCCAAAACCCAAAATGCAATAAAAAATTTAAAAAGGGAGAATAGATTTTGGAAAATGATTTATTACCAGCAGCAGAAAAACAATATGGAAACCTATTTTTAGTCACAACATGATACAGTCCTATAAGACATTGTGAAACATATAAGAAAACTCACAAAACAGGCTGATAGTTTTTTTAAATCAGGAGATTTAAATGAGAAATAGAGATTAGAATGAGTAGAAAGGAAACTAAATATGCAATAAAATTAAAATCAGTATTCCAACAAAAAAAGACAGAATGACAATTTAAAAATAAAATCAATAGTATGGAAGACCAATTTTAACATCTTTTCCAGAATGATTGGAAAAGAAAAAAGAAATTAAAAATGAGAGTTATTTAATAAATTGGGGTCATAAATCAATGTCAGATCTCACACATTTCTTATTCTCTCATTTCTGTTCTGTTTCTGAAGTTGAAATCAGCATGATTAAGACAGATTACATTTTCAAAAAGATAAAGACAATGTGGTGATTCCTCAAGGATCTAGAACCAGAAATACCATATGATGCCGAAATCTCATTACTGTGTATATATCAAATAATTGTAAGTTATTCTACTATAAAGACAAATGCACACATATGTTTACTGCAGCACTATCCACAATAGCAAAGGCTTGGAATCAACCCCAATGTCCATCAATGATAGACTAGATAAAGGAAATGTGGTATATATACACCATGGAATACTGTGCAGTCACAAAAAAGGATGAGTTCATGTCCTTTGCAGGGACGTGGATGAAGCTGGAAACCATCATTCTCTGCAAACTAACACAGGAACAGAGAGCCAAACACTGCATGTTTTCACTCATAAGTGAGTTGAACAAGGAGAACACATGTGGACACAGGGATGGGAACATCACACACTGGGGCCTTTATGGGGTGGGGGACCAGGAAAGGGATAGCATTAGATAAATATCTAACTAATGTAGATGACAGGTTGATGGATGCAGCAAACCAACATGGTATGTGTATACATATGTAACAAACCTGCACATTCTGCACATGTATGCCAGAATGCCACACAACTACAACCATCTGATCTTTGACAGACCTGACAAAAACAAGCAATGGGGAAATGATTCCCTATTTAATAAACAGTGTTGGGTAAACTGACTAGCCATATGCAGAAAGCTGAAACTGGATCCCTTCCTTACACCTTATACAAAAATTAACTCCAGATGGATTAAAGATTTAAATATGAGGCTTAACACCATAAAAACTCAAGAAGAAAACCAAGGCAATACCATTTGGGGCATAGGCATAGGCAACAACTTTATAACTAAAACACCAAAAGCAATGGCAACAAAAGCCAGAATAGACAAATGGGATCTAATTAAACTTAAGAGCTTCTGCACAGTAAAAGAAACTATCAATAGAGTGAACGGGCAACCAACAAAATGGGAAAAAATTTTTGCAATCTACCCATTTGACAAAGGCCTAGTATCTAGAATCTATGGAGAACTTAAATTTACAGGAAAAAAAAAAAAACAACAAAAATTGGGCAAAGGATATGAACAGACACTTTTCAAAAGAAGACATTTATGCAACCAACAAACATCCAATAAACATATGAAAAAAAGCTCATCACTGATTATTAGAGACATGCAAATCAGAACCACATTGAGACACCACCTCACACCAATTAGAATGGTGATTATTAAAAAGTCAAGAGACAACAGATGCTGGAGAAGACGTGCAGAAAAAAGAAAGCTTTTACACTGTTGGTGGGAGTGTAAATTAGTTCAACCATTGTGGAAGACAGTGTGGCAATTCCTCAAGGATCTAGAACTAGAAATACCATTTGACCCAGCAATCCCATTACTAGGTATATACCCAAAGGATTAGAAATCATTCTATTATAAAGACACATGCACATGTATGTTTATTGTGGCACTGTTCACAATAGCAAAGACTTGGAACCAACCCAAATGCCCATGAATGACAGACTGGATAAAGTAAATGTGGCATATACACACCATGGAATACTATGCAGCCATAAAAAAGGATGAGCTCCTGTCCCTTGCAGGGACATGGATGAAACTAGAAACCATCATTCTCAGCAAACTGGCAGAAGAACAGAAAACCAAACACTGCATGTTCTCACTCATAAGTGGGTGTTGAACAATGAGAACACATGGATACGGAGGGGAACATCACACACCAGTGCCTGCAGGGTGGGGGCTAGGGAGGAAAAGCAGCAGTGGGGAGGTTAGGGAGAGATAGCATTAGGAGAAATACCTAATGTAGATGACGGGGCAATGGATGCAGCAAACCACCACTATGGCACGTGTATACCTATGTAATAAACCTGCACGATCTGCACATGTACCCCAGAAGTTAAAATGTAATTAAAATATAAAAATAAGTAAAAGATAATAAAAAAAGATAACTAAAAGGGAGTTTCCAGAACTAACAAGAAACTTGAGTGTGTAAATGAAAAAAATTTGATAAATTTCTGTAATACAAATACAGGCATTTAACATGGTTATAAGGCTGCATTTAAAAATCCTATATAGGTAAAAGACAAGTATTGGTACCCACAAAAAAAATAAAATTGCAAAACACAAAAACAACAACAAAAGCTGTTTTATTCTACCTTTCTGTCATGGAGAGCCAAAAGAAATGATTAGACAAGATAGAACATGTACATTATTTTTAGCATAAAGTTAAATTGTTGAGAATTTATTAATCAATGAGTGTCCATATTTGAATTTAATAAAATAAACAATTAAGTGGTGGGTGTATACAACTTTAAACAGTGGGTGTGCTACAACTGGAGGAAATTACATATTTGATGAATATTCAAGTAATTGCCATGTCAAAATTCTGTAAATGTATCCAGGTGCTAATTAGCCCTGAGTTTGCCTCATACTGGCAAGCTTTTATCTGTTTATTTAGTTTAATTAATAAAGATGAAATTTGCTTGTTTTGCTTTAAAATATGTTTTTAGGCCAGGCACAGTGGCTCATCTCTGCAATCTCATCACTTTGGAAGGCTGAAGCAGCAGGATCACTTTAGACAAAGAATGTATGATTAGCCTGGGCAACATGGTGGGACCCTGTCTCTAACTAAAACAGTAAAAAATAATACAAAATTAAAAACCCTTTTAAACATTTTATTCTGGGTCTGAAAAATCTGCATGCATATATATTATATCTTGTATATGTATGTGTGTGTGTCTATAATTTTAAGTAGGACATTTGTTCTTCTTCTTTTTTTTTTTTTTTTTTTTTGCAACAGTGGTCCAAGACTAAGTGCAGTGCAGTGGGATAAACACAACCCACTCCAGCCTCAACCTCCCAGGCTTAAATGATCCTTCCATCTAAGCCTACTGAGCAGCAGCTAGGAATATAAACATGTGCCAACACATCCTGGATAATGTTTTTATTTTTTGTAAAGATGGGGGTTGTTGCCTAAGCCTAGAAATATTCTGAAGTTATGTTTATAACATTGCCCCAAATTCATTATATATGTAGGTATGTGTGTGTAGGAAACAAAAATACATATTATGTATAACAGAAGATGTGTGTGTTTGTGTTCTGGTGAATGATTATTATTTTCTTTCCATTTTCTTCACTTTCTAAGTTTTTCTTAACAAACTTTAGTAATCTCAAAACACTTAATGTTATACAAATTATGTTTTGGAAAATTATTTTGTGTATATGTTATGTTTTGTAACAATTAGTGTATGTAAAATGGTTTATCCAGGGTTAGTTATTTTACTTATAAGTAAAATCAATTCACTATATTATAAAAAGGATTAAAATTATAATTAATAATCATATTAATTAATCTACTTAGGATTATTTTCTATCTCATAAAAATGAAAAAACACAGTAGATAAACATACCATCTACCAGAATGTTCTAGTTACTAAGTCTTTGACTTTATGAAATTCACATTCTAGACGCAAGAAGAATAGCCTAAATGACAACAGTGAATTGAGAACGTTACTATGGAAGAAATGTGTTATAAGTGAAAAATAAAGAGGAAACTCACTTTACAGAAGGTGTTATGTTGATTTCTTTGGTTGTTTGTGTTCCCTTTACTCTTAGGAAAGTGACTGAAATGGAACAATTGATAATGGGGACAAAATAGCAAACTTTTAAGATTACTAAATAGCTTACTAATTACTTAGATTAAGGTGCTGGTGATGGATATGGAGAACTGTGAATAGTTTTAGATTCAATATCTTTTAAAGGTACAAACAAAAGGACATGCTTATGGATTAGATATGAGAATCCAGCAACAGCATTGATGGCATTGCCCTCTATTAGAATGGAGAATAACCAGAGAATGATGACACTGGGAGCAAATAAAGACTCTATTTTGAATTTAGTGGATTTTAAATGACTATGAGACATTCTCAATATAAAAATTATTAGAGAGATATTTTACATTACATTTATTTTGAAATTTCTCAATGTATATTTTACACTAAAAACATATCTCAATTCAGACATTAAATTTTCATTTAAGGCATGTAAGTAGTATTGACTGCATAAATCTAAACAGCTAATAAAATTCCGTTAAAATATTAGTCCCATATACCCAAGTCATTACAAACAAATTTCCAATAATTGAACTAAGTACTAATAACAATTTTCCTTTAATATACAAAACGTGTTGATAAAACTTGTTCAACTTTTTTAACTTTTTAAGAATTAATTTGACGTAAAAGCACATATTCTTGTTTCATAAGTTATGTCTGTTCATCTTTCCAAGAGAAGCAATTTACTAATCCTTATGTCAACTAAGAATTATTAACATCAAAGTCAAAGGAAAATTGAAAAACTCTAAATTCATTAATCACAAAACAGTTTTTCAATTTTATATATAGTTTTTGAAACTATAAGATTGCTATAACACTGTCAATAGCAATTAAAATCTGTGTATTGACCCTTTAAAAATCTGTGCAAAATCATCTTTATTGATCTTTATTATAATAACTTCCCATTATAACATGAATTATTATAGCTATTTGGAATAAATTTTTTTTTCTCTGGAGATTTTAGTTTGCTTTTGTTCAGTGAGATATTAGTGTAAAAAATGTAAAAAAACTATTATTTTTTATCTTTGATTATTGAATATCTAGAAATATTTTCTTTAATTTCATAAAACTTTGAGTAGGAATTATCAGTACAGAAAATCTTTGTATTATTTGACTCAACCAAAGAGTGTTTTGGCAAAAAACCTACAAAACCATCAAGTTTGTTATCTTCTACTTCTTTCAACAATTTTATGAACTGGCATTGAGTCATAGCACTTACAAATATATACTAAGTAATATTAACTACTGTGTTATGACACTTGTCACAGAGTCTGCTTCAGAAAACTGAACAAAAATATTTTCAGTATCATAGTTAAGCAAAACTAAAAGGACTTATTAGTTTATTTTCACACTTCTATAAAGAACCACAAAAAAAACAAAACAGAGGTTTAATTGAATCAAAGTTCTGCATAGCTGGGAGGCCTCAGGAAACATACAATCATGATGGAAAGCAAAGGGGAAGCAAGCCATGCCTTACGTGGTGGCAGGAGAGAGAGAAGGGGGAGGTGACAAACACTTTAAAATCATCAGATCTTATGATAACTCACTCATGAAATAGCACTGGGGGGATGATACTACACCATTAGAAATCGCCTCCATGAGCCAATCACCTCCCACCAGGCCAATCCTTCAAAGAGGGGGATTAAAATTTTACATGAGATTTCGGTAGGGACACAGAGACAAATCATTCTATCCTTGCTCCTTCCAAATACCATGTCCTTTTTACATTTCAAAATGCAATCACACTTTTCCAACAGTGTCTAGCATGAACGCAAAAGTCCAATCCAAGTTTTATCTGAGACAAAGTAAGTACCTTTTGCCTATAAAACTATAAAATAAAAAAAAGTTAGTTACTTCCAAGATACAATGCAGGTATAGGCATTGGGTAAATGCTTCCATTGAAAAAGAGAGAAACTGGTCAAAACTAAGGGGCTACAGGCCCCATGGGATTGCAAAATCCAATAGGGCAGTCATTAAATCTTAACGTTCCAAATTAACCTCATTTGACTCCATGTCTCACATAGAGGGTATGCTGATGCAAAAGGTGGGCTCCCAAGGCCCTGGGCAGTTTTGCTCCTGTGGTTCTGGAGGGTACATTCCTTACAGCTGCTTTCACACACTGGCATTGAGTGCCTGTGGCTTTTCCAGGTACAATATGCAAACTGTTGGTGGATCTGCTATGCTGGAGTCTGGAGGGCAGTGGCCCTCCTCTCACATTTTCATTAGGCAGTGCCCCAGTGGAGACTCTGTGTGGGGGCTCGAAACCCCACATTTCTTCTCCACAATGCCCTGGTTCAGGTTTTCCATGAGGGCTCCACCCTTGCAGCAAATTTCTGGCTGGATATCCACGTGTTTCCATACATCGTCTGAAGTCTAGGCAAAGGTTCCCAAACCTCAATTCTTGCCTTCTGTGCACCTCCAGGCCTGACACCACATGGAAGCTGCTAAGGCTTAAGGTTTGCAGTGTCTGAAACAATGGCCTGAACTGTACCCTTGCCCCTTAGAGCCAGGGCTGGAGCTTAAGTGGCTGCTACTTAGGGTGCCATGTTCTGAGGCTGTACAGAGCAGCAGAGCTCTGGGCCTGGCCCATGAAACCATCTTTCATAGGCCTCTGGGCCTATGAAGGGAGCTGCAGCAAAGATCTCTGAAAAGCCCTGGAGATATTTTCCTTATTGTCTTGGGTATTAATATTCTACTCTTCTTTACTTAAATTTCTACAGGCAATGGCTTAAATTTCTCCCCAGAAAATGTATTTTTCTTTTCTACAATATGGTCAAGCTGAAAACTATCCAAACTTTTATTCTCTGCTTTCCTTTCAAATAAAAGTTCCAATTTCAGACCATCTCTTTGTGAGCATGTATGACTATATGCTGTTAGGGGCAGCCAGGCCAATCTTGAAGACTTTGCTGCTTAGAAATTTCTTCCACCAAATACCCTAAATTTACATCTCTATCAAGTTCAAAGTTCCAAAGATCCCTAGAGCAGGACTTTTTGAAAAGGTCTCTTTTCTAAAGCATTAAAAGGGTAGCCTTTACTCCAGTTCTCAGTAAATTCCATCTCCATCTCAGACCACCTCAGTCTGGATTTCATTGTCCATAGCACTATTAGCATTTTATTCAAAACCATTCAACAAGTCTCTAGGAAGTTCCAAACTTTCCCACATCTTCCTGTCTTCTTCTGAGTCCTCCAGAATGTTCCAACCTCTGCCCATTACCTAGTTCCAAGTTGCTTCCACATGTTCAGGTATCTTTATAGCAGAGCTCTACTCTCCTGATACCAATTTCTATAGTAGTCTGTTTCACACTGCTATAAAGAACTACTTCAAAATGGGGATGATGCTAAACCATTAGAAACTGCCCCCATGGGCCAGGCGTGGTGGCTAACGCCTGTAATCCCAGCACTTTGAGAGGCCGAGGCGGGTGGATCACGAGGTCAAGAGATCGAGACCATCCTGGTCAACATGGTGAAACCCCGTGTCTACTAAAAATACAAAAAATTAGCTGGGCATGGCGGCGCATGCCCCCAGCTACTCAGGAGGCTGAGGCAGGAGAATTGCCTGAACCCAGGAGGCAGAGGTTGCGGTAAGCCGGGATCGTGCCGTTGCACTCCGGCCTGGGTAACAAGAGTGAAACTCCATCTCCAAAAAAAAAAAAAAAAAGAAACTGCCCATACCATAATCCAATCACCTCCCACCAGGACTCTCTTTCAATACATAGGGATTACAATTTGAGAAGAGATTTGCATGGGGACACAGAGCAAGACCATATCAAGGAAAAACATCAATGCTTTCTTCAAAATTCTAATAATTCACTTTTTTTTTTTTTTTTTTTTTTCTGAGACGGAGTTTCGCTCTTGTTACCCAGGCTGGAGTGCAATGGCGTAATCTCGGCTCACCGCAACGACCGCCTCCTGGGTTCAGGCAATTGTCCTGCCTCAGCCTCCTGAGTAGCTGGGATTACAGGCAAGCACCACCATGCCCAGCCAATTTTTTGTATTTTTAGTAGACACGGGGTTTCACCATGTTGACCAGGATGGTCTGGATCTCTTGACCTCGTGATCCATCCGCCTCGGCCTCCCGAAGTGCTGGGATTACAGGCGTGAGCCACTGCGCCTGGCCCAATTCACTCTTTTTTTTAACCTCACATAGGTGGAGCATCAATCATCATGATTATCATGTAATAAACTATATTTTCTATTTCTAGCTGAAATTAATATGTAATAGCTGTAAATGATATTAAAAAATCTATGCCACTAGTTTTTTATTTAGTTCAAAAATTAAAATTTTTTTTCTAAATCTGGGAGCCCTTTGAGGAAAATAAAATGTACCCAAAGTATTAATTGGACTGTTTCTCATATTGTATACCTCATTCTAATCTTAAAAAAAGGCACTTGTTTACTATTTTTAAAAATTAGGATCAACTGATTTTTTCTATTGTTAGAAACAATTGTAAACTATGGGTAATTTTTCAGTTAATTAAAGATCTTTGGCTTATTGTAAAATATTTCTTTTAATCCTATTTTTAAAACTTTGTAAGAAAATAATTGTAATTGAAATAACATATGTTAATATCTTTCCAAAATTAGTCTTCTTTGTTTAAAAATCCAAGCCATTGTATAACACTCCAAAGTTGTAACTTCAGACCCTGTCAAAAACCATTTCTTTGAATATTTGACTCTAATTTTGGTGAACTTTCTTGTTTCTTTTTTTACTATTATAAAAAAAGTGCATAGCAAGTTCATTATATATTTACTGAGAATATATATTAATAATGACCAGTTTAATATCTTTAAAAAAATACATGACAAAGAGCTTTTCTATTCTGCTTTGTCACAGCAAATTGTAATGTTCATTCATGGTGAAATCAGTTAACATATCCTTATCCAAACTCTCTTATTTTTTATTTTATTTTATTTTTTATTTTTGAGACGGAGTTTCGCTCTTGTTACCCAGGCTGGAGTGCAATGGTGCGATCTCGGCTCACTGCAACCTCTGCCTCCTGGGTCCAGGCAATTCTCCTGCTTCAGCCTCCCAAGTAGCTGGGATTACAGGCACACACCACTATGCCCAGCTAATTTTTTGTATTTTTAGTAGAGATGGGGTTTCACCATGTTGACCAGGACGGTCTGGATCTCTTAACCTCGTGATCCACCCGCCTTAGCCTCCCAAAGTGCTGGGATTACAGGCGTGAGCAAACTCTCTTATTCTTTACTGTTCCAATTAGAGTACCTTAGCCTCCCAAAGTGCTGGGATTACAGGCGTGAGCAAACTCTCTTATTCTTTACTGTTCCAATTAGTTTCTACATTTTCATTTAATTCTTCTTTAATAGTATAACTTCACTTTAAATGAGAAACTTTGTCCATATGTATTTTTTAAAATAGAAAAATAATTTAATTACATTTTGATTAAAATAATAGTATGCATTTCAATTTAATAATAAGATATAGAGAGTTGTAATTTATTCCACCTACATAAAATATTCAAATAAACACATTACAATGTTACAGTAGTACATAGAAAAAATCTTTTAAACTGAATCAATTCATTGCCACTGACTAGATCACTGATGTGCTGGAAATGACTCATGCACCAGTCACATGCACTGTAACACTATATCTTATATAAGGCAAAGGTTAAAATGAAATATGAGTTTAAGTTCAGTGGAAAAATGTTTTACACCACTTCCATTTTAAATTTTCAATTTACCTAATTAAAATCAAATAATTAAAATTTTATATTTTACTCTTCAGTGTACTAGAGGTATTTCATGTGTTCTATAACCACAGGTTTGATTAGAAGCCATAAGGAAATAAAAATCTAGTCTTACTTCTTAGCCCAACACAGTAAAATTTCTTTGAAGAGTTTTATAGTAAATTACTGCTTTTGATACTTTCAAAGTGTTCTAGAATTCAAAGAAGGGAAATAAGACAAAATGCTAATGTGTTTCTCTAACGGCTAATAAAAGTCAATCACTGCAACCTCATTTCCAAGACATAGCAGGGGCAACCCATTAGGCTTGAGATTAGGAAAGAAACATAACCCAGAATAAACATGGGTGAGAAAGGTAGATGTGACAGCTATACATGAGTACTAACAATGCAAAAAATAAATAAAAGAGATGGGAAGAGGTTAGCCACCATTTTTATATTCAAAATTCAATGAATTTACTTGTTTTAGTTGTAAGAGTTTGACTAAAATTACTACATACACTCTGGCATCAGTATAAAAATCAATGGTAGTACCACTTGCAATTGTTAAGCCCCCAGGGAAAGAGCAATTCTAAAGTAAAGCCTGAAAGCCTTGATGCTACTCATAAGCTGCTTCATTTAAACAAAGGCCACATACAGTGAAGTCAAGAATCCTATGTTTCCACAAAAATTAGTTCTCAGCCAGCTTCAAGGGCAGAGATATTTCTACATTTGGAAGTGTCATCCTTTTGGTAATACTAATATATTTGGCTTCTGTGAAGAACTTTTGCTGTTTATCTGAAAGTTAATTGTTTTTATTCTCACAAACATACATTTTTCCTAAAATGGAGGGCCTCTATCACAATCAACACCTTCTTCAACACAACTGTCATCATAACTATCGTCATCAAATTGAGGGCATTCTTTCTGAAACATCTCCCTAAGAGCTAAAAATTTCCAGGTAGATTATAAAAAAAGGTTGTTTTTAATGAAATTCATTTCACTCAGTCATAGCCATCTTAGATTGTCCCCACTTTCCATTCTGACAATATGGAATTCTAAGTCAGTTTAGTTCTGTGTACTTGTTGGAGTCAGGCTGGGTTTTTATTTTCTAGTTTTGAAAGAGAAGGCTGGAAAAATACTTGAAGAATGTGAACTGATATATTTAAAGTCCCATAATATTAATTTTGCTGTGACCCTGAAACTGCTCTAAAATAATAAAATCAATTTTACAATATTGAGCATCTATAATGTGTAAATGGAAATGGATTCCTGAAGTACTTTATCTTTTCAGTAGATTAGAGAGGAATCCAGAATATTTGTTTATGAGGAATCTAAAATGAGGAACAAATTATTCATGAAATGAGAATACAACTGAGTGTCAGATCATAGCATTAACCATAGGTAAACAGTATCTGCAAAAGTACAGTATTCATATCATGGGAAATGGTTTCATCTGCTATGGAAATTTAACAATTCAACTATTAAATTCCTCACAATAAGGATAATAGCAAATATAGATTGGAAATTTATTACATGTTCAGTGCTTATATAAACAATCTATAACATATATTCCCAATTTATTTATGGGAGATAAATTCAAAAAAGCAGAAGCCCAGATAAACTAAATAAGTCTGTACTGAGTGAAGAATGTAGGATTTCATGCCACAACCTAGCCTATGCCTTTAATAATTATGCTAAACTATTGTATTGACTCAACAATCAATTATATCCATTATTAATGCTGCTTTCCAATTCTTTGGCTTTTATTGAATTGTTTTTGCAATAAATTAAAATGAACCATAAGCTCATAGTGTTCTGAAAACAGTCAAGGGACCTACAAAGCAAACTATTTTAATGTGTAGCTTCTAATTAGCTGTAATTACAATATTTAATAAATGAAACACCTACCTTTAGAGATAATCAAATCTTTTCACTGAACTCCACTTGTGCTATGGTGTATACAATAGGCTAATAACAATCAGAAGCATAATTCAAATGCTATTAGGAAATGTAAAAGTAAATTTTATTGCCAGCCCTGAACTATTCGTCCTCTAAATAGATTTAAGATGAAAACTGTGTATAGAAAAATAAATTATATAACCATCCATAATTTAACTCCAATTAAGAAAGCATACCTTATTCTTAGAGAACACACTCATTCATGTATACACATAGGCAGACACATTCAGGCATCTGAAAAGTTCTTTACTTATAAAATTATGAAAGATCTTATCTGAATACGCATCAGTGAAAGTGCTCACCTTTGTGCATTAGGCAATTAAACAATTCTAGGCACTGCGACAGCCACCAATATCACAACACGAAAACAAAGATTCAAGATGTTTCAGAATAAGATCTCTTTAAGAATAAGACAATTATATTCATGTTTATTCAAGTTTTATTTCTTGAAGCAGTATTTTTGAGGAATTTATTATAGTCAGTTTGCAGTTATAAACATTTATGAACAAGCTCCAAAATTTATTTTGTCTTTTTCCTGATCTATCTGGAGTTAAGGAGAAGAATGTAAAATAAACAGAGATGATTTATAAACTGTGCTTTCTCCTTGCAAATATGCACGATAAAGTGATAAGATTATTGAGCATCAGAATGTATATGACTTGACATCTGGCTTGCCCCCAAGGGGAAAAATAGTACAGTATTGTCTTTAAATAAAAGTTTAACATTGAAAGCTGCAGCAGCAGAAAATAATAGTAAATCTTTTGCTTCATAGAGAAAGAAAAAACGTAACTAGTATGTGGTATCTTCAACCCAGTCTTAATAGCAAACAAAAAAGTGATGTTACTGCTTTTAGAAAAATTTGGCTTTTGGAAAGAGACAAGAAAATGAACAAATGAAAATTCAGCTGACCAAAGATGCTAATTAGTCTAAAATGCCTTTGCAACAAAAGAACAGCTTCTCCGCCAAAAGACAGCATAATAACGTCTTTAATGACGTTTAATAATCAAGAACATTAAACTGCCAAGGATATTTTAAAATAGTACAAATTTCAGAATATTTGCCTTGTAATTAATGGGCTAACTAACAAATGAGAAGATTACGTTTTTGCTAATACTCAAAAGTCAGAGCAGCAACACTTCCCATCCCCAAAATGATCAATAGATCTTTCATAACCACAATGTCAATAAGTACAATTTTCTTCAAACATTAACAAATTAGAGCCCAGGTTTTTTGTTTGTATGTTTGTTTTAAAAATACCAAATAATGCATCTACTAAGCAATTTATATAGAAGATATTAGATTTGTCATTTTCCTTTTTTATATAAGATATACAACACTACAATTTTAGAATGTCAAGGTATTTTTGTATAAAATTTATCTCAGCCTATTTTTTGCATCCAAAATATGTCCTTCTTGAATTTCCTTCAGAATGTTGCCTAACCAGTGACTATAAACTCTTGCAGTGACAACTATTATCCATTATCCAGCACTTGACATGCCAGTTCAACATCACTATATTAAGTGACTTTCGAGTTTTCTCACTCCCTGTGGGGCCCTCTCTCCTAAGATTGATGAGGTGGGACACAGTGTTTGAGCTGCCATCCTGACTTGACAAACGGCAAGACTGGTCCCTGCACAGAGTAGAGGCGGGAGGACAAGGGAAAGAGAGAAGGGTGGTGTATCCTGGAGTGGCAGAGCCTCATGCACATGTTTTCCAAGGCAATTAAAACATTGTTTTTCAGATTTTACACTTGGGCCAAACATACAACTTCTCTATTTAGTTAAAGTGGCCAAAGTTGAATTAATACACATTGCAAATGTAACAATTACAAAGGGATTAAATTTCTGTCCTTTAGATATTTTAGAGAGGCTACTTTCTGAGATAAAAGTTGCTGTTTCTTCCAAGTTTAAATATGCTAAAACTCTAATCACTTCTTGTAAATTCCAAAAATGGTGTTATCGCTTTCTTTTTAACCATTGAATTCACTCTGGCAGAGCTAGAGTAATAAAACTCATCATATTCTAATTTTCAGACAGCTTGATAAACCCACTGTTCTCACTATAGATAAAGTGTAATGAAGCACTTTCTTTCCCATAGGAAAGTCTTTGACTCATATGCTTTGATGCCAACTAGCCTTCACATCTGCTGTTTCACCATTGATGGCTTTAACTTGGCATGCTGAACTAGTGTCTGATGAAGCAGCTTTACTCAAAGGCACCATTTTATTTCCTGCAATGGGAACATAGTAAAATGGTGTTGGTTTCCTGTAGGCCTTATGCAAATCCCTGTAATAAACATAGGATCAAGCCTCACGTACAATAAATTGTGTGTTAGATGAGGAAAGGGGGAGGGAGAAAGTCTCTCTGAGTAAAAATTACTTCCTTACTATACAAATAAATCAAATGCATAATAATAGTCGTGTTTGAAATATTTATTTTAAACATAACCTATTTGTATTAAAACTATATTAAACATGAATAAAAATATGACACTTTAAAATATCAACTTTATTTTATTGGACAAAATACTACCACTTCATCTAATATTAACTGTTAATGAATTTCCGACCTTCAATATTTCAACACCATTAATATAGGGCAAATAATTTGGGAGAGTTTGAAATATTATATGACTGTAAAAATATTCACTGAAATATTTCTTTCAGATTTCTAGAAAAGATGTCTGTTGGACAATGAAGAACACAACAACATGAACAAATACAAGTTTCATTAGCAATATTAATCATTAGCCTAAACATACTGCCCAGATACATTGGTGATCAAACACATAAAGCTTTATGTTTTGTTTAACTCATTAACACAAAGAAAAAAAATGATTATCTATAAACTTCAATATGTGAGACAAACAAAATAATTAAAAATAAAGTTCCTATGTGTTCTAAAAAGCCATAGCTGTTTTCTAATTAGTAGTTTGCAAGCAAGTTGGCAATAATAGTTTTTGGCTTGGAAACCTAAGTGTATCAGGTATTCCATCCTCCAAGTTGGAACGGTATGTTATGTTTGAAGAACATTTTGTTTTCGTTTAGATCTGCAAAATAATATTGAGGAATTCTCAAGTAACACAAAGCAATATGTAACTTAGAATTATGTACTAAATCATCCTTGCCAGTTAAAATAGCACTTTTTTTTCACAACAAGGAAGCAAACAGAAGTAGTTCATTAAATACTATAAGGTAGTAAAAGAAGCTCAGGCAAGAAAGCTACATGAACATGAATCCCAAAGTTGTTGCTCAGACCCAATTTAATATAAAACTATAGAGTAGGCCAATTAACACCACTTCCTTAATGTCACTTAAAAGTCATCTCTTCTTAATTCAGTCTACATTAGGTAAGCACAAAGTCTCATGTACAATCCTGTCAAGTCTCGAATATGGACCCTTATGCTTTCAATCCCCATGGTAGAAAAACCTACAATAAAGATTTCCAGAGAAAAGATGAATGGTCACTCCCCAGGTCCCTTAGAACATATATTTTCTCAACTTTCACTTAGAGATACAAAACAAAATGCAACTCTGAGAAACACAAATGCTCAAAAGGGAAAAGACTTCCTATTCAATTAATGGTGCTGGGACAACCAGCTAGGCATATGCTGAAGACTGAAGCTGAACCCCTTTCTTACACTATACACAAAATTCAACTCAAGATGGATTCAAGACTTAAATGTAACACCCAAAACTATAAAAAGCATGGAAGACAACCTGAGCAATACTATCCTGGACATAGGAACAGGCAAAGATTTCATGACAAAGAAACCAAAAGCAATTATAACAAATGCAAATATTGACAGGTGAATCTAATTAAACTTAACAGATTCCACACAGCAAAAGAAACTAACAACAGAGTAAACAGAGAACCTACAGAAGATATTTGCAAACTATGCATCTAATATCTAATATCCTCTAACAAAGGTCTGATATTCAGATTCTATAAAAAAAATAAACAAACTTACAAGAGAATCATGAACAACCCCATTAAAAATAGGCAAAGGTCATGAACACTTTTCAAAAGATATGCATGCGGCCAAAAAGCATATGAAAAAAATTTCAATATCACTGATCATTAGACAAATGCAAATCAAAACCAGAATGAGATATTATCTCATACCAGTCAGAATGGCTATTATCAAAAAGCCAAAAAATAACAGATGTTGATGAGATTGTGGAGAAAAGAGAACACTTATACACTGTTGGTGGGAGTGTATCATTCTGGAAAGCTCTTTGATTCCTCAGAGAGCTAAAAACAGTATTACCATTTGACCCTGCAATCTCATTAATGGGTATATATTCTGAAGAATTATAAAACATTCTACCATAAGGCATATGCATGTGAATGTTTATTGCAGCACTATCAACATAAATTCTCATGAATGACAGATTAAATAAAGAAAATAAGGTACATATACATCATGAAATACTATGCAGCCATTTAAAAAACAAGATTATGTCTTTTCTTTTGCAGGAACATGGATAGAGCTGGAGGCTATTATCCCTAGCAAACTAACGCAGGAACAAAAATCCAAATATCACATGTTCTCACTTATACATGAGAGCTAAATAATAACTATGAACACAAAGAAGAAAACAACAGACACTGGAGTCTACTTGACAGGGGAGGGTTGAAGGAAGAGGATCAGAAAAGATGACCGTTGGGTAATAAGGTTTAATACCTGGGAGATGAAATAATATTTATTAATACAAAAACTCCCTCTGACATTTATTTTCCTATGTAACAAACCTTTACAGGTACCCCCAAACTTAAATGTTAAAAAATAAAATAAAATAAAAATATGAACATGAATGGTCTAACTTTCTTCTGCTGCTGCTTAGCTATTATTGGGGTTAGAAATGAAACTCTAATAAGATTATTTATTCTCAGCAAATACCTGTTGAAAAACATCATAAACACAATTCTGGCAAATAATTTATAAGAAGTAAAAATGTGGTAGGAAGATTTGTCATTGTTTCATATCTCAATCTTACATGGGGTCTAGTTTTCAGGTGAAAAAAGCTCACCATAATATAAAAGGAACAGAGAGGTTGATACAATCAGTTATTAGCTCTTGATGCCAAAAAAATGAGGGGATTATTTACATCTCAAATTAAATTAACTCTGTCTGCAAAATACTATCACCAGAGCAGATTAAAAACAAAAATTAGTGGCTTGGGATTCTACCTCAAGACATTCTGAATTAATTGGCCTGGCAAGGAGCCTACGCTTCAATATTCTCTTAAAGCTCCCCAAGTGATTCTGATGTTCTCATGCGCAGTTTGAGAACTGCAGACTTAAACAAATTTGTCTCATTATTTATTTATTTAATTCCATCTTTATTGAGTTATGACTGACAAGTAAAAAGTTGTGTATATTTAAAGTTTTCAACATGGTGTGTTTTTTAATATAAGTGTACTTTATCTAATGATTCCCATGGTCAAGTTAATTAGCATGTCTATCACCTGACATAGTTGCCTATTTGTGTGTGTGTGGTAACACTGAATGTCTTCTTTCTTAGTAACTTTTAGGTATACAATAACATCATTATTAACTACAGTGGCCACGTTGTACATTAAATTTTTAGTACTTATTCACAAATAAATATTTTTAAGATGTTTAAAACTTAGCAAATAACATACACAAATGAATTACAATAATGACTATCACTCAGAAAAAGGACAATTAATATAAAAGTGAAAATTCTTATTTTACAGAGTGATATGATTCACAGTCATGAACAAAATTGTATTTCTATAAGACATTTATGCTATCCAGTCATACTGGTTACAGCACAGCAACATTTCCTGTAATTTTGGTAGTTAAAAGATTGTTCCCATAAGTTAGAGCAGTTTTCTACAGAAGATCCTGATAGTCAGTATTCCTAACTTTACTGAGCAATAGTCTAGTATTTATGATGCATATACAGGGAGGAACAACCTATCAAAAAATCAAAAAGTGTATTCATAAATCTTTGAGACTAATATATATATGGTCTTGTTATTATTTCATTTTAAAATTTGTTTCCTAGGAACAGAGACAATATTACTCATATATAACCCAAAGCTGAAATTTGAGAAATGTTTTCCTAAATTATTGAAGAGAAAGAGAATATCACCTAAATAAACAAGGTAACTCATGTGAGTAGTTGTCATGTTACAAAAGACTTTTTTTCTGGATAGTGATTGAAAAGTATTAGAATCTGTATAATAGTAAATATGTGCATATTAAAAGACATAACTGGATTTCTAGCCATGTACTGACAAATATTTATTAAAACTCTTCTAATAGACAACCACACTTAACTAGAACACTTGCTGTATAAAATATGAAAAACATTTAAAGAATAAAATCTAAAGCCAAACATATCTAAAATTCAAAAAAATTCTAGATAATATTTCTCATTTAAAAATATTTTTCAGTTAATTTTCTGCATATGCAAAATGGAACTTTCAAAATGTTTTACCACCAATATAGCAAGAGGAAAATAAAAATTGATTTCAGAAATATTTTTCAATGTGAAAAGAACACTCTGGTTGCCATTGTGAGAATTTACTCTGCTAGTGTGTGAATCTCTTCACAGTAAATATACTTATATTATCACCATTGCTCTAAATAAAAATGACAGACAAGAATTCTGTTTTGCCTATATTTAAAAAATTAAAAGCAATCACTAATGAATGGTATGTTTTTAGATCTAATAAGCACATGTAGAAAACTAGCAACTTTTAACATTTTATCTCTCAATGTAAAAGTTACTTATATTCTTGTAGTATACTCAAAACAAAATCACTCAAGCTATCAAAAAAATTATTGCAGGCATGCCACACTAGCAATTCAGATTTCAAAACATACTATCACCCCAGCATATACTATCATATACTATCACCCCAGCATATTTTAATTTCAGAAGATTATTGGACTAGTAAGATCAGAATAGGTGGCAGACTATAAGTAACATGTTATAGCTATATCTGCCCCAATGCTGTAAAGCAAGTGTTTTAGAAAGTTAATATAATCAAGTAGTTGAGGTCTTGTGGGTGAGCCAAAGTGATTAATACAGTTTTGAGTAATGATGGTTATGCCATGATATCTTTGATTATTACCTTTATTGAGATACTACGAATCCCTTGGTTATAGCCTTTATAATTAATAATAGTAATAATTCACTTAACCTCTCTGTGGCCCAGTTTCCTCATCTGTTAAATGAACATAATGATAATTGCTTCCTACCTTCCTTAGAAGTTGTCTGAAGATTAATGAGCTGGAATTTAGAATGTACTTTGCAGAGGAAGGCAGTAATAATTAGAAAGGAAAAAAAGCACAAAAGAGAGAGACAGAGAAAGAGAACACAAGAAAGAAAGAAAAAAAATCTCCCCAGAAAAATCCTCTTTTGCTCAGTACCAAAAACTAAAACTTTTTACCTCGGATGGATTAACCCACTTGCTTTACATTTCTAACTTCATTACCTACACTTCAAAATCAATTGACTTTTAACAGAGAATTAAAACGGGAAAGCCACAAAGGGCTCTATGTTTTGGATAAACTTTGACTGCTCTTCAGAATAATAAAATTTCGCACATAATCACACAATTTACCCAAAAGCCTCTGTCCTATGTTTCCATCAGTGAACGTAAAATCCATTGTGCCAATGGGTAACTGTATGGAATTTGACAGAAGCAGCAAGAGTGCTACAATAAAGAAAAGCTAAGTATGTGGCGTTGATTCAGGGCACCCATAGCAGATAGCAATCAAATTATCATTTTGGGAGGCTGGGAAAATAGGAGAATATTTTCCTCTATGACTAGAGGGGAAAATATTATTTTAAATTACATGTTGTATTTGTAGTGACTTGGAAGATAGAAAATGAATTAATAATCTTTTGGATTAGCCAAAACATAGCCAAACAAAATGACAAAACATTAAAAGTACAGCTGGCTTGTTTTAGCTACACATGAGGTAGCACAAGAAAGTGATAAAAGAGTAATCAGAACCACAGCAAGGAGATGGAGAAGGAAAAAGGGGATGAGCAGGAGAGGAAAATAATATTAAAAAGAACGGACATCTTTGCAAGCTGAATTTAGAGGTAATGTAGAGGGGATAATACTTGCATGGTTGGAGAGCAAACGTATTTCTAATCTTCAGTGTCGCAAGCCAGCAAAAGTTCTTAAAATTGTCTCAATATAGCCACATGCCTTAATTAAGAATCAAATTTAGCATGTTGCCTTAGACGCTTTCTTAAATCCTCTGAAAAAGTCAAGGTGATACCTTGTAGATTTTCTCATTTGGATAAAGATCATCTATTCCAAAGTAGCAATGATTCAGTCTGAAGAGAGGCATATCTTTAAAAGAAGAGTGTGTGTGGCCTTTATAGTATAAATAAATTCAATCAGACACATTTAAAGGTTAAGCAGAAATTGTACTGGTAAAAGTACTGTCATCCTGGTGTAGAAGGAACTGAGTCTATAAATGTAGAAACTTGGGCTCTCAAGTTTCTGTGAGAAGGACAGCTGACTCGGAAGACAAAGGTTTATGTTACATGTCACTAAATTTTTGGCTATTTGTTAAGCCATATTTTTGTGGCAATTGCCACACGAACTCAAGACATGTAAGTTGAGTGCCAGGAAGTAGAAATACAAAAGTGAATGATATACACTCATTCAATTCCTATTCTCTTGCTGTGCAGTAGAGTGTGAAAACTTACAGGAACCAAGAAAACACATCTTGGATTAGTAATTTAACAATAATTTAAGTTAAAAAAAATGCTTTAAAGAACGTAAAAGAGGAGCACTGTACCCAAACTGGGTAGATTTCGGTATGAAAAGGGTCAGGAGAGTTGTCCCGGAATAAGTGATACATGGATTAGAATCTAAGGAATAAAGAGAATATAACCAATTAGGTTGGTAGAGGAGGATGGGGATGAAAAAGAGCATAATGGGCATTGGAGAAAGATGTAAAAGTATAGGATGTAACACAGGACTAGTAATACATCAGTTTGGATGGAGCTTACATTTTTAAAATATATGCCAACATTTTGTTTAATGACCATACAAAAGAGCATGTGCTTCTCCCTCTGATAATATATTTTTTAGATGGACATACTGTATTAGTACACATAATAAAGTCAGAAATTTCAGGTAGGCCAAATCCAGACAAATAATTTCTAAAAATTGGAAAAATTGAGTCACGGATTACACAACAAGGGTATTTGGTATCATTTTGTAAAAGACATGACTTACTCCAAAAATGAGCAATTCTCAAAAGAGGCCATAACACCTACAGGCTATAGCTGAGTGATTTTTCATCCTATAATGTATAGGCTTCCATTCTCCTAGTCTTTATATTTCAGAGAGAAAATAATGTTCTTGTTGCCTGGTAACATGTTGCATAATGGTTAGCCCTGGGGTGAATTTTCCTTTCTGGTATATCAGATTCCCAGATTCCCAGTAGGTTTTGACTCCTTCTTTAATGTTTATCAAGAAAATTCCTGGACTGCCATCTCTTTTACTATCTAAATATGATTAAAAACATACTAGTGGTATCATACAGTTTTCTATTACTTACATTAAAATAACACAAGAACCACTATCTCCTATTTTGAATTTCTTTTTCCAGTCATAGCTTTACATTTATGTCTGAGGAGTTTGTGTGGTATGTAGCGGATATAGAAAAAGAGAAGGAAGAATTTTTCTTGAAGATGATATACTTTGGGCACCTTGAGCTCAGAGAACAAAATCTATCATGGTCTTTGTAAATGGAATTATTCAGTGTTGAAGAGCAGCTATATAACTCTGCTATGTTTTTGCAATACTGAGGAGTTATATCCTTTAAAACCAGGTATCTTGAGCCAGCTTTTCTTACAAGTATTAACAAAACTATATCTTTTTTTATAATAATCTTCTGGAAAGAAGCATTCCAGAACAATTAGTTAACAGCAGGGTCTTGCTAAATTAGTATAAACAAGATGAAGATTCCTTTAGAAGTCAATGCCTTAAGGGTGCTTCCTAGAGTGTTTGTATGTGTGGCTGTTAATTGAAAAATGAAAGAATGGAGTAAAATGTAAATACACTACATAGTAGTCTCTGGTTCATTGTACAGTTTCAAAATGAGTAGGTATTTTTTGAATTACACACTGCTAGAATTTCTTTTTAATTTTATACCATAGCTGGTATAACAATGTATTTAACAATTGAAAACATGAAGTAGAAATTAGAATCTTTTAAAGCTACACTTAAATACCAAAGAACAAAACAACATTTAAAATATTCTTGTGAGTTCTAATTTTATTTCCCTAATTTCAATAGGAATATAGAATTCAGCATGTGATAAATCTAGCAACATAGGGTAGTTGTCAACTTAGTGATTATCACTGTGTGCTTTTTATTGTGACTTGTGTACATTTCAGATACAGTTCTAAAGAAATAATATATGTGCTGTTGGAAATAGAAAGCTGTGTCGTGGATTTTCTGCAGGTGCTAGAGGCACTTGTGTATGAAAGAAAAAAGAGATGAAAGAGTAAGGAAGGAAAAGTGAAGTCAAAAATTTCATAGCAGAGAGCAATTGAACTATTAAAAGAAAGAACAAAGAATGAAAAGACAAAAAAAGAAGAAAATAAGCTTAAAAAGAAAAACTTTATGAAGAAACAATAAATGTGTTTAGAAATTGACTTTTCAAAAATTAACTTTGCTACTAGTAGATTTGAGCTTTAAAACAAACTATTTGAGTCTTCAGGAAAAAAATTACATTAAAACAAAAATGTTTATGAACCAGAAATAAATACTTCTGGTGTCAAATTTTTGTGTTAGGTACAATATTTGTATTATTATATTTTACAAACTCAATTCAAAATCACTTCGATACCGGAAAAATTTAAATGCATCACACAATCACTTCCTTAACAATGCGAGTTTAGCAATTTCAGCAGCTTATTTATTTTCCTTTTCCTTTTTTCTTTTTCTTTTTCTTTTTTTTCTTTTTTTTTTTTTTTTTCTTTTGAGACAGGATTTCACTCTGGCTACCCAAGCTGGAGTGCTATATTGCCATCTTTGCTCAATTCAACCTCTGTCTCCCCCGGCTCAAATGATTACGCAGCCTCAGCCTCTCAAGTACGGAGACTACAAGCACATGCCACCAGACCAGGCTAATGTTTGTGTTGTTTGCAGAGATGACATTTTGCCATGTTGCCCAGGCTGGTCTCAACCTCCTGGATTCAAGTGGTCCACTCACCTTGGGCTCCCAAAGTGCTGTGATTGTAGGTGTGAGCCACTGCGCCTGGCCTAGCAGTTTGTTTCTTTATAAAAACACAAAAATACTAACAAGTTTTATAAGAAAGGAAATCTTTAAAAAAGATGTCTAGAGGAGAATTTATAGCAATAAATGTCCACATGAGAAATGAGGAAAGACCTAAAATTGATACCCTACCATCAATTGGAAAGACCTAGAGAAGCAAGATCAAAAAACCTGAAAGGCTAGCAGAAGACAAGAAATAACTAAGATCAGAGAGGAAATGAATGAGATAGAGACATAAAAAAACCTTTGAAAAAATCAATAAATCTAGGAATTGGTTTTTCAAATAGCAGACAGAGAACCAAATCAAGAGTGAACTCCCATTCACAATTGCTACAAGAAGAATAAAATACCTAGGAATACAACTAACAAAAGAGGTAAAGAACCTCTTCAAGGGGAACTACAAACCACTGCTCAAGGAACTAAGAGAAGACACAAACAGACAGAAAAACATTGCATACTCATGGTTAGGAAGAATCAATATTGTGAAAATGGCCATATTACCCAAAATAATTTATAGATTTAACGCTATCCCCATTAAACTACCAATGACCTTCATAGAACTGGAAAAAACCACCTAAAACATCATATGGAAGCGAAAAAGAGCCTGCATAGCCAAGACAATCCTAGGTAAAAAGAACAAAGCTGGCAGCATCATGCTGCCAGACTTCAAGCTATACTACAAGGCAACAGTAATCAAAAGAGCATGGTACTGGTACCAAAACAGAGACATAGAACAATGGAACAGAATAGACGTGTCTGGAGCAACACCACACATCTACGACCATCTGATCTGTGACAAACCAGACAAAAACAAGCAATGGGGAAAGGATCCCTTATTTAATAAATGGTGTTGGGAAAATGGGGTAACAATGTACAGAAAGCAGAAACTGGACCCATTTCTGACACATTCAACTAAAATTAACTCCAGATGGATTAACGACTTAAACATAAGACCTAACACCATGAAAACCCTAGAAGAAAACCTAGGCAAAGCCATTCAGAACATAGGTACAGGCAAGGACTTCATGACTAAAACACCAAAAGCAATGGCAACAAAAGCCAAAAAGTTAAATGGGATCTAATTAAACTTCAGAGCTTCTGTACAGCAAAAGAAACAATCATTAGAGTGAACCAGCAACTAACAGAACCGGAAAAAAAATTTTGCAATCTACCCATCTGACAAAGGGCTAATATCCAGAATCTACAAAGAACTGAAATGGATTTACAAGAAAAAAAACAAACAAACCCATCCAAAAGTGGGGAAGGATATGAACAGGCACTTTCAAAAGAAGACATATATGAAGCCAACAAACATATGAAAAAATGCTCATCATCACTGGTCATTAGAGAAATGCAAATCAAAATCACACTAAGATACCATTTCACACCGGTTAGAATGGCGATCATTACAACAGATGCTGGAGAGGATGTGGAGAAGTGGGATCACTTTTACACTGTTGGTGGCAGTGTAAATTAGTTCAACCATTGTGGAAGACAGTGTGGCAATTCCTCGAGGATCTAGAAATAGAAATTCCATTTGACCCAGCAATCCCATTACTGAGTATATACCCAAAAGACTATAAATCATTATATTATAAAGACACATGCATATGCATGTTCATCCGCACTGTTTACAATAGCAAAGACCTGGAACCAACCCAAATGCCCATCAATGATAGACTGGGCAAAGAAAATGTGGCACATACACACCATGGAATACTATGCAGGCATAAAAAATGATGAGTTTGTGTTCTTTGTAGGGAAATGGATGAACCTGGAAACCATCATTCTCAGCAAACTGACACAAGAACAGAAAACCAAACACTGCATGTTCTCACTCATAGGTGGGTGTTGAACAATAACACTTGGACACAAAGAGTGGAGCATCACACCCTGTGGTCTGTTGGGTGGGGCTACAGGAGGGATAGTGGGAGAGAGGGTTGCAGAGGGATAACATGGGGAGAAATGTCAGGTATAATTGATGGGGGGATGGTGGCAACAAACCAGCTTGCCCTGAATGTATCTATGCAACAATCTTGCATGATCTGTACTTGTACCTCAGAATCTAAAGTAAAATAAATAAGAAAAAAGAAAGTTGATTTATTTTTATAAATATTTTTAAAAACGAAGTTACATAGTTTGACAAAATACTGCCTTAAGTCACATAAAACCAGTTCACAGACTTTTAAAATTTGTTACTCTGTCTCCAACTAAACCATAGTCTCCTCCACAGTGAGAACTAGAATACTCAATGTATAGTGTAGCTTTTGGCACTCAATAGAAACTTGATGAATGCTTCATGAAATATTTTATTTTATAGACTAAATACATTCTCTTTTTTTAAAAAAATTACTATTTCCACTGCCCATTTGAACAGCCAATTGCATTTCTGTGAAGAGAGAAAGAAAATACCAATGTTTAATAATTTGCCCAACCCACAAATAATGTAAAAATACTTGGGAAGATATAAAAGGAGCTATAAAGTGATAATGACTACCTCAAGTGAAATCCTTCACCTGGTCTACTTTGCCCTGGTGAAATGAGCCAGAATATGGAGAAAAGAGATAAAATAGAGGAGGGCAAAGCACTCTGTATGATAGAAACTTTTTACAAGCACACTTTCATTTAAATGTTCCACAGGGCTCTCTCTGGAAAGCACTGTAAGTTAAATGGGGCAGCCCCTTTCAACTATGTTTCCCAGAATATTAGCTAGGTGAATGTATAGATAATAAGACTCTCTTTTTTTTAGTCCTGTATCTTGCCTAATTTCAACAAAAGTACATGTATGTATGGGAAACATTTTTCCAAGTAATTATTCTATTCTTCTGAAATAGCAAAGTTTTGTAGATTCTGAATATCCTACTATTACAGTTTCATTTTGTTTTGTTAAAATAAATTACTAGGAAAAAATGTTACCTTTGAGTTGATTTTCCTCAAAACAGGAATAAAATACTGTAAAGTGAAACCTCCTTAGTATTTTCAAAGATTAAAATGATGGGTCTTGATGAGCATTTATTCAGTTGTACACTTCTCCACCCCTTGAGGTACATGTTATTATTAAGTATTGTGCACAAAAAAATGGTGCAGTTACACCCTTACATTAGGGAATTTCATGAAGTTTGTACTTTATCATTTTAATTTGTAAAATTTAGGAAATCAGCAGAACTTACCTTGAAAAAGGTCATGGTTGCACCATCCTCTACTGCTCCATATTCTATCTTGGTTTGTTTAGCTAAATCATCAGCAGAGTCAATAGGGGATTCCATTCGTTCCACTGTCAGAAAGGCGGCTAAGTTAGCAGTATACGAAGAAATGATGATAAGTGTGAAAAACCACCAAATACCTCCCACTATCCTGGTGGACAGTGCTTTGGGCATGAGCTCAGAACCTAACAGAGAGTGGGGGAAAGGTGAAACGAATACAGAGAATTTGATCAGCAATCAGATACTTTTGGTCACAGTGGCAGAATGGAATCACTGTGTAATGAAAGCTTAAATCATAGATTTACATATTTCTTTAGTAAGCAAGCAACAACCATTGGGAGAGCAGAGGCGAACTTCAGAAAATAAACAATCTTTTAGTACACTCTTGTTTAAATATAGTGACAGGAGACTCAAGTCTCTGAGATTATGCTAAGTTCCAATTAAAATACCAATGAGTAAACATGTTTTAATAAAAATAACAGAAGAGATTTTTTAAACTTTCTGGTTTATAAACCACATGTATTGTTTTTTCCTATGTTGTTATATAGGTTTTAGAGGAAGTGCTTAAATATACATTTGGATCCATTTCTTTAGCTTTGTGTTAAGTTTCATTTTTCATGTGCATGTAGCTCAAACATTTTGTCTATCTTGCTATTTTTATAAGTTATGTATAATAATAAAATAACTACTATTACCCACATTTCTTGACATGATGTGGGGTTTCAGCCTAGTGTTTATTTTTAAATAAGATAATAAATTATATTCTCCTGTATAAGCAAATATCTCCCATCACTATGGTTAGCATAAATTAAAAAATTAGAAGAAGAATGTATAGCTAAATCATAACATTTATTTTTATACATATATAATATTTTATAAATACATCAGAATGTATGGCTGGAGTTGCCTGCTCATGGT